>NC_084807.1:1068871-2331371 GCF_963583255.1 Pyrus communis | reverse complement strand
ACTAAACATGAGGTTCATTTAACAACCACTAAGAAGCTAGGGGAGATTTGGAGAAATGAAGAACTCTATTAGCTCCAGAGATCGTGTATTAACTGGCTGCGTGATGGAGACAAAAATATTGCCTTTTTCCACCACTTTGCAATCCAGCTTCACCAAAGAAATTGCATTATGAAGCTTAAAGATTCTGAAGATGTCTGGTTGAAAGAAGATAGTCAGATTAGAAATCACATTGATGCTTATTTTATGACTCTCTTCTCTGTTTCTGAGCCAATAAATCTTCATCATGCCTTTGCCTGTCTCAAGTGGGTGGTCACTCGTCAAATTAATGTCGATCTTGGCATGCCTTTCACCATGTAGGAGATCAAATCTGCAGTGTTTCAAATGAGTGTCTTAAAGCTGCAGATCTTGATGGTTTCCATGGAAATTTTTACCATACTTGTTGGGATATTGTTATTAATTTTATCTCTGGGCCATCTCTAAATTATCCTCCAGTGGAAATATTTTTAGGATATAAACCATACCAATATTGTCCTTATTCCCAAGGTGGAAGTGCCTGAGTTTACCTTTCAATTTGGTCCTATCAGCCTCTGCAACTTTGTGTACAAGATTTTTTTTCCAAATTGATGACAAATCGGTTAAAACCCCATGACCTAGGCCTTATCTCTCACCATCAGAGTGCTTTCGTCCTGGGAAGTTAAATTCAAGACAATATTTTTGTTGCTCATGAGGTTTTCCATTATTTGAAGAGCAAAAAATCAATCTGGGATTTTAAGTTGGGTTTTAAAGTTGATATGAACAAGGCCTCAGATAATGTTGAATGAGACTTTCTGGAAACAGTGCTACTTCGATTGGGATTTCAAATAAGATGGGTTTATATGGTTATGACTTGTGTAAGAACGATCTCATTTTCTGTCAATTTTAACAGCAAGTGTAGGGAGAAATTTATTCCTTCTAGAGGACTAGAGGACTACGTCAGGGTGACCCGTTATTTCCCTACCTATTTCTCTTCATCACTGAGGCTCTTTCATCCTTGATTTCTAATCAATGCGAGGTAGGTGCTATGTCTGATATTTCTCTCTTGCCTGATGCTCTTCTACTTGTTTTTCGCAGATGACTCGCTTTTCTTTATTAAGGCTAATCAGGATAATTGCAATGCTCCGCTGAGATATTTGGATTTGTATTGCGTGGCGTCTGGCCAAACTATTAATCTTCAGAAATCTTCCATTTTCTTCCCGACAAATACTCCTCAGACTGTCATTAAAGATGCATGTACTTTATTCAATATTCCCCAAACCTCAAACTCGGGGAAATATCTTCGCTCTTAAGATTCAGAGTTTTAAATCGACATCATTATCTTTGGCTGGTTGTGAAGTTTTGATTAAAGCCATTGCCATGGCCATTCCTGACTATCTTATGAACTGTTTCTTGTTCTCGGCCACTTTCTGCCACAATACTGATGCCTTTCTGGCCCTTTTTTGGTGGGGTTAGAAGGATAATGAGTGTAAGATTCATCGGTGAAATTGGTCGGCTGTTTGTGCCTCTAAGTTTGCGGGTGATCTTGGATTCCGAAGTCTTCTGGACTATAAGACGGCCCTCTTAGCTAAGCAATTTTGGAGTCATGTGGCTGAACATATTGCTTTCTAGGCTTGTATTCTGCGGGGTCACTACTTTCCTTTGGGGGACGCTTTAAATACCTCTAAGGGAGGTCGTTCTTCTTAGGCTTGGAGTAGCCTCTTGCAAGGTTAGGCTCTTATTATCAAATGGACCAGATGGCAAACTGGTAATGGGAGATGTGTCTGCATCTGGCAAGATAAATGGCTTACTAACACTAAAAATAGCCTGCTCCACCCGACTTGTTCTATCCCGGACAATGTGACTGCGGTGGCAAGAGATATTATTTTAGTTTTAGATTGATCTTGGAACTTGGGGGCTATACGTAATCTCTTTCTCCTGTGGAATTTATGGCTATTGCGAGTATCATCCTTAATGATCTTTCCTTCCCCGATCGTCTTATTTGGCCGTGGTCCTTCAATGGTGATTACTCTTTTAAATTGGGTTATGCCTTTTGTCATACAGTTACCTTGGACAACCAAACCTTATCTACCAATAATGCTGGTCAATCTCTGTGTATGAATCCTGCATTCTGGAAACTCATTTGGGAAATATATACTCTCCCTAAAATCAAGTTCTTTTTTCTAGAGGATTGCTAAAAATTGTCTCCCGACCATGGATAGTCCCATTTGTAAGAATGAGCCTAAAATTGTTGAGGTATGTTTTTCCTCTACCCGTGGACTTCTACTGTTTGGTTCGCGTCTGGGCTAAACGATAGCATCGATCGTCAATCCATCACTTCTTTTGACAGATGGTTATTCGCTCTCTCTTCGGTGGTAAATGACTTAGGTATGACATTACCTAAAGTTTTATCTTCTATCTCTTTCCTTTGCTAGGAAATCTGGAAGGCTAGATGACATGTAAGTTTTAATAATGTTCTACCCTCTCCTTATAAAACCATGAAAGTGGCAACAGAAGCTTGCAATGATTTTATAAATGTTTGCACGGTTCCTGCTTCTCCTTAGGATTAACCTGCTACGTCCTCCAAGTTGGGCTCATACCTCGCCAAATATTGTTAAGATCAATTGTGACGCCTCGTGGTCTAAGGCTTCTCAATGCTTGGGTTTTGGAGTGGTGGTTCGAGATGCATTTGGGAAGTTAATCATAGGTAAAATAGCCAAGGGAATAGCCAAGGGCACATTTGCCTCCTACTTGGAAGCTGAGGCTAAATGTGCCCTTCTTGCCATGGAATTGGCAGTGCAAAATAACTTCTCCAAGGTGATTTTTAAATCTGATTCCGCGACATTGGTTTAGAGCATCAACGACTCCTCCCGTCAATCTCGTTGGACCATTTTCCTTATCCTCAATCAGATTCGTAATTTCAGTCATAGGTTCCAGTTCCTTCGTTGGTTTTAGATCCCCCGCCAAGCGAATTCTGCAGTCGACTGGGTTGCTTCACAATGTAAAAGAGGGATGTGTCCGGAAGTCTGGGTGACCAGACCCCCATCCGCTCTCGTCCATATTTTATCTAACGATGGTCTACCATGTCCACATTAGGCATTAGGTCTTGGTGTTCAGGGAAGGCGACTGAAGCTTCGCTTCAAGTCTTGTTATCCTTCCTTGTTCACATGGTGGGTGTTGTGCCCTAGTTTGTCTTTCCTTTCTGTTTGTTCTTTGGTTATGCTGTCTTGGCTTTGTACTTGTTCTGGAGCTTTGTCTCCTTTTCAATGAATCTCTTGTTGACAAAAAAAAAAAAAAAAAAAAAAAAATTAAGATTAATGTTAGGGAGACTTAATTTGTAAAAAGAAAAAAAAAATAGAAACTAAAGGATATGGAAGTTAATGATCCCTTTATGGGTAATGCTATGAAAACTAAATTTATAGACTAGATATTGGAAACTAAAAGATATATGAAATGTGATGATTGATTTATTACTTAAGCATTGATAAACGTGTTCATTCCTATTGATGACACATCATTTAGTTTGCCAATTTAGTCGTCAAATTTAGTCTCCCTAGCATTACCCTTGGTATATTAGTTAACCGATGATAAACATGTTCATTCCTATTAGTGATAGATCATTTAGTTTACAAATTTTATCTCTAAATTTTGTCTCCCTAGCATCATAATACACTTCATTTTCTTACTCAGACGCACACACCTATGTCAAAATCAATATAAAGACCCCAAGTTTCCAAAAAATCTTTGAGTCTTCGTCTTAAATAACAATTTGCGTCTGCGTTTCTCACCTCATGCTTTGTTAGTTTGTATTAATCATTCTGGTATATTGCAGGATATGAAATTCAATAGATTGTTGTGTGCTTCATATCATATTCATCATAGCTTTTTGGTTTCTACTCACCTAGTATACTTCTGCATATTAATTCTTTTTACGGTTTTGTTCTACAATTGAGGGTGAAAAGTGGTTTTGAAAGTTTGATGAAAAATGATCTTATATACATGTTGAAATTAATTTGGGGTATTAAAAGAATTTATATTATTTTTAAATCTTATGAAACCTAAATAGTCAATTCATGTTATAGTATATATATAGGTCATGTAGTAATAAATTTTGTAGTGTGTATTTAATAATATGTGAGGTACTAATTGAAGATCTCATAAGATATTATATTGTTTGTTAAAATAGAGAATGTTGTATGAGATGATAAGTTATTTAGCTAGCTTTTTACAATATTTAATACTATACAATAACAAAAAGATTAGACTTAATGCCAATTTACATTCTTTAACTAATTTAGAAAAAACCGAACATCGAATTCGAACCCTACTCCGTATTTGGTAACTATGATCTGAACTGTTACATAAGTTAGAAAGCCGTATCCTAAATGTGTTCAGATTTACAGTTTCAATTATAATATGGATAGAACGTAGCCAGTTTATTTGACAAGAAAACATTAATCAAGTTTGATTGGATAGATATATTTGTGTAGTTGTGTTCATGGCTTATATATCATATTGTAGGGCATGGTTCTTTTGACTCTGTCCGTCTCAATAATTCCTTCACAAAGTGGCCGAGTAGTGTTCTTTGTGGCGCTGTACATTTTATCGGTGGCTGAAGGTGGGCAGAAGCCATGCGTGCAAACATTTGCAGCAGACCAGTTCGATGAGAACACGCCTGAAGAGATAAAGGTCAAGAGCTCCTTCTTCAACTGGTGGTACTTGGGGGTGGTATTTGGTGCCACTTCTGCCACACTAGGAGTCGTATATCTCCAGGTAATAACTACTTTTAGATTCCCACTCCTCCCAAAAGTATTTAGATTATAATAGTTCATAAAAATAAAAACATACTTCAAATTATTGAATAAGCTATTTTGTTTGGTCAATAATTGTGAATACACTACTAACTTGTATATTCATGAAAGAGAAATGTCAAGGAGACTTTCTGAAAAGTGTAATTTTTTATTGATCATCTTCTACGTCATGTTTTTAACATTATGTTTTATAATGTTGACATGAGAATTGATATTAAACTGTGAGGCGACATAGTCCATGAAAAGTTCCACTTTGAGAGAGTTTCCTTAGCATTTCTCTGAATGAAATACCTTGTTGACTTTTATTGAATTTTGTGCCCCTCTTTCTTTTTGTTGAATCTTTTATGTTGTATTAAAAACAATACTTAATCTAAGTTTACCACACACAAATTATAAAATCAGCACTGTCACAATATCCACATTATCAAAAATAACAATAATATATCAAACTTCGAATATAAACAATTATATTAGTTCTAAATATACCAAGTATATAACACATATTTCACAAAGTTTAAACAAGACAAATACCCTAATAATGATAAGTTTCCCGAAAAAACCCTACCTCAAATACGAAACTAGAGCCTTAGTGTTCCAATCCAAGTTCCAAGCTCTACGAACTTGATCACAACCAATGTCATGTATATTCTACTCTTTTCTTTTCTAATCTCTCTCTGTATAAATACATATATATATACACACACACATAGAATCCACGTGAAGTCTCATATTGCATGCTGCCTTATTTTACATGCTCCAAAAACAATGGAGTAAAGCTCCTATTCATACAACACAGAGGCGGCTACCGTTATAATTCGATTGGATGGTGTGACGTGGCAAGGCTTGAAACCAATGGATCTAGCTAGTTCTTCAATAAGCTCATGCGTGTAAAGATGAGGAGAGCTAATACTGTGCATGCAATACTATTGGCTTAGTCATCTAGTTGATGCAAGAGGTGTCAATTGCATGGCCACAAAGGAGGACACGTCTAGCTAATAACTTTGGAAAGTCACCATAATAGAGTGGTCACTAATCACCTTTTCTTCTCTCCAATGATAACTAGAATTAGTATTGAGAGAAGCAAAGACACATGCATGCAAACGTGTTTAAATTAAGGTGGAGGTGTGCAAAGAAATATCATACAAGTTGATATCTACAACATCAGAAGCAACAAATATAGAATTTTAAAGAAAGAAATATTATCACAGTGACATGAAAACTTAGTAAGAAAACCAAACATGTCACGAAATTAAAAACGACATGGCATATTATACAATTAATAATTTAATAAGGATATTTCAAATACTAATATAAAATATCACAAAAAAAGGTAACTAGATTTTTTTTATGTTGATAAATTAATTAGTCATGTACACTAATTAATCGAAATTACCACACTTGTAGGATAATATTGGGTGGGGATTAGGGTTTGGAATATTGGCAGGGGTTTTGGTGGTGTCACTAGTATCTTTTTTGGTGGGAACTAAGAGGTACAGGGAGCAAATGCCTCCAGGGAGCCCTTTTACTATGGTGGTACAAGTGCTCGTTGCAGCAGCTCGGAAATGGCATGTCAATAAGGCACTCAATTGCGAGTGTGTTTATTATGGAGATGACGAGGGTGAAGCCCTGCTACAAGGTCAGTCGCAGCCTCTAGTTGTGGCTCGTACTAATCAACTCAGGTACAAACTTAATATTGCATAAAGTACTACTCTTTCATGTTTATAATGTGCTCTCATGATTCAAATCGTTCATTTTTCGATTCTTTCTTCAAAAATAAATTCATATAAAAGATCAGCACAATTGAAAATCTATTAGTCATATAATTTTAATAAAGGAAACCGTTAGGGTTAATCTATGTGTTAAGGAAATATGGAGCGAAAATGTATGATTATGATATATTCACGATTCTCAAATGTAAAAAATAAACAGATTAGAAATATTTTCAATTGTTAAAACTATACAATGATCATGATGGAAATGTAATATAAAATTTCATTATTCGATATGAATTCTAATGCGACATCAAGATCATACATATGGACATATATACACTGTATCGGTGCGGACTAGGATTCTCTTCCCTCCTCTTTCCATCCCCTCCTCTTACATTCTTTATTTTGTCTTTCTCTTTCTACAAAAAATTAATATAAGATATTGACGTGGCTTAACCGTGACCGTTCAAATAAGAGGGGAGGGAAGGGTAGGGAAAAAAAGAGGGGAGAGAATCCTACTCGTATGAGTGCTAACCAAAGGGTCATTTGAGCAACAAGGAGCCTCTAATCATTTCAATGGGTTAGATTAATTTATTGGGCAGGTAAATGAGAAACACAGATTTTTGACCTTTGGATTAACAGTTGATCATAATTTGTCACATTTTTGTCGTTCATTTGAGCAAAACGGACACATAAAATAATGACTTGGTCAATTACTAAACAATTTTAGGTTATGTAGAAGGATATAGATATATATAGTCATAGATGGTTAACAGAAAACTTAGACGTCCGAACCTCTGTTGTCCTAAACTCAAAACTCTAAATGTATTGATCAGCTGCTTCCTTTGTCGTGTGCGTACGTCTAGCTCGATACTTGTTTGCTGAATCTCTGTATTGTCCACATGCATTCATTGATTATAATCACTTAGTCAATGACTAAACAATTTTAGGTTATATAGAAAGATACAGATATATAGTCACAGATGACGGAGACGTCCGAACATCTAGTTAGGGTGTCCACGTGCATTCATAGATTACATTCTTTTTCCCATGGCTGTTTTTCCCCATTTTTCCTATAGTAAAAGTACATAGCTAGTCCATTTGGCTCTAATTTTCCGGATGCGATATTCATATTCTCAACAATTGTAAATAACAAGCTTATGTTGCGTAATGAAAACAAAAAATAATGCAGATGCTTGGACAAGGCAATGATCATAGACGAACTAGATGCATCAACGATACCTAGAAATCCATGGAGGCTATGCTCTCTCAATCAAGTGGAAGAAGTGAAGCTCGTCCTCCGACTCATCCCCCTATGGTTGAGTTGCCTAATGTTTGGCGTAATCGAAGCCCAACTTCACACCTTCTTCACCAAACAAAGTAGCACAACCATCCGATCGATCGGTCCCCATTTCCAGGTTCCTGCGGCATCACTTCAAGGCCTCGTTGGCATTGCAATCCTAATCGCCGTTCCAATCTACGACCGGTTTTTTGTCCCAATAGCCCGAAAATATACGGGACACCCCTCGGGTATTACTGTGCTACAAAGAATCGGCATTGGGCTAGTTCTATCCATACTTGTTATGGTTGTGTCCGCTCTAGTGGAGGCCAAAAGGCTCAACATTGCAAAAGACTACAATCTCATTGATAAACCTAAAGCAGTAGTACCAATGAGGGTATGGTGGTTACTCCCACAATACTTGATTCTTGGCCTCGCAAATGCATTCGCCACGGTTGGACTTCAAGAATTGTTCTACGATGAAATGCCGGAGCAAATGAGAAGCATCGGAGCGGCAACGTCTATGAGTGGTGTAGGAGTTGGCAGCTTCATTAGCAATTGGATTATATCTGTTGCGCAGTTAATTACCTCAAGAAATGGTGACAAATGGCTTGGTGACAATATCAATCGGGCTCACCTCGATTACTTCTATTGGATGCTGGCAGTTTTGAGCACATTAAATTTGTGCGTTTATGTGTTAATTGCAAATGCTTTTGTGTACAAAAAGGTCGGAAGAGAAGTCAAAGTGAAGACGGATTTGAGCTTTGCAAACAACCATGGTGGAGAGATATGAGATATATTAATAGGCCATGATTCAAGTGCACAGGAAGAACAAGATTCAAACATTGGTAAAGTGCTTTACCATTAAAGGCGCTGGAAGCAAGCCCCAGCCAATACATTAATACTCTATTTGCGAAGAACTAAACGCGTTCTACAATTTAGATATTGTAATATAAAGATTTCTTGTATATGCATTAATTTTCAAAGTGGAGTATATATAGGAGTTATATTAGTATTACATATATACTTCGTCGATGTGAACCAAAAGACAACGATTTATACTTAACTAATATATAAACATATAACTTGTGACATTCCTTCTCAAGTTGGAGCAAAGATGTCACGTATACCCAACTTGTCAAGCGAGATGGAAAAAACACTACTAGACACAACCTTAGTAAGCACGTCAACATGTTGATCTTCATACCCCACAAACGGAAAAACAATAATTCTAGCATCCAATATTCCCTTGTGGAAATGGCGATCAATCTCCACATGTTTTGTTTAACCATGTTGCATTGTATTATGAGCAATCTTAATAGTAGCCTTGTCATCACAATGGAGTTTCATAGCACCGTTCAAACCTGAGATCTCTGAACAATTTTTTCAACCACATCAGCTCACATATAGCATGATACATACCACGAAACTCAGCTTTTGCACTTCACCTAGCAACCACATTTTGTTTCTTACTTCTCAAGTAACCAGATTACCACCCACAAAAGTAAAGTATCCAGATGAAGACCGTCAGTTAGTGGTAGAACCCGCCTAATGAGCTTCAGCAGGCGAGTGCATAAACTGACTTACCACACTAATTGCATAAGCAATGTCAAGGTGACTGTGAGACAAATAAATTAATCTCCCCATAAGCCTTCGATACTATTCCTTATGAGTAGAATTTGATCCAAAAATAAGCTCAGACGATGATTCTGCTCAATCGGAATATCAAAAGGTTTGCAATCTAATATACCTGTTTCAGCTAACAAATCAAGAACATACTTCTTTTTAGACATAAAAATACCATGTTTGGATCGTGCAACCTTGATTCCAAGAAAATACTTCAGTTCACCCAATTCCTTCATCTCAATTTCAATGTCTAGGTACTTTTGGATACGGTGTACCTTATTCTGATCATCACCAGTCACTATCATGTCATCAACATAAATAATCAATGCAGTTAGGTTACCATTTCGTTGCTTCAGAAATAAAGTACAATCTGAATGGCTCTGGAATACCCAAATTTCTTCGCATAAACTTGCAAACCTCCCAAACCATGCTCTAGGAGATTGTTTTAAACCATACAGAGCCTTTTGCAATCTACACACACCATCTTAACATCAAACTAGGGCAAATCCTGGTTTGTTGTTAAGAACATAAGGACACGCATAATATTAAGTTTAGCAACATGAGCAAAAGTCTCCTGATAGTACACACCAAGGGTTTGTGTATAACTTATAGCAACTAATCTGGCTTTGTACCTGTCAATAGAACTATATGTTTTGTGCTTAATAGTGAACACTCATCTTCCCAAGTGTAATTCTTTTCTAGAGCTTCCATCTCAACATTTATGACATTAACTTATTTAGGGTTAAACAATGCATCCTGCAATTTTGTTGGAATAGATACACTAGATAGTTGACATGTGTATCATGCATATGGTTTTGAAATGATGCATAGACACATAATTGTTGATAGGATACTTATCTTTGGCATGCATGTTAGGCTCACATTGTACTTTAAATTTTCCACGATTAGCTCGTTGAGGCAACTGATAAGTAAAAGAGATAAAAATTTATTTTCTGCCTGTCGCCAACTTGTACCAAATCATATGAAGAATCATCACTGGGTGAAACATAAGCAGATAACTTATTAGACATACCAACCTTATGTAACCGGTCATTAATAGACAGACACTCGTGGCATCACACATGAGCGATTGGTCATTGGGTACTTCTAACGAGTCATTAGAGAGCTCAGGAATGACAGTCGCCAAGTTATTATCTATGGTTGTTTGGTCTATATCGTGTAGCTAAAAAGGTTCTGTCTCCAATGCAGTCTGCAACACATCATCCACACCATCTCTTTAACTCCACACTTCACACCTCATGTCCCCCTGAAGTGAAGAGTCAGAAGAAGGCTTCACAAAATACGAAACTTTCTCGTGGAAGGTAACATTCGTGGTAATATAAGTTTTTTGGTCGGAGGATGATAACACTTATAGCCTTATTGATTATTATTATACCCAATAAACACACATCGGAAAGCATATGTATCAAGTTTACTTCGCTGATGAGAGTAGATATACACATAAGCCATGCACTCAAACACCTTCGAAGAAAGTTTGGATATAGAGACATAAGAGGCATGTTTTGGAAGCACATCAAGCGATGTGTAAAAATCCAAAACCCTACTTGGAACACGATTGATAAAATACACAACAGTTAAAATAACATGGCCCGATATATGATTAGAAACAAACTTATCCAACATCAAGGAGTGAATACCCTCCATTATTTAACGATTCTTCTATTCATACACACCATTTTGTTAGGGTGTAAACAAAGGAGTTATCTGGTGAATAACAACCTGGTCTCGAAATAAGCATGCCAAAGTGTGATTTATGTACTCTCCCATTATCAGACTTGAAATCTTAACTTTAGTTTGAAACTGAGTAGACACCATTTCAATGAAGAAAGTTAATCGAGTACAGTAATCAATAAAAGGAACAAAGCAATGAAAGGAAGCACAATATATCTTAGCCATGACACATGTTTCACACTTGAACTCTAAACCACTGCAAGTGCGAAAGAAAGAAGGAAAGGTGAAGTAAATAACTGAATGATGAATATCTCGATGTCACAAACAAATTTGATGTTTGTATCCACTTTGACATTTAAAACTTGATGATTACTTGAACTTGAAACCATTTTATCCTTCATAGTCAAGATGTACAAACCCCCAATTCTTTTACCACGACCAAATATCTTCTGAGTTTTAAGATCTTGAAAATAACAATACATGGAGTAAAAGTGAGCGGAACAATATAGGTATCAAGTAGTTTTATTACTAACAAAAGATTGCACTTACCGTTAGGAACAAGTAGAGCATGGATCAGTGATAAGGTCCCCTAATTCTATGGCAAATACAACTATTTTGATCATCTCTTCGCATATACCTACAGTAACGTTCAAGTAATGCCCTTTGATTCATCTGTTTCAGCCTGTGCTTTATAAATTGCTTCTGCACAAAATAGGAAATAGGTCTCCAACGCATAAATGGTTGGGAATTAATATTCTCATCATCTTTGGTAAAATCAAGTCCACTGCATAGACATTCATAAACTGCTATACTGTAATTCTTATCGGATAACCTCAATTTTAGTTTTATAGTACATCCCAATATAGGGCGGCCATACTTGTTTAATTTATCTCTCTCAACTTGGATACCATGAGGCGGGCCTTGGAAAGTTTTAACATAAGCATGAGGCATCCACAAATCCTCCAGACGGAGCTCGCAAGGCCTTTAACCCAAACACATTACATAAATGAAAGTAAACATGTTAGTAACAGAACCTTCTTCAAAAAGGTCTAAGGGGTAACCTACATAAGCAATAAATGGATTTTCTTCTCAAGCAACAAGCTCGATGTTACGAAGTAAGAGACATAATGCCTTCACCCTTCACAGGTGAAGGTGCTCTAGTTGCACTGGTAATATACGGATCACGAACATAATCAAGTAACTCATCAAACACTCTAGGGTCACCAGTCACATAATCAGCGGCCCCAATATCAATTATTCACATCTTTGATCTAGCAAGGTGCATAATAACACTATAATTATATTGAGTCATTTAGCTAAAACACGAACAATAACGGCACATAAGATACACAGTGGAATTGAGACAATTTACGAGAAACACTGTAGCATGCACTGTAGCAGAAATGCTATTCATGACATTATAGCAGATTGTAGTTCACGACAACTCTAGTATATTAGTGTTCATGTACAACCTTGTTCACAGTTTTGTCTAACAAAGGAAATTACAACACCACAAACCCTAACTGAACACTTAGGGCATGATATTAAGAAAAAGTGGGCACAAATTAAAACACATAGGTCACCAAGAGCGAACTGCTCTGATGTCAAGTTGATTGAACATGGTAAATACCAAAAATATATAAGACAACATTTGAGAAATTTGTTGTATATGCATTAATCTCCAAAGTGGAGTATATTGGAGTTACAATTGATATTACATATGCATTTCGTCAATGTGACAAAACACTACTATTTACACATAACTAATATATAAACATATAACTGGTAATGCCCCTACCCTATTCCCCCTCCCTTTATCATCTCTCATTGGCCGTTTTGCTCTCTTTGTCCCCTATTTCTCTTTCTCCCCCCTTCTCTCTCATCCCCCCTCTCTCCTCCCCTTCGATTCTTCTCTCTTCTCAAAGGAGATGTCACCAAGTAGGTGTCAAAGGTTTTGATTACTTGGGAGTGTGGGTGCGATTAGGGTAATGGAGGTGTGATGCTGCGATTCAAGAAGGGAACAATGGTTCTTACTAAAAAAAACATATTAATATTTATTCTTCTAAAAGTTAAAAAAGAATTTACATATATTAGAGGTTATTTTAAAAATAATGGTCAGTTGTGAAATAGCATTTTAAATTTTAAATTTTTTATGGTGGATGAGATTATAATGTAAGTGAGAAATAGGACTGGTGGGTGATGGGATTAAAATTTTGGAAGAGGCCACCAAACGTAGTTAATTTAAAAAGCTTCGCCAATAGCTTCGAGCTATTAAAATCACCCTCGCTTGTTTTCTAAGATCAGTCTATTAACTAACGATGGGACGTTAGATTCGCCTCATTTTGTATGTAAAGTATGTGGCTGATTAGTTAACGTTAATGATACAATGACATATGTAAGTTTTCAACACATACTATTACAAAATTATCATGAAATGCCACAATAACGATGTACATGCATTATATAAGTAGCTCTCACTCAATTGAGATCAATAGCTAATTTCCCAACTCGCATTCATGTAATGGTGAAACTATTTGGCTCTTAATTTTTATTGGGGTGTGATATCCACACACCCCAGTTTACTTCTCAAACACCTTTTTAATTTTTGACCGTCGGATCAAATGAATTGAAAAAGATCAACAGACATAGATTATCAAAAGGTGTGTAAGAAGTAAAATAGGATGTGTAGATATCATACCCCTTTTTATTAGCCTCGGAACTCATAAAAAGTTTAGTCGAGGATGTAAATGTTTCAACTTAAAATATAAGGAAAAGAAACTTCCAAAAATTATTCCTCGCTTCCGTGTAATTTGAGATTGATGTATTAAGATGATTTGAAGAATCCTTGAGAGATGACAAATCCTATTGAATTTAGAGACCAAAATTTGAACGTTAGGGATTGAAGGCAATAATCAGACTGTGTATACAAAGAGACCTGAATAGAGGATATGATTTGATTTGATACCTACGGATCTCAGATTTTGGAGATATGATTTAATTTGAATAAGAGGATATGATTTGATAATTGTATTTAAAGGTGCTAAACTCAGGATTTTGACTCATGCAGTACCGAAATTGCATAAAAAATTCACATAGATATTTCAACCTTTTGCTGATTACCAACATAAGACAGGACATGTGAAATACAAGACTAAAATTCGTTCCCAATTATTGAATCATCTCGTAATAGTTTATCCTTATATAATTTGGGAGGGAAATTATTGTACCATTACCCGCTGAGCCGTATGAACGAAATATAAGAAGAGTAAGAAACTAGTGGTTTAAGTAATCATACTGCATCACTTTGTTATGCCCTTATTGGGAGATAGTTAACCGACCAACTAATATTGTACCAAACTATAGCCATTGGTTCTTCAAAAAAAAAACTATAGCCATTGTTAGATGAAATTGTTCTCTTTTAGGGTAGGGATGACTGGCTTTGTTGATTACCGTGCTCCTATAATCAAATTAAATAGTAGAAGTGCAGCACTGAGCACTATTAATATAGAGTTTAATGCTTCCAGAGGTGCAGCACTAAGCAGCCTCGTATATTATATTATGTCATAAATATTCTCTTAGTAACCCCGTGACCAAGGAATGCAAGCTTACATTTAAATTTAATCTTCACATGGAGAGTTCCAATGAATGTGTACTCCTCTTTCAACTTATTATACGTTTTTCTTCCTTTTTAATATATAATTAACTTTTTCATTCAGTATTATAATCTGGTGATATTTCTTTTCACTTGTAATTGAAAGGTCTTAGGTTTGAATTTCATGAATAGCGAATTCGATACCAAATTAGGTTGCTTATAGAGCAGCTTTGCCGAACTCCCCCTCCCCTTAGTGTAAAAATATCGATATACTAAAAATACACACACATATATATATAATTAGCTTTTTAGCCAAAATGATTTTTGAGATTAGCATAACTACTCACTTTGATCCCGAGATTGAAATCGATAGGAGTGATCCCTGAGTTTCTCCACCATCAATCACTTTGGTCATTCCGTGAAATATTCTGTTAAATAAGGAGCAAAATGACAAAAATATCCTCAATTTAATTAACAATGTGCCAAAATGATTTGACAAAAATTGAGGTATTTTTGTCATTTTATCCTTATTTAATAGAGAATTTTCATTGAGTGACCAAAATGATTGATGGTGGACAAACTTAGGAACCACGTCCATCGATTTCAAAATCTCAAAGACCAAAGTGAGGAATTACGGAAATTTCAGAGATCATTTTAACTAAAAAACTTATCTCTACTAATTAAAAAAGCACTCATTGTCAACTAAAATCATCTGAAATTACCAGTTTAACCCTCTAATTAAAAGAAAACATGAATAAGAAATATGGGACAGAAATGTAATTTCACACAACTAAATTTTGCTGTTTTTTTTAAGCCTCGCATACATGTAATTCTAACATATCTCTAATTTAAAAAAAAAAAAAAAAAAAATTCTCTATCACTTTTTTCCTCTCTCTCCTTCTATTTCAAAAACAAAAAAAAAAAAAATTTCTCACACACTTTGTTTGTGCCCATATGCTAGTATAATTTAAAATAGTAGTATTGCTTGTATAAAAAAACAAGTAATAAACTGCAATTAAATATATATTGTCTTTGAGGGATGACATACAAAATCAATGCTTACACAAATTTTTCGTGGACAATGAATACCACTTGCTCTTAATAATCTCATCAATTAGTTGTATACATTTATATATTAAATCTATTACTGGTTTTTAATTAAAAATATATATCTATATATTAAAGCTATCTCAGCACTAAGCAGCTATGATATTATACTATGCCATACGTATAGAATAGAGTGACAGAGTTTATAATTTTTGTATGTTTTAAGTATATTAGTGTACCACAATATTTAATTGACATATTTATAATTTGCATAAACATTTTTAATATACTCATAATATTTGATCAATTTTTTTTTTTAAATCACCCTAATTAAAATTGGGGTTACTTGTAGACAGGTGCTTAGTCAAGCTAACTAGATTCGGATAACTTTCAAAAGTGTGTGGATGGACTTTGTGAATGACTACATGTTATATAAGAGAGATGAATTTCAAATGACACCTTAAGAAGTATCATTTCCAAAGTCCTTTTGTAATACATTTGTAATGTTTGAGATTTGGCTTTAATTATTTGAGGAGTTCCTTATCATTATTCTTGCAATGTATTTTTAACAATTAAATCTAAAGTTATGTAGAATTTTAAAATTTTCTCATCCAAAGATAGTAATTAAAAAATAGTAGTAATCTTGCCACTTACACTAGTAAAAAAAAACACTTTACGCGACGTACGTACATTCGTCACGCAAAGTCAAAAATCGTTGCACAAGGGTTTGCGCAACACAACCTTCATCACGCTCTAACCGTCGTGCCAAGGCAGTGACGCTAGGGTTTGCGCGATGAAGAAATAACATACATCACGCAAACCCTTTTTTTATTTATTTAGTGAGAAATAATTTTTTTTTGTTTTAGTGAAAAATATTATTTTTATTAATTTTTGATAAATATTGTAATTAAATTCTAAAGAATAATTAATTAACCAAGCAAAAGTATTTAATTATAAAATATATGAAAATGTACATACAAGGTGTCCAAACAAAAAAGAAAAAACTACAAGTGAACTAGGTTTAATACATCAGGCTACTGGGTATCGGCAGGGCGAGATGGCTCTAAGGTCGAAGGTGGAGTTAGAGAGATTTGGAGGCCGGACATCTGTATGGCTTGTACAAGTTCTTGCACCCTCCCGACACAGGTCTTCATCTCCTCGCCTTGGGCCCTTAACTGTGCCTTCATCTGCTTGCCCTCGGTCCTCAGGTGCGTCACTTCCGCCTTCAATGCATCGACCTCTGTTGTGTTCGATCTGGAAGAAGAAGCACCCGTCTCACAAATCTGTGCTTTCCTCATACCTCAAACAACCTTGCCACGATGACGACCATAGTTCTGATCCAGGACATCAGTCATGATTTGAAAACCTACATCCTCAGGTATCATGAGGTCCTCGATCGGGGTCTCCGGGGGAAGCTGGGATGCTGCTTCATGGAGAACAGCAGTGCTCTTTTCCTCCATAGTAGCCTGTAATAATAAATAAAAAACATATAATGTTTAATAACAAAATATAAATAATATTTGAACGATTCATACATATAAGAATAATAACATATACTTACATGAAGCTGATTAGCGGTCTCATTACCAGGTTGAATGTAAACGTCCTTGAATATGTCGATCTCTGGGAACTTAGCCCTTTGAAGAAAAAAACATTAAGAAAATTTTATTAATCAATAATAAAAAATAAATTGTATAAAATTTCAAAGTTAAAATACTTTTACCTCACGTCGTGCCTTAAGCCTATACGAAAAGGGCTGCGAACCAGAATGGTGGAGAAGTGTCTTTGACTCTCGAGCTTTCTGGCCAGCAATAGATTTCTTCTGTTAAACACACAGTATACATGTTAATGCGACTATTTGAAATAAATTAATAAAAAAAGCTTAAAAAAATAACATGTACAATAATAAATTATTATTAAAATATTATGTACATACTACAAATTTTGGGTCCGTAAAATGTTTGCAGAGCCATCCCCAATCCTCTGGCCGGTCCTTCAACTCGTCTGGAACATGTAGTCGAGCAATCTCCGGATCATCCCATCGCTTAAAATACGTGTGAAAATTGTTCTTCCATTGTTTGTACCGGATTGCTAAGGTCCTCTCTAAGTAGGCCATGGCCTCAAGGGATATGTCCTCAAAATCATAAATGCACCACGAATATGAAAAATAATAAAATAATAGTAACAAATTTAATAATATTAAGATAATATATTTTGGTTTTTAATATTTGTAAACACAATTAAAAAAAATGATAAAGGCTAAAAATTAATATACTAACCGACAACTTGTCTCGCACCAATATCTTCGTCTCCTCGGGAATTTCTGACCAAGACTCTTGTTGAAAAGGACAATTATCTCGAATAACAGCACCACAGCTACTAGCAATGCTGCTATGCTGCTGTGAGGTAGCCACTCCACAATGTCACGGGTCATACGTAATCTTGATCTTGGAGTTGGTCTGACGTACGCCCTCTAACTCCTTCAGCATTCGACTAGGCCCCCTGGTGTTTTTTTTAGCTGGCCAAAAATACTTAAATGGTGAAAACCCTAAGCTACAAATTTGTACAAAAAATTCGACACAACCTCCCCTAATAGTATAGCATTTCCCAAAACCTTAAAACAGTAAAATAATAGTAATTCACAACCTGCAACACATTTTCACAATCCAACAAATTTTCACCATCACAAAAATAATAATTTTACATTGAAAAAAAAAATTAGTAGTACAAATTAATATTTTTTCTATTTGTAAGTGAGTAATCTTAAATTCAAAATTTGTAGATGGCGACTATTCTATAACTTTATTTTTTTGTTTAAAAACAAATAAATTTGTAGATGGCAAATTTAAAATTAAATAATTATGGCATTATAACGTGTACGTATACGTACCATACTGCCTAGCTAAGACAAATTACCCCCTAAATCATCAACGATAACATTTTGAAAGGGTCATTAACAATAAATACTTATTGACAACGTTTATAATGGTCGGTTGTGTATGGATGAAGAGTTGACTCGTTAATAGTTTATTTTCCTGTATAAAATTCATCAACTTGAATCATAGTTACGTGGGTATATATCTTCCTGGAGAGATTTTTCAATATGTCAAGAATATAGCTTGATACACTAAATGTTATAATTTAAAAAGTTTGATTCTTGAAGAAAAAAAAAATCAACTACTTTTATTATAACACTTCATATGTTGGGACGTATGTCGGGCACACAGAAGATTTTTTCGTTGCTATGCATGCAAATTATGTAATCATGCAATGAAATGTGCGCTGGATTCTCCTGTCTTGGGGTGCACAGCAAGCAAACTACGCCTCCTAAAATAATTCTTATAAGCATAAAAGGCCAATAGCATCAAACCAAATAACTTTGTAAATTCTAATTGCCCACCACACACGCACACTGCATTTATATATATGCGTTCAGAAACACGATCGATAGTAAGTCAACTAGAAAACTATAACGATCGATAGTAAGTCAACGAGAAAACTATGTAAACCACCAAATTTCCGGAGAAATTTCAACTACTTTTCTCTCTTGATGAGGAGGTCCAATAATATTTCAGCTCTCTAAACACTATCAATTATGAATATTGCTTCTACTGCACATGGAAAACCCAGTAGGGGTGGCTGGAATGCTGCTATTTTCATCATCTGTAAGCAATCAAATTTTGTTTTCATCTTATTTTTTTAGTTTTGTTTTACCAGCACCTTATTTTTCATTTAATTCCACAATTATTTGATTTGATTTTTTTTTTTTTTTTTTTGGCAACGAATATTTATATTCAGTTCATTAAGTTTTCTGAAAATTTATAGGAGTTTCATCTTTCATGAGTATACTGTATATTTGTTGCTTAATTAAATTTTATTTGCAGTGGTTGAGGTGGCCCAGCAGTTCGCATTCTATGGATTGGCAAGTAACCTCATCATGTACCTCACAGATGTTTTGGACCAGCCCTTAGCCACGGCGGCTAAGAATGTCAACACCTGGCTTGGTGTTTCATCAGTCTTCCCTGTCGTCGGAGCCTTTCTTGCAGATTCATATTTTGGTCGGTTCAAAACCATCGTCTTCTCTGTCACCATCTATTTCCTGGTAAATCATCTAAGAGTTTTTCCCCTGAATATATGTTCCGAATGTTCAGATTTATAGTCTGATAATATAAACGTATAGAACGTTGCCAGTTTAATTGACAAGAAAACATTAATCATGTTTGATTGTATAGATGTCCTTGTGTAGTTGTGTTCATAGCTTTTATATCATATTGTAGGGCATGGTTCTTTTGACTCTGTCCGTCTCAGTAATTCCTTCACAAAGTCGCCGAGCAGTGTTCTTTGTGGCGCTATACATTTTATCCGTGGCTCAAGGTGGGCAGAAGCCATGCGTGCAAACATTTGCAGCAGACCAGTTCGATGAGAACACGCCGGAAGAGATAAAGGTCAAGAGCTCCTTCTTCAACTGGTGGTACTTGGGGTTGGTGTTTGGTGCCACTTCTGCCACACTAGGAGTTGTATATCTCCAGGTAATAATTACTTTTTTTTTTTTTTTTTTTTGAGTATATCGATATTTTTACAATAAGGGAAGAAGGAGTTCTGCTAAGCCACACAATATGCAGTTTAATTTAGTTTCGAATTCACTATTTACGAGATTCGAATATAAGACCTCTTATTTCTAAACGAACAGAAATATCATCAAACTGTAGTACTGAGTGGCAATAATAATTACCTTTTAGATTCTCACAACCTCCCAAAAGTATTTAGATTATAATAGTACACAAAAAATAAGATTTTTTTATTAGTATCTCAGGTAATATTATATATATTTTACTTTAAAATTTAATATTAAATGACTTATATATCTTAATATGTCATGACAAATTTAACCTCAAGGTTTTAAAAAAAAAAAAATTAAAAAATTACTAATCCTAATCATTATATACATGAATTTAGTCAAATTGGCTATAGTAATGTGTTCCCATCAATATGTTCAAATGCTTATCTATGTATTTAATTAGATGAAAATAGTATATGGGCGCACACAAAACGTGTGTGAGAAAATTGTTTTATTTTTGTTTTTGAAATAGAAGGAGACAGGAAGAGAGTGATAGAGAATGTGGAAGTGGAAAGTTTATTATTATTATTATTATTATTAGAAATATGTTTGGATTACATGTATGTGGGGTTTTGAAAAAAAAAGAGCAAAATTTTGTTGTGTGAAATTACATTTCTGCCACATATTTCTTATTTATGTTCTATTTTAATTAGAAGGTTAAACTGGTAATTTCATAAAATTTTGGTTGACAATAAATATTTTATTAATTAATAGAAATTAGTATATATGAGTTTTTCTAGTTAGACCCACTACTTATCTGATTACACCCTACAAAAAATTTAAAGTGTTTGATTTCCAAATTTACCCTTAAAACGTAAATAAAAAAAGAAAAAAAGAAAAGAAAAAGGAACCTAGCAAACCCCCTTCCCCCTACAGGCACCCTCCGCGATCCCCGACCACGACGCCGGTGATCCTCACCAACCTGATTATCGCCCTCTCCCTCCCTCTCTTTTTTGGATTTTGGACCCATAAAATTCTCAACCATTAAAAGATCAAGAACAAATTGAATCAAAATAAGAACCTGAATTCAAAGAACTTGCAAATCAAGTTTTAAATTGAAGGAACTCCTTGCTCATGGGTTTTGAAAGCACTTGCAAGAGTGATAGAGAAAGAAAGATGGCTTTGAGGTTGGTGAGGGACGCCGTTGATGATGTGAGGGACGCCGATGGTTGTTGTCTGGGAGGGGGAGAAATGTCATGTGATGAGGATGTGGGTGTATTTCCTCAAGGATAAAACTGCATTTCACAAAATAAATAAAAAATTGTGGGGTGAATTCAGATAATTGCGTGGTTTACGTAAAAAAACTCCTAGTATATTTGTCTTATCGTTTGCCAAAAGATGAAACATTACTAATCTTACCATTTTTCCTGTTCAGTCATCAAAATGTCACAAAAAAAGGTAATTAGATTTTTTTTTTCTTGTTGATAAATTAATTAGTTCTGTACACTAATTAATTGAAATTACTACACTTGTAGGATAATGTTGGGTGGGGATTAGGGTTTGGAATATTGGCAGGGGTTTTGGTTTTGTCACTAGTATCGTTCTTGGTGGGAACTAAAAGGTACAGAAAGCAAAGGCCTCCAGGGAGCCCTTTTACTACGGTGGCACAAGTGATCGTTGCAGCAGCTCGGAAATGTCATATCATTGAGACACTCAATTGCGAGGGAGTTTACCATGGAGATGAGAAGGGTGAAGCCATGCTACAACGTCAGTCGCAGCCTCTAGTTTTGGCTCGTACTAATCAACTCAGGTACAAACTTAATATCGCATAAAGTACTACTCTTTAATGTTTATAATGTGTTCTCATCATTCAAACTGTTCATTTTTTTTTTGTTTTTTTTTTTCAAAAAATAAAAATAAAAAATTCATATGAAAGATCAGCACAAATGAAAATCTTTTATTGGGTATGTAAATAAGAAATACAAAGAATCTTTCCATTGGATTAAGAGTGGATCAGAATTGATCACATCTTTGTCATTCATTTGTGCAAAACGAACACATATATAATGACGTAACGAATGACTTAACAATTTTAGGTTATACAGAAAGATATAGATGTATAGTCATAGACGGTTAACAGAAAACGTAGACGTCCGAACCTCTAGTGTCCTAAAGTCAAACTTGAAAAGTATTGGTCAGCTGCTTCCCTTTGTCGTGTGTGTACGTCTAGCTAGATGCCGATCGACTGAACTTTCTATATTGTCCACTTGCATTCATAGATTATATTCTTTTTCCCTTGGCTGCTTTCCCCCGTTTGTCATAAAGTAAAAGTAGACACCTAGTACCTTGGCTCTATTTTTTCTGATACGAGATTCATACTTTAATCAATTACACATAACAAGCATAGGTAGCATAATGAAAACAAAAAATAATGCAGATGCTTGGACAAGGCAATGATCATAGACGAACAAGATGCATCAACGAAAACTAGAAACCCATGGAGGCTATGCTCTCTCAATCAAGTGGAAGAAGTGAAGCTCGTCCTTCGACTCATCCCCATATGGTTGAGTTGCCTAATGTTTGGTGTAATCCAAGCCCAACTTCACACCTTCTTCACCAAACAATGTAGCACAACCATCCGATCGATTGGTCCCCATTTCCAGGTTCCTGCGGCATCACTTCAAGGCCTCGTTGGCATTGCAATCCTAATCGCCGTTCCAATCTACGACAGGGTTTTTGTCCCAGTAGCCCGAAAATATACGGGACACCCCTCGGGTATTAGTGTGCTACAAAGAATCGGCATTGGGCTCGTTCTATCCATACTCCTCATGGTTGTGTCGGCTCTAGTAGAGGCCAAAAGGCTCAACATTGCAAAAGACTACAATCTCATTGATAAACCTAAAGCAATAATACCCATGAGGGTATGGTGGTTACTCCCACAATACTTGATTCTTGGCCTCGCAGATGCATTCGCCGCGGTTGGACTTCAAGAATTGTTCTACGATCAAATGCCGGAGCAAATGAGAAGCATGGGAGCGGCAGCGTCTATGAGTGTTGTAGGAGTTGGCAGCTTCATTAGCAATTGGATTATATCTGCTGTGGAGTTAATTACCTCAAGAAATGGAAACAAATGGCTTGGTGACAATATCAATAGGGCTCACCTCGATTACTTCTATTGGGTGCTGGCAGTTTTGAGCACACTAAATTTTTGTGTTTATGGGGTAATTGCAAGTGCTTTTGTGTACAAAAAGGTCGAAAGAGAAGACAAGGTGAAGATGGAGTTGACCTTTGTAAAGAACCATGATGGAGAGATGTGAGACATGATTCAACTGCGCAGGAAGAACAAGATTCAAACATGGATAAAGCGCTGTACCATTGAAGCTGGAACCAAGCCTCTGTCCATTAATACTTAATGCGAAGAACTAAACGCGTTCTACAATTTAAATATTGCGAAATACAGAGGTCTTAGATTTAAAATTTAAATGGATACTTTTTGTGGATTGTGTTTTCGAAACTCTCCCGTACAAACACAACCCACATTATTCAACTTATTGTTTTAATTTTCTAGATGAACTCTTCACGAATCAAATACAAAACTGTGGGATATTGTTGGAGTTCGAGAAAGTTGGAAAAACTTGGATAAAGTTTTAGTCTCATTGATCGGTACAGAATTTGGACATATTTCACATAACAAATGGAAGAGCTAGCACATGTGGAAAATAGAACTGGTGGGTGGTAGGATTAAAATTTTGGAACAGGGCACCAAACGTGGCCTATATTTTTGTTGAGAGTTGTCCCACATCGATGAGGGACAAAGTTTGCTATGTGCTTATATGGTCTTAGACTACTTCCCATATTGCTAATTGTTTTTATGGTGGAACCTCAATTTCATCATGGTATCAGAGCGGGTTGTCCTCGTGTGAAGCTAAACGGCCACACGCGCTCCACGTCACCCAGTTGTTGTCCACGTGTAGGCTTGAAAATCCGCCACACGTGCGGGGACATGTTGAGAGTTGTCCCACATCCGTGAGGAACAAGGTTTGCTATGTGCTTATATGGTCTTGGACTACTCCCCATATTGCCAATTGGTTTTATGGTGGAACCTTCAAACATAACAAATGGAAGGCATGGAAGGGTAGAAAGATTAGGAGGGTATAGAATCCTCCTCCGTTAATAATACAAGGATACGTGTAAAGTTTCAACACATACCATTATATCATTACCACAGATTACTATGCACAATCATATAAATTGCTCTCAATCAATTGAGACCAGTAGCTAATTTTCCAACTCTGCATTCATGTAATGGTGGAACTATTTGGCTCTTAATGTTTTTTAGTCTCAGTACCCATAAAAAAAGTTTTTAGTTGAGGATGTAAACGTTTCAACTTAAACTTAATCAATGGAAGTCCATTATTTTGAAGGCAAAATCAAAACGCCCACAAATTATTCCTCGCTTCCGTGCAATTGGGATTCATATATTAAGATGATTTGAAGAATCGTTGAGAGATGACAAATCCTATTGAACTGAGAGATCAAATTTGAATGGCAGGGATTGAAGGAAACAATCAGATTGTGTATACAGGAAAACATGAATGATAATTGTATTCAAAGGTGTTAAACTCAGGATTTCGTACTTAATTAGAAGTCACGAGTCCAAACATGTCGTTCTTAATCGTTCTTAATTACTGAATGATAATCGCATTCAAAGGCGCTAAACTTAGGATTTTGCCTCATGTGCCTCACGCAGTACCGGGACTGTATAGGAGGGAGATTGTGCTCCCTATCCTTATATACTATATACAGTTTCAAAAAGATTAACGACGAACGAACGTTTTTCTTAACTAGGTCCTAATGACTATGGTCCAATATAATTTAGGGGGGCAATTATTGTACCATTAACATCTAAGTACGTGCTTAGCCGTATATATGAAGGGAAAAAAAGAAACTAGTGGTTTAAGTAATCATGCATGCTTTGGTATGCCCTTATTGAAATATACTGAACCGATCAACTAAATATTGTATCAGACTATGGCCATTGTTACATGAAATTGTTTTCTTTTTAGGGTAGGGATGACTGACTTTGTTGAATACTATGTTCCTGCAATCAAATCAAATACTAGTACAACACTAAGCACTATATGGTTTATTGTTTCCAGAGGTGCAGCACTAAGCATCCACTGACATTACATTAGGTCATAATTGTTCACCTCTTAGAGCATTTTCAAATGAGATGTCAAAATATCCAAATCAGCAATAACGGTAACAAAAGACAGCATTAATGTTTTTCAACCGAGAAGCCAAATCTGATGTGGCATAGCATGGATTGACATCTTTCCCCCTTATTGCCAAATTTGACAGCACCTTTAAATTTTTTTAATTAATTATTAAATTCTTTTTATTAATTTTTTATTGGTTTAAACCATTATCCATTTGTTTATTTTCATTCCCAATACAAAGAAAATACATATGAATTATTATTTTATGTTTAAAATTTGACATATCGGTAGAAAGTCAAAAGTTTAAAAGATGCTAAAGTGCCAAGTAAGCCTTCAAATTTAAATTTTAAGTTTAAAATTTGGAGATGGTCTTAGTTACCTGGTGACTAAAACATATGTGATCGCTTTCATTTAAATTTGAGGACAAATAATGTACGATTGGGCTTGTAAATTAAATAGTGTCACATGGAGTGTTCTAATAAATATGTATTCCTCTTCAATTCACCTGGTCTCTCGCCTCTCTTAATATATAACTTCAAATAGTAATATCACTTGTATAAAAATCAAGTAATAAACTGTAATTAAATATATTTTGGTATCACCGTTGTCAAGGCCCTTGCTCTTAGCGATGCCCTCCGTTTCGCAAAACAGAGAAATGTCAGGAATGTAGTGGTTGAAGTGACTCCAGGATTGTTATTGATGGGATTGCTCTTAGGGATGCTCACCTTTTTGCAAAACAGAGAAATGTCAGGAATGTAGTGGTTGAAGTGACTCCAGGATTGCTATTGATGGGATTGCTCTTAGGGATGCTCTCCTTTTTGAAAAACAGAGAAATGTCAGGAATGTAGTGGTTGAAGTGACTCCAGGACTGTTATTGATGAGATTCTGGACCGGTGCAAGATTTTTCTAAGGCTCAAAACAATTATTGAGGTAATCAAATGGCTGGTGACTTAGTTTGATTTATTCAGTGGCAACATGTTTACAGAGAAGTCAACTTTCTTGTAGATGCTATTAATTCCATTGGTCACAATGTTGACAATATTTGTATTTGAGATAGGGTGCTTCCTAGTGAGGCACGACAAGAGCTTGTTTTTCACTGTTTGGACTCCGGGTGTTCCCTAAGATTCTCCTTTTCTTAACTAAGTTTATTTCTTAGCACAAAAAATAAAATAAAAAACTATCTCAGAACTAAGCAGCTCTGATATTAGTATGTTTTGAGTATATTAGTATACTGCGATATTTAATTGACATATTTATACTGCAATATTTTAAAAAAAAAAAAAATTTACCCTAATTAAAATTGAGGTTAGTTGTAGACATGTGTTTGATCAAGTTAACTAAATTCGGATAACTTTCAATAATTATGTGGCTGGACTTCGTGAATGACTAAATGTATATAAGTGCGAAAGTATCATTTTTGTCCTTTGGTCATTGTCTTTGTAGTACATTTGTAATGTTTGAGATTTGGCCTTAAATTCCTTGAAAAGTTCATATATTCTTCTTGACACACTCCGACCCGGAATGTCCATTAAGACTCCAAATCAAGTTGTGTTGGCCGACACTTGGAAAGTGACGAAACCATAAAGTGTAATGATGTGAAAAATGTGAATAAATTTAAACCTAAGAGTGCCTAAATACCAGAGTGCGCTGGTGAGCGGGTATGCACCCACTTCACACGTGTCGTCAGAGCATAAGTAACTACCTCTGAGGTAGTCACTTCACACGTGTGGGTAAGGATCATACCCTCAGAGGTAGTCACTTATATTGAGATTTGCCAAGAATCCTCGTCGATACGATCGTTCAGTCGTTTCAACCTGGAGGGGCGCAGAAAACGTGAGTAGGCAAAAACAAAGTTTTGAAAACACATTTCACTTTTCAAATATAATAACCCCTCACCGTAAAACCCATATAATTTTCCAGAAAATAGTAGTATATACGTATATAAGAATCATGCTCAAAGCGGTGGAAATCCAAGTATATGCCATGTTAATTATCTCTTAAGTAAACATGTAAGCCAGATGGAATAAATCAATGTAAAATGATATGTCAGCCGGAGTCACCTAATGTGACCTGTACGGCTAAACCTATAGCTCATCCATCCAGCCAGAGTCACCTAATGTGACCTGTACGGCTGACCCTCATCCATCAATAGTACTGTGTCAGCCAGAGTCACTTAACGTGACCTGTACGGCTAACCATCATCCATCAATAGTACTGTGTCAGCCAGAGTCACCTAACGTGACCTGTACGGCTGACCCTCATCCATCAATAGTACTGTGTCAGCCAGAGTCACCTAACGTGACCTGTACGTCTGACCCTCATCCATCAATAGTACCATGTCAGCCGGAGTCACCTAACGTGACCTGTACGGCTGACCCTCATCACAGCTATACTCACTGCAATTTCTATCATCAATAAGTACTCGCCTGAAGCTTACCTGAGCATCTACAGCGTCATGCAACATTATGCATATCTATACTAATGCATATACTAAAATGTAATGCAATTGACTTGGCATTTAAAAATGTAATTCCATTTAAAGCAATTTTTGGGAAAACGTAAAACATGTATACATATATATATATATATATATATATATATAAATCCAAAAGCCCACTCACTGGTATGTAGCTATGTCGTAATCCCCGAGTCTTGCCTCGTTATGCTCGTCCTTCGAAAATGTCTCACCTATATGTGAAATAACTAATTTAACGTCAATTCGATAGCACATATACAAAACCTAGGATCAATTTCTCATACGTCGCTCAATTACGATGTTTGAATATACCATCGTAGCCTACTCAACCACACGAGCATCCTCATATTTTTAGAATAATTTTTGAACTTAATCTAGTTTAAGTGTAAAACCCAAGTTAAAACTAAATGGACTTAATCCATTTTGAACATAAGGCCTAAACCAATTAAATGGCTTAGGTCCAATTTGAAATGGTTTAAAGGTTGGGCTGGCCCAACAGATTCTTTTTTTTTTCCTTCTTCTTCCCCCTTGCGAAAATCTGCACTTTTGCAGTTTGGAACGCATGACTTCTAGAGCTCATTTCGAGCTCGATTCTCAACCAAAATCCATGATTCAAAAGCCTAAGTAAACTTAGGAATGCAGGGAATAGATCTATACCCATTTGGGGTCGTGACATAGACAGGGTTCGCCGGAAAAGTGGTCTAAAAGTGGCCAAATGGTCACGGGTCCAAGAATTCCAGAAAACTGGAATTTTTTCCTAACTTTCCTAGCTAGTTTCTAGTTCGATACTAAATCAAACTTGATGATTCAAAAGCCACTTTGAAGTTAGAAATGTAGAGAAGAGAATCATACTCTTAAGAGACCCAAGGGAGAACCGGAGTTGGTCGGAAATTGGGTCTGAATATGGTCAAAAGACCACTGTTCACTTTCCACAAATCTGGGGAAATTCTTCCCCGAGATGAAATCTGTATTAAATCACCCACAAACCTTCTATTTAAGATTAAAAACATCACTAGGAGTTCAACGTGAGAAGGATTTGAGGTTGGAAATTCCAAACTTACCTTGGTCGAAAGGTTCGAGATTCCGACGAAGTTACCATACGCAAACAACACAATTCCAAAGAGTGAGAATGGGTAAGTATGGGGTGTGAGGAAGAAAGGGAGAAATTTTTATAGTTGCAGTAGGTGCAAATATGCATGTGCGTGATTGTGATGCCGGGGACGAGATCACCGAGAGGAGGAGAGGTGCGGGAGAGTGTGAGGGAGAAAAGGAATCTTCTGGAATGAGGGGGAAAAAGGCACGGGTGGAGGGAGTAATAAGGCCCTTAATCGGACCATTGAGTTAAGGCCCTAAAAATGGGTCCAAAGAAGAAATAACCAACCCGAAAAATATACACCCATACTCGTTATTAATTCATGTCGACGTGCTCGTGACGTCGAGCACCATTTAATTTCGCGAGCGAGGGAATAATTTAAAACTATATATGTCCATCCACGTCACTAAATTACGAGGGCATTATTATCATTTTACATGCTCGGTGATAAAATATATACCTTGATTTAGGACGGGTTGTAACACTTCTTGCAATAAATTTGTAACAATTAATATAAAATCATGCAAAATTTTAAAGTTTTCTTATCCAAAGAGAGCAGAAGTACCTAATTCAAACATAGCAGTAATATTGCCACTCAGTAGTACAGATTAATATTTTTCTCTATTTGTAAATGAAAATTTTTAGGATCAAATTTCATTGATGGTGAATTCATACTAAATTATTATGACAATATAATGTATACGCCGTATTGCCTTACCCCCAAAATCATCAACAACATTTTGAAAGGGTCATTAACAATAAACAATATGTTGAAATTAATATTTCACAGCATGATTGTGTAAATCCTATGTAGATTGGGTTTAGGATTGTTCTTTGTTCTAGGAATTCTTTCCTATTAGACTTTGTATTATTTGGAGAGCAACTTTTTCTCTCCTTATGATTTACTATATATAAAGACACAGACATCTACGCTTTATTCACTCCATACACTCTCTTGCTGCACCCTTTCTCAGAAGAAAGAATGCTTTCAAATGTGATTTGTATTCTTCTCAATCAGAGGTATATCCTAACTAGGAAACTCAAGATAATAGGAATCCCACAATCGTAGGAATCCTAATACAAGTCAACACTATCTCCCTTTCAATAAATTGGCCACAACACAATAACACTTATTGACAACATTTGCAATAATCGGTGATGCCAGTTTGTGTATGAATCACGAGTTGACTTGTTAATAGTGTATTTTCTTGTATAAAATTCTGATGAGGATTCTCTCTCATATTTTTCCCTCACCTTCTTTCTGATTTTTACTTGAATGGTTACGCTTAAACCACATCAACATTTTTTGTTGACTTTTTTTTATATAGAAAGAAAGATGAAGTGAGAATTGTGAGAGAAGGCGAGATAATCCTACATCTATATTATTTGTTAGGGTAAATCTCAGTATACTACCCTCAAGTTTCGTGGTTTTCAACATTTGGTACATGGGGTTTTTTTTTCGTTCCTAAGTCATACCTAAAGTGTTAATTTTGGGAGTCTCATACATCCGTTAGTCTGGTTGTTAACTTTTCTGTTAACTGATGACATGGCACCCATGTGGAATTAAAAATTCAAAAAAAAAAAAAAAAAAATTGGTCATCTTCTACCTCCCCCGACCTTCCCTTCCTCCCTTATCCCTCCATTCTCTCCTCTGCACCAACCCACCAAACCCTCATCTCCTTTCCTCTTCAACTCGTTATACGTCCACCCTTCCCCCTCCATCTTCGACTCCACCCATCCAACCCACCAAACCCTAATATGCATTGTGCCCACTTTAGCTGCTCGCCCTTCCCTCCCCCAAAACCATAATTTGTATTTTCTTAATCCCAATTTCCTAATCATCTCAAAACTTCCACATCAATTCATCTCCTAATTTCAATAATCTGTAATAATCCCCAAATTTAACTACAGATTGTACAACGTCGTTCAAGTCACAAAACCTTCTCGAGAAACCCTTCCTCTTCGTCGACAACCACCACCCCTACCTTTTCACCAACCTCCTTTGTTTTTTCCTCACCCAAAACAATTCCGACGATGACAGCCTTACCGTTCAATTCATCGACGTCCAACAGAGATAAGGATCAATTCGGTGTCCTCTTCGACCCCCTTGGCATCTCGACGACTTGAAGGAGCCTGTCGTACGATCTGATAGGTAAGGTTGAGCAGGTCGAGCGTGAACTCAGGCCGATGGTGCCGGTGCTAGTGGCGAGCGCAAATGACGAGCAAATAAGGAGAAAAGAAAGAGGGGTTGGTCGCCAGATTGGATGGGAGGGTTCGAGAGAAAGTTGGGAGGGGAGCGACGCCGGCAAAGAAGGAGGAAGAGAGATCCTAACTTTTTGTGTTGGGAGAAGAAGAAGAAGAAATAGAGAGGAATAAGACATCGGGGGAGGTAGAAGAGGACCAAAAAAAAATTTTGAATTTTTAATTTTCACATGGACCCTTGAATGACACATGGCGTCTAGTCATTGTTCACATAGATGCCACATCATCAGTTAACAGGAGACTTAACAGCCAGACTAACGGATGTATGAGACTGTCCCAAAATTAACACTTTTGGTATAATTCTGGAACAAAAAAAACTTGATATACCAAATATTGAAAACCATAAAATTTAAGGATAATAAACTGAAATTTACTCTATTTGTTAATACCATTCTGTCGTCGATCGCTGGGTTGATGTGTCTTCCAACGAAAAAATATCGCGACAGGTCTAGCATATATGTTTTAAAATTCATCAACGTGAATCAGTCACGTGGGTATATTCATCAACATGAATCACAGTCACGTGGGAATATCCTCCTGCCATTCGTACAATCAAGCGCTGCATTCTCCTGTCTTGTGGTTCACAGCAAGCAACCACGCCTCCTAAAATAATTCTTTATAAGCATAAAAGGCCAGTGGCATCAAATAACTTTATATATTCTAATTAATTGCCCAGTGACCACCCTATATACATATATATACACAGAGAGAGAGAGAGAGAGAGAGAGAGAGAGAGACATATACATATGTATGTATGTATGTATATGAGTTCGGAAACACGATCCATATATAGTAATTCAACGAGAAAAATTTCATGTAAAACCACCAAATTTCCAGACAAATCTCTAGTACTTTTCTCTCTTGATGAGGAGGTCCAATAAAATTTCAGCTCTCTAAACACCATCAATTATGAATATTGCTTCTGAAAAACCCAATGCGGGTGGCTGGAATGCTGCTATTTTCATCATCTGTAAGCAATCAAGTTCTTCTATGTTCATCTTATATTTCAGCTTCTTTTATCAGCATCTTATTTTTCATTTAATTCCACAGTTACTTGAATTTTTTTGTTGCGGTCAATATTTGTATTCAGTTCATTAATTTTTCTGAAAACTTATTGAAGTTTCATCTTTCATGAGTACTCTGTTTATTTGTTGCTTAATTAAATTTTACTTGCAGTGGTTGAGGTGGCCCAGCAGTTCGCATTCTATGGGTTGGCAAGTAACCTCATCATGTACCTCACAGATGTTTTGGACCAGCCCTTAGCCGCCGCGGCTAAGAATGTCAACACCTGGCTGGGTATCTCATTAGTCTTCCCTGTCCTCGGAGCCTTTCTTGCAGATTCCTATTTTGGTCGATTCAAAACCATCGTCTTCTCCATCACCATTTATTTCCTGGTAAATCATCTAAAGGTCATCGCATTTTTTCCCTTCAATATATGTGTCGAATGTTCACTTTTGGTACGCCCGTATGATGCTCACTATGTTGCGAAAGACTGTGAATCTAAACCATAATGGCCGAATACGGTGAAAGAGCATCCGAAATCCGTATCGGTACAGATGAACCGATTCGTTTTCGATTCAGTGATAAATTATTCAGTGGTTGTTCATCTAGTCATGAGATTCGGTGGTGAATGAGGAGCAGCAGCGGAGCTAACTTCTGACTCTAGGGAGAGATTGACATTCTTCAGTGCATCGGACATCGGCTTACTAAATAGTTGAATTGGGAAAATTAGGGTTAGATGGACTGGGAGAGATTGAAGATAAAATGAGGATGGGGAGTTTGGTTTCCTGAAAGATTTGGGTTTTGATATGAGCCTGCAGCATATAAAGGAAAAAAGAAAGCGAAGAGGGAAAGGTAAAGAGAGAGAGAGAGAGAGAGAGAGAGAGAGAGAGAGAGTGGAGGGAAGAAATGAAGTGAAAAAGAAAAAGAAAGATGAAGTGGTCAAAGTGGGAAAATTGAGAAGAGAGCGAAAAACTGGATTTGTATAAATAAAAAAATGGATAAAATAGTATAGTGTTTGTTAGAATAGAGTGTTGTTAAAGATAATAAGTTCATTTGGCTAGCTAAATTGGTTTTTTGACAATACTTAATACCGAAAAGACAATACAAATTTTCATTCTTTTAACATATTTAGAACGAGTCAAACTAAATGTGTCATCAGAACCTGGCTTGGTATCTCATCAGTCTTCCCTGTCCTCGGCTCCTTTCTTGCAGATTCCTATTTTGGTCAGTTTAAAACCTAATCCATCACCATCCATTTCCTGGTAAATCAGTCTTCGCATTTTTTCCCGTTAATAAATGCTTTGAATGTTCAACTTTGGTAAGAACGTAGCTAGTTTATTTGATAAGAAAATACTAATCATGTTTGATTGGATAGATATACTTAAGTAGTTGTGTTCATAGCTTATATATCATATTGTAGGGCATGGTTCTTTTGACTCTGTCCATCTCGGTAATTCCTTCACAAAGTCGCCGAGCAGTGTTCTTTGTGGCGCTGTACATTTTATCGGTGGCTCAAGGTGCGCTGCAGCCATGCTTGCAAACATTTGCAGCAGATCAGTTCGATGAGAACACGCCGGAAGAGATCAAGGTCAAGAGCTCCTTCTTCAACTGGTGGTACGTGGGGTTCGGGTTTGGTGCCACTTCTGCCGCAGTAGGAGTTGTATATCTCCAGGTAATAACTTTGTTCTATATTCCCACATCCTCCCAAAAGTATTTAGAGTATAATAGTACATAAAAATAAAAACAAAATCACAAAAGAAATTTAATACTTCCAATTGTTGAATAAGCTATTTTGTTTGGTCAATCGTTGGGATACACAACTAATAACTTGTATATCCGTGAAATTATCTTGCTGACTTTTATTGAATTTCGTGCTCCTTTTTTTTTTTTTTCGTTTTTTCTTTTTTTTTTTTGTTTTTGGTTTTTTGTTGAATCTTTTGTTCTACTGTATTACAAAACATTACTAATCATAATCATAACAGATAAAAATTTAATTAAATTGGCTTGAACAGTGTCCCCCTTATCACCCGAATTCAAAATGGCCCTCTATGTAGTTTATTACATGAAATTACTATACGAGTTTTTCTAGTTACACTCCATTACCCATCTAAGTTCACCCCACAAAAATTTTAGTGTGTTTTGATTTCCAAATTACCCTTAAAATATTGTAAATAAAAAGATAAAATGAAACACAAGAAGCCTTTTACCATAGTGGTGGAGAGAAGTGTTACCCTTGAATTACAACGTGGGTTCAAATCCCGTCGACTCTCTAATCTAACATCTAATTTAACAAATCTATTGTTTAACAAAAAATAAAATAAAATAAAATAAAAAAAACCCTTCTCCTTCCCCCTACATGCACCCCTCCTCGATCCCGACCACGACACCGATGATCCTTACGAGTCTGATAGTTGCCTCTCTCTTTATCTCTTATTGATTTTGGATTCATAAAATTCTCAACCATCAAAACAACAATAACAACAACAACAAAAAAAAAAAAAAAAAAAAGAAAAGCCGTCATTGAGCTCGGTTCTGTGTCACGTCTTCTATTAGATCCAAGCACTCTAAGTCTTTTCTTAGACTCTCTTCGAAAGTCCTTCTAGGTCTTCATTTACCCCTTCGATCCTGAACCTCTGCCCTGTAATACTAATCACATCTTCTCAACCATCCAAAGATTAAAAAAAAAAAAAAAAAAAAAAAAAAAACCAAAATAAGAATCTGAATTTAAAGAACTTACCGATCAAGTTTTTAATTGAATGAAGGAACTCCTTGCTCTTGGGTTTTGTTAGCGGCAATTTCATATTTCATATAATTTCGAGAAGGGAAGAAGGAACATGGATACCGGCTGCGAGAGTGATAGAGAAGGAAGGATGTGTTGACAGTTGTCCCACATCGGTAAGGGACAAGGTTTGCTATGTGCTTATATGATCTTGGCTACTCCTCATATTGCCAATTGGTTTTATAGTGGAACCTCAATTTCATCATAGTATCAGAGCGGGTTGTCTTTGTGTGAAGCCAAACGGCCACACGCACTCCACGTCATCCAGTTGTTGTCCACGTATAGGCTTGAAAATCCGCCACACGTGTGGGGCGTGTTGATTTTATGGTGGAACCTCAATTTCATCAGGATACCTGTGAGGTTGGTAGGGGACGCCGTTGGTGATGTGAGGGACGCCGGCCGGTGGTTGTTGTCTGGGAGGGTGTTTGTCAAAAGAGAAAACATTACTAATCTTACTATTTATCCAGTTCAGTCATCAAAATGCCACCAAAAAAAAATGTCACTAGATTTGATTTTTTGTTGATAAATTAATTAATTCTGTACACTAATTAATTGAAATTACTATACTTGTAGGATAATGTTGGGTGGGGATTAGGGTTTGGAATATTGGCGGGAGTTTTGGTGGTGTCACTCGTATCATTCTTGGTGGGGACTAAGAGGTACAGGAAACAAAGGCGTCCAGGGAGCCCTTTAACTACGGTGGCACAAGTGCTCGTTGCAGCAGCTCGAAAATGGCATGTCACTAAAACACTCAATTGTGAGTGTGTTTATTATGGAGATGACAAGGGTGAAGCCCTGCTACAAGGTCAGTCGCAGCCTCAGGTTTTGGCTCGTACTAATCAACTCAGGTACAAACTTAATATTGCATAAAGTACTATTCTTTCGTGTTTATAATATGCTTTTATGATCCAAAGCAGTCATTTTTTTTTTTTTGTTCTTTTTCAAACTATAAATTCATATGGAAGATCAGCCCAAATGAAAATCTATTAGTCATATAATTGTAACAAAGGAAACTGTTAGGTTAGCTAGGTGTTAAGGAAATGTAGAATGAAAAGTTATGATTATGATATTTTTAGGATCGATTTTTTTTTAAAATTTAAACAATAAATAAATAGATTAGAAATATACTTTATTGTTAAAACTCTATAATGATCATTATAATCAAACAAAATGTCAAATAGAATGCCATTATTCAGTACGAATTCTAATGTGGCATCATGATATATATGGACATAGGGTGCTAACCTAATTAGGGGTCATTTGAGCAACAAAGAGCCTCTAATCATTTGAATGGGTTAGATTCATTTATTTCTTATGAAATGAGAAATACAAGCAATCTTGACTGTTGGATTAAGAGTTAATTCGAATTGATCACATTTTTGTCGTCCATTTGAGTAGAACAGACACATATAATCTCTTAATCAATTACTAAACAAGTTTTTTTTGTTGAACAAGAATTACTAAACAACTTTATGTTATATAAAATATATATAGATATATAGTCATAGATGACATAGACGTCCAAACCTCTAGTTAGGGTGTCCACGTGCATTCATACATTATTTTCTTTTTACCTTGGCTGTTTTCCCCAATTTTTCCTATAGTAATAGCAAATAGATAGTCCGTCCGTTCCACTTTTTCCGATACGGGATTCATCCTCTTATCATCAATCACAATTAACAAGCTTACGTTGCGTAATGAAAACAAAAAATAATGCAGATGCTTGGACAAGGCAACGATCATAGACGAACTAGATGCTTCAACAAACCCTAGAAATCCATGGAGGCTATGCTCTCTCAATGAAGTGGAAGAAGTGAAGCTCGTCCTCCGACTCATCCCCCTATGGTTGAGTTTCCTAATGTTTGGTGTAGTCCAAGCCCAACTTCATACCTTCTTCACCAAACAAAGTAGCACAACCATCCGGTCGATCGGTCCTCATTTCCAGGTTCCTGCGGCATCACTTCCAGGCCTCGTTGGCATTGCAAACATATTCGCCGTTCTAATCTACGATCGGTTTTTTGTCCCAATAGCCCAAAAATATACGGGACACCCCTCGGGTATTACTGTGCTACAAAGAATCGGCACTGGGCTAGTTCTATCCATACTCCTTATGGTTGTGTCGGCTCTAGTAGAGGCCAAAAGGCTCAACATTGCAAAAGACTACAATCTCATTGATGAACCTCAAGCGATAATACCAATGAGGGTATGGTGGTTACTCCCACAATACTTGATTCTTGGCCTCGCATATCCATTCGTCATGGTTGGAATTCAAGAATTATTCTACGGTCAAATGCCAGAGCAAATGAGAAGCATGGGAGCGGCAGCGTCTATGAGTGTTATAGGAGTTGGCAGCTTCATTAGCAATTGGATTATATCTGTTCTGGAGTTAATTACCTCAAGAAATGGTGAGAAATGGCTTGGTGACAATATCAATCGGGCTCACCTCGATTACTTCTATTGGGTGCTGGCAGTTTTGAGCACACTAAATTTTTGTGTTTATGCGTTAATTGCGAATGCTTTTGTGTACAAAAAGGTCGAAAGAGAAGACAAAGTGAAGACTGAGCTGAGCTGCGCAAACTACCAAGATGGAGAGATATGAGACATATGATTCAAGTGCATAGGAAGAACAAGATTCAAACATAAAGTGCTCTACCATTAAAACTGGAAGCAAGCACCTATGCATTAATTTTTTTATTTGCCAAGAACTAAATACGTTCTAAAATTTAGACATGGCAAGATACAGTGTTCTTTGATTTAAAATTCAAATGGATAATTTTTGTTTATTGTGTTTTGGAAACTCCCTTACAAACACATTCCACAGCATACAACTTATTGTTTTATTTTTCTAGATAACTCTGTTAGAAATATTCTGTCATATGCATGGATGCTACTTCTCCTACAACAAATTTTGTAAGATAAACATTAGTACACAGTAATTTATGTTGCCACAATTAATTAGATACTATAAACATATACAATAAAATATTCTCCTTTAGAGTGTAGAAACTACTCTTCGTTGAGGCTTCATTGAACAACATTGTAGGTCAAGGCGTGTTAGTTCACTGTTCTTAAGAGTAAATTTTGCCCCTTGGAGACTTTATCTTGATATTGCAGGTTATGGTGTCCTACGCTCCAGGATACAACAACCTATGATTGTTGTAAGCGTACACTCACAATACTTGGATTGAGTGAACAGCTCGATTCTTTCCTTTGGCATATAAGAGGTGGGAATTATAACAGCAATTGAAAGAATACAAGAGATCAAGAAAGAAGAGGACGGTGGGATTCTTTTCAACTAGGTGGAGTTTATAGGGAAGAAAAAGATTACTCGGAACAAAGGAAGTATTTAAGGGCTCAAATGGAACGTTAGGAAATTAAAGAGCATTGCATTAGCTGTTAGAATATATAGGATAAAACAGCCAAATAGATAAGGCAGTTAGGAGTGTGGCTGTTAGAATAATTAGTTAGGATTGTTAGTAAGTAATTGGGTTGGTTAAGGCAGTTAGCCATCTACTCATCTATATAGCAACTGTACTCTTTGTAATCAAGTATTAATCAAGAAACATTAAAACAACAATTCCTTCTTTCTTTCTTTCTCTCTCTCTCTCTCTCTCTCTAAAACTTCTCTGTTTTCTTCTTCTTCCTCATCTGTGATATCTCTGTTTTACTTTCTGCATATTACTTAACATGGCATCATCGTCTTGAAAGCCATTCGAGCTTTCTCGGTCCTTGGTTTACTTCCACTACAACCTCAACATACTGATTCTTCTTTTGTCTCTTGGAATTTCGGGCTTCTTTCTTGGCCAATTCTCTGATTTGTTTTTGGGAAGTTCTTGCACGCCAAGTGTTTGGTTTTTTGTCTCACTCAGATTCTTTCACAATGATCACTGCAAATCAGTTGCAAATCTTACAATCACCGATTACCAACTTGATTTCATCAGTTTCTAATTCGGTTACTGTGAAGTTGGATGATTCCAACTATCTTTAATGGCAGTTTCAGTTACAATTGATGCTCGAAGGCTATGGAATTATGGGGTTCGTAGATGGTACAAACATGTGTCCTCCTCAGTTTTCTTCATCTGGGTCTCCTAATTCGGCACTAACTGGTGCGTCTTCAACCCCACAAGCTGAAGCTGATGAGTACAAGATTTGGAAGATGCATGACAAGGCTCTCATGCAACTTCTCACTGCAACTTTGTCTTCCTTTGCCATCTCTTGTGCCATAGGCAGTACCAGCTCAAGAGATCTTTGGGTTCGGCTTCAAGAACAGTTTTCAACTATTAGTCGTACTTCCATTTTCCAGATGAAAGTTGATCTTCAGAACATCAAAAAGGGTTCTAATTCTGTATCGATGTATCTTCAACGTATTAAAGCAGCACAGGATTTTCTTGCAGCCGCCACAGTTGTCTTTGCCGATGAAGATATTGTGATCTTGGCTCTCAATGGTCTTCCTGCAGAATATAACACTTTCAAATGTGTTATTCGTGGAAGCGAAAATGTTATATCTCTCAAGGAGTTTCATTCTCAGTTACTTGCATATGAGGCCACAGTTGAGAACAATTTCTCCATGCCCTTTATGTCTGCTATGGTAGCCAAGAACAATGGTCACGGATCACAAAGTTATTCTTTTGGGAACCCTTCTCCAAATGGTGTCCAGAACAATATTCAAACAGTCAACAATAGAGGAAATTCCGGATTTAATGGACATTCTGGTCAATCCAGTTTCTTCAATGGTGGCAGGTCAAAATTTAAAGGCAAGGGGAAGTTTAACAACAATCAAGGACAAAGGTATTATAATTCCAAGCCTGTGGTACATGATTTTGCTCCTGGAATTCTTGGGACTCCGTCCTCATTCAATAGTGGTACATCTTCTTCAAATGTTATCTGTCAGATTTGCTCTAAACAAGGACATTCTGCTGCAACTTGTAATTTTAGAAATGCTGAGCCTATTGAACCCTGTCAAATCTGTGACAGGAAAAATCATACTGCAAGAACTTGCTTCTTTAGGAATCAATCTCCTAATCAAGTCCCACACATGGCAGCCATGAATACCACATACTCACACTCTATGTCATCCAATTATATGATGCCGTCTACAATGTCTACCTCTGCACCTTTGTCTACCCCCACACAATATTCACCTGAAAGTTGGCTCACTGATTCTGGGGCCACAAACCACATGACTGCTGATATGAGGAATTTGAGCTTGGCATCACCATATCCAAATACTGAAATGGTCCAGACTATAAATGGGGAAGGTTTGCAAGTGTCCCACATAGACACCTCTCTCTTGAGGACCTCACATCATCCTTTGAAACTGAATTCAGTTCTTTATGTGCCTAGATTGTCTCATAATCTTTTATCGGTGCACAGATTATGTTTAGACAACAATTGTTGGTTAATATTCGATGCTTTCTCTTTTTGGATCCAGGACAAGGCCAGAGGGAGAATTCTATTCCAGGGAGTATGCAATAATAGACTCTATCCTATACCATCTCTTATACCACACCAGTCTGCTGCAACTTCAAAAATCATAGCCTGCTTGGGAAAACTAGTAAATTCAACTCTTTGGCACAATTGATTAGGTCATCCTTCCAACTCAGTTTCTTCTACAATGCTTAAGAAGTCTAGCATAGTTACTGTACATGATCCATCTTCTACAATGTGTCAAAGTTGTTTAGAGGGGAAATTCAGCAAGTTACCTTTTCAATCTGTTCAAACTAGGTCTGTGGTTCCTTTTGAGGTGATACATAGTGATTTGTGGCGTCCAACACCTTGTCAATCTCTAGATGGGTGTAAATACTATGTTCTGTTCACAGATGAATGTACCAGATTCAGTTGGATTTTTCCCTTAATCAATAAATCAGACCTTTTCTCTACATTTGTCTTTTTCTATCATTATGTTTGCACTCAATTTACAACCAAAATAAAAATTTTGCAAAGTGATGGAGGAGGAGAATTTATTAGTAAAAAGTTTCAAACATTTCTCACTGAACATGGTGTTTTTCATCATATTTCTTGTCCCTATACCCCTGAACAAAATGGGTTAGCATAACATAAACATAGGCATATTGTAGAAACTGCCCTTACATTGTTGCAGACTGCTCATTTACCTTCATTCTTTTAGACTTATGCCTGTCATACAGCAACCTACTTAATCAATAGAATGCCAACTACTGTCCTTCATAACAAATCACCCTTTGAATTACTCTATGATGCTATTTCTGATCTTTCTCACTTAAGAGTATTCGGTTGTTCTTGTTACCCTCTCCTTAAACCATATAACACCTCAAAATTACAACCTAAAACCTCTCGATGCTTATTTTTAGGATATGCTCCTTACTACAAAAGGTACTTCTGTTATCATCTGGAAACCAAAAAGTGCTACATTTCTAGACATGTCCTATTCAATGAACTCGAGTTTCCATTTCCATTACTACATGTTTACCCTAAAGCTCAGATTCTTACTCCCGCACCATTACTTGACAATGCACTACTACCAACTCCAAATCTTCAAAATGTTCTTGTTTCACCAGTTTCAAATTCTAGAGTGCAAACTTTATCTACACCTAGAGATACTCCATCTACTAGATCTCAGTCACCTCAAATACATGCACAGCCATCTCCAACACATAGTCAATCACCTCATATGCATACAAAGTCATGTCACAGATCTATTGAGTCCCCAGATGTATTGCAGACTTCTGGTTCTTATGATACTGATACCCTGACCACACCACAGTCCATTATTGCTGCTCCATCTCCATCTTCATCAACCCCTGTGGCACTTGAGTTCTGTCATGAGACTTTCCAAGTAGTTCTTGAGATTCCATTAATGAATCTCCACCCCATGCAGACTCAATCCAAAAGTGGTATTGTGAAGCATAAAGCCTTGTATGCATCAATTTGTGATTCTGAAGGGGTTGACCTTACTACCACAGAGCCTGCAACATATAAGTCAGCTTTGAAAGAACCAGTGTGGAATGAGGCTATGAATGAAGAGATTACAGCTTTACATTCTCAAAGAACCTGGAGTCTAGTGAATCTTCCACACAATAAGAACCTTGTCGGCTGCAAGTGGGTATTTAAAATCAAGAGGAATTCTGATGGGACAATAGCAAGGTACAAAGCGAGACTTGTTGCAAAAGGGTTTAATCAGGAGCATGGACTCGACTATGGGGAAACATTCAGTCCTGTTGTTAAACCAACCACTGTCAGGTTAGTGTTAGCTTTGGCAGCTCATCATGCTTGGCCTCTACATTAATTATATGTCAAAAATGCCTTCCTTCATGGCATTTTACAAGAAGAAGTTTATATGTCTCAACCTTCGGGATTTAAAGACCATCATCATCCTCTTAAAGTCTGTAAATTACATAAGTCCCTCTATGGACTCAAGTAAGCCCCAAGGGCTTGGAATGACAGATTCACAAGCTTTCTGCCCAAATTAGGGTTCCACAATACATATGCTAATTCATCGATCTTTGTCAAAAGTTCTGGTTCTTCACTTGTGATTCTGTTGCTCTACGTAGATGACATCATAATCACTGGAAATGCCACTGAGATGATTACACAGGTTATTGCAGATTTAACAAATGAATTTGATCTCAAAAATCTGGGGTCTCTTCATTATTTTCTTGGGATACAAATTACAAACACGGATGAAAGGGTTGTTTTTATCTCAAGAGAAGTATGTGAAAGATTTGTTGCAAAAAACTGAAATGTTCGATTCTAAACCATGTGCAACCCCTTGCTTACCATATAACAGGTTATTGAAGGATGATGGGGAACCTTTTAATAATCCTAGTCTTTATAGAAGTATTGTTGGTGCCTTACAATACTTGGTTTTTACAAAGCCAGACATAGCCTTCTCAGTCCACCAAGTTTGTCAGTTTATGCAGTCTCCAATGGCTTCTCATTATTTGGCTGTGAAGAGAATCTTGCGATATCTCAAAGGGACTATGACACATGGAATTCGATATACAAAAGGTAGTTTAACACTCCGATCTTTTAGGGATGCTGATTGGGCTGGGGACCCTAATGATAGGCATTCTACAACAAGTTTTGTTGTGTTTCTGGGTAACAATCCTATCTCTTAGGCTTCAAAGAAACAACAAACAGTATCAAGATCATCAACTGAAGCTGAATATCGAGCTCTCTCATCCACTGCTGCTGAATTGGATTGGTTGCAACAATTATTTCAGGTTCTGCAAGTTCAAATTCCTTACCCCCCCAGTTCTTTTTTTTTACAACCTTTCTGCAATCGCATTGTCTTTTAATCCAGTGCAACATCAGCGTGCAAAACATATTAAAGTTGATGTTCACTTTGTGAGAGAACGTGTTGCAAGCAAGAAGCTCGTGTTCAGTTTGTATCTTCTTCCGAGCAGTTTGCCGACATTCTTACCAAAGGACTGAGTTCGCCATTGTTCAATACTCACTGCAACAATCTCATGCTTGGACCACCATGAGCTTGCAGGGGGATGTTAGAATATATAGGATAAAACAACCAAATAGATAAGGCAGTTAGGAGTGTGGCTGTTAGAATAATTAGTTAGGATTGTTGGTAAGTAATTGGGTTGGTTAAGGCAGTTAGCTATGTACTCATCTATATAGCAACTGTACTCTTTGTAATCAAGTATTAATCAAGAAACATTAAAACAAAAATTCCTTCTTTCTTATTAAAACAACAATTCCTTCTTTCTTTCTCTCTCTCTCTCTAAACCTTCTCTGTTTTCTTCTTCTTCCTCATCTGTGATATCTCTGTTTTACTTTCTGCATATTACTTAACATTAGCAACCTCTTAATAGCTAAGTATAAATGAAGCTAATGACTTTTATTTGCATACTAAATATTAGACATATAATTAGCTGCTTGAACGGAGAAACAACGTTTTCCAATATTAATGAAAGAAACCACCCTATAGTGATTTAAGGATATAATAAATGGCTTGACATTGATATACATGCAGTAAGAAAATAATAATGGCATAAAATTAATCGGACAAATTTGTATTTTGAAATACCCAATTAAAATTCCAACAAAAGTAATGCTAGAAAAATTAAATTTGTAGAAAAATTTGCAAACTAAATAATGTGTCACCAATAACATTAATCATATTATCAACACTAAAGTAATATCTAATCATCAACTTCTATGTTATTTAGTTTTTCAAATTTTATCTTCCTAGCATTACCCTTCCAACAAACTGTTCATGATTCAATTACAAAACGTGTCGGGTATTATGGGAGATCGAGAAAGTTAGGGAAACTAGCATTGGTTTTAGGCTCATTGACCGGTAGGCGTTTGGACACTTTCACACAAAAGTTGGCTGTAGAATTTTTGTAATTCGTGTCTAGTTTCTTTGAGAGAAACTCAAAATAGTTCGCTAGATTCTAAGAATCAAGTGCGCGAACCTTAAAAGATAAATAATTGAATTTTGGTTAGACAACATCCAAACAACCACAAGTACACAAGTGGGTACAAAATCCTGTCTAAGGACATTGCATAGCAAGCCTCTATCTTCAACAAGTTAGTATTTCTATTTATGTTTGTAATTATACAAGTTGAATTTCGTTATTTTTTTTTTTTTTTTTTGGTGCTTGATTGTATCTGGTAATATTTATCAATTTTAATAAAACACCATTTCTCGAGTCCATACATCCTATTGTCCCCGTTTTAACGTAAGTATAATTTAAACAAGTGTTGAATTGCAAGGACTCCAAAAAGAAATCATGTTTTATCAAAATTTTGAGTGTTGCTAAACTTGTCCCATTACCCTATTTCTTAAACATTGTTCACAGCACTGTAGCAGATCACTTTTCATGCATGACAATGTTCACGTTTTTTTTTTTTTAACGAAGGAAATCACGACAGCATAAACACTAACTGAACACCTATGGCACATTTCTAAGAAAAAGTGGGCACAAAATTAAAGCACACAGGTCATCTAGAGCGAACTACTCCAAAGTGGAATATATATAAAAGTTACAATTGGTATTATATATGCATTTCATCGATGTGAGACAAGACACTACTATTTAGTATTTATAGTTAACAATACAAATATATAAACATATAACTCGCAACATCCCCACCCTATTTCTCCCCCATTCCCACTGTCTTTCTTTCTGGCCATTTTGCTCTCTTTGTTTCCTGTTTCTTTCCCCCCTCCCCTTCTCTTCTACCCCCTCTTCCCCCCCCCCCCCCTCTCTCTTTCTCTCTCTAAGGAGATGCCACCAAGCAGGTGCCAAAGGTTTTGATTGCTGAGGAGGGTGGCTGCGATTAAAGAAGGGATTAATGGTTCTTCCTGGAAACATATTAATATTTCTTCTTTTAAAAATTTAGAAAATAATTTAGATATATTAGAAGTTATTTTAATAATAATGGTGAGTGATGAAATAGCATTTGACACACCACGATCCGGAATGTCTACTAGGACTTCGAATCGAGTTGTGCTGGCCGACACCTAGAAGGTGACCAAGCCATAAAGTATAATGATGTGGACAATGTGAATAAATTTAAATCTAAAAGTGCCTAAGGACCAAAGTGCATTGTGAGCGGGAACGAACCCATTTCACACGCAACGTCAGAACATAAGTAAAGTACAGTAGTGTGGGTAAGGATCATACCATCAGAGGTAGCCACTTATACTAAGATTCGCCACAAATCCTTGTCGATACGAACATCCAACATCTACAACCTGTAGGGGTGCAAAAACAAGGGTGAGTGGGCCTGAAAATAAAATTTTTAATAAAAACCTTTTAAAAACATTATAATCCATCGCCGTAAAACTTGTATAATTTCCCAGAAAATAATAATACATATGTATATAGAAATCATGCTCGAGAGTAGTGAAAACCAAGTATATGCCATGTCAAGTATCTCAGCAATGAAATAAGTAAGTAAGGTGAAATAAATCAATGTAAAATAATATACCAGCCGGAGTCACCTAACATGACCTATACGGCTGAACCTATAGCTCATTAACCAATTCCTGCACACAAGTCGGAACCACCTAATGTGGTCTGTACGACATGCTGGGTGTAAATAAATACGCTCAGGTACTACGATCACGTGAAGGCTGTGCGAAGTATCGTAAGTCACTTACGAGTCAGAATCACCTAATGTGGTCTGTACGATAGGCTGGCACCTGCTTTGGATCCAAGGTGAGGGTATGGTGCGGGAGGTGAACGATCACGTGAAGCCTGGCTCTAACCTCGGGTGAAGCACTAACACTGAGGTGCAGGATAATGAGTACCAAATGCAACTAGGCATAACCATGTACAGCACAACCACTAACATCATAATGTACTCACGTGTAGCTCACCTGGGCTCCGCAGCATCATGCAATATTATACATGACTACACCAATGCATATACTAAAATATAACGCAAGTATGACATGGCATTTCAATCACATTTCATTTAAAACAATTTCTGGGAAAAACGTAAGGTATACATACGTATATATATAGAAAACCAAAAGCCCACTCACCTGGAGTCCATGCTACAACTCCCTAGCACAACATCAAGGCGTCATGAACGATCGGCACCTGTGACTAAGGCCAATTTGGCAGGGAAAAACCCCAATTTCACGAAAACCCTTCAGAAACCCTTAAGATGGGTGTTCTTGATTCGTCCTCAAATCGACTCTGACACTCCAACCAATGATTGGGCATTGTTTATGGGTTTAATGAGAGTCTAATGGTGGTAGAGATCGAAGGACTTTGCTTCAAAAATTGGCGAATTGCCACCAAGAACACCATGGTGCCGCCGGTGCCATTGTCATGCAACTAAGACCAAATCTTGTCTAATTTGTGTGGAAAATCGAAGAGGGAAGGCTGGTGAAAAGTTCCCAGGTGATAACTCAGCATAAATCGTCGGAAATTGGCTGGAAAACCATCGAAACCTATCGGGTTTCACAGTTTCCGCGAGTTGGGTCGTAGAGAACCGGTAAGGATCCATGATCTCGTGCTTCTCACCCTTCTCCTTTCCCTTCCTTTCCTTCCCTTCTCATTGGTCCTCACCATTTTTCTCTTATCCCGGTTGGCTTCACATCCCCCTCCTTTCTCTCCTTTATAGCTTATCTCCATTGCCCATCTTTTCTTCTTTAAATCTGGACCACACACATATGGCTCCACCAAATTTTGCTCCAAAAATCTAGAGTATTCCAAAAAATAACCAATTTACTAAAATGCCCCCGACTTTAAAGATTAATATCTCCTTCGTTATAATTCCAAATCACAATCCGTTTGCGCCCACGCGTTCATGGCGACGAGTACTACGAGGATACGCTAAGAAAATGAACCTTACGTGACACGACACGGAAATCAACAAAAGTCAACACTTTGACTCGAAAGGCATTTTCATAAATTCACATTTAAATATTACAAAAATCGTAATAATTGGGGACGGGTCGTTACAGCATTTCAGCTGCTTAAAATTTTTATGATGAGTAGAATTATAATGTGAACGAAAAATAGGTTGGATTAAAATTTTGGAATAGGGCACCAAACGGGGCACAAATTTCAAACATATATAACAAATGGAAAAGCGAGCACATGCATTTGATGATTCTAATCGAAGCTGTTTGTTAGTACTTAGTAGTACTTATTTTATAAAGCTTCGATTTTATATTTTAAAAAGCTGTTGAGCTATTAAAATCACTTTTGCTTGCTTTCCAATATAATTTAGGGGGCAAATTATTGTACCAGTAACATGTAAGCACGTGCTTAGCCGTATATATGAAGGGAAAATAAGAAACTATTGGTTTAATTAAGTAAAAGTAATGCTAAAAAGACTAAATTTGTAGATTAAATTTGCAAACTAAATGATATGTCACAAATAGGAAATGAGTACATTTATAACGTTTAAGTAATAACTCAATTATCAACTTCCATATCATTTAATTTACAAAATTTAGTCTTCTTAACATTACACTTTAAGTAATCATGCTGCATCCCTTTGTTATGCCCTTATTGGCAGATAATTAAACGATCAACTAAACAAACTATAGCCATTGTTTAAATGAAAATGTTTTCTTTTCAGGGTAGGGATGATTGACTTTGTTAATAACTGTGTTCCTATTAATATATAGTTTAATGCTTCCACTGGTGCAGCACTAAGCAGCCGCTAATATCACACTATGTCATAATTGTTGATCTCTGCGAATAAAAAATGTACGGCCGCTTACATTTAAATTTTGAGAATCAAAGAATGTACGATTAATCTTCTAAATTAAATAGTGTCACATGGAGTGTTCTAATGAATATGTATTCTTCTTCAATTCATTACATTCATCCCCCTTTCTGAATATATAACTTCAAATAGTAATATCACTTGTATAAAATAAGTAATAAACTGTAATTAATTATAGTGGACTTTGCACAAATACTACCTAAATTTTTGCTGGTGTACATATTTATCACCTAAACTTTTAGTTTTTTGTACTTAGCATCTAGACTTTGTATTATGTTGCAACGCACCATCCATTTTTAAAATTTTTTTTAACTGATGATGTGGCCAGCATAAACCCAGCCTAAGTGTACACCACTTGGACACAAATTAGTTTATTTTAACAAAATTTCTAATAGTAGGTGGTACATTGCAACATAATACAAAGTTTAGGCAGTAAATAATAAAAAGTAAAGTGGTAAATGCGCACACCAGCAACAATTCAAATGGTATTTATGCAAATTCCTCTTACATATATTTTGAGTGATGACATACAAAATCAATGCATGGCAAGTGATGACTTACAAAATCAATGCCCCTACAAATTTTTCTGTGGATAATGAATACCACTTGCTATTAATACTAATCTCATCAATAAGTTTTTTTTTTTTTTTTTTTTTTTTTTTTTTTTTTTTTTTTGTAGAGACGGGTTAAGTGAGATTAGCTCTTTGTCAACAGTCATGTGCAAGGTACCAACCCTCTCACGAAGGAGAAAGGATCGTTGCACTCAAAAACCCTCTGCCCTTCCCCCCTCTACTAGATTTTATTAATAATATGAACAAAAAAGGAAAAGTAAAACAAGCAGGGGGACTATGCCAATACCCACTAGAAACAATTAATGAAAATAATATGTTCTAGTTTAAGAATTCTTCAGCTTCAATCACGTGAATTGATTTCCCATAATTCAGCTGTTCATATTTCACTACCAAAATCCACCTCCACAACAACAATTTGCTTCTCATGACCTCAAACGGAAGAATGGAAGCCCGTTACAGTCTCTTCTATAATATGCATCAGTAAAATTAGGTACTAAGTTCGACCACGTAAAACTACTATTCATTGCACCAAAATTAGCAAAACCATTTGCCAAACAATTCCCTTCCCTAAAAATATGCGAAAAACGTAAACGAGAAATATGCCATAAACAATTTGCCCAAGAAACTTTAAGAAACCATGGAACATTCATGGGGTGAGCTGATAAAAGGCTGATGACATGTATAGAATCTGTCTCTAACCAAATGTTATGCCATTCTTTATCCCATGCAATCTGAATTGCCTCAATCATAGCCACAATCTCTACAACAATTGCACTTGGATAAGAAGATGAGGAGGCAAACACTCCTAAAAAAATACCATTGGAGTCACGAAAAACACCACCACTACCCACCTAACCATTCCCTTTACAAGACCCCGTCCGTGGTAATCTTAATCCACCCAACGGGAGGCGGATGCCAAAACACAGATACAAAACTAAGAGCTTCCAAAGAAAGGGATGGAATTCTTAACATGGAGAATATAGGAATTGATACACAACCAGTGAAAGAAGAAAAAGACATAGAAGTTGACTCCATCCAAAGCCGTAAAAAGACGATGTTGGGATACGACAATACTAAATTTTTTGTTCTCAAACCTGATCTGGTTCATTTCGTGCCAAAGACACCAAAAGAAATAGCAAATAAACAAGAACCAAGTTTCCGAACAGACTTGGAGAAAGATGAGACCAAAGAACCATAAAAAATGTCTTCAAAGAATTGCCAAGGAGCGTAAGGCTTGCCAAAAAGAATGAAAATCCATTTCCATAAAGCAACTGTTTGAGGACAATGTAGATGAAGATGGTCACGAGATTATCTATCATTATGACAAAAAGCGTAATAAGAAGCTAAGGCCACACCTCAGCTTTTGCAATAAATCATCAGTCAACAATCACCCATGATAAACTTTCCAAACTATGAAGATCTTGGGTGGCTGAGTAGATTGATGCCAAACCATTTTAGCACATTTTCCACTCGGAGCATAATATGAGAAATGAGGAAAAGCCTCATTAGCTGAAACAGTACCCGAAGATAAACCTATCCAAAATAAAGCATCATCCGTGTGCATAATCGACAATGGAATCTTCATAATCTTCTCCGAGAAATGAGAAAAAGAAGAAGTAAAAGCAATGGAAATAGACCATTTTGCATCCTGAATAAAATCTTTTACCTTAGAATTCAAAGAATTATGTCAACCTCATCAATATTAGAGAACAAAGGGATTCCAAGCCAGTTATCATACAAAAAAGAAATCTTACGGCCATCACCAACACTCCACTGAAGTAAAAGCGAGGATCCTCACTCCATTATGTGGATGGACTTCTGAATGACTAAATGTTAGGGTTATTATACAAAATGGTTCCTGAGATTTGCATGATCAATAGAAATGGTCCCTGAGATTGAAAATTAATAGAAATGGTCCCCGAGATTGTCCACCATTCATGATTTTGATCAAAACTCTTTAAGTAATTTTCAAAACTTCGTAACTCAATTGATTCTTAATCAAATTCGACCCATAATATATCAAAATGAAGATAAGAGAGTGTAGAATAAGATTATACCTATTTGGAAACCTAATGATTGCTGGTGATGGTCGGAAAATAGCCTGAAAGGTGACTGGTCCGGGAAAACTGGAAAACTCGTTGGAAACTGGGTAAATTTTAAACGTTCATAACTTTTTCAATACTCAACGAAATCAAGTGATTCAAAAATGAAAATCATACTTCTCGACGATACAAAAAGAATGGTATCTTTTTTTACTGCTAAATCGCCGTGGTTTAGCTGGAAAACTGCTTGAAAGTGGCTAACTGGAAAATGGTTAGCCACTTTCGAGCCGTTTTCCGACCAAACCACGGAGAGTTAGCCTTCTAAAAATATACCATTCTCTTCGTCTCGTCAAAAAGTATTATTTTCGTTTTTGAATCACTCGATTTGGTTGAGTATTGAAGAAGTTATGAACATTTAAAGTTTAACCAGTTTCTGGCGAGTTTTCCAGTTTTCCCACGAATAAGTCACTTTTCAGGCTATTTTCCTGCCATCTTCGGCAACCATTGGGCTTCCAAATAGGTATAATCTTATTATACACTTTCCTAATATATTATGGATCGAATTTGGTTAAGAAACGATTGAGTTACAAAGCTTTAAAAATTGCCCAAAATCGACAATCTCAGGGACCATTTCTATTGATCATACAAATCTCAATGATCATTTTGTATAATAACCCCTAAATGTTATATAAGGGAGGTAAATTTCAATTGACACCTTAAAAAGTATCATTTTCAAAGTCCCTTGCTCATTGTCCTTGTAATACAATTGTAATGTTTGAGATTTGCTTTAAGTTCTTTGAGGAGTTCATTATCACTATTCTTCAATGTATTTCTAAACAATTGAATCTAAAGTTATGTAGAATTTTAAAATTTTCACATTCAAAGAGAGTATAAATTAAGTAAATAATTCAAACATAACAGTAATGTTGCCATTTAATAGTACGGATTAATATTTCTTTCTATTTGATAGTTAAAAATTTTATGTGTGAAATTTTCAGTACTAAATTATTATGACAAATAAATCGAATACGTACCATACTGGATAGGTTAGACATATTACCCCTGAAAATCATCAACGATAACATTTTGAAAGGGTCATTAACTATATCACACTTATTGACAACGTTTGTAATTGTCGGTGATGCCAGTTTGTGCATGGATCACGAGTTGATTTGTTAATAGTGTATCTCCCCGTATAAAATTCATCAACATGAATCATAGTCACGTGGGTATGTCCTCCAGCTGCCATGCATGCAACCATGCAATGAAATATGCTGCACTCTCCTGTCTTGGGGGGCTCAGCCAGCAACTTTGCCTCCTAAAATAATTCTGTATAAGCATAGAAGGCCACAATAGCTTCAAACTAAATAGCTTTATAAATTCTAGTTGCCCAGTGCGCACCATATATTTACGTACACACACTTACACATATACATGGATAATGTTAGAGAGATTAAATTTAGAGACAAAATTTACAAACTAAATGGTGTGTTACCAAAAGGAATAAGCACGTTAATCAACCTTAAGTAATAAATCAATTATCAATTTCTGTATCTTTTAGTTTCTAAAATTTTGTCTACAAATTTAGTTTCCCTAACATTTCCCATATATATATATATATATGAGCTCGGAAACACATTCATAGTAATTCAACAAGAAAAAATTTCATGTAAAACATATCCTGAGAAATCTCAAGTACTTTTCTCTCTTGATGAGGTGGTTCAATAATACTTTAGCTCTCTAAACACCATCAATTATGAATATTGCTTCTACTGCACATGGAAAATCCAGTAAGGGTGGCTGGAATGCTGCTATTTTCATCATCTGTAAGCAATTTTTCTATGTTCATCTTATTTTTCATTTAATTCCACGATTACTTGTACTTTTTTTTTGCAATGAATAGTTATATTCAGTTCATTTTTAAGTTTTCTGAAAATATATTGGAGTTTCATCTTTTATGAGTACTCTATTTATTTGTGCTTAATTAAATTTTATTTGCAGTGGTTGAGGTGGCCCAGCAGTTCGCATTCTATGGGTTGGCAAGTAACCTCATCATGTACCTCACAGATGTTTTGGACCAGCCCTTAGCCGCCGCGGCTAAGAATGTCACCACCTGGCTTGGTGTCTCATCAGTCTTCCCTGTCCTCGGAGCCTTTCTTGCAGATTCATATTTTGGTCGGTTCAAAACCATCGTCTTCTCCGTCGCCATCTATTTCCTGGTAAATCATCTAAGAGTTTTTCCCCATAATATATGTGTCGAATGTTCAGTTTTGTTAAGTACGTATGACGCTCACTTGTGTTACGAGACTGTGAATCTAAACTATTAAATAAGTTGGAAAGTTGTACTCTAAATTTGTTCAGATTTACAGTCAGATATCATAAACATATAGAACGTAGCCAGGTTATTTGACAAGAAAGCATTAATCATGTATGATTGGATAGATGTCCTTACGTAGTTGTGTTCATGGCTTGTATATCATTTTGTAGGGCACGGTTCTTTTGACTCTGTCCGTCTCAGTAATTCCTTCACAACGTCGCCGAGCAGTGTTCTTTGTGGCGCTCTACATTTTATCTGTGGCTCAAGGTGGGCAGCAGCCATGCTTGCAAACATTTGCCGCAGACCAGTTCGATGAGAACACGCCGGAAGAGATAAAGGCCAAGAGCTCCTTCTTCAACTGGTGGTACTTGGGGTTCGTGTTTGCTGCCACTTCTGCCACACTAGGAGTTGTATATCTCCAGGTAACAACTTTTGTTTAAGATTCCCACATCCTCCCAAAAGTATTTACATTATAACAGTACATAAAAATAAGAGTAATGTTATTCATATCATGTTTTTATACCACATTTCTATACCACCTTAGGTGGCATATGATGTGGATAGCCACATCATTTGAAAATTTTGCAAAATCCAAGGAAATAAAGCAGAAAGACTCCTTGTATACCACAATCATCATTTAATTAACTAGTTTTTCTTAATTATTAGTTTATTAAATAATGAACTAAATTTAAAAATCTGATTAATTTAAATGATGTGGCTGTCCACATCAAATGTCATCTAAAATGATATGAAAATATGGTACAAAAATATGGTATGACTAGTATTCCTCTAAAAATAAAAACAAAATCACAAAAGGTATTTAATACTTCATTGCTGAATAAGCTATTTTGTCTGGTCAATAATTGTGGATACACTACTAATAACTTGTATATTCGTGGAATTACCTTGTTGACTTTTATTGCATTTTGTGCTCCTCTTTCTTTTTTTAATATTTTATTGGTATTACAAAAACATTACTAATCATAATTGTAACAAACAAAATTTTTATTAAGTTGGCTATAACAATGTACTTTCTTTCACCCAAGTTTCAAATACCGGTAGTTTATTAGATGAAATTAGTATGTAAGTTTTTCTAGTTACACTCCATTACCCATCTAAGTTCAACCCCCAAAATTTTAAAGTATTTGATTTCCGAATTACCCTTAAAAAAATTGTAAATAAAAAATAAAGAAAAAAATAATAAAAGGAAACACAAGACGCCCCCTTCCCCTTCCCCTTCCCCCTACAGGCACCCCTCCTCGATCCCCGACTACGACGCCAGTGATCCTTACCAGTCTGATAGTTGCCCTCTCCCTCCCTCTGTATCTCTTATTGATTTTGGATTCAAAAATATCAACCATCAAAAGATCAAGAAAACGTTGAATCAAAATAAGAATATGAATTCAAAGAAATTACAAATCAAGTTTTACATTGAAGGAACTCCTTGCTCTTGGGTTTTGTTAGCGGGAATTTCGTATTTCATATAATTTCGAGAAGGGAAGAAGGAACATGGATACTGGCTGCGAGAGTGATAGAGAAAGTGTTGGAAGTTCAAATAAAAAAATTATTTCAATGTTTGTGTGCTGATAGCTATTTTTTTGACACATGCTTCCTGCACCTACCAAAATTAAATGCTTCTTCTGTGCTCGCCGAAAATGTGGTTGCAACCAGTCGAGTAATGCAGTGTGTGTGTGCAAAAGTCTAAAGTTGTTGGATGGGTTTTTGAAAAGGGTGCAAAGAGTTTGAACACCTTCATTTATTTTGCATGTGTTAGTCTTTGTTTTGTATTGTTTATTAAAACCACTTGTGTGGTTCTTTCTTTTCTGCGTGTATAAGTAAGTCTTCCCCGTAAGGCTTTAGTATTCTAATCTCATTTCAGCAATAAGAGTTGTAAACTCTTCTAATAGATGAGACTTTTTTTTTTTTTCTCAAAGCTTGCTGCTTCTTTTCTTTCTGTCGGTCCAGCTTCAAAGAGAGTAAAAGTGCGAGGTGTGACGGAGTTTATAAACCTATCACCCACGTAATTAGTATTGAGTTAACAAACTTTGAATGCCAACAGAAAGAAGGATGACAGTGAGGTTGGTAGGGGACGCCGGTGGTTGTTGCCTGGGCGGGGAGAAATTTACATGTGATGAGGATGTGGGTGTATTTCCTTAAGAGTAAAATTGGATATCACAAAAAAATAATTTGTGGGATGAATTCAGATGATTGCGTGATGTAAATAGAAAAACTCTTAGTATATTTATCCTATTGTTTGTCAAAAGAGAAAACATTACTAATCTTACTATTTGTCCTGTCGTTTGTCAATTAATTATTAATTATGACACTAATTAATTGAAATTACTACACTTGTAGGATAATGTTGGGTGGGGATTAGGGTTTGGAATATTGGCAGGGGTTTTGTTGGTGTCACTAGTATCATTCTTGTTGGGAACAAAGAGGTACAGGAAGCAAAGGCCTCCAGGGAGCCCTTTTACTACGGTGGCACAAGTGCTCGTCGCAGCAGCTCGGAAATGGCATGTCACTGTGACACTCAATTGCGAGAATGTTTATTATGGAGATGAGAAGGGTGAGGGCCAGCTACAAGGTCAGTCGCAGCCTATAGTTTTGGCACGTACTAATCAACTCAGGTACAACTTAATATCACATAAAGTACTACTCTTTGAAGTTTCTAATGTGCTTTCATGATTTAAACCATTCATTTTTTTTTCTTTTTCAAAAACTAAATTCATATGAAAGATCAGCACAAGTGAGAATCTATTAGTCATATAATTGTAATAAAGGAAATCAAGATAACTGTTAGGGTTAGCCTATGTGTTTTTAGTAAAATCATAAAATCAATCCCACTCTAGCATTGTTATTGTGGGAAGTGAAAGTAAGGTAGCTTTGTTATAAATAAAAAATAAATTAAAAAAAAAAAAAGAAAGAAAAAGGAAAATACAATCTGTCAATGGGCATAAAGCATGACCTTGACCATGATAACAAACAAAACCTCTAACAACCAATATAAAATATAACAAGGCCAACAAAAGATAACCTATCTAAAACAATAGTAAGAAAACCCTACATAATCTCGATGATAATACGGCAAATTGAAATCTAGAGGGAAATTCCACCAAACAAGACCTATTGAAAAGGAGCCATGATTTGCAAGGGGATCAACAACTTGATTATCTTTCCTATAAATGTGAAAAGACCGAAATGCATTCTATGCAAGCAATTCCTCCACTCCATCTCAATTGCCAAGGAACCAATTGAGAAGAGCACAAGAAATGTAGAACCAAACTAGAATCAACTTCCAACCAAATAAAATATTAATCCCGAACTGAAGCTAATTCAATAGCCTTAATTACCGCTATTACCTCTGCCGCTACAGAGTTAGGAATCTCCATGTTCGAAGAAAGGCTCCATAGAACTGGCCCTTGAAATCTGAAACACACCACCATAACCAGCACGACCAGAACCACTCTTTTGAGCACCATCAATTTTTAACTTAACCTAACCAGGATTAGGAGGAAGCCAACACACCTCTAATATAACGTGGGCTCGATGATGCCTACATGTAGCACCAAACCTTTTCAACGCAGATAAATCGCAAACATCATTATTCATATAACCAGACTCTATTATATTTGAATAATGGATCTGACCAACAATAAGCTTAAAAGCATAAGAAACATTAATACTAAGTCCTTCATGCCAAACTTGGTTTCTCAAGTATATACGGCCACAAAGTGGAAACAAAAGCTGCCAACCAAAATCTCGTATTTGTGAACTCTTATTCAAGGCCAATCCATGGTGAAAACGTTCTAATAAGGAGCCATGAAGTGTACCCAAGCCAAATCATCTCAAATATGCTGCCAAACTGACATGATAAAAGTGCATGTACCTAAAACGTGCTCAAAAGATTCCACATGCAAACAACATAAAAAACATCTAGATGCCATAGACATCATGCGTCTTTGCAGCATGTCCAGTCTCATAATACCAACCCTCCAAAGGTGTTCGAGAAACATGGGATTGGCCACTCTTAGAGCCCTCATCATCAACCCCACTATTCCCTGCATTCGCGACAAAATTATTTATTCATCCATCAAAAGATTCTGCTCTAATACATTGTTTTCCACAACCGTTTATTACAATTCTTCACTCTTAACAGTATTTTCCTCAATATTACCAGTCATAAGATGTCTTTGTTGCTCCAATTGTGTTGGATTTTCATATCGTCGGGCCTACCCCACTCTAACGACATCGATATTGTCTCCATCTTTACCACCTGCCCAATCCGTTAGGTATGGGGTTTTATCATAAAAGGCCTCGGTATTAGTTAGGATAGTGTAATTTTATTTAAACCCGTTGGGTTTCTTTGAACCTACCGATGTGGGACTTTAACACTCCCTCTCACGTATAACCTTATTTAATGATTCACACGTGAAGATCCACATCGATAATTGAAACTCAAAGGACGGCTCACGTTGGGCCACCACTCTTAGAGCCCTCATATCAGCCCCACTTTTCCTTGCATTCGCGACAAAATTATTTATTCATCCATCAAAAGATTCTGCTCTAACACATTGTTTTCCACAACCATCCATTACAATTCTTCACTTTGAACAGTATTTTCTCAATATTATCAGTCATAAGATGTCTTTGTTGCTCCAATTGTGTTGGATTTTTGGATTGTCAGGCCCGCCCTTCTCTAACGACATCGATATTGTCCCCATCTTTACCACCTGTCCAATCTGTCAGGTGTGAGGTTTTACCATAAAAGACTTGCCCAATCCGTCAGGTATGGGGTTTTATCATAAAAGGCCTCGGTATTAGTTAGAATAGTGTAATTCTATTTAAACCCATTGGGTTTCTTTGAACCCACCGATGTGGGACTTTAACACTCCCTCCTACGTATAACCTCATTTAATGATTCACACGTGGAGATCCACATCGATAATTGAAACTCAGAGGACGACTCACGTTGGGCCGCCACTCTTAGAGCCCTCATCATCAACCCCACTTTTCCTTGCATTCGCAACAAAATTATTTATTCATCCACCAAAAGATTTTGCTCTAACACATTGTTTTCCACAGCCGTCTATTACAATTCTTCACTATGAACAGTATTTTCTCAATATTACCAGTCATAAGATGTCTTTGTTGCTCCAATTGTGTTGGATTTTTGGATTGCCAGGCTCGTCCTACTCTAACGACATCGATATTGGCCTCATCTTTTACCATCTGTCCAATCCATCAGGTGTGAGGTTTTGCCATAAAAGACGTCGGTATTTAAACCCATTGGGTTTCTTTGAACTCACTGATGTGGGACTTTAACCCTCCCCTCACGTGTAACTTCATTTAGTGGTTCACACGTGGAGATCCACATCAATAATTGAAACTCAGAGGTCGGCTCACGTTGGGCCCACTTGTTTTCAATAGAACTCAACAGTCGTCTCTATATTAAAAGTTCAGACTTGTTTCCTTATATTAAGAGTTCAGACTTGTTTCCTTATGGGTGACAAGCTCTTTGGCTTGCACACAAGCTCGTTCGCTTGCACACAAGCTCATTAGCTTGCACGGGTCTGAAACTGTGGGCTCTGATACCATGTTAGATTTTTTGATCACCGGACCCACCCCACTCTAACGACACCGATATGGTCCCCATCTTTACCACCTGCCCAATCCGTTAGGTGTGGGGTTTTACCACAAAAACCTCGATATTAGTTAAAGTATGGTAGTTCTATTTAAACCCATTGGGTTTCTTTGAACCCACCGATGTGGGACTTTAACAAATTGATCATGACTGATAACAGCTTCTCGAGGTTCATTTACCATAGTATTATGTTGTCCTGGCATGTGTTCTTTATTGGCATTTCTCTTAATAGTCGACCTATGTGGGGAGATAAATTTTCGTGCAAAAGACGGATAAATTTTCGTGCAAAAGGCGGACCTTCTCAATGGTTAACAAAATTCGTTGGTGTTTCCGTCACCGCAACAGCTTTGCCCTTGATGGAATTATCTGTCCGTTTAGGAACAAAAACCTTAGAGGCAATACGGCGTTTTCTAGCATTACGCCGTCTTGAATGACAGCAACGTTCATATCAATCACCCTTTTCATCATTCACATCTATATCAGATTGCCCTTGCTGTGCATACTTGCAACGACTGACCATATGCCCCATATTCCCACAGTGGTAACAATAACCTACAAATCTTCACATTTTAACCCAATTTCATTGCTACGCTTGGTCATCAACAGTAAGGTCTATAGATCAATTTGCATCGACCAAAAGTGAGCAAAAAGTCCAAGTTTCCTTCCCAAAATGTTAACATCAATCTTTCCGGGCACTCCAATGCCACTTGGCACTTCAAAGAGAATTCTTGGCTCCCAAAAATCTAAACCAAGATCCTAGAAACGTCCAAATATTTTCATTGGTATTCTATTGATTCTCTGGGGAAAAATTCGGTAACCACTTCGAAAACCTCATTCCAGGAATTTGCTCCCTTAGCCCAAAACCGTAGAAAAAGAAACTCTGAAGCAAAATTGAACGTGTAAGAACATTTGCATTTGGCCTATAGGGATGATGCTCCAAGACCCCAAACCATAGTATAGAATAGCTAGTTTTTTTTTCCAAATCCCAGGAGTGTAGGGTTTTTCCTTAGCATTCAATTGGAGACGTTCACGTAGCATATTCTTGGACTTATCAAGGCCATATTGATATCCCTCTTAAGAAATTGTGGCTGTTGTTTTCCCATCTTGAACAACCAGAGCTGGTAAGTCTGAAAACGGAATAGCCGTTTTTGCCACAATCGAAGCAAACGACACTGGAGGTTTAACAGTACCCTCATCCAGGAATGACCACGGAAAAATTGGTTTTTTCATAGCCATGAGCATGTCAGTCACGGAGATGCCCAAAACCTAACTAGATGAAAAAAAAAATTCATGATTAAATGCACATCATGAACGACATCTTGGAGTCGGCAATAAAACTTGCACTGCTGCCTAGTCTACTAGCATTCCCAATTTAGGCAAGAAAAATAAGGGCGCATTTACGCATCGAGTATGGAATGAAATGAAAGGGAATCATTCCCCAGGTGAAAAGATTCCAATGTTTACTAATCCTTATGGGAATGAGAACATGGTGGGGTCCACTCAAAAATAGGAATTCAATTCTAGATTTAGGGGGAATTGGATTACTGTTGGAGGGGAAAATTTCGGATACTCCAATTCTCCACCAACAAGTAATCTTGAACACGTTGAGAAGCCTTGGACACCATCTTCGCTTGTCAACAATGAAAGCAGGGGGACTAGCAAGAAAACACTTCGATGCTCAAGTCAGTCATTGTTCAAATTAATTGCAAGACATTGTAAAGCTATCAGATACTTCCCTTTTTTTTCTCCTCCTAGGCTGGTGGAATTCTTGGCCTTTTACAAGCATTCAAGTCTTGGGCTCCAATTCCCACTTTCCTTCTATTTCTCCATGTTCCATGGAGTGGGTATTATGTTACTTGATTGTAGCTCCACTCCTCATGTTTGGTGTGCTAGTGGCTTATTTAGTGGAGGAGTCATTTTTGGCTCCCACATTGCCCCATTTTTTCTCTGCAAACACATATCGTTTAGAGTTTGTAGAGGAAAAATGTTTCTTTGCAAAAATTCATTCAACTTGAGATTTCATCATTAGTTTAGCCTTCGGCTACGATCATATAGTCTTTGACCATGAGTTTGGCCTTCGGTCATGGTCATATTGGTCTTCGACTATGAATTTTGGGTCTTCGACCTTCGGTCTAAGTCTTCAACCCACGGTTTTATGATCTTCGATCATCAATTTATATAGTAATAATATGCCCCCAGAGTAATTAAAATTTGAATAACATCGATGGTACTAATGAGCATGTGTAAGATAGAAACTCTTATATGTTGGGCAACTTTGTTGTTGTCGAATTAAATGGATTTCCTTTGCTAACAACCCTTGGGTGCTTGCCGAATAACTGTTAGGCAATTTCATTACATCTGTTGTAGCTAGAGTGAACTTTGATTGTGTTTCCTTGTTTTGAAACCTTGAACACATGTTCTGTTTGATGACTTGGTAGGAACTCATTGTCTCCTTGTGCAATTGTTTTCCCAAGCTAGAATTGAATGCTTCAGGTCTCATCCTTCTCATCTTTTGAGTACTTGTTACCCCAATGGAATGGTTTCTTCATGTAATTCCTCAAATGGTTTCTTCGTGCAATTCCTCAATGACAAGTTGCTTATCAGGCATCATCCTTGACTGTCTGATCTTTTAGGCTTCTTTTTTCTCTTCATGCCTGTGTTTTCCACAAATTCGTTGACCGCAATCTTCAAGCTTACGTTCGCCGAATCTCTCACCAAAAGAGTCCCCGAACAATCTTCCTTTGTAGCTTGTGAAAGCGCGGGGGGGACAGGTGCTCAACTAGTTTTCTTTGCCCCGCGATTTAAGAACGAGGATTTACGAACGAGGACTAACAAAATTTGATTGAGAAGGTTGTCTGACAGGCTATACATATTATATAGACTTCTATCCTATCTTGTCGAACTGACGAAAGCAGCAGCTGCAGCACAAAAGTCTAAAAGCGCGTCTCCCTTGCCGATTTTGGCTCGTGTCCCCATTGTGGCTTAGGTGGAGACCATAACTTCTCAATACAACTTTTGTATGAATTCCCACAGACGGTGCCAACTGTTGGAGAGGAAAATTTCAGATACTCCAATTCTCCACTAACAAGTAATCTTGAACACATTGAGAAGCCTTGGACACCATCTTCACTTGTCAACAATTAGAGCGGGGGGGCCTACAAGAAAACACTCCGACGCTCAAGTCAGTCATTGTTCAAAATAATTGCAAGACATTGTAAAGCTATCAGATACTTCCCTTTTTTTCTCCTCCTAGGCTAGTGGGATTCTTGGCCTTTTATAGGCATTCAAGTCTTGGGCTCCAAGTCCCACTTTCATTCTATTTCTCCATGTTCCATGGAGTGGGTATTATGTTACTTGATTGTAGCTTCACTCCTCATGTTTGGTGTGCTAGTGGCTTATTTAGTAGAAGATTCATTTTTGGCTCCCACAATTACTTAAATGGAGGTGGTAATCCCACTCCGAGTGAAAGCCTCCATCCGGAATCATACTTTCTTTCCCAAAATGCCCTTAAAAAGCCTCAGTGCCTCACCCTTCCCTTCATCTATTTCTCTCTCTCGTTGACTCCCTTACACCTTCAGCATCATGCACCGTCATCTTCACATGCACAGTACCGAAGTGAAGTTCGAAGCCACCGTCAGAAGCTTGGTTGCGCTTGCATCGTTGCACGACTTGGAGGTTCTGACTAATCGATGCGACCTGCAAAATCTAGCCCAGCGCATAGTCACGCGCACGTGAATTCTCGGATCTGAAGATCTATTTCCCTGAATCTAAACCGTACCGACGGTGGAGTAGGTAACAGAGAGAGGAATGAGCAAAGGAAAAATGGGGAAAACAAAGGAAGAGAGGAAAGAAAAGGAAATAAAAACAAAGGAAGGAGGAGAGGAATAACCTTTATGCTCCAACAATTTCTTTCCTTGTCATTTTAGCTCATTAAGCATAATTCCATACTCATTCACATTATGAACAACTCCATACATATGCCGAAGAAAAGAAACTACAACTTAAGTGAAAAAATTTAGATATTAAAGTCAATACTTAAATTTATAAAAAAAAATAAACAAAATCATTTTAGTGTGTCTATGAAATAAAAAAGCAATTTAATTTTTTCTTACTATTATATACCATATCAAATTTTATTAAAAAAAAGTATATAAAATATTTGATTTGGGACAAGGGCATTTTAGTAATCATACTAGTTTATATTCCGATTCTGTTGAATTAGTAAACAGATTTATGGAATTATATTCCGATTCCGGACAGTTTTACTAAACAACTTCAACAAGTATCTGATTATTATTCCACCTCATTTCAATTCCTCCTCAATCCAATTTCTTTCAATTTGATTACAGATTAGTAAACGCGCAAGGGTTTAGGCGCATACCCTAGCTGCCCAAAAGAAACCCCACATTCAGAGAAAAACTAGGGTTTAGGCACAAATCCTGCCACTTAAATCTTACAATTTCAACCACCCCTTCTCCGTTAACGTATATAATCGTTTGTCCAAAAAAAAACAATAAACAATAAATCTTACAATTCCAAGAACTTCCAATAATTTTCTAAGAGAATCTCTAATTCCATATATTCACGAAAAGTTATGATTATGATATATTCACTATCGATTTTCTTAAGGGAACTTTAACAAAAAGCTCCTGGTACTGTTTATTTTAACGAAAAACCATATTTTTACACTAAAAAGTCAATTCTGGTACTATTCACTTTACCCTTTATTTTGTCCTTATCGTTAAAACTTAAACTTTTCAAGCTATTTTCATTAGTTTTCATTTTTCTTAAATGTAAACAATAAATAAATAGATTATCAATATCTCTACTAATTAATAAACACTTATTGTCAACCAAAACCCTATGAAATTACCAGTTTAACATTCTAATTAAAACAGAACATGAATAAGAAATATGGGGCAGAAATGTAATTTCACACAATCAAATTTTTCTTTTTTTTATTAAAACCTCACCTACATGTAATCCTAACATATCTCTAATTATAAAATAAAATAAAAAACTTCCCACTCCACATTCTCTATCACTCTCTTCCTCTCTCCTTCTATTTCAAAAACAAAAATAAAAAATTTTCTCACACATTTTGTATGTGACCGTATGCTAGTTCTTTATTATTAAAACTATACAATGATAATGGTGATAATCAAACAAAATGTAATGTGGAATTTCATTATTCAATATGACATAATGATCATATATGGACACATACCATAAGGTGCCAACCTAAGGGTAATTTGAGCGACAAAGAGCCTCTAATCATTTCAATGGGTCAGGTTAATTTGTTGGGTATGTAAATGGAAATACAAATAATCTTGATGGTTGGATTATGAGTTGATCACAATTGTCACATTTTTGTCATTCATTTTAACAAAACAAACACATAATGACTTAGTCAATGACTAATTAGACAATTTTAGGTTATATAGAAGGATAAGATCATACATAGTCATAGATGACGTAGACGTCCGAACCTCTAGTTAGGGTGTCCACATGCATTCATAGATTATATTCTTTTCCCCTTGGCTGTTCTTCCCCATTTTTCCTATAGTAAAAGTACTTAGCTAGTCCCTTGGCTCTAATTTTCCCGTACGAGATCCACACTCTCATTAGTTACAATTAACAAGCTCACTGTGTAATGAAAACAAATAATAATGCAGATGCTTGGACAAAGCAATGATCATAGACGAACTAGATGCATCAACGGAACCTAGAAATCCATGGAGGCTATGCTCTCTCAATCAAGTGGAAGAAGTGAAGCTCGTCCTCCGACTCATCCCCCTATGGTTGAGTTGCCTAATGTTTGGTGTAATCCAAGTCCAACATAACACCTTCTTCACCAAACAAAGTAGCACAACTATCCTATCGATCGGTCCCCATTTCAAGGTTCCTCCGGCATCGCTTCAAGGCCTCAGTGGCATTGCAATTCTAATCACTATTCCAATCTACGACCGGGTTTTTGTCCCAATAGCCCGAAAATATACGGGACACCCCTCGGGTATTACTGTGCTACAGAGAATCGGCACTGGGCTAGTTCTATCCATACTCGTTATGGTTGTGTCAGCTCTAGTAGAGGCCAAAAGGCTCAACATTGCAAAAGACTACAATCTTATTGATAAACCTAAAGCAATAGTACCAATGAGGGTATGGTGGTTACTCCCACAATACTTGATTCTTGGCCTCGCATATGCATTTGCCACGGTTGGACTTCAAGAATTGTTCTACCATCAAATGCCGGAGCAAATGAGAAGCATGGGAGCAGCAGCGCTTTATTGTGTTATGGGAGTTGGCAGCTTCATGAGCAATTGGATTATATCTGTTGTGCAGTTAATTACCTCAAGAAATGGTGACAAATGGCTTGGTGACAATATCAATCGGGCTCACCTCGATTACTTCTATTGGGTGCTGGCAGTTTTGAGCACACTAAATTTTTGTGTTTATGTGTTAATTGCAAATGCTTTTGTGTACAAAAAGGTCAAAAGAGAAGACAAAGTGGAGACGGAGTTGAGCATTGCAAACAACCATGGTGGAGCGATAGGAGACATATTAATAGGCCATGATTCAAGTGCACAAGAAGAACAGGATTCAAACATGGATAAGGTGATCTATCATTAAAGCTGGAAGCAAGCCCACTAGACAATAAAACTTTATTTGCGAAGAACTAAACGCGTTGTATAAGATATTGCAATATGCAGAATTCTTTGATTTAAACGTCAAATGGATAATTGTTGTTTATTTTGTTTTGGAAACTCCCTTACAAACACAATCCACATTTTTCAACTTACTGTTTTATTTTTCTAGATGAACTCTTCATGAATCAAGTACAAAACGGGTAGGGTATTGTTGGAGTTCAAGAAACTAGGATAAGTTCTAGGCTCATCGACCGGTAAGTAAGAGTGAGTTCAAAAAACCGAAAAAAAAAAAAAAAAAAAAATCAATCCAAAGCCGAAAAAAAAAACCAACTGAACTGAAAACCATTAGTTCGGTTTCGATTTTAATGATTCAAAAATCGGACCGAATAAATATATATTAATTTTATATAAAATGGATATTTCTTTTTCCTCTCATGCCGCCATCTTCCTATCTCCCATTTCTCTCTTGTTTTTTCTTCTTTTGTGCTCCCATCTCCCTCCCACCCATATCTTTTCCTTTCTTTTTTTCTCCCTTGCCGCATCTCGCTCTGATCCCACTGTGCCGACTCATACCTCCACCGACGTCAGCCGTGGCTTCCGCCATCGTCGAAAACGAGGTGGTTCTCGCTTGCCGTTGCTGACATGCACCAGATCTTGCCACCTTTCACCCCAACTGTTCTGATGGAATTGTTCCCCTCAGTGACTGAGCTTTGATCTAGAAGCTTCTTGGGTACGATGCTTCGACTAGAAGTGCAGTGTAAATTGGATAAAATTCTTGTCCATTTTATTCTTTGTTATGGCTTAATTGTTGATAGATATGAATGACTTGGGTCTGCAATTTTACAATTATTGGTCTGGATTTGGTCTTTTCGATTTCAGAAATTGTGTTAGATTTGAATGAATTAGAAATTTTATATAAAGCGTTTATTGTTTTTATCTAAAGATTTGTTTTTCAGAATTATACCAAACGGAGGAATTAAACCATAATATTAATCAATACATGTAAGTGTTTTACTGCGGGATTACATGGAGTGTTTGGGGGATCATGTAATATCTGTGGATTTCGATTCTATTGATGTGAAATGCGTTTCCTCTACCGAGGGATTACATGGAATGTTTGAGGGACAATAAACTAATTTTCATTGTACTCGGCATTATTTGGATTATTCTTAAAAAGAAAAAGTTTTAGAAAAAAATCAAACCGAACAAGAAAAAAACCGAATTGAACAAAAATCGAAAGAAAATTGAACCGAATCGAACAATAACTTAGATCCGCGTCAAACCAAATAGAATTGAACCCACCCACCCCTACCGGTAGGTGTTTCGATATGACCGATCAAATCTGCACAGAGAGCATGAGATCAACTCTACAAATAGCGAACAACGAAGACCGGTCGGAAACATCAAGTGATTAGTCCGACCTCCTTAGAAGGCACGAGGTCAATTCTACGAATTGAGATGACCGGTCGGATATGTCAAACGGCTAGTCAAACGGGATCTGTTTCAGAGATTTCTTCATACTTATTCGAGTTTTGATCTCTTTCGTTAGTAAGTTGGCCTAAGTACAACATAAATTCACTTGAGAGTCAGATTAGAAGTTTATAACTCTTCTAATAGGTTACAACCCTTGCATTCACATGTCTATGGTCTAGTTTGGTATTGGTACTAAGATGATTCTGAAAAAAAACTGGTATAAAAAAAAAGTTGAGAACTGTTTTTGTGTTTGGTAAACATTCAGTTTCAGCTTTTTTCACAGTTTTGGGTGTAAAAAAGACAAAAACAAGAAGCTGCAAAACCCAGCTTTGAAAAACTGGCTTTTTTTCACATCTATTTTACATAGAAGTTTACCAAATACTATAATACTGCTTTTTTTTTTTCAAAAGCACTTTTACAAAAAAGTTTACCAAACACTCTGCTGCTTTATTTCACAGCTACTTATTCTTACAGCACATCAGAAGCAGCTTTTTTTCAAAGCACAGCAATACCAAACCAGCCCTATATAAGGTGGACAATAGGAATCATATTTTTTTTCAATAAACGATATTATTATGCTAAGAGGTGGTTAAATTCGTCTTTGCGGGAATCAAGCATAAGACCTCTCACTTACAAATGAAAATAAATATCGCTAGATTATAGTACTAAGTAGCTACAATAAAAATCAAATTTGACAATACAACAATAATTAGTTTTTGATCAAGAGAGTCATAAACTTCCACACAAAAGTTGCCTGCATAATTTCTAATTCGTGTCTAGCGTCTTTGAGAGAAACACAAAGTAAGTCCACCACATTCTAAAGATTAAGTGCTCGAACCTTAGAAGATAATAGTTGAATCCTAGTTAGACAACGTTCAAAGAACCACAAGCACACAAGCGAGAACAAAAGTCTACCTAAGGGCATTGCACAGCAAGCCTCATGTATCTTATGCATATGATGATTCTGATTGAAGCTATTTGTTAGTACTTAGTAGTAGTTATTTTAAAAGGCTTTGCTGATAGGTTTGAGCTATTAAAATCACTTTTGCTTGTTCTCTAAGATCAGTCTATTAACTAACGATGGGATGTCGGATGGCCTCATTTTGTATATATGTAACGTATTTGGCTGGTTAGTTGGCGTTAAAAATATAAGGACAAAGACATGTGTAAGTTTTCAACATGTACCATTATATCACTACCACGAAATGCCACAATGCTGATGTACTTCATATCTGCTAAAGATAAAACTTAGAGGTGATTAGTTTGTTATGTTAGTTTTGGTTTGTTAGGTTGAGTTGTTAGTACAAGTGTGTTGATGACTTGTATATATACACAAATGTAACTTTATTTTCGTATCTATGAAATCATAATTTTCCCAATATGGTATCACCCGTCTGTCTAACGACCCGATTCAATTCACGCTTCCCTCTCTTTCTTTCACTCAAATCTCATCTTCTTCATCAAAATCTAATCCTTCATCTGGATTTGCAAACCTTATTATTGGTTATGGCAACCTCTGCATCTCTTTCTTCTAATTCTGCATCTCACATTCATCCCTCTCCAACCACAAATCAAAGCCCCAATTCTTCGAATTCCTCTTTGATTACATCTATCACGATTCAGAATATTGGATTTATCTGATCAAAATCACGACCACAAATTACTTGACGTGGACTGCTTTGTTCACTCCAATCTTCCGTCGCTACAACCTCACTGACATCATCGAGGCATCAATGAAATCAATAGCTAGTTTTCCAACTCCACATTCTTGTAATGGTGGAACTATTTACCTCTTAATGTTTTTAAGTCGAGGATGTAACCATTCCACTTAATCTTAATGAAAGTCTATTATTTCAAAGGAAAACAAAAAACAAAAAACACTCCCACTTATTCCTCGCTTTTGTGTAATTTGAGATTGATATATTAAGATGATTTGAAGAATCCATGAGAGACCAAAATTTGAATGTTAGAGATTGAAATAATGAGATTTGTGTATATTGGGAAACCCGAATAAAGGATATGATTTGATTTGATGCCTACAGATCAAGATTTTAGAGATTTTATTTGTTTTTTCCATTTCAAAGGAAGCCAAAGGGCGAAGGAAGATTCCGACCTGATTGCAAGAGAATCAACAAGAATCGCTTGAAATTTCACCCTTGCATGCAATAAAACCCTCACAGCATCCACTTTTTCTCTCTCTTTTTAATATAGTCGACGAGCATCTAACGATCCTCCATTTTATAAGTGTAGCTTAAAGTTTAGGATCTCGAGTGTTAAACGTTAACAATTCAAATCACTCTTGTGTTAACGTCTAGAAGGTTTGCTTATGTGGCAGGATCCCATCTCCAAATTTATTTTACAGTCCAATTTTGGTTTGAAACAAAATTCACCCCTCCCAAACCCTTAAGATACAACCCGACATCACCGTACCAAGAGATCTAACGGTATCTTCTTTGCCATTATTACTACTATATGCAATTGAAGAGAATACAATATATTTTTTTTAGTACAAGTAATACTCTAAACTAATTTACATTATGATAAGAGTGGAGTTTGCAACCAAAACACAGTAGGTTGAAGAGGATGTCCCTTTGAAGACATCGGATAAAATTGAAAGAGAAACAATTGTTAGTTCAAAATCTTCAAGCCAAGATTGAGTTTATAAAAATTTTAATTTTTTGTTACTTTTTCAAGATAGTTGTATTTTGTAATTATATCGTCGTAACCACTTAACCCACCACTCTCTCGCCATTTCCTTTTTTTTTTTTTTTTTTCCTTCATAAATTTAGGGTACTGCTCTTCACAAACCCATTTGTACTCCTTACACATTCATTTCAATTTTTGGTCTTCAGCTCAAAAGACTTGAAGAAGATCGATGGTCAAAAATTAACAAGAGTGTGAAATGTAAAAGTTAGTGCGTTAACAGCACTTTCCTAAATGTATTAATCCAAAGATCATGTCTATTTGAAGAATGACTTATATCAAATGAATTTGTTGTCATTATAGTGTTTTATTCAATAATACAATGTAACAATATAACACGTCAACTTTTCATTATATGACATTGTGATATTAAATTGAGATGCTTGATTGGTAAACAACCTTCAATATAAGTTGCTATTGCCCCATTTGGCCGTGTAAGTGATTGGCCAGCCAATCATTGCAAAATTCATTTATCTCGGAGCTTCTAGTGTGAAATTCGTGCGACAAGTGACTTCACGTCATGTATGATGTCATTCACAACTTGCCACGAGGTTACACGTGGATTTGGTACGGAGGATGAAGTAGGTCATCAACGTGCATGGGAAGGCATACCTGATACCTCCAGCCTTACGGTGCCCCTTGGCTCTAACGAAAAGGAAAGGCCAAGAGCTAAAGCCCAATGGCACCCCGTACTAGTAGCTGCAAAAATCCTAAATAGTGATTATCATTTCTAAATAACATAATAAGGGATTTATATTACCAAAAAAAATTACTGTACCATTTCAAAAAATTACCACCAAAAATAGTATTTTCAAATTACATAATAACTACTTGATTTTTAAAAATTGCATCACCAAATAATAATACGATGTTCTCCTCTAGAAATAAATTTGAGAAAATACTATTTAGAAGCACTTTTGAGGAAAATCTTTGGTGATGCTTACAAAATTATGGACTTTGTTTTATTTTATCCTCTAACAGTCATTTTGGTTATGAACCCTAATACAATTTATATCTCTATATCTGCAACCCTTAATTTTGTCACACTTTTTTGTTAATTGTCGTGCAATGCACATGAGCAACTTTATGCGCCTAAAATAAATACTCACAAAAGAAAATAAATAATTAATTGATTTGTGAGAAAATAAGGGGATTGATATTTATACATCTACATCAAATTTCAAGGCTTTTAATGTACAAAATGAATGAAATTAACTCTCCACTTGATGAAACAATTGACAAACTAAAAGTTTTTTGGGGGGCCTTGATGGCAAAAGTTCTTTGGTTGTAGATATAACCTTCTTTGATTGACAGATAGAGTTATGTATATTGTGGGTGTACGGATAATGCTAGGTCAATTAAACTTATAAATTATGTGAGATATTACTAATTTAAAATAAACATGTTAAGCAACATTTAAGTGATAATTCAATCATCAACCACTTCATATAGTTTACTAAATGTGGTTTAAATAATTAAATGGTTTTTCTAACATTACCTAATAGTTATTAATGAAAATTGTTTGACTCATTCTCGCTTTGAGTTCAAGGAATTATTCTCTTTATTTGCAAATCGAAGTTTAACACGTATACAAAAATTGCGGTTTATATATATAAGAGATAACTCTTTACGTGTAAGTTGTTATTATTCATTACTAAGGTATCAAAATCTCGCGCATTTTTTTTTTTTTTTGGGTGAATAATCTCGTTCAACATCTTGACTTGAAAACAATATCAAGAAAGATAAAGTCTAATAATAAGGCAAATTTTTCAGACTGGACCGTAATGGTCAATTTTCTCAAAGGTCAAATGAGAATTTAAAAAAATAGAAGAGAAAAAATAACACCTTCTTTGTCTGTTCGCTAATTCAAAAATCAACATAGAAGATCCTCAAGATTCTGGACGTAATCTGTCGGATCTTTCTTTCCAATCTGTCAGATTTCCAAGAGGATTTTCTCTATCTCACTTACTCCGATGGCTTCCCCTTTTAAATCCCACCCACCCTTTCTCTCGTTTTACCATCGCCATCACCATAATATTCAGTAGTTTTCCTGTTCTTCTTCTTCGTATTCTTCCTTCTTGTGTGTTTTTGTGTTGCCTTTGAGATTACAAGGTCAGAAATATGGGTTTGGCAGCTGCAGAGGCTCATCAGTTTCATGTTCTTGCTGTTGATGACAGCATCATTGACAGAAAGTTGATTGAGAGACTTCTCAAGACTTCTTCTTATCAAGGTAAATGTATAATTTGATCAATAAGCACGATGATTTCAAGATTTGGATGCATTCTTTTGCTTCTTTTCATGCTTGTCATGCCTATAGATACGTCAACATGATAATTTATTAGACTGGCCAAATTAGGTTTGTTTTTCGCTTTCGAGTCTCTTTGGTTTGAAGACTCTCTGGATTTACTCTAGGGTGCCTTTTTAAATGCTTTTATTTTTATTTTTTTCTTAATTTTCTAATAAAACTGCTATTGTTTCACTTAAAAAAAAAACATTTTCAATTTATTTTTATTAAAAATGTTGATTATATTTATGTACTTCTGTTTAATTGAGTGCTAAATCTTTTGGGTTTCTCTCATTTGCATTTTTTACAGTTACTGCTGTTGATTCTGGAAGCAAGGCTTTGGAATTTTTGGGTTTGCATGAACAAGATGATCAGGGTGCTGCAGATATTCCCTCTCTTTCCCCAGATAATCATCACCAGGAGGTTGAAGTAAATTTGATCATTACAGATTACTGCATGCCAGGAATGACAGGCTATGATCTCCTCAGAAAGATTAAGGTAAAACACAGGACCCTAAATCTTCATCAAAGCATAGGATTTATATTACAATTACAATCCAAATATTTTAGATCAAAATTTTGCTATCCTCCCGCTCTGCATCCAAATTCGAATCCCCCTAATTTAGATTAAATTAAAATATAGATTGAACAAAAAGAAAATTCACCCATTTTTAATTTCCCATGATTAATTTTGGTGCATCATATAGTATAAAAAAGTATTTGATCTACAAAGTCCTAAGTTTGTAATTCAAGTCCAAATAAATTTTAATTGTTCCAAATCCTAACGCAATTGGCAGATCCATAGAAGGTAATAGTTTTTCCTCAAAAACCTAATAAAAATTTACTTGATTTGCAGGAATCTAACGTGCTTAAAGACATACCAGTTGTTATTATGTCGTCAGAGAATGAGCCATCAAGGATCAACAGGTAATTAGGAGAATATTTTAATATATCTCCACTGAAAATACACATCCAATTATTGTACACGTAATCATTACACACACACACACACGTATATTATATATGTACATAATTATATATATGATCATGATCTGACATGGTTTGATGGGTAATTATTGATCAGATGCTTGGAGGAAGGAGCACAAGAGTTTTTCCTTAAACCAGTACAATTATCCGATGTGAACAAGCTTCGACCTCACATGTTGAAGGGCAGAAGCAGTGTGGACATGGAAGACCAACCCAACTTCAACAAGAAAGGGCATGGAACTAACACAAGCAGTTGATTCATTGCCAGATAGAACAAGAACAAATATAATGACTTGGAAGTGATTACTTCATGAGCACTTGATCATTTTTCTCTCTTTTAGGAAGTATCAAGTAAGAATGATGATGGATGGATTGTCAAATATTGATATATATGCGTCTCACGTTACGTCTCACAATGTAGATCAAACGACCTTTGATCTCTATAGTTTTCAATAGACTTCTCTTCTCTACTATTTTTTTCTTTTAGATCTGATTGTAAATTAACGGGCAGAAAATATTTATTGAATTTTTGTCAGCTATAGAATATTTTACTTTTTTTTTATTTGTTCTTCTTAGCTTTCCTTGTTATTTTCTTGCTAGTCAAATATGTATGCAATGAAACTTCGTTATGACTTTCTAAAATGAACAGAGGAAAGGCTATGACATCTTTATACGTCAAAAATGGTTAGTTCAAGGGGCTAGAGGGCGGGTAGGGAATTATAAAAATAAGGTTAGCTTAAAGGTTTGAACGTGTTAACCAAATGAAACAAACATGTTCATGGAATCGTATTTGTACAGTAAAATTTCTCTGTAGTAATACTCAATATACGAATAACTTTTATTTAGTTATATAAAATTACAATCCCATCTTAGAGCAGTTATACGTAGAAATGAACTTCATATCGTAATAAGTTATAATTTTTCATAAGTACGTATTAAAAAATTTGTCTCCGCATAATAATAAACTATTGGAAAGGCAAAAGAGGCCAGATTGTGTGCATGTATCTACTATAAAGGGCAGAGTAGTATGGAGATCGACTGTCAATAGTATTCTGGCTTTAGTTCTAATTCTAAGATCCTCATTTAAATACATGTGAGTACCTCTTTCAGACCAACCAGTAGATTATAAATAAACTTATCAGCTTAAACCATATCATTTATACTTAATCAAAATCCTAAACTTGAAAAAACTTACGCAGGGACTCTTGAGCTTCCAGCGGCAAAGACAAACGTCAAATCCCTTCGGAGATCACGATCGTTGAATCCTTTCTCCATCTCAAGCTTTCATATTTTTTTCCTACTAAAAATAAGGGGGCCGACTGGAAAGGATTTTGCACCGTCTTTGTCGAAAAATTTGAAATCCAGAATTGTTTGAGCAATTTCCAAAACCCTAGTAATCCCAATCTATTTTTGGTGATGTAATTTACAGTGTTTGGTTTTGGATATTATTGAATTTGTGGAAATTGGGATTGTATGGATTTGAATATTATGCAAAAGGTTTTGAATATCATTCAAGTTTAAGTTTATTTATTCTACCAAGCAAATTTGAACCACATTATTGCTAGTCCATTGTGAGTGATAAGTCTTAGATTCGATTCTCTCCAAAAACGAATTTGAACCACATTATTACTAATCCATTGTGAAGCTAAGCCCACCCACTCCCTCTTAGTGATGATAATATTGTTTGTTTAAAAAAAAAAAAGTTTATTTATTCCACTAGGATGACAGGTTAGAACCCAAGAGGTAAAACACCTATGATAAGTTACACTAACGTTACGCAGATGATGATAAAATATAATTAATTGTTGATTATATTAAATTAATTGTTTGGGCCCATTAAGACATGATTTTAATTAAATAGGCCTTGCGATTTATTTAAGCGAAAGGGGTCCAAATAACGAGCTCAAAATGGGCAAGTGATTCAGCTTGACGCATGAGATGGGGCAAGTGATTGGGCTTGGTGCATTAGATAACGTCCATGATGCCAAAACTCTATAGGAGGTGTGGCATGGGGGGCAACAAACGTTTATATATACATATAATATAGTCTTTGTGTTTTCTCACATCCTATGTTTATTCATTTTTGTCCCTTGGAGAAAAGATGGAAAAGTCCCAAGCCAAACACATCTTAGTGTCGCCTAACCTCATTGATGCAAGATGCTAGTAAATTCATATCAATCACTCCACATCCATTACTAGATTTTTCAATGTGGATACTCTTAGATACTCAACACTTGAAGAGTTTCACGTGATTAATCATGAAGAGAAAGATCACGAGCATGAGGATGATCCAACAAAGCAACACGTTCATGGTTAAAGATTCTAGCCAATCTCTTAATCTTTGTTCATTATCGTGAAAATTACAACCAACCATAACATAATTGAGATAACGTATATTATTTATCTGTTTTCCGTTGCTTATTTCATTATTCGATTAAATTTTGTCCCAATATCTATTGTACTTTTAGGTTAGGCAAATAAGAAAGTTCATAAATTCTAGAAAATAAAATTCTTAATAATCTTAAATTTCAACTTCCAACATTTAAATACATAAAAATTAAAGGCTCGTATGTAAGTACTTTTAAAATAATTGAAAAAATTTTGGGTGATAGTGTTTTTTGGTTCCAAAAACACTGAAGTGTATTTTGAAATAAGCACTAATTTTATGCTAATTCAAGTGTTTTTTCATGGTTCACTTACAGTTTTACTAAGAATTGATAATTATCCCAAAAAAATGAATAGTTGTAAATACACTTTCATAAAAAAACGTTTTGAGTTATTTTAAAAGCAATTCTAAACACAATAAGATAAGAAGAAGAAGAAGAAAAAAAAAAAAAAAAAAAAAAAAAAAAAAAAGTGATCCCCCTTGTTCCATTCAATCGTGCCAATTGGTCAATGGCGTCAGTAGTTGACTTCCTAGCACAAACATCAAAATATAAATTGAAAAAGAAAAAAAAGGCAGGCAAACGGCACAGTTCAGTCTCCCACCGGATCAATCAATCACTTTCGACACCTCCACTCACTCAGATTCTCTGCTCTCTCTCTCCTCTCTCTCCTCTCACTATTTTCCCCCGCTTTTTCGGTCGCTTTCCTTTTCTGCACAGCCCGAGTTAATCTCCCATACAAACACTGTGCCTCGAAGTAAACGACGCCGAGAACCTTGGAAATCACCATCACTGCAACCACCATTTTTGGCCGCATTGCCTCGTCGTTTAGGGACAAACTCGGTGCTTTTCCGTCGCCATTGTTGTTATTCGTCCTCTTCTCCGAGCTCGATTCCGAGCTGCCTCGAATTCGGAAGTGAACGAACTTCAATTCGAATCACTGATCTCCGTCGGGAAGTTCAATCGACAGCTCTGATTGAGTCTCTGGAGAGGGAGAGGGCGAGAGAACTGGAGTTGCGGAAGGAGGCAATGGGAGGTGCAGTGGTGGCGATGGAGGTTAGGGTTTCGGAAGGGAAAGGGGGATTGAGTTGTTGATGCTGCGTATGGACAGGATGACTGCGGATCAGGCAAAGGCGGGCCCACTCGAAAGGGACATTGACTTGGTGAAGTTTCATTCACTTTGGAATTTTAATTTAATTTAGTTTTTTCATTGAATTTCTTGTTTTTATGAAGTTGAAAGTGTAGTTGATGAATGGATTAGAAGCGTCGTTAATGATTAGTTATGGTTAATTTTTATTTAATTCGTATTTTTGTGGTTTTGATAGTTCTTTTCCTTGTTATTAACATTTGCCAGCTCTTATAGTTTGAAAGGTTGGCTGTGTCGATGAGAAATGCAATACGAAGAAACATAAATATGAATGATACTTATAGTCACCGAATCAGCTGTTTATCCGCAGCATAATCTCATGCCGCATTTGTTGTTGGATTGACTTAGTGAATATGTAAGGAGTTGTGTACGCACTTAGGAGACAACTCACTGTTCGTGTCTACATTGCCGTTTACGTGGACTGTGGTATGGATTATTTCCCATGGATATGCGCACATGTTTGCGTGTGTGTGTGTGCACTTGGAAAAAATGGGAAAGAATGAAACTTGATGAATAGCTGTTTCATATGCCTCAAAACACAGATGTTCTAATAGAAGTGACGTCTTAAGTTTTTCAAATAGATGTAGCAACATTCATACATTTAGTTGGATGTTATTGCAACTAACAGTGCGCTGTTTTTTAATCCCCACTGATTCATCTTGTTCTGCAGTGCTATTAATATCCTTCTTTTCCGTACAGTTATCAGTTTGGAGAAAATATGTAGTTTGATCTAATTCATATTCTGTGCTCATTTCAAAGCAGGCCATCACTGCTCTGAAAAAAGGGGCACAATTGCTCAAGTATGGGCGCAGAGGAAAACCCAAATTTTGTCCTTTCAGGCTTTCCAATGTATGTCCAACTGTATTTGAAGAGCAATATACATTCTTATATTGGTTTTTGCAATTTTTATTTTTTATTTTGTTCTAAATTGCTTATTGTTCTTTCTTGGAGTTTTCAAATGTGAATCTGAGTTCTTATGAATGACTTGTCTTGCATTCATGCTTGTGCATAATGATTATCCATTTCTTGCTTCACTAAGTATATGTTAGGTCTTGAAGGTATGTCAAAAGGGATTTGTAGTGAAGTATTTGATGGCTTTACAGTGTCTTAGAATTTTATATTTAGCAATATCTCTAGTTATGTTTTTGGCATGTTATGCAGCCAGACTGAATTAGGCCTGCACATGCACATATGCTTCTACCTCACCAATGGTCCGGATTGATAGTCTAGCAAGAAAAAATTACTTGGTAAGAGTAAAGTAGGCAGGGCATAGTAAGTGAAGCAAAATATTTACAATGTCTGTATGCCATAGGCATTGTCTTTGATATTCCGGGACAATTTGGTAAGAAGGGTTTAAACAGTGTTGAACATACTCTTCATATTGCTCGGTATTCACATTCTAGTACATCTGCTATGTGGTGAATATTGGATCAGCATACTAGTAATAAGTTTTGGATGCTTGCTCATGTCTATATCTAGCCTTCTTGATGTTGGAGTAAACTCTTCATCTGAAGTTCTATTGTTACACAGCCTTAAAGCACTATTATTCCTTTTAGGCTTTTTATCTAAAATGGTCCCTGAGATTTGCATAACTCCTCATTTTGGTCCCTGAGATTTGAAATCGATAGAATTGGTCCCTGAGTTTGTCCACCATCAATCATTTTGGTCATTCCGTGAAAAATCTAGATTAAATAAGGATAAAATAACATAAATACCCTTAACTTTTGTCAAATCATTTTGTTCTATCGTTTATTAAATTGAGGGTAGTTTTGTCATTTTAATCTTTATTTAACATAACTATTTACGAAAGGACCAAAATGATTGATGGTGGACAATCTCAGGACCACTTGTATTTATTTCAAATCTCGGGGACCAAAGTGAGGAGTTATGCAAATCTCAGGGACCATTTTGGCTAAAAAGCCCCTTTTATGATAGTTTTGTTAGTTTTATGAGATCTAATAACATGATTTGTATGAGTCATTTATCGCAGTTTCTAGTGATGTATTGAGCAAAGAAATCTTGCCATCAATTTCCTCTTTCTACTTGGATTTTGAATGTTATTCCATGTTGCTTCTTTCAGGATGAATCTGTTCTAATATGGTACTCAGGAAAAGAGGAGAAATGTGTTAAACTAAGCCAAGTCTTGCGAATTGTACCTGGTCAGCGCACTGTAAGTTCTTCATGTTGTGATCTTCTACACCTCTTCAATGGTGAATACTTCAATAATATGCCTATTATAGATGACAAGAACATACAAATAATATATATCCGTTATTTTTAGCACCTGTAGATTTATCTTTAGTTCTTTCTAGAACTATATTTCCACCGGATTATATCATGGTCCCTATTGATTTTTATTCTTGTATTGCTTATTTAATTCCCTTTGTCATTTATTTCTCAGTTATGAATGTAACTGAACATCCTGTAATTTGATATTACTGCAGCAAACCTTTCAGAGGTATCCTCGGCCTGAAAAGGAATATCAGTCATTTTCTCTTATTTGTAATGATAGGTCTTTGGATTTGGTAAGCATCTTCTTCGTTGTTGATTTCTGCTGTATCCGACTCTTAGATATTTTTTCTCCATGCTCAACTATTCTTCTCCTTTTATAGTAGAGGACGTATTGTTGTCTAATCATTTATAAATTTTACATTGTAATAGTTTATTTTCACGACTTTCTTTTCTCTTTTCCAATCCATTTACTTCTTTACGTTTAACTTTCCTATGTATTACTTATGTATCGTACCCCCTGTGTGCTCTTCCATAAATTTCATTTACTTATTTTTTTTTTAATTTTTACTTGCTTATGCCAGATATGCAAGGATAAAGATGAAGCTGAAGTTTGGTTTACTGGTCTAAAAGCATTAATATCACGTGGCCTTCATCAGAAAGGGAGACCAGAATCAAGAAGTGGAATTACATCTGAGGCAAACAGTCCGAGATCACACACCCAACAAAGTTCTCCATTGAGCTCTCCATTTTGTAGTGGTGATAGTTCGCAGAAGGTGATCTATTTTTGTCTCTTCTGTTATTGCCGTGCCTAAACTGTAACATAGAAGTAAATAATCTTCTTGTCACTGCTGCAGGATGGCGTGGAACCGTTTCATCTTCATGCTGCATTTGAAAGCCCTCCTAAAATTGGTTTAGAGAAGGCTTTATCGGATGTCATGTTATATGCCCTGCCCCCAAAAATCCCCTTCCCTTCAGATGCTGCTTGTGCCTCAGTTCCATCATCGGGAGGCTCAGATGGAATGAATGGACGAACAAAAGGTGCAGGTGTGGATGCATTTAGAGTAAGTTTATCAAGTGCTGTTAGCTCATCAAGTCAAGGCTCTGGTCATGATGAAGTTGATGCTTTAGGGGATGTTTTCATTTGGGGGGAAGGCGTTGGTGATTGCTTTCTGGGTGGAGGATCACATAGAGTTGAAAGTTCTTCTAGTTGTAAGATGGATTCTTTTGTGCCTAAAGTCTTGGAATCTGCTGTAGTACTTGATGTTCAAAGCATAGCTTGTGGTGGACAGCATGCTGCTTTTGTAACCAAGCAAGGAGAGGTATTTTCTTGGGGTGAAGAATTAGGAGGCAGACTTGGACATGGTGTGGATGCTGATGTTTCGCATCCAAAACTCATAGATGCTCTGAAAAATATGAATATTGAATTTTTAGCATGTGGGGAATACCATTCTTGTGCTGTCACACTTTCCGGTGACATGTACACATGGGGTGGCAGTACTTCCAATTTTGCGCTCCTTGGTCATGGGTTTCAATCAAGTCAATGGGTCCCAAAAAAGCTAAATGGACCTTTAGAGGGAATTCATGTCTCATCAGTTTCATGTGGACCGTGGCACACAGCTGTTGTGACCTCTGCTGGGCAATTGTTTACTTTTGGCGATGGCACATTTGGTGTTCTAGGTCATGGGGACCGAAAGAGCATTTCAGTGCCCAGGGAGGTTGATTCCCTTAAAGGTCTCCGTACTGTGCGAGTAGCTTGTGGTGTTTGGCACACTGCAGCAGTAATTGAAGTTATGGTGGGGTCATCAAGTTCCAGCAATTGCTCTTCTGGAAAGCTTTTTACATGGGGAGATGGAGATAAAGGTCGACTTGGACATGGTGACAAGGAAGCAAGACTTGTGCCCACTTGTGTTGCTTCTTTGGTTGAACCCAACTTTTGTAAAGTTGCCTGTGGACAAAGCCTGACTGTTGCACTTACAACTACGGGCCATGTTTACACTATGGGAAGCCCTGTTTTTGGTCAATTAGGGGTCCCTAAAGCTGACGGGAAACTTCCAAGACGTGTTGAGGGAAAGCTAATGAAGAGTTTTGTTGAAGAAATTGCTTGTGGTGCTAATCATGTTGCAGTTTTAACTTCAAGAACTGAGGTTTACACTTGGGGAAAGGGTGCAAATGGTCGATTAGGTCTTCGAGATACAGAAGATAAATTTTCACCAACATTAGTTGAAGCTTTAAAAGATAAACAAGTCAAGAGTATTGTCTGTGGCACTAACTTTACTGCTGCTATCTGTCTTCACAAATGGCTCTCTGGTATTGATCAGTCAATGTGTTCTGGCTGTCGCCTTCCATTTAATTTTAAAAGAAAAAGACACAATTGTTATAATTGTGGACTTGTGTTATGCCATTCATGCAGCAGCAAAAAGTGTCTCAAGGCTTCCATGGCACCAAACCCAAACAAACCTTACCGGGTCTGTGATATTTGTTTTGCTAAACTTCGGAAGGCGACTGAAACCAACTCTTCATCTGGGTCTGCTATTAGTAGAAGAGGAAGTATGAATCAGGGATTCAACGAACTGATTCAAACCAATTTTAAAGAAATGGAAAGTGGATCTTCCAAAAGAAACAAGAAAATGGATTTCAGCAGCAATTGTGTTATTCCCATTGCAAATGGAGTTTCTGAGCGTCGAGCACTCAATGGGACTAGATCTTTCAACCCAGTTTTTGGATCATCCAAAAAGTTTTTCTCAGCTTCGCTTCCTGGATCCAGAATTGCATCTCGAGCAACATCACCAACATCGAGACGATCTAGTCCACCTCGTTCCACAACACCAACCCCAGCTCTTTCGGGGCTTACTCTTCCAAAAGTTGGGGATGATGCTAAAAGGAAAAATGTCAGTCTGAGTGAAGAAGTTCTAAAATTAAAAGCTCAGGTATGTTGCTTGTCTTTTTTTGGTTGTCAATAACTGTGAAAATTAACTTTTCTGTTCAATGTCTAGTTTTCCCTGCATTTCAGTCAAGGCAAATTTACTTCCTCCTGAGGATAACTTGTCTTTCTGTTTGAGTAACAATTTGATTTTGTGTTCAACTCTGGGATGATATCGCACTGTCTAATAGGGAGAAGGATTGCTAGATGTCGATGCCATTTTCTCTACTTTGTATGTCAGTACTTTGTATATAATAATTTTAGGGCGATGAGCAGCAATGTGATATTCTTTTATGTTTTCCTCCAGTTTTCTCCTTCATTCTACTTTACCATGGTGATTACCTTTTATTCTGTTTTTCTTGCATTCACTGTGCAAAATTACATGGATGAGGTTCTAACTTTGTTCTTTCAACTAATCGATCTTATGGTGTAGGTTGAAGATCTTACTCGTAAAGCTCATCTTCGAGAAATTGAGATGGAAAAAACTGCCCAACAGTTGAAGGAGGCTCTGAAAGTAGCAGGGGAAGAAACTGTGAAATGCAAAGCAGCAAAGGAAGTAATTAAGTCGCTCACAGCCCAAGTAGGTTTCATTCTCATGTTTATAGTGAGTATGCGTTCTGCATTTAAGCAATTTAGGGTTTGCAATAAGGATTGTGGTCGGTTTGATTTTTCAAGCACAAGCACTAATTTATCTGGATATTAACATACCGTGGGAAATGCAAAAGAAAAGAAAATAATGATGAAGTCAATGTGTTTTTCGTATCATTGAGGATGTATGGAACTTCGTAACTTTAAACAGGAACCTTATTTAGGTGCTATGTGCATATGATCAAGTTTACAGTTCTTAATCAATAATATGGAGATAATGATAAACATCCAATAGATATATAACTAACAATTTATACCTTTAAGTTTATTTAGGTCCTCAGTATATTATCCTATTTAGGACTGTTGTACTAAAATTTCAGTTTTGAGGGTGATGTGCCTCATATGGAAATATAAATGTAGGATCGGTAATGGAAGTTAGAATTATTATGTCAGTTGCAAGTCTTCTATTGAATGCAGTCTGAATTAATACCTTGTTTCATTTATGTTAGTTAAAGGAAATGGCTGAAAGGTTACCAATTGGAACAGCAAGAAACATGGATACTCGTCCATTAGACTCTTCCAGTCCCACTCGTGAAGTTTCTACTACAGCCGTTGAGAAAACAAGCAGTACATTGAATTTCTCTGAACCTTATTCAATTGTATCGAGCAGTGAGATAATTTCTGACGTGCCACGGGCCACTTCGAATCACACTGAAGTGGCACATTCAGAAGCAACAGCTAGGCATAAAAACAGAGGAGCAAAAGCTGAAACAGCACAAGGGGATGAATGGGTTGAGCAAGATGAGCCTGGTGTATATATTACCCTAGTTTCCTTGCCTGGAGGTGTCAAAGATCTCAAGCGTGTTCGCTTCAGGTATGCCCCTTTTTCCTGATTACTTCATGCAACCCAAATTTGAACAGAACGTTCTCAGGTATCGAAAATAAATGTGTTTGTGTTTTCCAGTGTGGATTGAATGTTGATATGTATTTCAATCACATGTCAGTGTTAATTCTTCGTTTATTTTCCTCTTCCTAATAGTAATGTCAAGGGATCGTATATGTTATGTCCTTTGCTTACAAGGCCTGTGTCTTCCAAACCATATTTTTAGTAAACTTTCAATCATATTTAATTGACGATGACTAATTTTCAAGTGCCTCAATTCTGTCAGTCGAAAGCGGTTCAGCGAGAAACAAGCAGAGCAGTGGTGGGCGGCAAATAAGGGTAGAGTATATCAGCAGTACAATGTTCCGGTGGTTGAAAAATCCAGTATTCCGACGGGGAGGGAAGGGTTAGTTCATTGACCTGCTAATATCAGTCAAGACACAAGTGGAGAGAAGGGTTTTTACCCTCAATTGACCCTTCATTTTTTTCATTTTAAGGAGGTAAATGTGGTAATTTCCTCCCCTCTTCCCGTAAATTTTGGTTTTATCCTTCTCATTTTTTTTCCCTTGAGAATGTTGTAAACACGAAAATCTGTAGCGAATGAAACAGCCGAAATTTACATGTCTGCAAATGTATCGTCAGACGACTCATTGGAGTATTTGTTTTCCGGAGGGGAAATGGTAATAGTAGGTCGGTTGGGCTTATGTAAATTCTTTGTAAGTAGGTTGGTTTCTGGATTCAAATTCCGAAATAACTTTCCTTGTAAATCCTTCACTCGACAGCTATTTACATAAAAAGCTCAAAAAAATTTCAAATGCAGTTGAACAGGTTTCAGCGATCTTTCGTGTGCCCGGTTACTGTGAATTGAAACGAAGAAGTTTTCTGATTGCCGGTACAGGTGTTTGTAGTCACGGTGTCTCTCCTCCATCTTCAAACTATCGCAGTTGCTTAGTCTTTATGTTCATATAAATTGGTTTCTGATAGTCGACGCCATTGAAATTATAAATTTATTAAAGTGAATCACTCCTTTGCGTGACATAAATTGCACTCGATGTGCCAATTCAGGAAAGAAAGAGAAAAAAGTAATCGGCAACAATTATTAGAAATAAATTTACTTTTTCTGGGACATATTAATGATACCAGGCTCAAAGGTCAAAATGGACCATGTGTTATAGTTAAAGAGTTTTAACAAAACACTCCTCATACTGTTTACTTTTAACGAAAAATCACATGTTTATCTTGGTACTACTCACTACACCTTTGTTTGTTATTTTTTATTCAAACTAAAGTTTTTTTGGACTTTTCATTAGTTTTTCTTTATAGTTATTGGGTTAATATAAAATTTAAGTTTTATTTCTTTTTTAGATCTAATCACATATTTGTGGATAAAAAAATTCAAAAACAAAGAAAGAATAATCAGCCACCCACAACGCACAACGTGGGTTTGAAGATACATTTAAAACATATAAAATTATCGTATTGTCCCTATGTTGTTTGGGTAGTTGTTCATTGTTCTTCTCTATCAAAGCGAGAGCATTGTAGGAAATATTGAAAGCTTCACCATTTTTGCCTTCTCACTTTATATATACAGATGTGTTATTTTCTTTTTATTGATTTTCATTTTTCTATAAATTTTAATTTAAGTAAAGAGAGAAGGTAATATATAGCTCTCTCAACTGCGGTCAATTTTTCGATTACATAGTCAAAGGAGAGGTGGTCAATATTAATTTTCTTGAGACTATAATGATGGAACTGGCGTGGTGAAGTGGAGTCAAGGTGGATATAGAGACGCTTTAGCCGAGTTTCCTGTGTGTGGGTATGGTTGGGGTTTGGGTCAAGGATAAGGTAGATGACAGTTGAGTTGGGTTTTTTTTTTTTTTTTTTTTTTTTTTTTTTTTTCTTTTTGGTGATTTTGAAATTATATTTCTTTCTATTTTAATTGAAAAATATTTTTCTATAATAGGTTATAATTATTGTATGAAATTTTTAACAGAAATTAGATAGAATGTCCTTAATTGGCTTGCGAAGATAAACACGAGGCCTAAATTGGCCAAATTGACAACACGGAGGCTAAATTGATTGAATGGCTATAACACATGACCATTTTGACATTTAAGCCATGATACAATGCTACAATTGAGAAATAAATAAATACATACTTTATATATACACATAATGACAGGATACTCCTAAGCCAAGTCTGCAAAAAGCCAGAGTAGCAACTTGTTCCTAAGAGGTCGCGTGCCCACATAACCGGGTCCTAGGATTTGTAAGCCAGTTCAATTTTTGTACTGCTTGAAAAGAAACCAGCGTTGGCAAGACGATACCAGCAAAAATGGTCGTGATTCAAATGCTAAAATGTTATCGATGGTATGTACAAAATGGTCACATTCCTGCACGCGAAAAAATAAATGTATGAGAAAACCAAACCTTCAACAAAAGAAAGTTCAAGTACGATTGACGAAAAGGTCATATCCAAATTAACACCCTTAAGCAAAATGAAAAGTTAAGTTCGAGTCAAAACTACCAGAATCGAGAGAAATCATGCACCAACCTTTTACATCTTTGGATTTGTCCGCACAAAGCTAAGATGAGACAGATAATTGCTCTCGGCAAAATCATGTAGTGAACGCTGAGTTCGTGCCCCTACAGGTTCAGATTTTCCAGCCTCTTCCTTTAAAAATCTTCTGCACTCATCGGCATCCTGAAGCAACATGAAGGAAGCCTATAACACAATAATTCCTAATATTTGAACCTTAAAATTCCAAAAAAAAGTATAAATAAAACATAAAAACATAAACACACTGGAAGAAAGTAGGAGTCATATAACATAGCCTACCCACGCGTACAGACAAACACACCGACCACAGAGAAAGCGAGAGATTAAGAGAACAAAAGAGGAGAACTGTTTCCTTAGAGATACATTATATAACGAAGTTTCAGTGAATATTTTACAAAGTTCTAAATTTCAACTGAAAAATGCATGTGGAATGAAATACACGATATTTTATTTGTTAGGAAATGCAGTAATTAATATACTTATACTCTGACAATCATACAGAGAATTTATCAAACACCTGCTAAATCTTTTTAAAAGATCGCTAGAACACTATGAACTGAAACCACTGGTATGAGTTTACCTGTAAGAACTCCAGCATTTGCTCTTCAATTGTACCACGCATTGCTAGAGTTTCCACGTGTATTGGACGAGTAGCACCCATACGATGAGCACGACTAACAACTTGTTCCTCCATGCTAATGACATTTAAACCAATAGAACAGATTAATATCAAAAGGAAACATAAATTTATTGACCATTGTATTGTAATTTATTGAAGCCACTAGTAAAAAGAAGCCTTGATCTTTGAAAAACACAGGTTAGAACTGAAAGAGAAAGTTCCTTTCCAAAACAGAGCTGAATTAAGCCGTCAGACTTTTATTTTTATTTTCATATTTTTAACGCACGCCATATTTTCAGTTCAAAATAAAAAAAGAAGAAAACATGATAATAGGGATTTAATAATGATAACCTCCTGTTCCATATTGGTTCCATTAAAAATACATGTGTCACAAAGCTCAAATCGAGGCCCAATGCAGCACTTCCATCCATCAAAAGAACAGTGCAACTAGGATCATGCTGGAACATGGCCAATGACTTCAACTGAAAAAGGAAAGTATATTAACCTTACAAGAAAAACGAAAAGAGAATTAACTGAAAGCACACAACAAACAAGAAAAAATATATAATTCGAGAGGGAAAACATGTACCTTGTTGCTAGCATGCAATGGGCTATACATCCCAGCATATTTAATACCAGCAATCGCCAACTAACCAAAAAGTAAGAAATTCAAATCCCATTACTTGCACAGCCAGAATCATATAATAGCAAAAATCCATGAGATAGTATGGTATATATTACTCACCTGCTGTTCAATAACATGTATATGCTCAAGAAATTGAGAAAATACCAAAACTTTTTCCAAGTTTGTATCTTGAGTCTTGGTGCTCATTTTAAAGTCATGGATTTGCATTGATCCTTTTGAATCGCTTATCTCAGACAGTAAATTTTCAGTGTGCAAGGAATTATCGTTGTAATCTGGAGGGCAAAAAAATTTGCTGTTAGCTTCCTGCAATGCTTTCAATTTCTCTACAATATAGGCGACTTTACTGCTAGATGTTGACTGCCAATCAGGATCCCAGTTATCCTGCATAAAAGCCAAAAACCCTACATCGGCAAAAATGGTAAAACACAAGAAACAAAAAAACAAGCTGAAAATAGTTCAACTTGTCTTGAGAGCCATGCTTGCCTGTTTATATGAGGGCTGTAGCTCAATAAGATCTTTAGGAACAGGCCATTTTGGATTGGGATTTTCTGGTCGAGCTAATTCATCAGGAGTTTGCATCTCATATAAATTGCCACAACCAGGAAATGTACACTGTTCACTGTCCAAAGCAACACAATCGAGGCATAAAAGATGCCTACATGGTGTAATGACAGGTAACCGACACCATTCCTTGCACCTGATAAAATAAAAATGCAATCTCTAATCAGTAATCATATTTTATCTGCCAAAGGTGGGAGTGCGGGGGTTGTCAAAAACAAATATTACCTCACACAGTTGCCGCCGTAAACAAGATAATATTTTATATAAGCATACTCCTCTGACATGGGATCTAGACCATTCTCAACTAGAATATCCATCGTTTCCTGAATATCTTCACCAGCTTCTGTTACTTTTATATGCCCAGCCACACAGCACGATAGCCTGACATTTCCAATAGTTGCACTTCGAAACTTCCATTGCTTTGGATTCAAAAGACTCTCAACATGAGAAGGATCGTTCCAGTCAGCCATTAATATATTACGCTGCACTGTAACTACCAATTCGTTGTAACTTCTAGCATGTTCCTCGGTAAAATCAAGATAAGTAACTTTCTTGATGCAGGGTGGGATAGCCAGCAAATCTACCTTTCTTGCACTAATCATGCACCTATGCAGTAAATGCAACAAACGTGATCGTCCTTCTTCCATCTTTGCTTCAAAAGGCCTAAGAATCCCAGCTTCCCATGATTTATGATTCTGCCCATAAGCTTCCTCGTGAAGGAACTTGAGCAATGGTTGAAGATGTGAGAGTTGACTGTTGGGTGTATTAGGAGTTGGAGTTCCAGTCAATATCCAACGGTTTGAAGCCATCAATGAAACTGCCATCTGCATTTTGTTTGTCAAGCTAAGACTTGAGCCAAGGGTGTGCCCCTCATCTAGCATGACTCTAAGCCAGTGCACTTGCATCATTGCACTTTTCTTCTGAGGGCCCCACTCTGCACTTAAACGGTTGAATGTGGTTATGACAACATCATAGTCCCAAGCCAGACTGTGTGCAGAAGGCTTCCTATGATCATTCCAAACGTAAACTCGTAGCTGACCAGGCCTTACATGCTTCTGAATTTGAGTGTTCCAATGATCAACTAAATTTGATGGAACAACAATTAGGGTTGCCCTAGAAAGATACAGCCTGACTGAATCCAAAGGTGAACAAAGAGCAATTTTGAGAGCAGCAACGTCAAAACTCATATTGTCAAGATTTCGTGGGTAAAACCACCTACTAACACCCTTTTCTACTCTTCTTTTGAGACCAAATGCTTGAAATATTTTTTGAAACCCATGGGCATCTTCACCAGGCGCCACGCAAGTGATCATGAAAGGACTTCGCAAACCATTTGTCTCCATTGCCGAGAGCTTGTCAGGAGAAAGGTTAGTCAACCAAATTAAGGATTTCTTTGTTATAGAATTTATCAACGCATAATGCTCTTTAAGCACACTAACGAAGAAACGAACGTTTTGTTCCTCTCCTCCAATGGTTCCTTTTGTGCAAAATCCCAGTAAATGTGTTATTGGAAGGCAATTATCCCAGGCTTCTTCAGGAACGCTACAACTTTGGTAGAACGGATCAGCATTCATGCTACAAAACCATGCTTCACTAGCATCAGCAATACTAGCTGGAAGCTTCCGCCACTTGCAGCAAGCATCACACTGAACCCAGGAGTCCTTATAATCATACTTATCTGCCTTAACCTTCCTAGGCCTCCTTTTCCTATTACTTTTGCTCGCATTGCTAGATGCACCTTCAAATGTGGGAAAAAGATTTTTACTGATGCTGCTCAAGCTCCTGGTGCTTCGAACCCCACCCACTGCTGGATCGGAGTATGCAGCTGCTGGTGTTTCCATTCCTTTACCATAAGGTCCAGGACATGAATTATTAAATCCTGTAATTTTCTCATCATGAAGAACTAGCCTGGCTCTTTTGGATCGTTGGTATTTGGAATCCCAAATATAATTTTGAGAATTCTGACCGCTGTCCCTCTTTTCCATGAGCATCCTCCTGTCAGCAACATAATCACCATTAAGCTCATAATAACCGCTTCTTGGGTCTCCATTATGTGTACACCAGTTAACATGTACCCTGTCTGGTGGATTTGCCAGTGCTCCCTGTGTCTTTAGAATAAGGGAAAGAGCAGTTATAGTCTTGCCTAATCCGGGCTCATCACAGAACATTCCCCCATGAAAATCATTCACAGTGGGAGCTACCCCAGTGTCTATTTTCCCAGAGATGGTGTTTATGTAGAAAGAAAATCCATCTTCAGTTGAGAAAGACGAGTACAAGGGATGTGGCAGGATGTCAGCATTTCTCTCACGCTGTAGCATCCACTCTACTGCTGCCTGCTGATGAGGAAAAAGTTTAAGTTTCATACATGGCATGATTGAGACGGCCAACAGTCTCAGATGGCAGCAGGTTGCAGACACCCTAACAAGGTCAGTTGGGTTAAGTGCAGCTAGAATATTAAGTAAAATGTCATCAGATATCTCACAAATACCAGATCTGCAAGAGTCGTCACAGGATTGTATTCTAGAAGAACCAGCTTTTCCTGTTTTTGCAACACCAGGTAAGCTCTTAAAAATTTCGTGAAGTTCAAATAGCCTTTTCTTTGAAGTATCCATGAAATTATGATGCAGCTTGCAAACAAAAACGTGACAATCTGAAAGATTCCATATGCTTCTGTTAGCTCCTAAAGTATTTTCAAGATAATCTCCGCTGTTGAGCATTGCGCTTCTCTCTCCCCAGTCAGAACTGCAAATTAACGTTGTTGAACTTGTTAGGGCGAGAAGGAAGATAGAAAGGTTTTCAATTTAGGGTAAAGGACCCTTGCAATGAATCGGAATCAACCAACTGCAACCACGCATATAAATAAAACGAACAAAAACAAATTCAAAGTGGCAAAGTGGAAAACTTTAAAAAGTAAGATGACATATGTATATGCTTTTTATTTACAAGTGATCATTTTTGTGGACAGGAGTGTGAGAGTGTAATCCTTCGGCACACAAACAACCCAAATATTCGATGCATAGCATCGGAACCAGAGCCTAAATTATCGAAATGCAAACCATAACATAACTAGGAAATAAAAATGTTGATACTTGATACAACAATGTTCATTTCTACCTGTCTCAGTCCTCACCTTTTTCGGTTTAACAATTGCGAACTAGCTAATCAAAACAAATGGATATACACATTTACCTCAAATGTCGAAACAGAGCTCCAGCAATGGAGCCAGATCTCGGGAACTGCCAGCCAGCCAGCAATGCAATTGGGAGATAGACATCGATCAGCACCACAGCCCTGACCTCTCCACTGACTCCAGCCTCAACCCGAACCAATCGAGCATCGATCATCAAGCACTTGTTCACAACCAATGCGTGGAGCTGGTGCACCACGCTAATACTCCCGTGCACCAGCCCGATGCTCCTCCTGCTCCTCCTCATCCCAACATTCTTCAACCCCGCCTCCGGGTTCCTCCTCTTCCTCCCCAATTCCCGAACCGGAACCTCGCATTGCTTGGAGTCCTGAACCGGGACGATATCCGCGGAGGGAATTGAGTCCACCGGGGAGAGGACAACGCCGTTTGGGGAAGTGAAATTGACTTCGGATTGGGAAATTCGGAAGCGGGTGCCGAATGGTGGGGTTTGGCGGGGGTCCGGGGAGGAAGTGACAGTGAGAACGGCGCAGAGGAAGCCGCAGAGCTTGTGGTCGGAGAACGACGACGTATCGTCATCCATTGAACTGAATTGAGAATGGGAGTGAGAAATAAGAGGATTAGGGCACAGAATTAAGAGGGCATTGGGTGATAAATTAGGGTTTTGGAATTCGAATTGGAAGGGAATTAGGAAACGAAGAGGAGGGGCAAGTGATGATTTGATGGGGCGGAGACCGGAGAGGGAGTTTTGGTGTTTGGGTAAGGCTTTGGTCTTTTTGTGGGGTCCGCTTTGGATGTTGTTCAGTTGAGATTTGGTGGACTTTTGAGTCTTTGATAGTTTGACTCACAGAATATAAAACCGCACGTGGTTTTTTGCTCGCACTTCCTCCTTCTTTTCTTTTTTTTTTTTTTTTTTTTTTTTCGTTTTAAAGAAGGGAATTGTGACTTGGCCGCGGCGGTTTTTTTGTTTTTGGGAGTTAAAAATACTCAGAGATATATTTCAACTTTTTTTTATAATTATTGTACAATTCACGTGCGTCAAGAATTAAATTCAGTACGTACCATGTAAAATACAAACTTAAAATTCGTCCACAGGTCACTGTAATGGTTTACTTGCACTTACAATCAGCTTTGGTTACATTTTAAAATATCGAGAGATTAAATTAAATATCTTATTTATTCCAAAAATGAACAAAATTCAAGATAATCCTATTCACACACACCTATTTTTATTTTTCAGACAATTCTCTTATTTTACTACTGAAAGAATTGAAGAAGATTAATGACCAAGAATTAATAAGGATGTGTGTGAAGTAAAAGTGGGAAAATGATCATTTTCTTAGGGATCCCGTAATCTCATCCGTTCATTGTATATCGTACGGTCAATTTTCGTTAGGTACTATTCATATTTAATTTTAAATTTTGAAATAATTTATGACCGCATGATGTACGATGAACGAAATCACGGATCCCTAGGATCACCGAATACTTTTCCGTAGTAGGTGTGTGAATAGTAATCTCCAAAATTTACTCATAGGAGGCAGTTGCTAATGCCAGTATGGAAACAGGCAAGGATCGCCGCTACCGCGTGACGTTGCATCAAACAGGAAGGAGGGCTTTGTGCCGAGTTACTGAATCTTCACGTCGCGACAAGAGGACTGCTTCGGCTGTTAGTGAGGCCGCTTCTGCGGGGAGGGAGGAATCTGATTCTGCTACTACTGTTCACGTCGGCAACCCTCGGCTCCCAAAGAGAAGCTGTCATTCATAAAGATGACGTTGTATTAGTATAATATCCTAAGTGATGATCCAGAGGGTGGTTTGCCAAGCAATGTATCTTCATTGTCGATCATGGATTGCGAAAACTTCAAGCCTTCGTTCGAGTAGGGACTGCACAGACTCACCTGTCTCACAAATCTCACCTTGGTTGTCAAGGACTGGTGTCCTTCCCAGAGGATTGGCTGTTGCCTGCTAGTTATCCTTTCTTCAACTTCAGCGACTGCCGAAGCTCGAGCTTCTTCCCAAAATACTGAACAATCTCACCTCTCTCGACAATATAGAAATATCGGAATGTGACAGATCACTTCAAACCTTTTCTGAAGAGGAGGAACCAAGGATGCTTCAAAATTTTGAAGTTTTGGGATGTCCTCTCACTGGTGGTTTTGTGTAAATTTACAACTCTCTCTGTTCGTCAATGCAAAAGATCCATTCACTTCGATTTCTTAACAGTCGGATATATGTCGTTTAAGTTCTAGCATATAGCATTCTGGTCAATGGGGAACCTTCAGGATATATTCGAGGATTAAGACAAGGCGATCCACTCTCTCCGATTTTGTTTTTAACATGTGCAGAAGGGTTTATCGGTATGAGAAAAAAAAAAAAAAAAAAAAAAAAAAAACCTTAAGAAGCGATTGGTGGAAGTGATGAAGATTATCTTGGATTGAAGGCGGACTTTTGTGCTTCAAAGAGGAAAGTATTTGACCGTGGTGTGTAGGCGAGGGTTCATGGCTGGGTGCAACATTTCTTATTGCCAGCGAGTAAAGAGGTTCTAGTGAAAGCTGTGGCCTCTGCATTGCCCGATTTTGCAGTGTCAAGCTGTAAACAGCCAGCCAATCTATGCAAGGAAATACAAAGACTTCTATCAAGGTTTTGGTGGAGAGAAAAAAAAAACTCAGAAGGTAACAACATAGCAAATGCTTAGCAAGATTTGGATGGCGTGTTCTACAGTGCCCGGAATCTCTCTTGGCGCAGCCACTTAAGGCCAAATATTGCCCGGACCACTCCTTTTTTATGTCCGGAATCTCTATTCTGTTAAGTCGGATTATAAAAAAGCAAATGTTTTGAGTTGCAATGGAGAGCTAGCTAGGAAGGAAGGGAGGGAGGTGTGTGTAGGTGGAGGTGCCAAATAAACATCGACATTTAGCTTGAAAGCATTACAAAGCATTATGGCGGAGGCAGAAGCTGTGCTAGCAGCCAGTAATGTGTTTCTTTTGGTTTATTTAAAACTTTTTCTCTCTTTAGTTTTAGTCCATTTTTAACTCTTTTATTTTACGAATTAACGAAATTTCGATGTCTACAGACTGAAAAAGGCAGATTGAGTACTAGACTTTCGAGAAGTAGAATGTAGTTTTAGGGTCAAAGTGAAACTATAAGTTTTGAAAGGTATGTTCGTAATTAAGCCTCATCAGAATGATTGGAGCAGAGCCTCAAATACATGTAGTTTTGGGCGGCCTAATATTTGATACACAACGGTTAGCACAATATTCGAAGTCATTGGTGTTTTATTCAATGCAACATTGTGTGATGGAGCCACACACTCAATGACTTCTTATGCTTTTTAGGTTGGAATCTTATAAATATCGAATTTAATACTAATTTATTCCTCCACTTCTACGGTGGATAAAAAATAAAATAAAAATAAAAAGATCATCAAGACACATACATGGGATAATTTTTTGAGCCTATTTGGTTTTTTCAACATCTTGGTTGTTGATGCAAACGTTTCTTTTCGTATTTAATTAAATCTCAATTTTTTGAAAACAAAAATCTCTACTGATTACAAGAACATGGCCACTGATTTCTTTTTCTGGTCCAAATTTCTCATTCAAGAAAAAATAAATAACAACACAAAAGCCAAAACGAGCATAACAATTTTAATGAATCTCTTGTTTGCTCCAGCAAAACGATCTCGAAGAGTCGATTCTAGGCCGCAGTACATAAACAAAAACGAACAAAAGACGCATATCCATACTCCAGCTTCAAAGGAGCTTCCACTCTGCCGGGATTAACCTGGGATTTTATGGCAGACTAGAGAAGCCACCAGCAGACGCACAACGCTAAGTGCAACATTTCTGTTTGCTCGACCAAAGCTATCTCAATGATTCAATTATATGCTGAAGTAAAAGACTACCAAGCCGAATGACATGATTTACATGTAAATAAGCTGGCCTGAAGGGAGAGAGGAGGTACGGAGGCTTAAAGAAGCTAAGGCCGAAATAAAATGGTCTACTGAGGTGTTTGTCCGTGTGGAGGTGGCCCTGGTGGAGGTTGGGGCATACCAGATTGACCCCTAGCCTGCAATACGCAAGACAAGGACACATTAGCTTTTACCCAGTTAATGATGAGATTTATGAAAATTTCTGTACCACCGAGGTATAAACTATTGTCTTCTTACCTGGTAAGGATTATACCCCGGATGCATGGGAATTTGCCCAGGTTGACCCCGATTGAAGGTGCCACCCTGAGGATACATTTGAGGTCCACTGGCATTTGTTGGACCCTGCATGTTTGGCATACCATTTGGAAAACCTCCACTGCTTGTAGGTAGAGATCCCGAGTGCATTGGGTTCATGCCCATAAAATGACCTTGTGGCAATGGGTGACCCATCTGATTCATTGAACCTTGAATTCCCTACAGAACCAAACTATTAATTATCACCGACTATGAGATTTTCCAGGAGTACATAGTCAACAAGGATCGTTCTGAAACCGAATGTAATCTTTCCCCATTTCTTGAAATAAGAATATGTCTAACTTTTATGGCAATATTCCAGGCAGATCCAACTTATAAAAATAAGATGTGAATAATGTAATAAATAATTTTGTGAAAAAAAAAAAAAAGGCATACCATTGGCATTGAATGTGAGGTAGGAACCGATGAAGGCATAGACAAAGATCCCGGCCCTGAAGATGGCATACCAAGTGGGGGCATTTGGGGTGGCGGTCGATGTAAATGAGGATGTGGCAGCAAGGGTAAATGGGATGGAGGCTGCAGCTGTGGCATATTTGGAGGTGCCATAGGCATAGGGGGCATTTGTTGCGGGTGACCTTGGTGTTGGTGTTGCTGTTGTGGCATCTGTTGAGGATTTTGCTGATATTGTTGCTGCTGATTCACAGCAAGAAGAGAGGGGTGGGGACCAGGTGGGAGAGGAGGAGCACCTAAAGGCATCGAAAGTGCATGAGGTTGTTGCTGCTCCCCCTGATTTGATGCATCAAGAGAGAATGGCATAGCAACTCCAACACCAGGAATAGTTCCTTCATTTCGAGTCAACCCAGGAACAAGTGGTCCAGGAGTTGGTGGTCCTTCGGGTACTGGAAAATTACCAGTCATGCGACCACCAAAAGCAGGGTTTTGCTCACCATAACCTGAGAACATAAAAATGAGATGATGCACTGATCAATTCTGGATACGTTTACCTTAAACTACAAATTCATATGCAGGGTGTGGGCGGGTGAATTTTTGTGCGTGCACGCACTTATATGTGCATTTTTCTCTATAATATCACCCTGTGTACGTAGCATATAGAGTGTTAAGAGCATGACACACCCAAACTTGAAAAAAAAAAAAAAAAAAAAAAAAAACATCCTAATATGCTGACAACATTAGTTATTTTTTTAAGTGATAATAAAATACCCTCAAAGGGAAATGTTGAATCAAGCTTGGTATTGCACAAGTCAAACTTAAAATTCTTAAAATATGACTTCTATTTGATAAGATAACGCTATATAGTTTCCCATTTTGATTTTGGGGTAGGCATGCAAAGTACTACCTTGATTTTGGCCGGGGTTAAATTTATCCCGACCAGTGTCTCCTGGCCTATTTCTGCACCAAAACTTCGTAGTGTGGTCATTGCTACCACTGCAGAAGAACAATACAAGTAAATGAAGCCACTCCCAATCCAAAATAGTAATTCAGATAATTGTGATACTAGCTTGTTGAAAGTACGTCAATATTATTCCATTTCACAAATCCAAAACATCAAGATCCATATGCTTATTGGTCCTTGACCAAATATTAGACACATCTAAACAAAGCCCAATCACTACAGAATTCAGACTTTGGTAAAGGTCGACAAATACACAACTTATGCTAAACAAATAAGAGCCAATCCATAAGTTAAGCAAAACAACTCAGGGCACAAAGAATGTTCTTATACCAGAAACATGCCTCCTCTGACAAATCACAAGGTTTCAAAATAGGTGGTTCCCATTGATCTAAACATCAAGCAATTTTTGTACGGAATTGCATTACTGTCAAATAGCAAACTCACGTTATGATGTGTTATGCTCCACTTTCATTTAAAAATTCAAAACAGCAACCTCACAGCCAGCAAAGTGATTAAGAACAAACCCAATAAAGTTTCTGCTCTTCAGCAGTTTCCTATATGGTTAGTTCCCTTAAGATTCATTAACACAGAAAAAGAGAAAAGAAAAAAAAAATCACCTGAACATCTTTGGATTACCACTAAATCCTAGAACAAAGAGCTATGTCAAAAATTGAATGCTGTAATGAGATAGCTTTTGAGGCATCAGTATTCACCAATAGAAAATCAAAGGTAGGCCACCTTAGAAGATCATTTATAAGTAAAAAACCTTAATTTGTAAAGTGAATTGGTTTTGGGAGCATTCCGGTTTTGGCAATTTTCACAATTCACATCTATAACATAAAGTTTTGAAAGGGGGTAGATCTTAATAATTAAAGAACGGAAAACATGTTAAGAACACAAGTAACACATACCTGCAGAGAAGATAACCAATAGGATGCCAAGCGAGATCCCACACACTATGATCATGTGCATTAAGAATTTCAACCTGGGGAGTTTCATGCCTGTGCATCAGGATAGTTTAACTTTCAGAAACTTCCAAGTTATAACAAAGATCCATATGAACATAATAATAGTAATTCATACTGAAAACTTGAAGATATCGTCATTTTCTCCAGTCATCTAAAAGGACATGGAATGTAATACGGCTCTGCAATAAAGCAATTTATATTTCACTATTATTAACTCATAAAATATTTTACTAATATTTTCCTTCACTTAATTACTTCCAGCACTTTCTGTGATACTTAAGTTCCAAGAAACAATGATACTGTCTGCTCTCCCCTCAAGATGGATCAGTTACATATAGGCTTCTTGAAAAACAGATTACAGTTTCCATATATATGACTAATTTGGTTCAAATGGTTGCTCATAATCTTATAGAGTTAAAAGTTGGGTTTCGTTACTTTCCAAATCATTCATTTCCTTCTAGAAAATACATACGTGTTGCAACAAAGACAAGTAGATAAAATTAAGAGGTTTAGAAAATAAATACGTGAATCATGATGCATGGATTAAAAGTAAATTATAAATGAAACTGAAAAGATCACAGAAGGTACTAGAATTGAGCATATAATTTACCCAACAAGCCAATGGTAAATGGATCCATCAGAACTCCCACTGACAAAATATTCTTCATGAAACGGATGCCAAGCCAGAGCTGACAAAATTTCAAAGAATGATAACCATAAACGTTAATTAATATATTGAACACAATAGCTTTGACCCTCCATCGACAAGGCATGAGCATTATAAAGATGCAAGGGAAATGGAGGAAGTTATCCAGACATGTAAGTTGCAACCGACAATAGCTAAATCACTATGAAGCTCATCCATGAGACATTTAATACAAGTCAACAATAATGACAAACGGTACTTATAACAGAATTACAAATAATACAAGCATTCAAAGGGGATGAACAAAATGGGATACTTGGGACCAATAATGCAAAATTTTGAGAAAATGGATTATAAGAGGTTGATGGACGAAATGGAGGTAACCTATAAACGATAACATTGGATGAAACTTCCCAGGTTCAAATTCCTAACATTTGGGCCTGAACATCTCTTCCACTGTTTTCAAATGTTTCTCTCTCTATTTTTTGTGAAAACTACTTCTTTATCTTTAATGTCATGTGTTTCCTAACAAGAAAAAAAAAATGTATACAAAGATAAGAATATTAAGATGGATTGATCAGGATAACTAAAAAAGATAACTTGAAACACCAAGATATTCAGGAACCATCGAAACACTTATAAATGAAAAGATAAAACGCTAAGGTGATATGAGAAGAAACTTCACTGACCAGTCACGTCCTTTCGATGCCCGCGGAAGGATGCAAGTTCCTTCATGGCCCTTATGTCATAAACCTGAGAGCATGGAGTGCAGCAATATCATCAGCCATAAAAGGAAATTATAAATTTTCAAAGAACAAAAAGATCCATTATCAATTTATGTGACAGTGCAGAAGAAAAATAAAATTGGCCACCAACCTTGATGATTTGATCCTTCGAAGCAGTTAGAACCCAGTTACCATTTTGGTTCCATTTAACGGAGAGCACCATATTTTTATGGCCATGACTGCAAAGACATGCATAACATTTTAAAAGAAATTTAAATAATAAATAATTCACAGGTTTAACTGCAATATTTCTCTACTTAGTACTTACAATGAACAGAGTTCTCGTCCTGACTTAGCATCCCAAAGTTTAACAAGATTGTCTTTCCCACCTACAGTATAACCCAACCATATTTAAGTAATCAAACACTGACTTACAAAAAGGTCGGAAGAGAATTTTTGCAAATACCTGAAACTAGCAGAGATTTAGTAGGGTGCCAGTCAACACTCTTCACATCCCAACCATGGCCTGCCTGAGTTCAAACCACATAGAGAAATTCTAAGGTTACTCCATGCACTTCTTAAGCACGCAAATCCCAAGACGTCAACAACTTTATGAAGAAGCAAACTCAATGCAGTTATGAATCTAAGATAATCTGTTCTCAGATTTTCTGCTTTGAACCCAATAAAGTATTCTAATAATAGATCAACAATGTATCCCGGGTACTGAGAACGCGACATGCTTTATGCATTTAGATGAAACTAATCAAAGCAGTCCTAAACTTACAGACTGGGGATCGCTTCTTAAACAAGATTTTGTGTCATTCGAAGTTAAATTTTAGTCAAAACCCCTTATGTCTAGCTAACCCAACTTTACACCCTAGTAATACTTCCTGATGTTTAAGAGGGAGGGAGGGAAACAGCCATATTGGCCGTTCAAACAGCTAGGGATCCTGCAATGCAAGATCCCACTTAGAAGCTTTATTACTCAAAACACATACTGAAATAGGTAAGCATGCTCTCCATTCACAAACATTTGAGGAATGCACTCTTCATTTCACGAACTTGTGATTTTCAACCAGCCATACTATATGTTTAACTTGGTTGATATGATGTATCTCAACTCAAATCATACTAACCAAAATTATTTAAACATATAGCAACTCCCACTTATCAACAAAACAAAATGTAAATAAATAGACAGGTCCTAGCAAACGTCAGTTTACTGGGTGTCAAAATACGTAATCCGGAAAACAAGAAATCGCCAGAAACAATCTAACAATTCGATGTAGAGTATATTTCTATCACAACATTCCAATCCACTGTCAAAACCAGAAAATTTCTGGCAGACAACCAGGGCTACCAATTATGATAAAGCTGTAGGTTGAAAAGGACATCTAGATCCTAAGGTTTTCCTTTACTAATCAGAATGGGAAACGTATATAAAATAATAAATAAAGATAGAAAATATTAAATTAAGAAGAATTCACATAAAAAATGGATGTCTATGTATTTAGAGCTTTGGATGAAGGGTTTGCATGTCTTTTATTGTGCAGATAACAACATATCAATGACCTCATACAGAAGTACTTGGATTGAACTAGCAAACCATGATCAACAAGCTCAGTCTATATCCATTGTGTAGTCAAAGCACTTTACCAGTCAATGTGCGCTCTTCTTGGCACCGTGCAAAGTCCCAAACTTTAACAGTATTATCATCAGAGCAGGAACAGAACTTCAAGTCAGTCTTGCAGAAGCTGTTAAACCAGCCCAGTTAACACATGTCTCGAGCAGAATGAATAATATTACACATACGTGAGAATTTACCTTAAGTCACGAACAGATTCTTTATGAGCAGATTTATTGGCCTTTACATTATTCATGTTGTTCTGCCAGTACCTAAAGAGTACAGCCATATTCATGAACACATTAAACTATCACATTAAACTATCATAATTTTCATTTAATGGAACTTATTAAAAATTAAAATCTAATCTGTAATTACTTTATTGCACCGCCATCATCACCAGATACCATCCAATTGTCATTATGACTCCATACCATAGACCTGATTGCTTGATCATGAGCCTAAAGATCGAAAAAAAATAAATCAGCTCTCATTCTGCCATCCATTGGACAGCAATTAAAAGAAATTGACATCTAATATTTTCTTATTTCTTTTTCTTTTTCTAGAAGAAATGATAGAATTGTACTAAAACAATAGAAGGAATTACAACAAGGGGATAAGAAATCCACCAACTAGCAAAACTAGTTATGACCTCTCAAGTAGGACTACTTTAAAAGCAACTAAAGCTGAACCAAATTTTTTTTACGGCTGCTAACACATTCATCATTATATAAGAAAGAGAATAATCCCTGAACTCATTCGAACTGATGCCCAGAGGGCTGCCCAGTATCTTACTTTACCCCATAGTTCCTCTATACTCCCACTCCCTTATAATCCTCAATAATTCATCTATTAACCTCAAGAATTTAACCTGAAGAATCATTTCAAAATTAAATGACTGTCCATTCCAAAGAGTGAATTCCCCACTTTGAGAGCCAGTAATAAGACGCCTTCCTGTAGGAGTCCACTGGGGAAAAAAAAAAGACGGGACGAGGTTAGCAAAAATTAGAATGAAAGCTCAACAAAAAACCAATAAAATGACGTAAAAAAAATTCTATTATCCACCAACCAAGTTGAATATTATAAACCCGTTATCTTCGAAATATGAGAACACTAACGGTTTTTTTTTTTCTTTCTGGTTCATGGCCCCAAAAGGAAGACAGTCTAGTTCTTTTACATAGGAAAAATAACTGGATAAACCACCACCCATTTTAAAGTCTTCACCCACTAATTTTTATATTCCTTGCATTGTAACGGTAGATAATAATGTGATGGATAGACTTGAAGCTTAGAGAATTAGCAACAGCAAGTAATGTTACTACGTTACTTTTTTCTACACAGCCAAGACAGTAGCATGCAATCCAACATGCAAATATTCAGAAATTAGTATCAAGCATTTCAAATCAAGTGGGGTCTGTTGGAAAATTAATCCCCATCATTGTAGCAGGCAAACCCGATGGAAGAAATAAAATGGAACCAAGATGACAAATGAGTAAAATGCAGCAAGAAAGAGCACCAAGATTTTTGTGGTCGGCAAAAACCGCCTACGTCCATGGAGAGTGTTTCCATCTTCACTATAACCAGAGGGAAAATACAACCATAAAAGTAAAACAGTTCAAACCGTAAAAGTAAAACCGCTCAAGAGTTTAACACCAAAGCCCATATCCAATAGGATACACCCCTTGTACGCCCTCTGTAAAACCCATGTAGATCACTTTCACCCTAGAGAAATACCCTCTCTAGTAACCCAAGAGTAAACCCACTCTTGTAACACACCCCAGAGTAAATCCATTTTTGTACCCCATGCACTCAAATAATTCCCATCTGAGCCATACTTCAAATGACCAAGGCCTCCACTTTTATATAGGCCTTAAGAGAAGCCTCTGGAAATCGCTAGCCACTTCCTTGCACCAATGAACCCACTTGCTTTAGATACATGAAATTTAACCTAGTTGTTCCACTAATGGAACTCTCTAGAGCCACCCATAATTATCCGCCAATACACCAATGCATCAGTCAAATAACCACTGTATTAATTACAGTGCAATGCCAAGAACCAATCACGGTACCACATGCATTTACCACGTCTAAATTCAAGGGAATTTCAAAAGTCATGCACCGCCACTAAGGAGGGACGTCATTCCCAACAGGGTCTACATGTCATTGATGTCAGATGTCAATCAAACAACAATACCGCAGAAGTGATAGTTGAATAATAAGATTATTCATTATTCAAAAGTGGTTTGACAAATCCCAGCTAGTAGTCACACCTCCATCCACAATGGGGACTCCCAAGTTCAAATCTCCCTCCAAACAATATAACTCCAAACTCAAGTAGAAAACATCAACACGCTCAATGAAGGATGGAACAGGAAAACAAGACAAATACAGAAAGAGAATTTAGATTTTCTTTTGACCAAATCTGAATCATAGTGAAACTTACCAAAACACGATTAATAGAACAACGATTCTTGTTTAAAGATGTGTGCACAAACTTTGCAGCAAAGCTAGTGGATGGATTATCTGTGTAGGCAACTGGTGGCAACATCTGCACCGAAAACACAATATTCAAGTAATACGAACATATAAACCAAGTTCAGACAAAAATTGGACTACCATCACGCTTCCAATTAAGAATTTCTTAAACACAGAGAAAAAATGAAATAGAAATAACAAGGACTACTGACATCAATTGCTGCTGCAGGTGTGGGTTGCAATACCGTTCTATCCCTTGCATCACGCTGCCACATTCGAATCTGAACACAGTGACAAATGATTTTAAGATACTTGATCGCTAATATAATTTGCAAGTTGAAGAGACAATGACAACCAGAATCCTTAAAGGCTCTCGACACCTAAAAATGAAACAGATATATCCAAAGGACAGAACGTAGTGATATTTTGTGAGTTTAACATCTGTGTAGGAGTTTATTAATTTTAGTGTGGTGTTTGATACTCTGATATGCACTTCATAGGGATTCTGGTTGGGTCGTTGCAGGGAGATCTGTTGGACCATTTTCTTGCCCGGAACAGATGTTAAAACCATGGTCATTTTAAAACCTTCCTTAGCAGAGATACCACCATATCGCAGGACATAACTTTTAAGATAATTGGTTTGTATAACATAGAAAAATTAACATATAAATGCACACCCAAATTACATGTACCGGTCAAATTAAAGGATGACTTCTTGCTGAAATGATAACTGTAGGAAAGTCAATGAGAGATGAACAAAAGATAATGCAAAAAAATGAAAACTTTACCTGCATATATCGCACGACAGTGCTAGTATAATCAACTGCCCTCCTGTGTGTAAGCTTTCTCATCCTTTTTCCAGGAAAACTATCACCATGAGCTGCAACAAACAAACCATTTTCTCACTAATTTTAAACAAATGGAATTTTGATTAAATTCTGCACTAAACCTCTAACAAAATTAAACCACTAATTTCAAATATTGTTGACGCCTTCGGCCTCACTGGGGCACCCTTGTAAATTGCAAACCCAAAGAACTTCGGGATCCAAAACCATTTCTAGGGGTTTAATTTACAGATTATTTATTCAAAGCATGTAGCTTTAAAACCGTAAATCCAAAGATGAAAAAGTAAAATGCAACCAAATTCTTGTTTAGGTGCTTCCATACCCTTCAAATTCTTTTATTTTCTTCTCCATTAATGTCCAACCGGAAACCAAAAAGAACCACAACAAAATAGCAAAAGATAAAGGCACAATTTGGTACCAACCATCATAAGGAGGAAGAGGAGGAGCCAGCCCAGGTTGGTTGTGATACTCTGGAGGCATATTAGTTGAAGAGGCCGACGGCTGACGCATCATTGGGGCCGGCGGCGGCGGGCCCCTATGAAATTCTCCACCTTGCTGCGGATGTTGCTGCTGATATTGCTGGTGTTGTTGGGGATGCTGCTGCTGCTGATGTTGTGGGTGCTGCTGCTGAAGCTGCTGTTGGTGGTGTTGCTGTTGTGGATCAGGGTACATCATTGTCGCCCCAATTCAAAGAACTAACCCTCTGCAGACGGAAAGTACGAAGCTGAGAGAGATAGAGAGAGAGAGAGAGATCAAATTTGAAGGAAGAAAGCGAGAAATTTGAGCATTCCGAATACGAAAGCGAGAGCTTGTTGTGCTCTTCAGGCGGGGTTAGGGCAGTGAGGGGTTTTCAGTTAGGTCTCTCTGTTCAAGCGGGTTCATGGAGTCAAATTGGGCTGAGTTTTGCCTTCACAAACATCCAGAGCCGTTTGGTTCCATCCAACGGTGGAAATTACTGTTCGACGCGGAAAATGAACATACGCGTGGATGTACGTCGCGGGAACTAGGACCAGAGATTTTTCAATGTTACTATAATACATAACGGTAAGTTTCTTTTGTAAGTGTTCATTAATTTGTATAATAACGTATGGTGTACGTGTTCACGTTTTAGGTACGCTAAAACATTTCTCTACTAATAGAGATCGTTAGTAGACGAGTTTCGAATGATGAAGAATTGAACCTACTTAACTCTTAATCAAATGATAGCGTAATTGAGTGGGGAGGCTCAACTTTGAGTTCTTTTACTTCTTTTTGCCTTGAATGCTAAGGACTTCAATTTTTTTTTGTAAGTAGAAAACTAACTCACAAAATGAAAATGATTCAAAGAGAGGATTTTGTATTGAAATACTTAATAGCTATTATCCAAGGGGAGGAATTTGTAATGAAATACTTCGTAGCTTTTATAAGAGAAAATTATAAATGGAAAGCTACGTAAAAGGAGAGAGCAAATAAAATCAAGAGCTTTGCCAAAGAAGACTTGCTTTGTTTCTTTAGAGATCTTGGAGAAGGTATGGTACTTCTTCACCAAAACTATTTGGTATGAGAGATATTTGGAGAAGGAATGATACTTCTCTTTGAAATGCTTTTAAAAAAAGCTTGCTTTCTTTGTAGAGGTTTGCTCTTTGAGAGACTTTGAGGGCTCATTTGGGGAGCTAAAATGGGATTGAGCCTTTGATTTGATTAGTAGAGACATATAAGACGCAACTTGCAACTCATATACAAGGTTAGGCTAAATAACTCACTATATTGTAGATTTATAACTCATCATGTTTAGTCTTCACATTTAGACACAACAAACAATAAACTGGACTCAAGTCCATTTTAATTGGTTACTACATATTCTAACCAGTCCACCAAACAAACCTTGAGAGAATTTATTCGTAGAGAGGCTGGGCTTTCTCCTTTGCCCATACTCTTTGTTATACAATGCTCCATGATGCCCTAGGTCTTCACCTATCTTCATCTTTTATTTGGTGTCCAAAATGATAAAGCTCTTGCATTCACATGATTTTTACTGCAAATTGATCATAACAAACTAATATGGGCTATCTCACAACAAGACAAAGTGGCTTTGCAAAATCCATGTGGACCATATATATTACAATAAGCTAAAAGCTTAAGGCCCGATGCCTTCCTTGATTACATGAGCAAGTCCAGCAACAACAACTCTAGAATTGGAAGACAAATGCTTCCACCACAGCAGATGTGCCGTCATTGCAGATCCACCACCACCATCAAGAGAAAGAATTCATGAACAATTTTCGTTTATTGTCAATAATTTTGGTTATTTTGAAATATTCGTTAAATTGAGAATATTTTTGTCAAGTCAACTTCTCCTTTGAACTGGTGGTTGATTCAATTTAACGGAGATTTTTCACATAAATATCAAAATGGTTGAAGGGGGATAATTTCAGAACTAAAGTAAAGAATTATGACAACTTCATAGATTATTTTAGCTAAAAAGCTTTTCTAAAATGCATAAACCATCTCTTTGTGTCAGATATCCAAATAATTGGAGATGGTTAACTTCTTGTGTCTTGCTTAAGCTAGTAGACAGCTGGACTTATATTTTCTTAGATGTAGATAAATTGTTAAGATTACAATTCATTTCAGCTGGATTTGTTGATGAAAGATCTTCATGATCTCTTCACCCAAAAAAAAAAAAAAAAAAAAAACGATCTTCATTAACACAAAAACATTGGATCCAAATTCAATTCATTTATGAGGACTGGTGACAGCTTGAGTCCACCATGCCCCACCTCAACAATAAAAGTGAATAAAGTGATAGAACGAGAAATGTTAATGGAATTTTTTCGAAAGTGAAACTTTTTATAAATTTTTTGTCATTTTACATATTTTGCATAATGTTTTATAAAATTGTAGAAAAATAACGTTAAATTGTAAGACCATCTTCAATGGTTAGGCTAAAAGCTAAATTTTTTAGCTCGGAAAATTTAGTTTTTAGCTCAGAAACAGTTTTTCTGCTCCAACCATTTTAACCTAAAATTTTAGCCCGGGATTATTAAAGAATGAACTTAGGCTATTTTTTTTGTTAAATTAATTTTTTTTAAATAAATATGTAGACCATCGTAAATTAATTTTATAAACATTTTAATCTAAAAAAATTTAAATTCCGATAAATATTGGGTAGAGTCCACTCCGATTTATGGGCTAAATTTTGGGGGGAATTTGGCATTGGTTTAGCATTTAGCATTTAGCCCAAAATTTCCCCTTGGGTTGCAGTGCAGTGGGTTTGGGGAGAAAATTTGAAGGGTAATTTGACTTTTAACCCACCATTGGAGTTGGTCTATGTGACAAAAAATTTCACTTTAAAATAGTCTTTTTAAGCATTTCTCGTGACAGAAGATTGGAGCAAGCACACTAAATTCTTTATCACAATGTTTCTCTTTCATGGATTTAATCAAGGAAGTTTTAACAAAACACTTCCGGTACTGTTCACTTTTAACAAAAAACCACATTTTTACCTTTCCCTGGTACTATTCACTACACTTTTATTTGTCATTTTTCATTAAAACTAAAGTTTTTTTGGGACTTTTTGTTAGTTTTCCTTTTAATCAACGGCAAGATTAGGATTATTTTTTTGAAAAGTTAAAAGTTGTTTCAAACAATTATAGGCTTTTTTAATTACGCTTGATAAGAAATTAAAAAATGCTTATAAATTAGAAATGCGCTTTTCAAAAAGCACTGCCAAGTTTTTTCTTATTAAGAGCAGCTCCAGCGGGAGGAGCTGCTGAAGGGACGGGCTAAGGAACAGTGGGCCATTGCCCCAGGGAGGAAGTCCAGCGGGAGCCGGAGCATTGCTTCTTTCTCAAAAAAGTACTTTTCAACCAAATTAGCAAAATTACTTTCTAGAAAAGCAAACAACAAAGGGTCCAAAATCATAATGGCTGGAATATTGTTAATTCAATATTCATTTTCATAGAATACCATTATTTTTAAAATTATAACCTCCATTTTTTATACAACAATATTTTAATTACATTGATGTAAATGCCTAAACGGGAGATTCAAAATTAAGTACAAAATGGAAGCACATTGGCTATGGTAACCAAAAATCACATACTTTTGTGTTATGTTCTTGCATTGTTGTTTTGGTTTGGACAAACCACTTTGGTTATCCATTGCATTGATCATAGAGGAAAAAAGTGAGAGTCTTTATGGATTCTTTGTCAATGTCACCTCATAATTTAACGTTAATTCTCTTGTTAATATTATAAAATATTATGTCAAAAACATGATGTGGCAAAAAGTCTATGGAAAGTCACATTTTTAAGAAGGTCTCATTAGACCATATCCAAATAGAATGTCAAATTATAATAGTCAATTACAATTGATAATTGATGTGGCAATCTGGGTCTTATGTCAAATTTTGCACTTCCAAATCAAATTGTCAAATGTTATATCTTATTAACATAGAGCTTTAAAAGGTTGATTTATTAAAAAAATTGTTAAAACAAAATTTTGATCAGTGAAATGTTAGTGGAATAAGGGACTCCCTTATTAAAATGAATTAAAAATAAATTTGATGTTGATGTTAAATTTGACTCTTATTCACAAAAATTTCAAATTCAGTCAGCAAATAATACTGATTGAAAAGAATTTTTACGTCAAATATGTACAGTGACATTTCCACTTAGAATTTGACATCTTTTTTAGATATGCTCTTAACATTTTTCTTGAAAAAAATATATTTTCATAAAAAATAAAATAAAATAAAAAAGCTTACTTACACAGATGACTTGCATACGACAATAATTATATAAACCATTAAACAACAGAGCAAGACTAAACAAATAATAATATAACCCAAAGAATAAATGATAACCAATAAATTAACATATCATAGAATTTGCCAGTTTTTGTTTCACAAATTAAAAATTGCTGGAACCATAACAAGAATGACACGAGCATAAGACACACGCATACAACAATTATCAAATTCTCATGCTTATTGAAAAGAAAATTAAAAATTTTGGGAAGTATCGAATTGCCTCATTGTTAAGGTCTTTCTTTTAAGAACAATGCTTGACTATTCAAGAATGAGAAGAAACTTTCGAATCACAGAATTTCGTGCTTATGATTAGAACTGTTCATATATAAATCATTTGTAAAGATAAAAAATGAATTAAAAGTCAATCTATTGTTAGCAAATATGTAGTTTGTAATGTTTTTACCAATTCGTTCATTTATTTTATACAGTTAGATGACTACCTTAGTTTTAATTGGTTTTTTTTGTAGAGGTAATCTTTGTAAAACGGTTTGTAATATGAATAGTTCTGATCATTAACATAAAGTTTTATGAATCAGTAACGTAAAGTTTTAAGCGTGAACTCTTAGAGTTAATTATTGTTTTTTTTTTAAATTCATTGCACTTGCTCGGTTTAATATAAATTAGCATATAATATCGTTTTTAATAAAATATTGTGATTCTGAGTAAGTGAAAAAAATGAAGCTACAATAAAAAGTCAAAAGTTACCGGCGTCTTTAGACTTTAGGGTTCATACTTTGTGAAAGTTAATCGCGTCTTTTAATCAAATCAAGATGGTGGGCCCCAATGTCAGCAATCAGCGATCACTCCTCATTTCCACCCCCCACCCATCTTCTTCTACCTACCTACCTACCTATATATCTCCTAATCGCCACCGGTCACTCCTCATTTTCCACCACCGCAATCCGACGGTCATCTTCTTTTTCCCGATCAACCCATTTATTCTCCGATTTTTCCACCACCGCAATCCACCGGTCACTCCTCATGTGTTATGGCTGTCGCCTGCCATTTAATTTTAAAAGAAAAAGACACAGTTGTGATAATTGTGGACTTGCGTTATGGCATTCATGCAGCAGCGAAAAATGTCTCAAGGCTTCGACGGCACCAAACCCAAACAAACCTTATCGTGTCTGCGACAACTGTTTTGCAAAACTTCGCAAGGCCACTGAAACCAACTCTTCATCTGGGTCTGCTAGTAGTAGAAGAGCAAGTATGAATCAGGGATTCAACGAACTGATTGAAAACAATTTTAAAGAAATGGAAAGTGAATCTTCCAAAAGAAACAAGAAAATGGATTTCAGCAGCAATCGTGTTGTTCCCATTGCAAATGGAGTTTCTGAGAGTCGAGCACCCAATGGGACTAAATCTTTCAACCCAGTGTTCCGATCATCCAAAAAGTTTTTCTCAGCTCTTTCGGGGTTTACTCTTCCAAAAGTTGCTTGTCTCAGTCGGAGGGAAGAAGTTCTAAAATTAAAAGCTCAGGTATGTTGCTTGTCTTTTTATAATAATTTGTGTGTCGTTACTTTGTGGGCGAATGAGATATTCTCTTATGTTTTCTTCCAGTTATCTCCTTCATTCTACTTTACCATGGTGATTACCTTTTTATTCTGTTTTTTTCTTGCATTCACTGTGCAAAATTACATGGATGAGGTTCTGACTTCGTTCTTTCAACTAATCGATCTTATGGTGTAGGTTGAAGATCTTACTCGTAAAGCTCAACTTCGAGAAATTGAGATGGAAAAAACTGCCCAACAGTTGAAGGAGGCTCTGAAAGTAGCAGGGGAAGAAACTGTGAAATGCAAAGCAGCAAAGGAAGTAATTAAGTCGCTCACAGCCCAAGTAGGTTTCATTCTCATGTTTATAGTGAGCATGCATTCTGCATTTAAACAGTTAAGTGTTTGCAAGCACATGCACATGCACTAATTTATCTGAATATTAAGACCATCTTAAAAAGAGATGTCAAATTTTGAACCTAAAATTTAAATTTGATAGTTTATATGGTATTTTGACATATTTTCATGTTTTGTTCTCCATCAGATATATCAAATTAAACTATTATTTTATTACATTATTTTATTTTCTTAATTTTTGTCTTATACTTTAAATTTTACATATACATAATTCATAATAAAAGTCATATTAATTAATACTAATACAACAAATCCAACAAAATGCAACCCCTTAATTGAAAGTAGAAGAAATAAAAATCCAACTCAATAATCATCACCTCTAAGACTTTTCATTTTAAGTTGGGAATAACGAATCACTGTATTTTACAAAGCAGAAGATGAGTTTGAAAAAATTTGGGGCATGTTCACAAAATAACAAAGGATACCTGTTGAAGAACGAATCACTGTATTTTACAAAGCAGCAACGTTGATTAAATTGAAACAAATTTGCTGATTAAAAAAAGAAGAAATAGGTAGTGTTTTAAACAAACTCTACCGTTCAACAATCAATTGCTTAAATTGAAACAAATTTGCTGATTAAGGGTGATGTGCCTAATATGGAAATATAAATGTAGGATCGGTAATGGAAGTTAGAATTATTATGTCGGTTGCAAGTCTTCTATTGAATGCAATCTGAATTAATACCTTGTTTCATTTATCTTTAATATTAGAAAGCCAAAAGGAGGGTTTGGTATCTCAAGGCTTCACCAAAAAAAAAAGGGAAAATTTCTTTACCAATTGGAACAGCAATTGTATCGAGCAGTGAGAAAATTTCTGACGTGCCACGGGCCACTTCTAATCACACTGAAGTGGCACATTCAGAAGCAACAGCTAGGCATAAAAACAGAGGAACAAAAACTGTAACAGCTGAATGGATTGAGCAAGATGAGCCTGGTGTATATATTACCCTAGTTTCCTTGCCTGGAGGTGTCAATGATCTCAAGCGTGTTCGCTTCAGGTATGCCCCTTTTTCCCGATTACTTCATGCAACCCAAATTTGAACAGAACGTTCTCAGGTATCGAAAATAAATGTGTTTGTGTTTTCCAGTGTGGATTGAATGTTGATATGTATTTCAATCACATGTCAGTGTTAATCCATCGTTTATTTTCCTCTTCCTAATAGTAACGTTACTTCAAGGGATCGTATATGTTATGTCCTTTGCTTACAAGGCATGTGTGTTCCAAACTATATTTTTAGTACACTGTCAATCATATTTAATTGACGATGACTAACTTTCAAGTGCCTCAATTCTGTCAGTCGAAGGCGGTTCAACGAGAAACAAGCAGAGCAGTGGTGGGCGGCAAATAGGGGTAGAGTATATCAGCAGTACAATGTTCCGGTGGTTAAAAAATCCGGAGGAGCAAAAGCTGAAACAGCACAAGGGGATGAATGGGTTGAGCAAGATGAGCCTGGTGTATATATTACCCTAGCTTCCTTGCCTGGAGGTGTCAAAGATCTCAAGCATGTTCGCTTCAGGTATGCCCTTTTTTCCCGTTTACTTCATGCAACCCAAATTTGAACAGAACGTTCTCAGGTATCGAAAATAAATGTGTATGTGTTTTCCAGTGTGGATTGAATGTTGATATGTATTTCAATCACACGTCAATGTTAATCCTTAGTTTATTTTCCTCTTCCTAATAGTAACGTTACTTCAAGGGATCTATATGTTATGTCCTTTGCTTACAAGGGCTGTGTGTTCCAAACTATATTTTTAGTACACTGTCAATCATATTTAATTGACGATGACTAACTTTCAAGTGCCTAAATTCTGTCAGTCGAAAGCGGTTCAGCGAGAAACAAGCAGAGCAGTGGTGGGCGGCAAATAGGGGTAGAGTATATCAGCAGTACCATGTTCGGGCGGTTCAAAAATCCCAGTATTCCGACGAGGAGAGAAGGGTTAGCTCATTGAGCTGCTAATATCAGTCATATGTTATTATTACATAAGTGGAGAAAAGTTTCTTTTTTTAAGTGTCCATTAACTTGCATAATAACGTATGGTATACGTACTTGTGTTCCAGGCACGTTAAAACATTTCTCTACTAATAGAGGCCACTAATAGATGAGTTTAAGATAATGGAGGATCGAACTACTTAACTCTTAATCAAATGATAGCGTACTTGAGTGGGGAGGCTCAACTTTTAGTTCTTTACTTCTTTTTGCCTTGAATGCTAAGGACTTTAATTTTTTTTTTGTAAGAGCATCTCTAAAGGAGATGCCAAAACAGCCGCGTAGGCATATAACGGTAAAAAATGACATCAAACTCTCTTCAACCGAGCCTTCAATTTCTTACGTGGCGTTGAGTCAATTGAAGACAAAACATTTTCCTGTTAAATTTGACAACATATGTAAAATTTATTAAATAGTTTTTTAATAGATTAATATAATATATAATAAATGTTGTGTTTTTCAAGTTTTTGATTGGTTGTGTCAATCATTGAACCCCACAAAAGATTAAAAAATTTAATAAAGAACATTATTACTTGACATATCGGATGAAACAAAATATTATATAAAATGTCAATTTGCCACATAAGCTATTAAATATCATTTTGATGTTTAAAATTTGACACATCCTTTGGAGATGCTCTAAGTAAAAAACTAACTCACAAAATGAAAATGATTCAAAGAGATGAATTTGTATTGAAATACTTAATAGCTATTACACGAGGGGAGGAATTTGCAATGAAATACTTCGTAGCTTTTATAAGAGAAAATTATAAGTGGAAAGCTACGTAAAAAGAGAGAGCAAATAAAATGAAGAGCTTTGCCAATGAAGACTTGCTTTGTTTTTTAGAGATCTTGGAGAAGGTATGGTACTTCACCAAAACTATTTTATATGAGAGAGATCTGGAGAAGGAATGATACTTCTTCTCTTTGAAATGCTTTGAAAAAAAAGTTTGCTTTCTTTGTAGAGGTTTGCTCTTTGAGAGACTTTGAGGGCTCATTCGGCGAGCTAAATGAGATTGAGCCTTAGGGATAAGATTTGATTATTTAAGATATGTAAGATGAGACTTGCAACTTATATACAAGGTTAGGTTAGATAACCCACTTTATTGTAAATTCATAACTCATCATGTCTAGTCTTGTCTATCTCACATTTAAACACAATAAACAATAGACAGGACTCAAATTCATTAATTGGTTACAATATATTCTAACCAGTCAACCAAACAAGCCCTGAGAATATTTATTCGTAAAGAGGCTGGGTTTTCTCCTTTGCCCATACTCTTTGTTATATGGTGCTCCATGATGCCCTAGGTCTTCACATATCTTTATCTTTATTTTGTGTCCAAAATGATGAAGCTCTTACATTCACATGATTTTTACCGCACATTGATCATAACAAACTAATATGGGCTATCTCATAACAAGACAAAGTGGCTTTGCAAAATCCATGTGGACTATATATATTACAATAAGCTAAAAGCTTAAGGCCCGATGCCTTCCTTGATTATATGAGCAAGTCCAACAACAAAAACTCTAAAATTGGAAGACAAATGCTTCCACCACATTAGATCCGTCATCACCACCAAGGAAAAAAAACCCACGAATAATTTTCTTCTATTGTCAATAATTTTGGTTATTTTGAAATATTCGTTAAATTGAAAATATTTTTGTCAAATCAATCCCTCATTTAAACTGGTGGTTGATTCAATTTAACGGAGATTTTTCATATAAGGACCAAAATGGTTGAAGGGGGACAATCTCAGGACTGTCCAACAACAAAAACTCTAAAATTGGAAAACAGATGCTTCCACGACAGTAGATGCACCGTCATCATGGATCCGCCACCACCACCAAGAGAAAGAAGCCACGAACAATTTTCGTCCATTGTCAATAATTTTGGTTATTTTGAAATATTCGTTAAATTGAAAATATTTTTGTCAAATCAACCCCTCCTTTGAACTGGTGGTTGATTCAATTTAAAGGAAAAATTTTCACATAAAGACCAAAATAGTTCAAGGGGGACAATCTCAGGACTGAAGTGAAGAGTTAGACAGCTGGACTTATATTTTCTTACATGGAGATAAATTGTTAAGATTACAATTCATTTCAGCTGTATTTGTTGATGAAAGATCTTCATTATCTCTTCACCAAAAAAAGAAAAAAAAAAAAAAAAGATATTCATGATCACAAAACATTGGACTCAATCCGTTTATGAGGACTGGTCACAGCTTGAGTCCACCATTCCCCACCTCAACAATAAAAGTGAATAAAGTGATAGAAGGAGAAATGTTAATGAGACTTTTTTAAAAGTGAGACTCTTCATGAACTCGTTATCTTACATATTTTGTATAATATTTTATAATATTGCAGAAAAAATAACGTTAAATAGTAAGACGACAAAAAATTTATAAAAAATTCCATTTTAAAATAGTTTTTGTAAGCATTTCTTGTGATAGAAGATTGGAGCGAGCCCACTAAATTCTTCATCACAATGTTTCTTTTTCATGGATTTAATCAATGGCATGATTAGGACTATTTTTTGAAAAGTTAAAAGTTGTTTCAAACAATTATAGGCTTTTTTAATTATGCTTGATAAGAAATTTAAAAATACTTAGGACTCGTTTGAATGTATTTTTAAAATAATTGAAAAAGCTTTTGATGAAAATATTTTTGGAAACAATCCTTAGTAAAAATTTTAGTAAATTCTGGAAAACCACATAACTGGTGCTTTTGGAAATAAAAAATATTTTTTTAAAAATCGTTTTTAATCATTTTAAAATCACGTCCAAACGAGTCATTATAAACTAGAAATGCGCTTTTCACAAAGCACTACCAAGTTTTTTTTTTTCGTATTAAGCATTGATTCTTTATCATAAAAGTACTTTTCACCCAAATTAGCAAAATTATTTTCTAGAAAAGCAAACAACAAGGGGTCCAAAATCATAATGGTTGTATATATTGTTAATTCAATATTCATTTTCATAGAATACCATTATTTTTAAAATTATAACCTCCATTTTTTATACAACAATATTTTAATTACATTGATGTAAATGCCTAAACGGGAGATTCAAAATTAAGAACAAAATGGAAGCACATTGACTGTGGTAAGCAAAAATCACATACTTTTATGTTATGTTATTGAATTGTTGTTTTGGTTTGGATAAACCACTTTGGTTATCCATTGAATTGATTATAGAGGGAAAAAGTGGGAGTCTTCATGGACTCTTTGTCAATGTTACCTCACAGTTTAATATCAATTCTCGTGTTAACATTATAAAATATTGTGCCAAAAACATGCTGTGGCATAAAGTCTATAGAAAATCCCACTTTTAAAAAGGTCCCTTTGGACCATCTCCAAAGAGAATGTCAAATTATAATAGTCAATTATAATTGATAATTGATGTGGCAATCTGAGTCTTATGTCAAATTTTGCACTTTCAAATCAAATTGTCAAATGTTATATCTTATTAACATAGGCTTTAAATGGTTGATTTATTAAAAAAAAACCGTTAAAACAAAATTTTGATCGTCGAAATGTTAGTGGAATAAGGGACTCACTTATTAAAATTAATTAAAAATAAATTTGATGTTAATGTCAAATTTGACTCCTGTTCACAAAAATTTCAAATTCAGTTAACAAACAATATTGATTGGAAAATATTTTTATGTCAAACATGTACAGTGACATCTCCACTTAGAATTTGACATCTTCTTTGGATATGCTCTTAACATTTTTCTTGAATAAAATATATTTTCATAAATAAAAAAAGAAAATGCGTGCTCACACATGACTTGCATAAAACAATAATTATATAAACCATTAAACAACAGAGTAAGACTTAACACATAATAATATAACCCAAAGAATAAATGATAACCAATAAATTAACATATCTTGGAATTTGTCAGTTTTTGTTTCACAAATTTAAAATTGCAGGATAAACATAACAAGAATGACACGAGCATAAGATACACGCATACAACAATGTTCAAATTCTCATGCTTATTGAAAAGAAAATTAAAAATTCTGATAAGTATCGAATTACCTCATTGTTAAGGTTTTTCTTTTAAGAATAATGCTTGACTACTTAAGGATGAGTAGAAAATCACAGAGTTTCGTGCTTATGATTAGAACTATTCATATTATGAATCATTTGTAAAGATCAACTCTGTAAAAATCGAATTAAAAGACAATCTATTGTTATCAAATATGTAGTTCGTAATATTTTAATCAATTCGTTTATCTATTTTATACAGTTAGATGACTAAACGACATTAGTTTTAATTGATTTTTTTTTGCAAAAGTGATCTTTATAGAGAGGTTTGTAATATGAACGGTTCTTATCATTAACATAAAATTCTATGAATTAGTAACGTAAAGTTTTAAGCATGAACTCCTACTCATCCTTTAAATAGTTAATTATTGTTCTTCTTTTAAATTCATTGCGCTCGTTCGGTTTAATATAAATTAGTATATAATATCTCTTTTAATAATACTGTGATTCTTAGCAGGTGAAAAAAATGAAACCACCCTAAAAATTCAAAACTTACCTGCGACTTTGTGATAGTTAATCGTGTCTTTTAATCAAAACAGGACGGTGGGGCCGAACGTCAGCAATCAGCGCTCCTTTTTTCAAAAGTCCAAGCCTAAAATTCAAGTAAAGCACAATGTTTCTCTCTCTAAACAGAAAATGACATCCACTTCCCCCAAAAAAAAAAAAAAAAATGACGTAGATGATAATTTTGTAAATGAAACGAATTTGGAGAGTTTTTTTTTTTTATATATTTTTTTTCAATTAACGGATATTCAAGCCTACATTATTAGAGAAAGGAGAAGAAAAAAGTAACTTTCAAAGAGAATGAGTTGTCGTTGTCACGTTTGGAGTATAATTGTAGTTGTTTAATCTGAATTGAGCGAGAATATTTGTATGTGTTTAATTTTCTTAAACTTTTAAAAATTAGTCGTTCTTTAAACTTATTTTATTTTAAAAATTAAGATTATTAAAGATATTTTAGGAAATATATGAGAAGATAGTAATTGTCTTTTAAATTATTTTACAGTGAATGAAAATTAAAAAATATAAGATGGGTAAGAAAATAATAGGGAAACAGCAGCACCTAGCTTTGCAAACAAGCCTCCGTTTTAAAAGCCATTTTCTCTGTCACAAACAAACACAACAGAATAAAAAACAAAAACGAGAAAACACTCGCTTTTGTCAACACATCCAACAAACCCCCATTTCCCTCATCTTCTTCTACCTGCCCATATATCTCCCAATAGCCACCGTCACTCCTCTTTTTCCACCACCGCAATCCGACGGTCATCTTCTTTTTTCCGATCAACCCATTTATTCTCCGATTGCTAGAAAAGAAACAATTCATTCTTCGACATTTCTGATTAGCCCTAATTTGTACGGTCAGTTCTGTCCATTTCTTTATCGAATTTGAATTCAAACCCTAGCGTTGCAAAACCCCCCGAAAGATATCAAAGAATTCAAATTTCCGGTGATTTTTCATCTGGGTCGATGGCGGATCTCGAAAATAGGGTCGAATTGGCGGGTAAGCCCAAACCCACCTACTTCTTCAATCGATCGCTTACCATGTACCCAACCACCATGGATGCCCCCAAAAAGCCCCATTTGCAGGCCTCCATCGATCACCACACCAATTCTTTCAAGAAATTCTACAATTCAATCGAGACGGTGCGGTCCGCCAGCAGCTCCTTGAAAGGGAAGGTCAAGAAGCTCTGCAATTTCTTCGAATCGGAGAAACCTATGTCTCGAAACCCCGATGAATCGCAATCCCTGACGGTCAAGCTAAGACCGTCGAAATCAATGGCCATGCCAAAATCCATGGCGCCCGATTTCCGGATCCTGTCAATTTGGCTGCCGGGCACCGATGATCGGATTGTGGTGTATTTCACGAGTTTGAGAGGAATTCGGAGGACATATGAAGATTGTTATGCTGTGAGGATGATATTCAGAGGGTTTGGGGTTTGGGTTGATGAGAGAGACATATCAATGGATTCGGCTTATCGAAAAGAGTTGCAGAGCGTTTTGGGTGAGAAGAATGTGAGTTTGCCACAAGTATTTATAAGGGGAAAGTATGTGGGAGGTGCTGAGGTGATCAAACAGCTGTTTGAAACCGGTGAATTGGCAAAAATTCTTCAAGGGATTCCCACTCGGAAACCCGGGTATGTGTGCGAAGGTTGTGGGGATGCACGGTTCTTGCCCTGCGTGAATTGCAGTGGGAGTAGGAAGGTGTTCGATGAAGATGAAGGAATGCTGAAGAGGTGCTCCGAATGCAATGAAAACGGTTTGATTCGGTGTCCCGATTGCAGTTGTTAAATTGTCAAATGCCAGTTTACCCCATAATCTAGACGCTCCTCTGTTCATGAATAAATACTCGAGAATAGTTGATGGTAATGTTTCATGATTTGTGGTTTCTTTTTTGTTGGTTGATTGTGCATCTGTGGGGAATGGATGTTCATTCACTCTTTGAACTGCATTTTGAATAACAGGGTTTATTATCGAAATGCAAATTGGTATGGGTATGTCTGATTGTAATATACAGTGGGGCGAGGTGTTTCTGCCCTCCCAAATGCTAATGTAAATATTTAGTATTGTGCTATCATCGCAAAGGTTGCGATGACTGATGAAATGTATTGAGATTGGATTTATTTATGTCTTAATTATTTACTCTTGAATTTCTTTGGCATTTAATAAAATCTAGTGTACATGTATATGTGTTTTTTTTTTTTTTTTTTTTTAATTTGTGGATGTGTTGATGATGTGATGATCTATACTAAATGGAATGAGGATTTGGCCTTTGTGTTTGGATTCCCATTTTATTGTGAATTTATTCACTCAGTTGCAATGGGTGTGATACAGAAAGAGTTTGAAATTACATAAATGTGCACACTAATCTCGCAGATATATGAGTCCAGATATCAAGGGTACTTATGTTGTTCTTAGACTGTCAATCAAAGACTGTAGAGAGAGTATGACACAAGAAATTACCTGTGTAGGGTAAGACTAGGGTGGTGTTTTTTTACCAGATTATTTCGCTATCAATCATGAGCGTACGTTGAGAGTGATTTTACTTGATTAGGGGTTTCGATTTTAGTAGATGACTGTATATGGGGTTACATTTACTTTGTGGTATGTGTATCTGTTATTTTCCATCTAAGATTATGGGTTTAAGGTAGGCTAGGGATTTGATCGGGATTTTCTTGCGAGTCTCAACCCCCTCCACCGATGACCTCGAACCGCACTTCTAATGAGCAAGAGGCCTTCAAGGACCGTTCTTCCCATACTGCTGTGTATGAAAAATCATGTAACGGTCTATGCTTTTGTTTAGGATATCCTGACTTCACAATTGTGCTTGTTGGAGTCTTTGTTATCTAATTTCTTTACCTGTTTATGCGCATATTTCTGGCCGAGGTATGATTACTTTTCGTTCACCGGATTCCGTGGTTGTCATTTATAATTTAAGTTTGTTCATGACATGTATGCAACTGTAAATTTTGAGCGTTCATCTTATCTTATGTTCTTTGGTTTGCTGGCATTTAGAATGTATCTTTTGGACATCCAAACTATGCTGGCATTTGGTTTGGATGTGGTTTTAAAATATCTGAAAACACTTTTGGTAAAAATATTTTTATAAACAATCCTTAGTAAAATTCTTAGTAAATCTTGGAAAAATACTTAAAGTGTTTTTGGAACCCCAAAACATTTTTTTTTAAATGAGCTTTTACTCATTTTAAAATTGGACCCTCAAAACTCTTTTACTTCTCTTTCCCTTTTTTTGTCTCTCCTTCCTTTTCCTACACTTTCCCTCCCTCCCTCCCTCCATCGGAACCAGTAAGGCTGGTGAACTTGCCGGCCTCCGAAAATGCTATGTATTTTCCCCATGAATTTTAACTTCTAGATCTACCAGTATGTTTTTTGAGATGGAAGATAATTTTTCTACGCCCATGGTTACATTGAGGGAGGGGGAATCAAAGGATCTAAGTGCAGTTCAAATGCAAATGATGTTCACTACTAAAATTACAAGCTACAAAATTTAGATATTTGTCCTCCTTAGAAATTTAGCGTAACTAGAATGTGGCTATGTAAGATCCCATACCGTCCAGGGATGAGGATCCTGTAAGCCTTATATGTATATTCTCATATCTACCTAGCACGAGGCCTTTTGGAAACTCACTGGCTTCGGGTTCCATCGGAACTTCGAAGTTAAATGAGTTTGCGCGAGAGCAATCCCAAGATGGGTGACTCACTGGGAAGTTCTCGTATAAGTTCCCAGAAACAAAATCGTGAGGGCGTCGTCGGGTCCCAAAGCGGACAATATCGTGCTACAGTGGAGTAGAGCCCGAAATGTGGTGGGGGCCCTGGTCGGGATGTGACAATTTAGTATCAGAGCCAATCCCTGGCCGGAAATGTGCCGACGAGAACGTCGGGCCCCTAAGGGGGTGGATTGTAAGATCTCACACCGCCTAAGGGTGATGATCCTGTAAGCGTTATATATATATTCTCATCTTTACCTAGCACGAGGCCTTTTGGAAACTCACTGGCTTCGAATTCCATTGGAACTCCAAAGTTAAGCGAGTTCGCATGAGAGCAATCTCAGGATGGGTGACCTACTGGGAAGTTCTCTTGTGAGTTCTTAGAAACAAAACCGTGAGGGCGTGGTCGGGGCCCAAAGCAAACAATATTATGCTACGGCGGAGTCAAGCCTGGGATGTGGTGGGGGCCCGGGCGCTATTAGTTAGTTTTGTGTTGTTTTTATAGTTTCTAAATGTATGGATGATGGTGGTATTTATCTTGTTTTGTTTGTGCCTTTGGGGACTTCTTATCCGCTTTTGTATTTTTATTGTTTCTTTCCAATAAAAATTTGTTTCTTCATAGAATAAAAAAAAATTACAAGCTACTAACGGTGATACGTGGACAACACTTCTTTCTTGCGTTTGATGAGCATATGGGCAACAATCTACGGGTTTTATTTTGGGTGTTCTATTTTGAGATTTTGTGTACAAACATTGAGTGTTGCATGATGATATTAACTTCTCACGAGAATTGCAATATGCCAAGAAAATGTGCTTCTTGTATTTTAGGCTATTGTTTAGATTCTTTCTAATATCACTCTTTTATGCTTTCATAAATTCTTCGAAGATGAAGAAGAATAGAGAATTATGAGCGTTCTGAGTTTGAGATTACGTGAGAATCTTAGGGCATGTTTACTCAACAAGAATGAGAAATGAACTGAACATGAGAACTTAGAAATACGAAAAATAAGGCAAGCGGATATGATCAATTAGCTCCCTTAATTGATGTGATTCTTGAATTTTATGTACTTTTGTTACTGATTATAAGGGAAAGATAAAACTTTTCTAATTCCTTGTTTGTTAATAAACATAGGAGAAGGTTAGCATCAACTTGTTCGATACGGTGACATATTGTTTAATTGAATAAAGATTTATTATCTAGACCCAGCGTAACATCCTACCCTCATTCATGATTTGATAGAATTATAATAAGCCGTGTTCAAGCGTTTATCATTCTGCTCAAGCTTGACATAATTAACTTATTTTGAGCTCGAGTTAGGCTTAGCTTGCTTCTTATACAACTAAACTCTAGCCAACATAAAACATTCAAGCTTGATACCGAAATAAAACTGTTTTGAGCTATCTACTATAGTAAGTGCGTTCCGCCTTGTAACAAAATATCGCAACCTGGGGACACATTTTAGTAATAAAACTAGCAAGGGTGCCCGCGCATTGCTGCGGGAATGAAAATTGTATAACACATAGAAGTTCTAAAAAAATTATATACGTATATACAGTAGACAATACTATTTACATACATGTGCAAATTTATTTACAACTCTATCAACAATAAGGAACAAAATAGGTGTCCATGGGCAAAATGAAGTCTATGGTTGTAAATTGTCAAATTCCATACATGTCAAACTTCATTTAGGAAACTGAAACCATAAAGAATAAAGTGATAAACACGCAAAACAGTTCACAATATGAAACCGTTGCTTCACTAAATAAGCAGTACCAACAAAATCATGCTTGTTTTGCTGCAAAAGAATAAAGTAGAAAAAGGGAAACAAAATATTTATTTGTTGTTTTATTTTATGTGGAAAAAACTTGGAAGGAGAAGCGATAGTGAAAAGATCATATTTATTTCAAATTTTTAGACAGAGAAAAATAGTACAGAAACCAACAATAAAGGCACATTCTGAGAAAGTATTGATGAAAACACACAGTACACATACCTGCTTAAACCTTTCCTCCTTTTGCTCAGCCTGTCTTTGGAGTAGATTAGACAAAGGGAAAAAATTGTGTTGCGCAATTTAGAACCTGATATAACAAAAGCATAACAAAAAAAAAAAAAAAAAAAATTCCAGAACCTGAAGTGCCTTTTGAAAGCTTGGTCCTGCTTTGAAAATCTACAAAGGGAAAAATTGTAAACCCAAATTAAAGCTTCTTCTCTTACTCTAAAGAAAAATGGAAACTTTATATGAAAAAAAATTGAAATTCTGCGTAATCAAAAGTGGATCAAAACTCTAAATAGATTATCTTAACGTGTAGGAGATCATTGTTAGAATTTGAAAACAATTGAAACTTCATTTTAAAACACAGACTTAATCAATTGATTTATATTTAAATGGAAAGAAAGTAGTGGTTAGTTTTACCTACCATTTGTTTAGTGTCGCTCAATTTCCAATTTGTATTAAAAGCTTGAATTTTTACTTTCCTTCCATTCCCCTATGCATAATAGTCCAGTAGCTCTTGTTTACCTACAACAAATTGAAAACCATTTGGGGAAAATAACTAAGCCTTCTGTTATTAGATTCTTGGTAGGCAAAGCAAGAAATTTACACACAACAAAACTATTAAAACTTTAAAACCCAATTCCCAAATTAGGTTCTCGACTGGCTAATGATCATATTGGATATAAATTATCATCCCAAACACTGCAATGCTTGATTTTATTTTTTTATTTTTTTATTTTTGGAACATTCTAGTTAAATCATTATTTAACTGAAGAATACAATTCGTAGAACAATAATTAGTAGATAAAACTAAAGGGAACAAAATACCAAAATTTGCAGTTAACAACATAGAGCTAAGTGAAAAATACAAAAAATAAGGATAGGAAAGCAACCAAAATGTGACTCTTACCTGGGTTTGGTTATGCTTCTATCAACTGCTGCCCTTAACTAACGAAATAAGCAATCTCTTAACGTAACACATTTAGTCATCAATCCCTTACACACACACACACACACACACACACACACATACACACACAAAGATATTATGTATTACATTCTAATTTTTCTTTACTCACATTTTCATTCTATTTCTTCAAGTGTGTAAACTTACACTAATTCTCCATAATTTTCAGTCAATTCCATTGTAATTAAAATAAATATTGATTATATATGCACTTATAAACACACAAAATTCAGTTTTTCATACGAACGCACATACATCAAATCAATGTTCCTACTGTATTCATTTAATCAAATGACACATCAAATATAATAATTAAATTATACCTCTAATTTATAACCTTTTTATTTTGCTTCATCTGCAGCTAAAACCAAAATTTAGACAATCCCCAATATAATTCTATCAAATACCAGATAGCAACACCATGTAAAAGTTATATTGGGTGTCCACACCCACACTTATACTTTACAAATAAATTTGAACTTTGAATCACTTGGGCTTCAAAAATATTTGCACATAAATTTGAAAGAAGATGAATAAATTAAAGAAAAATCATATCTACTGGCAATTCAGACTGACCAAGAGTTGTTATCGAGCTCTGCCGAAGACAACTCTGCATTGTTGACAAAGTCTAGAACAACCTGGAAATTTAAAGAGATCAAATTTAAAGCCAAATAAGCAATCATTTACTAAAAATCTTCACAAAAAAGTGCTAGTTTCACAAATAAATGAAACCCAGATTAAATTTCTTGATAAAAACTAAGAACTTCAAAGCTTAAGAAAACCCATGAATCCAACCATAAAAAATATGCAAACTTTCACACTGGCAAACCATTCATAAACCAAAAATGATATCTTAAACAAAACACATGAATCCAACTCAAAAATGCTCAAATTTAAAACAACCGACACAAATAAAATATCAAACATCGTTCATTGTCTCTCTTCGCATTTTAAATCACATAGTGTTGCCCAATATATTATCATATTAACATTTCATATACTCATGCATTAGATAAAAAATTATATCTATGTTAAAATTACATGGACTGCTTTATCATGGTTTAAGAAAGCAACCACAAATCTTAGTATCTACATGTTCCTCAAATTATCTAAAATACTAAAACAAAACCCTCACTTCTCACTACATGTTTAAGATACATGAACCCATACAAACCTCTTCACCATTCACCAATACCATTAGTGCTCAAAAACCAAAAGAAAAAAAAATCATTAAATAAGATGGCTACTAACCAAAGCATCCTTTGAACAAATTAAGAAATTCAAATAAAATTATTAACGAATCTCCGATAATATCCCGCCAAACCAATGAAACTTCTCACCTCAGTGACGGTTCGTGGTTGCTCCCAACTCTCCACAGCTGCAACCTTCTGAGGATCAACAAGAATACCTTGAGCAGAAATGATGTGCCCCAAAAACGCAACTTGATCTAACCAGAACTGGCACTTGCTAAACTTAGCATACAATTGGTGTTCTCTCAACCTCTTCAACACCAAAGTAAGATGTCGGACATGCTCCGCTTTGGACTTAGAATACACCAGAATATCGTCAATGAAGACAATGACAAATCTATCCAGGTAAGGCTGGAATACCCGGTTCATCAAATCCATAAAAGCTGCTGGTGCATTCGTCAACCCAAATGGCATAACCAGAAACTCGTAATGACCGTAACGAGTCCTGAACGCCGTCTTAGGAACATCATCCCTACTAATCTTCAGCTGATAGTACCCAGACCTCAAGTCTATCTTAGAAAATACACAAGCACCTCTCAGCTGATCAAACAAATCGTCGATACGAGGCAATGGATAACGGTTTTTAATCGTCACCCGATTCAATTGTCTGTAGTCGATACATAGCCTCAAAGTCCCATCTTTCTTCCTCACAAACAACACTGGAGCTCCCCAAGGTGAAGTACTAGGCTGAATGAATCCCTTATCCACTAATTCCTGTAACTGCACTTTCAATTCCCTTAACTCAGCAGGAGCCATACGATAAGGAGTTAAAGAAATAGGATTGGTACCTGGAAGCAACTCAACATTGAAATCTACATCTCGATCTGGGGGTAAACCAGGTAAATCCTCAGGAAAAACATCAGGGAAGTGTCTAACCACTCTCACATCTTCAATTCTGCTAGGAACGGTCTCCTCTAGCACCACATGAGCTAGATACCCCTGACAACCTTTAGACAACAACTTCTTTGCTCGCAAAGCTGAAATAACACCGTGTCTTACCCCACTCTGCTCACCCACAAAAGTAACTTCAGGTAATCCAGGACGGTGAAACGTAACTACTTTCCCGTAACAATCAATGTTGGCACGATAGAAGTGCAACCAATCTGTGCCCAAAATCACATCAAAATCGACAATATCTAACGGGATAAGATCAGCGGGCATAACAACACCCTCTACTATCACTGGACATCCTGGGTACATACAATCTACAACACATCTCTCTCCTCTAGGCATAGCGAATTCTAAATCGTACTCTAGAGGTGTGGGGTGAGGTTGCGTTACTTGAGCAAATGTATGAGAAATAACGGAATGTGTAGCTCCACAATCAATTAAGACTCTAGCAAAATAACCAAGAATGTTTAACGTACCCATTATCAAGTCCGGGTTGTTCTGAGCATCCTGCAGGGAAATATTGTGAATACGCCCCTGGCCCTGCTGTCGTCCGTCGCGACCTCTGCTCGCTTGAACACCGCGACCTTGAGCTCCACGCCCCTGACTGGGCTGACCCATCTGTCTCGAAGACCCTGCACTACTAGTGGCATTCTCACCCTGTTGATACTGTCCTCCCTGGTACCACTGAGAACCACCTACCGGAGCTGGAGGATACGACATGTAGTTGCTGGGATACGGGGGATAACCACCTTGTGAATACGGGTCCTGGGGGTACTGATACAGTCCCGGGGCATAGGGAACAGCATCACCCTGGTAGTGGTAAGCACCACCTCTACCTGCTTGACCATAATTACTCGGACCCTGGATTTGCCGAATCGGTGCAGGTGGCGGCATAAAGGTCTGCTGCGGCTTCTGCTGCTGACTCTGGGGACAATTCACAGCTATATGTCCCGCCTGTCCACACGTGAAACAAACACCGCTGCCACGCCTGCATTCGCCGAAATGTCGGTTATTACATCTACGGCAAACTGGGGGTCGGTTTCGGCCACCATCACCTTGTCTCTGGCCTCGAGCACCTCCATAAAACCTACATCCACGTCCTTGTCCAGAGGCACTGAAACCACCACTAGATGAACTTGAACTTGCACCACCCCTTTTGAAGTTCTAAGTTTGGCGAGGTCCAAGCGACACTTGACTTTTCCCCTTGTCATCTTTCTTTTCATCACTGTCACTCGACATATTCTCAGAGTCCTCTACCCTCAACAATATCTCATAGAACTCCTGGTAGGACTCACAGTGAGTAGTAGTTACCATAGAACGCCATCTCTTCTTAGTGCCTAATCGAAAACGACGAAGCATCTCCGCCGGATTACCAGCGACATCAGGATAGTAACGAGACAAATCAGTGAACTTACGATAATACTCGTTAGCCGTCATCTTTCGCTGTTTCAACTCAGTGAATTCCTGTTTCTTACGATCGATATACTCAGGGGGTACAAATCTCCTCTGAAACACATCCTTAAAAACATTCCAATCGGTCCTCTGAGCTGGAGTCAACCTACGAAGTTCTTGCTCCCACCAAGCTGCAGGCTCCATCTCCAGAAACCACGAGGTTGTCTCAACCCACCTTTCCATAGGAAGGTTCCCCTGGTTATGCAACACACGGAAAGTCTTCTCTATGTGTTCCAACCAACGTTCTGCGCCTTCATGACCCTCGTTACCTTTAAACTTATCCAACTTCAGGTTATACATAGTCTCCAGAGGAGTCCTCTGGGGAGGGCGCATCACTGTTTGAAGGGCTGTGGCAATCACTTCCCCCAACTGAGTAAGATCAGGGAAACTAGGCTCATCTGAGTGACGTGGTTCCCGACGAGGCGGCATGATTCTGACAGAAGACACCAACTATTAGAATACTCACAAAGACACAGGACTGCCAAACCTAGGCTCTGATACCAAGCTGACACACCCCGACCGAGATCAGGGCGTGCTGGCCGTCACACGAAGGTGACGTAGCCATGTGCGCGTGCGGAAGCGATTAAGATAGTAATATAAAAGTACTAATAATTAAAAACCTAATAGCATACAAAGTACTAGTGTATGTGAGACACAATTCAGAGCAAGTCTACAACAGTCCAAAGGAAAAGATACGACATATATACACCCGAAGGTGACCCTACAATGGTGAGTGTCTGTCAGAAATGCCGGGACGCCCTCTGGGATAAACCACCGAACTTGCTAGACCACTAGAACCTGGAGGGGCGCAAAAACAAAAGCGTGAGTGGGCAAAAACAAAGCTCTTTGAAAACTCTTTAACAAAATACATTCTAACCCCTCGCCGTAAAACCTGTATACTTCCCAGAAAATGAACATATATACATATGTATAGGTATGTCAATCATGCTCCACATATGCCATTCATGCTCACAATATGCCATTCATGCTTGAGAATATGCCACAACAAAATCTCATCATCAAATATAAATACTCAAGCGTAATTCACATCAATAACATATAAACTGGCAGCCGGGAGTCACCTAACGTGACATGTACCGCTGCATATAGAGCTCCAATCTCAACTCAACATCTGAATCTGCACACGAGTCGGAACCACCTAACGTAGTCTGTCCGACAGGACTGGGTGTAATATATACGCTCTAGTGCTACGATCACGTGAAGACTGTGCGAATAATCGCGGGTCACCTACGAGTCGGAACCACCTAATGTAGTCTGTCCGACAAGGCTTGCACCTAACTTGGATCCAAGGCGAGCGTGTGGTGCGGGTGAACATCACGTGAAGGACTCTGCCCCTCTCTGGGCGGGAGCACTAACACCGAGGGTGCAGATTATGAGCTCTCTAAACATCTCAAATTACTATTGCATAACAACATGAATACCGCTTACCTGGCACTTACCTGTGCGTCCACAGCACCAAATACACATTTATATATATGTATGCCACTACTCATACATGCGATGATGCGTAAACAACATTCATATGATGCATGGCATAAAGCAAATAACCTTTTCTATTTAATTTCTGGGAATTAATATGTATATAGGTATATACGGAAAACAAAAGCCCACTCACTGATAAATAGAAGGGTCGTAGCCCCCCTGCCTTGAGTGTGTACGCTCGTCCTCGGAATACGTATCACCTATACGCGACAAAGTTATGAAAACATTAATTTAAAAGCACCTAAGCAACTTCTCGTAATAACTTCTCATATATTGCTCAAAATGGACAATTGAATATACCAACGTGATCTACACAACCTCAGGATCACACCCATATTTTTAAAATAATTTTTTGGACCACGCACGCGCCCCCACGCGCCTGAATAGGCACGGACCCACGCGCCCCCACGCGCGGCCACGTGCACTGCACACTGACGGCGTCAACTGACGCCGTCAGGAATATTCCGTTAACTGACGGAATATTCCGTTAACTGACGCCGTCACTGCCGTTAGGAATATTCCGTTAAACTTAACGGAATATTCCCCTTCCTTCTCCGGCCAGTCGCCGTCGCCGGCGCCGTCGCCGGCGCCGTCGCCGGAAAACTGGGAATTTTTCAAACTTTGTTTTCTCCTTCGTTTTTCAACCATTTTTCACGATCTTTATACCAAAATGAAGCTTAGGACTAGTAGAACAACGTTAGACTAGTTTTAAGGCCTAAAAACCATGAAATCTCACCTACAACAACGATCCAAGTTCGGCCAACTTTGCACAGGACGATCCCGACGTCCAAATTCACCCAACGAACCACTCCCAAGCTCCTGGGAACCTCACAAACACAACTACAAGCTTAGAATCTCCTAAAACAAGCTAGATTAATTTTGCATGAACAGTGTTCAAATCGGCCAAGGCGATATCGACGTGAAAACGTCAAAGTTCTTACCTGGAAATGGCACCACTGGACTCCTCTAAGCCTCACGAGCACGATGATGGTCTTGGTTTCTCGATTGGTGGAGATTTGAGTATGTTTGTATGTGTGTCCGTGTGTAGAGGAAGAAGAAGAAGATGGACTCGGGGGAGAGAGAGAGAGAGACAGAGTGAGACAAAGAGTGAGGGAATGAGGGAGGGAATCCCGGGAGAAAAGAGAGTGTATGAGTGTGTGTGGTCCCACCACACCACACAACACACACTAATGGGATAAAAACGAACTAGGGGTATAATCGTAATTCTCCAAGTACGTTAAAATGAAATTTGGGACGGGATGTTACAAAAAAACTCACCAGAGATCGTTAGTTTTCCGAGAAGAAAACGGCTGTGAATAATCGGTGAGACAAAGACACGAAGGACAGATAGGGAGAACAACGAAAGCGTGGGAGAGAGAAAAAACCTAGGCTCCAAAATAAGGAAAAGCTGAAAATGGTGAGAGAGAGAGAGAGAAGGGAACCCAAAGAAAAGGCAGAGTAGAACTGGAGCGAAAGAACCACTGATGACAGACGCGTGGTTTCCAAGGGTAGAATCGTCATTGTACTGTAGAAAAGCTAAAAGATACAGCTGATGGGAAAAAATTTGGAGGGCATTTTCGCCACTCCACTGTCCGTGAACAGTACACTGGCGTTTGGGTTTTAGTATAGAAATAATATGTCATGAAATTTTCAAACATAGTTCTTTGAGATGATCACGTAGTCGTTTATTTTTTTCTTATTATTGTAACTTGGTAAGATGCTAGGGCTGCTACTGCCTGTGAGACCTGATTTCTCTCTTTAGTTCACCTTCAAGAATCGATTTTGTGTTGCTTATTTGGTGTAAATAAGTTGTAAAATAGGTTGTTTTTTGCTTTCTTCTCTGCTACTTTGCTGCTTCTGTCGAAGTTGCGACTTCACGAGCAAGTGAATGTGCGACTCTTCAAAAACAACCTTGTTGAATAAAATCTAGTTATGCATTTTCGTTTTAGGCCTCAGTTTGTATTGGGATGATTTTCAGTTTAGTTTGAGTTGTTTGGTAAAAGGTAACAACTTCTCACGAACTTGAACGGTCAGATACACTAACGTTCATTGCTTGTTTCTTTGACGAGCCGAGCTTTAACTAATCAAACAAAGATTAAACCTAGTGCAAGTTCAAGTTGTTTCGAGCCGATTTACAATCCTAATTTTTCACGTTTTGAATGAATAACGATAGCAAAGTATTTAAATACAAGATTTTACACATCAGTTATATATAAAAGGAAATTGTTGCTATGAGAATCAAGTACGAATCCCTCTATATTATTTGGGTAGCACCATTTAAACACCAGTTTTATCATATATCCTTAATTAATTTTTGTCCATCGATCTTATTCAATGAATTCGATATAAGGCAAACAAGCTTCTAGAGTTGAATCTATACTGCATTGGGAAGTTCCTCCTCCAATTCAGTGTCGTTAAATTTCCTTCTCCTTAATTATTTCGTACTTTTGTACACTTCTGTGTAGTTAGCCTGAAAATCCATACCAAATTCAAAGAATTTGCAACTATAGAAATTAAAGAAAACTAATGAAAGAGGTTTGAAAATTTTGAGTTTTAACGATAAAGACAAAATAAAGGGTAAAATGAATAGTATCAGGTTTGACTTTTTAGTGTAAAAATATGGTTTTTCATTAAAGTGAACAGTATCGCGAGTTTTTCGTTAAAACTCACTTAAAAATTATTAGTGCTATTATTTCGCTTTTAAATTATTTTTATTATCTTCAGTTCGTGTTTTGTAGTTCGATTAATATTATGCTTAAATTGAAAATTGATTTTTGTTTCTTGGAGTTAGGTACATGGATGGATCCATATAGAGACCCGGGAGGTCTTGAGACCCTCTGGAAACCTGAAGAAACACTTGTGATCGATGTTCGGGACCCTTCAACAATTTGGGCAGGTGCAGCGGACAGGCTAGTTGCCTCTATGGATGTGCATGCAGTGCTTATAAAGAAGAAGAAGAGGTTTCTAATTTTTGTTATCCACCCTTTCTAGGGGTCTAGAAAACTCACAGAGGCATTTCAGCTTTCTCCTGGCCACAGTCAAACAGACTCACTAGCTTGGAGCCCGGGACCTCCCTGTTTTTTGTATTTTAAGAGCCGAAATCTGCGCTCTTACCATTTGGTCACTTGATGTGATTGATTAATTTTGATTATTCAATGAACCAAATTCAATAAAAAATAGTGTTATGGAACCAAACTAGTCTAATATTTTTTTTTTTCGAACTTTTATCTTGAGACCCTCCGATCTTGAAATTCTGAATCCGTCGCTAGTTAGGTATACTTTGGTTTTTAAATATACATCACAAATGTTTTTCTATAATATAAATAACATCTCAACGGAAAACTCGTGGACCCGCAATTCCAAAAGAGATTGAAAAACAAAGGGTGTGCTAGCAACACATCATTTTTTACTTCTGATACATCATTGTTAATATTTTGTAAATTGATCTTTTTAATTTATCTAATTCGATGATCGAAAATCCAAAAAACATACAAAAAAATAAAAAGAGATGTTTGAATATCACGTCTCAAAAACAAAACAAACTTGTTCATTTATTATCCAGGGCGCTGCACTTGATACAGTACCCAGGGAAGGACCACTGTTGCCCCGCTGATTGTGCAGTGAGTATCCCTGTCTTCATTGCATGAAAAGATCCAATTGATATAGTGTCCAGGTTACAAGCACTGGGGAATATAATGTCAACTCCATCGGCAATAGCGCCATCAAAAAGCTCGAATACATAAATATTTTGAATCGGTGGTGTGAATTGGGTAGAGGGACGTCAGTGGGTGACAGTTGGTGTCAGTTTTTATTAACATATATTAATAGCTGTGTGTCATTGAGGGGTGTGTCGGTTTTAAGCGACGTGATCAGTAATTGCAGTGAAGAGCGTCTGTTTTAAGCGACGTGATCATTAAGTACAGTGTGTCAGTGAGGTGTGTTGGAATTGCTCAGTGAGGAGTGTCGGTTTTAAGCGACGTGATCATTAATTGCAGTATGTCAGTGAGAAGTGTCGGTTTTAAGCGACGTGATCGTTAATTGCAGTGTGTCAGTGAGGGGTGTCGGTTGAGCAGACGAAATAATGAATTGGTAGAGAGATGTCAGTGGGTCACAGTTGGTGTCGGTTTTTGACGACCGACGGAAGGTTTTCTCCCGTAATAAAAGTCCTGTCATCCCCCATTTCCTCTGTGCGCCCCCTTTCTTTCCCTGCTTATTTTTCTTCAGTTCTCTCTCTCCTTCTGCTTCCAGGAGCCTTTGTCATGGATGAATATTCGAAGAACAACATTTTTAGGAACAACAATTTGAAGAGGAAGAGTTCGAAACTGGGTCGTTTTTAAATTATTTTTATTTATCTTCAATTTGTGTTTTGTAGTTTGGCTAATTCCCTCTTCGCCGTGCGTCCATTTCTTCTCCAATTTCAGTCTTTCTCCTTCTCTTCCTAGTAACTTTTGCTATGGATCAACATATCGAAAATCAACTTTACGAGGAACTCCAATTCAAAGAAGAAGAGTTCGAATCTGGTTTATTTTTAAATTATTATTATTATTATTATTATTATTAATTTCAGTTTCTGTTTTGTTTTATTAACTAGTATTATGTTTAAATTGAAAATTAATTTTTGTTTCTTGATTTTTAATTGTTTGTTCTATATTAATAAGGGACACCTCAACAGAGACGCGGACCCTTAATTCCCAAATGGATAGAATAGCCTTGTTCATTTGATTCGTCTGGAAAATGCATTAGTGATAATTATAGTGTTTTTTCAAAATATGTACCGACGGAGTTAGAGATCACAGAAATCTTCCGTTCACAAGATATTGACGTTTGATTAAGAAACATGACAATGAAGTTTTCTGGAATAGAATAAAGATATATATATATATATATATTTTTTTTTTATTTTACTTGAAAATAGTAGAATAAGTTAATGATTATAATAATAATTAATTAGTTTGAGTTTTTTTTTTTTATGAATTTAGAAAAGTTTTTTTTTTTTCAAGAAGAAGATGTAGCGAAAATGTCTATGATCCGTCACATGATGTTTCAGATTGCGGAGCATGAGCACAAAGAACATAGAAATAGTTAGAAAAAATTATTATACTAATAGAGCAGTCGATGAGTACTACAACCCTCCTCTTGATATGAATCTTGCATAGTGGATTGAGTTGCTGGCATATTACAATAAAGAAAAAACAAAGGTAAACGTTTTATGGTTTATTTTGTTATATCTTTAAATTTGTTCAATAAAGTTCCTTATTTTTTAGGAGATTGCCGAAAAAAATAAGATTAATCGGCAGTTGAAAACAATGGACCGTACAACTGGTTCAAAATCTTTTGCAAGAGTGCGATGAGAATATATATGAGTTGTACATTTAAAAAAAAATGTTGTTAATTTTAAATTTATTATATAGTTGTTAGTAATTTTATTTTTAATGTGAAGTTTGCTTAAAATTGTTTGTTTTTTCATTGACTTATAATTAAAGCTGAATAAGCATGGGAAATAGATAGATCTTGTTTCTTTTTTTTTTGTCATTGTCATACACAAAAAAATAGAACTTGGATTGATGAAACATCTCAACGTATAGGGATTTTTTTGTGTTAATATTTCATTGTTATTAATTTTTAATATCTATAATTAATTTTTCTGTTTTATGATTGTTAAATTTTTATTTTTAAAAATTGTATTGCAAGAGAAGCATGGAGAGTAATATTCTATCTTTGATTAAGTCTGACTAATTAGACAATGCTGAACTTAAGATCCGAGTTTATGTCGAGACGATGGGTCTTGAGAGTCATAATGGAGTCAGAGGATTTGGGCATGGAGTGACTCTCAGGACCCATCGTCTCAACATAAACTCGGGTCCTAAGTTCATCGTTGTCTTCTTGGCCAGACTCAATCAAAGATTGAATATTGCTCTCCATGGTTGCCTTGCAATATAATTTTTAGAAATAAAAATTCAATAACTATAAAATAGAAAAATAAACTATAGATATTAAAAATTAATAACAATGAAATACTAACAAGAAAAAATTAATTACCCCTGTGCGCTGAGATGTTTCATCAATCCAAGTTCTATCTTTTTGTGTATGACAATGATGAAAAAAAGAAATAGGATATGGCTACTTCCCATGCTTATTCCGCTTTAATTATATGTCAATGAAAAAACAAACAATTTTAAGCAAACTTCATATTAAAAATAAAATTTCTAACAACTAGATAAATTTAAAATTAACTACATTTTTTTTAAAAAATGTATAACCCATGCATATTCTCGCCGCACTCTTGCAAAAGATTTTGAACCGGTTGTATGGTTCATTGTTTTCAACTGCCGATTAATCTTTATCTTTTTCGGCAATCTCCTGAAAAATAAGGGAATTTATTAGACAAATTTAAAGGTATAACAAAATAAACCATAAAATGTTTACCTTTGTTCTTTCTTTATTACAGTATGCCATCAACTCAACCCACTGTGTAGGATTCACATCAGGATGAGGGTTGTAGTGCTCATTGATTGCTCTATTAGTATACTATTTTTTTAATTTATTTCTATGCTTTTTGTGCGCATGCTCCGCAATCTGAAGCATCATGTGGCGGATCATAGGCATTTTCGCCATATCTTCTTCTTGAAAAATAGTACTTCCTTAAATTCAAAAAAAAAAAAAATCAAGCTAATTAATTATTATTATTATAATCACTGATTTATTATACTATTTTCAAGTAAAAAAAAAATATCTATACCTTTATTCTATTCTAGAACACCTCCTTGTCATGTTCCTTAATCAAACGCCAGTCTCTCGTCAATGGAAGATTTCTGTGATCTCTAACCTCCACCGCTACATATTTTGAAAAAGCACTAGAATTATCACTAATGCATTTTCCAAACGAATCAAATGAACAAGGTTGTTCTGTCCATTTGGGAATTGAGGGTCTGCGTCTCCGTTGAGATGTTCCTTACTAATACAAAACAAACAATTAAAAACCAAGAAACAAAAATCAATTTAAGCATGATACTAGTTAAAATACAAAACTGAAACTGAAATTAATAACAATAATAATTTAAAAATGAACCAGCTTTGAACTCTTCCTCTTCGAATTGGAGTTCCTTTGAATGTTGATCCATAGCAAAAATTACTAGAAGGAGAAGGAGAAAGACTGAAATCGGGGAAGAAAGGGACACAAAAGGAAGATGGAATTAAACAAAAGTGCTTGCACTGATGAAATGGGGAAGAAAGGGAAATGAAAGCACAGATGAAATGGGGATGTTAGGGGTTTAAATATGGATAGTAAGTTGGCGTCGGTTAAAATCGACAGTAACTGTGCTGACGTCGAATTAATTGTACGTGGCGCCGAATTAAATGAAACTTGTGTCAGTTTCAACTGACACAACATCTGACACACTTGATTCGAAATAAATAGAAGTCACGTCGGTTAAAATCGACACGTTGTCTGACACACTTGATTGAAATGCACGTGGCATTGAAATAAATGGAGCTTGCGTCGATTAAGACTGACATGATTTTTCATTTGAGGGATTAGAAGAGGATTAGACAAGAAGAAAACTCATCCTTTCTAATCTATTATTTTGAGGAGGATTGAAATGGATAAATTTTCTTCATAAGTAATCCATCTGCTACGTTCTAAACTGTCATAATTTTTCATTTCTCACCTCAATATACCTTCAAACTAAGGAGTTATTCCTCCAATCCATTCCAGTACAATCTTACAAACCAAACGAGCCCTAATGACCCTTTTGGTGGACCGGATCGGACGGGACATGAGCCATTAAATTGAATACGAGTCCATGCCGTTCATTGATGGGGTCAAAATATAATTTGGACGTACAAGATGGGTATCCTAGATACCAATATCGTAGATACGGTGGGATATGAAACCCATCCTCACGGGTTACGACTTACAAGCGAAGGATGCAAGGCTAGTGTTTCCTTAAGTAATTAACCATTGTTAGTTAATTAGAATGTTAGGAGAAACTAAATAGTTATTGGAGTCTCATTATTTACCACTTCACCATACTATGTATCATTGTATTCAACTTCAACACAGAATTATATAACCAATGAGTTAAAGCAAATAAAAATGAATTGTGATAGATTTTTACTTCGTTTTAGCGGTGTTTTCTTCGATTCTTGCAAAGCGGGAAGTCTTTTATCATTGCTTTCCACTAAGATCCATAAATTCTAATAATTACAAATGTAAAAATTAATATTTAACAAACAATATTAACTATTAGAGAGAGGGATAACAGAGGGCCTTTGACAAGGACTAGTAAATACTTTTAACCACTTGAAATACAAATTTCGTTTGTCACATTTTTAGTTTAGAGATAGATGTTAAATAACAAGATATTTGATTCAACAATTTTCATGTGAGTAGGAAAACTAATAAATCTGCATTTCCAGTAAATCTTTTGAGTATACGTAACCTAGTTATCTTCAAAGATATATACATATAACCAACTCACTACATTTTTCGTCAGCAACCAACCAAGAAATTATCGATGAAGAAATAGCCAAAAACTCCCTCTTTCCACTAGACTACTTCCCTATAAATTGAAGTTTCTTCCAAAATAATCTTAAGGTTTAATTTATCTTTTTGTCAATAATGTTCTTTTGATTATATGGTTGTTTTCTCAGTAAGAAGGGCATTAAATTGATTATTATTATTATTATTAAAAATGCAACATAAACTACACCACACTATTTTTCAAAATAAAAAACGAAGTTAAGACTTGAAATTTGACAAAAAGAGAAAAACATAGAAGTTTGAACAATAAAAATTACCAAGAGGGTTAGTGAGCAATCTAATATGCATGCAAGGTAACACAGCAACAAGGAGCAACTTTGTTAAATGTGTTTTGGTTAGTAGCTAAACATGCGATTAAAGTGAAATCGGCAAGGTCAAGATGTCATATAATAGTAGAGTTTTTTATCGCAAATGATCTCAAAATAATATTATAGATTATTGACAACAATGGAAAACGAAAAACAAATTGTTCACAAGTTGTTTGGTATAACCTTTCCGGTGATAGCTAGCTAGTAGGTGCCCATCTACGATGCCTTCCGATATTGCAGCAAATCCAGCTAACATATGTAAAATCTGATACAATTTTTATAAGTGTTCGGATATTGATCAGTGCAAGTAATCCGGGTTTGGCGTGTAAAACGTGGGTTGATGCCGATATTTGATGCCTTAGTTTGTACGTAAACCAGCCAGAGTTGGCAAATCTTGGATTTTTGCAGCATCTTTAGAAATTATTCGGGCGAGAAGCTAATCCAAATCTGTTAGTGCGCATGAAATGTGCATAGGATCCTACGTGAGCTTGGAAATTGTGGTTAAGGTATCGAATTATGTTTAGGTTAGCTGAAGCTTGTAATTTGTAAGGTGCAGTTAAAAAAATGGAGGGGAAAAAATACACCAAGGTAGGTAGCGGTGAAGAGATTTCGAGTATAAATTAGTCCTTGCTAGTTATGATTGTGATCATCGAAAAAAATGGCTAAGCATGGAGCTCTCTTGTGTTCTTATGCTTTCCCTATTCTTATACTCACTATCAGCTTCTTCTGCAAAGCCATTGGTCAAGAAGATAGAAAGGTTCACATTGTGTACATGGGGTCACTTCCGACTGTTGAATTGTACTCATCGTTGTCTCACCACCTCGGTATACTAGAAAGAGTTGTCGAGGGAAGTTCTGCTGCAAATGTCTTGGTCAGAAGTTACGGAAGGAGTTTCAATGGATTTGCTGCCAAGCTCACCGAGCGCGAAAGAGAAAAGCTTGCTAACATGAAGGAAGTGGTCTCTGTGTTTCCAAGCAGAACTTACCAACTTCAAACAACAAGGTCTTGGGACTTTATGGGTTTACCAGAGAACGTCGCTCTAAATACCACCGGTGGCAGTGAGAGTGATATTGTTGTCGGTGTGATTGACACCGGAATTTGGCCTGAATCCAATAGCTTTAGAGATGATGGTTTTGGTCCTCCTCCCAAGAGTTGGAAAGGTGCTTGTGAAGGTGGCCAAAATTTCAATTGCAACAACAAGATCATCGGAGCTCGATATTACACATTAGAGGAGTCTGCAAGGGATGTAATAGGTCATGGAAGCCACACTGCCTCAACGGCAGCAGGTAGTGCCGTGAAGAATGTGAGCTTTTATGGACTAGGCAATGGTACTGCAAGAGGAGGAGCTCCTGGTGCAAGAATCGCCGCGTATAAAGTCTGCACTGATCAAGGATGCACTTCGGAGAATATCTTGGCTGCTTTCGATGATTGTACTGCTGATGAAGTCAGCATCATTTCAGTTTCAATTGGATCTGCTTCCGCGCCTCCTATGGAATATGATCCTATAGCCATTGGCGCTTTTCATGCAATGAAGAAGGGGATAATGACCATACAATCTGCTGGCAACAGTGGCCCTGGAGAGGGTACTGTATCAAGTACACCACCATGGATTTTTACGGTTGCAGCATGTAGCATCGATCGTAAATTCATTGCCAAGGTTTTTCTTGGAAATGGACGTACATTGGATGGGCTAGCCGTGAATGCTTTTGAATCAAATGAAACAAGTGCACCTTTGATATATGGAAGAGAGGCTTCGAGTCAATGCTCAGAATACCCTGCACAGGATTGTGCAGATGGCTGCCTAGACCCTGACAGAGTCAAGGGAAAATATGTGATGTGTGATAACTTTGGAGGACTAATTGAGGCTGATCGAGCTGGTGCAAGGGGTGCAGTTTTAAAGAATGCAAGAGATGATGTTCCTTTTGTTCTCCCACGATCTATGAGCGGTGTAAACAACAATGATTATAATCTGGCCAAATCCTACCAGAACTCCACCACAAATCCTCGAGCAAATATAGTAAAAAGTGAAGTCATAAAAGATCCTACTGCACCGAGGGTCGCTTCCTTCTCTTCGCGTGGTCCTAATCCAATTTTACCAGAAATTCTGAAGCCGGATATTTGTGCCCCAGGAATAGCTATTTTGGCTGCATATTCTCCAAATGCTTCTGCCTCAGCCAGCCCTTATGACGAGAGGCGCGTAAAGTACAATGTACAATCTGGAACCTCCATGTCTTGCCCCCATGCTGCTGGTGCTGCTGCATACGTTAAAGAATTCCACCCGGATTGGTCTCCAGCAGCCATTAAGTCAGCTCTTATGACTACAGCTTGGCCCATGAATGATACAAGCACTTCCCCAGGCGAATTTGGTTATGGAACTGGACATCTCAATCCTGTAGGTGCTAAGCAGCCGGGACTTGTGTACGATGCTTCTAAAGAAGATTACATTAAGTTGCTTTGCATGTTTTATAAGGATGAGACTCGAGTTAGACTCATCTCGGGAGATAACAGCACGTGTCCTACTGGCTCCGACAAAGGAACACCAAGGGATCACAATTACCCTTCAATGCTTGCTAATGTAACATCAAGGGCATCATTTAAGGTTGAATTTCCTAGAAGAGTTACGAATGTTGGCCATGCAAACTCCACATACAAGGCAAGTATCTCCAGGAATTCTGAAAATGCCGACATCAAAGTGGTGCCTGAAGTCCTTTACTTCAAATCCTTGAATGAGGTGAAAAGTTTCGTTGTGATCGTTGCTGGACCAGGCCTGTCCGTGGCTGGAATTGTGACTGCGTCACTGACTTGGTCTGATGGAAATCACCACGTTACTAGTCCAATTATTGTATGGGGAGTGTAGCGCAATCTTGGCCTTAACTGCACTGTTTGTAGTAATAATATTCGGGACTTGATTGTTGCATTGCATAGCAAGCAAACTTTCTGATTGTATGCGAAACATTCTTCATACTAGTCAAGTTCATAAAATAAAGCCAAACAATGAGAATTTTACGAGAGAGAATCAATTATATTTGAATTAACATACGAAATTTGAATGTAGAATTTCTGTTTCTGAAGTGTAGTTAAGCGGCCAGTTATTATGTGTTTCAGAAGGGAAGTATGCTCATGAATCATGATCTCTCCTCTACCGCAAACTTATTGAACTCGAGAGCAAGTTTCAAATCTTGATCTTACTTCCGTTTCCGATATAATCTTGATCTTCGATTATATTGCAGTCCACATATTTCTTGTGTAACCATACAAATTTATTCAATTATATGAATTTGAACAAGGAAGATCTATGAAGATGACTTAAAAAATGAACATACCTAAAAGAGTAGTTAGCGCCGTATTAAGTTACCAATTAGTTAGCGCTTGAGTGCTCTTGTATATTAGACATGAGTTTTAGTTGAGAGAGAGACACCCTTGTTGTTGATAAACATTGCAATGTTCACAATAATAATCTTTTTGAAAGTTGTGGTATATTATTGATGACCACAAATGAACCGGTAGGATCATGAAATTACTTTGTGAAACGGGTCTATACAAGTGATTAGTGTCATATTAAGTTACTAACTGTTTAGTGTTTACTGCTTAAGCTCTGGTGTGTGTGGGAAAGACTTAATTTTAAATATAAAGAAAAATATCAGCATATCAGCGTATAACATATACACATGATCTCGATAGTTAATGGAAATCCATACAGCTGCAATTCAGATGGAATTGACCTTCTTCTTGGATTTAGTTGCCAAGTATAAACTGTACACAATCTGAATTGTATTCAACATTTGGATTTTGTTCATCCTGCGTGTAGAAAGAAAGAAATTTTCATGTCCATAAAAACTGTGGTCAAGGGATAAAATCCATTCCTATAGGAAACAAAATCTGGATGTTAGTGCAATCGAGACTTTCGTTGTGATTCATCAAACCATAAATTACTCGTCACTGGTTAGAATTGTCATCATCGAAACAAAAACAATGGCAAAGCATGGATCTCTCCTGTATGCTTTCTCCATTATTCTCGTGCTCGCTGTGAGCTTACTGTCTGAAGCCACTGATCAGGAAGATAGAAAGACATATATTGTCTACTTGGGATCACTTCCTAAGGATCGGTTGTTCTCGCCATTGTCTCACCACGTTGGTATTCTTGAAAGCATTACAGAGAGCAGCTCTCCATCGAATCTCTTGGTCAGAAGCTACAAAAGGAGTTTCAATGGATTTGCTGCCAAGCTCACTGACCGAGAAAGAGAAAGGCTTGCTAACATGGAGGGAGTCGTCTCTGTGTTTCTGAGCACAACTTACCAACTCCAAACAACACGTTCTTGGGAGTTCTTGGGTTTCAGTGAGAAGGTCAAACGAAACCCCACTGTCGAGAACAATGTTATTGTTGGTGTCATCGACAGTGGGATTTGGCCTGAATCAAATAGCTTTAGTGATGAAGGTTTTGGGCCAGCTCCCAAAAAGTGGAAAGGAGTTTGCAAAGGTGGCTTCAATTTCACTTGCAACAACAAGCTCATTGGAGCACGGTATTACATTGATTCCACCGCTAGAGATGAAGTAGGACATGGAACTCATACTGCCTCAACAGCAGCAGGCAATCCCGTAGAGCGTGTGAGCTTTTATGGACTAGCGCAAGGCACTGCAAGAGGAGGAGTTCCCTCAGCGAGGATTGCTGCATATAAAGTTTGCGGTTCAGAAGGGTGCAGTGTAGATGGGATCTTGGCTGCTTTTGATGATGCCATTGCCGATGGAGATGACATCATTACAATTTCAATTGCAAGTGAAACTGCTCCCCCGTTCCATGAGGATCCTATAGCAATCGGTGCTTTTCATGCAATGGAGAAAAGGATACTTACCTCGAATTCTGCAGGCAATTATGGCCCTGCAGAGCGTTCTGTATCAAGTGTAGCACCATGGATTCTTTCAGTTGCAGCAAGTAGCACAGATCATCGAATCATTGACAAGGTTGTTCTTGGAAATGGAAGGACACTTGTCGGTAGTTCAGTGAACACTTTGGAATTAAATGGAATGAGTTATCCGTTGATAGAAGGAAAGGATGCGTTAAGATCAAGTGGATGCGTGGACTGTGAAGACGGTTGCCTAGACCCTGATTTAGTTAAGGGAAAGATTGTGGTATGTCGCCAGGCAAATGGCAGCATCGAAGCTCATCATGCCGGTGCAATAGGTGCAATTACAAGCACTACCGGATCTGATGTATCATTCATTGTCCCACTACCTGCCACAAGTTTTAGGAGCAAAGATTATGATGTGGTGCATTCCTACCTCAACTCCACAGCTAAACCTCTAGGGAACATACTAAAAAGTGAAGTCATAAAAGACCTTGCTGCACCCACTGTCGCTTCCTTCTCTTCGCGGGGGCCTAATAATATTTTACCCGAAATTATCAAGCCAGACATAACTGCCCCGGGGGTTGAAATTTTGGCTGCATTTTCACCTGTTGCTTCTCTGACAGATAGCTCTGAAGACCTGAGGCATGTAAAATACTGTATACTATCTGGAACCTCCATGTCTTGCCCGCACGTAGCTGGTGTTGCTGCGTATATCAAGACATTCCACCCCAACTGGTCTCCAGCTGCCATCAAATCGTCTATCATGACCACGGCTGGGCCTGTGAATAACACCAGCAATTCCACCGGTGAATTTTTGTATGGTTCTGGACATATCAATCCTCTAAAAGCTGTAGATCCGGGGCTTGTGTACGAAACTTCTAAGGATGATTATATTAAGTTGCTCTGCTCGATCTTGGACGAGGCGAGTGTTCGACTTATATCAGGCGATGACCACCCTTGCTCTGCAAAGACCGGGAAAAAATCTCCTAAGGATCTCAACTACCCTTCAATGGCTGGTACTGTTGCACCAGGGACTTCTTCGTTTTCGCTTAAGTTTCATAGGACAGTTAAAAATGTTGGCCTTGCAAACTCGACATACAAGGCAAATATCATCTCAAAGTCTGGAGTTGACATCAAGGTGGTGCCTCAAGTTCTTTCCTTCAAGTCCTTGAACGAGGAGAAGACATTCGACGTGACAGTTTCCGGAAGAGGTATGCCATATGGATCACATGTATCTGCGTCGCTGGTGTGGACGGATGGTACTTACAGTGTTCGAAGTCCAGTTCTTGTATTCAGCCTCTAAGCTTCGTCACAAGTGATAGCTAATGTGGATTCACTGCTCCAAACAAAATATATTTTCTGAATGTATTTCATACGTTTTCATCTATTTAGGTTGAAATAAACATGCCTTTGTTGTAGGCCTATTTTACTGATGAAAAAGAGGGAAAGAGGGCCGGCGGCAAGGAGAGGAAAAATAGAGAGTTTAAGAATTATGTGGTATGATTTCTCACCCCTTTTGCCTTTATTTATGGTGACAAGGAAGAGAGGATCTTTGTGCCCTTATTTATGGAGACAAGGAAGAGAGGATTACACAATCACACAACTAATGGAATTGGAATTACAACACTCCCCCTTTGAATGTGTAAATACTCAAATAGATGACACATCAGGTCTTCAGTGAATGTAGAAATAATTAATTAACTAATAATAAAATTAAGCACAAATTATTGGCACAGTCCGCAACAACGGCGCCATTTTTTTGGTAGCAAGAATCTAATCTCTTTAGTCTTAACGAATTTGTATTTACAAAACAATTAACACCTTTAATCAAAGAGTCACACACGCCCACGGGGTGAGGAGTTTGACCAATGGCTCTCCTAAGAATAACTCTAAAAAGAGCGAGTGTTTAGGGTTTGTATGAGTAGCAAAAGCTTACCAAAGTTTGGTAGAGATGAGATATTTATAGGGAGGTGGCCAGCCTAGGTGGAGGGTTTTGCCCTACACGTGGTGGTTTCCCATTATCCTATGTTGTGTTGTCCGTGGGATCGATAAGGAAATAATATTCTCAAGATATTAATTAGGAGATAATATCTTGGGATGATGATAGAAGCATCCTTGATTGGTTGCGATGAGGATTTCTTGTTTGAGTCAATCTTCAATTGAGAATGTATTAAAAATGGGATTTGGTGATTAATCCTATTAAGCACTGTAGCTTGAAAACCTGTTTGTAATATGTAATTTGACTTTCTGAATTGCTGAGATTTCTCTACTCTAACTCGACGGTTGTTCGAAACGAAACTAATGTCTTGGCCACGGTAGTATGCTCGCCCTTGCACACAAGTCTGTATTCCCTTCTACTAAATTATTGTCTTGTCAAGGTATATATTAATGCCAACGTTCTTTTCCCCTCTAGTTTCCTAGGAGCTAGAGGATTCAAATTGTACAAGTCTTTAAACTTTTAATGTTGCTATCGGAAAATTAACAAGGAAATGTTAGAAAAACAGGGAAGTTCTGTGCCTACAAGTAGGAATGTGTTTCGATTGGCATCAAAGTTTCATCATCTTTTTTTTTTTTTTTTTTTTTTTGGGAGAGTGATTTCCAACATCGATTTTCACGTTCTACACACGCCTCTTAATTATGGCCTCGATTCTCTTCTGATATGTTTGATCCAATGCCTTGAAAAAAGGGACGGTGTGCAGAAATCCTGTCCCTTTTTTTCACTTGCTATCACATTTTCGACAAGGGTGGATGTTTTAAGGCTCTTGAGTTCTGGGCACCAAAATTTCATGTAGAACCTTATATCTAAGAGAGTCTATCGACGAGTACGAGAAGACACGGAAAAATTGCACTACATTCGCTTATGCTTCCATCCAAAGTTCTTAAGAGAAGATTACCAAATACGAAATACCAGAGCAATGTAAATGTTGATGGATGAACTCCCAAATTTCCCAAACTGGACACTGCTTTAAGTTTCATACATAAAAAATGAAAAATAAAATCGAATCCATCTGCATGCCACGAAGTTAAAATCCTAAATTTTTTACCTACAGATCAAAAAGAAAAAAACTACAGTAATATACAACCGAGACTCGCTTGACAGAGCTATCGATATAATGACTTCTACGGTATAACATACACACAATCGATCATGGTGAGTTGCAAACCTCGGCATCATAAAGGTCACGTAAGTTTCATTTCCTTAATGCCGGCTATTGATTAAGAGGCACGCATTCAAGCTCAATCTCCAGTATACCCCTCTCAACATTCTGCAGCCTGAGAGAGATCTGCTGTCTTACTCTCCCGTCTACTAGGTTGATGACACCATCTTTTACGAGTGTGTTTTCTTTGCTGGCTACCCACTTTCCAAGCTGCATCGGCTCATTGATCGTGGATTTCTCATAAGCTATAGCAGCACTCACCAGAGGTTGAATATCAATCTCGGCCTCACCCATATAATCATCAGCTTTGAACGTATCTTTGTCATACACCAGCTGAACGTAACGATAGAAACATTACTAGAAAATTTTATACAATACTGAGATGCAAAGCACATAAACATCTTCATCGATAGTAAGGGAATGCTAGTATACGACTCTATAGATTATGCGTATATAACAATAATAAATCAAGTCAAAAACAAAAGCAGAGAATCTTATCAGTTTCTTATGGTAGGCTATGACTTTTATACGCTTTCTGTAACCGTGGAGGAAATTTTGTGCACTGGGGAATTCAATTTTACAACCGTCCCAAACTAAAGGGGAAAAAAAGTTTCTGAAATTTATTGAACGCTTCCTTTGACATTAGTGCTCAATATACAATTAATTTATGTACGAACATTTTAGGAGAAAATCATTTTTAGTTTATCAACTGCAACACCAGAAAATGTTACCCTGTTTAAAAACTTCACAAATCTGGGCAACTAATGAACTACGTTATTAAAGTTGGCCACCTGATGATGCACAAAATTGAATCTGCATAACTTTGCTGATTAAAACACAAACAAAAATATAAAACAGCTCACCACGCAATGAAGGCAGCACATCTTTATCATTTATAGGTAAATAACCTACTGTCTTGCATTAAATAGCAATCTCAACACGATACACATGAAATTTGAATCTATAATGTAAAAAATAGTGCATGGGGCGGACTCGATGTCATAGTAATTTCATAGGAACCAAGTAAAACTTACCACTTTTAGAGGAGGTATGTGATCAGGAATTGACAGCATCAGGCTCTCATTCCATACGGGATTAAGATTGTTCTTTATGACACGCGTCTTCACTGACTGCAACAAATATTTAGGGAAAACTGCATTTTAAGTTTATTGACAAGGTTGAATTCATGTCAAAACTATAGCTTAAGTAGAAGAAACTTACTTGGTGACCCAATGCAAGGATGACGTAAGGGTCACTTGTCATCATATCCCGTACAACTAGGTTGGTTCCTTTAACCACATTCACCTTGATTAATCCAACAAATTCGATCATACCTGCCTATAATGTACACTTGAAGCAGTAAGATTATATGCATATCAACCAAAATTTCAAACTTATACAAAAAACTTTGATTCCTCCTTTGTGATTGTCATGGATTAAAACTATGGCACAACTATTTCTGGTTCACATTTAAAAATAAAAATCCTTTTTTTCCAAATAAAGAAAATAGACATGGTACTATATAACCTCGCTCCAAAGGGAGCAAGGGCATCAAAACGACTGAGAAATAACAAAATAAAACAACACAGTAATCAAACAAAAAGGCCATTACCATTGGCATTGAGTAGCCCTTCTTTGCGGTCTTATGTTCAGAGTCTTTTCTTCCCCAACTGTTACGAAATGCCTGCCCAATACGGTTTTTCGTTGGTTGTTTCTCATACTGTTTCTTATCTTGGGTAGAACTAAAAGTTGAATTGCTAGGAGGTGATCTCTTATTAGGTGGAAAAGGACATGACAACGGTTCATTGGGGTTCAAGAAGTCTAGCAGCTCATATTTTCTCCTGCATATTCAAGAATTAAATCTCAGATTTAGAATGGTATATGTTTCAAAACAAAGTAATGAAAAGATTTTACTTGAATTACCTTATAAAATAAAAGCGCTCCTCTATAGATGAATCTGGTTTTGGTTTACAGAAATTTTCTGGCAAGCAAGCCTCATACTTCTTGTTTACAGTAGTATTTCCTCCCATACTTGCCAAGATATCAACTTCATCGTCTGACCATTCATCTAGCTTCACTGATACAACCTATCATATTTCCAGATCAGATTAGAATCTCCAAATTCCAATACTCTATAGTCAAAGTTTCGCATCATACAGTCTTTCTGGTAAATCCAGAACAAGGTACAATAATCCATACCTTCGAAATATGCACTCCAAGGCTTCTATGTACACCAGAACACTTTATACAAATAAATACTCCAAAGCTTAAAGATCTGATATTGAACCAATCAGTACAGTCAAAATACAACGTAAGCAACCAAAACAGTCATAGCTTACATACATCTAGGAAGAGGCAGTCAAAGTGAAAAACTCAAAACATGAGGTTGTTTCATTTACTAAATACCAATATCATCAAGAAAGTTGGGGTTCCACCATAAAACTAATTGACAATATGGCGAGTTGCCCAATTACTTGTAAGCACATGCAAAGTCCCTTTCTTTCCTAATGTGGGATTCATACTCTCAACAGTATCATCCAACTCATAAGTTGTGAATATCTCAAACCTCAAATTATTGCGCAAAAGATATCAATATTACCAACAATTCTAAAATCAATCGTCAAATTCACAACTACTCATTAAGCATCATTGTGAAAACATGTGTCATTACTCATCACAAATTTTCCTTCAATCCACGTGCAGGACCCACTCTCAAACAGTGAACATGCATGAAATTTGCACTGTCCGCATTGGGATATATACTTAACTCAAAATAGAGCTCAATAGGATGAAAAGAAGATTGTACAGATAATAACATAATTAATGGTGGACAGGAAAAGGACCATGTAAGATACTTTTTTATTGAATACCAGGTAAGACACTTAAACACCTTCTATTAGTTCGAAGTAACTTCATAAAATGTTTTCTTCAGTTTTTATTAAAACTGGAACAGGATAGATGGTAAAACATTCTCTTCATGCAAATATGATACTCACACCCATTTTGGATCTAGAGCTCCACAATCTGCACATGACCTGTTGGCAGATTGGCGCAACAAAATCTCCAGCCTTTCTTGTGGACCTGTTCAATGAACTATAACGGTTACAAAAGATACGATGTGCTCTTATTACAATGTCACAGGGAGACCCACAATAAAGAAAGGAAAATCATCCCAAAAAAAAAAAAAAAAACAAATCGGTACATCAGATAGTAGAGAGCTTGGTTATGCAGAACTTATTTTTCAGGATTTAATTTTACTGGTACATGATTTTTAGGTATTTATAACCACAAGTTGGGTTCTCAAAGGCTGGACGTATCCCCCTCATTACCAGTTACCACTAACACTTTTCACATAGTAAACCTTCTATTTGAACTTCATATTCACAGTCTTTTGTCTGATCTCCATGAAGGTAAACTAGAGGCATCAAATAACAGGATAGAAAATGGAGGTATCGGATATCCCCGAGCTATCCATATACTATATCTGATCCACTGCAATTTGAAATGTTTCTTGGAGCAATCATGTTGTATGTTAAAAGCCAATATCATAACTTTGAGTATCATCTATTCAAATGGCTTACTGCAATTTTGAGTGAATAGTGACACGCCACTAACAGTTAACTACACTAACATGTCATGAAAATTAAAATCTTTGCAAGTCAGAGCACACACGCATTCTTAAACACGCATTTGATGTAAAGGATAAAGAGTACCAGATAATGACCGTTGATCACTAGGGCATCTCCAAGCCGGTGCGTCTGAACATAAGAGATCATACAGGCAAGAACCTGATCCTACAAATGAAACATGTTAATTTATTGATGAAACGCAGTATAAATTCATCTGTGCAACACCGTGCAATCAATTCATCAAGTTTTGTACTCTTGAAAAGTATGTTTAACATCAAGAAGGTACAACATCACCAAATGTTGCCATTAAACAATTTTGAAACCACGTAAAAGCATCAAAATTCTGAGGAATTAATGTAGATTTTCACTTGAAAGTTCCAATATAAGATATGACCTGACCAAAACCATTTGTTTCATTTCAAAACACAAATTTATTACTTTTCTTTAGCAATTAATTATCCTGCCCTCACAAGGTAATATATCATATCTTTTCCAAACGCTTTAAATTTTTATGAAGGTTATAAATGCAGCTGCAAGATAATTCTTCTCAACTATTAAAAACCATTCCTAAAATATAACTTATACCTGAAACTTTGTTGGGAACAGAATTATCTTGCTGGGTAGACATCTCCATCCTCCAATGATTCAGACCCAAATCATGAAAAAAAGTGCTACTTTCTGAGGATACCCATTTAATCAATCAGCAATTCCTCTGCATCCAATTCCACATTAATTAAATATATATACCCATTTAATGAAAAGGGGAAATCAAAACAGATATGAAACAAAGGATTTAAAAGGGTTCTTACAGATTGAAATATAGGCTATCAAAAGAAAAGGTGGAATGGGTTTTTATCTGAAACAAAAAGGGGCTCTTATAGGCAAATTGGTAGACCATACATACAGTTTTCAAAAACAATCCACCAAACAAAAATCTACCCAGATGGGTCTTCACAGATTGAGAGAAATTCTTGACATCAAACAGATTGAAGCTCAAAACTTTGGGTTATTTGGATTGAAAAACAAAGGGGGAAAAGGGAAGAAATTGGTGGGTGGGCCAAGAAAGTGAATAATATTATCTTTTGTGATAGGATTTTGGAGAAAAGCCAAAGCAGAGATTGAGGGTAAGAGGATGGAAATGATGGGAACAATGTGCAAAGTGGGTTTTGCCAAAATATTGTCAATCCTTCTATTTTCTCTCTTTCTTTAATTTTGTATATAATAATTACATTTGAAAGATACAGTTTTTTGTTTTTTTTTCTTGGTAAATCAGAACGGAGCCTCTAAACTGAGTCTGGCATGGAAAACAAATAAAACAAATAAAACAGAGTTTGGCCTATCTTCTAAAAAAAAGAAATATAAAAAATGAGCATCGGGAATGAAGCATTTTGTGGTAGTTGGGTTGTTTATCATGCATTCATGAGGCAAACATGTATCCACGTTTGGTCCTACCAAAAAGATCCAACGAAAAATAAATAAATAAATTGTCCTATCAAATCAGGTGGTCCAATGGTTAATGTGAATTTTAAATCCGTATTACACACGATACATTTTGGATTTGATTTTTGACGCGTGTGAATTACATGATGGCCTTCAATAGAGACTAAAATGCCTCTATGAATCTCCAAAAATGATAAATTACAATAACAAAGCCGTTAGTTGACCTTTCTTTTTTACAAAAATAAAAAATAAATAGTCCTACCACATGGACACAAAAATTAAGTGAAACAACACGTTTATATTAAAGACCGAAAAATATGGTAACGTTTTTCTTATTTTTGTAAAAACGATATTGGGTAAAGGAGAAAATCGAACTCCGAACAAAAGAATCGAATGCCAGGATAAATGCTACTAATGCTATTAATAAGGAAATTAAGTTTAAAATTTAAAGTATAATACTTGGTCACTCAAATGATGATGAATATGAGTTTTTACTCAAAATTCTTCGTTGCTAATTCATGATTTTCGTGTTTATGATTAAAACCGTTCATATTATAATTCATTATATAACTATAGCCTTTGCAAAAAATCAATTAAAACTAAGGTCAGAGGAAAGGAATTTTTAAAAGTATTATGAACATTCAATGTATTTGCTATAATAGATTGACTAAATGACCTTAATTTTATTTTGTATTTGCATTACATGTTTACTTATAGTTGGCTTTAGTTTTGTTTAGTTTATCTTTATTTTTGTTTATGTTTGTATATTTAGAAAATTATTTCGTATTTTTTGCTTGCAGGATAAGATTGCAGACGACCAAAATGCCGAACTACCGAACTAAAGGTACTGTTTAGTACGCAGACGGGACAAGACAGAGGTTCCGTGTATGTTTGGTACGTGCAAGGACGGAACAAAATGGTTTTTCCGCGCCTGCAAAAAATAGAAAAACCCAACCCAAAGTAGACAAATAAGAAATCTTTCAAACCGATTTCGAACAAATCGTCGGGAAAAACCAAGTGGGTACCTCTCGATTTCGAAACTTTTTCAGTAAATTTTCGTTCTTTCCGGCCTTAAAACCAAATTTATCCCAAATATTTTACAGCATAACAACAAATGGTAAAGGAAGAGTAATTAAGTAGTGAGCTCACGAGATGTTGTACCTTGCCATGGAAGTGGTGCTTGTTCTTGAAAACGGCGTTGTAGTAAGCGTCCATGCGAACTCGATTGGAGAGCTTCTCCTTCTGGTGGTAGAGGAAGGCGTAGGTGCAAAAGTAGTTGGTGAAGTCGACGCCTTTCTCCACCGGGGTGCCGTCAGCGTCGCCATTGCTGGTGCCGCTTTGGTCCCCGCCACGGGCGCCGTTTCTGATAGCTCCCCATGCCCTCGGATGGAAGCAAGGAGGAAGAAGAAGGAGACAGAGAGGTTATAATTTTGTGTTCCACGAATGTGAAACGAGTCGTTCCAGAGGGTGAGGCGGAACGAAAATTCACCCAAAACTCGTCCCGTGGAACAACACGTTCCACCCGTTTTAGGCGTACCAAACTTGAGACGAAACGCCTCGTCCCACTCTGTTCCGTCCCATCCCACGTACCAAAAGCTCTTATTCACTGCATATAAAAGATTACAACCTGAAGTTCCACTACTCGTCTAAGAACAAGAGATTTTTCAGCGGTACACAAGATAGTACACCACATGTCAGTATACAAATAATGAGATATGTGTGTTAAAAAATTAATAACTTAAAAAATAAAATTTCTCACCACCACTCCTATTAAAATACATGATGTACTGTTTATGTTCCCGTTGCAACTAAAAATTTCTCGTCTAAGAACAATGTTGACCTGGAAAAACTGAAGGGGAATTGAAGATGTTTGGAGACATCTTTTGACCCCCAATGTTGAATAAGAGTAAAAGGGGAGAAATGTTGTACCGCTACTTCTGCCTGCCCCCAGGTTTCAACCGCGTCCACCGGTGAAGAGTCGGAATAAAAGTCCACCCGTTACTTAGACCTTATGCGGCATGGCCTACTTTAATGCACTTCCATCGGTGCCACTTAGTACTACAGCCTAATTGTATTCCTCTTATCTTATAAATAAGAAGTCTTAGGTTCGATTATCGTCTTGAACCACATTATTGCTAATCTATTATGAGGCTAAATCCACCCTTTTTCCCCCCCCCCCCCTCTCTTTTAATATAGATAATTCACTTGCTCAACAAAAAATTATGGACGAGCTGTACATTTTGTAGCGACTGCCAACAGCAATGAAACCGATTCTAATCTTAGAGCCGTGCAGAATGCCGGATTCAATCATTCTGGTCAATTCTCGCCCAGCCTTCGATGGACGTTAAACCTAAAACCTTCGGCAGATCCTAAATTGAATCACCCCTAATTGTATATGTGTCGGAAATTTTGCAACGGTACGAAACCAATGTTACAGAACACACCAGACTGCGAAACCAAATCTGTAGAACACAAGGGCTTATGCATACTCATAGGCTCATAGCACAGGTGTTGGGAAAATAATTGGGAGTTTTAACAAAATGCCCACAGTATTGTTCACTTTAACGAAAAACCACATTTTTACACTAAAAAATCAATCCTAGTATTATTCACTTTACCCTTCATTTTGTCCTTATCATTAAAACTTAAAGTTTTCAAATCATTTTTATTAGCTTTCCTAAAATAATTTACGGAGATCAAACTGGGATATCAAGGAGAGAGATAACGCTGGAAACAATTTCAGACATGAGCGAAAATACGAGGACTTGGAAAAGCCGCAATCATGGCGGAATGAACAGTCACGACTCAGAAGAAGATTTCTTTTCCTCGGCTCGCCTGCTTTCTAAGAAAATGATCCAAGGATCATTGACAAATGCAGTCATCGCATTTGAATTCTAAATAATAGATTCGCACCAAATACTGCTCTTCAATCCCTTACAAACCCGCCTACACTTGAAGTACTATTCTACCACACTCCCACTAACGATCCATATTCATCTTATCGGCATTAAATCATTACACAAGACACGCATTACGCTCGTATCCAAATCAACGTGTCCCCAGAAACATTTTACATAACCACAACTCCAACAACAACAAAACCTTTTCTCACCAAGTGGGCTCAGCTACATGAATCCTAGAATGTCATTGCGCTGTGTAACCACAACTCCAAGCACAGAAAATATATAACACAAAGAACGTCAAATTCAACGCATAACCCCATCGGCAGAAGATCATTTCCACGGTATTGGCTGATCAACATTAGCGACCATCAAATTTGTGCTCAAAACAAATGCAATCGTGTTTCATGCCTCAAAAGTCAAACCCTAAACACTACAAATATTGGAACACCGACGAGTAGTCGAGGATCCTACGCCTGAAAAGCCTACTATACGAAAACATAACACATTTTCGATTGAGCCTACTAACTACAAAAACACAAGACATTTTCGATGGTGAATACCCGAAAAGCATTATATTTCATTACGATTAAAGTGAAAAATCGGCATATATAGAACAGGCAAGTAAAAAAACAATTTCAACAAATAAGAACCGGGCATTGGCTGAAGCATATATTAGGTGAAAACTGGAAAGTAATTCATCAGGCCAAGAAAATCTCTAGGTTTCCATAAAATTGTAGATTAAACAAAATAAAATTGTAGATTAAACAAAATTGAAACTAAATAGTCTGAAACCACATATAACGATACCCGAAACGACAATTAAACACGAAAGAGCAAAGAGACCTAGGTGTTGGTAGCCCTGGTGTAGATCTGCTGGCTGGCGTGGGCAGAGACCATCCTGATCGAGCCTCTAGCCATCAACTCCCTGATGGCCTTCCTGGCCAGGGAACCGTTGATCCTGAGACGGTCGGAGAGAATGGACGGTGTGATGAGCTTGTACTTGGGTGCCTCAGTGAGGAGCTTGTCGTAGGTGCCCTGGTCGAAGAGCACCATGTTGTTCACCTTCTCCTTCTGCTTTCCCTTGCTCCACTTCTTCTTCTTCTGCTTGCCTCCTCCGGATTTCGCCGGCTTCGACGACGGCGGCGGTGCCTTGTCCTTCTTCGGCGCCTGAAAAATCAAAAACGAAAGATTGTCAGAGGCATTTACACAAACAGATGGTTGGCAATCGGAAGATGATTGGGTACGTGCTTACCATGGGATTGGATTACAGCGACAGGGAAGGGAGGAGAGAGGAGGGATCGGATTACAGCGGCGGGGGAAAGCGAGAGAGTGAATGAGGAAACGATGCGAGTGGGGAGGTTTTATGACTTAGGGTTTCATTGGGTTACATGCCGACGACGTCGTTTGGGTATTTTTGTTGTGGGCTAGTGAGTGATGGCCCACTTGTCAAAGTTCAACATATTTAGGCCCAGGTCTTTTTTATTAGAAAAAAAATAATTGAAGAGAAATTAAAGAAAATAATTTATTATTGCTCGTTTGAAGACAAGTAATTAAAATACGGATTCTCACTCAAGCTATTTTCTTAAAGGAATTTAGAATGGCATAGATTTCATAAAACTTGTTCACTAACCCCATGAACTAAACTTGTTAAGAGAATATGCAAAGCATTTGTATCTTAGTTTGTTAAAAGTTATCCACACATTCGAGCTCTCGAATTCGATTTTCTCTCTCTCAATAACGCTAAACATAGCATATTTATTTTTATCTTTTATTTTCACGTGTCTAATTTTATGTTCAGCTACTACTTGTCAATGTGATATGACAAGTGTCTAATTTTCACGTGTTTAATTTTCACGTGTCTAATTTTCACTTTTTAACTTACTACTTTTCTTAGGCTTCCTAAGATTAAGTGGGCCATTAAAATTTAACCCTTAAGTGGAAGAAAGAGGGAAAAAAAACCCAATTATCCTTGGCAAAACTAACCTAGAATAAATAAGAGAAGTTACTGCTAATTTACCATTTGAATAGAAGTTGGCAATAGTAATGGTAATTGGAGTTAGCCTGTTAAGTAAAGACATGAACAATTATATCCCCTTAAAACAATTCAACTATATTCATGTGATAATAATAATAACAGTGTACAATATGTACAACAATATTTACGTAATTAGGCAAAGTTGCGCCTATATTTTGAAAGTACGTACTCTACTATGATATAATAGATAAATTAACTTGTGCAACTAATTTTTGCGCAATATCTAAGCAAAGTTATACCTACATTTTATTTCAATGAAAGTAACTAGCATGACCTATTTATTTATTAGTCAGATTCACCTGAACTAACTTTAATTGTGTCGAGCTATGCCAGAAAAATAAAGCATGACCGACTTATTATAATACAAGGCTTTATGATAGGGATATTTCGCCATTGACACATAGGTCCACGCTTCATAAGCAATGACCATATCGCGAAATAATCGGCATTCTTGCCATGTTTGCGAGATCATCCCCGACGACATCTTTGCCACAAACAACATGACCTTGAACCATGCCAACTCAAGGATGATGTCGGGTGGTGATATAGGATGTGACTCTCCCATGGTTACAAATGAGATTTGAGAATGAGATATGTGAGTGACTAGCACTATATATAAGATGTATTTATATTAAGAATGTGTTGAATATAGTCGAAAAGTATGTGGAATTTGATAAGTGAATGACCAGCATGGCCTATTTATTGATTTGGTTGGTCCAGACACAACTCAAACCCATGTGAGCTGACTTTAAATGAGCTGAGTCGGGTTAGAAAATAAAACACGATCAGCTCATTTAATACCAGCCTTTATGATCAGGGTATTTCGCCATTGACATAGAGGTCCACACTTCAAGAGCAGTGGCCATATCGCGAAAAAATCAACTTGTAACATATATTAATGAAGAAGAAAAACAAATGTTAGAATAATTTGAGTGACCACTACTAGTGCTAACAATGCATTACATTGAGAGGAAAAAAGAAAGTTATGTAATTGTAATCCTCAGTTAAAAGTATGTTCGTTTACACTCCCTTCAGTGTTTATGTTGTGATCCTCCTTTTGTTTACTCAATCATTCAAAGTACAACGAAAACGAGTGAAACAGAATAAAATGAATAAAACGGAAGTGTGAAATCACCACCCGAAAGGAATCACAAAGATATTGGAGGTTTCTTTGATAAAACATACAACTTATCCAACCTCTTGATCTGACACAATACCAAACAACAACAGTTTCAACAGCACAAGCACAATACACCGCATCTGATTATGTATAACGATACAAAGCAAACAGTTTCGCGGAGGTTTTAGATAAGACGCTCGTTTCTTTTTCCCTTTCTGCTCTAGTAGTTAAAATGCTAGGTTTTTCCGTACGTTAGAAGCAGAATTAAGGACCAACATCCTTTATCTGTAGTTAAAATGTTAGGTTTTTCCGTACACCAGAAGCAGAAATAAGGACCAACATCCTTTTATCTGTAGACCTCGACCTATTCCACGATTAACAAGTTATTTTCTGTTAATCCCTCACCAACTGTCGGAAATTCTGGTGATAGCTTCCATTCTCCATCAACCAAGAACTTGATTTCATACCTTCAAAATAAAATTACGGGTCGGAGTGAAGAAAGGGAGGAAGAGGAGGAATAGTTGAGTGATCAGGTAGGTACCTTCCCGGTCTCAGCATTAATGTTGTTGAGAATGTAGTGAAAGAACCAGTGTACTCTGGAGATAAATCCTCTCCTTGACTCCATCCATCAAAAGTGCCCATAACTTGCACACTCTGTTATCAAGACAAAAACACTCTTGTCATCATTTTCTTTGCAATGAAGAAGAAAGTGACCCGAATCATCGTATTCCAGAAATTCACTCATCTTTACCACACCCCGTTAGTTGAGGAAAAGGAATTACCCAGTAAAAGGTTTATATTTACCTCAGCCATGCCGCACCAGAATAGGGGAACCTCCTTGGATTGTGCAGCACCAACGCCCTTTATCTGTTCCTTCAACTTTTCATGTACAGCTTCACACATGCAAAAGTACTTTGGGTTAAAACAACGACATGACAGCGTTTTCAAAGAACTCCGATATAAGTTGGGAAACAACAATTCTGAAGTTAAAGCAGGGGCTCCCCACCCAAATATCTTGCCAATGTTTATCCTACTTCCAAATACCAAAGTTCAAAAGATAAGATGAGAACATAAGGAATAACCCATGTACTATACAGGATAAAAAAAATAATCTCTTTCAACTTAAGAATCCCAACCATTTGCATGAAAACCGTATTGACTCCAAATGACTAATGCCCAGGAGTTTTACTCAAGAGGTAATCACCACCACCATTACCAAGTAAAGCCTATTTCTTTTCCCCAAATGCCAAGAGTTAACCAACCTTCTTCCTTAGGTTTCCGCTCTGAATCTTAACTATTAAGTAGTCCTCTCTCCCTTTGTCACTCCTCACCCAAGTGGTCTTTGTTCCTACATTTATGTTTCTTATTACTTTTCACTAAATGATTGTAACCTGTATATGACTTATTTAGATTGTTCAGATACAGATGGTCTGAAAATGAATTTAAATATTGATTACAAATATATTTTTGGGAAAAACAGAAAATCAGAGAGAACATCTCAAGGGACGTATTCATGCAATGGCTCAATTACATTGGTGGAGGAGATGCACCTTAGGAAACATCATGCTATTGAAAGAGAAGAAAATACATACTCATCTTTGTGCGGAATCATTTGTTTCATGCTATATAATGCTTCTTAATAAATTTTATCAGTTATCAGAAAAGGAATAAAGTTTTAGCAGAAAAAGGAAAGAGAGTGAGTAATAAGGAATAAATAAATCAATCTAGAGCAAGTTACCTTCTAAACGGGAAAGAAGGTGGGATTGAATGTATTTCCCATTAATCTTTCTTGAACCTTCAGGAATGACAGATTTGGTGTTTTCTTCTGCCAATTTCACCAAAGCCTGCCCATTAGAACAACTGAAGGAATCATGCCATCACAAGTCTTCGACTTTATTGAATCATGGGGACCGTAATGCATGATAAAAAAATGTTCAACAAGTGCTGATGGGTATGTTATTAACTTATTAGTAAAGCGGTTGTCGTAAAGGTTAAAGGTTTATGATATATAGATCCTATGTATTGATGTTTGAAATTCTTAAAGATTAATTTATTTTAGCAGAATTCAATCAAGATGGCTTTTGAAATCAAGCAACTATAAACATCTAACTAAATGCATTTTGGCAGCGGATATGACTTCAAAACCGGGACTGGAACTACTTGCTCCTTCCAAATAGTGCTTGACCTACAGCCATATTTTGTATCAAAAAAAGGGATTTGTAGAATGTTAAAGAGGCCAAACATGAAAGAAAAAATGCCTATCTTGGGACTCAGATGACTCACATGTGATAAAAATACAGATCTCTAGGGACTTAAATAGTTAAATTAGTCACAAGTGTTAACATATGTTCATGCAAGATGTGCAGACAACCAGCACTTGTAAAATATGTTACCTGAATTTCAAGTTCCAAGACAGCAAGTTCACTTTTGAAGTTAACCAACGCATCCTCCTTTATATGCAACTGTATAAATGACAATCAATCTCAGATGTCAAATCTATGACACATGATAGAACAATCTAGACTGACAGACCAAAGAAGATGTATATGATGATTGATGATTAAACAAAATAACCTTATACACGTCCAAGATGTCTCCATTTAACAGCTCCATGAATTATAGTTATAACTTATATGCACATTAATTTTCTCGAAGAGCTTAAGACGAGCTATTGGGTGAAGAAAATAATTGGAAACAAAAATTCATGCAATATATTTTGTGTCATTTTTCTCATAACCCAAATGATGAAAGTGGTGGAAGCATCATCACCTTTCAGTATATTCAATTCAACTACCTTCAAATTTAAAATGAGATTATGAATAGGTGAACCTTTATGTATAAATTTGTTAATACTCATATGCTAATGCTAAACAAGTCAACAACTCAATTTTAACATTCACGCTTCATCTCTCAGTTATAATTTCTTTTCCTCCAGTAATATGGTTTTTATTTTAAATGGAGTATTTACTCATAGCCATGGAGTGTCATTGAAAAGCACTGGACTCAACAAGTTTTTAATCTACTTTCCTGTTTTGTGAAAGAGTCTTTCACTCTTCAGTAGAATTAACGCATACTGCTGCTAGAATGCATTCCTAAATGCATATTATTAACCCCATCAAATCAATTAAGAAATCAACACAGATGGCAACAGCATAAAAGGTAGGCCACTCCCATAAAATGATGACGAAGAATTTAAATGACATATTGAATCAGATGTCAAGTTATAGAAAGGCCAATGCTACGGATACATACAAACCTGTCGTTTGAGAAACCGATTTTGTTGATTGGCTTCACTTAGTTTTTTGACGAGCTTTGTTCTTTCAGAATCAGCTAGCAGTGACTGCAACTGATAGAGTTTTAAGATAAGTTAGTTCTTGAGATCTAATATATTCCTGAAATATCAAACAAATTTATGCCCAAAGTGAAGTCCAAGATCTTAGTATTCCCCAACCTTCCCTCTAATAATATTCAAAAGTCCTTTTATTTCTTTCCAGCCTTAACAGTTAACACTACCATATACTTAAGAACAAACGGAATCTAGGTAACTATTGGAGTTAACACCTTTTCAATCATGTGTTGACATTAACAATCTAACAATTTTTCCTTTAGCAAAAAGCAAACGATGCGCTATTTTCATTTACTTCTGAGCAACAGAAGGGTTGAAAGCATGAATCCTTAACCAACACTGGAAATGGTAGGAAAATCAAACTTTATCCAAAAATCAAAGTATCAAAATTTTTAGTGTAAGAAACGCCTAAAAAAACAGATACCAAATTATATAGAACTTTAACAACTAATTTAAGCTGCAAACACTTTATTTTCTTCACACCAATCCAAATTATCAGGATAGTTTGAACATCTGAAATTCAAAAGAAATATATATTTTATATATGGAAATTGAAACAACAACAACAACAACAAAGCCTTTTCCCACTAAGTGGGGTCAGCTATATGAATCCTAGAACACCATTGCACTCGGTTTTGTGTCACTTCTCCCATTAGATCCAAGTACTCTAAGTCTTTTCTTAGAGTCTCTTCCAAAGTCTTCCTAGATCTTCCTCCACCCCTTCGGCCCTAAACCTCTGTCCCGTAATTGCATCTTCTAACTAGAGCGTTAGTAGGCCTTCGTTTCACATGTCCAAACCACCATAACCGATTTTCTCTCATCTTTCCTTCAATTTCAACTACTCCTACTTTACCTCGGATATCCTCATTCCTAATCTTATCCTTTCTCGTGTGCCCACACATCCAACGAAGCATTCTCATCTCCGCTACACCCATTTTAGGTACGTGTTGATGCTTTACCGCCCAACATTCCGTGCCATAAAGCATTGCCGGCCTTATTGCCGTCCTATAAAATTTTCCCTTGAGCTTCAATGGCATACGACGGTCACACAACACGTCGGATGCACTCTTTCACTTCATCCATCCAGCTCGTATTCTATGGTTGAGGTCTTCATCCAACTCTCCGTTCTTTTACAAGATAGATCCTAGGTAGCGAAAGCGGTCGCTCTTTGGCACTTCCTGATCTCCAATCCTCACCCCTATGGAAATTGAAAAAGAAAAAACTAACTATATCTGTCTATTATCTAGTACTAACAAGTGTGGGTTCATAACAATACAGATAAAGCCACCGGTAGCCAAGAATTCTAAAAAAATAGAAAAGGAAATTCATGCATTTAAATGCTATCAAGGATTTATAACACAAAAAAGATTGGACCAGTTCCAAGATCCATAGTGAGAGATTATATCCAATTCTAGATATTATCACGAACCTGTGCTATAAAAAGTTATGGATTTTGATGATGAAAAATATAACCATGGAATTTAAGGGTGGGAACATTTTCCTTTACTGCCCAATTTACCATGTTAAACTAATTAGTGGCATGAGTACCTCATTACTTCTCAAAGGCTGAGAAGGAAGTTCCTCCTGCAAATCTTTATTCGCACATTCATCATTTTCGCTAAAGGTTTCTGCATGTGCTGATGATGATTCATCCAAACTAGTGGGAATTGAATGTATTCTCCAGAAGACATGGTTCAGGGGATGCTTCCCAGTAGAAACTTCAGAACCCATCAAGATCAACCTCTGATAGCTCAACTTTAATTTCCCAGTAGTTACAATGTGTGGAAGTGGATGGATATTTCTCCATTCCAACTTTCTTGAATCTTTTCTTGACATCCACAGTACTCGGTTGTCAAGGCAACACCTGTCGAGATTATGATGAATGATGATAAGAAAATGAAATTCATAACTACTTAGCGACATCATCAATGCCATGAATATGAAAGACTACGGTGGAGATTAAGTTATCAATATCATCAATGCTAACTAAGTATATTGATAGTGCAAGAGTAAATCATGCACAATTAATGTTTCCGATAAGCGTCAATGCAAATGATCTGTAGGTAAAAACAGTGCTTGTTTAGTGATTTTTCAACTACCACATGGAGGAACCAACTGAATTTATCCATAAAAGTGAAGAAAGCTTACCGCGCGGTGCCTATCTCCATGTTGATTGATTCCATCTGGAAAACCGTTACAACGAAAAAACACGATCATAATTTTTGCTAGAAACTTGAACAACTCAACAATTCTCTAAAATCAAAGAATTAATACTTCTCTGTCAAAGGAAACAATAACCAATGACTGTAATTCGTGTCCAATTGTTCTAACTTTAACAGCACAATCTAATCAAATTAAGCAGCACACTGTAGAAAAATGACAGTACTTGAACCAACACCCACTACCCACAACACAATTATGGCTCGTTTACTAATCCGTAATCTCGAAATGCGATAAATTCATATAAAATAGTTTCTTTACATGAATTAGAGAAAACCCATCAATTGAATAATGGAATTGAGCTCAAATTTCAACTTTGGAAAATCTACACGTAAAAATGAAAAGAAATTGATAGGACTTACTGTACAAAGCTGGCGCGAAGAGTAGCAACTCCGGTTGAAACTAAGGCGGAGGTGGTGGCGAGGTAGCCGAGAGACGGTTGGAGGAGAAGGAGCTAAATTGAATAATTAATGGGGAGTTGGATTGAAGAGACGTTCTGCGACCAATAAAATGAGGCCACACATATAATCACAACATCCTAATGACAAAAGAATAAAATTACTAAACTCCACCTATTTACCTGAAGAATTGTAGAGGGAGCGAGAAGGGTGGCAAACGGAGGTAAAAAGCGAGAATTGAGTGAATTGTGTGGTATAATTTCTTATCCTAGGAGGATTTATTAAGATTAACAAAATTACATTCTTAAAATTAAATTAAAACAGCAACATAAACTGTTATTTTAGAGAACCGTGTTTGTTGTAGTTAATATTGTTTAGAGCAACTCCACTCCATTACGATAATAATTGCCCAAGCTATCGGGCAATAAACAATTAGTGCTTCTGTGAATACTAATTGTTTAGTGCATCTCTACCTCGTAAATAAATTGTCTAGACAATTGGCATTTAAAAATTATTTTTGTTAAAAAAATTATGTTTAATTTTGGATATGTTTTTTTAACCAATCTAATCACACCACTTGTTATTGTTCAAAATTGCAGTTTTTCTGAAACAGTATGATTGGGTGTGTATAGGAAATATTGTTTTTAAAAAAATTCCATTTTTCTGTATTTTTAACATTATTTTCTAACCAAATTAATGTGGATAGTTGGATACAGATTTTTTTTTTCTTTTTTTTGTAATCGAACAGTTCAGATTGTACCACATGGTTGCAAATTTTTTTCCTTTTTTAAATAATTTTTTATCTCTACAAAGGACGGATTAATATGGACAGTGAAAAAGTTTTGGTCTCATACACTGAGAATTCATCGACGTCGTCGACGCCGACTCATAGGAACACCACCACCAACGCTCTGACTCCGAACAAACGGATAAAGACGAGCATGTTGGTGGCCGATCCGATACCCGCCACCATCACTGCCGGTAGCAGTGAGAGGAAGACGAGCATGCTAGTCGCGAGGGTTACAAGATTTGCGCTGATTGGGAGTAGAAAGGATCCGAATTCGAAGTGAATTGATCCAGAGAGGATCCTTACCTCAAAATTAGTGAATAAAGTAGTTAATTGGTTCGAGAAGGGTCAATTTGACGTTGCAAGTACAAGTACGCAACCCCGCACCCCATCCACTAGGATGTTAGACCACAATAATCGGGGTATTATCGAATCACATTCTTCTTCCGTTAAATATGTGTCTTTGTGTATCCACACAAAAACAAGTCTCATTTGCAGCATGCCATACACAAGTCTCATATGCAATTAAAGCATGAACAAGCAAAGAGAGTTTGCTTCCTACATTCCCTAAACTACATGGCCAGAAGAGACTCGTAACCACGAAAAGCGACTGACCTGCTAACTAGATAAGATGATCGAACGAAAGAGTTGAAGATGACAGATTGCTGTCACTGTTCCTTCCATATCCTTCCGGTCACCCTAAGCTTCAATTCCTTTCGGTCTCCCCCTGAGAAGAAGAGAGCCATGTTGCGCTGAATAATGAGACCATCAAAACTGTCACGAACCTTGCGATGGCTATCCCTAATGCTACGCGGCACCCCCTGCCAAATCATCTTCCTCCCGTTCCCACCTACTTCTAGACTGTAGCTGTAGTTCTTTGCCTCATTATCATCACCCATGAACCGCAAGAATGCTATGTAGACGGGAGCCATCCCGAGCTGGAAAGCTTCAAAATGTAGGCAAAAATACTGGTTGAAGCAACTAAAAACCTGCAGAATGGAAAAGATAGCAAATTTCTAGTTATGCTTTGTTTGTGTCAAAGACGGATTTTGGAAAAGATAGCAAATTTCTAGTTATGCTTTGTGTTAAAAAGGGGACCAGCTGGTGGCTTCGCCATGACAGTCCACCCTTCCAAAGGCTGGGAAGACTCAGAGAGCATTTCAGAGACAGATTTTTCACTCTTTGTTTTATCAATCATCAAAGTTTTTAAGCTAAATGGTTTTGAGTTGGCTGAGGATTAAATTGTAAGGGGGTGAAGAAGGATAATGGAGAACAGGAAGAATAAGGCAAAAGTGAATAATACCGTTAACATCCAAGTGGCGTTTTCAACTTCTTGTGGATTTGATTTTACATAGCGATGGTTGAAAGTGCTGCCACTGTGCATGTCGACTTTGTGATCATCTTTTAAATGGGCCACAAGATGAGGAATATCTCCAACGACGGAGCATTCAGAACCAGCATAGGGGCAGTTATAGGGTCTATGGAGACACTGAGATTCATGCTTTAGCTTGCTGTAATAAGGGTATATGCCCATGCAACCAAAACTCTGGTATTTACAAGGAAGTTCCAGAGAAGCAGCCACCTTCTCCAACGCAAGACATCTGATATTACCAAGCTCATGCCGGCAAGTGGGGCACCGGTTGTGAACCCTTGGTTTGCAACCAGAACATAATGTGTGACCATTTGAACACTGCAAAAGGCGAGAAAGCCAATTAGGTAACAAACAACAAGCATCTAATTTGGAACATCAAAATACTTGTTAGTATTTTGATGGTATAAGCATTGAAAACACACAAATACAATTTGACGGAATGGATTTAGAAACAGTCAACTGGCAATAAATCCACTAGTGTTGACTAATCGACAATTATTTCCAAAAGTAGTCGCTACTAACGCAAAGAACAAAGTTGGGGTTCTATTGAAAAGCTTCCCATCCCTCAAAAGAACAATTTTTCTGTTTTTTTAATAAATATTGTAAATAAATTTGATAAAAACCTATGTTACATGAATAAATAAATTCAAACTTTCCAAAGGAAAAAGTTAAAGAACAGAGAAAAAAATTTACATCAAACGAGGGACTCCACAATAAAATTATGTAATTACGATATAGGTAGACCAAGATACATAATTCCTTTTTCATTTTAAACTAGGGCCTTCTAATATGTTATTGCTTAAAAATACTTACATCCACCAAAGACCAAATAGATTTGAAGGAAAAAAGCGAACTCAATAAAATCAAACAGCTCAAGAATATGCACTTGGTAAGGGTTAGTAAGGAGTGAAACAAATAGTGGCATAGCAGGAACCTGTCCACAAAGTTGCAAATGATAGCACCTCGTCTACCAGTTTCCCAAGAGAACCCCTCCCACAAATTCAAAACCTCACGCTTGACGCTACTTTAAACTAATGAATTATTAGCATCGGTCAGGGATAAGTGAAAAAGCACGCTAGTTTCAGCTACAATATCGTGAATGAGTGAGTAGAATTAATACTAGAATGAAAACGAAGGGAGTGGGTTTGACTTCATAAGAAGCAAAATTATTAAGTAATCAAACCTGATGGATTGGGGGGTACATAGCATTTAAGCACACAGGGCACTCCAGCAGCTCGCGAACACTGCTAGAAACCGTCACATTAGGTTTTTGGGGCATTACAGTAGCATCAATTACACTTTCTCCAACATCCAGCATGTCCTCACTTTGAGGAGGATCAATAACCTCAGATTTGGTCCGGATGTCATCAAAAAATGGACTACTGGATGCCATGCTGGCACACACAGCTACTTATCTGAGCCAAACATACAAAAAAAAGTTAAATATATAGGTGATGCAAAACAATAAGCATTGTACGATACACCATGTTTAATTCATGCACCAAGTTCTAAATGATCCAATCTAAAGGATAACCATAAGTAGAAAGAAGTACCAAGTGTGTCCTTAAAAGCAAAACTTTTTTCCCATTACACTTTCTGATTTTCTTTTCAAGCTCCGTCCACATGCTATCAAAGAAGTCCAGACTAAACTCAAAACACGACAAACATGACTTCTTATATTCGAATCCAAAGTTTAAATCGCAATGGCAGACAAGAAACCCTTTTAAGACCGAGGTGTAAATACCATAAAGATTTATAACCTTCACCCTTAGATCAAGTGGCATGTGAAAGATGAGGGAGAAGTAAATGCCGGTTTCCTTATAACGATTAACACTATGTTTTTGGTGTTTACATTTCACACGAGTGAACAGCGCTCGATTGGACGCCTACTATTCAAAACATGAATGAGAAAAATCGACAACAATTATGCATATCGTTCTTAGGATGTAAATGGAAGGAACCTACCTATCAACCTCCCAGTTCTCATATATCAGAGAATTGAGAGCCTCAAAATCCTGAATATATTCAAGTAATTCAACTACTTATGATCAAGCAGATCGAATTCAAACTTTCAAAACTTAAGCAAATACAGAAACATATATTCTTCAAGGAAATGTACATCGCCACGATTCAAAATTCTAAAACTTTAAAATTTGTAAAATCATGAAATAATTCAACAAATTAACTGATCAATGCAGATCGAAACAAAATCAAAGCAAATGGGTTCGTCTAAATGCTACAATCGGACTCCAATATCGAATGCCCACATTGATATTCAACGTCAATTCCACAATAGATCTAGAAAATTCCAAAACATATTCAGAGAAAAATACAAACTTTTCCACCCTAAATTACATAAATTTTAAATGGGTAACCATAAATTAAGAACCCATTAGAGAAAACTGAAAAATAAATAAAACCCAACAAATTTAAGCTGGAAAAGATGAAAATATTATACCTTTGAATTATAATCAAACGCCCAATGCAGAGAGAGAGAAAGAAGGAGAGAGGAGAGGTCTGGTAGGTGGCCGGCTATGGGGAGTTGTCCCCTGCAGGCTGCAGTAATATAATAAGGGGGGACGCGGAAATGGGCGTTTGCGAGTTCAAGGAATTTCAAATTAAAGACGTTTGAGAGAGACAAGAGAGAGAGTGGGGGACGGAGAGGAGCGTGGCGTTCAGTAGAGAGAGAGAGAGCGATTTCTCGAGGAAATAAAAAAGGGTAAGGTCAACTGTCGAAGTCGAAACCGGAGGCGAGTGGGTCCCCGCTGACTGTTCTCGTCTTATTTCCAAAGCATATAAAAGTTTTTCCGGAAAAAAAAAAAAAAAAAAAAAAAAAGGTCCTTTCAAATTGGGATTTAGTTGAAAGAATCAGCAGGTCCTCCAGCTGAAAGCCTATCATAGCATGACATGTGTTTAAGATGAAAGAATCAGCAGCTTCTCCTGCTGAGAGCCTATCACGGCATGACACGTGTTTAAGTCTTAAACACGTGTCATGCCGTGATAGGCTCTCAGCAGGAGGTGCTACTGATTCTTTCAGCAGCTGAGTCTTGTTCTTCAAATTGGGTAAGAAATTTGTGCGAATGTACTCATTTGTTTTTTGTTTGGTTTTCCTGGGACAAATGTTCATTTTGATGAAGGAGAAAAACTTCAATAAAACTGTTTGATTTCGAAAATTACGTCGTGACGGGCTAGTTTGAGTCTAGTGAAACAAAAAAAAAAACACACACACATAAATCTCATGCATGCTTTTGTAATTATCAAGGTGAGAATTTTATAAAATCTCCTTTATCAACATTTCATGATTCATTCTTTATTGACTTGACCTCAAACATAGAGATCATTTCAAAACACTCAAACATAGTGATCATTCACTCATATATATAACCCAAGGGGCTTTACATTATTGAGTGATAAATAAGGAAATTCCCTTTGTCAACCATCTACAAAAACTTATCAAAAGTACCTAGAGTAACTAAACAATTTTTTAATGATTGATTTTAGAATTAGAGACATAATGGTAATTTTATTCTATTTATTTATTTAATTTTTTTTATACATAGATAATATTTTATTGAAAGTGATCAGAATGTAATATTATTAAGCTCGTCATTCATGAAACTCAAATATAAGACCTCTCATTTAACACACATTTTTCATTTTTGAAAGGCTTTTTTAGCCAAAATGATGCATGTGATTGTATAACTACTTACTTTGGTCTTTAAGATTTGAAATGATAGAAGTGGTCCTAAGTTTGTCTACCATCAATCATTTTGGTCATTCAGTGAAAAATCTTTGTTAAGTAAAGACCAAAAATACCCTTAATTTAATGAACTATGAGCCAAATTGATATGACAAGTTTGAGGATATTTTTGTTATTTTCTTCTTATTTAACAGAGATTTTTTTATTAATGGCCAAAATGATTGATGATAAATAAATTTATGCACTATTATTATTTTAAATCTTATAAATCAAAATGAAGAGTTATGTCAAACTCAAAAGTTATCTTCTTTTTTTTTTTTTTTTTTTTTTTGTTTTTTTTGGAAAAAAGATAATAGTGTATATAGTATACTACTGAGGAATGGCAGAGTATTTCAGTTTCCTTTTTTCAAACTCTGATGGTTGTCCCTGGAAATGCAATTTGAACTGCAAAGGGTTTCATGGCCACACAAACAAAAAGAAAAAGAAATGAACTTTTGAGGGTATGCCCGTCTGAACTGAATCCACTTGTCATATACCACCTGGCTGTACGTGTTATATATATAGGTAAAGAGGGTTATCATGTTCCCCATTCTCTGGATTGAATCATGTTGGGCAAGAAATATCACACTATATGAAGTTTAACCTCAAATCAGAGAATCAATCTCTGACTAATTACATAACATACATGAAAGAATGCAGCAGATGCACTGAAAAATCGTAATCTGACAAACAAATCATAGTTTGACAAGTGCGTATAAATTTTTCATTTTTATGAATTTAATAAGTTATATTTGCATACGTGTTAGACTGTGATTTGCAGTTAATGATTGAAGAATGACTCTTTACATGTAAGGAGTCAGTATTTATACGGTATATCGTACACACACAATATACAAAAAGTGCAGATTTGACTTGTGATATATGTGACTTCCTAACTACACAAAGTGTTGGTCAATCTACAATCGAAATTAGGTCATATCTTTCACTTTTTCAGACTGCCAAAGCTCGTTTAAGTCCAGCTCTTTGCTCTGGGGTCAGTCTTGTAGGAAACCTGATCTCAAATATGATCTTCAAATCACCTCTATTGCCAGGCTCTTTAGCTATTGGCATACCCTCCCTGGAAACGACGAGCTCGTAGCCGGGGTTCACAATGTTAGTAACCGGAATTGATAAATCGCGACCGTCAAGCGTGGTGAGGTGCACCGTGGTTCCACCCAATGCCTCGGCCAGTGTCACCTTTTTGTTCACAATGAGGTCATTGCCATCTCTCTTGTAAGTGTTGTGTGGTTTCTCATCAATCACAAACACAAGGTCAGCTGGCAGGTGACCTAGCTGCTCATTTCCTTTATCTGGGAATGTAATCTTGGTTCCTTTCTTCCATCCTGGCTTCACATCAATCGTCAATATTTCTTGCTCCGGCACTTGGCGCCTGCGATTTTCATTGTCCCCAATGGAGGAAAAACGAAAAGCAAAGCAAGTCAGCTGATATTTACGTAGAGATTTCTACAAAATAATATCATTGACACTCTAAAATAGTTGGTCATGCTGATATTTACGACCATTTTGAAGTGCTAATTACAATCCCGTTTAGTAATAACAACGACCATAATCGAAACTGTATCAGTTGGGAATAACATATTCAACTAACAAGCAATGAATCTACAAACAAAGAAAATATCGATTGTAAAAAATGGTTACCCATTAGCATCAACCACACTCCTTGAGATCTTCATCTTCCTTGTTGATCCGGAATACAGCTCCTCAAGGCTGCAGGGCAATTTGCTCTCAACTGCTTGTGGTTTCTTTGGTGTGACACCTTCACTATATGACCGAAAAATATTTTCACCTCCACCAAATCCTCCGAACGTCCCCCCTCCATCGGATGAAAACCTCTTGGATTTTCCAGGTCCCGATGACCCAAATCCGAATGGACTACTTCCGAAGAATTCTGCAAAAATGTCCTCCGCGTTCCTAGGATTAAATCCATTGGATCCACCTCCATATGAGAATCCACCACTTCCAGGTGGTGGCATATCTTTTAAACCTTCTTCACCATCTTGATCATAAACTTGTCTTTTCTGAGGATCACTCAAGACCTGAATTCACAAACCCATTTCATTATTTTATTCACACTACTAGCTAGGGCGAAATGAAATCTTAACTGCTTGCATATATAGATGAAAGAGCAAAGACTGTTAGATACTATTAAAAATGAACCACTTAATTAAAGAAAATGATTTCCGCACATTTTTTTTTATCTTTCTACACACGCTTGTTCATGTTCAATTTGAAATCTAGAAATAAGTTGAAGTGTGTAGGATGAGAAAAAAACATGTGGAAATCCCTCATATATAACTAAGCACAATTTAGGCTAATGCCCCCATTTGATTGTAAATATATGCAGATGTTGAAATGATCATCTTATGTTCTTTACACAAATTTATATTAATCATCGTTCATATTACGTTCTTCTTTAGCATAAATACCCGTCACTATGTGCATAGAGAAGTTTTGTGTGCATGAATCGACATTGTCAAAAATGTATTTGACATGTTACGGACACAATTTTGTTGGTGAATATGATACTGTAACCTTAAAATTGCATATTGACAATAAAGAAAGGACATCTCTTTTCATAGACGGATTGTAGAATAATCAAACAAATGAACGTGTAACATGCAGAAATAGGAGAAAGGAAGGAAGGAGAATGAATAATTACATGCCTCATAAGCCTCAGAGATCTGCTTGAATCTGGTTTCTGCTTCATTTTTATCATTAGGGTTCTTGTCAGGGTGCCATTTCATGGCCAGCTTCCTATACGCCTTCTTTAAATCATCTTCTGTTGCGTTCTTGTTCACCTTCAATACGCTGTAATAATCCACCCCCATTCTCTCTCTCTCTCTCTCTCTCTCTCTCTCTCTCTCGCTCTAAAACAAAATTACATAAAGATTAATTGTGAGAGAGTCGATCTGCAGAGAGGAAAATGGTTAGGTGATTGGTCTTCTTCTTGAGAATTCAGAAAGAGAGAATATGACTGTTATGTCATGGTTCCTGAGGAACTTTTTCCCTTTTTTTAGGTTGTAATGACATATTAAGGATATATTTTGTTAAGACAATGTTTGATGGATGTCTTCCAATGTGCCTCACATACAATGATGGCTAACTCCTATTTACAAGGAAGGAGGATGTGGATCATTTTTTGTTCTTTGACCAAATTAAAAAAAAAAAAAAATCGTTTTGTTTATGTTTTATTCTACTTAACATGGGCTCGAATTGGTTGGAGTAAGCTATCTTGATAAACTGTTTTGTCCAAACTGTCTTTTTGCCAAAGATAGATTCGAGACTCAAGAGCCGTGTATGTGAGCGTACCGCTATTAGATGCTACCACCAAATAGTGTGAATGTGTGTTAGTGTATGTAGATTGTGCCTTTAGCTAACTTCTCGCAATTAAAAGCCGATTACTCTACCATTGAGTTGGCAACCCAAATAAAATACTTAGAATGTGTGAATACAATCGGAATCCTCAAATGCTGAGAATTTATATTCTTGTTCGTTATGAATAAACATAGGTTTCGATCATTCCATAAGCGTACAAATCTTGAAATAGAGAGTAAATGTCTGAAAGCTAACGCAAATGCTTGTAAAAAGGAGAAACGTACACTTAAAAGCATTGGGAAGCATTGGAGAAGACAAAAGCAAACTATCTCAAGCCAAAAATTTGGCATATCGAACTGGGGACATGAGTATCGGGCTAAACTTAGAAGTTGGATTTCTGGGGAAGAATGATCAGTCGGGAAGACACCAACCAACCGGTAATCATACTACAACGTAGCTCGAAGGTGTTTTTTCGAAGAAGAGTGAAGGAACTTGACTGCAAAATCACTTACTAATTTGTTGAGAGAGTTAGAGGTCTTGAATAGGGAATGTTATACTAACTTGGCTGTGAGGTTACTGTAAAAAACAGTAAAATTTATGTTCATGTAATTATTGAATTGCTCATAGTTTTTATTTAAGTTCAGTTTTGATGAGGGGGTTAAACTGGCAATTTCCTAGTATTTTGGTTGATAATAAGAATTTTATTAATAGGTAGGTTAGATCAATACTTTTGCATACGGAAAAAAATATAGGGAGTCGCTAATAGGGAACAAATATTGAAGGGGTACTGGCATATATAAGCTTAGTTGTTTTGCGGTTTGGACAAATAGCGAGGGTTTTTGGTTATATCTTATATAAAAGTTCTCAATAATGGGTGTTAATAGGTTTCGCAGGTTGATCTAAAATAATCCGTTAAATAACCGGTTCACTTATTAACAACTCGACCTGTTAAGAGCAAATATTAATTTTAACGTATGAATCATGTCTTGTTAACGAGTTGGATTTGAAATGTCAGGTCTAATAGTAGCCCATCATCACTACCAAACAGGGCCGCCACAGTAGCCCAAACATGTTAAGTCCCAACCACCCAATCCAAGTTTCCAAGACGTAACCCTCCCCCTCTGGTCCCTCTACTCTCTCTCTCTCTCTCTCTCTCTCTCTCTCACAGCTGCTGCCTTCTCTCTTCACTCTCTCCTCCATTTCCGATTCCGCAAATTCATCCTTCTCCGATTCCGCAACTTTGCCTTCTTCTCGGCGTCATCATCTTCGGTCCCATCTGCTTGTTCTTCTACTCCTCTTAGCCTCTCACACTCGCAGCACCACTCGCACACTCACACCAGGTACACCTCTTAAACCCCTCTCTGTATTTTTATCTTTCCTGATTGATAACTTAATTTGGGTATTATTAATAGTTTAATTTAGATTTTGATTGAAGGTTTAACTCAGGTTTATAATTGGGGTTTTACTTATGTTTTGAATTAGTTGGGTTTTGGTATTTTCAGCTCCCCAAGTTTTTCACTTTCGTTGTGGATTGTTGTTTTTTGGAATTAATTAGCTTTGGGTTTTTCATTTTTCTCAAATTCCCACCTGATTTGGCTTCCATATAAAAAACAACAAATCACCTAAAAAAAGTAGCTCCCATTTGTATTAACTTCAGGTGATTTGTTGGTTTTGTTTGGTTGCCCGAGACGACGGAGAATAAGGGTTCTATTTGCTTGTTTCTTTTTAGTCTTTCTGATTTCCATAGAAATGAAATTGAGTGTGATGATTTGAAGTTTATATCTTTGACATTTTCAGGTTAAATTTGGTGATAGCCATGCCGGACGTGCACTCCCTTGTGAATGATTTCCTTATTAAGCTTAAAAAGCGGTAAGTTGTTCTTTGGCGCAAATTCATAGACTACACTGGCGCAAGCTGCTTGCTCAAGAAACTATACTGGTTAATAGGTATATTTCATGATTCAGAATTTGATTGCAAATTTTTGTGGTTGCAGTAAAATTGAGGGCTCGCAGGCTACTGCAAAACAGACGGCTGAATTGATTCGGTCGGTAATTTCAGCACAGCGGGTGCCCTACACAAATCAAGCTGGAGCATTGATTGATGCTGTGAAGGCTGTTGGGGAGCAGCTGATTGCTGCAAATCCTATTGGTAATGTTTTAAGGAGTAAATTTTTTTCATTAGTACAAAGGTCATTCATGTTACTTGAACATCTTCATCTGTAATATCTTAAAAGACACAGGGCTGTACATTGAGATCTCATCTGAAGAACTTGTTACTGTTTTAAAAAAGTTGTGCTTTGTGCTAGTCATTTTGGAGGAAACATATAGCTTTCAAATTGTAGTAAGATGAACTTCAAGTACTTTTGCGATCATGTTCTCGCCACCTGTCAAATTAGACTTTATCTTTGTTAGTGATATGAGCATCAGGTTTGAAATGCAGATTTAACAACAAACTGTATTCTTTAAGTAGCATAAATGCAGATATAATATCAAACTGTCTTCTTTGTGTAGCATAAATCCAGTGAGTGGTAGTGAGTATAACTTATGTTAGCTAAGTCTAATGATCAAATTTTCTAAAATTCACTGTGCATTCAAAATTTTATTGTGTTGCCATTTTTTTGGTGTATACTCATGTGTTATGAAATGAGATGATATCTCCTTTTAACCAAAGAAAACAAATGATATATCTCCCAGGTATATTGAGGAAAGTACATGATGTATGCATTTGATTTTAGATATATTTATCTTAGGAGTTAGGATATACGGAAAAATCTTTTTCTTATAATATGGACGTAGAGCTTTATTTATATATTTTTTTCTTTTCATAATAATGTTTTGCGCATATGATTGCAGAGCTTGCTGTGGGTAATATTGTGAGGCGTGTTTTGCACATTATTAGGGAGGAGGATCTTTCTCTCACTACTGCTGCTATGGCTGGGTTGAACATGACAACTGTTAGTGATGATGAAGATGATGGTGACCATGACAACCATTCAACTCTATCTGCTGCTGTTGTTGCAGCTGCTGCAAGAAGCACACTGCGTCCACCATCTTTGCAAACACTGCTTGAGGACATTCCTGATGTAGCAGCTGTTCCTCATACTTCTTCATCTGGGGGTGATTCTGAAGAAAAAACCAAATGTATGATTTTCATTCTTAGCATCATTGAGAAACTTCTTTAGATACACCTTTCATTTTCCCTTTAGAAATATAAATTTAAAAAAAAAAAAAAAAAAAAAAAGCCTGTTTACAGGATATACACATTTGATATCTATTTCTGATCATAAATGTGGTATTTGTGTTTGAAAAGTAGTCAATGAAAAATTGGTTTCCCTAGCCGTCGGCCTGTGGTGGTGGAATTGAAGTTATTACCTTTTAAAGGCAGATTACACTGCTGTATGGCTTATAGATATTTGTTTTCTTTCACAGCTGCTGATAAAAGTTCAAGAAGTCGGAAGCTGAAGCATGATGTTATTGAAGCAGTCAATGAACTTATACAAGATATTGGCACTTGCCATGAACTGATAGCTGAGCAAGCAGTAGAGCACATTCACCATAAGTATGTATTTACCCCAAGCCTACGCTATTAAGTTTGTTTCACTGTTACAATTCATTTTTTGCTTTCAAATATAAAAGCATCCTTCAGTCAATTTCACGTAAAATATGCATATTTAATATAATAATGATTTTGCGTGAGATTGCTTTGTGCTAATGTTCTAACTTCTAACATGCATATAGTATCTCATTCTCGCATATAAGTTGGTTAAACTTTTTGGTGATTTAGTTTAGGGTCAGTATGGTTGATGCTCTAAAATTAACTTCTCTGGTGTTCGACATAGCAGCGGTAGAAAACTTTTCAAGTTTAGCTACTAAGCATAAATTAGTTTGGATCCCGAATGTGCTTCCATCAGTCCTGATCTTTCAAGCACCCTTGTGACTGAGTCAGTCACATTTTATTTCATTAGTTTGTGTTCATACTTTGTATGAGAAACGCAAAATTACTTTATTCCTTCAGTTGGTGTTTATATTATCAATTGCATTTAGTCTCTAGGATATAGGCCTAAATCTGAATTCCTGAACCCTTAGAAACCCCATAACCTTATGCACTCCAGTGGCACTCTTTGGTAATCACAAAATTTTGACTGTGGGGCAGTTACAAAAATATACTAACCATGAATAAACACTACCTACTGATTGGTAGACCAGCCGATTATCACCACAAATGAAAATCTGGGTCCGACAAGTTCTTATGCTCCAAAAATTCCTGCCTCTTTTAGTCAGTACTTAGAATTTAGTACCATTTCAAAACTTTCTATTTCTCTTTTGGCAAAATTGAATCAAATATATCTTTTACATAGTTAAACAATTTGAATAGAGTGAAAAGCTGAACTTAGAGACAGTAGCATAATAAAGTTTGGGGTTTTTTATTGGGATGGTATGAAAGATTTTTCCTCATGATCAATTTTCTCGTCATATGAAAAAATATAGTTATATTTCTCCAGAAAATAATTGGACAGGGCAAAGATTGTAAATCTTGACAAAATAGGAGATTGCAAAAACTTGAAAAAAATGAGACCTCAATGAGAATATTTGCTAGTGGCTTGTGATTGATTTTAATTGATGTTTCGTTGTGGCTATTTAAATCATGCTGCTAACTGTGTTTCTTTTGCAGTGAGGTTATATTGACTTTAGGTAGTTCAAGAACTGTACTGGAATTTCTTTGTGCCGCAAAGGAGAAAAAAAGATCGTTTCGGGTTTTTGTTGCAGAGGGAGCTCCAAGGTTAGTGTAAAAGTCCGCGTATTTGTTACAGTGGATAGGATCCGTACTGATGATTTTGATATTTTTATTGGTCAGCATTAATGTTGTTATTAATTCCTTTGTATTAGGTATCAGGGGCATCTTCTTGCTAAAGAACTAGTTGCAAGAGGTTTGCAGACCACGCTGATCACTGATTCAGCAGTTTTTGCCATGATATCCCGAGTCAACATGGTATGATGTGATCAGTGATCGTAGTATTTTTTTTCCCCATATGAAAATCTACATCCTTGTTCCAGCTTCATATTGAATTTTGTGATGTTAAAGGTTATTGTTGGCGCTCATGCTGTCATGGCCAATGGAGGGGTCATAGCACCTGTTGGGTTGAATATGGTAGCACTTGCAGCGCAAAGGCATGCTGTCCCTTTTGTTGTACTTGCTGGCAGTCACAAGGTAAGTTAATTCAATCACTGTTTGGCGTGACTTGGAGATTTTAGAGACTTGCTGTCATTCATAAATTGGGTTTCTTTTAAAATCAAGACGAGAAGCTGAAGAAGTGGGTTCCACCATTAGAGAATTTTCAATGAATAGATTAGCACAAGATAAACATCTTTTGCGGTTCTAGGAAATAGAGACAATTAAAGGAGAGACAAAATTGATGTTGCTGTCACAGGGTTATTTTTCTAAAGTCGGCTCTGTTAAGTATTAGTTAACTTATTCAAGTTTTTAATGGCTGCTTCCTAGTCTATTGTTAGCCTTGTGTTTGCTTGTTTATACTACTGGGGATCAGATCCTATGGATTTTGTATGTGGAGTTGGTTTTAACTGAATTATTAAATCATTGAACTTGGCGTCATTTCATCTGCAGCTCATTTCTTGAACTTTAGCCTTAAACGTTTTCTTACTCCAAGTCTTTGCATGGTGGTTTACATGACAGTTGTGCCCTTTGTATCCTCACAATCCTGAAGTCTTACTGAATGAGTTAAGATCTCCTTCTGAGCTGTTGGACTTTGGAGAGTTCTCGGATTGCATGGATTTTGGAAGTGGCACTGCTTCTTCGCTGCTTCAAGTTGTCAATCCTACGTTTGATTATGTGCCACCAAAGCTTGTCAGTCTATTTATCACTGATACGTAAGTCGACTAATTTCATGGACCAAGTGGAACTGAATTCATGCAAGGTTAAAGATTTCACCTATTGAATTTCTAGTCTATTGTTTGTAGGAACCAATTGGAAAAGGGAAATTAATATTCTGGCCAGATCTAATCATATTCTAGTCTCTTGAAGAAATTTAAAATTCTCATCTTGAGTGTTCCGCACTTAATTTGTTTTCTATTTCCCTACCTCCTAGCTAGTTTGTAAATTACTACTGTTATTCCTTCACAGGGGAGGGCACAATCCGTCGTACATGTACCGGCTCATCGCTGATTATTATTCTGCTGATGATTTGGTGGTCCAACGAAGGCCTGTATAGGCAGTTGAGTTCAGCTCCCACATGTTTATCATATTCTTGGGTAAGTTTTGAACTTATGAGTCTAACTTTAGTCTCACAACCATTGGTGGGTATCTGGTTTATTCAGGTAAAGTAGAGCACTGATCTAAACTGAAATTTTTAACAGAATAGCTAACAGTAATATGAGGAACCTGATCTAAACTTTTTGTTTTTATTTTTAAAAATGGTGCCTTCTGGTGTGTGTTTGAAAGTTCGCTTATTTTCTTTCTTGGGTTGAGGAAAAGATGCAATCAAATTAGGACAATTTCTGATGTATGGACCGGCTTAAATGTACTAAATCTTCGCAGATATTCCTGTTGGGTGTGCCTCGAGTTTCTTCACGAATGTTTATTTACTGTATATTGAGCTAACATTGTACCTGTAAATTCTAGTTTCAGGTAGTACAGAAAGCTATAATGGTAATGGATGGATGGAGCGGAAAATGAAATTAAACTGTAACCGTGCTGAACCATGAGGAGCGCTATCATCGTGCTGGAGGAGTAGCAATACGAGGTATGATAAGTAAGTGAAACAAAGAGAGCCAATTTTGTGTATGTGGCCATTTAGGAAGTGTAGAGCTGTATCGATACAGAAGTGAATCGACGGCGGTGATTTTCTGTGATTGTGGAAGGACAAATGGAAAGGCATATTGTTTCCCATAACAAGATGGATGTTGTGTTGCATATTTTATCTTGTTGCAAATTGTTCTTCATGCCCCTGCTTCTAGATAGTGGATGTCAAATATTTTCAGTTGACTACAAGTTTTCTAACAATCTGTCAAAATTGAGTGGCATGCGCTCAGCTTTCTCTTCCTTACATATCCTCGTTTATTTATGGTCGTTGAATCGAATAAATCAAACTAGAATCGAGTGGCTGGAAAACGAGGGATGTGCAAAAGATGCAAAATTAGTTCCTTGTATAGGAGTTTTCATGAAATTTAAGTTAAAATCCTAACAATCCATCAAAAGAAAGGATCATCCTACTTTGAAACTTAAGTACAGTTGTAAGCCATTTGGCGAATATTTAAGAGAATCACGTACTGTCATGCATTATGACTTTCTCAATAAATACTCTCAACTCAACTAATTTCCAGAATAGTGCAGCCTAGGTGGAACAGACCAATCAAATTGTATTTAGTGTTTATCTAGTTGGATTAACGTGGACTATCTCGTATCTTTAAAAGATGCAAACAAATATAAACTAGAAATTATTACACACCAGTTTAGGACCATTTGATGTTAAAATTCTTATCAACCATTGGTTACTTGCAAGTGGGGGAATGCAACTCTCCCCACGTGTATTTTACGAATGCACAAACCTAAAAAATTAATTATTTTTTGGTTGACAAATTAAAGTAATAATTATACTAGCAGAGGAAGAATAATAGTAGAATTTTAATATAATTAAACCTTGAGTTTTGAGTGATAGTAGAGTACACGTGACATGAGGAAAAAAATGAAAATATGGAAATGAAAAAATGAAAAAGTTGCTAGCATTTCTGAATAGCGGATGACAATAAAATTTTTTATATAGTTCTTCGTATACGATATTCTGGATTTTTTTTAACTGTTAGATATTTAATTTTGAATAACGAAAAACTCAAAACCCAGGAAAGAGGACGCGTGTCCAATAAAATCAAGCGAGTAACGCAAGTTCCACATACTCGAGGCCACTCCGTACACACGCACCTCTCTCCGCCCATACAAACGATTTCATATTCCCTCCAAACGCCCCACTCACACACCCACGCACTCATCAGAGAGAGAGAATCTGAATGGCTATCGTGAAAGGGGATGGCGTCGTTCCGGGCAGCGACGGAGGCAGCGGAAGGCCGGGGTGCATAACGAGCCACGTGGCAGAAGGGAGCGTGGAGAGCTTCAGGTTCTACCTGTGCCGTCGTACAGTCATGGAAATGCTGAGGGACCGAGGCTGCAACGTCTCTGACTCGTACCTCAATCTCTCGCTCACTGAGTTCCTCTCCGAGTTCGGCCCCAACGCGGACCATGAACGCCTCAGCGTCTGCGTCCCTCTCCGCTCCAAGCCCTCCAAGAAGGTAACGTTCTTATGTATGCGTTGTGTTGTGTTTGGTTGCCGAGAAAAACAGGGGAATGGAAGGAAAAGAAGATGTTTTCCGAGGAAAGATGACACCTTTTTTTTCCAAGTTCTGATCTTTTTTGTTTGAAATAGAAAAAATGGCAACCAGAAATTGTTTCCTTTAGTAAAGATGACATTTTTTTTTTTCTGGATTTTTTTTTGTTAAAAAATGACACACTTTCTTCGAAGTTTCTATCTTTTCGTGTGTTCGACGAAAAAAAATGTGGAAAAGAAAATGTTTTCTTAGTAAAAGTGGCACATTTTTCTCAAATTTCCAGTTTTTTGCTCGACAAAAGACAATATGGCATCAAGAAAATGTTTTTCAAGGAAAAGGATGACACCTTTTCTTCAAAGTTTGCATCCTTTCTATTACCGCAGCTGCTGGCATTGATTCTTCAAACATCCGTCATTGATTCTTCTCCGTGAAAAGAAGTTCATGACTCCTTTAGTTCAACGTTCCTACCGTTTTTGTTCACAAAAAAAGAAGAGAATTTCTCAAGTTTGAAGCTTTTAGAGAGTAGTCAGTATTTCTGATGCAGAAAATACATATCTTTGGTGTAAACAAAGAAATACAGTTAACAGATAAGTTTGACAAATTATGTACAAGTCTAAGTTTGACAAATTATGTACAAGTCTGAACTTTCTAAGTAAGTGCTTATAATTGCTCAGTTGTCGGTTGTTCGATGGTGGCTCCTGTGATCCCGATTGCCTCGTGGTGCCAATATTATTTAGGTTCTGTATTAAATTTAGGAGCAGAGAAGTGAATGAGGACATATTCTGGATGAAATGAACAATGCTTCATGGAGCGAAAATTTTTGAGTTTGATTGACTTTATTTTCTTGTTCGAAGTTGGAAATTATCTCAAAGGAAAGGTTCTTTAGAACCAAAGAGTTCGTAGTGGTAAGTGAAATGTAATTTTATCAGTGTCTCTCTTTTCCAATGTGACTCGCACGCTCCCATTGCAGTATCAATGATGCAACTGAATGTTGAGTTTCTTTGCAGATTGTTGTCATCTTTTGTGGAACCGACGAGATAAGGAAACGCAATATGTGCGGTATCTATGCTGGCCTCCCGAACAAAGCAAGTATTCACCAGCTGATTCTTGTCTTACAAAGTAAAATGAACTGCTATGCTCGGAAAGAACTTGAAAAGTATCCGTTTAAAGTTGACACTTTCCATGTAAGTTAACTGATAATTATTCTTCAATTTCATTGTACTTTACCATTTCCTAAGTTTCTTAAGGACAACCACGTTTGGTGTCGAGGCATTTAATGCTTGTTTATGCTGAATAACAAGAAATATCGGTCATCTGGATTTCCTCGGAAACAGAAAACGTACAAGTTTTCAGTTCGAATGGTTCTTCTTAGTCTACTGGTTTTCTTTTGATTTTGATTGCATAATTCTGGGAAATGGCTCTCATATGGAGATACACTTCTTTGTTTTAATGATTGTGTTTTCATCTTTCTGTTCTTTCGGGTGAAAGTTCAAGGATGGCAAAACAATGAGTATGTTATCCTTGCTTTTCTTTCCCTTAATAATTGGAGTCGAGCATAAGTTCAGTCAGTCCTACGGTTTCTTCTCTACTTTTTCTTTGTCCATTTTTCCCTAAATAACTTGTGCGTTGGCTTCAGATCTCGGACTTGCTGGTGAATATCACAAAGCATGTTTCACAGCCGAAGCTTGAGATACTTGCTGCTGAAGAAAAGAAGAAGCTGCTAATGAAATACAACTTGGAAGACAAGAAGGTAACTCTACATGTACTATTTATTTATCCTTATGTTGGAAAATAACCTTAATTTGTTGACTTCGTCTTGGCGGAGTATGTCACTGATCAGTACATGCCTATTAACGAAGTGTGAAATACCTTGTGTGTTTTGTCTATCAAAAGAACATGACTTTTAATGGCTGAAAATTTACAGCATCATGATATCGAGATGCATGGCTAACTAGAACAGTCGCTTTACGAGTGATTAGTCTTTACTGCTTTGATTGACAAGGAAGCTAACTAGTTGCCGGGTGACGTATAGCTCTCGATAGCTGGTGTAAGAAGTGCTTTACCCTATTAGCAGGGAACAAGGTGGCCATTCAAACATTTTGATCTGAAAAAACTTGTGTTGGTAGCACGCACCAAAGGAAAAAAACCATCCAATCCTGAAGCAATTTTCCCTGAAAATAGCTTTGCAGTCAAAATCTTCTTACCTTGCAGTCAAACTTTTGTTGGCTGCTAACATATAACTGGTTTTTCAGCGTTTGATTGAAATATAATTGGAGTTGTTGACTTAATGAATAACTGGAGTTGTTGACTTAACGAATAACTGATATGAAAAGCAGGGAGTCTGGTTGGCTTGCGGTCGCCCTTTAAGATTAAAAGTGAGACGTGACTCAGATGCTGTCTAATTTAGTTTTCTTATGTTTCTTCCTCAGCTCCCTCTGATGCTGGCAACTGATGCAACTGCACGATACTACGGATTGGAGAAAGGGCACGTGGTAAAAGTCAATTACAGCGGTGGATTTGCTGGACCACTTGAAACTTACCGCTGCGTCGCTTGATTCTTGTACAAGATTTACATGCCACTTTATGCAGTGATGAGTGCTGAGTTACAAAAACAAGTTCATATCTTAGACAGGGTTTCGACCGAGATACAAAGATTGGTGTTGGTTTATTGGCTTGGTTTTAGACAGTACTAGTCATGGTGGTGGTTGAATTTGGCATCCTATCTGAATGTGATCCGTACATTCATCTATATAACTTGGATTTCTTGGTATTTTTGTCCCAATCCACCACTGTAAATAATTTTAAATTTCACTATCGTTAAGTGATGATATGGACAATTGTTAAAGTAAGTTTCTCTCAAATCATCTATAGAGCTTTGAATTTTCATATCGATGCAGTTTAGCTAAACAAATTTACAACTTAAACATGGTAGGAGTCAATTTGGAAAATTAGAGCTCCAAAAACAACAATTAGTAAATGCCAACTTTAATATTTGTCCAACTCATCATTTAATACTAAAAACACCATCATATAATGTTGGTATAGTCGCCGTCGATGACCTAACGGATGTCCAATAAAAGTTTTAGATAGTTATTTAGAATGTTTTAAAAAATTGAGATTAATTTGAAATCATTCCAGAAAATTGAATAGTTATCCGTACTTAATCTAATTTTTTTTTACTTTTCCAATGACAGAATGTAAAGTTGTAGAAGTAAAAAGTTTTTTATATAGGCACATTTGTAATTAGTGGTAGTGGTCCATGGGTGTGCCGATGTTATCAGTATGGGAAGGTGACGGTCACCTTTGTCATTTTCTATATGCCAAGATCCCAATAGAAATATCCTAGTCTATCCAAGTATATCCAAGTCCCGACAAACATTAACAGTGTTTATCATGCATCCGAGATCATGTGTTTAAATTCTAGTCGCCCAATATCGTTTTACGTCTGTAAAACTAGGTTTTATTGCACTAGTTTATAGTAACATTGTTCAACTTCAACGTTGAGGACTAAATTTACACACGGTAAAAGTTGAAAACGTTGTAAACGATTTCAATTGTTCATATCTTTACTCAACAATCTAAAACATCTACTATATCCAAGCACATTACGAAAGAATCTCAGTTTAACTCGGGATTTATTTTCGCAATCTCAACGTATAAATTTCTTACTAGCCGAAGAGACGGATCCGGAGTGGACTGGTAGGCCAATACTAGCTAGACACGTGGCTCCCGCCCTTCGTACATGAAAATATTACTAACAGAGGTCTCAAATATTGCCTTGAATATGTTTAAAGAAACACACCAGCTAATCTTATGACACTTTGGTCTTGAAACATGGATATAATATATGCATGCAACTAGTGTTACAGAGCAGATTGGTTTACAGGATACTCCCCATCGGTAATGTTGTCCGAAGGCTGAAGCTCCTCGACCACTAAGACTATATGGCTGACAACGAAAGGAAATCTCCACGTTATCAGTAAATCCATACAGCCGTGTATGTGAAACGAATTATATTATTAATAAGCATGGGAGAGATAAAGGAAGGAATTACCCTTGTCGAATTCTGAGGCGCACACATTTCTTCACAGAGAGGCTTCAACCTCCATAGTTCCACCATGATCTGGACCACTGCTAGATGCGTTTTCTGAGGTACCCATCAGAAGACTGTTTTTAAACTGGTCCACAGAACCGGGCTCAGGGAATGGGCGACAACTTTCAGATCCTTGGCGAGGAAAGCACTGCTTGTTCTTCAGACTGTCGGGAAAGCATTCATTTGACAAGTTCACCAAGCCTGCTGTTTTGTGTTCACATGACAACTTGGTAGAAATAGGTGATTCAGATGTGTCAGACTTTTTTCCCGATGAATCCAAGGGTCTATGGAAGAGCAAATGAGCCACAGTTCGATCTATGGGATTGGTCTCTGTTTCCAAATCTGGTATTTTACCAAACCTACAATACCATAGGATTAACAGGAAAGTGAGTGATGATTCACAAAGACAAAATGATTCTTACCCTTGACCCAAATATGAAATTGATCAGTCAGTCCACCACAAATAGATAGAGCAATACAGAAGGCCGAACATACAAGGGCTTTCGAATATAGTCAAGAAGATGTAGACATAAACGGTGATAAAAGAAAAGAACTACATAAGTTTTTTCCATTTCCCATTTACTTTATAAGAGTGGAAAGGAGGTACGAAAATGGTGGACAAAGGATTGTAAGAACCACCAAAGAGGTGGACAGACAGTGAAACATGGGTGTGCAATATTTCGAGACAAACCTGTTAGCACTTTTGACGAGGTGAGATTCGATACAACCATTTGCCCACTAATGCCCTATTTCTTTATAAAATTTCCTAGAACTGACCTTTCTACCTGGGTTTCTGTACAAGAATCTAGCTGATTAAATGATCCTTTTTTTCCTCACACACCCCCAACCCCGCTTCCTAAATGGAGTGTATCGTTAACATTCCTATATTGCCAGGATTAATACCAAGTAATGAAGGGGAATGAAACATGTTATGTTCAAACTAAAATTTTAACAAGTTTAAGACAGTCATGACTCACGTCCATTAGTTTCATGAATTTTATAAGGTTCTATAACCTAGGATGACTGTTTCCCCTTTCTTTTCCAATTGTTTGAGTAAATTTTTGTTCTTTCACAGTTTGGAGAGAATGCGATCATCCAACCCAAAACCAATTTGCAATGTGTGGAGACCCAAATTTTTTTAAGAGAATAGATTTGCATCCTACCATGTCCACGGACAATTTTTTACAGTTGAAGTCCGTTGGGCATGCCATATCATGCTAAAATATGAGCATCGAACCCAAAGAGAGAGGCCCAAGATCATTTAAGCATGTATGTTAAACTTCCATCGTCCGACGTGGGACAGGCCGCCTTAAGGATTTAAAATGCATGTAGGTAATCAGCATACAAAGGATAACCACTTGAGCTAAAACAAAAATGTAAGACTATGAGAACAAAGAAAACTCGTTAACCTGCTATGACTATTGATTTCCTCCTTTGCAATGACTTCACCCTCAACCTTGCTACTTTTGTTTGAACTGCTAGTATCACTAGCATAATGCCTCCGCATTGCACTTTGAGCCAACCGGTACAAGCTATCCCGTATGCAAATTCTTATTTTGATGTCCAACTGTAAACGTTGCTTTTCCATTTGTAAGTTGTAACTAAATCCAATTTATTTACCCTACCAGGAGAAGAATCCAATTTGAAAGTGAGCATACCTTCGATATAATATATTGAAGCCTGTAAAGTATTGTATCCTCCGCTGAGTGATCATCAATTGCTGCAGAAACAATAGTGGAATCATCTTGTTCTACGGTTGAGTTCGGGTCCAGAGAAGGAAGAGTACTTAAGCCTTCAACTTCCAGATCAGCTCTCTCAAAATGCTGAATTTGATTTTCTTGAGGGCCTTTTTGAGTGCTAGACTGATTGGTACTAGAGATTTGATGACTAAATTGTTGTTGTTGCTTCTGAATGGCAAGCATTGCCTGTAGTTGCTGCCGCCTCCTTAACTTTTCAATTTTCTCTTGAGGAGACATGGTTAGAGGCTTTGCTGAGGTATCTACTAACTTGTTTATAGCATTTGCATTCCCAGAAGAAACTTCATAACCAGAAAACAAATTTTGATGCTTAAATTTCCCAGGTTGAATGTGAGATGACACATGCGTAGATGGATTTGTGAGGTTCCCATACGTAGACTGGGCTGCACATTGGTTTGGGATATGCTGGTAGGGTAAAGGCTCGGGTCCTTGAAGCAGTCTCTTCTGCTTGGGAGCTGTAGAAGGAGAGGATTCTACCATGATGCATTCCAATTGGTTCTCAAAATGTCCAGAAGGGGTTCTTGATGAAGGCCAAGTACCATAAAAATCTTGCAATGATTTCTCCTCACTTTTTTCCTCCAACTTTTTACGACACCTCATTATTTTTTTCTGCCCAGAAACCTGCACAATCAAGGGAAAGACACTATTAACCCAATTTGAATGATATGAAAAGTACAAACTAATAAATTATGTTTGTTATTTAATCAGTCAAGGTTTTTCTTTCCTAGATAAAGTTATGGCATCAAAGAAAATGTTCAAAATATTACATAACCATATGAATCCATAGAAGAAAGAGAACATTTCCTTTTAGTTGGATCATTAGAATGATTATGACATTTCTACAATTGATGTTACGCACATCAGACTCTCTGAATCTCAGTCGATGAATTTTTTTACTACACCTCTTTAACAATTTGGTTCTACCTCCCGGCTGAAGAGACTTCCATTACGCAACGTTGACACACCGTTTGCATTTTAAAGTGATTTCTTAGTATTCCCCCATCTTAAATGGTATTATATTTCAAGGCATCAGACAGACTCTACTAACTCTCATAACTTATTTGCCTCATCACAGGACCTTGACATATCAGAACATAAGAGAGAAAAATTGAAAAAATGGTAGTACCTTATCAGCTGTTTCATTTGGGGAAGAAGAATTTTCGGCATTCAAGGAAGATTTTGTCAGAGTGCTTCGTCCCGTGTCCACATCTGACTGTGAAAGTCAAATACAATTATGAGATCACTTTCTTGATTAGGTGAAAGACATGAATATGCGAATGACTAATCAAGTTTAGATTAACCCATACCTGTTCCTTTTCCATGGTCTTACTTTTACCTCCAGCATATTCTACATGATCAAGTGCGGCATGTGCATTCTGCAGACCATAACTTGCAGAATAATCCATCTTCCCATAGCCTGGGGTGATTGACTGGTTATCTTTCTGGATATAGTCTGTTTTAATTTCCAAATACTCAGAAGCATTCGTTACTGCACCTGATGTGAAACTTGGTGAGTCTGAAGAAACAGGAAAGGCCTTGATTGGACTGTCAGCTGCATCTCTAGTGGAAGACCACAGCTCGTCAGCATTACCAAGACTTACATTGCCAAATATAGTGTCATCATTGCTGCAAAATCATCAATTGTTTATGAGACTACAGAGTTGGATGGATACCATTAATAGTATTTAAAAAAATGTAAGGTAGAATAACGTAAGTTATGTAGAGGAATGGAGGGAGGAGTATCATAACCTATTAATATTTCATGGTCTGAAATTTTAAATGTATTTAGTACTTTGTTTTGTAGATGGTATGCTTCAGTTTGTGAGCTAGTACATCAGTGGAAAAGGAAAGATGGGGTACTTGACAGTAAAATTGCCACAACCAGCTGTCATTGAACACACCATTTTTTTTTCTTGGGTGTTTGACAATGCCATGATGATGGCTTCTTAAACTGCTCCAAGATGGAGACGAATAATAACAAAGAATAAAAGATTTTCTATTATACTTCAGTTGAGAAAACTACTGAAAAATAATGATAGCCATGAAACTGTACAATTAGTTTTCCTTTAATTAGTTCTGCAGATCATGCCAGCTAGTCAATTCTGAAAAAAATAAGTATACGATGCAATTTTTGTAAAATAGAAAAAATAAAATAAAAATAATTTATATCAGAATGTTGTCGAGACTCCATTAACAAAAAAAAAAAAAAAAAGAAAAAAAGAAAAAAAAGAAAATCATGTCGTCATAAATTACCTAAAAATCCGGTCAAGATCATCAAAACTTCCAATGTTAGCCCATCCGTAGTCAACAAGATCACCTTGTTCTTTACCTTCATTCGAATTTTGAAAAATTTCACCATCTTTATCCAGTTGGATTGCCTCAGCTGTTAAAAAGGTAAATATTTTATAAGAAGCACAAATATTGTTAAAACTAGCAGAAATAAAATGTAAGATGGACAAGAAATTCAGCACTTCTAATTAAACAATCTGAAAACAGAATCACAAGAAACAATTGAAACAACAATCCACCTCCCCAAACACAACAAATAAAGAACTACTTACTTATCACGGTGCTATTTAGCTTCTTTGTCATTTTTATAAAGACCAAAATCCCACATTTTTTATAGAATACAAGATGAATGGATTAAGTGGAAGAGTGCACTGGGTGTGTTGTGTAACTATTGTATGACACTAAAGCCGAAGGGAAAATTTTATAGGACACCAATAAGGTTAGCCATGCTTTATGGCATAGAATGTTCGGCCGGTCAAACATCAACACGTGCAAAAAATGTGTAGCAGAAATGAGAATGCCTCGTTGGATGTGTGGGCACACAAGAAAGGGCAGGATTAAGAACAAGGCTCTTCCGAGATAACGTAGGAGTAGCCATAATTAAAGATAAGATGAGACAAAATCGGTTAAGGTGGTTTGGACACGTGAACCAGAGACCTATAAATGCTCTAGTTAGAAGATGCAATATGAGACAGAGGCTCAGAGAAAAAAAGGGTAGAAGACCTGGGAAGACTTGGAAAGAGACTCTAATAAACGACATGTAGTACTTGGAGCTAGCGAAAGACTTGACACAAAACCGAGTGCAGTGGCATTCTAAGATTCATACAATGGACCCCACTTAGTGGGATAAGTTTTTGTTGTTGTTGAATACAAGTACATGTTTTTGGCTATTGAACTTCATGTATTTGAAATTTTAAACTTGCAAGGTAAAGACTCACGAAAATCACCTTGACTATTATTTAAACCATATATTCTACCAATGTTATTCCCCATCAACTCAATCAAAGAATCAAAATCTCATATTAAACAAGTGTGCCACACCATCACTAATCTTCGAACAGTTTGATGATTTTGAGTATTTCACGTGATTTAACAAGTTAATCACAGATAGTCCAATTACATTAAGAGCAAACAACAAATGGAAAGATTGATGTCCCAGAAAATAACAAGGCTTAACTAAAAAAAGACTAAGCATTTAGTAAACTATACAGGTCCCCAAGAAAGAATAGAAGGATGGTAAGCAAATGGAGCTGAGATAATGCCTAACCTTTAAATAGGATACAATGAAGCATAACAAATTAACCATAGCCTGAATGAAAACATTGATTTCCATTGTCAACCGGAAATGTACACGGGTTAACTGACACTGGATTATCTATTCCCTCTGATGGTCTTATCCAAACTAAAGATGCTTTATGATTATAAATAAATAAATAAATCTTAACTGTAGGTGATAATTTCAGTTAAGTTGTTGGGTGCTTCAGTACCTATGCAATGCTGTTCACTTTTGGCAACATTAGCTAATGATAAATCTGGCCACGAGTCCATTCCAAATTCAGAGGTAGAAATTCCTTCACTGGTGTCAAAATTAGGACTGCTTTCCAACATTCTGTCTTGCAAGTCAATCTTGGGCCCATGGGTCTTCTGTTCGGTAGGCTTGATGGTGTGAGATTCTTGTTTCCATTGCTTCTTGTTACGATAATCCTCACTTGCCTCGTTGTAAGGCACAATATGATCATCACTCTCAACTGCCTCACTCCATATTATGTTTGCAAGCTGAAAAAAATAAAAATCGTTAACATTAGCAAGAGGCATGACAAGAACAATATTTAAATAGTATAATTGAAAAGTTGACAAACAAATTATTTAAAAGAGCACTGGAAGTATTAATGATGATTCTGTCAGCTCAGTGGCTTATAACTACTGGAAATTGCATACATATCAGATATAGAAAGACAACATCGAAAAGTGCATGAGGATTAATGTACACTCCACAAATCTTTTAAGATTCTGGCACTTTAACACATTGTACAAGAATTCCACCAGCCAAATAGAATTACCAAACAAGTTAAAAGCACAAAAGATAAATATCATAGCTCAACAAGCTGCAGATTCCTAATTTAAATCGAAATAAAAAACTAGCATTATCCAAGCACTCTTGCATGAAAACCATAGCTATTGCATCCAAGCATGTCTAAACACCTGATAAGCTTACACCCTTTTTTCTCAAACATATTGCGATTTTGCAGTTCCAAATTACAGCTTTCATAATTGTCATCATGGTTAGGTATTCTGTAACTAGCACAGTGTGCATAATAGCTTTTGAGATAGTGTGATTTGTAGCTTTCACAACTAAGATTTCATTTTTCTTTTTGATTACATATACCGCATTTGAAACTTTCCTTACACCTTCTTCACTCTCATATTTTCTAGTTAAAGTATAGAATTAGAGCCTTAAAAACCCACATTTTTTTTAAGAAATCTATATACCCTCAAAGCTCAATGTCACATCTATAATCCCACTCGGTGCATCGTTTCCAAAATTCTTGTTTCTCCAATCTTCAATTCAATATATAGAGTTCTAGTTCAGCTCAATTCTTGTTTCTTCGCCTTGATTTCACTACACCAGCACCACGGAACTCTTCCTACATCATATAAACTCATCTTCTCCCCTACTTTTGATGACTATGTGCTCGTATCCGCACACGAATTCAAATTCAAATTGTCGCTCCAAACATCTTAATAACATAACTAACATTCCGTCTGTTCAACAAATAAACCACCTCCTGAAATGTTCATCCTTGGACTCACTCCACTGTTCTTCAATCGTTTTACACAAATATATGCGAATACCTAATCAACTTTTTCTTCGCACGATTTTCATAAATTCATTGTTCACTAATAATCATTTCTTCACCTCTGTTTCTCATTTGCTAGATTGTAACAAAAAAAGTCAATTACTGTAACAAAAATTCAAGAAAATATAACTATTTAGCCGTCGTTTTTGGCACCAAATTGTTCGCCAAAAAGCAGAGAAATTCACCTAAAATACAACAACAGCAACGGAAATTCATATATTTTATCTCAAAAACTCGAAAAAAAAAAAAAAAAAAAAAAATCATTTCACATTCAACACAAAAAATATAAATTTACAATCTTATTACTTAATAATGCAAAAATAAATAAATAAATTAATTAATTAAATTAAGAAGAAACTGTATACCTCCTCGTCGTTCCAATCAAACATCTCTGAAGAAGCCACAGTTAATCGCAAAACCGAAACCGGATTCAGATCGACGCACACAATTTGGTCTACACATCGCCAAGAAACTTCACACTGTCAGCATCCAATCAAACCTTCCAACGCGCCCAGAGCGAGAGAGAGAGTGAAAGAGCAAAAGCACGGCCACTCAGAGCGAGAGAGAGAGGGAGAGAAGGAGTGTGGAGGGAGAGAGGTTTCGAGGGTGAGGGAGAGAAGAGAAGAGAAGAGTTTGGCTTGTGCCGGGGGAAGGAGAGCGGGTGGAGCCCAAGTCACGTGAACCGGTGAAACTTGGGGACACGAGTGATGGGAAACGTATCTAAACTCGTGGTCAGAGAGAGGGGTGATCTAATGCTGCGACCTGATTGGCTAGAGGACTTTTAGGGGTCCGGTTTTACATTTGCATTTCGGATAAATTCCATTTGCATTTGCATTTCGGTGCCCTTTTTTAAATTATTTTAATTTGGTGTGGGTCGCGCTGGAGGTGGTTTGTGGTGGACGCTGGGTCTGGACGTCGCTTTCGAAAGTTGGGCTGGATTGAACCGAAGCCACCATTTTTGTCCACGGCTCTTTGGATCCGGCGCAAGTGGGGTGGGTCAGTGCGGGCAGTCATCCTAACTTTTGGTTAACATTGCTATTTTAAGAAACACTCATATCTTCTTTTATCAATTTAGAGTTCGTTTGAAAATATTTTGAAATAGCTAAAAGGATTTTTAGAAAAAAAGAATTTATAGGTTTCAAAAGTACTTGAAATACTTCTGCAAGAACCACCACTTCTTTCAAAAACCACTTCAAGTGCTTTTTATATTATTTTAGATTCAGCTGCCACCTTTTTTTTTATTTTTTATTTTATATATATATAAATTTCAATTTAAGTCAATTATAGTTTTATAATTGCAAAAATATAATTTGATCTCTAAAGACAACATATTGTTTTTTTTTTTCTCCTCCTCTTTCACTAGTTCACTTTGTATATTTTTTGTTTAAATTTAATGGTTTTTTTTTGGGGGGGGGGGGGAGATTAAAGTTGGGATATTGGGTAATTATAAAAATTCAAGGGGTTGACTGGCCAAAATTAAATTTTAGAATAAAATTTATCAATTATAAAAATTCTAGGCTATAACCGGCTATAATTAAAATTTAGGAAAATATTAACAACTCCTTACAAATTCGGAAGAAAATCAACAAATGCTTAATATTTTATTACTTTAAACAAATATGCTTTTCCACATTTTGTTTTGTACCTATTCCTAAGCCGCATCAAAGCATATTTTGTTTTGTGCTCGACCGTCCGATTCCTTGAAGCCTGTGGCATCTTTGCTGCAGGTGCATGACATAAGATGTGTTTTTTTATATTTAAAATTGAATATAAACAATATCTGACGAAAACTACGATGAACGGATATGATTGGAGGATCTCAGGATCCTCACAAAGAAGGATCTCTCAAACCAAAGAGCTTAACCAGAGAGATAAACATGCTAGAACACACAACTCCAACATAATTTGTTTCGGAAAATGTTATAACAAATAGGTAGATGCAACGACGGCAAATTTCGGCCCTTTGTCAGAATCATCCTTGAACACAAGAAACTTTGCAAGGTTTACATACAAAGATGAAAGATCCCAGCAAAGTGCCTTGCCTGATCAGTATCGTAGCTCCTCGAAGACGGGGTCTATATTTTGCCCCCATTCCCCGTAATACAGCTGCAACAGCTTCTCAGCTGGTGCTACACCTGCAATACATAATTTAAGGTTCAACGTAAACACACAATTTCCGCCAAAAAGAAAACAAAACACCAAATGAAAATTTAGTGATCGTCACGCTTAGTAATGGAAAATCAGCTTAGCTTAGCTCCCAATCCCATACCGGTTCTCGCCACCTCCACCACCCCATCCAAAAATCCCGATTCATTCAAGCCTCTTCTTTCCAGGCCATCCTGCACAAGAATAGACGGATCCTATGAGCCAGCCGCGCACGCATACACGCACACTTAAAGCAGTAAGAGAAGTCTAATTTACCTTGGCAAACTTCACCACATTTTCGGCAACATGCTGCAGCAGTCCTCCACGAAATGGCGTCTTTAGACCAGTTTTGGGTACCTGCAACATGTAATTTTACAATCAGATTTGGGAACTTAACCGTTGTACAATAATGCAGAAGAATGAGCTTTGTTGTGAAGCGTTTGACATCACCTTATCTCTCAGCATCTGTCTTTCTTCGGTGGTCCAATCAGCTATCATGTCCAACACATTTTGTAGGGAAACTTCATCGTACAATAAACCAGTCTGGGATTTTAAAGAAAGTCACAGGGTACGTAAGAGCCACAAAGACATAACTGAAATACCGGTAGATACAAAAATTATAATATTTGTTATATCTGTTATCAGAAAATAACGTTCGAATGCCTCTGGCTGCTTAGATATAGTTAAGAAGAACAAATGAACTAGTTTGATATGAGGAGTCGAAACGCATATTACCCAAAATGCTGGCAAACCACAAAATGTCTTCCAAGGCCCTGAACCAGCGCCCCTCATCTCCAAGTATTTCCTCAGCCTAACCTGAATGGGAAAAAAAAATCAGATAATTAGGCAATAACATCAGAGAAGCAAAAACGAATGATTAGATTGTTGACGCACGTATGTATGAAATGAACCTCAGGATATATAGTTCCCAAATGCATCTCCCAATCACTTATGGTTGGAATAACTTCACCCGGAATGCAACAACGCTTTCCTGCCATAAACTCCTGCGTGAATATAGCCATAAACTCCTGCAGGAATATAGCCATACTATGTCGTTAACAAAACAGTAGCTTGGCACAGAGAGCTTGCAACTACAGAAGAAAGCCTCAAATTACAAGACTAGCTATGAAAAGGATAGGCGGAAACCCGGAAGGTCATGTCAGTACAGTCAAAATAGTTTTTGTTCCTGTAGACAAAGTACATGGGAATATCAAGAGCATAATCAACATAGCGCTCAAACCTGCACAAGAAAATAATATAAAATCGACTAGATACATTCGAAGGTTTGTACAACTATGAAAGAAAAATCAGCATTTGATAAACATGGACCATAGAACAACAATGCCAAACCGAATAGAACAAATACCAAACACAGCAAATTTAACTGCATAACAAACAACGAAAAAATAATAAGTGGATTAGGCAAAAAAGGAGACCAGAGCTATCTATTCTGAAAGATATTGGATTATTTATGCACAAGCTTACAAAGTTTCAGAGGAAAATAGCAAGAACTTCTTTCGTAAGTATAAAGACAATCTTACCCAAAGGAGTCATGAAAAACAAAAGGAAGCATGCCTGTACGATCCTTGTCCACATCATTATAAATTTCACTGTAACAAGAAGTTGAATAATCAATACAGATGCCATGTATCGACCAAATAATAACGACTCCACTAAAAAGAGAAATAATAGAATGCATTAGATGAGAACAAAACAGAATACAGAAACCTTCTCGTGAAAAGAAAACCATTTGGCTTTCCTTCAGTGAAAGGTGAATTTGCAAATAGAGCTGTTGCAATCTGTTTCATTTGTTGAAAGGTTAATAGACACCCGAAAATAAACAAATTTTATACCAAAAACAAGGGATCATAATCCTCACAGGCTGCAAAGCAAGACTAGCACGGAGTTTCCTTATCATATCTGTTTCCAAACTGAAGTCCAGATTAACCTAGAAAAAATGAACAATGATGGTGCTCACGAGTTTAAAAGATCTTCCGTGACCAAATCAATCACGTAGCAAGAACCTCCTTTGATTAGTACAAATCGTCATACCTGTACACTACAAGTCCTGAACATTGAATCAATTCCTCGTGAGCCGACTTTGGGCATGTAATTTAAAAAAACTTGATATCTTTCCTGAGCCAAAACATTTTATCAGAAGAAGTTATAACAACTTTCGGCAGTCAACAAGGCATGTTTCAACATTTGCTATCTCAATATAAGAATCGAAAATGCATCTCCATATGGTTGTACGGAGGATTATACCTTGGGCATCAAAGGTATGTCTTTAATCTCCCATTTAGGCTGATAACCAATATCAAGCAATCCAATTCCTATTTCCTTGAGAACCGATTGAACCTAGTAAAAAATGTACATACAAACAAGTTAGCATCCAAGAGGAAGTAAAAAACAGAGAACATTCTGGAAGTGGCCTTTAACTAAAAACGATTTATGAATGGATTGTGGCATAGTTGCACATGAATTCCAAAGTACAAATATCTTTACTGACCTTATAAAGGTGTGAATCAACTTCAGCATGAATTTGATGCAGAGTTTCAAGGGGCGCACCGCTATGCTCGAACTGACCTCCAGGCTCCAGCGCTATGCTTTGGTTACCCTACACAGCATTGTCACATTTTATATAAAAATCATGATAAATGGCAAGGGTTTCTCGTTAACTGATTAAACATATCGAGTCATACGAGAATGCACAAATTACAGGCATATTTAAGCAATATTATACCTGTTTAAGTGCAATAATGTTGCCACCTTCAAAATTTTTATCCAACCAAATCCCTTAGCAATCCCATTAAGCAACTCAGCTATTTGTTCATACTTCATTGGACGTAAAGTTTTTAGGTCAAACCCAAACCTCTCATGTTCAATTCCAATCCCAACTTAGCATTTCCCTTGATACCAATTAACCCTATGCAAAACTGTACAATTTTTTTGCACAGAAGGAAAAAAAAAAAAAAAAATGTGTGGGGGCATCCGCCCTCTAGGCTTATAGTGGCTCCGTCCATGGATGCGGCAGCTTTTAACTACCTGGATTAGTTCTGGGGCATTTGAAAATTAAGAAAGTGTGCTTATACCTGTTTAGGCGTCCGCTTGGCCCACCTAAACCTGTCTAGGTCGCGACTCTTACTTAAACAGAAAATAGATAACTTTCATTTTGTATTTTATTTTTTCAATCAAATGTGAGACATGTTGAATATTAGGATGAAAACTCATTATATGTTACTTTATAATATATATGTCATTTTATTTTGCAATTGATATTTACAATTATTTTTCTTCAAGTATAAATAAGCACTTATATGTACAAGGTATAATAAAGTTACTTAAATTCGCATAGTCCGCCTAGACCTCCGTCTCAACGTTAGACCTCAGCCCGCCGCTCGACTAGCGCTTACAGTCTTTTAGAACCTTGAGTATCTCATATATAACCACCAAGTTTCTTGTCAGTTTCCTAAAATATGGGATTTTCCCGCCATAAATTCAACAATTCAATGAAAACCATCACAATTCCAAGCCTTTGGTGCTGAAATTCAATGCATCAGTTAAACAAAAAACCCAAAACTTCCAACCAAAAAGAAACCATTTGCAGAAAGCTCAGAAGCAATCAAAGCACCATGGCTGATGCTTTAAAACCCTAAGAGTCCGTTTGGTGGGCTGAAGGGAATTGAGTCTAAGGAATAAGATTGGATTGACAGAGACTTATAAAACATGACTTGTAACTATATAAGGATAAATTAGATAACCCGCTATATTATAAACTCATAGCCCATCATGTCCTGTTCTTATCACGTTTGACGCAGCAAATAATGGACTATATTCAAATCTATTTTAATTTATGAGAAGGAAGTAACATCCAAACGGAGGACAATAAGCTTAACGGAAGGAAAAGCTGAGAGAACACTTGAATCACCTGAAATTAGAAAAGCCAGTGAAACGTTTGCATCCTTAAGTCTCCCACCCAGATCGCCCCCTGAGCTTCACTTGCACATCACGGGGTCTTTTCCCTTTCAAAGCAACCCTTTCCCTCTTGGGCTCTCTCCCTCCCTTTTTCATTTCCCCGTTGCTTCCCCTCTCTTTCAGTAGCACCCTTTTCTTAAGTATAAAATTTTGGTGTTCGCACCTCATGACTCATAATATGCTTTTTTATTTGTCTTTTTGCTTGAAGTTGTTCTAATTAATAAATTAAATTCTGTTTTAATTTTAATTTTTTTATTTTGTTTATAAAAAACAAATTAGTGATTGCATCACAGCAATCCACCTTTTGGGAAGTCGATAAGACTAATAAAGACTCCTTGTACGATTTAACAATGTAAAAAATCGAACTTAAAATGTGTTGTGTGGAATATAAAATCTGAAATTTAGAAAAGGATCCTCTCCGAATCTACTTTATGAGAATCCTAGAAATTCCTATGTCCTAACCGTTTATCATATAAGATCCAATTCCCTGCAAATTGTCTTTTGGCATGTGGGATGCGATGCAACGACTTACCTGGTGTGCCTTTTCCATCAGTCTTTACTCAATAAACCTTATTTATTTCTTCTCAACTAATATTAATCTCTAGTTTGAAAAAAATGCCTTCTCACTTTTCTTTTCTCTTCTTTTACATTGCAGGAATATACTTTCCAGATTCTATACAGCTAATGAATTTTCATATAAGCATTAGCGGATCTAGAATCGGAACCCCGAGGTTTCTAATTCAAAGTAAAATAAATTTAGATTCAAACAGAAATCGGTAAAAAATTTCAATTTATTTACCGAGGTATTTCGTCGAATATTTGGTAAGCTTATTTTCGTCAGTCAAATTATATTACGCACATGTCAACAAATACGACATATGCCTAAGTAATCTAATGAGCGATATTGAGAGAATTTGTCGAGTGTCATCAATACAACCTATTGAGATATCACCTAGTAGACATTACTTCAAACATTTAATAGACACAAAAGAAACTTATACCAAACATTTATAGTGTCCTAAAAAAATCCTTTCACATATATAATTTTCAAACTCTAAATAATCATGAAACCACCTTAATCCCAATATACATTCGTGCGATCAAAGATATGTACATTATATTATAGTCAAATCCAAATAGCAATGTCTCCGTTTTTGTTTGGACCACGTGTGCTTGTACCTTTTAAGTTAATATTTAACTCAGAATGAGGCTACACTTTAGTGTTATCATCAAGTGAGTCTAAGAAGAGTGTCACCATTTCATCAATCGAGAATGGATCATATGGACGTTCATGGCATGTGCATATACATAATCGTATATGACTAGCTTGGCTATCAATTATATAAATTGCCATGCAGAGTTGTGGCAAAAAATTTGCACATAAGCGCATCGTCGTTCCTTAAAAGGATCATGGTACTACGGTAGTGCTTAAGATCTCAATTCGGATCTTCGTCTCCCTTGTACGAAGTAAATTGAGGCATAGTGAACCCGCGAGGTGGATCTGTCTGCTCGATCTCATTCGTGAATGGTGACATGCTTATGTTGGTTATGTCTCGTCGAAACGCATCGTTAGCAACCTCGTTGCGCTGAAAATTACGCAATCGTTTAGTCAGGAGCCTATCAACTTCTTCTTGAATTTGCCTCTACTGGGGTAGTGGAACTTTCAGTTGCCCCCATCGTGACCTATTGATTTAGGCCACTCTTCCTTATGCTCCACTCGTCTATGTCGTGGCTGCAATTTATGTGGTATGTTCCTAGTAAGCGAGCAGGTAACTCGCAGACTGCTGGTTGAACTTGAGCCGGATTGAATGACTGTTTCTCTTCATCTGTTATGTTGCTTACTCTGATGTGAGGTGGATGATGCTCCTTATAGGCATTATCGCAACCCCTATCGTGAGTGTATACGTGTTCGCAGGCTTAGTCAAGAATGCACGTTCCTCTGCGCGCTAATACGAGAGTATATGCTATCTTGGGGGCCCAATCGGGAATGTACAATGCTCGAACGCTCAGTTTGTGGCTGGTTGAGTGGCTGATTGCTAGGACACTGCTGGAGAGGTTTGTCGTATGCCCTTGTCCTTCTTCAAGACACCTCGCCTGAGGCACGTTGCACCTCTGTATGCTGCAAGAGTTGATTCACCAAAGTTGTTTGCTGCGCGAAGGCGTTTGTCAACTCTATGACTTGTCGGGATAAGTATTGTTCGCCATATTGGATGGAAAGGCTTGGATGATAGGTTTCTCTATAGGTGGTAGACTCCGGCCCCGAGATTTGAATTAATCTTGGGCCGATTTAGGCTGCTTGGAAGGCCATAGGAGCAGGCTGGGCCACATGAATGGGCTGCTCGGTGTGCGGTGCACATGGGTGCGAGGCTAAGGCTCGGCTTAGCAACACCTTGGGTTCGCGTCAGGCTTGAGTGGCTCGGGCTGTCTCACCTTGGGCTTGGGCCCGTGTGGGCTTGAATGACATGGCTTGGGATGTGGTTGTGGTGTCGTGAGCCTTGCCGAATGTGGCTGCTGTGGTGGTTGCCATGGTGGTACCCCGTAAGGATGGTGCCGCTCCACTCATCGTTTTGTTGAGCCTTGTAAATCGTTGCGGTCTTAATCCTCGAACATTGGAATTTCCATTCATTGAGGTTTCCAAATATCTTGCCATTATACTTTTCTTTTACGTTTTATCAAAGAATTTTTAGAAAAAAAAAAAATCCAAGAATAAGAACGTACAAAAAATCTACAAATGAACAATAAAACGAAAAACCTTGAATGCGAAAGTCTTCTACGAGCGTTTGATCAAGACTCTCAATGAAAACACCAATTTGTGGATGCAAATTTTCGCCTTCTTCGGACAAAATTGCATCTACAAAACAATTAATACCTTAGGTCAAGGCCAAGAGCCTCACGCACCCATGATGAATGAAAGGGCTTTGGCCGAAGAACCTCCGATGCTAAAGTTAAAATTTGAGGGAAAAGTATTTAGAGAAATTTGGAGAATTTAGCAAGAGAGTTGGAATTGAGTTTTGGAGAAAATGAGGGTGTTTATATAAGGGTGTGGCCGGCCCTTTTAGGAAGAGATAGACAGGCCACTTAGATGGTTTTTTGGGTGAGATTCATGATTTGTAGCTAATTAATTAGCTAATTAATTATAATTTGAAAGGAAAGATTTGGGAGTTACCTTGTGAAGAATATTTGATGAGGATGGATGAAATAGGTATTGAATAAATACCTATTTTGAGCACTTTTGACTTGATTGAGGGACGGTTGTCCACTGCTCGCGTGTAGGAGTTTTGGTGTTCATCGAGGGTAATTTTGTCCTTTTTACCCTAGAATCCACGTGTCATCTCTATATTCTTCTTGATTATTTTTGGCTCCACAACCATAGTTGACACACCCCGACCCGGAATGTCCACTAGGATCCCGAATCGAGCTGTGCTGGTGTGATAGTGTATAAAATGTGAATAAATTTAAACTTAAAAGTGCCTAAATACACAATTATGCGGTGAGCGGGTATGGACCCATTTTACAGGTGATACAGAGCATAAGACAAGTACAGTGAACGAAGATAATAATTATACCATCAATATAAGCCACCAAAACTGGGAGTGCCACATTTCCTCGTCGATAAAGAACCATGCTACTAGAACTTGGAGGGGTGAAAAAAAAATAGAAAGTGTGAGTGGTCAAAACAAAGATTTTCAAAATCATTTCCATTATCAAAGGTAGTAACCACTCGCCGTAAAACTCGAATAGTTTACAGAAAATCATACTACGTATAAGTATGAAATCAAATGTATAACAATAGTAAATCCAAAAGTATACCACGACATAACATCTCGTTAGCAACATAAATAATCATGTGTTTGATAATCCATACTAGCATGCAAGTCAGAAGTCACCTATGGTGACATGTACGATTGCACCCATATCTCCTCAATCAATGCTAGCACATAAGTCGGAGTCGCCTATAGTGACCTGTACGACTTGTCCATCTCTCATCAACCAATGCTAGGCAATAGCTCAATAACATGCTAGCCAATAGCTCATCAATATGCAATAACATGCTAGCTAATAGCTCATATTATCAATATGCAATAACATGCTAGCTAATAGCTCATCAACATGCTAGCCAATATCTCAATAACATGTTAGCCAATAGCTCATCAATATGATAGCCAATAGCTCAATAACATGCTAGCCAATAACTCAATAACATGCTAGCCAATAACTCAATAACATGCTAGCCAGTAGCTTATCCATAAGTATACTTGCACATGAGTCGGAACCACCTAAAGTGGTCTGTACGACAGGTTGGGTGTAAATAAGTACGCTCAAGTGCTACGATCACGTGAAGGCTGTGCGACAAATCGCAGGTCACCTGCTAGTCGGAACCACCTAATATGGTTTGTACGACAAGCTGACACCTACCTTGGATTCAAGGTGAGCGTGTGATGCGGGAGGTGAATGATCACATAAAGGCTAGGCCCTGACCACGGGTGGGAGCACTAACACCGGGGTGCAGGTTTATGAGCTCTAATATATCTCAACACAATCATACTCATTACCATCATTATCACCAAAATGTACTTACTTGAATCTCACATGAGCGTCCGCAGCATCATTTGACACTTCAAAGCATTCATAATAATAAGATTCAGGTAATATACATATAAATATGCCATGATACAATCTAAACCCAACATTTCATAGTGTTTCCAAATATATATAATATAACATAGCGTGAAATGCATAATCTGTAACACCCCATTTCCAAACTACTTAGTTTTAGGAATAATTATTAGTGATAAGCTCAGCTAGACACTAGTTTAATTAACTATCACTACTTACATTTCCTTACTTCAATTTCTCGATTCTTCATACATTAATTTATAACCAACATTTAACCACCAACGTATAAGGTTAAAACTCACATTTTACACCAATGTCCCTCAAATTGTTCAATTCCCAAAACAAAGCTATTGTCTCAATTATTTAATCTCACATCTTGTATGGCTGCATCTAACGTCTCGTTAGACTGCCTACGTACCCTAAACAGGGATTAAGCCATTCGCAGTTCACATTAATTATTTGCATGTGACATGCATAAATAAATTTAGTTTGTGGAACTATCAATTATATACATATGATAAGAAGGACATATCCACTCACCTGGAGTCTATGCTATGATTCTCTAGCGCACGCATCGAGGCGTCCCGAATGATTGGCGCCTGTGACCAATTATCGAATCACATCTCATAACTCTTATCAATAGAATATTTAATTCACGTAAAACACATCCTCAAGGACATTCTAAAATAGTTCAAGACCCATTGACCACAAGTTAACTGTCGATCAAAGATCGACGGTAGGTTCTACACCCTGTATAGCTCGACCCAGAAGTTTGCATATCAGATTCCCAATTTGCAACTCCCAAAGATCCATAATATGCTTCTAGAATAACGTATTAAAATTTTATTATGATTCAACGGTTGGATTTCCACCAATTGCCCAAAACCAAGTGGTGGTTAACATTTATTTTACTAACTTACAAATCCAATTCGGGGAAGATCCGTAGGTCGGATTCCCGATCCATAAATTCCTATGATCTTAAAATATTACGTATCATAATGTATCCAAGTTTGGTGACGATCCAATGGTCGGATCGTTGATTCACATTTTTATCAAGTAACGAATTTAGGTTCCAACGATCAACCTACATCATTCAAATATCAAAATTGATTTCAAGACATTCGACATAGCCTAAAAATAGCATTGGCGGTCCACTGGCCACGCGCCGCTGCACGCGCCGCAGTGGGTGGTGGTCGGCCGCCCCGACTTGCCTGAAAATCTAACTATTTCTAAAAATTCTCAAACTTCATAGAAATTAAGATCTCAATGAGTGGAACAACTTTCATACCTGCCACGAAGTCCAAAAGTGGACGAAAGATGGTCAATTTTGCCCACAAAGTCGGCGGGTGCCTAAAGCTTCCCGGTGTCGATTCGTCTTCTATAGTGGTCCAATGGGGTCAAGGTTGGTTGGGTTTTGCTCCTGGGATATGGGCTACAAAGCCCAAGTGGTGGCATCGGCCATCATTTTGCCGATTTTCCGGAAAATCGAAAAAAGTGGCCAGAGCATTGTTGATTTTCATTGACTTTCGTGGCCTCCAACCGCCACATACCATGGTCAAGCAAGGTGGTTCTTGGGTGAGTTTTGTAGAGGGGAATGAGAGTTTCAAGATGGTGATGGTGGTATCGAAAAAATCCACCGGAATTGACCGGAATCGGCCTTGGAAAATGGGAGCTTGTGGTGGGTGTGGGTCGACGGGAAGGCTACTTCCCCTTCTTTTTTTTTTTTTTTTTTTTTTTTTTCCCTTCTTCTTCTTTCCTCATTTCTGATTGGGCTTCACCGCACAAAGTGGGGATTTAATTTAATTAAATCTAAACCTTGAATAACCAATTTCGAATGTTCGTAACTATACCGTTATAATCCGGACTCGTAAACGGCTTTTGCCTATGCCTTCGTACCAACGAGTACTACGAGGATATGCTAAAAAAATAAGTCTCACATCTCCCAAACCGATGGTCAACGGAAGTCAAAGTCCTTACCTCTAGGGCATTTTCGTAAATCTACGTTTTAAAATTAATAAAAACGTAAAATTTGAAACGGGTTGTGACAATAGTTGCACGTTTTGATGAGTTAAAGAAACAATGGTCATGAATGTTTAGTTGAGGGACCATTGCTCCTATTGAGTTAAAGTTAATGGACCATTACTACAATTTTCTCAAAATTTTTAGTGCAAATTATACTGATAGTCTCCATGATTTATTTAGATTTGCAATTTCGTCCTCGTTTTTTATTGCATTTTTATTGTATATATTCGCTTAAGTCTAATATTTTATCACTTAAGTTGAAATTTTCATCACATTTTGGGTACATCTTCTCATTTAAAAGTGTTAACTACATTGTAAAAGATGAAAAATTGGTATAGAGGAAGAGGAAGATGATAGAGAGAAACAAGAGAGATTCTAGAGAGAGAGTTTAGAGAGAGAAATAGGATTTGTATTAACTGACTAAATGAATATTACACAATTGTTTTTATAAGAGAAATCTTACCTACGTTAACCAAATACTAACAAACTTACTAACTGTATTACACTTGTACCCTTAATACTCCTCCTCAATCTCAACTGGGGTTTCCTAGTTTGAGATTGCAACAAAGTCTCAAATAGCAAACACTGAAATATGAACAAATGGACACACTACAGATTACAGCAATTGAGGTTGCTTTTGCTCCTCATGTTCTTCTCAATTGCGGTCCCACAAACATGAACTAAATCCATACTTAAAACTGACAGGTTTCCATACTCAAACATGCTACTTGCTCACTAAACTGACAGGTATTCACAAATTAAATCCATACTCAAGAACGGTACAATTTCATCCCATTATCATCACACATCACTTTTACAGATACAACCTTCCAAAGACAGAATGTTCTCCAATATTTCTTTCAACATACTCAGATAGATTATGGAACCATTCTGTATGCAGCAGCCTCCATTTCCGTCTAAGGGTCATCACCAAATCAATTCCATGGGCACTATATCGAGTTGTCATTTGGTCAATGGAATCCCTGCTCACGGAAATTTCCACCATATGCCCCTAAACTTATGTATCAAGACACCCTCAAGCTCACGGAAATTTCCACCAAGACGGTATCAAGACAGATGGTTTTGAGTCCTGTATCAGTGTCCAATAAAATACAACAAAAAAGCTACAAACATGAAATTGAAAATCCGAGTAAACTACGAGGACTATTCATATTTAAATTACCCTTTTCTTCCCTTGTTTTACAATAATTGGTGGGAGTAAGGGAAACTATTAAGATAATTAAAATGGTATACTGTTCATGTGTAACGTACGAGGAATCTCGACAACATGATTTGTGTGAGGTGGCCATTACCTTCAATGGTGAATACCATAAGAAAACCTAGCAATATATAAAGGGTCACGCACTCGGACTAGTCTCTCACTCACATTTTATTTGCTTCTTTCCTTCCTTTCCTACTGAAAACCAAGCAAAAACAGCATAGCAGTTTACGATGGCAAGCCTCATTGCTCCAGACCACTTCTCTCCTCACGACGATGCAGAAGCGCTCAGAAACGCATGCAAAGGTACTCTACTCTCTCTAACTATTTTTTAGCCAATCTACACTGTGATATAAATTTAAAATCATACCGTTCAGATTCTTGAAAGAAATTATGAAATGACAGCCAATAAAAGTGTCCAAATGTGTTTCCAGCCCGATCTTGACCCCCGTGTGTGTGTGTGTGTGTGTGTGTGTGTGTGAGACGTGTACGCATGTCCCATACTTCTTTTGTTTGGTCTTTGATCGTATGAATGTTAACCTAGGTAGGTTGGCGATTTATTCAATTTTTCTTCTTCCAAGTAGATCATCACATGTTTCTCGCTTAGATTTTAAGTTTGATCTCTCAAGTTTGGCCTAATTTATTCTAAAGGTAGAATAATTTTACGATCTAAAGTAATCTTAGTGAAAAAGAAAGAACAACTCCAAAACGGAAGAAATTATTAATTAAATGTCTTCCAAGTCCCGGAGAGATCGTGTGTGTGTGTGTAAAGAAATGTATATAAATAAAGAATGGAAGAAATTATTAATTAAATGTCTTCCAAGTCCCGGAGAGATCGTGTGTGTGTGTAAAGAAATGTATATAAATAAAGAATGTCGTATTATTAGAGATTGCCATTTTGCAACCACCTATTAGTGCCACACCAAAACTCACGTAATTAAGCACCACCTCATTTGTGGATAATTAGTAGATATGCTAATTAATATATTCCTAAATACCACAATTTTAGTTGATTTCTTAATGTGAAAGATTTGCTATAAATATTAGACATTGTAAGAGCAAGAGCACAAGACAGACACTAGTAAGAGAGGAGTCAAACCAAGAAAATTATCTACAACAATGGCTACCCTTATTGCTCTTGAAAACTTCTCTCCCGTCGACGATGCTGAAGTTCTTCGAAAATCTGTGAAAGGTTTAATCATTTTATTCAGCCATTTAATTCTTATTTTAATTTACATGCAGATGTTTAATATTGTGTGTGTGTGTGTGTGTTTTTTTTTTTATTGAGAATTTATATATATGGTAATTTTAATGTATATTATTCATATTTTTGTGTACTGTGTAGGATGGGGGACTGATGAGAAGGCTATAATCTCTGTACTGGGACATAGAAACGCAGCACAGAGAAAGCAAATCAGGCTTGCTTACGAGCAATCTTATCAGGAAGATCTTCTAAAGCGCCTTGAGTCCGAGCTCTCTGGGGATTTTGAGGTTTTTTCTCCCTTACTTTCACCCTTAATCGATATATACCATTGCTATTTATTTATTTTTTTTGAAATATTCATAAGTCGAAAATAATTTAAATATTTTTGAAAATAAATACATGAAAAAATGTGTTATGTTTTGATTGTTCTTGTGTATCACAAAACATAGAAATCTCCGAAGGGTTTTGTCCTTTTCCTACAAAGATATAGGAAGAGGGTGGAAAGGAGAATATTATCATGATGAGAGCAGCATTTGAAGGTTCATAGAGAACAAATCAATGAGCTGTCAATAAATTATTAATTCCAAGTATTATTTTGTTTAAAATATCAATGGCTTAGAACATATATGGTCTCATCTCTATTAAAGAACGAAAAATATGATAAGAATATTATTTTTTAATATTAAGTTTTTTTTTTTTTTTTTTTTTTTGGTTGTGGACTGAATTGTTTTGATGAGATTAAAAGGTACCACTTAAATATAAGAGTTTTGAACATTTCAGTCAGTCTATAAAAATGGGAATCTAAACTTTGGAACTGACCTAACTCGCATTGTGTTCAAATTTTCTGCATGAGTTATGTTAGTTTTGTATCTCTTGCTTGAGCAATTTGTGTTATATCGTATACTAAAACTAATTTCATTTGGGGATATGGCAAATGTAGAAAGCGATGTACCGTTGGATCTTGGATCCTGCAGATCGAGATGCTGTTTTGGCTCATGTGGCCATCAAGAAATCTGAGTGTAACTACAATGTCATCATCGAGATTGCAACCATTCTATCTCCTGAAGAGCTCCTTGCAGTAAGGAAGGCTTACCAAGTTCGCTACAAGCACTCCTTGGAGGAAGACTTGGCTACACAAACCACTGGTGATATCCGCAAGGTACGACAAACATTATTAACGGCAAAGGAGTTTTTTTGGCAAATAGTGTGACATGTTATGTTATCGAACTATTAACTTGGATTACGTGAGAGTCTACTTTACTAATGGACAACATAATAAGTTGGAGAATTTGCCATTGTTTGCCTCCTCTTTTTGGTATTAGGTGAACTATTATTTTGGTATTTGTGTTTTTCTAGAATTGTGTTCTGAAAACTGTTAGAATAGAAGAATTGGTAATGGTGTTTGATGGTTTTTGGTCAATGTCACAGCTTTTGATTGCTTTAGTGACTGCGTATCGTTATGATGGTTGTGAGATCAATGCAAAACTGGCCAATTCGGAAGCTGATATTCTTCATGATGCTATCAAAGACAAGGCTTTCAATCATGATGAAGTTATTAGGATCCTCAGTACTAGGAGCAAGACTCAGCTCATGGCAACCTTTAATCGCTACCGAGATGACCATGGCACTTCCATCAGTAAGGTACGTATGAAGGCCTTATGTCGAAGTTAGAGCATCCAACCCAAAACTAATTACTTACAGAGACTTCTATCTACTAAGAGTCTAAGATTCAAGAATGCCGAGTTTGACTTCTAAGTTTTCTTCTTTTTATCACAGAGTTTGTTGGAAGAGGGTGGTAATGGTCTCCAGAAGGCACTGCATGTAGCCATCCGATGCCTCAATGACCCCAAGAAGTACTTTGAGAAGGTTCTTCGCAATGCAATCAAGAGGGTTGGAACTGATGAGGATGCTCTCACTCGTGTGATTGTGACAAGGGCCGAGAGGGACTTGAAAGACATCAAAGAGGTTTACTACAAGAAGAACAACGTTTCTCTCGACCATGCTGTGGCCAAAGAAACTTCCGGGGATTACAAGGACTTCCTCCTTACTCTGCTGGGGAAGGAAGATTGAAAATCTTCGCCGAGCAAATTAGCATGATCAAGCGCTATGAGTGCTCTGTTTTTCTATTGAGTTTGATGACTCTCTTTATTTCCGTGTTTGTGTTTCCTTGTGGTGTGACTATCTACCTTACCCTTGTGTATGTTTGTTGGAGTTTAAGGTTTCTATCAAGACTTTCGTTCTCGTTTCGGATGTTATGGAGTACTAATAAAAAATTGATTTACCTAACCGTACTCTTCGAGACATTTAAAAAAAAAAAAAAAAAAAAAAAAAAAAAAAAAAAAAAGTAGCAGGTGTGTGAACACAAATCGCAGAAATTTATAATAATTAGTTGAAAAAAGGTGTAGCATGTGTGAACACAAAACACAACACACAGTTTTCAAACACCACACAATTTAATTTATTATTTAGACCAACCCCGCAAAAGACAAATAAAAAAGCATATCATGAGTCATGAGGTGTGAACATCAAAATTTTATATTAAAAATTTTTGAGAAAATTGTAGTAATGATTTCTCAATTTTAGCTTAATTAGAGTAATAGTCTATTAACAAAAAATTCATGATCATTGGTCTCTTAACTCATCAAAATGTGCAATTATGATCATTTATTTCAACTTCGTCAGAATTTCGTCAAAATGACTCATGTTAGAATGACTATTTTTATAATTGGGTTAAAGTTAAGGGACCATTGTTATACTTTTTTTCATTTGGTTTTTCATGTTTGCCTCTTGTTTCATCCTCACGTGTGTGACACATGATTTATTTTGACGAAAGTTTTAACGGAGTTAACGAAAATGACATAGCTGCACGTTTTGATGAGTTAAATGAACAATGACCATATATTTTTAGTTGATGGGCCATTATTTCAATTGAGTTAAAGTTAATAGATCATTACTATAATTTCTTCAAAAATTTTAGTGTAAATTGTACTAATAGTCTCCATGATTTAACTAGATTTGCACTTTCATCCTCGTTTTTTATTGCATTTTTATTGTATATATTCGCTTAAGTCTAATATTTATCAATTAAGTTGAATTTTCCATCACATTTTGGGCACATCTTCTCATTTAAAGGCACCTATCGTGGATGAAATTTCTATTAGTTTGACGGAATAAAATTACGGTAACATTATAAAATACAACAAAAAATCTACAAACATTAAATTGAAAATCCGAGTAAACTACGAGGACTATTCATATGTAAATTACCCTTTTCTTCCCTCGTTTTACGATAATTGGTGGGAGTAAGGGAAACTATTAAGATAATTAAAAAGGTATACTGTTCACGTGTAACTTACGAGGAATCTCGACAACATAGTTTGTGCGAGGTGGCCATTAACTTCAATTGTGAATACTATAAGAAAACCTAGCAATATATAAAGGGTCACGCACTTGGACTAGTCTCCCACATTTTACTTGCCTCTTTCCTTCCTTTCCTACTGAAAACCAAGCAAAAACAGCATAGCAGTTTACGATGGCAAGCCTCATTGCTCCAGACCACTTCTCTCCTCACGACGATGCAGAAGCCCTCAGAAACGCATGCAAAGGTACTCTACTCTCTCTAACTATTTTTTAGCCAGTCTACACTGTCATATAAATTTAAAATCATACCGTTCAGATTCTTGAAATAAATTATGGAAAGACAGCCAACAAAAGTGTCTAAATGTGTTTCCAGCCCAATCCTGACCCCCGTATGTGTGTGTGTGTGTGTGTGTACGTGTACGAATGTCCCATGCTTCTTTTGTTTGGTCACTGATTGTATGAATGTTAACCTAGGTAAGTTGGCGATTTATTCAATTTTTCTTCTTACGAGTAGATCATCACATGTCTCTTACTGAGATTTTAAGTTTGATCTCTCAAGTTTGGCCTAACTCATTCTAAGGGTAGAATAATTTTACGATCTAAAGTAATAGTAATATTATTCATACCATATTTTTATATCACATTTCTATACCACCTTAGGTGGTATTTTATATGGACAACCACATCATTTGAAAAATTTGCAAAACCCAAGAAAATGAAGGAGAAAGACTTCTCGTATACCACAATTATCATTTAATTAACTAGTTTTTCTTAATTATTAGTTTATTAAATAATGAACTAAATTTAAAAATCTGATTAATCCAAATGATGTGGTTGTCCACATCAAATGCTACTTAAGATGGTATGAAAATATGATACAAAAACATAGTATGAATAACATCTCTCCTAAGGTAATATTAGTGAAAAGAAAGAACAACTCCAAAACGGAAGAAATTATTAATTAAATGTCTTCTAAGTCCAGGAGAGACCATGTATATATATAAAGAATGTCGTATTATTAGAGATTGCCATTTTGCAACCACCTATTAGTGCCACACCAAATCCAACCAAAACTCACCTAAGCACAACCTCATTTGTGGATAATTAGTAGATATGCTAATTAATATATTCCTAAATACCACAATTTTAGTTGATTTCTTAATGTGAAAGATTTGCTATAAATATTAGACATTGTAAGAGCAAGAGCACAAGATAGACACTAGTAAGAGAGGAGTCAAACCAAGAAAATTATCTCCATCAATGGCTACACTAATTGCTCCTGAAAACTTCTCTCCCGACGAAGATGCTGAAGTTCTTCGAAAATCTGTGAAAGGTTTAATCATTTTATTCAGCCATTTAATTCTTATTTTAATTTGCATGCAGATGATTAATTGTGTTTTTTTTTTGAGAATTTATATATATGGTAAATTTAATGTAAATTTCATATTTTTTTGTACTGTGTAGGATGGGGGACCGATGAGAAGGCTATAATCTCTATACTGGGACATAGAAACGCAGCACAGAGAAAGCAAATCATGCTTGCTTACGAGCAATCTTATCAGGAAGATCTTCTCAAGCGCCTTGAGTCCGAGCTCTCTGGGGATTTTGAGGTTTTTTTTCTCTCATACTTTCACCCTTAATCGATATTTACCATTACTATTTATTTATATATTTGAAATATTCATAAGTCGAAAATAATTTAAATATTTTTGAAAATAAATATATGAAAAAATGTGTCATGTTTTGATTGTTCTTGTGGGAACCGGATCCCCTTCGGGCTCAAATAAACCGAGCTTGCTGAGTAAAAAATCTGGGCTATTGAAATTTGATCTAAATGCTACAATTATTATAACTTTTAAAGGATTCTTTGTTTGTAGCCGTTGGATTAAATTTCAACGGCCCATATCCTTTACTCAACAGACTAACTTTATTGGGTTTGGAGGGGATTCGGTTCCGTTCTTGTGTATCACAAAATATGGAAATCTCCGAAGCGTCCTTTTCCTACAAAGATATAGAAGAGGATGGAAGGGAGAATATTATCATGATGAGAGCGACATCTGAAGGTTTCTAGAGAACAAATCAATGAGCTGTCAATAAATTATTAATTCCAAGTATTATTTTGTTTAAAATAACAATGACATAAAACACATGTCGTCCTATCTCTATTAAAGAACGGTATTAATGTTGTACGAAAATATGGTAATTAAGCATATTATTTATTAATATTATGTAAATATTTTTTTTGAGATTTCTGTTGTGGACCGAAATGTTTTGATGAGATTAAAAGGTACCACTTAAATACAAGAGTTTTGAACATTTCAGTCTATTCATCACTTTTGTATTAAATATATAGAATATAAAAGTTTTTGCCTCTCAAAACTCTCTACATGGATGAACTTACATGGTATCTACTTTCGAACTCAAATTTTTTATTTCACAATGTAATATTTTAAATTACGCTAAACTATGAAAATGGGAATCCGAACTTTAGAATTGACCTAACTCACTTTCTGTTCAAATTTTCTGTATAAGTTATATTAGTTTTGTATCTCTTGTTTGAGCAATTTTAGTTATGCCATATACTAAAACTAATTTCATTTGGGGATATTGCAAATGTAGAAAGCGGTGTACCGTTGGATCTTGGATCCTGCAGATCGAGATGCTGTTTTGGCTCATGTGGCCATCAAGAAATCTGAGTGTAACTACAATGTCATCATCGAGATTGCAACCATTCTATCTCCTGAAGAGCTCCTTGCGGTAAGGAAGGCTTACCAAGTTCGCTACAAGCACTCCTTGGAGGAAGACTTGGCTGCACACACCACTGGTGATATCCGCAAGGTATGATAAACATTATTAATGGCAAAGGATTTTTTTTGGCAAATACTGTGACATGTTATGTTATTGAACTATTAACTTGGATTACGTGATAATCTACTTTACTAATGGACAACATAATAAGTTGGAGAATTTGCCATTGTTTGCCTCCTCTTTTTGGTATTAGGTGAACTATTATTTTGGTATCTGTGTTTTTCTAGAATTGTGTTCTGAAAACTGTTAGAATAGAAGAATTGGTAATGGTGTTTGATGGTTTTTGGTCAATGTTACAGCTTTTGGTTGCTTTAGTGACTGCGTATCGTTATGATGGTTGTGAGATCAATGCAAAACTGGCCAATTCGGAAGCTGATATTCTTCATGATGCTATCAAAGACAAGGCTTTCAATCATGATGAATTTATTAGGATCCTCAGTACTAGGAGCAAGACTCAACTCATGGCAACCTTTAACCGCTACCGAGATGACCATGGCACTTCCATCAGTAAGGTACGTATGAAGGCCTAATGTCGAAGTTAGAGAATCCAACCCAAAACTAATTACTTATAGAAACTTTTATCTACTAAGAGTCTAAGATTCAAGACTGCCGAGTTTGACCTCTAAGTTTTCTTCTTTTTATCACAGAGTTTGTTGGAAGAGGGTGGTGATGGTCTCCAGAAGGCACTGCATGTAGCCATCCGATGCCTCAATGACCCCAAGAAGTACTTTGAGAAGGTTCTTCGCAATGCAATCAAGAGGGTTGGAACTGATGAGGATGCTCTCACTCGTGTGATTGTGACAAGGGCTGAGAGGGACTTGAAAGACATCAAAGAGGTTTACTACAAGAAGAACAGCGTTCCTCTCGACCATGCTGTGGCCAAAGAAACTTCTGGGGATTACGAGGACTTCCTCCTTACTCTGCTAGGGAAAGAAGATTGAAAATCTTCGCTGAGCAAATTAGTATGATCAAGTGCTATGATTGCTTCTGTTTTTCTATTGAGTTTGATGACTATCTTTATTTTCCGTGTTTGTGTTTCCTTGTGGTGTGACTTATCTACCTTACCCTTATCTATGTTTGTCGGAGTTTAAGGTTTTCATCAAGACCTTTTGTTTTCGTTTCGAATGTTATGGAGTATTAATAAAAGATGTATGTCAGCTTTTTAATCAAGGGTTGGATTAAAAAGAAGTTATATTTATAATCTCGCAACAAATTTCGATTAATAGCAAGCGAGGAAAGTAAAAAGATGTAATGAAATTTCAAAACTCCTATGCCTGATGATGAAATATGAGGAGACATGCTGAGGAAAAATATATGGGTGTGAGTCGTGTGACTTCTATAAATAATGTTCGTCTTGTTCTGTGTTTTAGTCCTACACTGCACCGAATGTTTCACTAAATCAGTCCAGTTTAGTGTAGTCTTAGCCAGTCCAACTTAATCCTTAAAGTCGGTGCATCAAACTCACCCTAGGGGTGCGTTTGTTACCTCTCCTTAGGACAAACTAGCTTGGACTGACTTAACTGGGATTAGAATCCTATGTTTGGTAAGGTCTTATAAATGGGACTCGCCTCGACTACGCGGCCCTCCCCGCTTTCTAAACCCCGATATCGTATCCCATACTTTCTCTTGGTATTAAGCAGGACTAAAAAGAAATTTGAGGCTGAGATCCAAACCCCAGCTTTTGCTTGCTAACAGCGACATCCCGTCCTTGAGCTTACTTCTTCTTCTGCGGAATCGTCACCATGGCCAGCAGTTGAGGGTGCTCATTCTTCCCTTTTACCAAAAAAATCCCCGATGGCTAGCTTTCGGGATAAACAGACAATTTCTAGAAAATCCTTGGGCTTTGCTTTCTTCTTCTACCCATCTCTAAAAAAACCCTTTTCTCTGTTTTAGGTAATGCTCAAAGTTTCTTTCTTTTTCAAAAAAGAAAATAAAAAATTTGGGAAAATCAATGGAGTTAGTCAAATAATTGATAGAGATGATGGTTGATTGGTTGTATAGATTATAGAGTTCAAAGGAAAGATAGGAAGTATCTAGGTTTTGCTGGAAAAAGGGACAGAAAATGAGAGATGGAACGGAGCTAAAGAGGGAGAAGAGGAAAGAAGTTTCTAGAGAAGGGTACAATATTTTGGAAAGAAAGAAAGAAAAATGTTGAATTAATAATAAAATAGGGTAAATTACATAAGACTATCTCAACTATTGTGTTAGTCACAGTTTCATACCCCATCTTTAAAATATGGCAATATCACACCTCATCTTACGAATTTGTTATAATTTCATATATTCCGTCAGTTTGTCTGTCAATTCTTCCGTTAGATAGTGACATGGCTTGAGACGGGACCCGCTCTCTATTAAAAAATTAATAAAATATTAAAAACTAAAAAAAATAATTTTTTTTTTCATGGGGGACCCACCCTTATCCCCCTCATCCTCCTTCCTCGCTCCTTTATTCCCCCAACCCAAAACTAGAACCACCTCAAACCCAGATCCCACCCACCCCAACATCTCCCCTCACCCTCCCCGACCACCAAATCGCCATCTTGGAAACAATCCAATCGAGTCGAGCTTGAGAAGTAAATTGATGGATTTTTGAGATATGGTGTGAAAATCCAAGTGGGTTTCACTGGAAATCAAGGATTTGAGAGAGGTGAAAGCAGACTTAATGAATGCTAGGTCTTTGAGCTGCCTGAGGGTTCGGGATCTATGAACGAGGAACGTACGGAAGTGGGTTCAAATCACTCAGGCGGCAGAGTCTCTAAGACAAGGGGAGTACGGAGAGTGAAAGCAGTGCGAGACAGAGGATGACTAGTGGTGGAGGGAAGATTCGAGGGCTTCAATGTGGGAAAAGAGGGAGGAGGCAAGTTGGTCATATGGTGGTTGTTAGCGGAAATGGTGTTTTGGGTGGTGGGCATTGTGGGTGTGGTGAGGATTTTTGGGGCGGATATTGTGGTGGGGAGAGTAGGGATCTGGTGGGGTGGATTGGAGGAGCTGAGAAGTGAGTCTATGACTGGTGGTGGTGTTGGTGGTGGCAGGTAGGGGTGGTGGGTTTGGGTGCAACGAGTGTTGTAGGAGCTGATGTCGTAAATCGTAGTGGTGAGTGAGAGGGATGTTGAGGCGGGTGGAATCTGGGTTTGGGGTGGTTCTAGTTTTGGGTTGGGAGAAGACGGGAGTAGGGAAGAAGGGTTAGGGGATAAGGGGTGGGTTCCCCATGCCCAAAAAAAAAAATAAAATAAAATAAAAAAAATTTAATTTTAAATATTTATTTAATTTTTTAATAGAGAGTGAGCTCCGTCTCAATCCATGTCACTATTTAACGGAAGAATTAACAGACAAACTAACGGAATGTATGAAATTGTAACAAATTTGTAAGATGAGGTATGACATTCACATTTTTTAAAGATGGGGTATGAAACTGTGACGGACACAATAATTGAGGTAGTTTTATATAATTTACTCAATGAAATATTATTGGAAATGTATTAAATAATATAATATTATAATTTGTTGATTAGGGTAGTCTAACTTAGGGTAGTCTGAGCTAATCCAACTTAGTCCTTAAATCTACGAGCCTTAGGACGGACTGGCTTGGACTGGCTTAACTGGGATTATAATCCTATGTTCGGTAAGGCCTTGTGCTACAATAAATGGGACTCGCCTCAACTACGTGGCCCTCCTCGCTTCGCTAAACCCTAATATTTTATCCCATACTTTCGCTTGGTATTAAGCGGGAGTAAAAGGGAAATTGAGGCTGAGATCTAGACCCTAGCTTTTGTGTAGTATCCCACATCGCCCGTGAGGGCGTGGTCTTTGGGCCTTATATGTCCATGCCTGCATGTACCTTTCAGAGAGGCCTTTTGGAGCTGCGGCTTGCAAAGACAAAACCGTGCGGTAGCCCTGCTGTCTGCGACCTAGTCCAGGGCAGGGAATGCCAAAGCGGACAATATCTCTGCGAGGGAAGGCGGGATGTGACAATTTGGTATCAGAGCCAGACTCACGGTCGTGGTGTGCCGACGAGGACGTCGGGCTCCCTAAGGGGGGTGGATTGTAGTATCCCACATCGCCCGTGAGGGCGTGGTCTTTGGGCCTTATATGTCCATGCCTGCATGTACCTTTCAGAGAGGCCTTTTGGAGCTGCGGCTTGCAAAGACAAAACCGTGCGGTAGCCCTGCTGTCTGCGACCTAGTCCAGGGCAGGGAATGCCAAAGCGGACAATATCTCTGCGAGGGAAGGCGGGATGTGACATTTTGCTTGCTAACAGCGACACCCAGTCTTTGGGTTTCCTTCTTCTTCTTCTTCTTCTGCGGAGTCGTCATCGTGGTTAGCAATCGGGGGTGCTTGTTCTTCATTTTTCCCAATAAAAACCCCGATGGCTAACTTTGTGGACAATTATGATTATTCAAAGACAAAATATCAAAAAAAGGTAACACCTCACAATCTTATAAAAACACACGCTTTCATTTTTTTATACGAACTCTCTCTTTAACCCCTATTTGAACTAAATTAAGATGAACAAAATAAAAAAATAAAAAAAGGGGATATTTTGGATGTGGTCCCTAATCCTTAACATTCTTTGACTAAAACCTTAATGTTTTTCAAAGTTTGATCAAAGTCCTTTGACTTGTACACCTCGTTACATTAGTATTAATATTTTTATTTTTTTAGTTTTGACATTAATTGTTTGATATTTTATGAGATTTATAATCCTATAAATTTAGTCCCTCATTATAATACTATTAGAAACGGTTACAATAAAAAAATTCAAACATTTTGTGACATCCCACATCGCCCAGGGGAGTGATCCTTATATGTATATTCCCATCCCTACCTAGCACGAGGCCTTTTGGGAGCTCATTGGCTTCGGGTTCCGTAGGAACTCCGAAGTTAAGCGAGAAGGAGGCTTGAGCAATCCCATGATGGGTGACCCACTGGGAAGTTGCTCGTGAGTTCCCAAAAACAAAACTGTGAGGGAATGGTAAGCGCAAAGCGGACAATATCGTGCTACGGTGGTGGAGCGGGCCCGGGAAGTGATCCGTCCCGGGCCGGGATGCGACAATTTGGTATCAAAGCCTAACCCTGGTCGCGTGTGTGCCGATGAAGACGTCGGGCCCCTAAGGGGGGTGGATTGTGACATCCCACATCGCCCAGGGGAGTGATCCTTATATGTATATTCCCATCCCTACCTAGCACGAGGCCTTTTGGGAGCTCACTGGCTTCGGGTTCCGTAGGAACTTCGAAGTTAAGCGAGAAGAAGGCTTGAGCAATCCCATGATGGGTGACCCACTGGGAAGTTGCTCGGGGCGGACCACTTCCCGGGCCCGCTCCACCACCGTAGCACGATATTGTCCGCTTTGGGCCCCGACCATGCCCTCACGGTTTTGTTTCTGGGAACTCACACGAGAACTTCCCGATGGGTCACTGATAGGAGCATATTCATGCGACTTAAATGGCTTGTTCTCGTGCATTTACGTTATGTTTCTTTAGTTATTTTAGTACTTTAAGCTATTTTCGTGTGTTTGTAGGTTCTAAGGGCAAAGTATGCAAAAGGATGCCTTTTGGAGCCTTTTGGAGCAAATTAGAGATTGGAATGGATATCATATGCTTGGAGCCAAGAGGATGGACGAAATTGAAGGATTCCTAATCCATTGCAGCCACATGCACATTCAATCATTCACACCAAAACCTTGCACATGCTTTCCCATTTCATTATTCATTCACTTTGCAGCCACCATTCCCCCTTTAATCCACATGCTCTCCCATTTCAGATTGCATTTTCACTCACCACAAACAAGTCACATGCATTCATCAACATATCTAGCTGTCATTCACATGCATTTCATTCATCATTTCCACCCCCACATGTCCCTTTAATCATTCAAACATGCAGCCACACCTTCATCCACATGCACCATTCAAACATACACCCAAACACCACCAGAAATCATCATTGCCGTGGGTACCTATCCCATTTCAGATTGTCATTCCACTTCATTGCACATGCATCTTCATAATTCAACACATGCATTCATTATTTATTTACTTTGCATCCTTTAATTTAATCACATGCACATTCAAACAAACACAATCATTCCAGCCATACCTTGCATTTTCAGATTGTTCCTCCATCATTGCACCACAATGCAGCCACTTGCACTTGCACTTGTTCCTCTGACATTTCAGCCACTTGCACTCCCATTCTCTCCCAAAACCGTGCACATGCATTCTCCTTGCATTTCCAGCCATTCCACATGCTATTTCAGCCACATGCACTCATAATCATTCAACCAACTTTGCACATGCATTCATCATCATAACCTAGTTGTCATGTTCCCCCCATTTCACCTATAAATAAGCATCCATTGCATTCATTCTCATTCACAATTCATTCACAACAGAAATTGGTCCCTTGGGGCCGTGCCCTTCACAAAGTCCATCCTTTCCATTCATACACTCATCCATTGCAGAAATATAGACCATCAAACCATCCTTGTGCCGTGCTCTCCCTTACAATCCAAACACCATCCTTCCATTTCCACCACTCCCCAAACCATTCACACCATCAAACTATCCCTATACCTTGTGCTACAACGAAGAGGAAGAGAAGAGTGCCTAAACGTTCATACAATTCAAGTTTGAGTTGTTGGAATGTTTAGGTGTTTCTTTGATTTCAAGGTTTAATGTCAATACTCTTTGTTTTGTACGAATGAGGAATGGAAGATAAGAGGGCCTAAACATTCATACAATTCAAGTTTGAGTTGTTGGAATGTTTAGGTGTTTCTTTGATTCTCTTTGTTTTGTACCATGAGGAACTAAACCCCCCTTGGTTAGGGGGTGATTCGAATATATGTTTATGCTTGCATTTTGATTTGAATACTTCTAATTGCGTTTCATAAGTTGTGGTTTCAATTCGTTTAACCGTTTGATTGATAACTTATTTATGTATGTTTATTGAGAGTGCACACTTAATTTTCATGCATGAATATGACGCTAGAATATAAGTAAGTTTCACCTAATAGTTACGAACTTATATTCACAAGTAGTGGAGGTTGCTTATAAACAATCGCGTTAAACGAATTCTTGGCATAAGTTTCATGCAATCCATAGTAACGAATGCCTCGTCAACACTTATAATTTTCATAGAGCGTAATGATTCTTGCTTGTATCTCTTCTATGCATTCATGTTGAGGACTTGTGGGGAATGTTTTGAATTGTCGTATGCGCTAACCCATCCAATTCAATAACGTTAGGAAGATTTGAAGGTTAATTAGTGCATCACGGTTAACCCGGGGTGTTGAGTTTCATGGTTTATTGAAATGCAATTGGAAATCATTTTATTATGCAAGTGTAACATATGTGAAGATGAACCCCTTAGCTAGCCATTCATTCATTCCCATCCATTCTATTCTATCACAATTTCATATTTACATTATTACAATCTGTTCATTTAGTTAGTTTCGTCAATTTTAAACCCCCATTTACTTTCTTGTTATTTAGTGCTTAGAATTTGTTTAGTTTATGTTTTAAAGTGTTTTGATTCAATTTATTTCCCAAAATTCGTCCAAATTCACCAAAGTGCTCAAAACTGCCCAGAAATTGATTTTAAGGCAGTTTTGAGTGTTTTGGGTGATGTTTGAGTCTTTTGGTTTGTTTTAATGTTTTAAGTGTTTAGTTTTGCATTCTTTGAGTCTAGTATAGTGTTTCATATTGTTATTTTACGTTTTTGAGTCAAATCCAAGTGGTTAACAATCCCTCCTAATCCCCGGTCCAGAACGATCCCTACTTATACATATACTACAATTTGACGAAAAGAGGGTTAATTTATGCGCGTATAAATCACGCATCAAATTTTGGCGCCATTGCCGGGGATTAGAAAATTTGCTAATTCCTTGGATTGTTTTATTTTCGGTTGTTTTTATTTTATTCCAGTTTCGTAATATTGTTTTGTTTCTTGTTCTAGGTACTAGTTTATGACTCGGAGTTCTCATCCGATTCGTGAACATATCCTGGAGTGATTGGGATCTTCGTCCAGCTGCAAGACGTAAAAGAAAGCACTACTTGGGAGGCAACCCAATACATTGAAAAAAAAAAAAAAAAGATAAAAAGCATGGCAGAAAAATGTAACTTTCACAAAGGTTGTTTGCTTGAAGCCCCACTCCTTGGCAAAACTCTAGAAGCGGGAGGCATCGGGGCGGAAGTCATCGAGGCGGAAGGCATCGGAGCGGGAGGCATCGAAGATAGAGCATTCGAGGCCTCAATGCTTGGCCAAACGCTGGACGAGCCAGGAAAAATGTGCCTCTGGAAGTAAGCCGCAAGCTTTTGACGGTCAGTTTGACGGTCACTTTGCATCCGACCATTGGATTCTTGCAGCTCATCAAGCTTCCTCTTCATGCCCGTCGAATAGTTGTTGGCAAGCACGTGCAAACTTCTATTCTCGTGCTTAAGCAGTTTGATCTCCTGCTTGAGACTTTCCACCTCTGCCATCAACGATTCAACCTGACGGGAGCGGGCAAGCAGGCGTTGGCCCATGTTGGACACAGAACTCGCACACTGAACACTAAGTGCGAGGGACTCTTGAACGGCCAACTCATCGGACCGTCCTGACAGCAGCCTACTATCTTTTGGAGTGAGGAGGTTCCTAGCTACTATTGTAGCTGTTATGGCGTCCTGCATCACGGAGTCTTCACCTGTAAGAGGACCGTTAGAAGATAAGAAAGAAGGGCGCCATACGTTACCTTGACGCGGCGCGCCCGTATCACTGCTAAGACTCAATTCTAAGCTAAGGTTCGATGGGTTTGCCATTTTTTTCGAAAGTGTTCAAAAGAGAAGGGATGGATGGAGTTAAAATTTCAAAGGGCCGGAGACGATGTTCAAGAATGGGAAATCTTCAGAGTGTGTATGTTGGCGATGATCGATACCTCTATAAGAAGCCAAGGCGACGCGTCCACCGATTCAAAACGCCGAAATTTCCGGCGTAATTTAGGCGACGCTTTCTCGGCTTTTCAGAAGACGTGTTCAATTTTGTCAAAATATTTCTTCTTTTCAGAAAACACGTGGAGGCCATCATCGCAACTACACATCTTTAGCCGACAAGCGCAAAGTTCGGCGACGCTTTCTCTGCTTTTCAGAAACCGAGTGCAGCTTTGTCAAAAGGAGCCGCATCCGCACTACTACGTGTCGTTCAGAAAGCAAAGGGGCGTCGTTCAGAAATCGAAGGGGCGTCGCTAAGAAATCGAAGAGGCGCCACTATTTCAAAAAGCCGGATTTGCAGGATCAAAACGTTTGTCAACATGGGTAAAAGAACAGTACCACCACTTGATATTATCTCTATATATGTCGACCTTCGTCTTTTATGGCAAGGCAAACCTGAAGAAAATGTCCAACTCTTCCGCACCTCTGAGGGCGCTCTCCCAGCAACGCCTTTTGAAATACTCAATTTTTTCTCCCCCAAAGAAGATACCAGAAACCTGGAGTACAAATAAGGCAGAAGGAAACGGTCGATCGAAGCATGTGGAGACAACCACAACAAATACATGTGCTGCTTCATTCGCCGTTTCTTCAAAAGCAAAGGTATCTCATATCATCAAGGTCAAAAGCAAGAGTATCTCATATCATGCTCTTTCCCTGTCTTTTCCTTTGTCCGTGTTATTACTCGCATGGCAAAGTAAACGAGAGCAATCAGAGGCACTTGAAATTAGCCTTCCGATCTGCAACCGACTACCGGGAATCTATTCCTGGTTGCTTACCTAGTATTGCTCTCGAGTAGTCATCTTCAACGGTTGATACACTGCCAGAGAAGGGCCGGCTAAGACGGGTGACAATGAAACATCAATCTTTCCAATTTGTGTTCAATACGAATTGGAAAGATTGAACAAAGAAGAGGAGTAAGCTCAGACCTTCGGGGGGAGACCAAAAGAATCCTGCTGCCCAGTTCAAGAGTAGCACAAAGGAAAATCAACGATGGGAGGAACCCCTGTGGAATCAACAAAATCAAGCATCAATGCAATCACCAAGGAGAAGATGGAATTTACATTCCACAACCAGATTTGCGTCCCTAAACTCTTCTCTTTGTTATTTACATTATGCCATGTTTAGTATGTTTAGTTGCTGTTTTTATGTTTACTTTTGTTTGGGGTGATTTTAAGCTTAAAACATTGAGGACAATGTTTGATTTAAGTGTGGGGGGGGTAACTAATGTTGTTGATACAAATTCGTGAGATTTTATCACCCATAACTTCAAATGTTGTTCCTTACTGTTTTAAGGTGTTTTTAAGTTGTTTTAGAGTGTTTTAGTATGTTTTGGTTTTATAACTCCGAAAATACCATAAAAATTTGAAAAAAATTGTTTTGAAAAGCCTAAAAAGAGTGTTTTGAGTCGTTTTTGTGTGTTTGTGTCTTAGGGTACCTTCCAACACAATGATAAGGATTTGGTTTGTAATTGCATGACTGTTAAAAAGAGTTTTAAACATAGAGAAAAGTTTGATTTACTCTTGGTATATGCTTGGTTATGGTTATAATGTATGACTTCACATGCAATCATAAAAGAAAAATTCATTTTTGTAACATGCTTGAAGGAAGGAACTCAAACAAACGCTACATCCCTGTGAGACTCGAGCCATTACTTTCTTTGGAGAGTTATTTTCTGTGATTCTTTGTTTTCTAAAGTTGTTGCATGATCTCATTATTCCTTGCTTGGTTGCTACTTAGAATGCAATTGTATCATGATAGAACTAAATGCTAGAACTTATATCCGTTTCATTCAAAGCATGACATTGAATTGCATAATATATATCAAGATGAAGTTGTTGCCACCATAGCCAAATAGCCTTACTTCCCATATTTCGTATATATTATTTTTAACCCCGTTGAGCCTCGTTTAGCCTATTTTCTTTGCTAACCACATCACCCCTTACCTAACCTAGAGTAGGACTTTCTTATACCCTTGTTCTTGAAGTATAGTGAGCATGACTTAAATGAATTCCTTTTGATTAATATGTTGCAGAAAATAAGTGTGGGGGAAGGGATTTTTGTGTGTATGTATGTGCCTAAGTCTTAAAGGAGGCACGGGAAAAAGAAAAAAAAAATGTGAGAAAAAGAAGAAGAAAAGAAAGAAAAAGAGTGAAAATAAGAGAGAATGGACTCACAAGTGTGATTGTTGAAGAAAGGGCCCAAAAAGTTTGAATATGGCCCTAAGTTTTGTGTGACTTCCCCTTGGGTGTTCAAAGTTGACTTCTGCGTTCTAAAGGGAATTCTAAGTGCCTAATTCAATACTTTGCTCACTATTGCTTAAAGAACATTTGTTTTCCCTATCCTTTCATTGTTAGCCAACTCCCAAGCCCCGTTACAACCTTTGACTTCTATCTTGATCGTTATGTGTTCAATAATGTGGAGTTTGGAATTGATATGAGCTTATGGAATCACTGGTTCTCGTTCTAAGTAGTAGCATTCCATTCATGAGATCATATATATACATGTTAATAATTCCAGAAAATGCTTTCCTAGTTATAACATATGTGAGTGTTCGTCTACATGTTTACATCAATCTTCTCACATATACCTAATGTAGGGAGTGTAGTAAGAAAATCTGTGTGAAAAACGAGTGCATATCTTGTAAGGATTTGAGCAAATTCTCTAAGGCATGTTACTACATTCAAAACATGGTTTTAAATGCTTAATTGTGAAATAATATGTGGTGACTATGAGTAAGAATGTACTTAAGTGTGAAGATGACAAAAATCTATGGGACTAATGATTTTTAACTTGTCATGTGCATTGGAAATCCCTGAAACGATTGTTGGAAGGTTTAGGTTGAGTTTTTCTTGTTTAGTGTCGTTTTGTTTTTGGTTTCTTTTGTTTTGTTTTGCTCGAGGACTAGCAAAAGATAAGTGTGGGGGTATTTGATAGGAGCATATTCATGCGACTTAAATGGCTTGTTCTCGTGCATTTACGTTATGTTTCTTTAGTTATTTTAGTACTTTAAGCTATTTTCGTGTGTTTGTAGGTTCTAAGGGCAAAGTATGCAAAAGGATGCCTTTTGGAGCCTTTTGGAGCAAATTAGAGATTGAAATGGATATCATATGCTTGGAGCCAAGAGGATGGACGAAATTGAAGGATTCCTAATCCATTGCAGCCACATGCACATTCAATCATTCACACCAAAACCTTGCACATGCTTTCCCATTTCATTATTCATTCACTTTGCAGCCACCATTCCCCCTTTAATCCACATGCTCTCCCATTTCAGATTGCATTTTCACTCACCACAAACAAGTCACATGCATTCATCAACATATCTAGCTGTCATTCACATGAATTTCATTCATCATTTCCACCCCCACATGTCCCTTTAATCATTCAAACATGCAGCCACACCTTCACCCACATGCACCATTCAAACATACACCCAAACACCACCAGAAATCATCATTGCCGTGGGTACCTATCCCATTTCAGATTGTCATTCCACTTCATTGCACATGCATCTTCATAATTCAACACATGCATTCATTATTTATTTACTTTGCATCCTTTAATTTAATCACATGCACATTCAAACAAACACAATCATTCCAGCCATACCTTGCATTTTCAGATTGTTCCTCCATCATTGCACCACAATGCAGCCACATGCACTTGTTCCTCTGACATTTCAGCCACTTGCACTCCCATTCTCTCCCAAAACCGTGCACATGCATTCTCCTTGCATTTCCAGCCATTCCACATGCTATTTCAGCCACATGCACTCATAATCATTCAACCAACTTTGCACATGCATTCATCATCATAACCTAGCTGTCATGTTCCCCCCATTTCACCTATAAATAAGCATCCATTGCATTCATTCTCATTCACAATTCATTCACAACAGAAATTGGTCCCTTGGGGCCGTGCCCTTCACAAAGTCCATCATTTCCATTCATACACTCATCCATTGCAGAAATGTAGACCATCAAACCATCCTTGTGCCGTGCTCTCCCTTACAATCCAAACACCATCCTTCCATTTCCACCACTCCCCAAACCATTCACACCATCAAACTATCCCTAGACCTTGTGCTACAACGAAGAGGAAGAGAAGAGTGCCTAAACGTTCATACAATTCAAGTTTGAGTTGTTGGAATGTTTAGGTGTTTCTTTGATTTCAAGGTTTAATGTCAATACTCTTTGTTTTGTACGAATGAGGAATGGAAGATAAGAGGGCCTAAATGTTCATACAATTCAAGTTTGAGTTGTTGGAATGTTTAGGTGTTTCTTTGATTCTCTTTGTTTTGTACCATGAGGAACTAAACCCCCCTTGGTTAGGGGGTGATTCGAATATATGTTTATGCTTGCATTTTGATTTGAATACTTCTAATTGCATTTCATAAGTTGTGGTTTCAATTCGTTTAACCGTTTGATTGATAACTTATTTATGTATGTTTATTGAGAGTGCACACTTAATTTTCATGCATGAATATGACGCTAGAATATAAGTAAGTTTCACCTAATAGTTACGAACTTATATTCACAAGTAGTGGAGGTTGCTTATAAACAATCGCGTTAAACGAATTCTTGGCATAAGTTTCATGCAATCCATAGTAACGAATGCCTCGTCAACACTTATAATTTTCATAGAGCGTAATGATTCTTGCTTGTATCTCTTCTATGCATTCATGTTGAGGACTTGTGGGGAATGTTTTGAATTGTCGTATGCGCTAACCCATCCAATTCAATAACGTTAGGAAGATTTGAAGGTTAATTAGTGCATCACGGTTAACCCGGGGTGTTGAGTTTCATGGTTTATTGAAATGCAATTGGAAATCATTTTATTATGCAAGTGTAACATATGTGAAGATGAACCCCTTAGCTAGCCATTCATTCATTCCCATCCATTCTATTCTATCACAATTTCATATTTACATTATTACAATCTGTTCATTTAGTTAGTTTCGTCAATTTTAAACCCCCCTTTACTTTCTTGTTATTTAGTGCTTAGAATTTGTTTAGTTTATGTTTTAAAGTGTTTTGATTCAATTTATTTCCCAAAATTCGTCCAAATTCACCAAAGTGCTCAAAACTGCCCAGAAATTGATTTTAAGGCAGTTTTGAGTGTTTTGGGTGATGTTTGAGTCTTTTGGTTTGTTTTAATGTTTTAAGTGTTTAGTTTTGCATTCTTTGAGTCTAGTATAGTGTTTCATATTGTTATTTTACGTTTTTGAGTCAAATCCAAGTGGTTAACAATCCCTCCTAATCCCCGGTCCAGAACGATCCCTACTTATACATATACTACAATTTGACGAAAAGAGGGTTAATTTATGCGCGTATAAATCACGCATCAGTCACCCATCCTGGGAATGCTCTCGCGTGCTACTCGCTTAACTTCGAAGTTCCCATGGAACCCGAAGCCAGTGAGCTCCCAAAAGGCCTCGTGCTAGGTAGGGATGAGAATATACATTTAAGGATCACTCCCCTGGACGATGTGAGATGTCACACATTTTGATTGAATAAATGGATAAAAACTATTTAACAATAAGAAATAATAAATGGCAAAAGAATGTATCCATAGTGTTAAAAAAATTGGTACATCTTGCAAAAAAAAAAAAAAAAAAATGATACATTTCACATATAACAAAGTGGTACATTAATAAAGAAGGATGGGTACATTATAAATAAATTAGGGTACAAATAAAAGATTAAAAAATTATGAATACAAATGAATATTTAAAAAATATGGGCGCTAAAAGAAATTAATATATGGGTACAAATTAAAACTAAAAAGAAAATACTACAAATTTAAAAAAATGTTGCAAATTAAAAGTGGGTACAAACTAAAAGTATAAATATATGATACAAAGTTTAGCCATAAAACATAAACATACCCTATGTAATTTTTTTATCATTGACTAAATATGCAATGTCATGTGATGGTAAACACATGGATACAAATACAAATAAAATTTTAAAAAAATATGGGCACAAAAAGAAACTAATATATGGGTACAAATTAAAAATGAAAAGAAAATTAGTACAAATTAAAAAAGGTTTGCAAACTAAAAATAGGTACAAACTAAAAATAATTTAGCCATAAATATAGATATACTAATTGTAACATTTTTAACACTAAAGGAATATATTTTAAAATAAAAATATTTTATTATTCAAATAATTAATGATGTTATTAATACCCTAGGTGTGACATCCCACATCGCCCAGGGGAGTGATCCTTAAATGTATATTCCCATCCCTACCTAGCATGAGGCCTTTTGGGAGCTCACTGGCTTCGGGTTCCGTGGGAACTCCGAAGTTAAGCGAGAAAGGGGCTAGAGCAATCCCATGATGGGTGACCCACTGGGAAGTTGCTCGTGAGTTCCCAAAAACAAAACCGTGAGAGAATGGTAAGCCCAAAGTGAACAATATCGTGCTACGGTGGTGGAGCGGGCCCGGGAAGTGATCCGCCCCGGGCCGGGATGTGACAATTTGGTATCAGAGCCAATCCCTGGTCGGAAATGTGCCGACGAGGACGTCGGGCCCATAAGGGGGTGGATTGTGACATCCCACATCGCCCAGGGGAGTGATCCTTAAATGTATATTCCCATCCCTACCTAGCATGAGGCTTTTTGGGAGCTCACTGGCTTCGGGTTCCGTGGGAACTCCGAAGTTAAGCGAGAAAGGGGCTAGAGCAATCCCATGATGGGTGACCCACTGGGAAGTTGCTCGTGAGTTCCTAAAAACAAAACCGTGAGGGAATGGTAAGCCCAAAGCGGACAATATCGTGCTACGGTGGTGGAGCGGGCCCGGGAAGTGATCCGCCCCGGGCCGGGATGTGACACTAGGACCTTGATTATAAATTGAAAATGAATAGGATTTTAATCAATGTAGTAGCAAAATGAAGGATGTGAACCTAATTTCTTCTTAAAAAAAACAACCACACCCCCCTTATCAGCATCCAACCACCGCAGGAAATCTGAGCAAAAAAATCAACTTCTCACCGTGGTAGCATACCCCCCTCTCTTTTTCTTTGCTCGAGTGGGCAAGTTAGGGTGTTGGACGACAGACCTCCATGTTACAGAAGGGTTGAATGGTGTTACCGATAACTCTCGTGATGAAGCTGATGTGGCTGAAGGGTTATTCAGTTGGATGAGTTGAGGTGATGGGTTGTTACCAACGGCATGGGAATTATCGACTGTGCCAATGTCGACAATGGAGGTATTCAGACATAGGTGTTGGTTAAATTGGGGCTTGTTTGCTTAACGTCTTTATGGGGGGGAGGGGGAAGGTGTCTTTAAGAAAGGAAAGTGTTATTGGCACTCCAAAAATTTCATTTTACACTCCTTACAAATGTATTTTTCTTTTCAAATATAGAAAGTTTTGGAGCGTAGAATGAGATTTTTATTTTCAAATACATATTTGTTGGTGATGATGAATTTGCTGATCATGTACGTGATGCTTAGTCAAATATGTATTTGACGTTGTGGAATTTTTTTGAGAATTGGGTTTTGTCTTTTCTAGAAGTGTTTGATTTGGCATTGTGTTCAAAGATTGAATTTTGTGTTTTCTGACAAGGGAAAAGTTGATTTGATTTGACATGGTGTTTTTGAGAAGTAAGAAATCAGGCACCAGGATGGTGTTCTGATACCATCTTAAGAAACCAAAGGAAGATTAAAGGGCGAATTGACTTGGGTTTGAGTAATAGATAATTGGGTGAATGATTTTCTTCAATTGCCTAATTCTTTCTGTACAAGGTATTGTATACAAATATTATAATTAAGCACATAGCCACTATTACGGCATGCAAGCCGTGATCCACAATTTATGGCATTTGACTTATGCTAGAAGAGGTAAATTATAATGATTATAATATTAGATTAACTATGATAACATTTTCCTAATTCAGGAAGACATTATCATAATCACAATAATATTATAATAACTACAATAATTATTTCCTAATACTCCCCCTCAAGTTGGAGAGTGAAGATCTTGAACTCCCAACTTGTCGCGTAGTGTCATAAACTGGTCCTTTCCCAAGGCCTTTGTAAATACATCTGCCAACTGAAAACGAATGGGAACATGTGAAAGACTAATCATTCCAGCTTGTAGTTTTTTGCGGACTATATGGCAGTCGATTTCTATGTGCTTTGTACGTTCGTGGAAAACAGGATTTGCTGCAATGTATAAAGCAGCTTGATTATCACAATACTATGGTGTGAGAGCTACTTGCGGGACCTTTAAATCTTGTAATATATATCGTAGCCAAGTTAGCTCCAAATATGTATTGGCCATAACTCAATATTCAGCTTCTGCTGATGATCTAGACACATTGGTTTGTTTCTTGGACTTCCATGAGACGAGAGAATTTCCAAGGAAAATGCAATACCCTATAACTGATCTCCTTGTGGCACGACAACCTCCCCAATCTGAATCACAGAAGGCTTTTAAGGAAAGATTGTTAGAGGCAGGAAATAGTAGGCCTTGACCAGGTGTGCCTTTGATGTATCTAAGGATTCGTACAGTAGCATTCCAATGTGGCTTTCGAGGCTGGTGCATGAATTGACTAAGGGCTGGTTTGGTATTGTTGTGCTTTGAAAAAAAGTTGCTTCTGCTGTACTGTGAGAATAAGCAGCTATGAAATAAAGCAGCAAAGTGTTTGGTAAACTTTTTCGTAAAAGTGCTTTTGAAAAAAAAAATAGTATTATAGTGTTTGGTAAACTTTTATGTAAAACAGATGTGAAAAAAAGCCAGTTTTTCAAAGCTGGGTTTTGCAACTTCTTGTTTTTGGCTTTTTTTCACCCAAAACTGTGAAAAAAAGCTGAAGCTGAATGTTTACCAAACACAAAAACAGCTCCCAGCTTTTTTTGATACCAGCTTTTTTCAGAATCACCTCAGTACCAAACCAGGCCTAAGTGTCCGAACGGAGTAGACTATATTTGGCCTTGTGACAGTGAGATGAATTAACCTCCCAACCAGTCTTCAATACTGAGTTGGGTCATTGAGAAGTGCTCCATCTGTGGAGGTGAGTTTGAGATTCTGCTCCATTGGAAACTTGTCTGGTCGTGCATCTGTAAGTCCCGAGTCTTGCAGAATGTCTAATGCATATTTTCTTTGAGACATGAAAATACCTTTCTTGGAACGTGAAAATTCAATGCCCAAGAAATACTTCAAATCTCCAAGATCTTTGATGCGAAAATGCTTGAGAAGAAATGTTTTGAGATGTTCCATCTCTTGAAGATCATTACCTGTGAGAAGTATGTCATCAACATAGATAAGCACTGTTGTGAATGAAGTACCTTGTGTCTTGGTGAAGAGGGAATAATCAGCCTTTGATTGATGGTATCCTGCTCTTTGAATGGTGGTTGAAAAGGTAGAAAATCAATTTCTGGATGCTTGTTTGAGTCCATAGAGAGACTTGTTGAGCCGACATATAATGTTCTCCCCCTGTCGGCGAAGATCAGGAGGAGGCGTCATGTAAACAGCTTCATGTAAATCACCATAGAGGAAAGCATTCTGGACATCTAATTGGTGAATATACCAATAATGAGCGGATGCAACAGTAAGGAGACATTGCAGGGTTGTGAGTTTGGCGGTAGGAGAAAAGGTCTCCTGATAGTCGACTCCCTCATTTTGAGTGTAGCCCTTAGCAATGAGACCAGCTTTTAACGCTCAATGGTGCCGTTAGATTTGTATTTGATTTTGTAGACCTACTTGCAATCGATGGGTTTATGACCTAGAGGAAAATGAACCATACTCCAAGTGTGATTTTGTTGCAAAGCTTCTAATTCGAGACATGCATGGCATGTTGCCAATTAGGATCTTGGATAGCTTGAGCATAGGAAGTGGGCTCGGTCGGACCTGTAATATTAGCTAGAAAAGCGAAATACATAGGAGAGAAACGAGAATATGAGAGAAAATCAGAGAAGATAACGAATACCTGAAGGACGAGGCGCCAGGTTAGATAGACTAACGTGGTTGGACATGTGGTAGTCTTTATGCCATGCCAGAGGGTGTGTAGGATGGGTGGAATGGCGCGAAGGTGCTATGGTGGGTTGAGAATGGAGGGATACTGTCGGGCCAATATTAGTAGGGGGTGTGGTTGTATTAGGAGTAGGTGAGCTTGTATGATCAAAAAGGGCTGAGGGACTAGTAGAAGATGGTGTGTCATTATGATAATGTGGGCTAGCAGTAGATGGTGGGCCAACAGAAGTGGGTAATGGCTGAAATGGAGTGTGTTAGAAGGCACGGGAGGTTAAAGGGTGATAGGTGGTTGATGTGTGGCAAGCATTTGGCATGTGGTGTGTGGAAGACACGAAAAGTTAGGAATTGACTGGGGTGGGGCCACGGCTGGCAGATTGAGGCAGGGTGGGGTGTCAGGAGTGGGGTGAAGGTTGATTGGGCTTAAGAGGTCGTCAGGTGGGGCAAAAGGCAGTGGGCCAGTGGCAGATGGTGAGAATGGTAGGGGCATGTGCTGCCGTGTGTCAAGATGTTGTAAGGGAGTGGCAGATGGTGTGGAGAATGGAAATATTTTACATCTCGACTAACAAGGAATGTGTGAGAGTCCAAATCGTAGAGTGTATAACCTTTTTGACCAAGAGGGTAGCCAATAAATATGCAATGTTTGACACGGGTGTCAAACTTGTGAGTTGGCTGTTCAACAGTGGCATAACAAAGATAGCCAAAAACTCACAATTGAGTAAGAGATGATGGTCGGTTGTATAAAAGCTCAAAAGTAGATTTGTTGGATAATAATGGTGATGGTATGCAGTTAATGAGATTTACAGTTGTTAAGACACAATCACCCCAGAAAAAGAGGGGAAAGTTGGATTGGAATCGAAAGGCACGGGCAACAATGAGAATATGCCGATGTTTACGTTCGACAACCCCATTTTGTTGTGGAGTATATACGCATATGCGTTGATACTCAATGCCATTATTTTGGAAAAAAGCTTTCATGGATAAGAATTCTAACCCATTGTCAACTGTGATTGCTTTAACATTAACATTAAATTGTGTGTGTGTGAACAGGAAAAATTCCTGAAACAAGAAACAAGAATAGCATGGCACAAAAATAATATTTTGTGTGTTTTATGATTTTGGGGTTACGATCTCTCTCAAATTTGGTCCTCTGATTCTATCTTCGTAGGGTGTAGGTTTGTGGATGAGTTGTTAATCCAAAGGGCCGTCGGGGCTTGATCTAAGGATGAACAGTTGATGAACGGATCTTCAAGGGGCGTTGGGCTTGATCTTGAAGAGTGGGTGTATAGGTTTTTGAGGTTGTTGATCCAAAGGGCCGTTGGGGCTTGATCTTAGGATGAACAGTTGATGAATGGATCTTCAAGGGGCGTTGGGCTTGATCTTGAAGAATGGGTGTATGGATTTCTTCAAGGGCTTTTGGGCTTGATCTTGAAGGTTGATGGATGAGCAGATCTTCAAGGGCTTTTGGGCTTAGTCTTGAAGAACGATTGGATGTGTGGATTTGTTGAGGTTGTTGATCCAAATGGTCGTTGGGGCTTGATCTTAGGATGAACGGATGATGAATGATGAACACTTTCTTCAAGGGGCCGTCGGGGCTTGATCTTGAGTTGGTGGGAGTTCTTCAAGGGCTGTTGGGGCTTGATCTTGAAGGAGGATTTGACGAAGAACGAAGAGTGCTTTCTTGATCCTTCGGGATTTTCTTGAGAGCTTTAGAACTTTAAGGCTTCAAGGTTTTGGTCCCCCCGATTCTATCTTCGTAGGGTGTAGGTTTGTGGATGAGTTGTTGATCCAAAGGGCCGTTGGGGCTTGATCTTAGGATGAACAGTTGATGAATGGATCTTCAAGGGGCGTTGGGCTTGATCTTGAAGAATAGGTGTATGGATTTCTTCAAGGGCTTTTGGGCTTGATCTTGAAGGTTGATGGATGAGCAGATCTTCAAGGGCTTTTGGGCTTAGTCTTGAAGAACGATTGGATGTGTGGATTTGTTGAGGTTGTTGATCCAAAGGGCCGTTGGGGCTTGATCTTAGGATGAACGGATGATGAATGATGAACACTTTCTTCAAGGGGCCGTCGGGGCTTGATCTTGAGTTGGTGGGAGTTCTTCAAGGGCTGTTGGGGCTTGATCTTGAAGGAGGATTTGACGAAGAACGAAGAGTGCTTTCTTGATCCTTCGGGATTTTCTTGAGAGCTTTAGAACTTTAAGGCTTCAAGGTTTTGGTCCCCCCGATTCTATCTTCGTAGGGTGTAGGTTTGTGGATGAGTTGTTGATCCAAAGGGCCGTCGGGGCTTGATCTAAGGATGAACAGTTGATGAACGGATCTTCAAGGGGCGTTGGGCTTGATCTTGAAGAATGAGTGTATGGATTTCTTCAAGGGCTTTTGGGCTTGATCTTGAAGGTTGATGGATGAGTAGATCTTCAAGGGCTTTTGGGCTTAGTCTTGAAGAACGATAGGATGTGTGGATTTGTTGAGGTTGTTGATCCAAAGGGCCGTTGGGGCTTGATCTTAGGATGAACGGATGATGAATGATGAACACTTTCTTCAAGGGGCCGTCGGGGCTTGATCTTGAGTTGGTGGGAGTTCTTCAAGGGCCGTTGGGGCTTGATCTTGAAGGAGGATTTGACGAAGAACGAAGAGTGCTTTCTTGATCCTTCGGGATTTTCTTGAGAGCTTTAGAACTTTAAGGCTTCAAGGTTTTGGTCCCCCCGATTCTATCTTCGTAGGGTGTAGGTTTGTGGATGAGTTGTTTATCCAAAGGGCCGTCGGGGCTTGATCTAAGGATGAACAGTTGATGAACGGATCTTCAAGTGGCGTTGGGCTTGATCTTGAAGAATGAGTGTATGGATTTCTTCAAGGGCTTTTGAGCTTGATCTTGAAGGTTGGTGGGAGTTCTTCAAGGGCCGTTGGGGCTTGATCTTGAAGGAGGATTTGACGAAGAACGAAGAATGCTTTCTTGATCCTTCGGGATTTTCTTGAGAGCTTTAGAACTTTAAGGCTTCAAGGTTTTGGTCCCCCTTGTGGGGATTATTCTCTTCCATTTTGGGAGTAGAGAAATGTATTTGTGAATTGGTTTCTTTGGATGATGAATGATGAACACTTTCTTCAAGGGGCCGTCGGGGCTTGATCTTGAGTTGGTGGGAGTTCTTCAAGGGCCGTTGGGGCTTGATCTTGAAGGAGGATTTGACGAAGAACGAAGAGTGCTTTCTTGATCCTTCGGGATTTTCTTGAGAGCTTTAGAACTTTAAGGCTTCAAGGTTTTGGTCCCCCCTTTGGTGGGGAGTATTCTCTTCCATTTTGGGAGTAGAGAAATGTATTTGTGACTTGGTTTCTTTGGATGATGAATGATGAACACTTTCTTCAAGGGGCCGTCGGGGCTTGATCTTGAGTTGGTGGGAGTTCTTTAAGGGCCGTTGGGGCTTGATCTTGAAGGAGGATTTGACGAAGAACGAAGAGTGCTTTCTTGATCCTTCGGGATTTTCTTGAGAGCTTTAGAACTTTAAGGCTTCATGGTCTTGGTCCCCCCTTTGGTGGGGAGTATTCTCTTCCATTTTGGGAGTAGAGAAATTTATTTGTGAATTGGTTTTTTTATTCCTCTTGATGGAGAAGCCTATTTATAGGCTTTGAGAGTGAATCACCACCATTCATTTTTTTGGTGAAGTGAGTGGAGGTTGTAGGTAAAGTGAGTGGAGGTTGTAGGTGAAGTGAGTGGATGTTGTAGGTGAAGTAAGTGTGTGAGGTTGGTGAAGTAAATGAATGTTGTAGGTGAAGTAAGTGTGTGAGGTTGGTGAAGTAAATAGATGTTGTAGGTGAAGTAAGTGGATGTTGTAGGTGAAGTGAGTGGAGGTTGTAGGTGAAGTAAGTGGATGTTGTAGGTGAAGTAAGTGTGTGAGGTTGGTGAAGTAAATGGATGTTGTAGGTGAAGTAAGTGTGTGAGGTTGGTGAAGTAAGTGTGTGAGGTTGGTGAAGTAAATAAATGTTGTAATTTTAATACATTGGTTAACATTTATTTTACTGAAATTTCGATGTCTACAAATGCCCCCACTTCAAGGCGCGTCGTAGACATGTGCTTGTCACGTGTAGAAGATGCGTTTTGAAGTCCCTTAATGTAGATGTCAACCTAAGGGCCGTCGAGGCTTGATCTTGAATTGGGCTGGAAATTTCTTCAAGGGCCATCGAGGCTTGATCTTGAGTTCGACTGGAAGATTTTCTAGTTTCCTCCAATTGTTGATTTTCCACAAGCTTAATCTTGAACTGGGCTGGAGGATTCTTTTGGTCTCCCCCGAAGGTCTGAACTTAATCCTTTTATCTGGAGTTGAATTTGATTCAAGGGTGGTGAATACTTGATTTTCAATCGGACTTGTGATTTCTTCAAGGGCCATCGAGGCTTGATCTTGAGGTAGACTGGAAGATTTTCTGGTTTCCTCCAATCGTTGATTTTCCACAGGCTTAATCTTGAACTGGGCTGGAGGATTCTTTTGGTCTCCCTCGAAGGTTTGAACTTACTCATTTTATCTGGAGTTGAATTTGATTCAAGGGTGGTGAACACTTGATTTTGAATCGAACTTGTGATTTCTCGGAGATCAATGGACATGCTTTATTTTATTCAGTGTATTGTGCTAAATATAGATAAAACATATATATATATCACCAAGATGTGTTATTTCCTTTCTTTTTTTTTTTTTTTTTTTGTTTTTTTTTTTTTGGTGATTTTGATAATGATTTTGCCGTACACAGTTTATGCTCTTGCGGGTCAGGAGCGTTTGGTTGTCACCTTTTAGGCTCGTGCGAACGAGGAGCTTTCGGTGCCGTTTGTAGTTTCAGCTCGTGCAGGTAAGGAGCTTTTGGTGCCGTTTGCAGTTTCAGCTCGTGCAGGCAAGGAGCGTTTGTTGTCGCCTTTTAGGCTCGTGCGAGTGAGGAGCTTTTGGTGCCATTTGCAGTTTCAGCTCGTGCAGGCAAGGAGCGTTTGTTGCCGTTTGCAGTTTCAGCCCGTGCAGGCAAGGAGCGTTTGTTGCCGTTTGCAGTTTCAGCTCGTGCAGGCAACAGGCAAGGAGCGTTTGTGGCCGTTTGTAGTTTCAGCTCGTGTAGGCAAGGAGCGTTTGTTGCCGTTTGCAGTTTCAGCTCGTGCAGGCAAGGAGCGTTTGTTGTCGCCTTTTAGGCTCGTGCGAACGAGGAGCTTTTGGTGCCATTTGCAGTTTCAGCTCGTGCAGGCAATGAGCTTTTGGTGCCGTTTGCAGTTTCAGCTCGTGCAGGCAAGGAGCTTTTGGTGCCGTTTGCAGTTTCAGCTCGTGCAGGCAAGGAGCATTTGTTGTTGCCTTTTAGGCTCGTGCGAACGAGGAGCTTTTGGTGCCGTTTGCAGTTTCAGCTCATGCAGGCAAGGAGCTTTTGTTGCCGTTTACAGTTTCAGCTCGTGCAGGCAAGGAGCGTTTGTTGTCGTTTGCAGTTTCAGCTCGTGCAGGCAACGAGCGTTTATTGCCGTTTGCAGTTTCAGCTCATGCAGGCAAGAAGTGTTTGTTGTCGCCTTTTAGGCTGGTGCGAACGAGGAGCTTTTGGTGCCGTTTGCAGTTTCAGCTCGTGCAGGCAATGAGCTTTTGGTGCCGTTTGCAGTTTCAGCTCATGCAGGCAAGGAGCTTTTGGTGCCGTTGTGGATTTGTCAAGCGATCTGGGAGAGGCGTTCCTTGCAATCTTCATAGGAATGAGCCTTGACCGAGTAATTGAAGAAGTCTTCTGGGAAGAGGTCACACATTGTGATGGGGATGGACGATCTTTGTGTCAAAATTTCATTATCTCCAACACTTTCACATTGTTCTGGAGGTTGACAAGAGCTGTTTTGCCCCCTTTTCGACTGATAAACTTGTGGATAAGATGGTTGCTGCTTGTCCAATTTCTTCGAAGCGATCTTCGAAATGCATTCATCACAATCTTCATAGGAAGGAGCCTTGATCGAGAAATTGAATAAGTCTTCGAGGAAGAAAAGATCCCGCATGAACGATCTTTGTGTTGAAATTTTCTTATCTTCAACATTTTCACATTGCTTTGGAGGTTGGCGAAAGCTGCTTTCCCTCATTTCTGATTGGTGCACTTGCGGAGAAGACATATGTTTCTCGTGCAGTTTCTTCGGAGTGACATGAGTCCATCCTTCAATTTCACTTGACTTGGAGCATGCCCCCAACAGTCGAGGTGAAGACTTTGAGTCGAAAGAGCCAGAAGTGACATCTTTCTTAGGGATTTCATCTTCAGTGCCGTTCTCTTGGGTTTGTTGGCATGAAGATTTGCCAGTGTGGACGATGATGCGCCTCCTTACTTTTAGTGGTCCTTTTGTGTCGACCTCTAGGATTGTTTGGCGTTTCATCCTTGAAAGAATCAAGCTTCGAACGTCGCCTTTTTCTGCTAACCCATCGAACTTTTCTTCCTTTGGTGTTGTCTTCCTCTTTCCAAAAGGCTTCTCATTATCTTCAAATCTTTCCGAAGCTGATCGTCGCAGAGGAGAGATAGCTGTGTTGCTTTGTTTCTTAGGCTTTAACAACTTTTCAAAAACAGAGCTTTGGGATGTTGGCGCGTTAAGCCTCTTGAAGACAGAGGTTCGGTCTTGACTACCAATGCGATTAAGCACTGAAATTCTGGAGCTTGAATGGCTCATCCTATCGAAGACCGACGTCCGAGGGGTGAGTTTAGGCTCTTTTTGGTTTTGTTCAATGCTCACGCTGATGTGTTGAGCGCTAGCTTTCTTCACTTTGCTTGAAATCTTCACAAGTGCATTTGGTGTGAAGCCAAGTCCGGCTTTGTTGTTGTCAACTCCGTAACCATGCTCCTTCAACTTCTTTTGAGTTTTGGTGAGGTTACGTTCTTTGTCATTGACAGTGTTTGAAACCTTCTTTCCAGCCGCCTCAGAAGAAGCGAAGTCGTACCCGGCCTTTGACATGAGTTTGTAGGCGTTTGGGTCGAAACCTTCCTCGGTCCTCTTGGTTGGAAGAAAGCTTGATTCCACCTTCTTTGGTAGAGCTTTTATGAAGCCTTGTGGTAGTCTTGCGGCCTTAGCACCCCCTAGCTGTGTCAGAGGCAAAACTGCATTCGTCTTGAGTAACTTTACATTATCCGTGTGCCACTGTGTGTCGGCTTTTCTTGTTCCAGTTTCGAATGGAGATTGACCATTCTTTCTTCTTGACATCGGGATATACCGGAATATGGGTGCGTTCGGTCCTTCAGACGGCATCCTACTCCCTTTGGTTGTTGCAGGTTTAGCAAACTCGTCACCGTCTTTGCTTGAAGATGGCACGGCCTGCTCTTTTTGCTTTTTAGGCATGGCTTGCCACTCCTGCTTTTTAGGTGCTGCTTTGCCCGTGGATTTGATCTCTTCTGGTAGAGCTTCGGGTACCATGTCTTCGTCCATGTAGAACTTGGCGTCTGCAAAGTGTGATTCGGCTTCGGTGAATGGCTTGGTGTCACCTTGGATCACCTTCACTCCTTCTCGGTAAAATTTTAGGCATTGGTGAAGGGTGGACGGCACTACCCCATTTGCGTGGATCCAAGGTCTTCCTAAGAGCAAGATGTAGGAAGTTCTTGCCTTACTTCGGGTTATGATGCCCGAAATATCACCACTTGCGACGATGATGTTCTTGTTCTTTGCTTTGATTGCAGGAATAGCTTGATCCTTTCTTGATGCCATTTGCGTTTTTCGATGATTTGAGGATAGAAATGAGAGGTAGAGATGTCCCACTGGGCGTGCCAAGGAAAATTCCTGAAACAAGAAACAGGAATAACGTGGCACAAAAATAATATTTTGTGTGTTTTATGATTTTGGGGTTACGATCTCTCTCAAATTTGGTCCTCTGATTCTATCTTCGTAAGGTGTAGGTTTGTGGATGAGTTGTTGATCCAAAGGGCCGTCGGGGCTTGATCTAAGGATGAACAGTTGATGAACGGATCTTCAAGGGGCGTTGGGCTTGATCTTGAAGAATGGGTGTATGGGTTTGTTGAGGTTGTTGATCCAAAGGGCCGTTGGGGCTTGATCTTAGGATGAACAGTTGATGAATGGATCTTCAAGGGGCGTTGGGCTTGATCTTGAAGAATGGGTGTATGGATTTCTTCAAGGGCTTTTGGGCTTGATCTTGAAGGTTGATGGATGAGCAGATCTTCAAGGGCTTTTGGGCTTAGTCTTGAAGAACGATTGGATGTGTGGATTTGTTGAGGTTGTTGATCCAAAGGGCCGTTGGGGCTTGATCTTATGATGAACGGATGATGAATGATGAACACTTTCTTCAAGGGGCCGTCGGGGCTTGATCTTGAGTTGGTGGGAGTTCTTCAAGGGCCGTTGGGGCTTGATCTTGAAGGAAGATTTGACGAAGAACGAAGAGTGTTTTCTTGATCCTTCGGGTTTTTCTTGAGAGCTTTAGAACTTTAAGGCTTCAAGGTTTTGGTCCCCCCGATTCTATCTTCGTAGGGGGTAGGTTTGTGGATGAGTTGTTGATCCAAAGGGCCGTTGTGGCTTGATCTAAGGATGAACAGTTGATGAACGGATCTTCAAGGGGCGTTGGGCTTGATCTTGAAGAATGGGTGTATGGATTTCTTCAAGGGCTTTTGGGCTTGATCTTGAAGGTTGGTGGGAGTTCTTCAAGGGCCGTTGGGGCTTGATCTTGAAGGAGGATTTGACGAAGAACGAAGAGTGCTTTCTTGATCCTTCGGGATTTTCTTGAGAGCTTTAGAACTTTAAGGCTTCAAGGTTTTGGTCCCCCCTTTGGTGGGGAGTATTCTCTTCCATTTTGGGAGTAGAGAAATGTATTTGTGAATTGGTTTTTTTATTCCTCTTGATGGAGAAGCCTATTTATAGGCTTTGAGAGTGAATCACCACCATTCATTTTTTTGGTGAAGTGAGTGGAGGTTATAGGTGAAGTGAGTGGAGGTTGTAGGTGAAGTGAGTGGATGTTGTAGGTGAAGTGAGTGGATGTTGTAGGTGAAGTGAGTGGATGTTGTAGGTGAAGTAAGTGTGTGAGGTTGGTGAAGTAAATGGATGTTGTAGGTGAAGTAAGTGTGTGAGGTTGGTGAAGTAAATAGATGTTGTAGGTGAAGTAAGTGGATGTTGTAGGTGAAGTGAGTGGAGGTTGTAGGTGAAGTAAGTGGATGTTGTAGGTAAAGTAAGTGTGTGAGGTTGGTGAAGTAAATAAATGTTGTAATTTTAATACATTGGTTAACATTTATTTTACTGAAATTTCGATGTCTACAGTGTGGACAAAGGAAATGAAAGTTTTCAAAAGGTGTTGTGTCTTAGATTTAAATTGCATAAGAAATATCCATGTGCATCTAGTAAAATCATCCACAATGGTAAGGAAAAATCTAGCCCCTGAATGCGTGGGAATTTTATGTGTCACAATGTAACAAATCAAATGCTCTATGAGTTGAAATTGAACTTAAGGGAAAAGGAAGCCTTGTTTGTTTGGCCATGGGACAAATATCACAATTATTATCAAAAGAATTGTTATGCGAAGACAATAAAGGAGAGATTAATTTAAGGCGAGAAGGAGAAGGGTGACCAAGAGGCATGTGCCATAAGTTGGAGGGATGTGATACTTGGCAAGAAACTGGTGTCCGCTGTACTGGAGACATGTAATAAAGACCACCACGTTGTTTACCCGAGCCAATTATCTTCCATGTAGCCAAGTCCTGCAAGACACAAAAAGTGGGAAACAATATGACACAACAATTTTGAGAATCAGTGACTTTGCTAGCAGACATAAGGTTTAAGTCGAAGGATGGGACACATAAAACATTATCTAAAGTGATGTTAGAATTAAATGGTATAATGCCAATGGAAGTGATTGGGGCAGTAGAACCAGTGGGTAGATTGACTATGGGTGTAGGTGATGAATTTAGTGAAAAGTGCGGAATCAGAAGTGATGTGGTCTGTAGCTCTACTATCCAAAATCCAAGGCTTGGTGAATATAGAATTTACCGAAGGAACAAAAACAGAAAACAGACCTGGAGTATTTGCATAAACATTATGATTACCGGAAGCACAATTGTGATTTATCATATACACAATATGAGCAAGTTGTTGTAGGTGGTCACTGGAAAGGCCGTGCAATGAGTTGGATGGAATGGATGGGCCCCAACTGGAAATAGGGGTTGTTAGTGCAGAAACATTTGCTGCATTGGCAGCATGTGAGAAGGCAGGTTCCCTGCGGTCCGTGCTGGTAGCATGAATTGGCTGCATTTGTTGGCAGCATGCGCTGGAAGCATGCTTCGGCTGATGACATATTTGTTGGTGATGATGAATTTGCTGATTATGTATGTGATGCTTAGTCAAATATGTATTTGATGCTGTGGAAAATTTTTGACAATTGGGTTTTGTCTTTTCTAGAAGTGTTTGATTTGGCATTGTGTTCAAAGATTGAATTTTGTGTTTTCTGACAAGGAAAAAGTTGATTTGATTTGACCTGGTGTTTTTGAGAAGTAAGAAATCAGGCACCACGATGGTGCTCTAATACCATCTTAAGAAATTAAAGGAAGATTAAAGGGCAAATTGACTAGGGTTTGAGTAATAGACAATTGGGTGAATGATTTTCTTCAATTGCCTAATTTTTCTGTACAAGGTTTTATATACAAATATTATAATTAAGCACATAGCCACAATTACGGCATGCAAACCGTGATCCATAATTTGTGGCATTTGATTTATGTTAGAAGAGATAAATTATAATGATTATAATATTATAATAATTATGATAACATTTTCCTAATTTAGGAAGACATTATCATAATCACAATAATATTATAATAACTACAATAATTATTTCCTAATACATTCTCTTCCCCCATAACCACCATTGTGAACATAAAACTTGACAGGACCAGCTAACCTTTGTGGTTAGCCCAGATTCTAGCCAACTCTTTAATTTAGTCGTTTGAAGGATTCATATTTTGTTCAAGACTCGGTTGCAGTTATTGTTCTTGATCCACTAAAGGCTTTGAGTTTGAATGATAAGGACAAAATAAAGAGTAAAATAAATAGTATCAGGATTGACTTTTTAGTGTAAAAATGTATTTTTTCGTTAAAGTGAACAGTACCGTAGGCTTTTCGTTAAAACTCTTTTTTTTTCAAATCCATATGTTCAATATTTGGTTCCATTTGTTAATTCCAGATCAAAATACAAATCAAGGTTACTTTGATATTCTTCCAGTTTCTGATATTGTGCCAGTTCTAATTCCAATTGTCTCGTCTCGCCAAACTTAAGAATTTAGCTAGCCCACCCATAAAAAGTTTTCTAACTACGGCATTGCTCAGTCCAATATTTTTTTCCTCTAAGTTGACGATGCATGTCGTTTATGTAAGTGTTTCCACAGACCTTTCCAACAACATACGCATCCCATTAAAAACAAATATGAAGGATTTTTTATGTTTTTAATGTTTAATTAGTCAATAATTTATTTTCTTTCTGGCAGCCAATCAATAATAATTTCAAAGTTTTCAAAGGTAAAAAGATTACCTTTGAGATCCCATTTCTTCTGACTTCTTGGAACTCAGCACATACAACAATGGCAAGAACTCGTTTCCTCTCGTTGACAACTTTGTTGTTGCTGCTATTCCAATACTGTTTTGGATACATACCTATCTTAATAACGGGTTCCGTAGCAGCACAAACCAACATCAGCACAGATCAATCTTCTCTTCTTGCCCTCAAATCCCATATCACTATTGATCCTCAAAACATCTTGACCACCAACTGGTCTACCTCCAATTCCGACGTTTGCAACTGGGTTGGCATTACTTGCGGTGCACGCCACCTTAGAGTGACAACCTTGAATCTCTCCTACATGGGTCTCACTGGCACCATCCCTCCCCACCTAGGCAACCTCTCATTTCTTGTTCAATTGGAATTCAGAAACAACAGTTTTGGTGGTACCTTGCCCCCGGAATTGTCTAATCTACGCAGGCTGAAGTTGATTAGCTTTGAATTCAATGACTTTGAAGGGACCATTCCATCATGGTTCGGGTTGTTATCTAAACTTCAAACCTTCAATTTGTATGGTAATCAATTTTCGGGTTCCATACCAAACGCTATCTTCAACTTATCTGCACTTCAAGTACTCAATCTAAGAAGCAACCAGCTATCCGGTACGTACATACGAACCAATTACCATACAAGCTATCAGGTTCCATACCATGTATTTATCTGCTAGTTTTTTACTTTTTTCCTTATTCCTTTTCTGCGGCCAATACATATTACAAACCCTATACTTTGATAGGTACCATACCAAGAGAAATCGAGAGGTTAACAGTGTTGCAAGAGATATTACTTGGAAATAACAATTTCAAAGGTATGACTCAATCAGCTTGTTGCCATGATTATATAACATACTCTGTTGGTTCATTTTTTAACTACGGGGGTCTACATATTTTACTTAAGTAACAGGTAGCATAGCAAGAGAAATTGGGAACTTAACCATGCTCAAGAGGATATACCTTGATTTTAACATGTTTGAAGGTAGGAAAGACTCAGCTTTGTCATTTTTAAGTATTATTAGATTAATGCGGGTGAAATCACATTTTTGTAAACAATGCTCATTGTACCACATTTCTCTGTTAGGGTGCACTGATTAATACTAGTAGGTTTCATAGAGGTAATTAACAAAATGTGGTACGCATAAATGTGACTTCCCCAGCATTTTTCGCATTATTATATTTTATATTTAATATTATATAGAAAACCTATATGTGATTCTTTTTTTTTTTTCCTCAGAAATTCCAAACTTGATTGGCAGTAAAGATGAGGTGGAGAGGTTGTATGTGCAGGCTAATGCCCTAAAAGGCCCTATTCCTTTGACTGTCTTCAACATGTCCTCTTTGACAATTTTGGCTCTAAACAGAAACAACTTAAGTGGCAGTTTTCCAGACAATATATGCCAACATCTTCCAAGTATCCAGGTGTTAAATTTGGCTTACAACGAGTTTGATGGTCCACTTCCACACAAGTTATGGCAGTGCAAAGAGCTCCTTAGTCTGGTATTGGACTATAATAATTTCAGTGGAAGCATACCGAGAAGTATTGGAAACTTGACCCAGTTAACACGGCTTGGTTTTGGCAACAACACCTTAACGGGTACTTAATTGCCAAGTCCATTTATCTTAATTAGAGCAATTTATTTCCTTGTTCCAGTCATGATCAGTTATTTTTCAATGATAGGGGTGGGGTGCTGTTTTGAATTGTGAATGGTTCGAAACACTCAAATACAATAATTAATATTCGATTTAAAAAATAAATATCAAGTATTTAATTACTCAATTACTAACATATGGGCACACACAAAGTGTGTGAGAAATTTTTTTTTTTTTTTTTTTTTGTTTTAGTTTTGAAATAGAAGAAGAGAGAAAGAGACTGATAAAGAATGTGGGAGTGAGAAGTTATTTATTTATTTTCAATTGTGGTTCGAAATACTCAAATACAATAATTAATACTCGATTTAAAAAATAAACATCAAGTATTTAATTACTCAATTATAAGTCCATCTCACCTTACTAACGGATAGTATTTGGAGAGATCATTAGTGTGGAGTTACTTTTTGATTTTGTCCAATAATATTTCAGTTTTATTGTTCAAAAAATACAATAAATATGTTATTTAATTTTTCTTTAGCTTTAAAAAGCATGGAATATGTGGCCTTTTTTTATTGATTCAAATCATAAAGTAAGTACTCATTAAAAAAATAATAAATATTTTATTTGATTTTTCTTTAGCTTTAAAAGCATTGAATATCTGGCATTTTTTTATTAAATTAAATCAGAAAGTAAGTAGTTTACAAAAAAAAAAAAAAAAAAAAAAAAAAATCAGAAAGTAAGTACATTAAGTACTCACTAGATTTCATAAGAGATGCACACCTATTTTTACTTCTCACACATCCTTTGTTATTTTATGTCCGTTGATCTTCTTCAATTCATCCTATCCAATTGCCGAAAATTAAAAGGACGTGTGAGAAGTAAAAAGAGGTATGTGGATATCACACCTCATTTCATAATTCCTAAACATAGCGTATCCTACCATCTTCTCTACATATGCCCAATTCATTGTCGTATTTTTATTTTCTTTTTAATGATCCAGTGAAACTGTGGAGTTAATACTATTTTAGGAATGCTAAGGCTAAATAATTGAACTTGTGTGCTAATACTAAATGTGGCAGGTACCATACCATATGAAATTGGCAATCTTCAAAGTCTACAGTATTTGTCACTGGATTTTAACAATCTCAACGGCCCCCTTCCATCCACAATCTTCAATATGTCAAAGATGACAGTACTTTCAGTTGTTGGTAATCAACTCTCAGGTAGCCTCCCAGCAGACATAGGCCTTGGAATTCCGAACCTACAAAGTATATATTTAGGAATGAATAAACTCAGCGGAGTCATTCCCAATTTTATCTCCAATGGTTCTAAGCTCAATCATGTAGACATTGTCGACAACTCATTTTCCGGGTTTATTCCTAACAAACTGTGTGCCTTAGCAAACCTTGAGTATCTTAGCTTATACCAAAATAATTTGACGGTTGACACTTCAACTCCAGAAGCAAACTTCCTTTCTTGTTTAGGTAATCTTAGAAATCTTGGGGTACTCATCCTGGGGCGTAATCCTTTAAACGCGCCTCTTCCTATTTCTTTTCAGAATTACTCTACATCGCTTCAAAAAATTTCTTTAAGCGAAAGCAATTTGAAGGGTAGCATTCCCAATGATATTGGCAACTTGAGCAGCTTGATATCCGTAAACCTGGTATCCAATCAATTGAGCGGGTTAATTCCAACTTCTATAGGAAGACTAGGGAGTCTCCAAGGTTTGTATTTGGTTGATAACAAGTTACAAGGATATATTCCCGATGACCTTTGTCAACTAAACAAACTAGCTGTATTATATTTGAGTCAGAATCAACTGTCTGGTTTTATACCTTCTTGCTTAGGTAATCTATCTGCAAATCTTCGAATTCTATCATTAGCGTCCAATACGTTAACTTCTACACTGCCATCTACATTGTGGGAACTTGAACAAGTCTGGTTCTTTAACTTGTCATCAAATCTTCTAAATGGATCTCTGTCACAAGATATCGGCAAGTTGAAGGTTGTGTCATACATGGATCTATCAAGCAACAATTTATTTGGTGTTATACCAAGCAGCGTTGGGGATCTTCTAGATTTAACTATTCTCTCCTTGGCAGATAATAATTGTGAAGGCCCTATTCCCAGTTCATTCGGCAAATTGAAAGGCCTGATACGGTTGGATTTATCCAAGAACAGTTTGTCTGAAGCAATTCCAAAGTCGCTAGAAGCACTCTTGAATCTGAAGTACCTGAATTTTTCTTTCAACCAACTCCAAGGGGAAATTCCAGAAGGCGGACCTTTCAAAAACATCTCGACTCTATCATTTGTCTCAAATAAGGCGTTGTGTGGTGCAGCTCGATTCCATGTCCCACCATGCAAAAACAATACACTTCAACCAAATTCAAGGAAAGCTGGTTCATCCAACTTGAAATATATTATTCCAGCAATAATCATAGCAACAATATTCCTAGTAGCCTTTGTATTGATATTTATACTGCACAGGAAAAGGAAAATTGAAGATGCAAAAGAGGCTACCGTGTTACCTCAATCTCTTTGGAGAAGAGTTTCGCACCTGGAACTTCTAAGGGCGACAAATGGATTTAACGATAGAAACTTACTTGGAAGTGGGGGTTTTGGTTCAGTATATAAAGGGACACTCTCAGATGGGATAGATGTTGCAGTAAAGATTTTCGATTTGCAGCTAGAAGGGGCTTTCAAGAGTTTTGAGAGGGAATGTGAAACGCTAAGTAATATTCGGCACCGAAATCTTATCAAAATCATTAGCTGTTGCAGCCAATTGGATTTCAAAGCCTTGGTACTGAACTATATGCCTAATGGTAGCCTTGAGAAGTGGTTGTATTCTCAGAACTCTTCTTTTAATATCCTAAATAGGTTGAATATAATGGTAGATGTTGCATTGGCATTGGAATATCTACACCATGGTTATTCAGTGCCAATTGTCCATTGTGATTTGAAGCCAGGCAATATCCTACTAGATGATGATATGGTTGCACATGTTGCGGATTTTGGCATTTCAAAACTCTTGGGTTTCGGGGATTCCATGACCCAAACCATGACCCTAGCCACAGTTGGGTATATGGCTCCAGGTGATCTACTTGCTAGTTTAATGTCTTTCAATTTTAGAATCATGAAGAACTGGAACTTCTAACTTTCTTTGGTATATTAATATTGCAGAGTACGGGATGGATGGAATTGTTTCTACGCAAGGGGATGTGTACAGTTTTGGTATTGTAGTCATGGAAACATTCACAAAAATGAAGCCTACGAATGAAATGTTTGTTGAGGAAATGAATCTAAGGCAATATGTTGCAAATTCACTGTCATCAGATGCAATAGCTGAACTTGTGGATGCCAATTTACTTGTAACACAAGAGGAAGATCCTGACTTTGTGACTAAGATAGATTGCTTATCGTCCATTATGCGATTAGCTCTTGCTTGCTGTGCAGAGCTACCAAGCGAGAGAATAAACATGCAAGAAGCTGTAGCCACACTCAAAAAAATAAAAATCAAGTTTTTGCAGGATGCTGCAAGAAGTGTGCAGTTAAACCGTCCTCTTGTTCATGCACTTTGATGGAGTTCTTAATGTATGGGTCCTCGTGTATGCATTTTGATTCAGTTTCAGTCCTTATTTGATGCATTTGTATTTGAAACAATTTTATATTGGCTTGAAGTTTATAGTGGAGAGTCCAGACTGATTGATCAAACATTATTATTTCATCAAATGTCACCTAAGCACTAAAAGTTGTAGCTAGTAATTCATGTTGTCAAGGCAGAAAGAGAAACGAAGCCTTTTGAAGGAAGTATTAAACCAAAATTGTCTTCTTGATGAATCAAACCAAGCTTCTTGTCAAAGGAGAAAGCAAACCCACCCGTGAGTCCTAATGTGCAGTCGAGAAGAGACTAAGAAAAAAAGCCCGAGCATTTTCAGTACCATCACAAAATAAAAACAAGAAAAAATAAAAAAGCATGATTTGTTACATTTGCACGAGTAAACAATTTCCAATTCAAATGTTTTTTGTATGAATGATCTTTAAATTGGAATTAAGAATTTAACGATTTTGATTTTGAAATTTATACGATGAAAAAAAAAAAATGTTATTTACAAAGGGTGAACTATTCAATCAAATGAAATTCAACATATTTCCATGCCAAATATACATATCCTGAAATTTTGTGGGGCCTTGGTATTGTAACAAGAAACTCCATTGCTTAATTTGTTTGCACAACTGTAGTTGAAAACCTTAATTCGTTTCCAAGTGTGGACATAGTTGTAGGACTCGATTCATGAACTCCAAAATAATGAGGCAAATTCAGATTAAATATCAATTTTAATATATGTATTAAGAAAATAAATATCAATTACCAAGCTCAAACCATTTTATTTGTGAGTCAAGACATTTTTAAGCATAGAAATATTTGTATTTTTTCCTCTATTACACATGACTCACAGACCACCGACTCCAGTGCTGGATTGTCATTGATGCCAAAATTATTTTCGAATCGCTAGAAAATGTCATGTCATGTTCAAGAATGACATAAAAAATAATAAGAGGTGCAACTTTCTCATCTTTAATTATATTTTTCGTGTGAGTTTATTGTTGTTTTACATGCATACATTGTAAAGTTAGACAGACCTTAGAAGAAAATTCATCATCTAGTATGTTTTTTTAAAAGTAACTGTTGGACAACGAACTTTTCACCGGAATATTTGATCGAACGATCGCTGCAAAAAGTTTGCCGGTCGGAAAACGTATTAGAATTGTGACAATTATATAAAAATATGATATTTTAACTTCTTTTTTCTTTAACTTTTTTTTTTTTTGACAAAAAGATAAAAGTGACACTTGGTGCTTAAATGCAAAAGTTTAAAAGATGTAGTCAAATTTGGATTTGAGAGACTTAAAAATCTTAGTGTAGCCAATTAAAAAATTTAAAAGAAATTTAAAATCCATTCAAATCTAGGTGTAATCAATTAAAGGATTTTAGAATCATTTAAAATCTAGGTGTAGTCAATTAAAAAATTTTAAAGGATTTTAAAATTCATCCAAATCTAAGCGTATAAAAAAAAATTAAGATTTTAGAGTATTTCAATAAGCTGTGAATTTTGTGAAATTTGAAAACCAAAAGTATATATAACCAATACTAAAAAAAATTCAACCTCATTTTCTAGAATTTCAAATCATTTGACCACAATCTACCGCAAACCATTCAAATTCTTTAAAAAATTTTGTAAAAGTTTTTCTTAAATCCTATCATTCTTCCCTTCACTCGTCTGTTCACAGTTCACAGTAACAAATCCAAATCCTTCCTCTTCAGGCTTCACACTGCGAATCCTTCCCCTCCGCTTCGTTCCAGGCTTCCAATTTCGTGCTCTAGTTCGAATGGTTTCTCTTTCTCTTTATTTTTGTTATTGAATCCCCCCGAAACCTATGGGAATGCTAAGACCGTGCTCTCTCTCGTCCTTATACGCCCGACTCCTCTCTCTCTCGGCGTCATCTGAACGACTCCTCTATTGCGTCCGCATCTGCTTGACCCTTCCGGCGTCAGCCACCACTCTCCGCTGCGTCGTCGTCTGATCGACTCCTTTCTCGCGTCCTCGTCTGCTTGACCCCTTCGGCCTCAGCCAGCACTCCCCGCCGCGTCGGCTGATCGACTCCTCCCGCGTTCTCATCCTGCCCGACGACCTCGCCAGACCATCGCACCGACCACTGAAACTCATGTCGCAGATAACTGTTGATGTTTACGAAATCATGGATTTTGTTTTTCACAGATGTGAAAATTGTTGGTATTGACAAGAGTTTACTAACTCAATACCAAAATATGTGGGTGATAGGTTTACAAACTCTATCACACTTCTCACTTTCACTCTCAATAAAATTGGACAAAGAAATAGAGAAAGGAGGGAAGCTACAAGCTTTGGCAAACAAGGCACTTTGATATTAAAAACAGATTGCAAATACACTTCTAAAATTGAATGACTATAGAAATTATAGCTTTAATTTGTGATGTATTATTTTCATATATGCAATGTACAATGGTTCGGGTATATATGAGGAAAAAGACTAAGAAAAACAAAAAAAACATTCCCCTTAAAACAAGGAATAAAACAAGGAATAAAACATGGAATAAAACAAGGAATAAAACATTCCTTAAATCAAGGAATAAAACATTCCTTAAATCAAGGAACTCATTATTTTCAACACTCCCCCTCAAGCTGGATCGAGGAGGTTCACTGAGCCAAGCTTGCCCAATAACCGATGAAACTGAGATGATGCTAGTGCCTTTGTAAAAAGATCTGCTAGTTGATCTTGGCTTCGTGTGAACATGGTCCGGATGATTTGCGTTTGAACTTGAGCTCTGATGAAATGACAATCCACTTCAATATGTTTGGTTCTTTCATGGAACACAGGATTGGCAGCAATGTGCATGGCTGCCTGATTATCACACATAAGCGTCATTGGGGTAGAACTAGGAAACCCTAAGTCTGAAAGAAGCCCTTTAAGCCAAATGAGTTCACAAGCAGTGGCTGCCATGGCTCGATACTCAGCCTCTGCGCTAGAACGAGCAATTACCTGTTGCTTCTTACTCTTCCATGTGACAAGGTTTCCACCAACAAATGTACAATAGCCTGTGATTGATTTCCTATCAATTGCATTACCTGCCCAGTCTGCATCTGTGTAGCCACTAATGACAGTGGACTGATTGTTATGCATTGTAATTCCTTGCCCAATTGAACCCTTAAGATAACGAAGGATTCTCTTAACAAGGTTAAGGTGATCAACAGTGGGAGAGTGCATGAACTGACTAGCCAAGCTCACTGCATATGTGATATCTGGACGAGTGATAGTAAGGTATATGAGCTTGCCTACTAATCGTTGATAGTAGCTTACATCATGCATGGCTTCTCCATCTATGCTGAGCTTCAGTTTACAATCAACGGGAGTGATAGCAGGCTTGCAGTCAAGCATTTTTGCTTCTTGAAGGAGGTCCAATACATATTTTCGTTGATGTAGAAACAGTCCTTTTGAAGATGTTGCCATTTCGATCCCCAAAAAATACTTTAACCTTCCCAAATCTTTGATAGTGAAAACTTGATGTAGTGAGAGTTTTAGTGCCTCAATCTCCACGGTATTATCTCCAGTGATGATAAGATCATCAACATAGATGAGGACCACCAACTTCCCCTTAGTGCCAGTTCTTACAAATAGCGAAGAATCAGCATTACTTCGCATGAATCCAGCCTTTTCCAGAACAGAACTGAGCTTGGCATACCAAGCTCTTGGTGATTGTTTCAATCCGTATATTGCCTTGTGCAATTTACAAACCATGTTGCCTTTAATACCATCATAGCCTGGAGGAGGTTGCATATACACTTCTTCCTGCAGCTCGCCGTGAAGGAAAGCATTCTTCACGTCCATTTGGTAGAGTGACCACCCACAATTGATTGCAACTGACAGTAAAACCCTGACTGAGTTCATCTTGGCCACCGGTGCAAATGTTTCCTTATAATCTACACCAAGGGTTTGGGTGAAACCTCGAGCAACAAGTCTAGCCTTGTGTCTCTCGATAGATCCATCAGCTTTGAATTTAGTCTTGTAAATCCAACGACTTCCAACCGCCTTCTTTCCTGGTGGTAGGTGAACTAGGCTCCAGGTGCAATTCTCTTCCAGTGCACGAAGCTCGTCTTTCATGGCTTGGTTCCATTGTGGGAGAAGAAATGCTTCTTGAAAGCTTCTTGGTTCATAGTGCTTATCAATTTCACTGAGAAATGTAGCATGAGATGTTGAGAACTTACTAAAGCTGATACATTCATTGATTGGATGTCGTGAGGCATATGTAACATAGTCCTGCAACCTAACTGGAGGTTTTCTGATTCGAGGAGGATTTCTTTTAATCACCTGAGACTCTGTAGAGGGCGGAGAATGATCAGAGTAGAACTCGTCTTCACTCTCACTGGCAGTAATTTGGTCAGTTTGAACTTCTTCACAATCTGGACTTACAATGACTGATCTATTTTCCAACATCGGATAATTAAAGTTTTGAGGGAGTGGGAACATGTCAACTAAAACCTCCCCCTGACTTGTAAAATAGGGATAGTCTTCTTCGAACTTCACATCTCTTGAAACTGTGCACTTCTTAGTGACTGGATTGAAGCACTTGTATCCCTTTTGAGTGGTCGAGTATCCCATAAACACACACTTGGTTGCCCTGGCATCTAGTTTGTCACGGTTCAAGGTTTGGATGTGAACAAAACATACACAACCAAACACCTTGAGATGTGTCAAATCTATTTTCCTCCCCTTAAGAACTTCATATGGAGATTTAAAACCTAGCACACGACTTGGAAGTCGATTGATGAGATAAGTGGCAGTAAGGATGGCAAACGACCAAAATTTCTTTGGAACGTGCATGTGAATCATGAGAGCACGAGTTTTTTCCAAGAGATCTCTATTTTTCCTCTCGGCTACTCCATTTTGTTGGGGAGTCCCCACACAGCTGGTTTGATGTATGATACCCTGAGAACTTATGTATTGAAGCATGTTGTTGGATAGAAATTCAATGCCATTATCTGACCTTAAAACCTTAATGTTTGATTGAAATTGCGTTTTAACATGCATGTGAAAGTCTTTGAAAATGGTAGGGACTTCACTTTTTGATTTCATAAGATATAGAAAACTTGTTCGAGAGAAATCATCAACAAATAGAACAAAATATTTAAAACCTTCCATTGATTCAGTTGCAGGTCCCCATACATCGGTGTGTACCATTTCAAAAGGTTTACTTGTCCTAGACATTGAATTACCAAAAGGTAGCCTAGTAAACTTAGAAAATTGACAAGTATCACAAGTAGGATAAGGGTTACAAAAAATTGGAAACAGTTTCGACAAGACAAGTTCAGAGGGGTGAGCTAATCTCTTATGCCAAAGTTGGTTTTCATCTATGGACTTTGATTGAGCTTGAAGAGCCTGAGTGAAACATGCATTCTTGCACAGGTAGTAAAGTCCATTTATGAAGACCCCTTCACCAATCATCTTCATGGTGAGAACATCCTGAAACATCACTTTATTTGGTGAGAAAATAGCACGGCAGTTTAGGGTGTTGGTGATCTTTCCAATTGACAAAAGTTGGAAGGGAAAGGTTGGTACATAGAGGGCAGTGGAAGGTGTTTTTTTGAGAGAGTAAGTTTATTTCTCCTTTTCCCAAAACTAAGACATTTTTTCCATTTGCAATAGACACATGTGAGGGGCTTGAAATTTTTTTAAAATGATGTAAATTTGTAACTTTGTTTGTCATATGATCTGTGGCGCCTGAATCAATTATCCAACAATCAGTTTCAGTACTAGTTAATAGGGCAGTAGTAAAGGCTTTGAGTATACCTGATGCTTCTCCCTTTGGAACTTTCTCATTTCCAGCAAGGAATCCGGCAAATTGTCCCAACATAGCTGTGTGACTACCCTCTTCATTGCCTTGACCATGTGTGCCTCCTCCGTGTCCCTTACTTTGTAGGTAAGCTGCAAATTCATTGATCAATGACAATGGATTGGCAGTGAACTCCATGGATCCTTGTGAGATAGTAGGAGCGTGAGCATTAGCAAGTTTTGCCTTGAAATGAGGTTGAAATTGTTGTGAGGACCTTGTTATCATCCTTCCATCTTTGTTGAACTTAGGCTTGAGTTCAGGATGAAGTTCCCAACACTTGTCTTCCTCATGACCAACACCATTGCAATATTTGCATTTTAGATGTGTGTTTCTTCCCTTGTATACCTTGGCTTCTGAGTTCTTGTAATTTGATGCATATGCCCGAGTCTTCGTTAATCTAGGATTGGGATCAACATTCATAACCTTCTTCCTTGCTTCTTCTCGTTGGATAGTTGCACAAACATTGTTGAAGGTAGGTAGGTCTTGACTCATCAAGATGTGACTCCTTAGGTCCTCGTACTCAGAACTCATACTCCCTAACAGCTGATAAATTTTGTCTTCCTCAGCTCGTTTTAGGAGAATGGTAGGATCTGTGGTATGAGGGAGATATACATCCAACTCATTCCACATGGCTTTGAGACTCCCAAGGTGTTGAACAAATGCTTTCCCTTCTTGTTGAGCACTGGCAATGTCCTTCTTTAATTGGAAGACCCGTGCATAGTTGTTTTGATTTCCATACATATCCTGCAAAGCTTTCCAAAGATCATGGGCGGAATTGGAGTAGCTAAAAATTTCAGCAACATGTTTCTCCATGGTGTTGAGCAGCAAGGACATGACAAGTTGATCTTTGCAGAGCCATGCATTGTATGTAGAGGAAGAACGATCTGGAGCTTCCACGCTTCCATTTACAAACCCTAGCTTCCCTTTGCCTCCGAGAGCTAGGGAAACAGCTCGAGACCAAGGAAGATAATTGAACTCGTTCAAGAGAACTGAACATAAACGTTGATTGGTGTTAACCTCAACGTCTGAGGAGTTTGGAGAGAGATTGTGCCGGGTTTCCTTATCATGGTTGACAGAACTTTCTTCAGTCATGACTTAGACCTTGAAAGAAAGAAAAATTCGCAGCAGCAAGAATGGCAGAGACAGGTTACAAATGAACCTGCTCTGATACCATATAGAAATTATAGCTTTAATTTGTGATGTATTATTTTCATATATGCAATGTACAATGGTTCGGGTATATATGAGGAAAAAGACTAAGAAAAACAAAAAAAACATTCCCCTTAAAACAAGGAATAAAACAAGGAATAAAACATTCCTTAAATCAAGGAACTCATTATTTTCAACAATGACAAATCAGATGGGATTTGGATGACATGCTCTAAAGCTTAGCAAGATGGCCTATTTATACAAAACAGAAATTAATAAACAATGCAACAACACATGCAATGAATGGGGTGTTTAACATCTTTACACCCTTTAAAACACATGCAGGAACTTTGGACAGTCTAGCACACATATGCAGCTATCTTTCCAGCTTGCAATCAACACTCTTTCGGCTAATACATCACATGGCAGCACCTGCTGTCTTGTAATCAGCTTTCGGCTAACAGATGGAGGGAGCAATGATCTTTGTAGTTGCTGGAAACAACCTGGAAAGAAACTAACAGCTTGCTTTAACCATTAACAACCTGTTTTGATTTGATTTTCCAACAAAAGTCCCCTATTGTTTATTCTCTTGCCGCTTGATTTCGGCTTTGCTCTTTGGTACTTGCTCTAACCCTCACAAGATTTGCAATTTCTGCTAATGGTGATTAGAATTTGTGCTCTTGCCTTGGAATTCGGTTTATTTATTTATTTATTTATTTATTTATTTATTTTTAAAACCAATTTATCTGTGAATTTGGTGTTATGATTTGTGTAAATTGTCGCTGTTGTGTTGTGGGCGTTTAGCAATTTCTGCAAATTTTTTTAGCAAAATGGGTATATTTCGGTTTCCAATTTCTGCAATTTCGTTTACGATTACTGTTAGCTCGACATTTCTTCACATCTTCCAGCTTGCTTCTGTTTTGTATCCAATTCATTATTCGAATATGTTTTTGAGACCAAAATTCGGTTTGCTGATTACCTTTTTGTTTTCCTTCATAATTTAGTCCAGGGCATATAATCTGCAGCTGCACCAAACAATTCACTATTTTTGTTCTGAATAGTTGAAGATAAGCCAGTCAGCTTAATTCCAGAAGTTAGTCTAGTCTGAAGATAATTTGGTGCAACAAACGGACATTGTCCTGTCGACGAAAGTGGCAGAGTTCCCAAGCAAAAACAAGGGATTAGAAAAATCGTGAGTCTTCAGATTACTGAATAGTAGAGAAGTAGACGTGATATATACCTAGTCGATGGAATGTCCATACTTTTGTTTGTAACACTCAAATGTTGCTCGTAGTTGAAAGATGTTCCTTGTGCTGAGTATCCAAACAACATGATCATGATCGTATTGCTTTGTTTCGATGGCTTCATGTAACCTAGATGCCTCTGAATCGGCAATGCCTGTATCCACCAGCTGCCTATCGTACCTGTACGAGAAGCTGTGCCAACCAACAGTATCAGTCAATAGAATGCAACACTAGACCCAGTCCGAAACCACAATTTTCTGTTTTCAGTGAACGAAAACAAATGACATTTTCCTTTCTTAGCAAATTTTTTTGTAAAAGCATTTCAGACAAGTGGAGCTAACGGAATGTTTGACGCAAAACTAAACCTAATGGTTTTTTAGGATTCATACAATCTACCATACTTAATGGGATAGGGCTCGGTAGTTGTTGTTGTATCATTTCTGACAAGTACTGCTTAATTGCTTTAAAATCTTCACCCTTTTTTAGAATATTTCCAGACGAAGATGTTAGTAATCACTGAGAATTATAACAACGAAAATTTACCAAATATTTGAACCTGATATTCCTGACGTAGGAAAGTATGTTTTCACCTTTCTGATAGGTAGGGAAACGTTGAGGCAAATTGTGGACCTACATCTCATCTTTTAACACAGACTGTCAGAGAGGGAGAGGTAGATGAAGAGGAAGAGAAGTGCATCTTGCTCACTGCCATAAAGTGACAAAAATAAAATAAAAGTGTGTTGCCTTATTAATTTTTTTTTTTTTTTAAATTTGTGTAGTAATCAAACTCTTTCAAAGTAATTAATAGGGTGACGAGCATTACTATTATTATAGGGTGTGGTGAGTAAAAATATTTCCGAAGAAGAAAGAGAAGGACATTGAGTTGTGAAGTGAAGAAAAAAGAGAATTAAGTACATTTTGTTCCATTGAAGTTTAGAGTCAGTTTCAAAATGGATGATGAGGTTTTTACTTTTTCATATTGCATTCCACTTTTTTTCCTTGAATGAATTTACACCCTTTCATATTGATTATCGTTAATTAATAACGTGGAATTGCAAGACTCATCCAAAATGTCTTCAATGTATTTTACGGGACACGTACTGTTGGCATGTTTCAAAATGGGTGATGAGGTTTTTACTTTTTCATATTGCATTCCACTTTTTTTCCTTGAATGAATTTACACCCTTTCATATTGATTATCGTTAATTAATAACGTGGAACTACAAGACTCATCAAAAATGTCTTCGATGCATTTTACGGGACACGGTTGGCATGTTTGGAGGGTGAGTTCTGCTCCGGTACACGATCAATTAATAATCAATCTAAAAAATGTAACAATTGTTTTTTTTTTTTTTTTCCATCTAGAAGACTAGAACTATGCTCTGATCATTGATGACAACACCAAAGACGGTCAACTAGTTCCATTCGTGGAAGATAAGGAGGCAGCAAGTCGTTGATGATACTGATACTGCAATCTCGGACTGAGTAATTGATGAGTCCTCTTCTGATGGAACCCATTTCGTAGAAAGGGTAAAGAAAAAATAATGTTAAAAAAGTAGGAAGTTTTAACGAAAAATCTGCGGTATTGTTTACTTTAACGAAAAACCACATTTTTTTACAGTAAAAAGTCAATCCTGATACTATTCACTTTACCCTTTATTGTGTCCTTACCATTAAAATTCAAAGTTTTCAAATCTTTTTAATTAGTTTTCCTAAAAAAGTAAGAACTAAATTAACAATATTTTTCATTCATGTCTTTTGTTTTGTTTTGTTTTGTTTTTGTTTTTGTTTTTGTTTTTTTTTTTTTTTTTTTTTTGACAAATGGTATTATCTACATTAAAAAAAAGAAAGTGAACTTAGCCTTGATTCAAATTCACCTTCCGTGAGAATTGAACTTAAAATCTCACTTACAACTGGAAAAAATACCACTAAATTATGACCATTAAAATAAACATAAAAATTTAAATACATTGAAGGATAGCAAGGGTTTAGTGGACCTAATGGGCCTACATTAAAAGTGTGCTAAACAATACTAGGAACAAAAAGTGGCCCAAGGATCATATAAAATACCCAAGTTTCTAAAAAAAAAAAAAAAAAAAAAAAAAAAAAAAAAAAAAAAAAAAAAAAAAAAAAAAAAAAAAAAAAAAAAAGGAAGAAGAAGAAGAAGAGGGAAAGAAAAATGTCAGCCGGCTCAAATTTCATTAAAAAGCTGAAGAAAGAAAAAAAAAAAAAAAAAACAAAAAAAATGGCAACTTAGTTCCATTCGCGTAACCTTCTCTTTGAATGTAGTTTTCTCACCGCTATGTGAGTATTCTCTATATTCTCAAAACTTGTGGCTGTTGGTCCCAGATGTGATCAGAGTCGGCTGCAGTCCTCCTCTGTTCTTTATCTTCTTCTTCTTCTTCTACTACTTCTTTTCCTCCCTGCCTGTCATCCCCCATTGCCCTTACTCTTTCAATCCATATTGTTTTCGATCTGCGTCTCATCCTAAACTATCGACCGGGATTTCTTGTTTACTCAAATCCTTGATGTACATCCACTAGTGTTTTAAAAAATTAGTCTCGGGGCACGTCTAGGCGGTCTTGGAGCCAGAGCTAATGGGTTTTCGCCTCTGTTTTGTGAGGGTAGGCGTAAGGCAGTCTCGGGGCGCGTCTAGGCAGCTGAGGTGCACCCAAGCGTTCAGTTGGGCTTTTCTTTTCCATCCAATTCCAGGTCTATTTCTGCAGTTCCTCTATTTTTGCCATTCCTTTATGTGCCGTTCAAGTTGGAAGGAAGAAGAAAAAGAGAATTTCTCTCTCCAAATCCTAGTGGCAAAGTCTAACTCTAACTCTTTTTTATTTTTTTATTAATTATTGCCCATTCAAATTATGCCACATAGCATTTTGATTAGCCAATATTTATTTCTTGAAATTTCCTATAACTACTACACTCAGCCATCATTTCCTTTAAATTCCTTATAATAATTGCTCCACTCAATCTTTATTTCATTTTAAATTCCCTATAATAGCTTCACTTAACCTTTGTTTCCTTTTGAATTGCCTATAATTGAGACATTATGCCTTTATTTCCTTTCAAACTCCATATAATTGTGGTCATTCAGCCTTATTTCGGTTGAAGTTCACTATAATTGCTTACAATAAAATAAATGATTACAACATTTAAGACTATATGACATAATTTCATAATTTCCAAGCAACACTTAGTACTGAAGAAGAAGATATCATCTTTGGCATAGTTATATTTATATTTATTTTACAAAGTAGTATACTATATATATAATTATATATGCAATATATATTAAGTTATTTAGGTCCCGTTATTCTTCGCCTCACGCCTAGACGGGGCAATCCATGGAACACTTTGCCTACACCTCAGCCTTTTAATACATTGTCATCCACTTCCATGTCTCTCATCAATGGACTCTGATAAAACATACAATAATCAAATTGTAAAGAAAGTACAAAAACACCAAGCACAAAGAAAAGGCACACACAAGAACACAAAAAAAAAATTAGGGAATTGTTATTAGCACTCCAAAATTCTCATTCTACACTCTAAAGTTTCTATTTTTAGAAAGAAAAATACGCTTGTGAGGAGTGTAGAATGAGATTTTTGGATTGCAAATAACACTTCCCAAAAATTATAGTGGTTTGGCCAAAAATTGTCAACGTCCACTTCGATGATTTCCGAGATAGTTCACTAGTTTGAATGCCCCTTTGGTTTGCAAACCCTAGGTCCTAATATCTCTTACCCCTCACATTTTTGCAAAAGTGTGTCCTCTTGTGTCTTGTAAGCTCTCTACAATTTCATTTTACACGCACACAAAAAACCCTCCCAGAAGTCTTGTTTATATAATATCAAAATTAGGGTTACATAGGAATTTAGCCAGGAACTACACAACTAACCTTAATATATAGAACTCCAAAACAAGATAAGAAATGCGGTTTAACTGGTCGAGTAGCTAGGTTGACTGGTTACCGAAACCTGAGCGTGAAATCCTTAAGTTGTAGCTTCTCCCCTGCTTCTCTCAATTGGGTGTCCAACCAATCTCCCCTTCCAACCTCGGCTCTCACAATCCAATCATCTTTTCAAGACGAGGGTATCTTGATGACTCGATATTATTCGATATTTTTACGTTATTTTTAGTTACAATTTGTTTGTTATTTTGGAAGAATTTTGATTATTTACTATATTTTCATTGTAGGACATGCGGATCTACTTTGTGCAAAAAATGATCAAACGAAGGAATTTTGGAGTAATTTTAATGGAAGTGGGTTCGTGAGTCTTTCAAAACAATTGTATCAAAATTTCAGATTTTAATTCCAAGCCATTTAACCGTGGAGAATTAATAAAGGCCCTAGCGCACAGTACTCCCATTTTGACATTTGGGGCTTCATTGGGTTATAAATCGGTCAAAATGGTGATTTTTGAGGAAGGTTCTTTCTACAAAATTGTTGAGGACGTCCTAATCTTTTCAACGCCACCTTTTGGACCTGCTTTGGAGCAGATACGATCATAAAATGTGGAGATCTTTTGGCTGATCAGATTACCCCATTTGAATAGGATTGTGTTTCCTAGTTTATTATTTTATTTGGTTTTCTAGGTTTGTTAGGAGACCTAATTTAGGTAGGATTCAGATTTCTAAGTCTATTTATATGTTTATTTAGGAGTCCTGAGGCAATAGAATGTTTTTGAGGGATTAGACTTCGGTTTAGAGAGCTTTTGTGACACGCCCCAATCCCGATATCCCCACATACCAGGGTAGGCACGTGTTGGCCGACACCCGAGGGTAACAAAGCCATTCTAACATGCATACAAATAAAAGATATGTAATTAAAACAATTATGCCAAAGTAGGAACGTATTCAGAGCATAAAACTAAACAATAATAATATGAAGGAATTATTATAAAAAGGTACGAATCGAGGAATAGGTACTACTTCAGTCCTAACTCTTGAGAGGGCGCAAAAACCAAAAGGTGAGTGGACCAAAGTTTATAATAATAATAGTAATAATAGGAAAATATTTTGTTTCTGAACATAACAACCCCTATTTTGAAAACTCATATATAATACTACATATAGGCTTTATGAAAACCCTAGCATGCCATGTAAAACATTCGTAAACACATGTATGTAAAACCAGTGCTAAAAAATGGTGATATCGTAGCCCGAAGGCAAATACATGAAACATCCATAAATCACATCAGTGATGTACTCAACTAGGGGTATCATAGTCGTCCGAATGCAGTACATGTCCATCACCTGAAGGTGAAGCTGTACGACACTGGGTTATGCTAGTGAAGAAATCATGGTTCATCACCCGTAGGTGAAGCTGTATGACTTTGGGTTACACCATAAAAGAGATATATATACATCACACACTGACACTAGCCCCCGGCTAGTGAAGATAGGGGAATCATTATAATCGATCGAAGGCAGTACATGTCCATCACTCGAAAATGAAGCTGTACAACACTGGGTTATGCTAGTGAAGAAAGTCATGGTCTATCATCTGAAGGTGAAGCTGTATGACTCTGGGTTACACTGGAGAAGATATATACATGTATATAAACATCCTCAACTGTGTCCTATGGCCATAGACGTCTACATACCTGTGTTGTGTGGATGTGATGTATGATAAACCACTAGATAAGTATCGAAAACATATCCCAAAATCTCATCTCAAATCCGAAGCTCAAAAGTTCAAAGCCTTATCTTGTCAATCCATAATAGCTCATATTCATAAATCCGTAAAGTAAATCATAAATTATAAATATTTCGTAAAGCAATTTAAAGCAATCATAAATTCTTCGTAAAACATATCATAAAACATGCTCAAATCATGAAATATGAAATGCATGCTAGGCTAATATTTTATAAAAACATGTAAGTTAAGAAAGGGTCCACTCACAAATATTCCATTGCCCAAGAGCCACTCGATCTAGCGAGGATGGTGTCACTTCCCACCGATGCACCTAACCACATATAGAGGTCATTTAATAAAACTCTACTAAAACAGTCAAATTTGGGAAAACGGACAACAGATTAGGATTCGGCACGTCGAAAAACCTACGGAGGGACCTCGAGTTCCCCCCACGCACCGCCACATGTCAGCGGTTCGGAAGGCCACGCGCCACCGTATGTGTCGAGATGGATCATCGAAAAAGTTGTTGGCGTCACCGTGGTCATAGCCATGGACGACGGCAGAGCACAGTACCTCTAGCGGAGGTGTGTGTTCTCCACTCGTTGACCATGACGTGCATCCACGCGTAGGCCATGCCCTAACCTTGGAAGCTAGCTTGGGTCTGGGTCGGATTTGGGTTGGGCTGTTAGATTAAGCCTGGGCTATTAAGTTAATGGGTTTGGGCCAAATAATGGGTTTTGGATATGGGTTCTGGATTAATAGATTGGGCTTGAGTTTGAGCCAGGTTACATGGCCCAAGGGTTTAAGTCAGTTTTAGATTGGATTTTGGAATTGGTTATGGTTTGCGGGTCAGGTCGACCTAATTTGCTCACAGGTTGCCAGACCCAATGAAGAAAAGCATTGGTTTCTGGGAATTTCGACCAGGAAATTTCCCCGGCTCTGTTTTGGGGTCAAATCTCAACTAAAATTCACCATTTAAGAACCAAAATGAAGCTAGGAAGACAAAGATTCAAAATATACCTAAATAGAGTTGAGCTATGGTCGAGGTTGGCCGAGAAATGGCTCAAAAGCCATCAGACCTCGCCAGAAAAATCTAGAAAATGCTTCCTCGATGTATTTTTGTATCAATTCGTCAAAAAGTCACACATACAGTTTGTAAATCAACTCAAAACATAAAAAAGAGAAAGGATCGAAGGCGTTCCGAGTCTTACCTAGATCGAAGTTATTGAGAACCCCTATTGTTTTTTAACAGTGCACACAAGCTCGAGAGAGAATAGGGAAAGAAGGTGGTGGTGGTCTGGAGGGTACAAGTGGTATGTGTTAAACCCAACCCCAAATATTTGTAATTTCACAGTTTCCCTAAAGTTTTAAAGAAATTTGCAAATTGGTCCTTTATCCTAATCCAATTCGAACCTTCCCTTTAGATTCTCTTTCTTTCTCTGCCTGCCACGTGGCAGCCCACTAACCTTCTCCCTATCTCTCTCTTTCCTTCCCCCGAGTTAACCTTTTCCCTCTCTCAACTCATTTTCATAGCTCTCTCGAACTCTCCCTCTTTTCCTAATCAAACCCATACACCCACGCACACCCATAGAGGCACCCTCACGACGACTACAACACCCCTAACCCCGTCGACTAGACTCTCTCTTCCTCCTTCATCCCTGTGAAACACTGCGAAGCACAGAGAAACCCTAGCAACCTCCAAGACCCTTGAACGAAATCCTGGTTATCTTCGGCCACCTTACGGTACGTCATAGGTACAAATCCTCTTCTTCTCTCTCGTACTTTCCTTTTTGGGGTTAGATTGTAGGTTAATAAGTTGATTTGCCGTTGACCGGAGCACATGAGGCTCCGGTCTCCTTCCTCGGAGAGAAACGAAACCAGGCCCTTAGGCTGTTGTGACTTGGGCCTTAGCCCACTAAAACCTTAAACCCAAACCCTTTCCTTTTAAACCTAAAACCCTTTCCTTGGGTAAGGCTTACAAGCCCAAGGCCTGTTAAAAACCAACCTAAAACCCTTGAACCCCCTAGCCTTTAGGTCGTATGAACTTGGGCTTCTAACCCATAATCCCAAGCCCAAGCCCAGAGGCTAAGGCCTAAGGAACCCAAGCCTAGAAGCCCAAACCCAATCAAAACCCTAGCCCAGCCGCGCTTGAGCCTACGCATGGCCGGTGCGTGGGTGTCTGTAAGTACTGGCGCGTGGAGCATATTCACTACCATCCATTGCAGCGCTGGTGACTTTTTCAACGACCTATAGCAGCAAGTGACCGCCGAAGCCGTCACCTTGTGGCGGTGCGTGAAGGCGCTTAGGGCGGCGCATAACTGTACTCGAGGTCCTTTTGTATGTTTTTCGACGTCCCAAATCTCTTTATGACGTCTGTTTTCCTAAATTCAATCGTTCGAGTATAGTTTTGTTAATTGTACCCTTTATGTGCTTAGGTGCAATTATTAGCAGTGATTCTGTCATTCCTAATTCATACGGCTCTACGACAACGGAGTATCTGTGACTAGACCCCTACTAAAATGCATATTTTATTAGTAGAAATGCATACATGAAAAGCATGAAAAGCATGATTTAATGATTACATATTGTGAAACGTTTTATGAGTAAATTATATTTACACTCTATAATTATCATGCCATACTGAGAATATTTTGGAATACCATAATTTATCAGACTAATGTTCATTGTAGTATATATGATGGATGACTATATATTATTTATGAACATATTTTCTACACTTCTTCGTAGTATATATGATGGATGACTATATACTACGAAGATGTTTTTGAGATATATGTATCTATGTTTGGAAATAGTATATTTAATGTTTTGTGCTTATCTAGTGTTCACTATTATGCCTATGGGCGAGGGAGATATATGGTTGAGGGAGGCATATGGCTGGCAGGAGATTGGTACTAATACCACTAGTTAGCACACTATAAACGAGATATGTTTCATGAAAGGTTTTATGGCATGCTAGGGTTTTCAGAAAACCTATTACTTATTATGCTATGAGTTTTCATTAAACTTTGGGGGTTAGTATATTGAATAACTTTTTCAGTATTATATACATATATCAACTTGGTCCACTCATGTTTGTTTTGCGCCCCCTTAGGACACAGGAACGAGGTTTACAACCCGAACTACAAGGCTTTCCCCTACCAATGATATCGTGCCATCTCGTCTGCTTTGACATCATTGTAATAACACCTTCCGCTTGTATTCTGAATTAGATTTATGCTCTGAACATATCATGCATTATCAATATGTTTTCATTGTTGGCAGTTGAATATTATTTATATCACTATCTTCACGCAGAAATGAATAGTCACATCTTATTATCTTGCTACAATTCATAAACATCATATCGTGCACTAGTAGTTCTTTTCTAACGATACGTGTTAAAAATTTGTATATTGTTTTATGTAGTTTAAACGAAATTTATATGCATGATTTACATGTTCTTAGGATGTGCATTCATTAAATGGCTTGCATCACCTTCGGGTGTCGGCCAACATGTGGCCATCCCGATGTCCCTCGGACATCGTGATCGGGGCGTGTCAGTCTGAGGTCTCACCAGAGAGGTGAGGTGGTGTGGTGGTGATGTTGTACGGGTGCGGTGAGTGTGTGTCTCTCTAAGAAAGGGAGAGAGTGTTCCTCGGAAAGAGACAAGGGGGAGAGAGAGAGAGAGAGAGAGAGAGAGAGAGAGAGAGAGAGAGTTCTAGAGAGAGAAAGAAAGAATTCTAGAGAGAGAGGGAGATGTCACAGGACCAAAGGAACATCCCAGAAAATGGGGTCACCTGCCACGTGTCAGCCTGGGAGTGGTCCAAGGTGGTCCAAGGGACACATGGCCATCAAGAAATCTGAGTACAACTTGCTGTAAGGAAGGCTTACCAAGTTCGCTACAAGCACTTCTTGGAGGAAGACTTGGCTGCACACACAACTGGTGATATCCGCAAGGTAAGAGCATTATTAACGGCAGAGGATTTTTTTGGTAAACAGTCTGACATGTTATGAGAGTTCACTTTACTAATGGACAACATAATAAGTTGGAGAATTTTCCATTGTTTGCCTCCTCTTTTTTGTATTAGGTGAAGTACCATTTTGGTATCTATGTTTTTCTCAAATTTTGTTCTGAAAACTGTTAGACTAGAAGAATTGTTAATGGTGTTTGATGATTTTTGGTCAATGTTACAGCTTTTGTTTGCTTTAGTGACTGCGTATCGTTATGATGGTTGTAAGATCAATGCAAAACTGGCGAATTTGGAGGCCCATACTCTTCATGATGCTACCAAAGACGAGGTTTTCAATCATGATGAAGTTACTAGGATCCTCAGTACTAGGAGCAAGACTCAGCTCATGGCAACCTTTAACCGCTACTGAGATGACCATGGCACTTCCATCAGTAAGGTACGCATGAACCTCCTTACGTCAAAGTTCGAGCATCCAACCCAAGACTAAGTACTTCCAGAGACTTTTATCTAGTAAGAGTAAGATTCATGACTGCCGAGATTGACCTGTAAGTTTTCTTCTTTTTATGAGAGTTTGTTGGAAGAGGTGGTGATGGAAAAGGCACTGCATGTAGCCCTCCGATGCCTCAATAACCCCAAGAAGTACTTTGAGAAGGTTCTTCACAACGCAATCAAGAGGGTTGGAACTGATGAGGATGCTCTCAGTCGTGTAATCGTGACAAGGGCTGAGAGGGACGTGAAAGACATCGAAGTGGTTTACTACAAGAAGAACAGCGTTCCTCTCGACCATGCTGTGGCCAAAGAAACTTCCGGGGATTACAAGGACTTCCTCCCTACTCTGCTGGGGAAGGAAGATTGAAAATCTTTGCTGAGCAAATTAGTATGACCAAGTGCTATGAGTGCTTCCGTTTTTCTATCGAGTTTGATGACTGTCTTTATTTTCCATGTTTGTGTTTCCTTGTGGTGTGACTATCTACCTTACCTTTATCTATGTTTGTTGGAGTTTAAGGTTTTTATCAAGACTTTTTGTTTTCGTTTCGGATGTTATGGGGTATTAATAAAAGTTGTCTGTCAGCTTTTTAATCAAGGGTTGACTAAACAGAAGTTATATTTATAATCTAGCAACAGATTTCGATTAATAGCAAGCGAGGAAAGTAAAAAGACGTAATGAAATTTCAAAACTCCTATGCCTGATAATTAAATATGAGGAGAAATGGATATGCTGAGCAAAAATATTTGGGTGTGAGTCGTGTGACTTCTATAAATAATGTCTGTCTTGTTCTCTTGCCAAAAGTCGGGGAAAAAGTGTCTTCGTGACTTCTACCAGAAGAACAGGACGTAAGGACTAAAAACTTGAACAAATCTAAATCAATAGCATCAAAATCCGAGGAATCCTCCCATTAAATCATAACAAAGCTTGTGGATAAATCTCAGGATCTGTCAACAAAATAACTCGTTAAACGATCGCTTGAAATAAAAAAACAACCCAATTATTGGTATATGAATTACAAACTTATGTACGTGGATTATGTCATTAATTGCTTAGAGAATGTTTGAACTATGTCCTTAACTATTAGAAAATGTTAACAAATGTTTATAGGTAATCTAAAAGTTTCTTAAGCCTCTGTTAGTAATATACTGATATTTCCTTAAAGTCATATTCAACTGGAGAAAACTTGGGCTTACTTTCAAAATAGGCTTTGCTAATCTCATCCCATTTCATTCATTAACTTGAGCAAAGAGGGAGTGGTCTCACCAGCTTGAGTCTCTGCACGCTACTTTGAAGTTGCATCGAGACTTCTTCAAACATGAAATCAGTTTATTGAAATGCTGAAATGCCTCAGTGATTGATTTATTTATTTCAGTTTCTCTTAATGATAACACAACACACATACAGATAGCTATAACAGCCATGAAAAGGCCAAACAATCGAAAACAATTGAAAAGGGTAACACAGAGACGCTTCCAATTAATCCCGACAAACCCCAACTTTCCGTCCTGCCGTTTTAGTCAGCCTCCTTTTGCAAGCAATGTGAGTAGGAAATCCTTATAATTCCCATTAGCCGTCTCTTCAATTTTCTCAACTAAAGAGACTCCATAATGGTTCTCGAATTCCTCCTTGATCTCCACCATGTCCGAGTGAGCTCGGGTAACAATTACTCTAGTCAATCCCTTCTTGGTATGCTTATGGACATCAGTTCTCACTGAATCTTCCAAGACCTGATAAGCACAAGAGTTCAAGAATTTCATGCACAAGGTTGCTTGAGAGGTCATATGTAATATTGCATGAGTAACTTGATACAAAATTTGTGACTCTGGCTTACCTTGCTGAAATATTTCTCAGGAGTACACAGGCACTGCACTGTCTCTTTTAACCTCACAGCATGATCAAGATCCTAAACAAAATAATGTGACTTTAGAAAATAGATGCAAGTAGCATTCTGAATACTGGAAGTATTTCGGTTGACAAAATTTCTGGATAATGTTGCACAGCCAACTCTTTCTCCCAAATTATTTCTCTTGCATACGTAAGGTTGCATATTACATGCCGTCTAAGTAGGCCAAGAAAAGTTCAAAGAATTAGCTAGGCAGTTAAACGTTTCTCTTTGGACCTTATATACATACTTCATCAATGTCGTGGCCAGAAATTTCCTTGTAGTGTTTAGAGACTTCCTTGAGATGGGGCTTGCTCCTTGTTGATAGTATCCTGATCACCTCATCATCTTCATTGGGGTGCCTCTTATCGACATCCTTAATGGCATTAACAAGTGTTTTGGCCTCAGATTTTGCAGTGTCATCCTTAACCTTTGTTCCTTCATACCTATAGGAACTCACAAGAGCAACCAAGAGCTGGACAAAATGAAAACGAAACACCAGTTAAATGCCTTCACATATTCATTTCCTACACACACATATTACAATTCATATGCTCAAGGTCCGAATACGAAGAAAATGAAGAAAATAAATGAATTTCAAATGACTCATTACGTGTAGTTTTTAAACCTTATCTTTGTGCAATAGTCGTGCAATAAAATTGAAAAAAAAAAAAAAAACCAACGAAGTACAAGGCCCATATTTCTCAATTCTCACTTCGATCTATCTCAGGTCACAATTATCAAATAGGCACTATTATCCCACAAACGAAAGAAAACTAAGAGACAACATGCAAGTGCTGAGTATGGAAGATGAAATTTACCTTGCCTTCAGGGCCATCAATGTGGTAGGCAACATCTTCTTCAATGGAGTGATCAAAGAGGGAATGGTAGGCCTTCCTAGCTCCTAATAGCTCCTCGGACGATCTCGTGCATGTAATCTCAACAAGAATACCATATGATTCTGGACCTTTCTTCAAGGCCTCCTTTGCCAAACGAGCATCTCTTTCCCATGGATGCATTGTCCATAGGACCACAGCATTCTGACAAAATTCATAATAAAGAACATCATCACTCCTATTCTCATCATTATGCACAAATTTGAAGACTAATGTTTCTTATTAGACTAATGTTATAAGTCAAATTATTGGACTATGAATAATTCACACATGCAAACATGACTTTAGTTTACCAAATGAGATTATGGGGCTGCCGCGCGCCCTTTTGAAAGGACAGATTTGCAATAATGTGTTGATTAGTATCAATAACATGTTGATAGTTGTCAATATCGCTTTGTTATTGATTTAGTATCAACGTGTTATCGTCAATCTATTTTTAATAAAGGGCGGACGTCCAACAGAGAGATAAACTAGTGTGTGTTCTTATTAGCATTTTTTTTCTTTTCTAGCTTTATCAAGTTGTGCAAGCATGTTAGATACATTGGTAGGACACCACAACAGACATACAGACATATCTAACCAAATTTGGAATGACAATTAGAAGTGAAACCAATAATTGTTCCAAGAGTGAATTACACTGAGGGAGTGCACAGTTGGTTTGGTTCGGTTGATAAATAATCTCTTCTTGGCAAATAAATAAGAGGTCTCAGATTCGAATCTGCCTCTATCAGAGTTGAGGGATTTGGAATTAAGATGCAGCTTAAGAAAATTAAAATGAAAATACCTTAAGAATAAGATAAAATAAAACGACCAGAAAGTTACCTTAAAACGCAAGAACTCATGCTTTAGAAGCTTGATATGGTGATCATCCCAGCGCTCGAAGGAACGTTCATCTTCCTTGAAAAAGTGGGGAGTTGTTGCTTTCCTGAAGGATTGCCTTTCCTCAGGATGCGATTTTCCCAATATTGCTACCAGTGCCTTCTCATCAACTCCAAGTCCTGCCTCAGTTAAATTAACATATATTATTTTATTTAATTAATTAATTAATACAACCTCTTTATCACTAATTTTAATAAGACAAGTGAAAAACTCATATTCACGTCTAATTAACTACGAATTCCACTATGATGTGTTTATATATTTACTTCATATCAGAATGAGAAGGAATTGGGATAAAAAGGAATCCAAATGCGAAGTCTAAAAATTACTATTTGATATAAAATTGTGGAAGAACTGAGTTTTTGTAGCAACAAAAGATTAGTCCATAAACTGTAAATTTTTGTTTTTACAAACAATATTGGAGTGGCGGAAATCGAACTGGGACCTGAAGGGTGAATGTTCTTGATATACTTAGCTGTTTTCAGCTGTAAAATTAAGCAAATGGGGAAAATCAATTTAATTCACGTACATGTGATTGACTAATTCACTAAGAAAAAAAAAATTTGAATAAAAGAAAAATCACTCTAAAGAATTAGAAGAATTAAAATTGGAACGTAAGCAAATTGTAATTGTAAGAGAATTAACGAAAACAAATCGTAATTGTAAGAGAATTAACACGTTGAGATTGAAATGATAAAATGAAATAGAGGAAAATTATTATTTAGAGGGAACCTGAGAAAGCCTTGGTGAGAGTTTGCAGCTCAGGAGTGAGAGCCATTGTCTTGTCTGTGTTGATTCTGTTGATAGAGATCTTCTTGCCGTGCCGCATTATATATGAAACCGAAAAGTTATATTTGTCATTTCGAGTCAAGGGTACTTTAGTAACTTTAGCTATATTATAAGTCATTACACTGTATAGTAATGAGATGTAAGGAATTGATTAAACGGCAATGAAACAGACGTAGTCGTATTTTACAAATTTATATAAGTGTAAATATGTGTCATTTATTCATGTGGCGTTTCTAAACCGTGCATCTTTAGCCGCAGATATGGTGTATATTTTAATTCCCATGGTTTTCACCCCTAAAATTTTGATTTTGCCTTCAAATAAAGAGGAATGCTAAGAGGACTCTTTATAGGTTCTCTTCACCTCACAGTTTAACGTTAATTCTTGTACTAACATTATAAAATATTATATAAAAAACATGAAGTGACAGAGAATCTATGAAATGTTCATTTTTTTAAAAAGTATTGTTTACATTTCTCTTAAATCAATTGAGTGGTGAAAGAGTGATGGGAAAAGGGTCAAGATTGAATCACAATAATTGTGTCATAACCATTCAGGACTCTATTTTCATATTCAATGATGTTCACATATAAAATTACAACACTGTTTAGAATTTAATGCATTTTTTACAATTTTTTTTTTTTTTAACGAGTTGAAATCTCAACGACGATTCTCTAGAGATTTTAATAAAATGTAGTCATAATACCGTATTTATTGACAAAACTATGAAACGGTGAAAACCAAATACATTTATTATGAAATACATTGAAGCCCAATTTCAGTTATTGCATTTATTGTCATATTGGCCACTCAAAAAATATGTGAGAACGATATTTATAAAAACTTTTATTCGTGAGATGAATAATATCTTTAATAGTGAACTTGATTTTGAAAAGAAGTTACACCTTAACGGGTAGAACAACTTATACCCAAATTGGGTTAAAATTCGAATTCTTTAATTTGAATGTAAAGAAATGCATATACCATCATAAGAAGAAAAAAAATTATACCCAAAAAAAAATATTAATAAAATATTTAGGAAAAGCCTAATACGTGCAATTATGTTAGAGTGTTACTATGCTCACCTCCTATTTCTTTTTCACTCACACATTAAATTTGTCATCTATATTTTAATCTTATACTAAAAGGTGCAATCATCTTAGTGCTAATATCGTCCAGTCTTGTGTATTTAATGTATTTTTCACGTATGAAAGTGTGTTGTGATGTTGAATGAAAAAGAATAATAACATATATAATATATAATTATATATATTTGGTGTTATAGATAATTTTGTTTCAACAAGTGTAGACACACAAAGATGGAAGGTGTATTATAAGACTCCCTAATGTGATAAATGTGACAACTTACAAGTTAAAAATTTGTTGGTGACCACTGACATATTGTTAACAACTCAATGCTTTCGTGTCTTAGTTCCCATGTGCGCACACACAACACATACACGACGCATGCCTTTTCTCGAAGGGAAATCCGTCTAGCAAAAATAAATAATTCGAACAACTTATATCGTGCTTGCCATGAATTTAAATTAGATATTATTATGGCCAACTATCCAGGTAAGGATTTGATGTGAAATATATCCTGAATTATTTATGCATGAGACTCTTTAATGGTTGTTTGGGAATCATGTGATGAACATCTTCTCTAATTGTCCTATATATGCATGGATCACATGTGGTTCCTAAACTATTGAACAAAGTAATATTATAATCACACGTCCCAAATTACTTTCTCCACATCTTTTTAATTTTTTAATATTTTTCTATCAAGTGTTATTGATGTGTAGAAAATATTAAAAAAATTAAAATGATGTGGGAGAAGTAATTTGATGTGTGTGAATATAATCTCTCTTGAACAAATCAAACAAATATGAAGGGTTGAAAATCAAACTAAGTCAAACAAACAAATTATAAAACTATGAATATTACTCAATTAACTGAAATTTTAAAAAACCCACTACAAATTAGTCGAGACTGCTACATAATTCATAAGACTATATTTTGAGTTACTTATTGTAAAATAATGAGTACAAACACTCCAATAAAAAAATTAACAAAAAAAAAACTAAAGCGAAACCGGATTAGAAATGCTAATTCTTGTCTTCCAACATGAACTTCCTTATAGCAAAGTTATATACATACATGTATATCATTATACCTATAAATTGCCTTTTTCTAACTTATTTTTTCTGCAACATGTAGTGCTTTTGCTCTAACCATTCATTTGAAATTCCTAATTTTCTTCTTTTTCACGTGGGAAAAAGTATAAAGATAAGCAGTATCCATATCACATTAATTCTGACGTAAAATATTTTAGTTCAGAATCTTCCTCTCGAGTGAAGAAGCTCGTCGGATTTTTCTTGGCCACCTGAAAGTTGAAACGCAGGCAGGCAAGCACAACTAACAAAAGCAATTATGTAGTACCGTAGGGCAGCCTAATCCATTTGTTGAAACATATGCATAATTGCATCCACATATAGTTCTACGTAAGAGTCAAAATGTGCAGGCACAGCTCGGGATAGACATCGATCTGATGTGTTCATATTATTAAAAAAAGTTTCAAGAAGTTGGCTTGCAACGTAAACCTAATTAGCAATATATCAAGAGTAATTTAACTATATATACACGTGCAAGATTTCTCTTTTTTAGGTTTGAAATTTATTCTCAACACGTCCCGTCACATGTATGAATTTTCAAACCTAACACGTGGATAATACAAATTTGGTGACATAGAGTATGTATGTGCGTTGGGATTCACAAGCGGGACAACATGCTCTGCTTATAAGCACATTCAAAGTTTCTCTTTCCCGACATGAAATCCACTCTATAAAATATGTTCATATTAGTATATAGAGATATGTTAAAGAGACTCTCTTAAATTGAGATTCTCCATGACCTCTCTAACACATCATATTTTTGATACAATAATATTCTATAATGTTGACACAAAAATCATGTCAAAAACATAAAATGAGGAAAAGTTTATAAAAATCCTACTTTTGGAATAGTCCTCTTAGCATTTCTCTTATTAAGAACTGTGGGGATATTGTGATCAAAACTGATTGATCCTTTGAAAGTTGGAACAGGCTGTCTTATCTCTTGTCCTATTATTTTTAATCATTGTACTGTTTGTTTTCTTAAGTATCACGATATGTTTTCATAAGGATTTTGTGCTAATCTTGTCCGGTAAACTAAAGTATCATATTAATCCTTACGTACTTTTTATTCCGTTTAAATCCTAACACAACCTAATTTAATATATTTCCCACACCATCCTCAATTTAAGAGGTTATTGACAATAGGTAACATTTTCAAACGAGTCTTTGAGAAAATTTTCAAGTAGATGGTCAAATCGACTAAGTAAAACAATAAAATTATTAATAGACCAGAATTAACTCAAATTCCTAAGTAAAAGCAATGGATGTTTTTGGTCTAAGAATGCTCTGAAAATCAAAGTTAGTAAAATTTGCTCACAATGTATGTGTTATAATTTGCTCACTTAATACTACAGTCTAATGATACTTCTCTTTACTTATAAGTGAGGTTTTAGGCTCGATTCTCAATATAAGCGAATTTGAATCACATTATCTTTAACCCATTGTGAAGCTTAGCACACTCCCCCCTAATGTAAATAATATCGTTTGTTATAGAAAATAAAAAATAAAAAAAGAGTCTTTCTTTTTCTTTGTATTAAAAAAAAGGCCAACTAGTGAGTTTTCCATGGTAGTCCATCCTTCTGGGGGTCAAGAAGACTCCACAGAGGATTAGAGGCATTTTAGTCTCTTCCTGGCCACCACGTGTGATTTCTAGCGCTAGAGATCGAACTCAGGACGTGCCGTGTAGAATACGAGCCTAGACTTCGTCAACAACCTCTGGACAATCCGTGGTGGTTATATGTGTTAAAACTTAAAAGAGTTGAAGGGTGATTAATTGTGTAAGTAGTCTTCTTTCTTAGTGTTGTTCTTGTAGATGTCAATAAACAATTAAACTGCCAAACAGCAAGCCAGGCAGTTAAACAGACATAAAAAAAAATAAAAAAATAAAAAAAGCTATGTATGATCAAAATATCGTTACAAAGTTAAACCTAATTAAATCCAACTTGAAAGAAGTAAAATCTAATAAAGTCATTAGAACCAAAACCAAATGTTAATCGAGTAATTAGCACTCTTGCGGAGGAGTAACGAGAATTTGGCAACCGAAAAATTAATAAAAGTTTGTGGTCTCTGTGTATAAAGCACAAAGTATCGTGTGCGGCTATATTTTGGACAAACACCACTTTTCTTTTGCTAGGGTTGCCCTATTTATTTTATTTCCTTATTGTTTTTTTTGGTAAACTATTTTCCTTAATTGTTTGGTAACCAAGAAAAATCCTTGTAGCGGTCGCACTAAGGGGTGAGTTCAAACCTCTTCTTTGTGTAAATTTGAGGGTTATCAATATAATTTGATGAAAATGACCACATTTTTAATAGATTAAAATCAAAGATCAAATAAGTCAAATTCAAAAACGGAAACCGAAAAATACGTATAAAAAAGTGATTAAATGAAATTATTTTTTAACGCAACGATATGTTTACATTAAAGGATGCGAGGAAGTGACTCCACACATTATTCACGTCATTATTAAACAAAATTTCTTACAATTAACGGTTAAGTCAAATGTCATAATTTCACAATGTACAAATACCAAATTGTTACGGTTAAGAATACATGTGTAAACCGTCCTAAAAGGGAAAAGTTCAGGTACTAAACGGAGTTAAATAGCCTCAAAATATTTAATAGCAAATCGGGGTTATTCTTGTAAATTCAAAATATATAAAATTTTGGGGCATCTTTTCATTTGGTCCGAATTAAGGCAACTATGTGAGTATGAAAAGATGATGATACAAAATCTTTGATTTTCCAGCGAAAGTTGAGGCGGAGGACGAGCAAAAAAACAACGAAGAGAACAAGAAGGAAACGGCTAAATGCGGAGCTTCTTTGGTAAAGGCCGTACCTCGTCACTTCCCAAACAAAATGCTTCGTCTGGAAGCTCAGCTTCAGAGAAAGATTTCAAGCTGATGAGCGGATCAATGGGCAGTCTCAAAATACCAGAAGCTGTCCCTCCTCCCGACCAAGACTGTCAGAGACTTAAAAAAGCCTTTGATGGTTTTCTTCTCACTTGCTCATTCACATGATCCAATTACAGTTTATGATGGTTCTGCGTCCTTAACTGCTTTATTCAATTGCGTGTAGCCAAGTTAGCTACAACAGCGTGCTTCTGTCTTATTGTAGTTTAGATAGAGTGGATTAGAATTTGGCTATGTTAAAATAATTGTTTTATTCAATTTTCTTGGTTTATGAGATTTCTGAATTTTGGATGGGATGAGTTTGATTTCTTCATGTGGTTAATTGGCAGAAACATGTGTGGCTTTTTGCATGTCTATCATCTTCTCTTATTCTCTTGCTGAAAAGCTGAGTAGGATAAATTTTCTATAAAATTTTCTGTTATTTTTCATTATGTTTTTCGAAAAAAAGTAATCAAATTCTATCATTTTCTATTATTTTTCATTACGTTTTGGAAAATAAATTTTGTTTGTTGAGACTTGGAGTATTTGAAGCCTGAAGTCTTGATGCAAAACCGAGTGTAGTGGCGTCCTAGGATTCATACAGTCGACCTCATTTAGTGGAATAAGACTTTGTTGTTCTTATTGTTGTTGCTGCTGTGATCATAAATGAATTTGCTGCTGCTATTGATTCATGAATACTTGTTTTTCTATATATATTATCTATAGTAATCTTAGGTGTTGGTGTAACAGGATTGGGAACAGATGAGGACGCTGTGGTATGGATATTAGGACACAGGAATGCTAGCCAAAGGAGGAAAATCAAAGACACGTACCAACAGCTTTACAATAAATCCCTCCTTGATGATCTCCACGCTGAACTTTCCGGAGATTTCAGAGTAATTTTCTCCAATATTTTTTCGGTTTTAAAACTCGTATCTGTATTCATCCAATTGCAATTTTAAACCTTCATAAGAATGTTATGTTCTTATTGTTTATGTTGATGTTATTCCGTCGGTTTATTCGTAACCATTCAAGTGATGATGTGTAACAGAATGCAGTCCTTTTGTGGACATATGATCCTCCCGAAAGGGACGCTAAGTTGGCGAGAGATGCACTGAGGACGAAGAAGAAAGGCGTAAAACACCTAAAAGTGTTGGTTGAGATAGCTTGTGCATCATCTCCTAACCACTTGATGGCCGTGAGACAGGTCTACAGTTCACTGTTCGATTGTTCTCTTGAGGAGGACATTGCCTCAACCGTTTCCCTACCCATCAGAAAGGTAAAAACATATTTTCCTACGTCAGGAATATCAGGTTCAAATACTTGGTAAATTTTCGTTGTTATATTGCTCAGTGATTACTAACATCTTCGTCTGGAAATATTCTAAAAAAGGGTGAAGATTTTAAAGCAATTAAGCAGTACTTGTCTGAAATAATACGACAAAAACAACCGAGCCTTATCCCACTAAATAGGGTTGATTGTATGAATCCTAGAACGCCACTGCACTCGGTTTTGGGTCAAACCTTCAATTAGCTCCACTTGTCTGAAATGATAATACAAAAAAATTGCTAAGACAGGAATATGTCATTTGTTTTCGTTCACTGAAAACAGAAAATTGTGGTTTCGGACTGGGTCTAGTGTTGCATTCTATTGACTCATACTGTTGGTTGGCACAGCTTCTCGTGGGTTTAGTGAGCTCGTACAGGTACGACAGGCAGCTGGTGGATACAGGCATTGCCAATTCAGAGGCATCTAGGTTACACGAAGCCATCGAAACAAAGCAATACGATCATGATCAAGTTGTTTGGATACTCAGCACAAGGAACATCTTTCAACTAAGAGCAACATTTGAGTGTTACAAACAGAAGTATGGACATTCCATCGACCAGGTATACATCACGTCTCCTTCTCTACTCTTCAGTAATCTGAAGACTCGCGATCTTCTAATCCCTTGTTTTTCCTTCGGAACTTTGCCAATTTCGTTGACAGGACATTAAGAGCTGCGGCAATGGTGATTTCGAATCTGTATTGATTGCGGTGTATTGGTGCATAGCAGCACCTGCGAAATATTTTGCAGAGGTTAGTTCATTCCCTCCGCACCAAGTACTTATATCGAGTATGGTGTTTGGTTCTTTAAATTCCATTACTGATGAACGTGTTCGGTCGGATTCTAGAAAGTGTTCATATCAATTTTAACCTCCGTTGTACCGGAAAAGTTCTTAAACGACCTTTCGTTGTTGCTTGAACCACAACCAGGTCATCAAAGATTCCGTTGTTGGACTTGGGACGGATGAAGATTCTCTGAATAGAGCCATTGTCACCCGAGCTGAGATCGACATGATCAAAATCCGAGAGGAGTATTCAAAAATGTCGAAAACCAGCCTTGTCGATGATGTTATAGGCGACACATCAGGAGACTACAAAAACTTCTTGTTGACCTTGATTGGAGCAAGAGTCTAAATTCATTCTACCAAGAAGCTTAAGACCTCGATTGAGTTTATAATAAAAGTGTTATGCTTGTGTTAAGAATGCTGAAACTTGTCGCCTATTTTCGACTCTATCGACTGTTTGTAAGTAATTCGAAGATTGTTTCGCTTTCATTGTCAAAGGAAACTGCTTTGCATAAGTAACTGAGGCTCGTATGGAAGCACTTCCAAGTGCTTTTTCAGAATTCACTTGCAATTTTACTAAAGATTGTACAAAAATATAATATAAGAATTGAATGAAACAAAGCGATATTCCCTTCGTTTAGATGCCATCTAGAACACTACATATTGCTTCAAAAATGATGGAGGCTAAACTTTCGTCAGCGGTACTAATGACAGTGATCGTCTCTCTGACTTCTACAAGAGCTTGGTTTGGATGGTGGACATGTACTAGAGAAGCACTTTCTGATTCAGAACCACTTGGTGCTTCCCCAAGCGTTGCCTTGATGCCCCTGGTTGATAACACCATCAGAAGCTTTTCCAAACTGGGTGAACCCCAATGTACCAGTGGTCTACTCTCCGAGGACTCTAGATTTCCAGATAACAACCGTTGTCTGCCATGATCTACGAAGAACTCCCCGTTTAACCTTGTCATTTTCATATTGCCCTGCTTCAAATTCCTCCATTTGAATTGGGTAGCCAAATCTGTTGCGATTTCTAATTCTGAATTGTCCTTCAAGCTTGGTATACACAACGTTTCATTAACGCGGTAGTGAAAGGTCGAGAAGGAATTTGTTATTGAAGAGCTATTCGGCTTCAAATCTTCAGGTAACTACTTGAGCAGAAAATAAACAGAGGAGGACTTATTAAAGAGATGAAATCTCATACATCAAGAAAATGAAAATCTACAATGCATAAAGACATGCAAGTACCAGAACAACTTTTGGTTCCAATATCTTCAGCAACGCTTCAACTTTCTGCAACCTACAAAAAGCAGATATCCCGATATAAGCTTGTGTACCTTGTTTAACAAGTTGCTATAAGGGGTTTTTTTTTTTTTTTTTTTTTTTTTTTTTTTTTTTTTCATTAAGAAATAAGATGTCAAGTTACAATATGAAATTATGTATCAATCAAGATTCGTGTCAGTTTCAAAAGGAAGAGAAACCCTACCTTATCCCAGAGAGGAAAGAGCATTGAAGAACCTTCATTTCCATTGGCTTGAAAGGTAAGAGAGCCAGCTCAACATCCGGTCCACTCTGCAAATCGGGCAGTGACAATTTAAGTAAATAGTTGCATAAGGTGAAAATTCTTAACATTTATTTCCATTTTTATGAGAAATTCCTTAAAACGGTTTATGCACATTTGATATGACACTTCAATTGTTAGTGAAAATATATAGTAGCACCTCAAGAATGAGCAAGGAGTTCTGATCCCCACACCAGCGCCGGAGCAAATGAACAGCTGGACCAAGCCGCAGATTCCAGTGAGGAGAGAAAACTATGCATGGTTCCTGCCAATTCATCCTATCACAAATGTCAGTTTTTTAATTTCCAAAGGAGAGATCATAGAAAATATACTGATACCTTCCATTCCCTTTACCCTTTTAATCATGTCAAATTTCATACTAGGTGAGAGTAACAACCTTTGGACTATCTACAGCAGGTAGTTTCCCCATGTTTGACTTACGGTGCAAAAAAGAAAAGAATAATCATATACTATACAATATTCCATATTAGTATTGAATGTGATAGCGAAGGAAGGAAAACAACTCCAGTTTCATTTCAAAGTTTCTCCACCTATTTGAAGTGAAAGCTGGCTCAAAGAAATAAAAATTGATAAAATTAGCAAAGGCATTAATCTAACGTGATTTCATTTAAGAAGTCAAAATCCCTGGGGGACCAAGTAATTTCATTGAAGCTAAGGTAAATAAGTTCAGAATATTGGCTTCCCCATCAATGACCATGGAGAAATATTCTAAAAAAAAGAGAGACAAATGTGAAACTCACAATAATTTAGGTGAATGAACTGTCGGAAACGCATGAAGCTTCTTCTCATTTATGAGCATGACATGTGCAAACAATGGCTCACCACAAAACAGCTGCAAGATCAGTTCAAAGAGTGACTGCAATGTCTTAAGTTGGCAATTCAAAAAACTAAATGAAAGCTCCAAGCACATTGCAAAGGTTAAAAAGCTAAACATTTACCTTTTCTTGCCGTTGTTTGCAAAGCCATTCGGGTACGATGTTAGTGAAAGCCAATAATTCTTCAGCTACAGAAGAAATAATATAAATAGGAACCTGAAAGAGACAAACATTTCCATATATGAAACTTCTAATACTATCAATGTAGCATTTTGTCACATCTCAGTATGAAGTATTATGTCTCAGTATGATTGAAAGTATTCTTCATATCTCTATTTCACTTTTAAAGAACCCTGTTAATTATACATCTTTGACACAAAGCAATTAACTTTGATACTGCTGATAGTACTTAAAGCAGTAATGCAAGTCAGCAAAGTGTAAAGTCATCCCTACTTTGCAATGGTTCCAGTTTATGATTACAGATATACAAAATACCCACCAGTATCAAACTCTTGAATCAAGAACTTGGGCAAGCAAAAATAATCAAGCAATAAATTGCACACAGAAACAATCAAGTCACACGTGTTGAAATCTAGTCTCCAAGTTTGTTTCTATTCACATAAACCACACTAGCACAGAGCATGCAAACTATCCATGTGATAGATGCATAGAATGACAGCAATACATGTACAAGAAGTAAAACAAAAACCATATGATGACACCCAATTTGCGTAGGAATAAGTTTTAGACATGGAGTGTAGCTCCGAAACTAATGTCTTTTGAAAACTGAAGAGCTAACACACCAAATCTCAGTTTTTAATATATGTGGATTTGGCAAGGAAGCTTGTAAAAGACAAAAAAGTTACCTTCAAATTCAAAACATCTAATGAAGATGATATCTGTTCCAACAGCTGCAGAACAATCCCAAGTCGACTAATAGGAATAAGGACTGAGCCTCCAGCTTTTACAGAGTCAATTACACAGGAGCATATAAAAGTTAGCTTGTCCCTTTCCTCCAAACTGTCATCAATATTAAGTAAAGACATGGCTAACTCTTGACAATCACTTGCATTATCGAAGTCACTCTCAACATGTTCCGCAGCATCCAAGAATGAGAAATCTGAATATATCATCGTATCATTCCCTTGAAGAGCATGGTAATCAAAATTCATTGCATGAGCAGAATCAAAGATGGAACTTGAAATAAATCCAACACTCCCCTTGGGACTCTTTATCGTCCAATTACAAGAGCCTATTTCTAATCCCGAACTGAATGCCTTTAATATCAATGTGCTGTTGTAGCAAGTTTCCTCTGCATATTTAACTCTTAGAAACTTCTGCATGCAGTCCTTCACATCAGCTGCACTGAGAAGAACTCTTCATTACATTCTTACACATAGAATCTTGCTACACAGAAATTCCAGATAATTTGAGGGGTAACAGACAACCAAGTATATCAATATGAGGGGTAATGATCTTGTCAGACTGTTAAATTAAAATTGTCAACTTGAACACATGATTCCAAAGAACGATACACCATCTGATAAATGGTTCAGACCAAAGTCTAGTAACATAAAATGTCAAATTGTCAGACAAGATAATATTTCCCCAACCTACATCCTAAAAATATTTCATAAATTTAGTTGGGAAATCGTCAAAGAAATTAGCTTCTTCTCCATCACCTTCCAATAGAGATGCTGATGATTGTTTACAATTCCAGAACACAAAATTACAGCGAGGTTATATAGACTGACTTAAAACATGTATATGTACAACAGCACAGATAGGCAGTTGGCATATTCAACCAAGAAAATTTAACTTTGAAACAATCAACATTAACCATTTGGATGCAGTATTAAGTACCTGTACAAGGGCATCCAACCACCCAGCTCACCCCCATCTTTGCCTAATACCAGCTGTCTCAACGAAGAAGGAAGAAGCTTAAGCACTTCCCACTTCATCCACTGAGGAAAAGATGACTCCTCAGGTCCAAACAACTGCCTGATTTCCATATGCATTGAAACAAGATCCTCCATCATAAGTTGCCCAAGTCTTGCTGTTGCTTCAGTCACATATATCTGACACATTTTAAGAAACAACAAAGCTAAGAAATCAGATCCAACTCCATGAAAATACTTACAAATTGAAGTTATAAACAAATTCCTTAAACACCAAAATGACAGTAGGAAATTAGATTATCTTATATTAAATTTAAATCACATTATACCTTAGCAGAAAATCCCTTCATCTGAGTAATAAATGGTAATCCTAGCATACCCATCGGACTTGATATCAATACCGCATCAATAAAAGAGGCATTCCATAGGTGTAAGTTGTTGACAGTTTTGTACCAGGGAACTGCGCAAATCAAATCATCAGCATCCAGGGACTTTTCGACTTTTTGTCTCTTCCGAAACAAGGGCTCCTCCAAATCTAACAAATCACTACAGTTTAGGGAATTGGGACTCTCTTTATCCAAGTGACTAGCTTTTGAACTAGAAGGAATAGGGGAGAAGATTGTAAGAGCAGAAAGGTCCAATGGGCAATCCAATAAAATGGTATAACCACATATATTGAGTATGTGGCAGGGTGGGAGATGGTAACCACCACCTTTGCTCAAACATGTCTGCACAAAGGAACATAAATACTAATACCCATAAATAATAATCCCAAGATTCAAGCTTTAACATTTATATATGAAGAGTGCATATGTATGTAAGTATTGAGAAAAAACTAACAAGCTTCATAGGCACCAAACAAGCAGTGGAGAGAGAGGATGTTGAGACAGAGCAAGTACCTGTAAAAAATTCAAACAAAACATTCTTAAACTACAAAACTCAACAAAGCAAGGAGGGTAAAATATCACATTCTTCAACCAATGACCTAAACATACTCAATTACAAAAATAAAAAGAAAGAGAGACCATTTGAATTAAAGCATGAAATTGGAAGCCTGGCTGAAGCGGAGGGGAAGGATTCGCACTGTGAAGCCAATGAAGGGGAAGGATTCGCGATTCAGTTGCAGTGTAAAGCAGTCGTGAAGCCAGGAATTATCGAGGGGAGGGGCGGAATTTAGAAGGATAAAAGATCCCAAAAAAAAAATTAGACAACCAAATCCTTTTTATATACTCTGATCCACCATTACAAACCAATAGACATTATCGATGAACTTATAATTTGGAAACCCATTTGATAGAGAATTCAGTAGCAACAGAAAATACCTAGGACGTCAGCTTCCTCTTAAATAAATAATCTCTCTTACCAAAAACAAATGGACTATCAAAATATCAACAAGTTGTAGCTGTCCCAATAACAAAAGGCTCCATTAATAACCGAGTAGAGAAGTAAAACATGACACCCAAGATGATAGATATGGGCAAAGCTGGCAAAGCTCGATGGTACACTGACCAAAAAATAAGAGTCCACTCTGAGCCCCCAAATAATGGCAAGATAACAGGCATACATAGTCATAAGGTCATACGTTGCAGCTCTGCGCACAAGAACACTGTAGAAAAAGATATCCCCTAGACCAAGTTTAATACCTTTGTACTGAACATTTTGCTACCTCCCCTTCATCTCTATTACCCTTACTTTCCTCGTTTGCTACCTCAACATCAACAATGGTATAATCAGAATTACCACCATTTCATTCTCATTCTGATTCACATTGCCCCTGGGGACTGATTCGTCAGATAATTCATTGAGGCATTAAATCAAACACATGGAGTGTGTATAAAGACTAGCAAAAAGCAGTACGAGAGACAGATGGAGGACGACTATCAAACACCTGGACATAGGTGGAGGAAGACAATAAAACTTTGCCAGCGGCCCACTCCTAATTCCGTTGTTCAACAGCAAAGCATCAGACGCCTAGGGTTTCAATATTAACCGATCAATCAAGCAATTGTAAATCCCCAAATGAACAAAAAAAATCAAATCTTTCAACCCGAAATCGTACATGAAACACAAAATTCAAATACCCAAAAAACCCATTTGCGCAAAAAAGAATTGAATTGGAAAAGAATGAACCTTTGAGGAAGGATTTGGATATGCTGCTGTGAAGACTGAAAAGGAAGGATTTGAATATGCTGCTGTGAACTGTGAACGCAGAAGAGTGAAGCGGAAGACTGAACTTTTGCACTTAAAGCACGAGGTGTCCCTTTTTTTGTCCAAAAAAAAAAAAGGTTAAAATATCATATTTTCAGTTTAAGTACTAATAGAATAGTCAACCAAAATAATTCAATAAGAGCTACGTTAACTCAAAATAATTAGAGAATTGTCACTCAATTCTACTACATTTTCTGACCAGCAAAAATTTACAGCGATCGGCCGATCGCCGATCAAACTTTCCGGTATCAAGGTCAGTCCAACAGCTACTTCTAAAAAACATACTAGGTGATGAATTTTCTTCTATGGCTCTAGCTTTACTGTGTACGCATGTAAAACAACAATAACCTTACACAAAAAATATAATTAAAGATAATAAAGTTGCACCTATTACTATTTTTTATGTAACAATGACATGACATTTTCCAGTGACTTGAACAAAATTCTGGCATCAATGACGGTCCAACACTGGAGCCAGTGGTCTGGTCTGTGAGTTATGTGTAATGGACGAAAAAATGTAAATATTTCTATGCTTAAAAATCTCCGGACTAACAAATAAAATGGTTTGAACCACAATAAGTGGTGCAGTGATAAGGGTGCGGACTACGGCTCTCCAATAAACAAAAACATGTGGGAGGTCCCGGGTTCAATGCTCCGAGCTGGTGAGTCTGTTTGGTGTAGTCACGAGCAAGGAGATAGCCTCTTTCTTCATATTTCGACTTTTATGAAGTTTATTTCTTTGCTACAGCTGATAAAAATCGTTGTTTTGAACGATACATATGTAGAAAGCCTACCCTTTGTTTCTAGTATTTATTAACGGATTTGTTCCTTCTTTCCTTTTTTTATTTCTATAGTGGAGATAGTCGCACGTAATGACAGATCACGGCCATATTATTAAAAGCTTGTGGTCATACCCGAAAGAGATGGATATTTGTGGCTTGCCACTAGTTATTCCCATTTTTTTGTCGTATAAATTTCAAAATTAGACCGATCATGCTTTTTTCTTTCTTGTTTTTATTCTGTGATTGTACTGAACATGCTCGGGATTTTTTCTTAGTCTCTTCTCGACTGCACATTAGGACTTACGGGTGGGTTTGCTTTCTTCTTTAACAAGAAGCTTGGTTTGATTCATAAAGAAGACAAGTTTGGCTTAATACTTGCCGCAAAAGGCTTTATTTTCTCTTTCTCCTTTGACAACATGAATTGCTAGCTTCAACTTTTAGTGCGTAGGTGATATTTGATGAAATTCAGTCTGGACTCTCCACTATAAACTTCAAGCCAATATACAATTGTTCCAAATACAACTGCATCAAATAAGGACTGAAACTGAATCAAAATGCATACACGAGGACCCATAAATTAACAACTCCATCAAAGTGCATGAACAAGAGGACGGTTTGACTGTGCACTTCTTGCAGCATCCTTCAAAAACTTGAGTTTTGTTTTTTTGAGTGTGGCTACAGCTTCTTGCATGTTTATTCTCTCGCCTGGTAGCTCTGCACAGCAAGCAAGAGCTAATCGCATAATGGACGATAAGCAATCTATCTTAGTCACAAAATCAGGGTCTTCCTCTTGTGTTACAAATAAACTGGCATCCACAACTTCAGCTATTGCTTCTGATGATAGTGAATTTGCAACCCATTGCTTTAGATTCATTTCCTCAACAAACATTTCATTCGTAGGCTTCATTATTGTGAATGTTTCCATGACTACAATACCAAAACTGTACACATCCCCTTGTGTCGAAACAATTCCATCCATCCCGTACTCTGCAATATTAATATACCAAAGAAAGTTAGAAGTTCAGTTCTTCATGATTATAAAATTGAAAGATAATAAACTAACAAGTAGATCACCTGGAGCCATATACCCAACTGTGGCTAGGGTCATGGTTTGGGTCATGGAATCCCCGAAACCCAAGAGTTTTGCAATGCCAAAATCCGCCACATGTGCAACCATATCATCATCTAGTAGGATATTGCTTGGCTTCAAATCACAATGGACAATTGGCACTGAATAACCATGGTGTAGGTATTCCAATGCCAATGCAACATCTACCATTATATTCAACCTATTTAGGATATTAAAAGAAGAGTTATGAGAATACAACCATCTCTCAAGGCTACCATTAGGCATATAGTTCAGTACCAAGGCTTTGAAATCCAATTGGCTGCAACAGCTAATGATTTTGATAAGATTTCGGTGCCGAATATTACTTAGCGTTTCACATTCCCTCTCAAAACTCTTGAAAGCCCCTTCTAGCTGCAAATCGAAAATCTTTACGGCAACATCTATCCCATCTGAGAGTGTCCCTTTATATACTGAGCCAAAACCCCCACTTCCAAGTAAGTTGCTGTCGTTAAATCCATTTGTCGCCCTTAGAAGTTCCAGGCGTGAAACTCTTCTCCAAAGAGATTGTGGTAACACGGTAACCTCTGTTGCAACTTCAATTTTCCTTTTCCTGTGCAGTATAAATATCGACACAAAGGCTACTAGGAATATTGTTGCTATGATTATTGCTGGAATAATATATTTCAAGTTGGATGAACTAGCTTTCCTTGAATTTGGTTGAAGTGTATTGTTTTTGCATGGTGGGACGTGGAGTCGAGCTGCACCACACAACGCCTTATTCGAGACAAATGATAGAGCAGAGAAGTTTTTGAAAGGTCCGCCTTCTGGAATTTCCCCTTGGAGTTGGTTGAAAGAAAAATTCAGGTACTTCAGATTCAAGAGTGCTTCTAGCGACTTTGGAATTGCTTCAGACAAACTGTTCTTGGATAAATCCAACCGTATCAGGCCTTTCAATTTGCCGAATGAACTGGGAATAGGGCCTTCACAATTATTATCTGCCAAGGAGAGACTAGTTAAATCTAGAAGATCCCCAACACTGCTTGGTATAACACCAAATAAATTGTTGCTTGATAGATCCATGTATGACACAACCTTCAACTTGCCGATATCTTGTGACAGAGATCCATTTAGAAGATTTGATGACAAGTTAAAGAACCAGACTTGTTCAAGTTCCCACAATGTAGATGGCAGTGTAGAAGTTAACGAATTGGATGCTAATGATAGAATTCTAAGATTTGCAGATAGATTACCTAAGCAAGAAGGTATAAAACCAGACAGTTGATTCTGACTCAAATATAATACAGCTAGTTTGTTTAGTTGACAAAGGTCATCGGGAATATATCCTTGCAACTTGTTATCAACCAAATACAAACCTTGGAGACTCCCTAGTCTTCCAATAGAAGTTGGAATTAACCCGCTCAATTGATTGGATGCCAGGTTTAAGGATATCAGGCTGCTCAAGTTGCCAATTTCAATGGGAATGCTACCCTTCAAATTGCAATGGTCTAAAGTAAGTTGTTGTAACGATGTAGAGAGATTCCAAGAAGAAATAGGAAGATTAGTGTTTAACGGATTACGTCCCAGGATGAATACCCTAAGATTTCTAAGATTACCGAAACAAGAAAGGATGTTTACTTCTGGAGTTGAAGTGTCAACCGTTAAATTATTTCGGTATAAGCTAAGAACCTCAAGGTTTGTTAAGGCACATAACTTGTTAGGAATAAACCCGGAAAATGAGTTGTCGGACATGCTTACATGAATGAGCTGGGAACCATTGGAGTTAAAGTTGGGAATTACTCCGTTGAGTTTATTCAGTGCTAAATATATACTTTGCAGGTTCGGAATTCCAAGGCCTATGTCTGCTGGGAGGCTACCTGAGAGTTGATTACCAACAAGTGAAAGTACTGTCATCTTTGACATATTGAAGATTGTGGATGGAATGGGGCCGTTGAGATTGTTAAAATCGAGTGACAAATACTGTAGACTTTGAAGATTGCCAACTTCATATGGTATAGTACCTGCCACAATTAGTATTAGCATATAAGTTCAATTATTTTGCCTTAGCATTCCTAAAATAGTATTAACTCCATAGTTTCACTGGATCATTATAAAGAAAATAAAAATACGACAAGGAACTGGGCATACGCAGAGAAGATGGAGGAATACCCTCTGTATATATTTAGGAATTATGATTTGATTCAATAAAAAAATGCCACATATTCCACATATTTTTTTTTAACAAAGATATTATCTAAACTAAGGGGCTAGGCTTAAGTTGCTATTCCTTGCTTTTAAAACTAAAGAAAAATTAAATAACATATTTTTTTTACTAGTGAGTGCTCTATAGGAAAGAGATCCTCTCCGGATCCCTTCCACCCCACTTTAAAAGTTATAATAACTTTAGCATTTCGATCAAATTTCAAAAGTCCGAATTGTTTGATGAGGAGGATTAGGTGTATACGCACTTTATGATTTGGTTCAATAAAAAATGCCATATATTCCATACTTTATAAAGCTAAGGAACAATTAAATAACCTTTTTTTTTCAAACATAAAACATGTAGTAAAATATTAATGGACAAAAAAAAAGTAATTACTCACTAGTGATCTCTCCAAATACTATCCGTTTGACATTAGTTAGGTGAGCTAGACTTATAATTGAGTAATTAAATTACTTGATATTTATTTTTTAAATCGAGTATTAATTATTGTATTTGAGTATTTCGAACCATTCATGATTGAAAATAGCACCCCACCTTTATCAATTGAAAAAAAAAACTAATCATGTGACAAAAAAAAAAAAATTAAATTAATCATGATTGGAACAAAGAAATAAGTTACTCTAATTTAAGTAAGATAAATGGACTTGGCAATTAAGTACCCGTTAAGGTGTTGTTGCTAAAACCAAGCCGTGTTAACTGGGTCAAGTTTCCAATACTTCTTGGTATGCTTCCGCTGAAATTATTATAGTCCAATACCAAACTAAGGAGCTCTTTGCACTGCCATAACTTGTGTGGAAGTGGACCATCAAACTCGTTGTAAGCCAAATTTAACACCTGGATACTTGGAAGATGTTGGCATATATTGTCTGGAAAACTACCACTTAAGTTGTTTCTGTTTAGAGCCAAAATTGTCAAAGAGGACATGTTGAAGACAGTCAAAGGAATAGGGCCTTTTAGGGCATTAGCCTGCACATACAACCACTCCACCTCATCTTTACTGCCAATCAAGTTTGGAATTTCTGAAGAAAAAAAAAAAATCACATATAGGTTTTCTATATAATATTAAATATCAGATATAATAATGCAAAAAATGTTGGGGAAGTCACATTTGTGCATACCACAGCATGTTAATTACCTCTGTGAAACCTACTAGTATTAATCAGTGCGCCCTCTTTCTATGAGAAACGTGGTACAATGTGCATTGTGTACAAAAATGTGATTTCGCCAGCATTAATCTAATAATACTAAAAAATGACAAAGCTGAGTCTTCCCTACCTTCGAACATGTTAAAATCAAGGTATATCCTCTTGAGCATGGTTAAGTTCCCAATTTCTCTTGCTATGCTACCTGTTACTTAAGTAAAATAAGTAGACCCCCGTGGTCAAAAAATGAACCAACAGAGTATGTTATATAATCATGGCAACAAGCTGATTGAGTCATACCTTTGAAATTGTTATTTCCAAGTAATATCTCTTGCAACACTGTTAACCTCTCGATTTCTCTCGGTATGGTACCTATCAAAGTATAGGGTTTGCAATATGTATTGGCCGCAGAAATGGAATAAGGAAACAAGTAAAAAACTAGCATATAAATAACATGGTATGGAACCTGATAGCTTGTATGGTAATTGGTTCGTATGTACGTACCGGATAGCTGGTTGCTTCTTAGATTAAGTACTTGAAGTGCAGATAAGTTGAAGATGGCGTTTGGTATGGAACCCGAAAATTGATTACCGTACAAATTGAAGGTTTGAAGTTTAGATAACAAGCCAAACCATGATGGAATGGTTCCTTCAAAGTCATTGAATTCAAAGCTAATCAACTTCAGCCTGCGTAGATTAGACAATTCCGGGGGCAAGGTACCACCAAAACTGTTGTTTCTAAATTCCAATTGAACAAGAAATGAGAGGTTGCCTAGGTGGGGAGGGATGGTGCCAGTGAGACCCATGTAGGAGAGATTCAAGGTTGTCACTCTAAGGTGGCGTGCACTGCAAGTAACGCCAACCCAGTTGCAAATGTCGGAATTGGAGGTAGACCAGTTGGTGGTCAAGATGTTTTGAGGATCAATGGTGATATGGGATTTGAGGGCAAGAAGAGCAAACTGATCTGTGCTGATGCTGGTTTGTGCTGCTACGGAACCCGTTATTAAGATAGGTATGTATACACAACAGTATTGGAATAGCAGCAACAACAAAGTTGTCGACAAGAGGAAACGAGTTCTCGCCATTGTTGTTTGTGCTGAGTTCCAAGAAGTTAGAAGAAATGGGATCTCAAAGGTAGTCTTTTTAACTTTGAAAACTTTGAAATTATTATTGATTGAGTGCCAAAAAGAAAATAAATTATTGACTAATTAAACATTTAAAAAATAAAAAATCCTTTTTTTTTAATGGGATCCGTATCTTGTCGAATAAATCTGTGGAAACACTTAAATCAACCACATGCATCGTCAACTTAGATATCTTTTTTAATATTATTATATTTGAGTCCTAAAAAGATCTTGAGTTTGGGTATTTTGATTTTTCTTCTCTAATGCAAAAGTTTATATTCTTAGATCTATATTTTTATATTTTGAGTTTTAAGATTTAAATGTTTGTATTGGAGAGAAAAAAAATATTGGATTGAGTTTTGACAATTTAAATATGTGCATTAAAGATGGTTAATTAGATTCAAAACTCAACCCTCATATTGAAATCTACATTTGAATTTCACTTTAAGCAGACACTCAAATATAACTTTTAAGTCTTAGGTGCATTAGATACCATTTTACTCATGTTTGGACTTAAATATAAAATATGAGTCATAACTTTCTGGTGCATTGGAGATGCTTGCATTCATAGTAATAGAATCCTAAGACCAAAGAATTTTTTACTTAACCCTATACCACATAGAATTATGACGCCTTGTATTATATTATTATTATTATTATTATTATTATTATATAATGATGTATTTACAATAAGGGGTGATGAAATCTAATACCTTTCAATGATATATGATTAAAACTTAAGAAACCATCTTCTAGTTTAGTGCATCCTTCACATTCAAATGGTCGAGCAAATTATATGTACAGTGATTCAACTATAATAATGCTTCACGTTGTTGCAAGTCCAAATCAAAATGAATAACAATAATTGTGAAATAATTATGTGCTGATGTTGATTTGTGCTGCTGCGGAATCCGTTATTAAAAAAGGTCTGTATGCACAGCAGTATTGAATAGCAGCATAATTGTCAACGAGAGGAGAACCGAGTTCTTGCCATTATTGTATGTGCTGAGTTCAAAGAAGTCAGAAGAAATGGGACTCAAAGGTAGTCTTTTTAACTTTGAAATTATATATTGATTAAGACTGCCAAAAAGAAAATATATCGTTGACTAATTATAAGTTTAAAAAAAAAAAATCCTTTTTTTTTTTTTTTTGGTTTAATGGGATGCGTATCTTGTTGAATAAATCTGTGGAAACACTTAAATCAACCACATGCATCATCAACTTAGATATCTTTTTTAATATTATTATATTTGAGTCCCAATAAGATCTTGAGTTTGGGTATTTTGATTTTTCTTCTCTAATGCAAAAGTTTATATTCTTAGATCTATATTTTTATATTTTGAGTTTTAAGATTTAAATGTTTGTATTGGAGAGAAAAAAAATATTGGATTGAGTTTTGACAACTTAAATACGTGCATTAAAGATGGTTAGATTCAAAACTCAAACCTTGTATTGAAATCTAAATTTGAATCTCACTTTGAGCAGAAACTCAAATATAATTTTTAAGTCTTAGGTGCATTAGAGATCATTTTACTCATGTTTGGACTTAAATATAAAATATGAATCATAACTTTCTGGTGCATTGGAGATGCTCACATTCATAGTAATAGAATCCTAAGACCAAAGAATTTTTTACTTAACTCTATACCACATAGAATTATGACGCCTTGTATTTTATTATTATTATTATTATTATTATTATTATTATTATTATTATTATTATTATTATTATTATTATTGTGATATAATGATATATTTACGATAAGAGGTGATGAAACCTAATACTTTTCAATTACAATAAAGAAAAATACTACCGAAGTATTTAGTAACTATGACACCTTATATTATTACTTGTGAAATATTACTATACATAGCTAGGTGTCTCTAATTCATTGTCCTAATTATATATATATATATGATAGAAAATGATATATGATAAAAACTTAAGAAACCATCTACTAGTTTAGTGCATCCTTCACCTTCTAATGGTCGAGCAAATTATATGTACAGTGATTCAACTGTAATAGTGCTTCACGTTGTTGCAAGTCCAAATCAAAATGAATACCAATAATTGTAAATAATTCTGCGCTGATGTTGATTTGTGCTGTTGCGGAACCCGTTATTAAGAAAGGTATGTATACACAGCAGTATTGGAATAGCAGCATAGTTGTCAACGAGAGGAGAAGCGATTTCTTGCCATTATTGTATGTGCTGAGTTCCAAGAAGTCAGAAGCAATGGAACTCAAAGGTAGTCTTTTTAACTTTGAAACTTTGAAATTATATATTGATTAAGACTGCCAAAATATATCGTTGACTAATTAAACGTTTAAAAAATAAAAATAAATTCCATTTTTTGTTTTGTTTAATGGGATGCGTATCTTGTTGAATTAATCTGTGGAAACACTTAAATCAACCACATGCATCGTCAACTTAGATGGTTAGATTTAAAACTCAAATCTCATATTCAAATTTAAATTTAGATCTTACTTGGACTAGAAACTCAAATATAACTTTTAAGTCTCAGGTGCATCAGAGATGATTTTACTCATATTCAAACTCAAATATAAAATATGAGTCATAACTTTGTGGTGCATTGGAGATGCTCGTATTCATGGTAATAGAATCGTAGTTGTAGGACCAAAAAATTTCTGATTAAACCCTATACCACATAAAATTATGACCCCTTGTATTTTATATTATTATTATTATTATTATGGTTATTATCATGTTTGTGATATAATAATATATTTATAATAAGAGCAAATTGAACCTAAGATCTGTTATTTACTAGTGAAGAAAAATACTTTGAGGCCGAAGTAAATAGTGACTACGACCCCTTATATTATTACTTGTAAAATATTACTATATATAGGTATCTCTAATCCATTGTCCTAATTATATATATATATATATATATATATGATAGAAAAGGATATGTGATAAAGACTTAAGAAACCATTTACTAGTTTTGTGCATCCTCTACATTTAAATGGCGGCCCACTGATGCGTTATCGAGCAAATTATATGTACAGTGATTTAACTATAAAATGCTTCAGGTTGTTGCAAGTCCAAATCAAAATAAATACCAATACTTGTGAAATTGTTGGAAAATATTAATATTTAAGATTATTTTTATTAATACCACAAGTCAATCAAGATGTAGGCCTGATTTGGTATTGAGGGGATTCTGAAAAAAACTGGTATCATAAAAAGTTGGAAGCTGTTTTTGTATTTGGTAAACATTCAGATTCAGCTTTTTTTCACACAAGAAGCTAACAAACCCAGCTTTGAAAAACCGGCTTTTTTTCATATTTGTTTTATATAAAAGTTTACCAAACACTATAATACTGCTTTTTTTTTTTTTTTTTTTTTTAAAAACACTTTTATAAAAAAGTTTACCAAACACTCTGCTGCTTTATTTCATTGCTGTTTATTCTCACAGCACAGCAGAAGTAGCTTTTTTTTTTCAAAGCACAGTAATTCCAAACCAAAGCTTAGTCATTCAATTTTTATCTATCTTGACAAATTGTTTATTTCTTTTCCTCGTAATAATATTCGTGTTGCGTTTGGCTCAAATTATTACTAGTTAGCAACAATTTTGTATGTGTAACTTTGTGAATCCTACAATGAAATGGCAGCAACCATTTGTGACTCTGCTTTCCGTAACGGCGAGGAAGTCTTCGTTCAAGAGTTGCATGCAATTGTGCATGCTTTATCTTCTATGTGTTGAATGGTAAATAGAGAAAAGGGTTGCACGCTATAGGCTAGGTACAGCAAAGGGTTTACATATGAAGTGTGAACTATGCTTTCTCTTCTGCGCATTAAATGGCAGATGGAGAAAAGGCTTGCACACTATGGGCCAAGTACAGCAAAGGGTTTTAAATATGACATGAACTAAAGACCAATTTGGTCTTAGTTGTTGGCGTGAGTTTAATGGGGTTGAAATAATAGAAAAATATATATAATTTGGGATGAAATTATTATTTTGGATCAATCAGTCTGGACTCCACTGTAAACTCCAAGCCAATAATTGTTTCAAATACAACAGCATCAAATGAGGACTCAAACTAAATAAAAAAGGCATGAAAAGACACAGCATCCATTAATTAAGAACTCCCTCAAAGTGCCAGAAAACGAGAGCGGTTTTACTGCACACTCCTTCCAGCATCCTTCAAAAACTTCATCTTGATTTTTTTGAGCATGGCTACGGCTTCTTGCATGTTTATCCTCTCGTCCGGTGGTTCTACAGAGCAAGCAAGAGCTAATCGCATAATAGACGATAAGCAATCTATCTTAGCCACATAATCATGATCTTCCTCTTGTGTCACAAGTAGATTGGCATCCACAACTTCAGCTATTGCTTCTGATGATAGTGAATTTGCAACCCATTGCTTTAGATTCATTTCCTCAACAAACATTTCATTCGTAGGCTTCATTTTTGTGAATGTTTCCATGACTACAATACCAAAACTCAGTGGCGGATCCAGGATTTTAAACTCAAGGGTCCTATTTATAAAGGTCAAAAAATTTGTAGACAAAAATAACATTGAAAATCTAAATATGATATATTTCATTCAAAAATTATATGCAAACCACTAAGTTTAAAACACCGGTCAAATAAAACTCTCCCCACACTCCCACTATCTTTCTAGCCAAACACACCATTTTTCTCTTTTACTAGTTTTCAAACATCCATCTTCTCTCTCACTAAGAACAGAGTTATCATACCTCCACCAACCGCCTCCCTGCCCATTCTCCCAAAGCCATGGTAGCTCCATCCCCAAATTTCACCAACCCATGACAGATCATATCCATCTTACTAACCTTATGAAGGAAATTTCACCCATAAGAAAAATTACTAAGATGGTTGAAATAATTTGGAGAAATTTTGGCTTATGTACTGCCTCCGCCAGACGACAGAGAAAGGTTGGAGGATGGGTGGCACCAATAGATGAGACCATGTAGAAGCAAGGAGGAGAGAGGCAGGAAGGGTCCTTATTTTCTTTCTTCTACGTGCGCGGTCATCTTCTTCGAAAAGAAGACAGCCACTGCAACCTGCAACCTACAACCTGCACAGACCTCATGCTCCAGTACGAGGGGTCCCCAAAAAATTTATAGCAGCGACTTAGGATCGCCGACGGGTCCTAGGAGCTTCTGGGTCCCTATGTGGATCCGTCCTTGCCAAAACTGTACACATCCCCTTGCGTCAAAACAATTCCATCTATTCCATACTCTGCAATATTAATATACAAAAGAAAATTGGAAGTTTAGTTCTTCATGATTACGAAATTGAAAGACATTAAACTAGCAAGTAGATCACCCGGAGCCATATACCCAACTGTGGCTAGGGTCATGGTTCGAGTCATGGAATCCCCGAAACCCAAGAGTTTTGCAATGCCAAAATCCGCAACATGTGCAACCATATCATCATCTAGTAGTGTATTGCTTGGCTTCAGACCACAATGGACAATTGGTACTGAATAACCATGGTGCAGATATTCCAAGGCCAAAAAAACATCTACCGTTATATTCAACCTCTTTAGGATTTTAAAAGAAGAGTTTTAAGAATACAACCACTTCTCAAGGCTCCCATTAGGCATGTAGTTGAATACTAAGGCTTTGAAATCCAATTGGCTGCAACAGCTAGTGATTTTGATAAGATTTGGTGCCAAATATTGCTTAGCATTTCACACTCCCTCTCAAAACTCTTGAAAGCCCCTTCTAGCTACAAATCGAATATCTTTACTACAACATCTATCCTATCTGAGAGCGTCCTTTAAATACTGAGCCAAAACCCTCACTTCCAAGTATGTTGCTATCATTAAATCCATTTGTCGTCCTTAGAAGTTCCAGGTGCGAAACTCTACAAAGAGATTGAGGTAACACGGTAGCCTCTGTTGCAACTTCAACTTTTCTTTTCCTATGCAGTATAAATATAGATACAATGTTTACTAGGAATATTGTTGCTATGATTATTCCTGGAATAATATATTTCAAGTTGGATGAACTGGCTTTGTCTTCCAAAGAGGCCGGCCACACTTAGAGAAAAATAGCCAGCAATCTTCCTTCCTCTAAGTCATCCATTTCATCTTCACACCTCATCCTTGGTGTGGAGACTTAGAGACACCAAACTTTTGGTGTTCTTGAAGTTCCTCTCCTCAAATCCTCAAGGAGCGAAGGAGAAGCAAAGAAGCAACCATCCAAGGAGCAAATGAGGTGACTAGAAGGCCCTCCACTTAGGTGAATCCCTAGTGTAAACAAGGATGAGCTTTCAAGGGTAATGAAACTCAAACTCTCTCTTCTCTTTAATTTGTTAAAGAGTTTTTTGGTTCACCATTCACTAGGCTTTGAAAGTCATGGGTTTTTTTTTTTTTTTTTTTTTTTTTTTTTTTGAATTTTTTTGAATGCATGCCTACTTTAACGTGTTATTAGTTTGCTTATATATTTCAAATGTTTTCACATGTTCTTAGTTAGGATAAATTTTTCTTTCAAATTGAGGGTTGAAGAAGCCACTTTTGAAGAGACTGATAAGCAAGTTCCTCTTATGGCTGCTATGATTGCTCATACCACTAATTGTGGGTATGATGGTGGTTCTTCTTTTGGAACAAAAAATGGGATGCGTCTACTTATTTCACAAGAAGTATCTCAGCCTTTTGGATTCCCTAATTCCATGCCCTCTAGCAATCAGTCGTCACTTTTTCCATTTGGTTTTCCTACACCATTGGCTTAATCTTCGCTAATGGGATTTGGTACTTACTATAACTTCAGAGGAAATAGCTTTAAGCTTGAAGGTAAAGGCAAGCGATTTCCATCTGGCTCTAACTATCAGAGCACTTCTCAAAATGGTGGTGGATTCAATGCTTTTGGTTTTCAACCACAAGTTCCTCAAGTTGCAGTGGTGTGGATCCATAGAAAATTATTCGGAAGGTCACATGTAAAAGTTCACAAACAATTTTTTAGACATACAATAATCTTAAAAATTAAATCATAATTTCATCATTCATAGTTTATATAACAAATAACAATATAAGTTACAAAAATTGAAAACGCTGCATTATAGCTTCATTATGAATGAAAGAAAAAAAAAAAAAAACATCTCCCTCAATATAAACCACAATGCTATCCCTCAACCATTGATCTCCTATTTGGTTATGCAATGGACTTTTCGCAATATTCCTAGCAGAAAAAAGACTTCCACTGAAATAGTAGCAATCGATATAACCAAAGCTAATAGAATTAGCTAAAACACATTATTATATACTCTATTCCTCCCCATCTCCACTTTTTTGTTTGTTTCAATACGACCAATTTCTTTTGTTGTACCATAGATTGGGCATCAATATTTAAGCCTCACTACTTAGGCCTGATGTATGTAACAAGAGAGAAAACCCTTGTTCTATAAAAGGGATCATTCACCCTCACTTTAGAAAAGGAGAAAATGCTAGCCTCTCTAACAACAAGCCTCCATATACAATGTAACTTTCATTTTAAATAGTGAAACCGGATCGACACTAGTGTGGATGTAACCCTAACTTAGGGTGAACCATGATATATCGTTGTGTTCTTGTGCGTGTGTGTGATTTACGGTCAGATTTAGTGGTCCAAGATCAACCCGATTATGTGCATCAACATCTTTTAATTGAGAAAATTCACTACTTGAATGCGTATCATGAATATGATGCCCAAGTTGATCTTGAATTGCCAGGAGTTGACAAGTAGAATCAGAATAAAATTATGAAATCCTACCCCCGGATTTCACTATTTAAGTTTCATGGAATTGAGATCCGTTTGGGTGGATATTGAGGCAACTTGACGTCAAGAATGTTTTCTTGCATGGTTTCTTACAAGAGGAGGTATAAATGACTCGACCACCAAATTTTAATGATGATGTTCATCTTGTTTATGTTTGCAAGTTGGAGAGGTCGGTTTAAAACAAGCTCTTTGTACCTAAAATGAACGATTTACCAGATTTCTTCTTCAATTGGGGTTCAAATCGTCTTATGCATATCCCTGCTGTTTGTTAAGCATAATGGCAAGTTGTCATTGTCTTATTATTATGAGTTGATGATATAATATTAACTGGTGACATGGTGATGTTCAAGCTGTTGCTACTCGGTTGTCTTAAGCACTTGACATGAAGGAATTGGGAATTCTTGCTCACATATTAAGTATCAACATTAAGGTTGGTTTGTCACTCAGTCCATGACTCCATATACATTACAGATTTGCTGTAAGCTTATATGTTAGATTGTAAACACTGCATCACTAGTCCGATATTGCCTATTTTGTCAGTTCAGGTTTGTCAGTTTATGCACAATTTTCATGAATCTCATTTTGTTGCGAAACTGTTACTACCACTCCAAAAATCATCATACACTTCTTAAAAATGTATTTTCTTTTAATTGTAGAAAGTTTGGAGTGGTAGTAACAGTTCCACAACAAAATGAGATTTATGAGAATTATGCATAAATGACATTAAAGTTAATGGTATGATTTATTTCTTATTGATGACACATAACATAGTTTGCAAAGTTAGTTTACAAATTTAGTCTACCTAGTATTACCCTAGTTTACAAATTTAGTCTACCTAGTATTACCCTTAGGTCCCTTACGGTATCCCGAGGCACTTTGCATCTTGGTCTCTATTTTCGGTATGGATTGCTTGATTTGAAGGGTCATACCGATGTTGATTGGGCTAATGATCCTAATAGTCATCGATTAACAATTGGCTTTGTTATGTCCCTTGGCTTTAATGCAGATATGATAAAAAAAAAGTTTGGGTAAATTACACAGAACTACCTCAACTATTGGTCATGAACAGTTTCATACCTCGTCTTTAAAAAATTTCAATGTCATACCTCATCTACGAATTTGTTACAATCTCATACCTTCCATCAGTTGTCTTCCAATTTCTCCGTTAAATGCTGACGTAGCTTGTGACGTAACACACTTTCTATTAAAAAGCTAATAAAATATTATTAAAAACTAAAAAAAAAATCATTTAATATTTTTTAAATATTAAAATAATAATAAAACCCACCCATGTTCGTCTTCCCCCTCCCTCCACCCTCTTCTCCCCTCGTCCCATGCAACCCAGAAAGAAAGAAGATGAAGAATGAAGATGATTTTTTTTTTTTTTTTTCTTCTTCTTCTTCCTTCTTTTTGGGTTGACGGGGAGTGGGGGAAGACAAACATGGGATGGGCTTTTTTTTTTTTTTTTTTTTTTTTTTGCCCCCTTCTTCTTCTTCCTTTCTGGGTTGTAGGGGGTGGGGTGAGGAAGATGAACACGGTCTAGGGTTTTTTTTTAAAATTTTTAATAACTTTTCTTTAATCAATTATTATTTAATAATTAAAAAAATATTAAATGATTCTTTTTTAAAGTTTTTAATAATATTTTTTGAGTTTTTTACTAGAAAGTGTGTCACGTCAGCATTTAGCAGAGGAATTGACAGTCAACTGACAAAATATATGACATTGCAACAAATTCGAAAATACGGTATGACATTGAAACTTTTTAAAAATAAGGTATGAAACTGTTAATGACCAATAATTGAGATAATTCTACCCAAAAATTTTTAAAACTCGTTTGGATGTATTTCTCTAAAAATATTTCTAGTCATTTTAAAAGGATATTCGATTCTAAAACAAAATCACCGATGGTGAGCCCCTTTTAACCGTCTTTACATGGACCGGCAAAGAAAAGACTCGGTGGCGGAAAAATGAAGGAAGACGCCGCATCACCACCACCACCACCAGAGGACTCTTCCTTCACGTCATGCAAAGACGTTCCCAATCTCCTCTCCTCTTTCGTCGACACCTTCGTCGATTTCTCCGTCAGCGGCGGCCTCTTCCTCTTGCCCCAAACCCCCAATCATCCCCTTCCCGCCTCCCCTCAAAATCACAAAAATGCCCTCACTGCCTGCCACAGCTCCAACGATCCCCTGCCCTTGCGTCCACCACTCCAAACCTATTACCCCCCGCAGGACCGGTTGGTCGCGATCGGCGATCTCCACGGCGACCTGGAGAAGACCAAGGAATCGCTAAGGCTTGCTAAATTGGTTGACCCGGAGTCGGGTAAATGGGTCGGAGGGTCCACCACCGTGGTCCAGATTGGCGACGTGCTGGACCGGGGCGGCGACGAGATTAAAATCCTCTATTATCTCGAGAAATTGAAACGAGAAGCCGCCAGGTGCGGCGGCACGGTGATTACGATGCACGGCAACCACGAGATCATGAACGTGGAAGGAGATTTCAGGTTTGTGACCCGCAAGGGTTTGGATGAGTTCAGGGTTTGGGCTGACTGGTATGGCATTGGGAACCGAATGAAATCGCTCTGTAAAGGGTTGGGAAAGCCGAAGGATCCCTTTGATGGGGTGCCCTTAGGGTTTAAGAATGTGAAGGAAGAGTTTGCTCATGGGTTTAGGGCTAGAGTTGCAGCATTGAGGCCATCGGGTCCAATTTCGGCGCGGTTCTTGTCCAACAATGTGGCTGTGTTGGTTGTGGGGGACTCTGTTTTCGTCCACGGCGGGCTTTTGGGCCAACACGTTTCATATGGTCTGGAGAAGATCAATGAGGAGCTGAGGGAGTGGATTCATGGGTTGAAGGGAAGAATCGCGCCTGAGTATTGTCGAGGTGCTAATTCTGTTGTTTGGCTGAGGAAATTTTCGCATGAATACGAGGATAAATGTGATTGCTCAGCACTTGAACATGTTTTAGCTACCATTCCGGGCGCAAAGAGGATGATTATGGGTCATACAATTCAAGAGTTTGGGATTAATGGTGTTTGCAACGAGCGAGCAATTCGGATTGATGTAGGGATGTCAAAGGGGTGTACAAATGGCTTGCCTGAAGTTTTGGAGATCAAGGGGAATTCGGGTTTGAGGATCTTGACCTCAAATCCACTGTACGAGAACAAGAAAAAATCTACCGTGCATAATGAGATACCCGCATTTTTGCCGCAAGGACCGAAACAAGTGGAAGTGAAGGCTTAACTCTTTGAGTATTTATCCTAAACCTGATTATTCCTATTTAAAACAGATATGAATTTGTATTCTGTTAAACTATTATTCAGTTGTCTCTGGCAGTGTAGATAATTAATTATCTATAGTTCAAGTTGGAAACTGAATCAATACTGAAGCTTTGGTATTTTTCAATTTGTTACTATAGCTATTTTGTTTCTTCAATGTGAAACATTAGTACTATCCCTTTCCATGTTTCTACTGTTTGTTAAACTTTCTGGCGTTGCTTGTGCTTGCATATTCTTCTTCGCTGTCATTTTATCTGACCTATAGGCTGTTTTTTGATGTGTTGTTGATCAGTCGTATCCTGACTTAGGCATATCTGCTGGAGGATAAGGCATTGTCTTCTTGATATGCTTCCATATTGATTCTGATCGTTATCTCTGTTGAAACATTAAACTTGAATGCTCTCTTCAGCTGGTTTTGTTCGCAGTTTTGCTGTAGTGATTGATTTCAAAATAGACATCGTCTTGAAATATGGTTGTGTTTGAGTTCAATCTAAGCAAGCTTCAGAGATGTTATCTTGAAATAGGAAGAGTTTTCAAGAGCATGCTGTATTGCACTTATCCTTGCAGTTCTTCATCTGCCATTATCACTCGTAGCCATCTTTGTTTGGAAAACTGCCTCTACCTCAAGCTCGCCTGCAAGCTCCTGCTCACCAGGTATTAGAAAATTATAAGAAAGTTATAGAACTAATGAATGCGATAGTACCTGGAGTTGAGTTCATTCAAATTTAGTGATGTCTGTTTAAGCTGAAACAGAAATGAGTTTGGGACTTAACCCCAGATAACTCTTAAAGTGTCGATTTGCAAAGATAGAATGCAGGACATGGACACGGAAAGTCTTTGTAACTTTACCTTCATTAATTCCTGGGGCGACATTTGTTTAATGGATTGGATCGATATATTCAACCATTTAGTGGAGACTAGAGATGATCAATGAAGTTGATAACGAACCATTGATCGTCCAATTTTCTTGCTTGGACCTCTAGACTGCATTTGGTAGCTCCAGTAAGTCGGCATACGGTTTTCTTGTTTTTGAGTTGTGAACAGGTAATAAACAGAGTTTGTTTGAAGTTCTGCAAGTGTTGTATGAGGAAGGAACAGAGCACAGGTTGCATTCTATAACGTCAAAACAAATTCTAAGATCTTAGATTCTTGACTATAACAAATGTGCTTAGTTCAAATTTTATTTAGGAGTAATATTGAGGACCCATTTGGTTCGCGAATTAAGGGATCGTGAATGAGTATGAAACACTTAATTACTTTTCATTAAAAGCAGTCCCCGCCTACAGCTACCTAGGTGGTTGGCTACCGCCACAATAATCTTTGGGCGTTCAAAAAATAAAAGGTGTGTGCTTAGACCCGCCTAGAACCATCTAAGAATCCGCCTAGGTTGTGACTTTCATTTAAACAGAAAATAGTCAGTTTTCTATTTTCTATTTATCTTTCAAATAAATTGAAAGAAACTTATTAAATACTTGGATGAACATTAATTATATGCTTGAAAGTGAATTTGAAAAAAATTACCATATTTACTACTAGTAATATTCCTCTTCACTTGTAAGTGAAAAGTCTTAGTTTCGATTCTTCCCGAACGCGAATTTTGGACCAATAATTATGGTTAGCCCATTATGAGGTTTATTACACTTCCTAACTTCTTAATGTAAATAATATCGAAGACATTCAAAAATATTTTTGTGTACTAGTACAGACACTCAAACTAGACATTGGAAAGAAAATAAAAGGTGGTTCCTAGTTATCGTTTCCCAGCATTTCTAAACAAGGGGATGGAACGTATACGAATATGCATTGCATGGGACCTTTTCCAACATGTAAAAATAATAATTAAATTTAGCATCACTAACCTTTTTTCCTCGAAGCATCACTAGTTATGCTTTGGTTTGTAAACTTTAACATCCAAATGCCAAAATGGGACCAACTTACAGTAAAGCCTTTTACTGAGATTATATGAACAAATGATTGAACCAAAATATATTTATTTTTATGGGACCATGTATCACATGTTATGTTTTCACAAAAGATTCTTAGACCTCGTTTGGTTTGTAGAATTGATTGAAATAGATAACTCATATTATTCAAGTTCAAAGTGTGTTGAAGTAAAGAAATGAAAAACTTGTGTTAAACTTAAACATAAAAGATGGATTATTGATTAAGAAAATTTAATCATTTCAATCCTCCAACAAAATGGTAGGATCCGAAAGGGTAAGTTTCTCTTGCTTGGTCCTCTTTTAATCCCTACAAAATGAAAGGTATATCGAAGGTCAAGGTGAATATACCTTGTATATAGGTACAAAACCGCTATATGCAAGGGATAGGTCTCATTTTGAGGGGATAAAATAGGACCTGGATTCTACCAATTTGTAGGAGGATTGAAAGTATAAGTTTTCTTAACGAGTAATCATTGCATATAGGATTGAAGGTATAAATTTTCTTCTTATACCCTAGACCCTAAACCTTCAATATGCCTTAAATATAATGGGTTATCCATTGTAATTCAATCCCAAATATCAAATATGCCTTATTATATTGTTCAGGGAGTTGATAAGCTAATCTGTTGGGATGAGGAATAAGTAATTCAAGGGAAATAACTTATTTTGTAGTTGATAGCTAATTTTGGGATCTTGATTTTTTCTAACCGTCACGTGCGAGTTTAGAGAGTAAGGCTATCGTTGTAGTCCGACAACTAAATCCTATGTGTAGTTCGACTCGCCTAATCCGTTTTTATCATTTCATTAAAAAAATTAGTGTTATGATATTTTTCTTCTTAGTGTTAGAAAGTAGAAAATGTTCCAACTCTCAAGTTTAAATAAATCCTCTAGCGTTGATAAAAGAAAATGTTCGGTTGATAGTCGCACACCGGCCAAGTTATATTTCAACAGAGTTGAACTGAAAAGCCTCAAATAAGTCTTTCCCAGCATTAATTCCGGTTGGCAAAATTGGAAAAGCAAAAAGCTAAATAGTACTGGTAACAGTTAGGGATATAGAATCCCATTCAATAATAATAATTATCATTGAGCCGCAAAAGCAGGTGAGTATGGAGAATTTTTTTCCAATGTTAATATTTAAACGAGTATTTTATATGTTATAAAATAAGTGAAAGAACACGACAAAATATATTATTTTTTTAGCTGGTATTATGACATGTTGGGTATCATTTAATACTCACTGCTGCAAGCCTGCAACGTTGCATCATTCTACAGTCCTAGCACCGTTTTGCCAATATTAATGTCAAATCCTCAATTAATCAACAAGGACTAAGCCTCCCAAGCAGCTCATCAAACATGCTATATATAACAAGGCCCGAGGAGCTGATAAAAAGCACCAAAACGAAATGATACGTTTGGATTAAGCACTTTTGCACTGTTAGTATATCCAGCGGTAGCATTAGAAAGTGCTTAATTCTCAATGCAGATTCCTGTTGCTTTCCAAGGGGCTCTTCTGGCTCTCTGGTTCTGCTTCTTTGCTGCAAGCTTCTGCTATACCAATGGGGAGACCATTGAGCTAGCTGGAGAACAAGCGGGAGCCAAAACTTTTTCAGGTAATCTATATACATATATAGAGAGTTTACTTTAAGAAAAACAAAGTATTTCAAAGAAACATTAAAATGACAACAATTTAATTTAGTGGTTATATGATTTTGTATTTACATGGTTTTTAGCAATGTTAATTTTTTTTTAAAAGACCTAAATAGTAAATACTACACGGTTCAAAACATTGGAATACATTGCTAAGTGGACCGCCAATTAAATCTCCCTATACTTGCGTGGATATATAGCAAAAAACAATTTCCAAACTAATGTTAGTTCCCTTTACCATTAGTCTAATGTGTGATTAAGTAGTAGTTCTTTAATAATCATTTTTATATAGTCTTCGTTATTAGTTAATCATACATTTGTTTTTTTCCTCTTACGTAATAATCTTATGCATGTCTCTGTGTCTATACTATGTCCATAATGAAGAGTTGCAAAAAGCAGAAGCCGCAGAAGTCAATGAAGAAGAGAAATTTAAAGTGCTTGCACACAAGCCCTTCTTCAAGAAGCCACCTCTACCCAAGATTCCCATTGTAAAGAAGCCATTTCCACCAGAGCCCTTTTTCAAGAAGCCACTGCCACCCCTCATCCCAATCTACAAGAAGCCACTCCCTCCACCAGTTCCGGTCTTCAAGATTCCTCCCTTTAAGAAGCCGGATTATCCGCCGGTTCCGGTTGTGGAAGTAAAGCCATTTCCGAAGAAGCCAATTTTCCCTCCACTTCCAAAATTCAAGAAGCCAATTCTACCACCTATTCCTGTTTACAAGAAGCCACTTCCTCCACCAATTCCAGTTTACAAGAAGCCATTTCCCGATCCTATCTTCAAGAAGCCGATTCCAACATTCAAGAAGCCATTTCCTCCACATCCATTCCTTGGGAAGCCATTTCCTCCCATTGTTCCCTAAAGCTAGACTTGCTAGTTTTCCCTTCCAAATAAGAGATGAGTAGCGCAGGAAGGTATTTACGAGTATGTAATAAAGTCCTACATGGATTGTAACTTTATTATCTTGAGATTTTGTGTTGTGTTGTTGTACTTTTGGTTTTGCTGTTATGTAAGTACTTTGTAATACAAGCTTTGCATTAATAAATTAAAAATATATATTACTTTTCCTTCAGTCCAAAGGATCAACTTCAACCCTTAGGAATGAGATCAGGAGCACATTGGTGTTTCCTGATATTAGTACTCATATGGTGAGTGCCAAAGAAAAGAACGAAGTACCTGCTAAATTTAGCAAGCAAGCAAAGAACCATTTTTTTAATAATGAAATAAATATGAGCTACTTCATTTATTTATTTATTTATTTTTTTTTTTGTGTGAGATTCAGAGAGACAGGTCAGCAGCTCATACTATCCCAAAACTTGCATCTTTTCACAACATGTGTTAAATTTTATTGCAAAAGACCAAGGTACAAGTAGGAATGGAAGTATTTTGTAATATGTTTGCTTAATTTCCCAGTGTAGTATTTTCGTACTCTTCAATAATTAGAAATTCTGTTGCAAGCTAAAATGTTTGGTGCACATGCTCAAGCATTTGAGTCACCTTGAAAACAAGGTTGCAAGCTTGAACGTCTAGTGCAATGAACGGGAAAATAGAATTAGAATCCACTATAATTACACTAAAAATTAAGAAAACTTGGAAGAAGTTGAGGTTTTACCATAAAACCAATTGGCAAATAGGGAGTAGCCTAATTATTTATAAACACAACCAAGGTCCATTCTGATGAGAGATTAATACTCTCAAAACCACCTCACGTGTGACAAATTTTTAAGCCTAACACGTGAACAATATAAATTGAATAATATAAAACACGTGTAACTGTTAGGCTTCACACATATGATAGCCTACTACTGAAGCCCATATGGGCAATGCATGGGCTTATTCCTGATTTTACGCATTTCCAGTTGAAGCCCTTTCAGTCATATGTTCATCACTATATTGTTCCCCCTTGGTAGGACATTGTAGGGGCACGTTACATTTTTAAACTAAACTTGTCAAGATTGGATCCCTTACATTATTATTTAAGAAAAATTAATGAAAATGGCTTGAAAACTTTGAGTTTTAACGATAAGGACAAAATAAAGGGTAAAATGAATACTACAAAGTTTGACTTTTTAGTGTAAAAATGTAATTTTTCGTTAAAATGAACAATACCACAGACTTTTCGTTAAAACTCCCTATTATTTATCACTTAACATCCTCAACTGGCAGTCATACCGCCGATTTTTCTCCCAGACAAGCACATGCCCTTAACCAAACTTTTGGGAGCAACACTTTGAAATCTTTGGTTACCAGTGCAGTTCAACAATTAGTACTCTACTGAAAGGAACCTAACTTCGAAGTTGATCGTATAAGTCAAAAGTTTTAACTTTAATGTACTAAACTGACATCCAACTCACATTTTCATGCTCACCAGTCAAAGAACATATACAAATTTCCCTTCCAAGGTGTGTCATTTCTCACGGGCTACACTACAACACATATGCTATCCATTCTTGTGTTTGAGAAAACGAATAAATGGTTATGTACATAAAAATTTCGAAGTATGTTTCTCGGGTTCTTTACAAATTTCTTTATGTAAAAGAAAGACGGTGCATCAAGTGAACCATCAAACGGAAGATGCGTCTTCAGCCAAACAATACTAGCATGACTCGATCGACTAACATCTTTTATTGCTTTAACTTGTAACTCAAGGTATATATAGGTTATTCAACTATAACAAGGAATTAACTTGATCACATCATCAATGTTGCTACTACGCTACGGAAGATTGACGTTATCAAAATAGGATGAGTACATATTTCCACCTACCTATGTACTGCAGAACCAATCTGAACGCAGCTATATATATCTATTTCTGTCTCTAGGCCTTGCTATATGTGTCAATACCTTGCACTGCGAGAAGCTTCTGACTTGGTGATGAAACACGTAAAAAGCAGTTACACCTGATTTTCCACATCGAAAAAAGAGGAGTATTGGGGGAGCTTGAGTTTAAAAAGATGATGAAGTAGTTAAGGGCGGTGTGTGGCTTGACCCTGGTTCCATGCAATTCAAGGGACGTAGACAAGGGGGGCAATAAGCAGTGCTAGCATTCTCATAGTTAAACTCCACCTGATTGCACTTCTCATCTAATTCATCAAATTCCTTGGCATTCTGAAAGGAAGTGTCAATTCAATGTAAGTTAAAAATTTGGACAAACTCAAGACTATGAAAAATTCAATCATTCTTAGTTGATAAAAAAAAAAGCACCCTAGGAAATACTTAAAGATGGCTTTAACCAAAGCAAGTTAACAGATTGATTCAAGAAACATGCTGCAATATGTAAGTGTTGTTTCCATCACAATTCACTAAATATACAAAAATAATTTCAGAAATATACCTGAATAGATAAAAGGTGGAATGCGGGAAGAAAACGCATCTTGCAGTATGCATTAAACATCAACGTCAGCACCAGAAGTGGAATTGTGGAAATGGATGCAGCTGGTTTTGATTTCAATCCGAAAAGACCAATCATAGTGATTTGCATGAGAATTATTGCAACGAGAATATAATGATGGATGTAAGGCCAATACTGTCCACATGTCTCATAAATAGTCTCATAAACATCGTCAATCTGCAACATATCAGAAGTCTGTAACACTTGTACTTGATATCAAAGTGCACAAAATAAGTTTTTAAAGTCAGAGGTGCAAATATATACAGTACTTGTAGTTGAACACAAGCGGTCTAACCTCCGGGGCGGACCCCAACCCAAAGGCACTAGATTGACTATTAGACTGCCTGTTTTGACCCATGTTCCCCTACGGTAAGGTTGATAAGGTATTTTGGCACATTCCCTTACAACTTGTGCTGCTGGTAGCTTTCTAAGAGCTATGACAAGTAACGGTTTCAAGCATCGAAAAGGTGCCAATAAAATTTCTGACAACTGAACCTTAGGCTGCATCTAAATGCGAAAATGTTTCTAGAATGATAAGTATTCGACACCCTATATTGAGCAGTGGATAAATGTAGCTTTTACATAGATTTGACTTCCAATTACATAAAAATAAATTAAGTATATTCGCAAGCACTTTTTGAAAAGAAGACGAAAATCTTGGTCTCGTTGTTTCTCCGAAATTTTGTTTAGATTACAAATGTTAAGTGGGAGAAGAAATGAAAAAGCAGACCTAAAAAACGAACCAAAAGAATTTAGGAGCAGTGAATTTACATGAACAGACGTATTCACAGGAACGATAACAAAGACTTTGATAATGTATGCAAAATTGGGGAAGTTAACCTGATTTATGAATACAGCATAGCCGAGCAAGAAGTATACAATCAAAAATGGGAGCAGAAGTGGTGCCACAACTGCATATACTGTACCGATCAGCACAGACAGCGAGACTAAAGGAATGATTCTGAAGTAAGGTAACGAATAAAGATAAGGAGTTTTCTCTTTTCCACGACCATATGTACAGGACCTTATAGCATCCCAACAAAGCAATCCAGGTTGAAGGATCTCCAACGAAAACCCCGATAGCCCATCTGTCAAAATATATGTCACAAAGAAATCTGCCTGAAACATAAAAAATAAAGTGGAAGTCAATAAAGAAAAAATAAAAAATAATCTGAGAATCCACAACTATTTAAAATTTATACAAGGTTAAGAAAAAAGCAACACTGAAATATCTTTGAAAATTATGAAGACAGTCAAATAAAACGATACGTAAACTGAATATTACAAAGTTTAAGAACAACTCACTTGAGCAGAGACAGCTCTAGCAAGGCGACTGGGGAAATCTTTTGGGTGAGTAAAAGATTCACCAATTTCATCTAATAAAGAGCCAGATAACAAGCTCCAAAAGAAGACGTTTCCAACTAGGAAATAAAAAACCATGTTGCATGCTTTTATCTCCTCCCTGCTCTTTGAGATACATCCTGATAGTTTAGCCAATCCGAGCATCGCAAATGGAACAATGTAGATAAACAATTTCAGAACGGCACTCGGAAGATATCCCGTTATGACAGAGCTTAACCCTGGTCTGTACATATCAACATTATCTAAGATGTCAAAATCATAAACACTAGCTATAACAAAAGCAGTACAAAGTTTGCTTAGAGAAGCTCTGAATTCAGAACCATGAATATTCAATTCACTAATATACGAAAATTCTAAGGACAACTTTTTGCTTCATTGGACGGCTGGAGTCTGGACTACTTTCGTTACAAGGCTAGCTCAAGAGAATATTTTTTGTTAACCAACAACAAACTTCCAACTGTTAAATATAGCATGTATTGGCTTCTATATGAAATCGATGAAACTATTTTTCTTTCAAATCTTTATACTAGTGATTTCAATGTTTAATATAATGTTCCAAAAGTTATGAATTGATAGTCAGATTGCTGCATTAATTAAGGCCAAGGTTCTAAAAGACGCTAGGCGCTAGTCGGATTTAAGTAAATCTATTATATTTTGTGTAAATAAGTGTGTTTATACTTAAAATATATATATAATTTCATTCTAAACTACAAAATAGAATGACATATATTAGAAAGTATTGGAACATAATTAAAACATGGGGAACATGCATATAATGTGTATTCATTTAAGCATTCAACAATTCTGTTACAATTTATTAAAAAAAAATGCAAAATGAAAGGCATCTATTTTCTGTCCAAGTGAGTCACAATATAGGCGGGCGCCTCAGCAGCTCTAGGCGCGCTTTCTTAATTTTCAAATACCTAGGCATTAATCGGAACGGTGCCCAACCGCCTAGCACCTAAGCGGGGCCTAGGCGGTGCTAGGCGGAGATTTTTAGAACAATGATTAAGGCCTATATTCCATAAGTCAAAGATTCAACAAGCACTCATGATTTTCAAGCAAAAAGAACGACAGGAAAATCTTACATCAACTGTAAAGCCATGGCAGGAGGAAACCATTTCTTTAATTTCTCAAATTTGGCAATTCCTTGGACGGCAGTGACTGGGATGGCAAAGAAAATTGTAAGAAGGGAGGCTGCAACAATAACTCCAAAATTGCAGAGTGGTAAAACTCTGACTGGGATTGCCAAATTTCTCCATGATACATCCCTGGGCTCTGGAGCGTCGTCAGTGATCCAAAGAAGCGGATTGGAGTGCTGCTGAGAGTGGGCAACTAGGGCTGCACCCAACCGAGACTTAAATGTAACAAAAGCGACCGGCAACTCCTACAAATATAAAAGAACTCAGGATGGTTATTGTACTAACTTATGGAGTCTAGTTTGCTTAAATGTATACGATTATGTAAAAATAGGGGAGAAAATGATTCTGGACTGTCAATAATGAAGGGAAAGTAAGCTATGGGTATGGAAAGAACTATTGAAAATCAATAACATTAGGCCTTTTTTAGTGGAATAACAATAGGCTGACGACTTGTGACATTTATTTATTTTTGTTTTGTTTTGAAGCGGAAAACAACGAGGAGCGTGACAAGATGGTTATAATTGTTTGTGTAAGGTGTGTGTGGTGGAGAGAGGAGAGAAAGCAAAAGGAACATATTCCTTATAGCAAGTAGTCTACTAAAATAATAAAAATTATTTGGCATGTGCATCTGATAGATATACAAATGAATAACTAGAGAACATACATGTTCCCAAACTATTTTATACGATGGGTTATTAAGGCGAGTAACACTGATAATCACCTTTTCGTGGAGCATATCTTCACACTGTAATTGGTGTATCTTGTGATGAAGTTCTTCAAGATTTTCCTCATAGACTAATATTTTCTCTGAATCTTCATGGGATGGATTCAAGAGCAAAGGGGTTTTGTTATGTTTCTTGACCACAAACCGCTTTCTCAAGTCTTCTATCTTTTTTTCAATGGATTTTGCCTGGTTCTACAATCATAAATTGTTTTCAGTTACAGCAATGGCTCACATTATAGTATCTTGATTAGAGGACGATCAAATATATGATACAGTAAGACTAAAAGAAGGATAATCAACCATAAGAACTATAAACGTTAACAACAAATCATAGTTCCACATTTTAACACTCGACAATTTACCATAAAAATACAGAACCATTAACCCTCATCAAGAATATGAACCATTGTCCTTATTACTATGTGTTTAATCATTAACCCTCCTCGCAAACAATCCCATGATATGTCATATTATCAGGAAGGCATAAACACGTACAATTATCAGGAAGTAAATTCTCTAATTTCTAATCTCACATTCGAAATATAAAGAACGGAGTGCAAGGGATAAAAACATAGTAAACTGATGCAGGGAGCTAATGTGATGAAAATGTTCAAGCCTTACCATCAACTCCTTAAATTCTTTTCCATCATACAAAATCTGATAAGAATGATACACATACGGGTAATGCTTAGAGAAGAACTTATTTACACAACACCCACGAGACTTGTGTTCGCTGCAGAAAGGAATTTCCCGAACCAGAACACTAAACTGATTAGGCTGATGCCTAATGTTCAGAAGTTGCTGAATCCTTTTAGCCAAAATCTCCTTATATTCCTGAAGAAGAAACGATGCAGGAAGTCACCTGTTACGTAAACTCATCTGAGTGTTAAGGGTCCAAGAAGCAAACATTATTAATTACAAATAGCTTCTTATTCTTAGAGACTAACTAATTCTTGACTATATGGATTGTAAGAGTGTAACATTCACCTTGTGCAATAGGTATACGCCATAGAGAGATATAAACCATAGACATGAAAAGTGCACCCAAAGCCTGTGGAAGTTGGAAAACTTGGTAACGAAAGTAATTGTGACAGAATCCAATCAACTGCAAGACTAAGACAGTCTCACCAGTTGGAACCCGGACTAATGTTAGATATTGAGAAAGAATCTAAGGTATGGTTGCTCATAGCTGTAAGACCGCCATTATAGTTTACTGGAACAAGTACCGCCAATCCAACAAGGGAGCATACCACAAAGAATTTGATACTACAAAGAAAAAAAATATATCAAGATATAGTTAATTACAGTGTTCACATTTCATATAAGTACATCCGTAGCCATAAAAGAATTCTTACAATTTGTAACTATACAACAAATGCTTTACTCAAAGATGCCAAAGAAATAACTGAAATAACGAACCCAATCAATCTCAAATTATCATGGGTTTGATTTCTCCAACCTCTATTTTGTACACACCAATATAGTTCTATATATTGGTATTGTATATAGAACGAGAACTATATTAGTCCGTATAAAAATCTGCCTTTTCTCCTCATTAACTAATGCCTTAACTTTTTCTTTGAGTACAAGCGATGTTCTAAACTAATATTCACTAGAAGGAGTGCGAGAGTTTGAACGCGAAACGCAGTTGGTTGAAGAGGAACGCACTAACCACCAATTCACCATTTGCACTAATGCATTAACTTTTCTTTCAATAACTTGTTTTCACATCATATTTTATTAAATAATGCATTTTTTTAAATCTCACATATATCTTACAGAAGCAGAAAACGTTAGTAAGAATAAAACGAACATTAAGAATTCAAGATTAAGCGGAACTTTCACTTATGTATTTAATTATTATCCGTGTTACACTAAGTTAATCTAAATTAAAAGAATCCGGTTTTGAGTATAGAGAAGACCACATCCTTCTAGCCAACTAATATTAAGTGGACAAATCAGTAAATATGTCATAGGCATAAAAATAAAACGAACCCGAGTTTGAAGAGCCTAATGATGATAAGTGCGTCGAGGCCATTTGATCGCAGGATTTCATCCTCGGAGACGCGAAACGCGCGGGAAATCCATGTAACAGAAGGAAGGAAGCGGCGGAAACCGACGGACGACGAGGCGTAATTATCATCGAAGTCGGGAATGTGGCGGTGGCTCTGGCGGTGGGATTCAGAGAGGCGGCAAGGATAGTAAATAGGGGCATTTGAGGGTTGTTTCTTGAGGACGGAGAAGAGGGTGAGGATGAAAAAAGCCAACCCTATGTTTATGGCCGCTGAAGCTATCAGGCTTTCAGGGTTCATGATCTCTCTATCCTAGTTATAGATTGATTTGGTTGGAGGTTGGAGGTTGGAAGAAGAGTGAGAAGAACTCTGAGGGAGGAGAGAGAGGGGGTTGATGTGCATGCAAATGAGAGAGAGAGAGAGAGAGAGAGAGAGAGAGAGGTGAAGAAGTTGGCAGGTCTGGTGGGTACGTGGCGGAGTTTCATGTGAAAGATGACGCATATAACTGATTGGACGTACATATGTTGGATATGCGACCGATCGAGTTTGTTTGCTGCTTTTGAGGGGTTCAAGTTTGAACCTTGTAAAAGAAAATTTGTAAATTACTATTTTCTTTTTGGGAAATAGCATTAATTATCTCATATTATTGATTCGAAAAAATTACAAAGAACAAAATCTTCATCAACCCAATTTTGCAAGAGACCTCTAAATGAAGAATAAAAGTTTCAACAAAAAGAAAAGAACAAATATGGTGCCAAATAAAAATGAATCCTAACACATCAATGCAATTTGAGATACATTGATTATATTATGGCCCTAGTCCTTATATATAGTGTAGTATTATATCCATGTGAGTCTATTTCGTCCAGACCCTTGGGTAATTATGCTAAGGACATTGTGTGTTTTAGCCTTAGCATGTTGTTAATCAACTTGTTTGTGTCCCGTATCACACAAATAGTCCATTGTTATAACCATCGGACACTTTGGGTGTATACATGCTAAGGACACCGTGAATGTTTAGCCTTATAACTTAAGATTATTTTCAAAAGAGATGTCAAAAGTGCCAAATAGAATATAAAAACAACAATTTTTTTCCAACCGATGCGCGCCACCCATCTCAGGCGTTTCTTTTGACAGCAAAATCAAATCCTTTCCAATTGAATTATTTAATAAATGGCTCTCACATCCACCAATCACATGATGTACCCGGATCAATTTGCACAATTTTCTTACAATTTTTATAACAATAGGACCTAGAATATATAATAAAATAATAATTTGACTCATTCTTTGGAAAAATGAGAAAATACCTGTTTAATCTACATGTATCTGTATTGTGTTGCAGGATTTATGAGGAGTATATGTTTGATACACATCCACCTGTATTATGTCACAAGACTAACGAGAAAGATTGTAGGGTAATGAGTGGCTATGAACAAATGGTGGTCGCTTTCGACTCTAGAGGAGTTACAAGAAGCATCTATATATATATATATATATATATATATATATATATATATATATATATATATATATATATATATATATATATATATATATTATACTATCGAGGAGGTATTCTCTACACCTGTATCGTGCTATGTGATTTGCAAGGCACGTTTACGAATTTTTATATTAAGTATTGTCATATTATACTGACAAAAAAAGACTAATACACTCGAGATCCGTTGTAGAATTTTTAACAAGTATTTTTACATTAAGTACTTAAAAGAGTATTATTCTGTTGTAGTTATATTTTACGGGAGAGTCCATTGTACCCTTTGATTTGAAATAAAGGAAATTGATCAATGTTTTTATTTAAAGGGAGAATCGTGCTTTCTCAACTCACGTCGTACATCATTGTGCCATATTTCAATACAATATAGGCATTGGGTTTGGAGGAGGTAACAGTTTGATGACCCTAGAAACGACTCAGCCGAGATAAGGCAAGTCTTCTTTCATAGATGATGCTTGCAATGCGGTGCTTCCACCAAGATAATTACATTTGAATCCAAATGGTTTTACAATTTGGGTGAATTTTTATGAACAAAATTACTGATGACACGTCCCAACTCAGATATTCAAACAACACATGGATGATACGTGTTGGCCGACATTCAAGGGTGACAAAAGCCATGAGTGTGTGAAACCGTGGGGATATAACAGAATAAGCAATTCAAAAACTATGCAAGCAGTAACATTCACAAAGCAGATGCAACACAGAACAAAACAGAAGTAACTGTAATCCCATTTAAACACAAAAAAATAGAGCATTCAACAGTCACAAATTTGAATAAAGATGTGTAAATATGTTCAAAGCATACCATTACACGGAAGTGCTAGAGAAAGTACGACATCAAGTAACAAATGATCATAAAAGGAAGCCATACTCAAGAGGACAGATGCAAGTCACTGGTAGGGACACGCCTTGATGCTCGGGTCGTACTCTTCATCGCTATGTCCTGAGGGGGCGCAAAACAGAAAAGGTGAGAGCCGCTACAGGGCAGCGGCCCAAAAGGCCACGCGTGGGGGAACCCGAGGTCCCTTCTAAACTCACATATTTTTATAAAATATCAGCCTAGCATGCAATTCATATTTCATGATTTGAGCATGTTTTATGATATGTTTTACAGAGAATTTATGATTTCTTTAAATTGCTTTTACGGAATATTTATAATTTATCGAAATTACGTTTTACTAAAGGTTATGAATTATTGGAATTGTGTATATGAATTTCTATGGATTTTGAATATGTTTAATTTTTCTTGTTTACGAATATGAGATTCCATGGATTTATGGATATGACTTACTATGGATTTATGAGACGAGGTTTGAGCTTTTGAGCTCCGGTGATTTGATATGAGATTTTCAAGGTATGTTTTTGGTACTTATCTAGTGGGTTAGATGTCTATGGCCATAGGACACAGTTATGGAGTAGTGTATATTATACCCCCAACTTCACTGCCATAAGCAGTGTCGGACAGCTTCACTAGCCACAACTAGTGTTAGTGTGTGATGTATATATTTTCTTCTCCAGGGTAACCCGGAGCTGTACAACTTCACCTTTGGGTAATGGGGCCACCATGTTTCTTCACTAGTATAACCCAGTGTCGTACAGCTTCACATTCGGGTGATGGACATGTACTGCCTTTTGGCAACTATGATACCCCTAGATAGTACAATATTGATTGGATTCATGGATTTCCCTTCGGGCAATGATTGCACCGTTATTGAGCATGGTTTTACTCATGCTTGTTTTACGAATGATTTCATGGCATGCTAGTGCTTTCTAAAAAACCTATTATGTAGTATTATATATGTTTTCAAAATAGAGGGTTAGTATGTTCAGAAATAAATTGGTTTTTGTATTATTAATATTAATATAAATTATGGTCCACTCACTTTTTCTGTTTTGCGCCCCTTCAGGACATAGTGACGAAGAGTATGATCCGAGCATCAAGGCATTTCCCTACCAGTGACTTGCATCCCTCCTCTTGAGTATGGCTTCCTTTTATGATCATTTGTTACTTGATGTCTTACTTTCTCTAGAACTTCCGTGTAGTGGTATGCTCGGAACATATTTACATATCTTTATTCAGATTTGTGAACGTTGAATGCTCTATTTCTTTTGTGTTTAAATGGGATTACAATTACTTATGTTTTGTTATGTATTGCATCTGCTTTGTGAATGTTACTGCTTGCATAGTTTTTGAATTGCTTATTCCATTATATCCCACTTTCACACACTTATAGCTTTATCACCGTTGGGTGTCGGCCAGCACTTGTCATCCAGGTGTCATTTGAATATCTAGATTGGGGCGTGTCAACTAAGAAAAGATATTTTTTTTTTAAAAGGGCTCGGATTATTGAAAAAACAATGTGAGGTGATTCCTGTAAAGGTGTCCCTCAAATAAAATTATTTGAGAAAAATAAAATTATTTGAGGGATCTCATAATTAAAGGAGATTATTTGAGAGTTTGTAAAAGAAAAGGTTGATAAGATGAGTGTTGACATCGGAATTGCGATGGTCAATAAAATTTGATCATTTGACTAGTAAAAGCTCACTGGTCCATTTGACTAGTAAGCTATCCAGTATTACGATTTAGTGGTATTTCTATTCATATAAAAGTGGGAGGTCTTAGGTTCGAATATCGTGGATGACGAATTTGATACCAAATTAGACTGGCCATTGTGTGGCTTAGCCGAACTCCCTATCTCCTTAATATAAAAATATCGATGTACTTGAAGAAAAAAAAAAAATCACGGATCCTACACAACACATGTGGCACCTGACTCATCGAGCAAAGTGGGCTATTAGAAGTAACACTTGCCAATATTTGAAGCTCCGTAAACAAAGCACAGCAAGTCTAAGAAGAGGGCAAATCAACCTTGGTCCAAAATTTTCAATCATGGGTTAATTCCTTAAACCAAATATTTCGATTTAATCAAAAACTAAATTAAATCAATTAGCTTGAATTAAACTAAATAAAACTCACTCCCACAAATTACGGATTCATATTGAGGATACAAAGACTCGATCACTTACTTATAAATACTAGACTCATTCTTAAAAATGTAAGCTAGAAAAAAGAAGCAAGTTCAAGTCTTTGGAGAAACCCAGAAGGGTATCTAGCAAAAACTAATACAAAACACAAGAACACTCATATTCTCCATTTCGTGAAGAACCAATAAGTACAACAAATACATGTGTCAATTCATTCACCACCAAAGTAGCAGACTAACCACCACGTTAGTGTTGCAAGCATGTCTATAGCCCATGAAGTGTTGCACGCCAAATGCCGTGTTTTATACATATATATATACGCATAACAAATACATGGTCCCATTTTATTCAGAATCAAGTCCCGACAACCCTTAAAGAAACCTCAAGCCTATAAAATCATCAATATAAATAGTATTTGGGACATGCATGCATGGAAGTAACTAATTGGAAAATTTAGTCCAAAGTTTCAAAACAATTTAGTGTGGGGACTCCATTTAGTATTGAAATAAATTGAACACGGAATCGGTTTGAATTCTAATCCCTTACCTTACTCCATGGTGTAATCCAAACTTTCATACTTTTCATTCAAACCTTTACATTTCACACAATAATAATGCGAAGAAAGTCCAAACGAAATTTGTCATATTTGGGTGATACACGCGAACGCTCTACAAACAATTTGAAATTCAAGTTCGAAAGTAAAGCACCTAAAATCAAATCACAATAGTATCTAGAATATGTATTGAGTCTTTTAAAAGCAGATCTTCTAGAAATTGAGCGACTGCCATAAGAAACAATTAGTCAAACTTCGAGAATAACTCCTTACTCTCTAGAATTATGCTACTTGCTTGTTATCTTGTGCGTATGCTTTAGTGCATGTATAGTTTTTCATTAATGAGTAGGGAGATTTCAACTTAGATAGGGGACGCAGTTATTCTATCAAGGGGTTTTAATCATTATGAGTGGGAAAAAGTAGCTTGCTTCGTAATTACTGACTATTTCTGGGTTCTGGTTCTTTTCAATAGTGTTGTCCAGATTTAGAGAGTAAGACTACTATTGTAATTCGACAACCAAGTCTTATGCATAGTTGGACTCACCTAATTCATTACCATTCTTTTATAAAAAAGAAAGAAAAAAAAAAGATTGTTTTTTTCCATTAAAAACAAAGTATGACAAAATTGGAAAAGAGAATTTATTAGTCAACCACGTGTAATAGAAGTGAACAATAAAGTGGTTGGACGGGACAAAACTTATATACATATTGTTGTAACACGTTATGATGAAAACCGGCTCTTCTCTTAAGCCTATTATGTTTGATTGATGTTGCCGCTCAAAATTGGTAGATGGGTCTATCTTTATCTGGATCCTGCTAAAGCTGAAAAACATGAGACATAGATAAAAAATCGTTTAGATCCGGACCGGGCTTTTGAAAGCTCATGTGACCATAGGCTCATGCTTCCCCTCGATTTACCGAGATTTCCCCCGTTGTTTCAGATTTGAGAAAGGTTCGAAGAGGACCCGCACGCCAAACGAATCCTCTGTAAAAGAGGAGGGTGTTGATGGTCCAGATGGTCTGGAATGAGTAACGACTTCATTCCCCGAAACATTTAGAAGTCAGAGAAAATGAGCGCGTCTTCCAGAAATGGTGGATTCATAGTATAATGTCCTTCTTGACGTAGGTTAGGGTTTCCTATATGTTTTCTCAGTAGTCCACTTTCCCCTTTCTGAACATAAATTCAGCATAATCACATACAAGTATATGTAATAGTTAGGTTCGTGGGTCAATGCAACGTCCTCGACTCTTGTGTTACAGTCTAATTGAAATCATCCTCCTTATATATTAATATTGTATAAAATATATAACTTGTTAATGGGCATGGTGGTCAATCAACAGCTTGCTCACCATAGTCGACACTGCTCAAATATTTTTTTTTTCTTGATTCAATAAAACTCTCATTACTACGGTTGAGATTTCTTAAAGAATAAATATAAAATCAAGAAATGCTAAGGACATTCTTTTAGAGTGAGAATCTTCTTAGATTTTCTATCATCTTAAATTTTTAAAATAATATTTTATAATGTTAGCATGAGAATTGTGCTGAAAATATTAAGTGGCGGAGAGTTTATAAAGACTCTCTAAAAAATAAGAACCTTATCGGCTTTTCTTTATAAAATATCCACTTGTCAAAAACAAAAAGTCAACACATTCACAAGTGGCATCACATCACAAGTGGCACATGTGAATGCCATGTAAACAATTTAAGGTTCATGCAATTATGAAAGCTAAACACCCAAATCAAAGTAGTAGAGAGAATAGACTGAGTTTTCCACTTTTCCCAACTCAAAAATAGTTCAAAACAGTAAAATTACAAGGAAAGTGCTGAGGAGACTCTCCTAGATTTTATATCACCTTATAGTTTTAGGTCAATTTTCATGAAAACATTATAAAATATTACGTCAAAAACATCAAATAGCAAAGAGTTCTCGGAGAATCACATTTTGAGAGAGTCACCATCAACAAAGGAGATGTCAAATATGCTAAATAGGACTAAAAGTCATTCAGGTGTTCTCCAATGGAGATGTTATATATGATGTGGCAGTTAAGTCATTTGACTCTTTACCTTCTAGCTATCTTTTTTAACAACAAACAAAGAAGCAGTAAAAAATATTTAATTTAACAATAGAATAAAAACTAAAATCAATTTTAACTATTTTTTAATAGTTAATGTAACGTTTTTTTTTTCTTTTTTTTTTTTTTTTTTTTGGCCAAACGAACTATAGGCTCAATATAATAACAAAATAAATATTTGACTTATTCATCGGAAAAGAAAATATTTAACTTTGTATTCAATTGGCCACATTAGCCATCAAATTAAATTTTGACATATTATATTTGACATCTCATTTAGAGATGCTTTTAGTATTTCTCAAATTACTAAGAGAGATGTTAAGATGACTCTTCATGGATTATCTGTCATATCACAATATAACGTCAATTTCTATACCAATATTATGAAATATTGTATTAAAAACATGAGTTGATTTTTTGAGTCTCCTTAACATTTCTCAATTGCTAAAGTGAAAGAAATGAGAATCAAAGCAATTTGTCAAAACTCAAAGTAACGAATTCACAAGTTCCCATAGAATATTTACCAACCAGATATTTGGATTCTTTCTAGTAAACTACTCTGTAAAGCGAGAAATTTTTAGTTATGACGGGAACATGAATAATACATCACATGTTTTTATGTACATAGTGAAAAATTTAAAGTTTTAAGTTATTAACCTTTTAATACACATATCTCATCATTTATATAGAAACACGTGATGTATCATTTCGTGTAATGGTCACACTGAAAAATCTCTTAGTAAAGCAGCCACACACGTAGCGGTTGACCCACGAAACCTCACAAGCTCCCCTTTACACATTCAAAGCCACATTAAAGTTTATAAAGCTCCGGCGGTTTGATGCAAACATAAACCTCAATGACGTATTTCTTTAAAAAAAACATATATATATATATATATATATTATATAATTATTTTTTTGTAAAGAATACAATTATAGTATAACAAAACCAACAAAGCAATCAAATGGAAAAAGAATGAGAGAACCAAAAACAGGCGGAGAAGTAATTGCCAATGTTTGACTGCTTCTCCTGCATTCCACCATTTTCTTTCAATGGTGTAAGAACAACAACTAGAAGGGGGAGATATTATCATTACATTAATAACCAATTAGCAGCCTAGTCAAAGCAGACTGACGCTGACCCTTTTGATACCTCTTCACATAAATCCAAACTACAAACTTCCAAGCCTTCTTGCCATTCACTATTTCCCCATTCAAGACGGCCAAGAAATCAACATTTCAAGTCTTTTTACCTTTGCAAGTCGATTTCAATACTTTTTCCTTGTATCTTCTCTGTGTTCCCATTCGTTTATATATTTCAACCATTCGAACAGTCTGTAGCGTCACAAATCTCTCTCTTGGGTGTATCCTTGTTAATTTGCTCTGTTTCTTTGCAGTGAGGAGAGAGGAAGAATATGGAGGAGAAGAGAGGTTTTAGAGAACTTGTGATGGAGATTAAAGCATTGGTGATTGAGGTGAGTTCTTTAGCTCAAAACTCAGAAGCCCAAAGAGAAGTGGTGACTGAATTTGTAATCTTGGTTGGGAAATTAGCTCCAATTCTTGATGGATTAATGGAGAATACCAAGTTTTTTAATCACCAACCAGTGAGAAAAGCTGTTGAGTCTCTTGGGTCAGAGCTCAAGAGAGCCAAGGCTTTGCTGAAAACCCAAGAGACAAAATCATTTGTTAGACAAGTTGAGGATGTAGTTCATGATCTTGGGAGATCATTAGGGTTAGTACTCTTGGCAAGTCTAGAAGTGTCTGCAGATTTGAAGCACAAGATTGGGGGCTTACACAAGGATTTGATAAGTACACGGTTCGATGTGAGTTCGTTTGCGAGCACTAGTTATGGTTCTGGTCTTGTTAGTGAGTTGGAAATGGAAGTGGAGGTGGAAGAGGAAATACAGGAGGAGAAAAGGGTTTCTTTTGGTATTGATGATGTTTCTTTGCAAATTAAGTATGGTGATGATGAACAGCTTAAATTTGCACTTTTGGAATTGAATGATTTGATTGGAGACAAAAGGGTTGGAGATGAATGGATTACTAATGAAGGTGTTATTCCGATTCTGTTTAATCGGTTGAGTTCGAGTGATTCAGATAATCGGCTATGTATTATTCGATTGTTAAGCAGCCTTGCTTCAGATAATGCTGATAATAAGGTAATTTCTTCTTTTTGTGTTCATATCAATCTTGATTTTAAATTTATGATTTCCATGTGAATTTGTTATCTCACTTTATAAAGTAGTGTGCAGGAGAAAATGGCAGACGTTGGTTTTTTATCTGCGATCGTGAAATCATTGGTACGAGATGAAGAAGAAAGGAAAGAAGCTGTGGGGTTGTTGCTGTATCTCTCGGATCTTCAGTCAGTCAGGCGCCGGCTTGGGCGGATTCAAGGGTGTATAGTTATGTTGGTTGCCTTGTTAAATGGGGATGATCGTGTCGCCTCACATTACGCAGGGAAGTTGTTGAATGCATTGTCTAGCAATACTCAGAATGCACTTCATATGGCAGAGGCCGGTTACTTTGAGCCGCTAGTGCAGTACCTAAAAGAAGGTGATGCAAAGCTTCCTCTCACTTTTGCAGCTCCTTTTGTTTTGATGATTATCTAACCACAGGGCAGTAGAATCTAAAACTGTAACCCTGAAAAACTGATTATTTGTGTAATTTGCTTGAATCTGTGGTTTATAGCTGAGTGAAATTAGTTTTTTTTTTTTTTTTGTTTTTCATATGCTTAATTTCAATCAGGGTATTAGCCAAACGATAATCACAGTTCACCTCGAATTTGGATTTGACCTCCCGTTTATGGTCTTAGCGTTCAAGCTGAACCGGCAAATTTAGTAGGATACAATTTCGTTGTAATACATCTTACAGTGATACAGCTGAGGCATTCAGCACATAAATGTGTCTTTGTATAGATCAACTTTGTTTTGTCAATGAACATTACAGAGATCATGGTATTTTAACCTCCATTTTCTTGTTGGTAAGGTTTAACCTCCACCATCCTGCAAATTCCGGGGCACTTAACAAACTATCCATATCATGTCTTTGCAGGTTCGGACATGAGTAAGATCCTGATGGCAACAGCACTCTCAAGGATGGAGCTCACAGATCAAAGTAGAGCTTCCCTCGGGGAAAATGGTGCGATTGAACCCCTTGTCAGAATGTTTAGTGTAGGCAAGCTCGAAGCCAAATTATCTGCTTTAAGTGCCTTGAAAAATCTGTCAAACCTGACAGAAAATATCCAGCGGTTGATCAGTTCAGGCATCGTAGCATCCTTGCTTCAGCTCCTTTTTTCTGTGACATCAGTACTGATGACTCTTCGGGAGCCCGCATCAGCAATTCTTGCAAGGATTGCTCAATCAGAATCTATTCTTGTGAACTCAAATGTGGCTCAGCAGATGCTCTCACTTTTAAATCTCACCAGTCCGGTAATTCAAAATCACCTATTACAAGCACTTAATAGCATTGCCTCTCATTCCAGAGCAGGAAAAGTTAGAAGAAGGATGAAAGAAAATGGTGCCGTTCAGCTTCTCCTACCCTTCCTGATGGAAACCAACATTCAAATCAGGAGCAGTGCCTTGAATTTGTTTTACACTCTTTCAAAAGATTTAACAGAAGAGTTGACAGACCAACTAGGAGAAACCTATATCAGAAGAATCATCAATATCATCTCAACATCAACATCTGACAGTGAAAAAGCTGCTGCAATTGGCATACTTAGCCATCTTCCCATTAGTGACAAGAAGGTGACGGAGTTATTAAAGAGAGAGAATTTGGTACCGATAATGGTATCCATAATGAATCCAAGATCCGAAGTTGTAACACAGGAGACATGCTGGTTAGCAGAAAGCATTACAGGTCTATTGATTCGGTTCACAAGTCCTTCTGATAAGAAATTACAACTGTATTCAGCAGAACAAGGTGTAATTCCTTTGCTTGTAAAGTTACTCTCGAGTGGATCGCCTGTTGCTAAATGCAGGGCTGCAACGTCACTAGCTCAATTTTCACAGAATTCATCATCTCTAAGGAAGTCGAGGAAATCAAGGTGGTTGTGCGTTCCTCCTTCTCAAGATGCTGTTTGTGAAGTTCATGATGGAAAATGCTTTGTGAAAAGCACATTTTGTTTGGTCAAGGCAGGTGCTATCCCTCCTATAATCCAAATATTGGAAGGTGATGAGAGGGAAGCGGATGAAGCCGCACTGAGTGTCCTTGCAACCCTCTTGCACGACGACATTTGGGAAAACGGAAGCAATTACATAGCCAAAAAGTCAGGAATTCAGCCCATCATAAAAGTCCTCGAATCCGGGAGCATCAAGGCTCAAGAGAAAGCACTGTGGATATTGGAGAAGATATTCGGAGTTGAGGAACACCGAGTGACATACGCGGAGTCTGCTCAGGTAGTGCTGATTGATCTAGCGCAGCATGGTGACTCCAGATTGAAATCAACCACTGCAAAATTACTGGCGCAACTAGAGTTATTGCAAGCTCAATCTAGTTACTTTTAAGGCAATAGTGCCATATTGATGTAGGGAATGTTGTGCTTGTGATTTTACTTATACATAGACATCATACATCAATTTTCTTGAGTATCTACAAACAATTAGTGGCGACACAAATTTGACTGTTGAATTTGATTCAACTATCATTAGTTACTCAGTTAAAGTCGTTAGATCTATTTTAACGGTCAAATATATGTTAGCGCTAAATGTTTGTAGATACTCAAGAAAAATTGATCAAATACTTTTTAATTGGTATACATCTTCCTGTTGTGCTCATTATGTTGAATTCTGTTGATATGAGCATACTTACCCAAAATTATAACATGAAATGAATGTGAGAATGCAAGCAATCATGCCTTCATCTCCTGATGGAAATTCTCTCCAAGGTCGGTCCAGTGTGTTGGGGCCTATGGATATGGACATATCCAGCCCATTGAGAGATGGGTGTAATGGGTTCTAGTAGAAAAATAAAATTAAAAAATTAAAAAAACCCCATACCCATTTGATCCCATCCCTACTTTCCAACAAATCTTACTTTGAAGCCTATCATGCTATCCAAGTAACAAAATGCATTAGCCATGCTAAATCCCTTCCTCACAATATATGAATGCCTTCTAGTTCAATGCTAATTCCATTTTCCCTATCCATATAAAATTATATAGAATAGTATGACTAGTTTATAAGACTTAGCTAGTTCTATAAACATGGGACAAATTATATTGTTGTTAATTGATTGCTTTTACGTTTTAGCACAATGAGTTAAGATATTGGAGTATGCTAAAATGTTATCGTTATGAACAAGGGCAAAGTTATAGAGGCACAAGGAAAGGCGGCCGCCCTTACTCTAGCCAGAAAAGAAGCAGGAACGACTAGCCATCCCTCTAGTCGGTTGGAAAACGTGCCAGGATTACTTTGTATTTTTTTCTAGGAAATTAGCAGGACTACTTGTTTTCTCCAAGCCAAGACAACGTCATTTGGACCTGGTAATAAAAAATCATAACTAGGACAAAGTCGTTTCATAAAAAAAGTTTTAGGCCTTTAATGAAAAAAAAAAAAAAAAAGAAAAAAAAAAAGACAATTATCCTTCATATTTGTTTTACTGGTTGCCCAATTCCCAGACCCACAAATGAGAGAGCACCAACTCTATTTTCCTCTCTTCAAACCCTCCAATTCCACACTAAATCAAAGCCACCATGGAGCTGTCCAGCAGCTGAGTGAGACCACCGCTTCAACGCCAACCATGAACCACTTGTTCGTTGAGATGGGCATCGACTACGACCAACACCGCAACATGAGTCAGCTCCCTTTTGCCCATTTAACTCTCCTTCCGCTTGTTTTTGCCTTGATTGGTGATTGCCCATTTGAGAATTTCATCAGTTTAAGTATCAAAATTGTAGACTTGTTTAGTTTGGTAATTTTGAAGTGTTAAAAAATTTGAGCTTTCTTGGTTTGGCAATTTGGAATTATAGAAATTTGAGGTTTTTGTTGAAGAAAGTGGTTTGTTCTGAAGTTTGATGAAACTGTGTGGTATGACTGTGACAGGCAGGACATTACTTACAGTTCAGCGTTTCGAAGAGGTAATATGAATCTATGATCCTATGCCTTTCTAGAAATTAGTGGTAGGAAAGTTATATTGTTAGCATACTCACTGCGGATTTTCGGTTATTATATGTGTTGTTATTGAATTTTAGTTTTGACTAGAAATTACGCCTGCGCGTTGCTGCAGGAACCAACTGTTTCAGGCGTAATCGGATGAATAAAACATATTTAAGTTGAATAAATTCAACACAATTATGAACAAACAGAATGATACGTGAGTGAATGAGGTCAATAAGACGAACAATTTTGCTTTTATATACATTCAAGTGAGCTGGCATATAAACACATTGTACAATGAATGAGAAGAAACTGAACGTCTTTGATTAGAAAGATATAGTTTCCAAAAAAGTTCTGTTTCCTTAAGAAACAGAAGAAACACGTAGTTCACACATAATATGTGTCCTGCAGTGTAGGCAACCATTTCAACAGGTAATGGCAAGAAAAGAAATTAAAATATTTGGCATACGAATGCAAGCTTACAGAAACTTTGTTTTTGTACACTTTCTTCTCCCTTCAATGACAATTTGTTTCTTATCCAGAAAAATAAAATGAGCAGGTCAATGATACTCACATGCGCAAAATGCTAATCCTATGGTCTAAAGCTAACTAAGTTTATAAGTGTAAAATCCCTAATTTCACTGTATTTGGATTGATCATAGTTCGTGACTTGTTAAACTTGATATCTCCTTGTACACTTTGGGAACTTGACAGCTTAAAGAAGTGCTCATAAAAGCAAATTACACTATCTACTGAAAAACTTAAGAGAAGGGACTCAATTAGTCAACAAACAGGTGCCTCACACATAAATATTAAAGACCAAAGAGAGAAAACCAAGCCGAACTCTTCAAAATTCGTTGGCACACATGCTTCATTGGCTCAATTGAATGTATAATGCATACTTAGATACAACAATTCGAGCAATAGCTCAGAAACAGTGCTGAAATTCCATTAGCACTAATCACACACTGCCGGAACAGAGATCCTAGCAAAGCTATACCAATTAAATGACAAAGACTAAAAACCACAAACAGGAAAAAAAGAAAAAGAGTTATCAGACAACATGATTCAAATATAATTTTATTAGGGTTGGTAAAAGCACAACCCATCCAGCACTTAGAACACACAGTGGGATTTAAAAGCAGGTCTTTCTTGATTAGAAGCTCATATGTCTTGCACCTAATTTTCAAACACTCAAGCGTCAGTGTCTTAATACTTCTAACCCACAGTCCAAAACAGAAAGAACCTCATTTGATGAAAATGCCAAAATTTTCTAAGAATGGAGTCCAAAAATTTATAACATCAACTTCATGCGGGGACTTGGCTAAAATTTATTTTTAAGCATCCAAAAAGCCATTAAACTAAACATAGTTAGTTCTTCGTACCTTTGTATGAAGATCACACAGGAAAACATAATGCATTGCTACATGCTAGGTTGGAATTTCGGGGGCTAGATTAGAGCCACACTTGAGTTCGACATCGAAAGTGAGGCTTCGCTGGTGTGTTTCCACACCACATGCTCTGCAAAAGAGACAATCTCATAATCAAAAACACATAAATAAGAAATATACAATATATATATAGCAAGAGAAACTTAAGAAATGAAAAGTTCAATCAAAGTGAGTGAAGTGAACCTTTTTTCTTTTTTTAACCCAAAGCATTGAAAGTAGAACAAACCATTCTTTTGTCCTGTTTCTCCCCTCTTCTTGTGTTCCCCACTCTTTTTCACCCTTTGAAACAATAACTGATAAGGAAAAATAAAAAATTACTATTGAATAATCTAACAAATCATTTAGCACCATCGGTTGCCAACTTGCAATTTTGAGTCTGCTAACATTCCAAAATTATTATCAGCAAGTCTCCATATAACCTTTTTGATAGTGGAGAGAATTATGATAGTGGAGAACATTTCAAAATAATTATCATATGAAATGCACAATGTTACAAATAAAATTGATTAATTAGCACACCAAAAAAAATGATAGTGGAGAACAGGAAATAACTATAAAAAATTAAAAATGTCAATAGACCAGGAGAAAACTACTTTAAACAAAATGAAAACTCAGAATTTAGGATAAAACGAAGGAAAGAAATCAAACAGAAAAGAAGACAAAAGAGAAGTAAAAAATTAAAGCAAAATACCTGAAGCTCGGTGAGATTCAAGCTTCGAACTGAAAAAAAAAACATTCAATGGTCAACACCCAACCACTAATTAATTAAGTGGTGATCATGAACATGTGAATAAAATTGTAGAGGTTAATTATACGGAATCTTACCGCCAAAAAATAAAAAATAAAAAAACTAATTGAAATTATGTGTTGTGCACAGTGATATCGAAGAAGAAGAATTTCTATTTAAATTACAGATTTTCAATCAAATGCGGAATATACAAAGCAATTTTATTTCTGATTTGAATATAACCAACTAAATCCCACGTTGTATCAGTATCAATGGATCCAACATGGTGACCATCTGCCCCTCAAGTATTCATGTCTGCAAACCCTCGTCTAAAGAAAAATTCATCCAGAAATTAATCACTGAGTATGCAAGGTTGGCATGCATATTCACGTTTAATCGTGGCCATGATGATAGGAATTAAAAAAATACGAAAACAGGAATGATGTACCTTTACTTAGATTTCAGGATTCTAAAACCTGTTGCTGAGATTTGAGAAACATATGAAATGTGTTTCATGATTTCAAATTAGATTTGCATAAGAGTTCAGAAACGCAGACATCCCTTCTTTGCATTCCCCTAAATGCTTAATGCTAAACCCTAAACCCTAGGCTTTCAACACCAAAACACCCAGATAGTACCAGAATTTTGCAATGTGCAGGGAATATACTAAAAAAACTTAAACCACAATCAAGCACCATCTATCTAAACAAAATCAAAGAACCCAAACCACACACAAAATCTCCAAAATCAATTTACCCAACCCCTAAATATATAATAATAATAATAATAATGATTCTAGTAGAAATTCGAATCCACTACAACAAAACACAGAGCTAAAACAACAAAACACAGAATACCAGGTATTGCTGGATGTAGATATCCAAAACAGCGGCACCCATCAATTGATCTAATTACGTATCCATTCCCTATCCATGGCATACAAAGTATGTACTCCCTGTTTACATGTTATAAAACATTTAGTAGACCAGCAATCAAAATTAACAACCCTAATTGTTGTATACACCAAGCTCTCCAATTGAAAATGTTTAATTAAATTTTCCAACTTAAAACCCTAAATTAAATTCTACAAATTGAAATAGCAGAAACAGAATTAGAGAGAAGGAAGAAATCACTGACCTTCGAGTTGTTGAAAGCTCTGATGGGTGTTTCTTTTCATCCAGCCCTAAAAACAGAACCCACAGTTGTAATATAATATCCAATCATTGGTCAAGAATCAAATTAACCCAGCCTGTGTATAGAAAAATTGAACAAATTTAGACATTTATATGTATGTATATTCCAGTAAATGCATTGAACCCTAAATTGCAAAACTACGTCAGACTGATTGAAGAAGAGAAACAGAGAGGGAGAAGGAGAGTGAGTGGGACGGAGAGAACCCTAAAAACAGAACCCTCTGGCAACCTAATACAAAATCAAGCCAACAAATTCCATTTCAATTTTAATAAAACAAATCGAAAAAGAATAATGAAAACCAGAACGAATTACAGAGGAACTGATGGGTTTATGCATCAGCAACGTGATAAAACCCAGAAACACAAAACATAATATGTATCAGCTAAAAAAACCCAAATAAATAAATAAAACACTCAAATTTCTATGTAAAAGCGAACATATTTTGACCCCAAAACAAAGATGTCATATATGGAGGAAGAGAGAAGCGATAGAGAGGGAGATACTAACTCAACCCCACCATCTCTTTGCAGCCAACACACTCATTCCCTCAACCCTACCCTCAAATCTTGTACCCAATCAACTCTCTATGTCCCCCTAATCGTGCACCCACCGTCACCTTCTCTCAGCAACCAACCCCTTCTCCTCTCTCCCCCATATCACACCCCACCCTGTGAGGGCACTGACAGCAGACCACCTCCCTAGAAACCGGCCCTAAAAACCCATACCCATACCTCCCTTACCCGTTCCCTTTAACCCTTGCAGAAAATCCTCTCATCTCTCTCTCACCCTTGTCCCAGCTCTCTGTCTCTGCAAATCGAAGAAAACAAACCCTAAACCAAATCCCTAAAATCCCGCCTAAATCCTCCCACACTTCTCTTGGACACTCCCTATCTCTCTCTGCAATTCCTAAAACAAATCTCCTAAATCCTATCTCGGACACCCCCATCTCTCTACAAATCGCACATACAAAACCCCAAACCTAATCCTTGAAATCCCACCCAAACCTAATCCCTGAAACCCTTTCTCTTGGACACCCCATACCACAGAAAATGAATCTGAACTTTAGTTAATAAAATCGCAGGCCGCCTTCTCTCTTCCTACCTTTTAACAATTCACCAGTAAGATTATCTCAATAAAAACTTGTATTAGCAAATCCAGTGACGAATGATGTGAAACTGAAGCTGTGAAAGCTTATTTTGAGAAAGAATGAAAAGCAGTCTTTCTACAACTTGAAACCAAAATTTAAGTGAATGGCCCTGTAACCAAGGTTATTGAACATGATTAACTATCCGCAATATGACGACTATCCACTACCCTCAACCTTGTAACCTGAATCAAGCTGGTTTCACACATACCAATAGAAAACCAAAATATCAATGTTTGGGGAAGTTACCTTATTTGAAATACCACTAAAAAACAGAGTATACTTTTAGGCAAATATTGTTTAAACACCCAAACATAATTCATGATATGTGCCAAAAAGAAAATAGCTCTCGATTAGATTTCTTTTGTTCACGAACTTTCTCCCTGACAAACTCCTGAGATAAAACCAAAAAAGAAAATAAGTCACAACTGATGCAAGTAGAGGGGAAGGAGGCAGAGAAAAGTAGGAATTTATGAGTACACCACTCCTGTTTTAGGTTCCCAACTTATAAGGATGCTAACTTCATCATATAGGACTACTGTTAAAACGCATTTCTTTCCGAAATTAAATTAAGAAAAAAGTTCGATACTCACATGCCACAACACAATGTTACATAAAGTAATCTTACCATCACAACCAAATTGACACAAAACTTCAAACAGTCCTTTTGAAAGCGAAAGTCAAGCGATTAATCAAATACTCATTTTCCGAAAAAGAAAAAACCCAACAAAAATATATAAAAAGTAAAAGTACCTAAGTTCCCAATAGTCCAATCCATCAGAAAAATACAAACTTGCACATGTTTGAGTATAAGGACCATAAGAAAGAAGCAGGGGATGCAAAATTTTGAGAATGGGTCTAATAATACTCATCAAGTACAGATAATCAAAGTTAAAAGGAGGTAATAAAGGTATAGAAAAAAGAAGAATATATTCTACAAATGAATGAAACAAAAGATGGTGACACTGGAATGGAAACACTTCAGAAGGCCAGAGGAAGAGGGACAATACTATAGCAAATAAATTGATAATGCTTGTGCTCTCCTCTGTTCTTTCCCAAGTCGATCCTACAAACAAAAAACTTAAAAAACGATGCCAATCAATGACAGCTAAATTATCCCCATCCTGAATCTTTTATAAAACAAAGCACCAAGAAGATTTCAACAATAAATATTTCATACGACATTTAACATAACAAATATATTAACTTTAGATTCTAGACTTCAAATAGTTAACATAACAAATACAAATTTAACCATCATCTCTCTTATCCATTGCCTTTTCTACTATAAATGAAACCGGATATTAAATAACTGACCGTTTTACATTGGCAGATTGCAATTTCTTTGGAAATTAGTCATAAAAGTTAATACATTTCATCTCTCCATTTCTAACTTATCCTCTTATCAACTGTTGTGCACCCTAATCTAAAGAATGGAAATTTACCCGCCAAATATCAAATTGGATATCTAATAACTGGAAATTTTCCATTGGATATCTAATACATTTCAATTACTCAATTTCTATGCAACCCCAAATCCAAATACCGTGTGGTGCTCCAAATATCAATGCAAAGATGCAAACTTTTTTACGCTACAACAACAACCATACAATTTTAATAAAACCCACAAAAACCAAGTAAATAAGCAGATTTTTGGCAAAAGCGCTTAAAATACACTCACCAGAAGCAAAAGTGGAGGATGGGATTGAAGCCATTGCTGTGGTCCTCCTGGAGCTGCAGCTTAACATCTGACACAGCGGTGTTGGCGGAGGAAGAGGTAGTGCTCTGGACAACCTGACCTCTCTGGCGGCGGTTGTGAGGCAGTTGAAATCTACCGGCCTCGGTTTATCCATTGCTGTTTTTTTTCATTGGATCTCCCATTCGGTCTCACTGTTGTTATATCCGTTTCTGTTCTTCCTTGTCAATTAGGATCTGCACCCCTGAAAACCCACAAAGACATTAGAAATGGAACCCACTGCATATCTTATGAAAATAGCGTTGAGCCTTGAGGTGTCCTCACAAACCTAAGGTATGGCGCAGTTGGAGTTTTCGACAACATGAGGAAATGTGTAACCCCCATAGGCCCAGCCACATTAAAAAAGTCTCTAAGATTGTTCCGCCTCTTCTCCTGCAAAAACATTGCGGAAAAAGCTCAGCTCTTTACTTCAGATTCTTACTTCTCATTTTCATCAGCTCTTCAAATCAATTAAAATATAAACAAATCAAATATCATAAAGCATTGCAAAATATATTAAGACCGGAACGAATATTTGCATACCTTAAGCTTAAAGGCAGTGTAGGGAAGCACCAGTTTCCTCAAATCAGCTTGAAGCTGCTTCAGAGGACCAGGCAACTTGCATCTGGAAAACACAAACCTCCTTGGGATTTTATCCCCTGTGATATGGTCCATATTAGCCTGCTTCTTCGTCAAAACTGACTTCACAAACACGTTCTTCTTCTGTTTTCAAATTTTCAGAAACACAACAATCAACTACTTCTCCGAGATAATTAACAAAACAAAACAAACAAACAAACAAAAAAACCTCTTTGATTCAGTTTTCCAACAACCAAACAGAACCTAAAAATTTCAAGCTTACATTTTTTAAGGTAGCCATGATAGCGTTTGCAATTTCAGCTCCGTAACTTTGTGATTAATACTGCAAAAAATTAAAACAAAAAAATTAAATGCATTTAGAGTAGAGAGAGAGTGAATTTATGCTAGGTATTCGTCAGATAATTAAAACTAATTGAAAAATTAAACAAAATTACCTTTGGGCGTTTAGGGTTTTGGGGGATCTCTGTCTCTGTGTGAGGTTTTAGACGAAGGAATGAGATGACTGAACGCGCGAGGCAAATTAGGTTTGTTTATTAGGCGTATCCGAATCGTCTAATCATACTAAGGAAATCAAGATGCATCCAGAACACATACAGTCAAACTGGAATGCGCAGGGAGAAGCGGAAGAAGAAAAAGAAGATCGAGAGGGGGTAATTGATAGCTTACATGACACTGGTCGTGGTCGGAGTTGACAGAAATCAACGAAGTCCTGTGCGATTTCATCGTTGTGAGCCGTGAGAGAGAATACGATGGTCACATCACGATTTTATCACCAGAAGGTCGACTGTTCCAAGTTGGAAAATAGAAAAATTAAAATTCAAGAACAATAAACTAACAGAAACCAATTACAGATGAGGAAACAGTCAAATTACCTCAACAAAAATCCATGATTATTCCATAAGTGCTGATTCTATGGGTTTTGAAGGGGGAAAGTTTTTTTATTTGAGATGGAGGATGTTCGATCTGGGGATTTTAGGTGAGCAGATGGGATCTGAGGGAGAGAGAAAGGGGAGGAAGAGAATGGTAAAGTGACGATCGCACCCTGCCTTTCCACGATCATCAACACGCAGGTATCATGATCAACGGCAGAGAGAGTCAGTGGCAACCTCGTAAATAAAGTGAAATTCGGCCCAAAACACTGTTCATTTCTACAGTGCAATTTTGCCAGCTTCTTTAGACTAAAGTAATTGGAATTGGTGTAATAGGAATCCTTATATGATAACCTGCTGTTACATTTGAGCATATGAAGCTAGAGATCGAGCTAGAAGTGCCTCGTTTATTCCAAATGTCGCTGGATATCAAGAAGGTAAAATCAGCCTTTCCTTAGTAAAGTATATGCGCTTTTTGAATATGAATTCATGAATTATCTAAAACATATCTTGTTAAAGTCCCACATCGGGGTTCAAAGAAATCCAATGGGTTTAAATAGGATTACCCTACTTTAACTAATATCAAGATCTTTTGTGGTAAAACCCCACACCTGACGGATTAGGCAGGTGTTAAAGTTGGAAACAGTATCAGTGTCGTTAGAATGAAGCGAACTCGGCGATCTAAAAATCCAACATATCTTACCCTTTCAAAATATATACATTTGCCACTAGTTATGAGGCCTAGGGAGACGCAAGAACATGACACTACTTATCAGATTATTGCCTACCTGCTATACTCTCTTCAAAATATAGTAAGCAACATTTTCTGTTGGTAGTAACATGGGGTGATATTTTCCATTACCTTTTCATGTATGAATTTGTGGAGAAACTGTTTCTTTTGAGCTTAGCTCAATTCATTGTGAAGAAACAATCTAAACTTTAACTTGTCAGTTATCAGATGTTTAACTACCTGCTATTCTTTTTCCAAATCCGCAAAAAACTACAAACCAAACCAAATTATTGGATCCGACTATCTTAAAAGGCCATTGGTTAAGCTTGCATGTTTCCGAAGGAATGATATATAAATCCAAACTCAACAGCATTGTTTCTTCGTCACGAAGCAATGAGATTACAAGTGATTTTTTTTTTACATTTTTTCAGTGATAATTTTTGAGACTGAACCACTGAATCCGCAATGTAAAAATCAAGCGATATTTTATCGAAGTCAAGAGATCCCATATATTGGATTTTGGGACGGAAGAGTGATTGATACTTTGGGTAGAGAAACAAGAGAAAATGTGAAAATGAAAAATTAAATCTGAAATTGATTTTATGGAGTCCTGATTTTAAAATCTGTTTTTTTTTTTTTTTTTTTTTCCTTTCTCTTTTTGAATATCAGTTTTCTTCTGAAAAAAATAAAACAATTATTGTTGTAATTAATATTTATTATGTGGCTGTTCACTTTAGAGTCAATATGTAATATGTAATTAGTTAGGACATTTTTTATGTAAATCCTACACTTATAAATAGGCACTCAAATAGGAACAAAAATACATTTTGATTTCTCCTCCCTATCTCTTTCGTTTTTCTCTATATTTCCTTGTTCTCTAAAATATTACGGACAATGAATTGATTATCAAACTAGTAGAAGTCTTTGCCGCTAGTTCACAATATAGTGGCATTCTTCTAGCATTTTCAAGATAGAGATGCAAATTTGAGATGTAAAGGTTAGATTTATATCTTATTTTGCATTTTTAGAATGTGTAAATATGAGTTTTAATGGAGAAATGAAAATTTGAGATTCCAGGTACTTTTCTCTCATATAGAGGGGTCCATCTCCTGAAGGTGTAAAAAAATTTACATTTTTACGTTTTTCAATTAAAATGAGTGTTTCACAAGACTTTCCTACCATTGAAAATGAAAATGCTCATTCCAAGATATTTTGCTATTGTTTAGAGATGCTCTTAGTCATTAGCTCACATCTCATAGTGTCTTGACGCAAACCCCCTTCTCCTATAGAAAGAACTAGGAGAATGTCACAAGTGATGCATGTGCAGTGAGTCAATAAAATTAGTTATTTGTAAATGAGTCATATTACTAAATTAGCCCTGGTCTTGTTTTGGATGTGTGAGAATTAAGAATGAATATTTTGTGGAATCTCCAAGAGAGGAAAAGTGGGATGTTGTATTTCCAGGATTGGATTTCACATTCGAATGAACCTCATAATCTTAAGAAAGTAGGTTTTTTTAGCTATGGGCCTATGGTTTCGCTACTATTTCGACACTAAAAATTGTAGGGAAGGTGTTTGATATTGTTAAAAGAAGGACAGAAGGGCCCAAGTTGCATTTGAGTTGCATCTGCAACTCTCCAGCTGTGTTGAGTTGCAGCCGCCACTTTAGTTGCTTGTAACTAGTACAAATCAATCAATCTATCTTGTAACTTGCATCTAGGGCTAGTTGTTTTATCTGTTCTAGGGCTAGCTGTTTTATCTATTAGTTCCTTCAGTGGTATGTTGCCCTAGTTTGTCCAAAGGCTTTCAGCCTTGCTCGATCTCTCTATAAGAGCCCCCACTTGTAAATCAAACATATGATGAAATACATACCAAAAGTTTAAGCAAGAATTCAATATGGTATCAGAGCATGAACCTTAATCGACCTACCTTTGATTGATTCACCATTGTTATTCTTTCTTCTATTTTTTTTTTTTTTTTTAAATTATGGCAGAAGACAATCCGATTATTTCAAAGGCTACCAGTTCCTCTACTTCATCTCTCAACGTAGTTCATGGTGAAATCATTCCAAATCAAAAGCTATGCTCAGTTTTGCTAAATGAATTCAACTACCTTCCTTGATCTCGGGCTGTGACTCTTGCCCTAGGAGGAAGATCGAAGTTGGGATACATCAATGGTAACATTGAACCTCATGCATCTACCTCTCCTACGTACGATGCATGGATGTGTAATGATCAGTTGGTCATGTCCTGGGTTCTCAACTTCCTGGAGCCCAAGTTATCTGAGCTTTTTAGGTACTCAAAATCTTCACATCTTCTTTTGGAAGCCATCAAAGAGATGTATGGAAGCCTAAACAATGCTACTCGAGTTTTCTAACTAAAAAAGAACCTTGCTAGTATGAAGCAAAGTGATCAAGCCTTTGTTCAACACCTTGGGAGCTTGAAGACTATGTGGAATGAACTCAATCTGTATCGTCCACATACTACTGATTCCGCTATACTCTTGAAGAGAGCTGATGAAGACAAGGTTTTCCAACTCCTAGCTAGTTTGGGATCTGAATATGAAAACCTTCGCAGCCATCTCCTAATGACTCATGAGCTTCATTCATTTGTGAGTGTGTGTTATGCTGTCCAACGAGATGAAACTTGCTGGAAAGTGATGGAAGTTGATATCAAGCATAACTTAAAGGCTAGAGCTTTCTCTGTCAACCACAAGCTTGGAGACAAGCAGCAGTTCAAGGGAAAAAGATCAGAATGGCATGAATGGAAGTGCACCTACTGCAATGAAAGTGGGCATGTGAGAGAAAAGTGCTGGATTTTACACCCAAAACTGAGACCAAAGTTTGAGAAAGAGAACAAGTTCTCCAGAGATGCCAAGGGTCCCTCAACACCCAAAGCATACCATGCAACCAGCACACCAACTGATGGACTGGTAGACTTCACCTCAAATCCAGCTGCCTTGATTAATGAGTTTGCTGCTTATATCCAAAGAAAGAGAGGAAGTTTTGAGAGTGAAGACAAAGCAACTAAGAATCCGACAACTTTACTTGGCCAGTTCGCCAATTTTTTGGTAGATTCAGAAAGTGTGCAGAAAGGAGATATCCCAGGTATTATTAGTGCTCTCTTAACAGCTCTTAATGTAAATACTTTTCATGATTGTTGGATTATAGACTCTGCTGCCACTGACCAAATGACCTGTAAATCTTCTAGCTTGCATGATTTTAAGCCTTTACAAGAAGCTAGATGTGTGTCTATAGCTAATGGTAAGGGGGAGCGTGTCTTAGACAAAGTGAAAATCAGTTTAATGGGTGATAGGGTGAAGTCAACTGAACTTTTTGTTCCTTTTTTTTCCCTTTCCAACTTCTGTCAGTTGGAAGAATAACAAATACCCTAGATTGCCTTGCAATTTTCACCCCTCACAATGTTGTTTTTCAAGATCAAGGAACCAAGAAGAAGATTGGTGAAGGGTTCTACTTGAATGGTTTGTACTATCTATCAAAGGATGTCAATGTTGTCCAAGAGTCTATTGTCAGCTTAAGCATCGCACAAGAACACCAACTTTGGCATCAACGTTTAGCTTACCCCTCATAACCAATATTGTATATTTTGTTTCCAAATATTTGTAAAGATTCCCATGATTGTGAAACATGTCAACTCACAAAAGCCACTAGGCTTCCTTTTGTAACATCCAAGTCTAGAACTAGCAAGTTATTTGAAATAGTTCATTCTTATGTATAGGGTCCTTCTAGGATTGAATCAGTTGAGGGTTATAGGTACTATCTTATCTTTGTTGATAATTACTCTAGGGTTACATGGTTGTATCTTTTGAAGTTTAAGAGTTAAGTGTTTGATGCCTTTAAAGATTTTCACAAGCTAGTTACAAATCATTTCTCTACTAAAATACACATTAAGGTCAAACAATGGCACTAAGTATACATCCAATATCATGTCAAATTATTTAAGCACACATGGCATATGCACCAAACCAGTTGTGTGGGTACACCACAAAAAAATGGTGTAGCCGAGAAGAAGAATCGAGATTTATTGGAAAAACCCCAATCTCTAATGTTTCAAGTGAATGTGCCTAAAAGGTTTTGGTCTCAAGGAATGCTTGCAGCCACCTACATAATTAACAGCTTGCCAAGTAGTGTGTTGAACTCTAGGTCTCCATATGAAGTCATGAAAGGAAGAACCATTGATCTCTGACACTTTAGAAGATTTGGATGCATTGGTTTTGTTTATATTCAAGTTGCTCACCGAGACAAATTGGAACCTCGAGCAACCAAGTGTGTGTTCATGGGCTATTCTAGCTCTCAGAAAGGTTTCACATCATTTGAAAATTTGCAAAACCTAAGGAATGGAAGGAGAAAGATTTCTCGTATACCACAATCATTATTTAATTAACTAGTTTTTCTTAATTATTAGTTTATTAAATAATGAGCTAAATTTAAATTTTTAATTAATTCAAATGATGTGGTTATCCACATCAAATGCCACCTAAGGTGGTATGAAAATGTGGTACAAAAAACATGAATGGTATTACTCATTCCATATTTGTTAGAGTAATGGAGTTCAGCCACGTCATAAGTATCCGTCAAACGACATAAGGACATTGGTGCAGTTTCCTTAAAAACGACATAAGAACACTTTCCTACCAAATTTAGGAAATTAAAAAGGAAAAATGTAGACAAATTAGAAACTGTCTTTCAAATTTCGTGGAAATATCTAAAAAACCTAAAAGAATATTTACTAATTCCTATATATATACCTACACGATCCATCTATTTTGTTTACTTTTGCAAAACTTGGTAACTCGTTCTGCTTGTTGAGAGTTCAGATTTCTTCGTGTTCGTGTTTCGTGATTTGTGTGCGTACGTAGGTAGAAGGAAGAGTGAAGATCCGACGATAATGGTGAAGTCAGCGTCCAACAGAGAGTGCGACGAACAGAAACCGCGTCGACCCAAAAGTTCCACGAAGCTGCATCACGGAACATCGTTCAAGAAGTCGAAACCAAGCAAGGGTTTTGAGGGTTTTGAGGATGACGTGATGTTTTATATCGAGGAGTTTATGCCGGAGGCTTCAGAACAATCTACTTCTACATCTTCCACTTCTTCCACGGTGATCGATCCAGTTAGTGCTGCCGTTGCTGATGATGTCGATAACTTCTTGGCCGACAGCATTGATTTCGCGGCGGAGGGTGTTTTTGGCGACGTTAATTTTGATGGGTCCGACGATGATCTTGTTACTAATTACTTGACGGCATTGTTTGATGATTGCAACGACGTTCCAGATTCGGTACAGAGCTGCCAAGATGTTGATGAGCTGCTGGAATAATATCTTGATTTCCCCTCAGTTGGCGTGAATTATTAATTAGGTTTTGTTTTAATTAAGGGGTAATGTTGATAGTTCATACTACCACTCATACTGTTTTTATCCAATTCTTAATTAGTTTTTTTTCTATCTTGTACGGGCTTGAGAAAATCTTGGTTAATTTTTTTTTTATTTGTTTCCACATCCTTACATACTGCAAAACACGCAAATTCTTGAAAATTAATGAAAAATACATGTACGAAATAAAAAATTTTACATCTAACAAGTGAATAGGGTTGCGATTTATGGGGTAAATTCTTTACAAGAATTAATCCTCTAATGCGATCTCTAAAAATGTATGGAAAGGCCAAAATATGTGCGATTTATGGGGTAAATTCTTTACAAGAATTAATCCTCTAATGCGATCTCTAAAAATGTATGGAAAGGCCAAAATATGTTTGTGTGATCAATGGATGTAGAAGCTTGATTTTGATCAAACAGACATCACAAGATTACTTTCTGTGGTATGTCGTAATTTTGTTTTGGTGGTAAGGAACTAGCTCGTGTGAGTGGGGCTTGATGATTTTTCACAAATATGATAAAGAATCTGGAAAGTGCTTTTTGAATTTGTGGTGTGGCTGGAGGAAGTTGACGAAACTAAAGTTGGAAACTGTAATGCAATTTGGCAGAGCTTTGGAATTTCTTATTGGTTTTCTTTCTCTCGGTGCTTTTAATCAGAAGTTGTGTGAGCAACCCACTTGAAGCTTCGTACCCCAATTGTATGCACATTGGAGCTTTCTTCACAAACTAGTTACAATTATACACAACAAGAGATAATGCTTTAGATCCACTTATCTCTTTGTAGAATAATTTGACTTTTCTTTTGCATAATTGAACTTTTGATTCATACTTGTAAAAGTTTGGTGTCTACAAATGTCACAACTTCAAGGTGCGTTGCACGTATGTACTTATGTAGGAGGTGTGACTTGAAGTTACTCTTGTTTTTTAACTGTCGTATACTCAAGTAGAGTATGTCAAGACTTTTATGAATCAAGTATTTTCACCTCAATAATCCTTGAATATTGGTACAAGTCAGATGATTATTGAAATGCGTGTTAAATATTCATAAGATAATCGAAGATTTTTCAGTTTTTAAGAAGTATCAAATTGAACTAAAAATAATAATTTAAAACAAAATTATTAGTCCCTAGATTCAATGGCACGATGGCCTTAAAATTTTTATAGGGAACTTCTACATCCAAAATAAATTTTAAATTTTAAGCTAAAATTTGATTTTAAAAGACAACATATGATTGGATACTCTAAAGGCTAAATCTCTCTAAAATTCAAACTTTATCTCACTTACTATCTGAAACTCAAACTTGGAGATAGACTAAATGCTTAATTACATATATACTCCCTTTAATCCCCGAAATTGTCCAACTCTATCAAATAATAATTTAAAACTCTCGCGTTGGCAAGAACATGACCAACTTGTCTTGAGTAGCCCCAAAAATTGAGAGAGGATCCTCGCCGAATCCTCTAATCACATCTATTCATCGTACATCATACAGCCAATTTTTGTCAGTACTGTTTATATTCAATTTTAAATAAAAAAATTTACAACGATTTCTGATTACACGATGTACGATGAACGGATGTGATTGGAGGTTCCCCGAGATCCTCACAATGAGGATCCGACAAGAATCCTCCTGGCAAGAAATTAATGAAAAATTTAGAATTAACTAAAAAATTGTTTAGATTGATCTAAAATAAATAAACAAAAATTGTTTCCAATTAGATAAAAAAAAGTGAGCTCTTTGAAATGGGTTTATTTGACTGGCACGAGGTTTTAAAGCCCATCCAGTTTCGGCCCAAAACCCCATCGGATCACGCATGAAAACCCACCGCGTGGACTTATTTTATTATTATTTTTTTGGTTGGAGACCTACCGCGTGACAGCCGTGACTTGACGACCAAGTAATTGGATTCCGAGTGGAAAAAGGAAAGAGTGAGACACCTTCTGGCGAGCGTAACTGCTCTGAGAAATTCAAGAGAAAGAGAGGGGTGTTGGGTCTGTATCCTCACTGCTCTGAGTCTCTCTTCCCTGCTCCGCCGCCGCCGTTTAGTATCAGTATCCGTCCGGTCAGTTTGCTTTTTTCGAATTTCTTCTTCTTTTTACTCATATTTTCTTGTGTTTCATCGTTCTGTTTAGGATTTTCTTCTTCTTCTTCTTCTTCTTCAGATTATGTACGTAGGTTTGAATTATTGATTAGGGATTTTTTTGCTTTTTCAGCAGTCTAATTTCTTACTTTCTAATATTGTTCCTAAAAAATAACATTGTCGAAAGTAAAATATGTACAGGAGGGTCGACATGCATAGCGTATAACAGATATTAAACAATAAGCATTGTGTGCAACATGTTCACATAGTGTTTCGATTGCCATCAAGGCCGGCTTGGAATGCAATAAATTTCGAGAATGGGTGCGGTAGACGTGATCAGGAATTTATTTGCAATCAAGATTCATGGCTATAATTGTTTTAATTTTTGGCTGGATCAGTACAACCTAATTTTGTGGCAAGATATCATCCATAAGTTTGTAGGGATGGATTGTGAATGTCATCTAATAATCTCATGTATATAATTATATGCTGCTTGCTTAATGCTTATTTCTCTCCTTCCAATTTTAATTGCTTGGCTTCCCGTACGGGTTTTGTATTTGAGTTTTTTATTTTTTCAATTTTTTGTTTTTGGTGACTTTATCTTCTTCTGATAAATTCAGTTCGATCTTGAAGTCGTCGTGCTAATTGTGTGTGTATAATGTTTTGTTGTAGGTCAGGCTGTTAATTGTTTGCTCCAACTGTTTTCGTACTCGATCCATCTTCATGATGGCCGATGCTCATGAGACTCCTGATAAGAACATTGAGCTATGGAGAATTAAGAAACTGATCAAGGGACTTGAAGCTGCAAGGGGCAATGGCACCAGTATGATTTCTCTCATCATTCCTCCCCGTGATAAAATACCTCGAGTTACGAAGATGCTTAGTGATGAATTAGGATCAGCTTCGAATATCAAAAGTAGGGTGAATCGTCAGTCTGTTCAAGGTGCAATTACATCAGCTCAGCAGCGGCTCAAGCTCTATAACAAGGTTCCTCCAAATGGCCTTGCTCTGTTTACAGGAACCATTGCTACCGAAGATGGCAATGAAAAGAAGGTCACGTTTGATTTCGAGCCTTTGAAGCCGATCAATGTGTCTCTTTACCTCTGTGACAACAAGTTCCATACCGAAGCTCTGAATGAACTCTTAGAATGTGGTGAAAAATTTGGTTTCATTATCATGGATGGTAGGGGGACTCTTTTCGGGACATTGAGTGGTAACGTAAGGGAGGTTCTTCAGAAGTATCGCATTGACCTGCCAAAGAAACACGGAAGAGGTGGGGCAATCAGCTCTTCGATTTGCTCGCCTTGGAGAGGAAGCACGCGACAACCATGTTATCAAGACAGCAGAGCTTGCCAAAAGTTTGTTTATTGATCCAGCCACTAACCAGCCCAATGTTAAAGGATTAATACTGGCTGGATCAGCTGATTTCAAAACTAAGCTTAGTGAGTCGGGTAAGTTTGATCCCCGTCTGCAGGCGAAAATACTGAAAGTGGTGGATATTTCTTATGGAGGAGAGGATGGATTCAATCAGGCTATTAAGCTGTCTGCTGAATTTCTGTCCAATGTGAAATTTATACAGGAGCAGATCTTATTAGGTAAATACTTTAAAGAGGTTAATGAGGATACAGGAAAGTATGTTGTTGGCGTAGAGGACACACTAAAGGCTTTGGAGATGGGAGCAATTAAGACACTTACTGTGTGGGAAAATCTGGAGATCGATAGGTATGTGTTAAAGAATTCAAAGACTGATGAGATTGTTGTGAAATATTTCGACAAGGAGCAGGAACAAAATATGAGCAACTTTCAAGATCCTGCCAGCCAAGGAGAGCTAAAGATTCAGGAGAAGATGTCACTGTTGGAATGGTTTGCTGATGAGTACAAGCGTTTTGGTTGTGCTCTTGAGTTTGTCACAGGTTTTGGGGGTATTGGAGGGCTTCTCCGCTACCAGCTTGATATAAGGTCGTTTGATGAGTTTGGTGATGATGAAGTTGATGAGGATGGAGAAGTTTACGATGTTGAAGAGGCTGCTTATGATTCAGAATAGGAATTACTGAACTTTTCCCCAATGCTGGTGCAGGAAAGCAGGGGTGAAAAAGCCTGCACCAGCACGCATGGGGCAGTGGCGGCTGCTGCTGCTCCTGAGGGGTGCTCCAAAACAATTTCAGGCTCGACCAAGGTTTGTAATTTTTCTTTCTCTACATCATATTATTGTGTCCTTTGTAACGACTGGTCCACTTATCATGTTTTGTATCTTGAAGGACATTGCATTATCATCTGATTCCGAAAGGCTTAATGTGATTATTGCATCTGGGTCACAAAGAGGTGGGGGTGAAAAAGCCTGCACCAAAGTTTCAACTGCTGCTCCGGAGAAGTGCTCCAAAAAAATCTCAGCCCTGACCAAGGTTTATAATTATTCCCCCTCCATGTCATATACAACACCATATCTTTTGTAACCACTTGCCGCTTAATCATCTTTTATTTCTTGATGGTCACCACATTGTTATCTGATCCTGAAAAGCTTGATATGGATATCATTTCTGGATTACAAACGGGCTGATGTATCATTCTGAATGAGGATATTGTGCTAAGAGGAGATTCCTTTGGATGATCAACAGTCAAGACCTTGTGAAGATATAGGAGCATGTGAAGGATTGTGGTGATATCAGTAGTGTTTTTTGTTACTTGGTATGATAATTGGTGGTGGTTTTCTTTCCATTTAAGTTAGGGTTTAAGCAGATTTATGTCATTAAGTTCCCTTCTGGCTCACCATTGAGATTGAGCCGAGCTAAACATTTATATTCTTGAACAAATATTATTCTGTCTACTTGTTATGAAATGCTATGGTAATATCTTTCCAGTTACCCTTCTCTTTTGACTTGTTCTCAAGGAGCTTGACATAGGATGTTAGAAAATCAAGCATATAATATGGAATTTCTATAGGGTAAAACTAGAGGAATTAACGAATCCCGGACTACCATCTCGTTATTACGAGCCTTCTTTGTTCTCAAGCACGAGTGCCACCATTTGTAGGACTGTAACATTTGCCCTAGCACGGGGATCAAACCGATGTAGTTCTCTCTCGCCTTCTCCTTGTAGAACTGAACTTTAGGGAGAGAGATATGTGAAGGGTGTCAGGGAGAAATTCCAAAAGGAATTTCGGCTTGAGGCTGTTTAGAACTGATGCTCTAACCCTCTCCTCATGGCCTCTATTTATACTGATCATGCCAGGCTTGGTGTTGAAGGATTGGCATGGAGAGCAATTTTCTGCATTCAAGTTTGCTCAAAACTTTCGACATTCAATGCGTTAACCGATTGTAATTTGAATTTTTAAAGCTCTGTCGGGCTCAGCTTAACACATTTGTGTATTATATGAATTCAGATTGGAATTACATTGCTTCATTTAGTTTCTTGTTGTGTACGTTTTCTTGGACTCCCTTTGCAAATTTTCGTTGTGTTTTGTTTGTTAATTTATGTGAGTACGCTTAACGCATTTGCGTTTTGGTGAGGGAGAATGGCAATGTTGTAAATAGGTAAGAAATTGGGTAACTTTGACTTGGTATGCCCTTTAAAACTTGCGACTAAAAGGAGACGAATTTACATGAAACAAATTTATTGTCACGTGGCGTCTCAATTCAATAATACATTACTATTGTATATGACAACTCAGTATTGGATACAAAATGCCATATAACGTTGATTTTCAGTATGCCCGGAACACCAAGTCTTACAGAACAAGCGGTTGATTTTTTTTTTTTTTTTTTCTTTCAAGTATTCAACCACTTGTATTGTGACATTTGATGTACCCAACTATTTGTAGTACTTTGGAAGGTATTTCGATGGTGCAAAATTGAAAGAATAGTTAGTAAAATGCCAATTGTTTCTATTGACCAATAAAGGCAAAATAAAGGATAAAGTGAATAGTACCATGATTGACTTTTTAGTATAAAAATGTGATTTTTCATTAAAATGAACAGTACCAGTAGCTTGTCGTTAAAGTTTTCTAAAAAAAATGCCAATTGTTTCTGTTAACATGCACTAGAATATGATATGTTTATTGCCAACTAGATATTTTGTTATTTTTGTTTTTAAAACAAAAAAAAGTATCCAAATTGTTATTAGAACATTGCAGAGAAATGTTAATTGGATCCTCCAAATGATATAGCCTAATTGGTGATGGAATTGAAGGGTGAGGGGTAATGATAGAGAAATGAGATAGGTTTGGTGTTCAATTTCCTTGAATAATCACCAAGAAATGCTGTAGTAAGAGAAACCTAAGAGTTGTTGGTCTAGTGGTCAGGTCCTTGGTTTGCTCCCAGGTGATTCTTTCCCACGGTACCCACATAGCAAAATGCTAGAGTTTTTCACTTCCCAAATGTTATGGGTCGCCGCAGGGGGGGGGGGGGGGGGGGGGTGTTTGCGCCGCCAGTGATTAGTCAGGTCAAAGACTTGGATACGCTAGTTTAAACAAAAATGCTATGGTAAGAGATCGAAACTAGCTGGAAGTATGAGTAAGTCAATTAGTCAAAGGATAAATTCAATGGAATGAATGATTTTTTAGCCTTTGGTGTGCGAAGATACAAAATGTGCTAGTTCAACAAGGGTTGCTTAAGGTGCTAAAGGGTTTGGAAGCCTTGCCAAAAGATTGGTCTCATAAAGAAGAAGACGCCTTAGACCGAGGACATAGTGTAATCATGTTGTCACTATCTAACAAAGTTCTTCATGAGGTGGATGATGAGACTACTACAGCTGGTTTATGGCTTAAGTTGGAGAGTATATATATGACCAAATTCCTAACCAAACGTTTGTTTTTGAAGCAATGTTTGTACACTCTCCTCTACATATGAAGAATTAAGAGTATATAAGGATTCTTTTGTTATGATTTGTGAAAATTTGCTTGGTATAATCTGTCTATTACTGTTATGTCAGTTGCCTCTTCATCAGTTTTTTTGTTTGGGGTATTGGTATGGTTTTGGCTTTTAGTAGAGTTCTTAATGAGGGCAAATTTGTCGAGTTCTAAGAAATTGGGATAGCGAGACACCACACTATTTTGAAGACACCACATGCAATTGCACTTGTGTAAAACTCTATTGTAGAAGGCAAGTTGCATGCTTTCTAACGTTATTAACAGATGAGGCCGCGCCTGATATCTAGGAATCTTTCTATTTACCAAAGCCAAATCACATTTTGTTTTAACACTAAGAAAGATGCACTGTTAATGCCTAAGTACCATGTTAAATATGGTGTTTCTATATTTTCGTCTGTGCTTCGGGTTACGTTCCTGTGTTTGGTTTGTGGTCCAAGTTGTAGCATCATGAATTTCTTGACCATAACGAACATATGGCAATAGCATGACCGGAAATAGCTGCCGGAAAATGCAACGAGTAATCAAGAAACTAAAACGCAACCTGTAATCAAGTAACTAAGCAACTAATGACGTCCATCCCACAACATTACATCTTAATTCATTTGCAAGCTAATATATCGTAAAGATTGTCGAAGATACAGTTGTGTCAATGCTACAGAAGGATTTCACCTACTTTAGAAACAGTCAGCCAAAAACATGTAGAGTTCCTATGGTTTCTGCATACATTTGGGACCCTACAGAAAAACTCTCAAATTAATTTCCAAACCTCAGAATCCACTTCTTCGTCCGACAAGCGCCAACAAACATCCCCACACGGCACAAGTGTGGCCGTTGACGTTTAGAGAGACTATGCTTCTTTACTACTACTGGCTCACAAGCTAGTCATCACTTGCAGGCTCACTAGCTACCAGAGCATCATAATCTGAGGTGTATTGCGGCGTTCATGAGTGGCATCCATACAACGAAAGGACTGCACTTGACTCGAGTAGATTAGCAGATCTGAAGATTACACAAAATAAAATCCAAATGGGACCACTGTCGAGCACTACCCTTCCAATTCTGTTTCGTCAGAATTGCTTTCGGGTGGCACGCTAGCTTTAGCATCTGTCTCCCCATTTGAATGGTTCTCGAATGATGATTCTGTGTTCTGCCCATTGGCAACAACATCGCCTTTAGTGTCTTCTTCCATATTGCTTCCATGCTGGGCATTATCCTCTGGTGCCCCTTCGGAAGTTTCAGGCATATCTGTATCCATGGGATGGTGCGCATCTGTATCAATCGGAAGGAGTTCACCTACTTGACCTGAATAAGGCATGTACTGATGAAACTTTACCTGAAAAAAAGAATTAAGAAAATTCCAGTCAATTAGTAAATTTTGAGTTAAATCGCATGGACCTTTCACTCTACTGAACACAAATAAAAAATGGCACGGTGATGGCAAGTCAAATTTGTTGAAATTTAGCAAATACAGACACAAATGAAGGCTTAGAAACGTTTAAATAATATATTTTAAAATTTGGAGGGTAGTTAATTTTAAGGGCATCAGATATAGGGAGATGACCCCGATGTTTAAATAATAAATACATACGAAAGTGAAAGGCTTAGAAACCTTGAGATTGAAATTCATATTAGGAGACCAATTTATAATTTGATTTTAATTGCATGGGATTGAAATTCATAAATACGGATGATACACTTACGCAGGTCCAAAGGGCACTCCACTAATCAAGATATTTTTAATATTTACCGGCTCACCATCTGCTCCTCAAATCAAAATATGACGAAAAAGGAAAATTGAATGCACCACAGGAAAGCATACCTCATAAAGCTGCTGGTAGATACCAATCATCTCATCAACACTGCTGACAAGATGAATAGGACCAGTTTCTTCAACGTGACGCTCAGTGTTTGATGTAATCTCATTCAAATTAAGGGCAAGGTGATCAGGTCTCTGAAGTAGACGTTGAAATGTAGGCTGAAGTTCGTAGCATTGTTCAAACAAAGAACGACGGCAAAACACATAAAGACCCAGTCGGGCACGAGACATTGCAACAATCAATCTCCTAACATCACGAAGGTGACCCACAATGCGAGTACGCACAAGAGAGAGCAGTATAAAATCATTTTGCTGACCTTGAAATTTATCAACTGTTGTAACCTGATAACAGTGCACAATTAAAACATTATTTTACCAATGAGATCACAAAGGTCAACAGAAACAATAGTTTACTAAAGCGATCACACAGCGTAAAATTGCAAAGTTAGCAGAGCTAATGAGTAAGGATGAATGAAACTTATTTCTGTCAGAACTGTCAGAAAGCCCAAAATGCCTTAACAATACCGTATAAGACACTTTACAGGTCCCTGGCCATTTGTTCCAAGGGATCAACGAGAACTAAACTAGCCTACAGAGACACCAACTTGTTGACAGACCTTTAGATTTCACAAATGGACTGTTCAATTCTTATTTCTTTAACATCTACTATGTTTGTATTTCATTAGTGTGCCTGATGTTCAATTTGATACATTCGCATTCTAACGCATTTTAAAGGTCAATAACATCTGCAAATTGCATAGTGAAAGTGGTGATCTTATTCTTACCTTGCTGGGAGGGCCTATGAAGTCATAAGGAGCACAACGTCTGTTGATAACATCACGGATTAAAAGCTTCTGGCCATTGTAAGTGGTCAATATGGAGATTTTGCTTGCAGGGTACCCAAGTAGACGCATATAAATGTAGACACTGACAATGTATTCTGCTTCCCCCACATTTTGGAAGAAATAAGGTGAAGGTGTAGATTCACCTCTGCCATTGTAATCTGGCACATCCACCAACTGGTATTCATAGGAAAATCCAGAATTTGCTCTATGAAATATGGCACCCTCCTTTACATATGGAAGGTCACCCAGATCTCTGTATCTCCAGTTGTACAGTTTGGCTATACTTGGCCTGGCTCTACCCTGGGCATTAAGTTCAATATAAGGAATGCCCAAACGTACAAACCTAGTAAAGAGACTCTGATCCATGTGGCTGTATTTTTGGAATGCTATATTCTTAACAACAGGAGGCAACTGGTGATGATCACCAATCAGGATACAGCGTTTAAGCCGAGCATAACCATCTTCCTGCCTCTGGAGCAACATTGGTATGAAAGTTTCAATCTCCAAAATTTGAGCACTTTCTTCCATGAGCAAGTTGTCATACTTGAAACCTAACCCAAGGAAATCCTTTCTCTTTAGAGCTGCATGAGTGCATGTCATGGCAACTATCTTTGCCTGCTTGGTCATCAGGTAATTTGCTCGATCAGCAGTAGACTTCAGTAACTCAAATGCCCTACACTCTTCAAGCTCTTGAAACATGGTCTTCAGATGACGAAAGCAACCCTTGGCTGCCCGCATATCTTTCTCAAATGACTCACCAGTAAAGACTGGTTTCGGTGTGTTGGAGAAGAAATCCTTGAAGGGAAAACGATCTTTAACGAATGATGTTTTATCTTTATTCTCCTTACAAGCAGCAAGGAATTGCTCCCAATGCGAGTAAACATGAAGCAACCAAAAGTACCCAGCAGTTTCACATGTATAACCTACATCCTCAGGCAACTGGAGTGATCTAGCCAGCCTTTCCACTTCACTTAGCAACTCTAAGCGCCGCACAAGCATGGCATTGACACGGCCTTGTCGGCTGAAGTCCAGATCAGTTGCTAGCTCTTGCTCTCCTTGCCCAAGTCGAAGAAGATAGCGTGCAGGCACATCCCTCTAAAACAGCAAACAGGGAAATATTAAAAACTTGTGACAACATAGAAAATAGCTATAGGCAGGAATTAACACCCTAAAAGATAGAAATATGAACCTGCATAATCTTCTCAAAAAGGTCATTTAGAGCCTGGTTTGAATGAGTAATTATCAATGTTCTCTGAGACGGACAATTATGATAAAGAACGTTCAGAATTTGGACAGCGGTATCAGTTTTTCCTGTACCAGGTGGACCCACGACCATTGTTAGTCCTGGCTGAATACCTGAGATGATTGCTCCGACCTACACAACAAGGATGATTAGAAATTATTAATACAGAGACTAAATGGCACAAACATTGCTTCCTAATTAAAAGTTTGTTACTTTAACTTCACAACTAAAAGATGGGAAAAATATCTAAAAGTAGAACAACCTACAAATTCATATATCATATTACTAGTATGGTGTTACCATGTGATTTGAACAGAATCATTGAAACTGTAAAAAAGCTTAATTACCTATACCTTAATAATGTAGTTTCTTATTAATGGTTTCTTATTCATCCAAGGATTTTACATCAATTTTACAAGTTGGTATATTGCAATAAAAGAAAACAGACTGTACATGATCATAATATATAGCTGCACAAGGTAAAAAAAAGGAATAACTACCTGAGTGGGTGTAAATTTAACAGAGTTCTTCCTTGGCTGATCTTGGGGATACGGACCTGGGTCAGGAGGTGTGTATGCTTCAACAACAATTTTTTCTTTCTCACTATCGGAATTATCCATGGGGACATCATTAGTAGATTTCTTATTCCCTGGAAGAGCATTGGTGTTGCTTCTCATCGTCTTGGGAAGTGTTATTCGAAAAGGAGGCCTTGGATTCAAGTTTTCTGTGCCATCTGGACTAATAAAACAAACCTAAATAGTGGACATGTAAACAAGAAAGTCTTTAGTCAGATCACCCTCCAGGAGAACAGACAGACAAACAAAAAATTCCAGAGACATCAGAAATAAAGACAGTATATAGGCAAACCTGATCATCTGGAAAACATTCTTTCAAATGGTCTGCATCAAGGAAAGTATCTTTAAAATCCACAGTTTCCAAAAGATCTGGCATATTAGTCCATTGTGCAGCAGAAGGATTACCATACCCCAGAAAAATGTTGTGCAACCAGTCCGGAACAATACAATATTCATTCATAAGATCTCTAATGGATTCCAAAATTGCTTTAAAGTTATTTTCCTTGGGCTTTCTCCTCATCAATATATTGAATGTCCCATAAACATCTTCTGCGCCTTTTGCAGCAATGTTGCTGACATCCATGTGGTATTGTGCTGTATCTAAAGCAACGGTCACAGTTCTCAGTTCTCCTTTTGGAGGCTTCCACTCATCCCGTTTAATCCTTCCAGTAAAATCGTTCATTAGAGTTCCCTCATCATCTCGAATCTCAATGACTTCACATCCCCGTACATACTGAAGACCAAGCCTCTGGGGCACGTTCGCCTTGCCATCCTCTTCTGCACTTAGAGGCTCAAAGGAAGGACGAATAGAAAGTAAAAAAAGGACATCATGCTCTTTAAGAGCATTCCATTCTGATCTCATCTGTCCTCTATAACTAGAAATGCTAAAAGTAATTTCTGCTGTCACAGCAGCTGGCTTGACTTCTCCAATATTTGGCTGTTTTACCTCACTGATCTTAAAATCTTTGATCGGCACTGCCATCCTTGACCAACCACGAAAAGCAGTTTCTCCTTCATTATTAATGTATGCATGAAGATGCGGAACAACCTCCTGAATATCCTCACGAATCTCATATGTTGATTCGAGACGAAAGAGATTGAAATTTCTGAGGAGATAATCATGTAATGTTAAAAATTGTAAGTTCAGTTTTGGAAGGGCCAGACAACCTTCTCCAGAGTAATTGATGCTTGGCACAAGGCTTTCATCCCACATGATGAGCTCATTTGGGTACAGTGGAAGGGCATTTATTTTTTCCTTTTGAGACTGTTGCTTTTCAAAAAAGGAAACCATGACTTCAATAAGGAAATCAACCCTTTCAGACCATGGATCATCCCTTGAAACCAGCTTCAGCTGCAAAACAGAAAAATATATCAGTAAAACAGAAGTTTACAATATCCATAGTGATGAGTTCATAACTCAGCACACACCCGAAAAGAAAAGAGAGAAAATGGAGAACAGTAAATTGGAAAGCTGACATTCCTCAAGCAAGTAATTAGCTAACTCAGAGACAAAGGAAAATACAGATTGCAACAGGTATGTCCTCAAAACAGAAAAGGCATGGACAGACAATGTTCACTTGAGTACTCACTAGCAGAAATAAATACCAATCCAGGGAAAAAAATTTCAAACTATGGAATCTTAACTAGCATGCCTATCAATGTCATACATACCTTTGAACAAACCAAATTCTTCAATTCACCAGGAGAAAGAACAGACAATTTCTTTGAGAGATCATTGCGCTTGTCAATCGAACCAATGTTAGCCAATGCAAGCTCTTGCAACTACAAGCAAAAAGGGGAGAAATATTCAGAACACTAGCACCAATCTATAGAGGAAAACACAGAAAAGAATGCAGCAACTCCTTTAAACCAGAGTCTCTTTATTTCTCTGATTATATACAGACCTTAGGAACCTTTTTAAATGCAAGTAGCTGGAAAGATTGCACGCGTTCGTAATGAGATTGAAGCACCTCATCATCTGTCAGTTGTGTCCCAACATGATCATTAATCTCAAATCCTTCATAAAACTGCAGCAAGTCAACCAACTGTGCAAAGAGTTTCCCCTTCTCGTGTCTATACAGAGCACTCAAGTGGCATTTGGCAACTACAGCCACATCAGAAACAAGCGGCCTCAAGTACCTACAATCACAACAAGATAGAAACAATGTACAATCACAACAAGACAGAAACAACGTAATAAATAGAGAAGAAAAACTATAGGGCATGAAGGACTGAGCTCTAACTCTCATGATCCAAACATATAACGGCAATAGGATAAAACTTACTATCAGTTCAAAAATTAAGCATCAAACAGAGCGGGGAAAGGAAATGAACATATTTGCAAAATATACCTCCTTGTTGGTAGTTGGCTTAAGAGGTCAATAAGAAATTCCATAAACCTCTCACAGTACAAAACACAAGCATCATCGACACGCATAGCATCAGCAAGGTGATAATCTTCATTCATAATAGGATCCGGGGCTAAAACCTTGGAATCAAGTATCTAGAACAGGCACAAAAATAAAATTAAAAGTTTCATTAATTCCTCAGTATTGACAATCAAAGACCACAAAGCACTACTCAGAATTTATTGGTGTGAAATACAACCTCGAGGAACTCTTCAATGAGGTTTCTCAAGAACTGAACTTCAAGTGTAGTTGAAGGGTCAAATGGCTCTCCGCGTTTTGCAGCCTCTTTGGCCTCCCTCTTGATCATCCTTTTCCATTTCCTGATCAAATCAGGATTAAAACAAAGTTCCATCTGCGAATGAAAATGAAAATCAAGCACAATAAAATACAGGTCACATAAAAATTCGGATGATAACAGAAACATATTTTCAAAATAGACAACATATGTGTTACCTGAAAACGACCGTAGGACAGACTGTGCCAAGATTGCAAACTTGCTAACCTAAGGACAGTATCGCTCACGATCTCATCTTCCAAACTCTGTCACCAAAAAAAAAAAAAAAAAAAAAAATCAGTATTGTATAATATTAAGTACTTTGCCGCATCACCCAAATCAATTGAGTACTTCACTACAATATTCATATCCTTAAACGAAATAAGTGCATCAAGACTTAATTGTATGTTTATAACTACATTCAGTGATTAATCTCATTACACATATGACCAATATACAAAACTGATGCTGTGTCAAGATAACTGAACCATGTGTGCGAGCTAAACTTCTACTAAGGTCAAATCATATACTATTAACAATAGATGATGTGCACAAAAGGTATCTTATCTCTTTATGTATAAAAGATAAGATGTGTCAGCATTGAAGCCAAAACCAGAACTTGAATAAATTTTTATGCTCAGATAAATTTTATGACGAATAATTTGAAAGTATAAAACAAGCAGACAAGAACAGCAACCTACAGTTGACAAAAGCAAATTATGAATGTTTCTAGACTTACGAAACGGACTGTCCAGACTAACAAACTAGAGAAAGGATAAATACACTGATGCTTATGGATGTAAAAACTAATATACCCCTCTATGGGAAGTAGCCCGCCCACAAATCTTTCTAGAACTAGACATATCGGATAAAGTATAAAACCAAACATTAGGATGCTACCATACCTGAAAGGCATTAATCATGAACACTAAATAATTTGTCTTCTCAGCTATGCTTAACTCTCTTCCCTGCAAACATAAAAGCATCAATTTAAGTCTGAAACATAAAACACCTGAAGAAGTCATTCAAATTAAATGTATCTCCTTAGTAACCTCTCCTCCTCTCCTAAAAAAACACACAAAAAATAAAAAATCTAGCATACATACATTATATTTATGGCCATATAGCAACTTTGTTGACCTTGAGTCAAATATTAGCATCTATCAGTTTCTGAATCCTCGATGACCAGATGGTTCATCATACATCATGCAAATTTGATACTGTTTATACTTTAAGTAAGCTACTTGTGTATATCTCAAAGCAAGCACGAAACGAAACAGCTACGAAGTGGACCACAATTGATTAAAATGCAATGAGCATGGCAACCATGTCCGTAATCATATACAGAACAAATGAATTGTGCACCAGCAGGTAAGCTTACCAAAGGTCAACATATAAAAACCAAACAAGGTGTGATTGCTATGCATGAACGCAACAAACTTATGGAGAGAATCACCGGAGTATTGAGTTAGAAAAACAATAGAGATTTTGTAAACTTCTCCATTCCACTTTTCAAAACTCACCAGGAAAAAGTTTTGGGACAAAATCATATGAAAAAATAGACAGGAGAACAGAAAGTGGGACACTACTATGAGAACATGCCAGCACAAGCCAAAATCCAAAAGCACTATTGGGTGAGAAGGTAGCTTAATTGTTGGAGAGGGTTCGCTTGTGCGCCTCCCTTTGGGGATCAGTGTCATCAGAGATTCAGAGTTTAAGGAGAGCTCATTTTCTGTTATATTTTCAAATGCATGATGTTATTTCTTAATATGTCTTCAAAGCGTTTTGTGGTATTTCTGATGTAGGTAAATGATAGTTTGTTTTGGTTTTTCCTCTCGAGGATATAGTGTCCTTGATAATGTTTCATCATCATGAAGAAGGAATCACACAAACCACTCCAACTATATTAATATACCAATACTATAATGCACAAACTATGATTGTCACTTAAGTTTCATAGCACCAAATACACGTCACTAATACTGATTTTCTTGATAATGAAATTAGGATTAAAGTAGAATCCTTTTCACCATTATTCATACATGAGGAAGCAATCCTGTTGACCATTATTCATGCATGAGGAAATATGGCAATCAGATAAAACGAGCACAAACCGATTTAAGCCGAAGAACCCTCTCAAGGAATCCTTTGAACACATCTTTCCGGTCATAAAAGCACGCCCAAGCTGCCACATTCTCTCGAAACTGCAATTCCAAAGTTGAGATACACAAGTTCAATCATAATTGTTAGTTGCAATATTACCAAGAAATGCATAACCATTAAACCAGTTTATAAATGCTACATATCAATAATTTCAACGTTCAGGACCAACTTTTGGGGACCAACTACCAGAAAAATGAAAGAATAGTTCCACTATCTAACCCGAAAAATAACTACTTGGATTAGTTTTCTAGCCAACAGCTTCTTAGCAACCAGAGATACCCTAATCTCAGTACAGAAACATCAAAATTACAATTACAAAACACAGTACCTTCTCATTGACAATGAGAATCATGGACATAACGTGCTCGAAGGTCGCGGTTTCGGGGTCAAAATTTGGCCACAGATAGTTCTCCAAGTACTGACTGACCTCCAGAATCATCACCCTCTGTGACGGGACGGCCCTTCTCTGACCCTCTTCAACTGACAACTCCGTCCGATAAATCACCTTCACTAGCTCCGGTTCGAAGGGCTTCTTGGGCTTCGACGCGTCTAGGGTTTTGGACCAATTATCGGCGGCAATCATCGTGAGCCGGTCCCGCTGAATCTCCGACAGGGTTATCGAGCTAGGAAGCGCCGAACCGGGCTTGGCCTCGACCGGGTACTCGAGCGGGTACTCGGCGACATGGTGGCGCTTGAAATCGTACGGCCCTGTTCCATACACCTTCGTCATTGCCACTCGCTCGCTGATCTAGAACCCAAGTTAGGTTTTTGGGGTTTTAAAATGAGCTGAGGTTTTTGGGAAAATTAGGGCTTAGATATTCGGGTTTTTGAATCTTGGCTCTGTTTGTGTTGGGGAGTGCTAACTTCACAATGAGTGTTACGAAAGACAATTTATATAGCCAAAACTTATCCTTTAATGTGGAAGCCATATTTGTGTGCTCACACTAAAATGCTGAGTTTTCTCGACTCTTAAAATGAAGGTTGGTTTGGTATTGCTTGATTTGAAAAAAAGTTGTTTTTACTGTACTGAGAATAAATATCTGTGAAATAAAATAGTATAGTGTTTGGTAAATTTTTTTGTAAAAATGCTTTTGAAAAAAAAAAAAAAAAAAAAAAAAAAGCAGATGATAATGTTTGGTAAACTTTTACGTAAAACAGTTATGACTATTTGAAATGACCAAAAAGGTATAATACTAAATGTGTTATGACAAGCCACGACGTCGTCATTCGTTGGTAAAAATCTTTAAAGTTCCCATACTCTTTGGTTGTTGGTAAAAATCCTTAAAGTTCCCATACTCTTTGGTTGTCATCGAAAAACACTGACTTGACTACTGGAAAGTAAGTTTCAACACCATGGAAATATAACTAAAATCTTTGAATCCTAAAGAAACTTTTAAGTAAATATTTTTAATCAATACAAGTTATCCGTAATGGGAGTTTGATTGGAGCTCTTTGGCTTGTTTTACTGGTGATTTCATTTAATTATTCTATTGTTATAAGAGTTATCATTGATGTGGGTTTTCTTAATTTTCTTTCCCACCAAAACCGAATCAACTTCGTGGATCCAGTTGCCGTCGATTTTTCCGGTGACAAGTCATAAAATTCAGTTGCTCTGTGTGTGGTATGGGTGGGTATTGCATCAAAGGGAGGTTTATTTCTTCGCTAGATTTTTTTTTTTTTTTTTTTTAAAGAACTATGACCATAATTAATAGGTTCATATATACCGATTTTAATTTTTACCCAATGAATCCAGATCCATTCATTAGCTTGCAAAAGTTGCATACTTTGTTGTTGGTGAATGAATCGGCAAAACAAAAGTAGCATACTTTTGTCCAGGAGGGTTTAGGCTTTCAAGTTTATATTGTATTTTATTTTGGGGGTATTTGAGTCTTTTTAAGTGTGATTTTGGCTAAATTTGAAATTATATAGAAAAATTGGTATTTATGAAATTGAGGATTAAAGTTTAGCCATTTATGATAAATACTTGTCACAAAATTAAAGATTGCTGAAGGTAAGATCTCATTTATAAATTTATAAATAAAAATGAATACTACTAAACTATAATAATAACTAGCGAAATTCATATCATTTGATTTATAAAATTTGATTTAAAAATTTAGTCTCTTTAGCATTGCCCTACATTTAATATCTCTTAAAAGCCAATTTTTTTCCTAAGAACATCTCTGTGAAACCCCGTCCCAAATTTAGTGTATTTTCATATTAACGGATTTATGAAATTACCGAATTACCCTTGGTGTATTTTCATTAAATTATTCTTATGTACTTATCGCCACAAATGCATAGGCGTGCATGGATTCGAATTTAGAACTATAACGAAGATTTTACGTTTGAAACATCAAACGTTTTCGGATATTTTTGTGTTTCGTCTTTAGTGACCTTGTTTTGTGAGTCACTAGGGGCCACATGTCCCCTCCTTTCTTTTCCATCCGTGACCCCCTCCCCTTTTTTTTCTTTTTCTGATTTTTTTTTTTTTTTGCAAGGACTCTATCTCCCTCACTTTCTCTTCTTCTCTCTAGCTCTTCCCGAGATCTTTCTCTCATTCTCTCTGCGATCTCACTCTCCTCTCTCTAAACTCACTCTCACCACTACAACGATCCCAAGATTTGGACGTTGAACCTCGAAACCTAGCAAAAAACATGGCACCTTAACCATGACAGCCACGGTGCACCCTCACCCGACGAACTTCGGCAATTTTTGTGAATTTTTCGATGAAGGTAAACTTCTAGAAACTCTTAGGATGTGTTTTAAAGATAGATCGAAGCTTGTTTTAAGTAGTACATACATGTTAATCGTAGAAAATAGCTTGGAGTAGCTTTTCCTAGTTTTCCGGCGAGCACCACCACTTTCGAGGCATTTTCCAGCCAAAGCAGGACGAGTCAGCCATCATGCAAGGTACCATTATCTTCATCTTGTTGAGTACTACAACTTTGGTTTTTGAATCACTCGATTTGGTTGAATATTGAAAAAGTTATAGGTGTTTGAAGTTATGCCCAGAAACCGGCCAAACCTTGGCTTGAAAACAGGTCGAACCCGACCCACCACCTTTGTCCAACCTAATTGGCTAGCCCAATCCATTAAACCTGAGACCCAAACTAGGCCTTTGGGCCATGCAAATCGGGCCTTCGGCCCAATGAACCCCAGGCTCAAACCTTAGGGAACCCAAGCCCAGGCCACACGTGAGTGACGCGTGGGCATGTGTGTGGGCGTGCGTGAAGGGCCGATTATGCCGGCACGTGGAGCATAGGCGCCTCCGCTAAAGGTATTGTGCTCCATCGCCGTCCACGATGGCGCCAGAGACTTTTTCGGCGACCCATCTCGGCGCGTGGTCGTACTCAAGGTTCCTCATTATGTTTTTCGACGTCCTAATTCCATTTATGACATCCGTTTTCAGAAACTCAATTGTTATGATAGAGTTTTATTAATTGGACCCTTTATGTGCTTAGGTGCGATTATTAGCAGCGTTTCCATCCTTCTTATTTCGCACGGCTTTTCGACAAAGGAGTATCTGTGAGTAGATCCTTTCCAAAATGCATGATTTACTATTAGAAATGCATACATGAAAAACATGATTTCATGGTTACGTTTTATGAAACGTTTTTGAGTAAATTAGATTTACACTTTATGGTTTTACTAAAAATATTTTGGAATACATACTTTATTGATTTTTACGTTCTCTGTAGTATATATGATTGATGACTATATACTATGAAGATATTTTAAAATATGATGTTTGAGCTACTGAACTCCTTAAGATATATGTACTTATGTTGGAAATATTATATTCAATGTTTTTGTGCTTATCTAGTGGTCATTATTCTGTCTATAGGCGAAGATACTTATGTTGGCTTCAACCTGGTGATGTAGTGGCCTACAGGTAAGAAGATATTCATATGTTGATGCACAAAATCGGCGAGGACTTTGGTACAACAGAAAGTGTCAAGTTTGTGACCTTCGCTAGGTTGCTCTGGTCATTAGTGTGGATAAGTATGTAAATGAATAGAGATAGGGAAGCAAATAACACAAGATGTACGTGGTTCACCCAGATTGGCTACGTCCACGGAGTAGAGGAGTTCTCATTAGTTGTGAAGGGTTTACACAAATACATAGGTTCAAGCTCTCTTTTAGTGAGTTCTAATGAATAGTTTAGTACAAATGACATTAGGGATTATTGTGGGAGAATGATCCCCTTTTATAGAAGAGAGTTTCTAGCTTTGTTCTGACATTGACACGTGTCGTGTTGTGATTGGCGTCTGATATCGACACGTGTTGCGCTGTGATTGGCCTCTGATACCAACATGTGTTGTGTTATGATTGGCCTCCTGGTTGGAGGAAAAGTCTTGTGGGTCCTTAACGGTATACTTTTGACCGGTATTTAGTAGTTTCGGGATTGGTCAAGTATGGTAAAAACAGTGCTCCCCTAAGTTCCCGAGTGAGGGAAGCTCCTCGGTTGAAGACTTGCAAGATCCAAGCCATTGAGTAATCACGAAACTTCTAAATACCGAAGTGTGGTGTCGTCTTCACTTGCCTTCTCTATCTTGTAAGTAGATGTGGCATCTTCTCTTGGAAGTATTTTTCCTTCATCCATGAGTGGTATCTTTAGTTGGCGTTGACGCACAAGGTAATGTATCATTTTCATTTGAAGCTTACTTGTAGTTTCGAGTTTGGTCAAGTGCGATATAAACCATATAGTAGGAGTCCACCAAGTCTCTAAGCGAGGAGATCTATCGAATGAGGTGACAGACAAGGTAAGCAATCAGGGTTCCAACCAATCAGTCTCAGATCGGTAGGTTGATCTTGGGTTCCGGCTGATTGTACTCATTATCCCTGTCTCTCATTCAGCAATAAGGATAAAGAGAAGAAACAGGGAGAAGAGATGATATGAGGTACTCTTGTTTTTGGAGAAGACGGACTAATCGGCACGTGTTTTGTTGTACTTGACTTTCCACATGTGTATTCTTGAACTGGGCTAGAGGATTTTCTGGTTTCCTCCAAAGGAGCGAGCCAACTCGAGAATTTGAGGGTCAAAACAAGTCCGTCAAACCTGGAGTATGTTCGATCCTGATGATATAGGATACTTTTGTTGTTTGACAAAGTAGTAGAAGTGGTATGGCGAAGCTTTGTTCTTCGACAACGGTGTTAGCAAATGGTTGTTGATGTTTCTCGATCTCTTCAATTAAAGCAATGACGCCAAGCTTGGATTTTTTATTTTGTTGAAGTTTGTATGTTGAAACTTCGTGGGTGGACCCTGTAGGTTGAAGTAGTGCTCCCTTAATTTCTTGAGTGAGGAAAACTTTTCTGTTGGGGACTTGAAAAATCCAAGGCATTGAGTAGTCGCGAAATTTCTGAGTACCAAGGTGTAGTGGTATATAGTAGGAGTCCTCCAAGTCTCCGGTCGAGTGAGGTGTCTTGCTAGTAGACAATTTTCCAAACAAAACTTCACCATTTTCCTTTCTAAGTGGTTGCCCAAAACTCCCCATTCATATATATTTGATATGAAAGTTGTTTAGGCCCAAAGAAAGAAAGGTCTAGGCTCATTTCTTTCTTTTCTTTTCTTTTTTTCTTTTTCTTTTTTTTTTTTTTTTTTGGAATTTTCGAATTTTTGAATTTTCGAAAATGTTTTTTTTTTTTTTTTTTTTTTTTTTTATGTGGTGAAGCTTTGATGTTGAAGTTTTGGTGTTGAAGCTTTTGTGTTGAAACTTTGTAGTTGAGAGTTGAACCTTTGTAGTGAAGTTTTTGATGTTGAAGCTTTTGTGTTGAAGCTTTGTAGTTGAGAGTTGAACCTTTGTAGGTGAAACTTTGGTGTTGAAGATTTGTTGGGCACCATAAATTGATTTTGTTTCACATTATCTTGATCAAGAGTGTGAAGTTTTTGAGAATTGTAGTTGCTCTCCATTGATGAAGCTTTGTTTGATGTTGAAACTTTGTAGGTGAAGCTTTTGTGTTGAAGCTTTGTTAGGCACCATAAATTGATTTTACTTCATACTATCTTGATCAAGAGTGTGTGAAGCTTTTGAGAATTGTAGTTGCTCTCCATTGATGAAGCTTTGTTTGATGTTGAAACTTTGTAGGTGAAGCTTTTGTGTTGAAGCTTTGTCGGGTACCATAAATTGATTTTGCTTCACACTATCTTGATCAAGAGTGTGTGAAGCTTTTGAGAATTGTTGTTACATTTCCTTTATTGAAGCTTTTGTTGGCACTATAAGTTGGTTTTGCTTCACACTATCTTGATCAAGAGTGTGTGAGGCTTTTGACATTTGTTGTTGCCCTTCACTTGTTGAAGCTTTTGTTGGCACTATAAGTTGGTTTTGCTTCACACTATCTTGATCAAGAGTGCGTGAGGCTTTTGTCATTTGTTTTTGCCCTCCATTTGTTGAAGCTTTGGTGTTGAAGATTTGTAGGTGAAGCTTTGAGGTTGAAGTTTTGTTGGGCATCATGAATTGATTTTGTTTCACGCTATCTTGATCAAGAGTGTATGAAGTTTTTAAGAATTGTAATTACCCTCCATTTGTTGAAGTTGTTGAATTTCCCAATTTCCTTTTTTTTTTTTTTTTTTTTTTTTTTTTTTGGAAAATTAGAAATTTGAAAATGTGGGAGAGACAACATATACAAATTTTGCTTCCACACTGTTGAGCAAGAGATTGTGATGCAAGCCACACTTTGTAGTAGTCGAAGGTTTGGATGAACCATATAAATTGAATTTGCTTCGAACAGTCTTGATCAAGAGTGTGTGAAGCTTTCTACGAGCTGTAGTGTTTGCATTGTTACAGAGGAGAAATGTCTGAAGCAGATGTACGAGGGATGAAAAGCTTGATCTTCGTATAACATGCACTGAAGCCGTTGTTGGCTTGCAATAAGACTTTGTTGGTGACTATAACTCTTGTTAGGCATAAGTGCTCCCCTAGTTGAGTTGTAAAGCTTGAGGGTTTTTGATTATTTGTGAATGCTAAGAGTTCATGTGTACAAGTTGTACCACTCGTCTTCTAGTTTGTGGAATGAATGGTGGGTTACTTTCATCACTCGGTTAGTGGTACGAATGTGAGTTCCTTTATCACCTTTCATCACATTTCATCACCTGGTTGGTGACACGAAGATGAGTTCCTTCTTCACCTGGTTGGTGGCATGAGAGGCAAGTTGCCAAATGATGTTAGAATACGGGTTGTACATTTCATCACCTAGTTGGTGGCACGAAGATGAGTTCCTTCTTCACTCGGTTGGTGACATGAGTGGCAAGTTGCCAAATGATATTAGAGTATAGGTTGTACATTTTATGACCTGGTTGGTGGCACGAAGGACAATATAGGTTGTACATTTCATCACCTCGATGGTGGCATGAAGATAAGTTCTTTCTTCACATTTCATCACTTGGTTGGTGAGAATAAGGGCAAGGTGTCGAGGCATATTGTAGTAAGTGTCGAATGACACAAAGTATGTTGAATCCTTTCGAAGCACAGTTGGCTTATGTATGGATGTGTTGGAATATATGATGTTTATGTTAATTGACATAAGTGATGCTTATGAATGTTTTGCTATGCATGAAGGGATCCATGCTTTCGATATGTGAACCATGTTGGTTGTAACACTTAGTATCACATACTTTGTGTCAAAGTACACATGTTGAAGCTTTGAGTTGGAGTATAGGGGTAGGTCAGCGTAGACCAAGTGTTCTAATGCTAGGAATGCAAAAGACTCAGAGAAGTTGTCTGAATTCCCTCTTCTTTAAATATTTGTCGAATGGTTTGTGTGACAAAAGATCTCAAGTGGTTGAGAGTCAAAACATTTGTAATGTGTATGCCTTCTTATAATAGCATTTCCTTCAGTACCCAGTCCTGCACTTTGAAAAAGTGAGGCTTGGCCCCATAGTCATAATAGTCAATGGTATGTTCACCCCTGGTTGTCTTGATACAAACTTGTATCCCTCTTGTTGTAATAGGCTTGCTGAGAGTAAAAATTCTTCCTCTTACCAAGCAACAAATACGTTTGGTGACTTAGCGAGTAGTTAAATGAGGTAGGAGATGATGCAATGGTGTCTGAATGGCCAAGATCTCCTCACTTGGTAGAACTTGACTTCTACTTCCCACTTGTTGATAGGGGTTAACCATATGGGGGTTCCCTTGGTATATCTTTACTTCGGCAGATGCGTGGCTGTAAACCTGTGCCATCACCCCAGAGTAAGTATTCCAAGTGTTGGCATTGATCATGTACTTGAAAAAACAATCACGTAGGCCTGCTGTGAAGGCTTTGAGGGCGGTCTTGTCATCTACCACAGCGCAGCAAGATTACTTATGGCTGAAGCGGCCGGCATATTTTCGTAGTGGCTCGTCCGGCTTCTGGCGAATATTGTACAAGTCATCTGTGGAATGCAAGCGATCTGTCTGGAAGATGTGTTGAGAGATAAACAGTTTCCTCAGTTCCTCGAATGAGTTAATTGTCTCAGGTGGAAGACGGCAATACCAATTTAGAGCTCCGCCAGAGAAGGTAAAAGGGAAGAGAAGACATCGTTCTTTGTCGGTGCGCATCCGATATGCCATGGTGGACTCAAAGAGGTTAAGGTGTTCAATCGTATCCTCCCTTCCAGTGTAAAGCTGTAAGCCAAGCTTCTGCTTCGTCTTTGTTTGGAGGGGGTGTCGAGGATCCTCCTTGTGAGAGGGTCAGGCCTAGGTTGGTTCTAGTCAGGTATTTCGGCTTGACGTTCGGCCTTCAACTTGTTTACTTCCTTAAGGAGTTTTAAGACAAGGGGGTCCTGAGTGGAGTCAGGTACTGCTGGATCATTCTTCCGTAAGTCTCCATCTCCTCTTAGAAGTAGGAAAGCTTGATTAAGGGCATGTGATTTTTCTTTGAACTCACCATACTGACTTCCAGGGCGAGCTTGTCGAAACACCCCCGAATCCCCCGTACCTTCATATTCCTCTAGGACATGTCGCTTATTCCCTAGATCGGTAGTTGGCCTGGGCCATAGGAGATTACTAAATCTTTCAGAAACCCTTGGGTCATTGACCTTCAAGCTTATATGGATGGGGTTCTCTCGACGTTGCCTCAGGAAGTCCCGACAATCGCGATAAACGACTTTTGATCCTTCCACTCCTTCTGCAAGAAGGTGCCTTCCTCCACTTTTCCTACTTCGGGTCGAGGCAGCTGGGTCGAGAGAGATCTCATGTTGATCAACACCTTGATGAGTAACTCGCTCCCCATTAGGAATATCCATGTTGAAGGCAGGTGATCCCCCGTGTTGGGGGCATCCAGGTGGTGGTTGACTTCCCCGGAGGCGATGAGTTCGTGTGTTTGCGTATGCCTAGCTTCATGGAGCATTCCGAAGAGTTTCTCATACTGCTCCTGGAGGATCTCATTCTTGTTGTTCTAAGCCTCTAGCTCATCGACTTTAGCCTGAAGAGCAAACCTATTTCGTTCCTTCTTTTGTTGCTTTGCACTAAGTGCGAGGGGGTGTCGTTCTGCGTGCTGTGGCTCCCTTCACTCCCCATGTTGGAGAAGAGTGCCTGGTCGAAAGAAAGTGTGCGAATGGTGGAAACCAGCTTGACAAAGCTGGAGAGAGTAGGAATAAGTGCGATTCCCACAAACGGCGCCAAATGTTGATGCACAAAATCGGCGAGGACTTTGGTACAACAGAAAGTGTCAAGTTTGTGACCTTCGCTAGGTTGCTCTGGTCATTAGTATGGATAAGTATGTAAATGAATAGAGATAGGGAAGCAAATAACACAAGATGTACGTGGTTCACCCAGATTGGCTACGTTCACGGAGTAGAGGAGTTCTTATTAATTGTAAAGGGTTTACACAAATACATAGGTTCAAGCTCTCTTTTAGTGAGTTCTAATGAATAGTTTAGTACAAATGACATTAGAGATTATTGTGGGAGAATGATCCTCTTTTATAGAAGAAAGTTTCTAACTTTGTTCTGACATTGACACATGTCGTGTTGTGATTAGCGTCTGATATCGACACGTGTTGCGCTGTGATTGGCCTCTGATACCAACATGTGTCGTGTTGTGATTGGCCTTCTGGTTGGAGGAAAAGTCTTGTGGGTCCTTGACGGTATACTTTTGACCGGTGCTTAGTAGTTTTGGGATTGGTCAAGTATGGTACAAACATCATATATTTAGCTTCAGTCGGGTGATGTAGTTGCTTCGGTCGATTATGATACCAGTATTTAGCACATTATATACGATATATGTTTTATGAAATAATTTATTGCATGCTAAGGTTTTCAAAAAACCTATTACATATTATACTACTGAGTTTTCATAAACTTTAGGTGTTAATACGTTGATGAATAACTGTTTCAGTATTACTTATATATCAACTTCTTCCACTCATATTTTGTTTTGCGCCCCCTCAAAACCTAGGAACAAGGCATACTATCCGAGCTACGAGACATTCCCATACCAGTGACTTTGTGTCCTTCTTTCCTCTTGGACATTCTTGTAATAACACTTTCTATTACGCTTTCTGCTTGTATTTTGAATTAGTAGTATGCTCTAAACATGTCATTCATTATCATTTTTATTTTATTGACAATTGAACTTATTATATTATTTTGGAAAGGTTTCTATTTGAATATTAGATGTAGTTCGCGCGAAATTTATATGCATGTTTAGGTGTCGGCCAGCACATGGCTATCCCTCTGTCCCCTGGACATCGGGATTGGGGCGTGTCAATCTCCAATAAAGATGTTAAAAAAATGTCAAATGCAAATTTGTAGGCTTATGCAGCAATGTCAAATTTTCTTTTACTCTAACCCATATGTTTTTTTTTATTCAATTAATATTTGTTGAACCCGCTCTTCAAAATAAATAAATAAAAACTGAACTTTCATGATTTATGATTATTGCATTATTATGATCCACACAACAAAACATTTAAATATAATAATTCTACATCAAGTTTTCTCATATCTCAAATTTGGCAGCTCACAATAAAATTGTCAATCTACATAGAATTAGCATATCTGTTGGAGTTTGTATATGCATTCAAATTTTATTACGTGGCATTCCACTTATGAGATGGTCTAAACTACCTTAGCTTAAAAAATCCAATCGAGTTTGTAAATTTATCTTCACGTCTAAACTTATCAACTAGAGGGACACTTAGCAACAAACTTGTACGAAGGGAAGAACGAAGTTAAGAAAAATAGGTGAATGTTGAAATGGAACTGAACTTAAATATCTCATTACTACGATTAGTTGTATTTCTATCCAAAGGTTCTAGATCTTATATTCAAATATCTTACGCTAGATATATTTTAGGATTCTTCCGGTTTAATATGAATTCTATATAAATAAATAAATAAAAACTCTCTTACAACTAGTATAATGCTTCCATAGTGCATTCTCTGCTCTCTAGTATTGAATTCTATATACATAAATAAAAAAACTCTCTTGCAACTAGTATAACGCTTCCTTAATGCATAGTCCTTCTCTAGTATTGAATTCTAAAATATTTATACTAACATATCCGTCGAAGAGCTTTAATCAATATCACACTGGTAATTTAAATTAATTATGGTTGCTTCTTCTTGTTTGTAGATGGTCAATTCACACAATTCAACTATAGGAAAACTAAACTTTGAGTTTTAATGATAAGGACAAAATAAATGGTAAAGTGAATAGTACCAAGATTGACTTTTTAATGTAAAAATGTGGTTTTTCGTTCAAGTGAATAGTACTGTGAACTTTTCGTTAAAACTCCCTTCAACTATTCACGATGATGCTGAATTTTTATTCCAACACTTGCCTAGGAAAGGGAATTGGATCCTATAGGATTCCCACATTTAATCATTCATTATGTATCGTACGGTCATAAATCATTTGATGTTTTTTATTTAAAATTAAACACAAATAGCATCTGACGAAAACTGATCATACGATGTACGATGAACAGTTACATTTGAGAAGAAATAGAAAAGAAATGACCTGAATGCGTTGTGACTTATAAATAGGAAGATGAAGAGATAACGGGCGCTGGATGTTCATGTTTGGCTTTTACAGTATCTATAGAGTGAGCACTGTGAACTACCTGCTTCAAAAAGATAGTTGTAAGAATGAAAGTTCAACCTCGATCAGAATACAGATAAGATCAAAAAGGCCAACGACTAGAAGTGAGAATCCAGCTCAACGGACTATTGAGCAGCATGGTTCCCACATTTAATCATTCATCATGTATCGTACGGTCAGAAATCATTTGATTTTTTTATTTAAAATTAAATACAAATAGTATCTGACGAAAATTGATCATATGATGTATGATGAACAATTACATTTGAGAAGAAATAGAAAAAAAATGAGTCGAATGCGCTGTGACTTATAAATAGGAAGATGAGGAGATAACGGGCGCTGGATGTTCATGGTTGGCTTTTACAATATCTATAGAATGAGCACTGTGTACTATCTGCTTTGTTGATGCACAAAATCGATGAGAACTTTGGTACAACAAAAAGTGTGAGGTTTATGACCTTCACTAGGTTGCTCTGGTCATTAATGTGGCTAAGTATGTAAATGAATAGAGATAGGGAAGCAAACAACACAAGATGTACGTGGTTCACCCAGATTGCCTACGTCCACGAAGTAGAGGAGTTCTCATTAGTTGTGAAGGGTTTACACAAATACATAGGTTCAAGCTCTCTTTTAGTGAGTTCTAGTGAATAGTTTAGTACAAATGACATTAGGGATTATTGTGGGAGAATGATCCCCTTTTATATAAGAGAGTTTCTAGTTTTGTTCTGACATTGACACGTGTCGTGTTGTGATTGGCCTCTGAAATCGACACGTGTCGCGCTGTGATTGGCCTCTGATACCGACATGTGTCGTGTTGTGATTGGCCTCCTGGTTCGAGGAAAAGTCTTGTGGGTCCTTGACGGTAAGCTGTTGACTGGTGCTTAGTAGTTTCGGGATTGATCAAGTATGGTACAAACAGTGTTCCCCTAAGTTCCCGAGTGAGGGAAGCTCTTCGGTTGGGGACTTGCAAGATCCAAGCCACTGAGTAATCACGAAACTTCCTAGTACCGAAGTATGGTGTCGCATTCACTTGCCTGCTCTGTCCTGTAAGTAGATGTGGCATCTTCTCTTGGAAGTACTTTTCCTTCATCCATGAGTGGTATCTTTAGTTGGCGTTGACGTACAAAGTAATGTATCATTTTCATTTGAAGTTTACTTGTAGTTTAAGGTTTGGTCAAGTGCGATACAAACCATATAGTAGGAGTCCCCCAAGTCTCTAGGCGAGGAGATCTGCCGAAGGAGGTGACAGACAAGGTAAGCAATCAGGGTTCCAAACAATCAGTCTCAAATCGGTAGGTTGATCTTGGGTTCCGGCTGATTGTACTCATTTTCCCTGTCTCTCATTTAGCAACAAGGATAAAGAAAAGAAACAGGGAGAAGAGATGATATGAGGTACTTTTGTTTTTGGAGAAGACGGACGAATCGGCACGTGCTTTGTTGTACTTGACTTTCCACAGGTGTATTCTTAAACTGGGCTGGAGGGTTTTCTGGTTTCCTCCAAAGAAGCGAGCCGACTCCAGAATTTGAGGGTCAAAACAAGTCCGTCAAACCTGGAATATGTTCGATCCTGATGATATGGGATACTTTTGCTGTTTGACAAAGTAGTAGATATGGTATGGCAAAGCTTTGTTCTTCGACAATGGTGTTAGCAAAAGGCTGTTGAGGCTTCTCAATCCCTTAATTTCTTAAGTGAGGAAAACTTCTCGATTGGGGACTTGAAAAATCCAAGGCATTGAGTAGTCGTGAAATTTCTGAGTACTAAGGTGTAGTGGTATATGGTAGGAGTCCTCCAAGTCTCCGGTCGAGGGATGTGTCTTGCTAGTAGGCAATTTTCCAAACAAAACTTCGCCATTTTCTGAGTAACAAGGTGTAGTGGTATATGGTAGGAGTCCCCCAAGTCTCCGGTCGAGGAATGTGTCTTGCTAGTAGGCAATTTTCCAAACAAAACTTCACCATTTTCCTTTCTAAGTGGTTGCCCAAAACTCCTCATTCATATATATTTGATATGAAAGTTGTTAGACCCAAAGAAAGGGAGGCCTAGGCTCACTTTTTTTTTTTTTTTTTTTTTTTTTTAATGGGTGAAGATTTGTAGGTGAAACTTTTGTGTTGAAGCTTTGTAGTTGAAGCTTTTGTGTTGAAGCTTTGTAGGTGAAGCTTTTGTATTGAAGCTTTGTGGGTGAAGCTTTGGTGTTGAAGCTTTTGTGTTGAAGCTTTGATGTTGAAGGTTTTGTGTTGAAGCTTGTAGGTGAAGCTTTGTAGGTAAAACTTTTGTGTTGACGTTTTGTAGGTGAAGCTTTTGTGTTGAAGTTTTATAGGTGAAGCTTTTGTGTTGAAACTTTTGTATTGAAGCTTTGTTGGGCACCATAACTTGATTTTTCTTCACACTATCTTGATCAAGAGTGTGTGAAGTTTTTGAGAATTGTAGTTGCTCTCCATTAATGAAGCTTTGTAGGTGAAGCTTTTGTGTTGAGACTTTATAGGTGAAGTTTTTGTGTTGAAGTTTTGTAGGTGAAGCTTTTGTGTTGAGGTTTTGTAGGTGAAGCTTTTGTAATGAAGCTTTGTAGGTGAAGCTCTTATGTTGAAACTTTGTAGGTGAAGCTTTTGTGTTGAAGCTTTGTAGGTGAAGTTTTTGTGTTGAAGCTTTGTTGGGCACTATAAATTGATTTTGCTTCACACTATCTTGATCAAGAGTGTGAAGCTTTTGAGAATTGTAGTTGCTCTCCATTAACGAAGATTTGTAGGTGAAGCTTTTGTGTTGAGGCTTTGTTAGGCACTATAAATTGATTTTGCTTCACACTATCTTGATCAAGAGTGTGTGAAGTTTTTGAGAATTGTAGTTGCCCTTCACTTGTTAAAGCTTTTGTTGGCACCATAAATTGATTTTGCTTCACATTATCTTGATCAAGAGTGTGTGAGGCTTTTGACATTTGGTATTGCCCTTCACTTGTTGAAGCTTTTGTTGGCACCATAAATTGATTTTGTTTCATACTATCTTGATCTAGAGTGTGTGAGGCTTTTGACATTTGTTGAAGTTGTTGAATTTCCCTTTTTTTTTTTTTTATTTGGGAAAATTAGAAATTTGAACATGTGGAAGAGACAAAGTATACAAATTTTGTGGAAGACTGTTAAGCAAGAGATTGTGATGCAAGCCACACCTTGTAGTAGTCAAAAGTTTGGATGAACCATATAAATTGAATTTGCTTCGAACAGTCTTGATAAAGAGTGTGTGAAGCTTTCTATGAGTTGTAGTGTTTGCATTGTTACAGAGGAGAAATGTCTGAAGTAAATGTAAGAGGGCTGAAGAGCTTGATCTTCGTATACCATGCACTGAAGCCGTTGTTGGCTTGCAATAAGACTTTGTTTGTGACTATAACTCTTATTAGGCATAAGTACTCTCCTAGTTGAGTTGTGAAGCTTGAGGGTTTTTTATTATTTGTGAATGCTAGGAGTTCACATGTACAAGTTGTACCACTCGTCTTTTGGTTGGTGGAATGAATGGTGAGTTACTTTCATCACTTGGTTAGTTGTACGAATGTGAGTTCCTTTATCACCTTTCATCACATTTCATCATCTGGTTGGTGGCACGAAGATGAGTTCCTTCTTCACTTGGTTGGTGGCATAAGTGGCAAGTTGCCAAATGATGTTAGAGTACGGGTTGTACATTTCATCACCTGGTTGGTGGCACGAAGATGAGTTCCTTCTTCACGTGGTTGGTGGCATGAGTGGCAAGTTGCCAAATGATGTTAGAGTATGGGTTGTACATTTCATCATCTGGTTGGTGGCACGAAGATGAGTTCCTTCTTCACTTGGTTGGTGGCATGAGTGGCAAGTTGCCAAATAATATTAGAGTACGAGTTGTACATTTCATCACCTAGTTGGTGGCATGAAGGAGAGTACTAGTTGTACACTTCATCACCTATTTGGTGGCATGAAAATAAGTTCCTTCTTCACCTGGTTGGTGGCATGAGTGGCAAGTTGCCAAATGATATTAGAGTACAGGTTGTACATTTTATCACCTGGTTGGTGGCATGAAGATGAGTTCTTTCTTTACATTTCATCACTTGGTTTGTGAGAATAAGGGCGAGGTGTTGAGGCACATTGTAGCAAGTGTTGAATGACACAAAGTATGTTGAACCATTTCAAAGAACAGTTGGCTTATGTATGAATGTGTTGGAATGTATGATGTGTATGTTGATTGACATAAGTGATGCTTATGAATGTTTTGCTATGCATGAAGGGATCCATGCTTTCGATATGTGAACCATGTTGGTTGTAAGACTTAGTATCACATGCTTTGTGTCAAAGTACGCATGTTGATGCTCTGAGTTGGAGTATAGGGGTAGGTCAGCATAGACCAATTGTTCTAATGCTAGGATTGCAAAAGACTCAGAAGAAGTTGTCTGAATTCCATCTGCTTTAAATATTTACCAAATGGCTTGTGTGACAAAAGATCTCATGTGGTTGAGAATCAAAACATTTGTAATGTATATGCCTTTTTATAATAGCATTTCCTTCAGTACCCAGTCATTCACTTTGAAAAAGTGAGGCTTGGCCCCATAGTCATAATAGTCAACGGTACGTTCACCCCTAGTTGTCTTGATACGAACTTTTATCCCTCTTGTTGTAATATGCTTGCTGAGAGTAAAAATTCTTCCTCTTACCAAGAGACAAATACGTGTGGTGACTTAGCGAGTAGCTAAATAAGGCAGGAGATGATGCAATAGGTGTCTGAATGGCCAAGATCTCCTCACATGGTAGAGCTTGACTTCCACTTCCCACTTGTTGATAGGGTTAACCATATGGATGTTCCCTTGGTATGTCCTTGCTTTGGCGGAGGCGTGGTTATCAGCATGTGTCATCACCCAAGAGTAAGTCTTCCAAGTGTTGGCATTGATCATGTACTTGAAGAAACAATCACGTAGGCCTGTCGTGAAGGCTTTGAGGGCGGTCTTGTCATCTGTCTCAATGCAGCGAGAATACTCATGGCTGAAGCGACCGGCACACTCTCATAATGACTTGTCCTGTTTATGGTGAATAGTGTACAAGTCATCTGCAGAATGTAAGCGATCGATCTAGAAGATGTGTTGAGAAACAAACAGTTTCCTTAGTTCCTTAAATGAGTCTATTGTCTCAGGTGGAAGATGGCAATACCAATTCAGAGCTCCGCCAGAGAGGGTAGAGGGGAAGAGAAGATATTGTTCTTCATCAATGTGCATCCGATATGCATAGTGGACTCAAAGAGGTTAAGGTGTTCAATCGGGTCCTCCCTTCCAGTGTAGAGTTGTAAGCCAAGCTTCTGCTTTGTCTTTACTTGGAGAGGGTGTCGAGGATCCTCCTTGTAAGAGGGCCAGGCCTAGGTTGGTTCTAGTCAGGTATTTCGGCCTGACATTCCGCCTTCAACTTGTTTACTTCCTCAAGGAGTTGTAGGACAAGAGGGTCCTGAGTAGAGTCAGGTACTGCTGGATCCTTCTTCTGTAAGTCTCCATCTCCTCTTGGCAGTAGGAAAGCTTGGTCAAGGGCATGAGATTTTTCTTTGGACTCACCGTACTGACTTCCAGGGCGAGCCTGTCGAAACGCCCCCGAGTCCCCCGTACCTTCATCTTCCTCTAGGACATGTCGCTCATTCCTTAGATTGGCAATTGGCTTGGGGCATGGAAGGGGACTGAACCTTTTAGAAACCCTTGGATCATTGACATTTGAGCTTATGTGGATGGGGTTCTCTCGACGTTGCCTCAGGAAGTCTCGACAGTCGCGATAAACGGCTTTTGATCATTCTACTCCTTCTGCAAGAAAGTGCCTTCCTCCACTTCTCCTGCTTCGGGTTGAAGCAGCTGGGTCGAGAGCGATCTCATGTTGATCAACACCTTGATGAGTAACTCGCTCCCCATTATGGATATCCATGTTGAAGGCAAGTGATCCCCTGTGTTGGGGGGCACCCAAGTGGTGGTTGACTTCCCCAGGGGCAATGAGTTCGTGTGTTTGAGTATGCCTAGCTTTATGGAGCATTCCGAAGAGCTTCTCATACTGCTCCTGGAGGATCTCATTCTTTATCGCTATCTTGTTGTTCTGAGCCTCTAGCTCATCGACTTTAGCCTGAAGAGCAAACCTCTTTCGTTCATTCTTTCGTTGCTTTGTACTAAGTGCGAGGGGGGTGTCGTTCTGCGTGCTGTGGCTCCCTTCACTCTCCATGTTGGAGAGGGGTGCCTGGTCGAAGGAAAGTGTGCGAATGGTGGAAACCAGCTTGACAAAGCTGGAGAGAGTAGGAATAAGTGCGATTCCCACAGACGACGCCAAATGTTGATGCACAAAATCGGCGAGGACTTTGGTTCAATAGAAAGTGTGAGGTTTATGACCTTCGCTAGGTTGCTCTGGTCATTAATGTGGATAAGAATGTAAATGAATAGAGATAGGGAAGCAAACAACACAAGATGTACGTGGTTCACCCAGATTGGTTACGTCCACGGAGTAGAAGAGTTCTCATTAGTTGTGAAGGGTTTACACAAATACATAGGTTCAAGCTCTCTTTTAGTGAGTTCTAGTGAATAGTTTAGTACAAATGACATTAGGGATTATTGTGGGAGAATGATCCTCTTTTATAGAAGAGAGTTTCTAGTTTTGTTCTGACATTGACACGTGTCGTGTTGTGATTGGCCTCTGATATCGACATGTGTCGTGTTGTGATTGGCCTTCTGGTTGAAGGAAAAGTCTTGTGGGTCCTTGACGGTATGCTGTTGATTGGTGCTTAGTAGTTTCGGGATTGGTCAAGTATGGTACAAACATGCTTCAAAAAGATAATTGTAAGAATGAACGTTCAACCTCGATCGGAATACATATGAGATCAAAAAGGCCAATGACTGGAAGCGGGAGTCCAGCTCAACGAACTATTAAGCAGCGTGGTTCCCACATTTAATCATTCATCATGTATCGTACGGTCAGAAATCATTTGATTTTTTTTTATTTAAAATTAAACACAAATAGTATCTGACGAAAACTGATCATACGATGTACGATAAACAGTTAGAATATAAAGATCGCTAGAATTTTGACGTATGTACACCCTCAGATAGTTGGCATAATCACTTTCAAATTGATGTATATCTAATATCATTTTTTTCCATCCCCCAATCACATCGCATCTCATCAAAACCCAAGTGTTGAGGGTTGTGTGGTTTGCCAACACAAGATCATTTGTCTCTTTAACTTTATTACAATAGATGTTTTTGCTCGATGACTTGTATATTCTGATGATAGGACATGTCAAATGAACCCAATTCATTAACTTCGTCATGAAATATAATATCATATGATGTCTCCATTTTAAATACATTGAATAATCTCTTCATGTCATGTCGGGGCCATCACAGTTGAAAATATCAGCTACCCTTGCTGCCAATCATATTAATCTCCTGACTGTTTTGGAACAGTCTTCTTCCATCACCTCTTCTCCTCGACCGTCTCTTTCCAACGCTGATTGCACTAGAGCTAATGGCTCCGCTTGCCTAATGCAGTTGCCCACTAGTGGTCAATTGTCCTGGTCCACCTTCATCATGCAACCATCTCCACTGGAAGATGATGCACATGCTCTTGTCGTCTTCGCTCTGCCTGCTCTAAACCCTAAACCTTAAACCTTAAACTAATTGTTTTTCATTTAAAGAGAGGATGATCATAAACAACCATTGGAGATACCAATCCCAACCGGTTTCAACACGTATTGTTGCTTAAAGTCTTGAAATTTGTCTTAAGCGCTATAAAAAGATAAGCACTAATAGAAATTCAAGTTTCGCAAGAGATCCTTGAAAAGTGATTATATTATGGATAAGAACTTTGATTTTGTCACGATGTTTCATTTTTGTAAACATTCTACCACACAGCAACATTCTAAACCCTTAATAATACAGTGGATCGATGAGAAAAATTATAGGAACCCACCATACAACATCAAGAACGTGAAATTAGAAATGCACATATCTCTAAATCAAAGATCTTGGAAATGAGATTTAAAGTTTGAAAATACTTTTATTTCATGCTTCAGCTATGAAAAATCGACTTTCATGTGAAGTATTGCTCTCAAACAAACACATGTTGATTTGGGTGAAATTTTATTAATCGTAATCATATGTCTGTCTACTCTGATGTTGAATTATTTTTAAATAGTTATAGGATGCCTTTAAGGGAGGGATTCTCATTTTTAATAAATGGGAATTAATTGTAAGACTCATATATCGAATTTTAAAGATCCGAATTATCTATTTTTTAAGTTGAGCTTTATAAATTATGCTTACAAAATATTAGCCAAATCGAAAATATTTGAGGTAGCAAATTGAGTTCAAAGAAATTGACTAACATTTTATTCTAAGAAAAATATTGAAATTTCATCGTGATAATTGAATAGAAAATAATTTTGAATTAAATTAAATTTTTACAAAAATAATTTATAAATTGAAACTTACAAAATAAACAATTTGAATCGTTGAAGTTAAATATGAAAAAGGTTCCACAACTGGACCTGGCTTCTCTGCCCTCCCACTTCCCATACACTTCCATCCTCTCCTCTTATTTGTACGGTTACAGTTAAGCCACATCAATATTTTATATTAATATTATTTTTTGTCTTATTATCTTTATAAAAAAATCAATATAAAATGTTAACGTGTCTTAACTATAATCACACAAAATAAGAAGAGATAAGAGTGTATAGGAAATGGGAGGGCCAAATAGCCAGGTCCTCCGCAACTAATCTGAATTTTTTTAATAAAATGGGGATCACCCAAGAAAAGAAATGGCAAACTTGATAAAGGTTTAGGAAAGTGTAGTAGGTAGAAAAGCAGAGAGGAGAGAAAGGAATATATTCAAACAAACAAGAGAGAGAAAAAGAGAGAGGTCAGGCTTTGTCCATCACCATGACTGAACAAGCGAGTTCACTTCCAAGCTTCCAGAGGTAATAAACTCTTACCTCTCTTTCTCCTATACGTTTCTCACCACCCACTTCTGCGTTTTCTGCTTTGTTGTTCATTGCTTTTTCTGGGTGTTAAATCTGCAACTATAAATACAGCTTTGCTTATATTGTTCATGTGAATCTGTGATCTGGGGTTTGAATCCAACGGCGGAAAATCATTTGTGTTAGTTTCCCTTTGTGGTTTTTACAGTTTGCTTCGCTCTTGGCATACCTTCAGATTATGTAGTAGTGAATATGTTTTTTGGTTCGAAAAGCGAAGCATCATGCTTTCTTCCAGGAAGTATTTAAGTGATTTTTTCAAATTTACTTGCATTTTTATTAAGAATTTATTTCAAAAATATTTTTAGCAAAAGCATTTCAGTCATATTAAAACCACGTCCAAACGATTTATACACCTGGGTTTTTCCCGTTAGATCTTGGTCATCGGATACCCGACTAAAGATTTGACGACTGAACATTCTGGTGTATATCATATACTTGAAAATCCCCTGAAAATGATCAAGGTTTCTTGGTCAACTGAAATCTCGAAATTTTTATTCATCTGAATCTGAAACGGGTTGCAAAATTTTTTGAACGTGGCTTTCTCATATTGTCACAAATTCACAATACTAAAATTTTGTCTTAATTTCGTGTGAGAAATAAATAAAATATGTACAATTTTAAGGCCATGTTATGTGGATAGGTTTCCCTAATGGATGCTCAGTTCTTTCCCTTCTCCTCAGGTTAGTAGGGAAAGTGGCACTGGTGACCGGCGGAGCCACTGGCATTGGAGAAAGCATTGTGCGCCTGTTCCACAAACATGGCGCAAAAGTTTGTTTAGTTGATGTGCAGGACAACCTCGGCTTACAAGTGTGCGAATCCCTCAACGGAGATCCAAACATTTGTTATCTCCATTGTGATGTCACGGTAGAGGATGATGTTAGCCGCGCAGTTGATTTCACTGTCGATAAATATGGCAAGCTGGATATCATAGTCAACAACGCTGGGGTGACAGGTTCGCCTTGTCCAGACATCCGCAATGCAGACTTATCTGAGTTTCAGAAAGTGTTTGATATTAACGTGAAGGGAGTGTTCCTCGGAATGAAGCACGCAGCTAGGGCAATGATCCCGCAGAAAAAGGGCAGCATAGTTTCTCTTTCCAGTGTTTCAAGTGTTCAAGGAGGCATTGGACCACATGCATACACAGGGTCAAAGCATGCTGTGTTGGGGCTGACCAAGAACGTTGCAGCTGAGCTTGGGAATCATGGGATACGCGTTAACTGCGTTTCTCCTTATGCAGTTGCGACTAATTTGGCTTTGGCTCACCTGCCGGAGGATGAGAGAACCGAAGATGCCTGGACAGGTTTCCGATCTTTTATATCAAAAAATGCCAACTTGCAAGGAGTGGAACTGACAGTTGATGATGTAGCTAATGCTGTGCTCTTTTTGGCAAGTGACGAGTCCAAGTATATAAGTGGGGATAATCTCATGATCGACGGGGGCTTCACTTGTGTGAATCACTCACTGAGAGTCTTTAGATGATGAGAAGAGTTAAATGGATTGGTCCTTATATTTCCGCTAGCATCTTTGGAGCGTTTGTTGTGGAAAATGATTTCCGCACTTCCGTTTCCTCCTGATGCACTTATCTGTTTCATAGAAGTCCAATTTCAGAAAATGAAATGCCGAGTATGTTTCCATCTCTCTTTACAGTTAACTGTCTACCAGGCTTCTTACAAGTACTTTTTCACATTTCCAAGTTAACCATTTCGTGTGCATATTGCTGGATTGTTGCATTCTTTTCCATCATAAGTTATATGGAACTTATGCATCTGCCAGGCCATGGAAATGTCAAAGCTTATGAAGAACCCACCTTCGGAGAAGACTGGCTTCCGGAATCATTTTGAAGCTTTCATTCAAAACAAATCCGTGCAATAAGAAAACACCTTCACCGTAAATATGACTCCAGAACCTTAACAACAAATAGGGTAAACAGTGCAAACAAGACGGTTTGGATACGAGAAATATTGAGCATAACGAGATCCAATCGAGTTTGTAAATTTATCTTCACATCTAAACTTATCGACTACAGGGACACTTCGCAACAAAATTGTACGAAGGGAAGAAAAATAGGTGAATGTTGAAACGGAACTGAACTTAAATATCTCGATTAGTTGTATTTATATCCAAGGATGCTAGATCTTATATTCCAATATCTTATGCTCGATATATTTTAGGATTCTTCTCGTTTAATTTGAATTTTATATATATATATATATATATATATATAACTCTCTTGGGACTAGTATAATGCTTTCATAATGCATACTCTGCTTTCTAATCTTGAATTCTAAAATATTTCTACTAACATAATCGTCGAAAAGCTTAAACCAGTATCACACCGGTACTTTAAATTAATTACGGTTGCTTCTTCTTGTTGGTAGATGGTCAATTCGCACAATTCAACTATTCACGATGGTGCTGAATTTTTGTTCCAACGCTTGCCTAGGAAAGGGAATTGGATCCAATAGGATTTCTACAGTTTAGTAATTCATCGTGTATCATACAGTCAGAAATTATTTGATTTTTTTTTATTTAAAATTAAACATAAATAGTATTTGACGAAAACTGTTTACACAATATACAATGAACGACTTGAATATAGGAATTCCTAAAATCCCCACAATACAAATGACCATCCTCATCCCTAGGAAAGGGCCCTAGTTATGACTCCCCTTCCTTCTTTTGACGTATGTACACCCTCAGATTGTTGGCATAATCACTTCAAATTGATGTATATCTAATATCACTTTTTTCCATCCCCCAATCACATCGCATCTCATCAAAACCCACCGAGTGTTGGGGGCTGCGTGGTTTGCCAACACAAGATTATTTGTCTCTTGAACTTTTATTACAACAGATGTTTTTGCTCGATGACTTGTATATTTTGATGATAGGACATGTCGAATGAACCCAATTCATTAACTTTATTATGAAATATAATAGTATATGATGTATCACTCTTCATTTTAGATACATTAAATAATCTCTCCTCGACATGTCGGGGCCATCACAGTTGAAAATATCAGCTACCCTTGCTGGCAACCATATTAATCCCCTGACTATTTCAAAACAGTCTTCTTCCATCACCTCTCCTCCTCGACCATCTCTTTTGAACGCTGACTGCATTGGAGTTGATGGCTCCAGTTGCCTAATGCAGTTGCCCACTAGTGGTCGATTGCCCTGGTCCACCTTCATCACGCAACCCTCACCACTAGAAGATGATGCACCTGCTCCTGTAGTCTTCATTCCGCCTACTCTAAACCCTAAACCCTAAACTAATTGTTTCTTCATTTGAAGAGAGGATGATCATAAACAACCATTGGAGATACCAATCCCAACTAGTTTCAAGTTTCAACACGTATAGTTGCTTAAATTCTTGAAATTTGTCTTAAGCGCTATAAAAAAATAAGCACTTAACACAAATTCAGGTTTCGCAAAATATCCTTGAAAAGTGATTATATTGTGGATAAGGGCTTTGATTTTGTCACGTTGTAAACATTCTATCACATTGTAATATTCTAAACCCTCAATAATACAGTGGATCAATGAGAAAAAATTATAGGAACCCACCATACAACATCAAGAACATGAAATTAGAAATGCACATATCTCGAAATCAAAGATCTTGGAAATGAGATTTAAAGTTTGAAAGTAATTTTATTTCATGCTTCAGCTATGAAAAATCGACTTTCTTGTGAAGTATTGCTCTCAAACAAACCCATGTGTGATTTGGGTGAAATTTTTTAAATATCAATCATATGTTCTCATTTTTCATAAGGTAATTTTAATGAAAAGCTTATGATACTGTTTACTTTAACGAAAAATCATACTTTTACACTAAAAAGTCAATCATGGTACTATTCACTTTATCCTTTATTTTATCCTGATTGTTAACCCTCAAAGTTTTCAAACTCTTTTCATTAGTTGTTTTTTATTTATTTATTTATTTTTAGTATTTATAAATGAGAATTAATTGTAAGGTCCATATATAAAATTTTTACGATCCGAATAATCTATTTTTCAAGTTGAACCTCATAAATCATGCTTACAAAATATTAGCCAGATCAAAAATATTTGAGGCATCAAATTGAGTTCAAATAAATTGACGAACACTTTGCTCTAAGAAAAACATTGAAATTTCATCATGATAATTAAATAGACAAATGATTTCGAATTAAACTAATTTTTTACAAAAATGATCTATGAATCAAGAATTACAAAATAAACAATTTGAATCGTTAAAGTTCGATACGAAATAAATCCCATGGCTAATCTCTATTTTTTTTTAATAAAATGGGAATCAGCCAAGAAAAAGTAAACTTGACAAAGGTTTAGGAAGAAGTGTACTGGTAGAAAAGCAGAGAGGAGAGAAAGGAATATATTCAGACAAAAAGAGAGAGAAGAAGAAAGAGGTGAGGCTCTGTCCACCACCATGACTGAACAAGCGGGTTCGCTTCCAAGCTTCCAGAGGTAACAAACTCTTACCTCTCTTTCTCCTGTACGTTTCTCACCACCCACTTCTGCGTTTTCTGCTTTGTTGTTCATTGCTTTTTCTGGGTGTTAAATCTGCAACTTCAAATACAGCTTTGCTTATATTGTTCATGTGAATCCGTGATCTAGGTTTGAATCTAACGGCGGAAAATCATTTTTGTTAGTTTCCTTTGTGGTTTTTACAGTTTGCTTCACTCTTGGAATAACTTCAGATTATGTGGTAGTAAATTAGAGCTTGTTTGGATGAGCTTTTCAAATGAATGAAAGTTTTTGGTGAAAATATTTTTGGAATAAATTCTTAATAAAAATGCAAGTAAATTTGGAAAAAGTACTTAAATGCTTCCTAAGTGCTTTTTGAATCAAAAAGCTTTTTTTCTAAAACCATTTTCAGTTATTTTAAAAGCACATCTAAACGATTTATACACTCGGGTTTTAGCCGTTAGATCTTGGTCATCGGATACCCGACTAAAGATTTAACGACTGAACATTCTGGTGTATATCATATACTTGAAAATCCCCTGAAAATGATCAAGGTTTCTTGGTCAACTGAAATCTCGAAATTTTTATTCATCTGAATCTGAAACGGGTTGCAAAATTTTTTGAACTTGGCTTTCTCATATCGTCACAAATTCACAATACTGAAATTTTATCTTAATTTCGTGTGAGAAATAAATAAAATATGTACAATTTTAAGGCCATGTTATGTGGATAGGTTTCCCTAATGGCTGCTCAGTTCTTTCCCTTCTCCTCAGGTTAGTAGGGAAAGTGGCACTGGTGACCGGCGGAGCCACTGGCATTGGAGAAAGCATTGTGCGCCTGCTCCACAAGCATGGCGCAAAAGTTTGTTTAGTTGATGTGCAGGACAACCTCGGCTTACAAGTGTGCGAATCCCTCAACGGAGATCCAAACATTTGTTATCTCCATTGTGATGTCACGGTAGAGGATGATGTTAGCCGTGCAGTTGATTTCACTGTCGATAAATATGGCACGCTGGATATCATAGTCAACAACGCTGGGGTGACAGGTTCGCCTTGTCCAGACATCCGCAATGCAGACTTATCTGAGTTTCAGAAAGTGTTTGATATTAACGTGAAGGGAGTGTTCCTCGGAATGAAGCACGCAGCTAGGGCAATGATCCCGCAGAAAAAGGGCAGCATAGTTTCTCTTTCCAGTGTTTCAAGTGTTCAAGGAGGCATTGGACCACATGCATACACAGGGTCTAAGCATGCTGTGTTGGGGCTGACCAAGAACGTTGCAGCTGAGCTTGGGAATCATGGGATACGCGTTAACTGCGTTTCTCCATATGCAGTTGCAACGAATTTGGCTTTGGCTCACCTGCAGGAGGATGCGAGAATCGAAGATGGGACAGGTTTCCGATCTTTTGTATCAAAAAATGCCAACTTGCAAGGAGTGGAACTGAAAGTTGATGATGTAGCTAATGCTGTGCTCTTTTTGGCAAGTGACGAGTCCAAGTATATAAGTGGGGATAATCTCATGATCGATGGGGGCTTCACTTGTGTGAATCACTCACTGAGAGTCTTTAGATGATGAGAAGAGTTAAATGGATTGGTCCTTATATTTCCGCTAGCATCTTTGGAGCGTTTGTCGTGGAAAATGATTTCTGCACTTCCGTTTCCTCCTGATGCACTTATCTGTTTCTTAGAAGTCCAATTTCAGATAATGAAATGCCGAGTATGTTTCCATCTCTCTTTACAGTTAACTGTCTACCAGGATTCTTACAAGTATTTTTTCACATTTCTAAGTTGACCATTTTGTGTGCATATTGCTGGATTGTTGCATTCTTTTCCATCATAAGTTATATGGAACTTATGCATCTGCCAGGCCATGGAAATGTCAAAGCTTATGAATAACTCACCTTCGGAGAACACTGGCTTCCGGAATCATTTTGAAGCTTTCATTCAAAACAAATCCGAGCAATAAGAAAACACCTTCACCGTAAATATGACTCCAGAGCCTTCAAAACAAATAGGGTAAACAGTGCAAACAAGATGGTTTGGATACGAGAAATATTGAGCATAACGAGATCCCATAGGGTAAAGTGCGAACGAGACAGTTTAAATACTAGAAATATTCAGCATAACGAGATCCTAATGGTCTCGCAAAGTAGGCTAACACAAGGGAGTCACAATGCAGAATGGTATTAACCACCCAACCATTGTCACTGCAAACAAGACTAGCTATTTGTGGATAACAAGTATTAGCAGAGCAGAACAAGGACAGACACAGACAAGCACCGATATCTTACACGTCTTAAAATTTGAAACATCAGACAAAAGCTTTTTCATTCCTTCATATCTATAAATAGATTAAATTGAAACCGAATAGAAGCAACATATCTACCGAAGGCAATTCCAAGATGAACAAAGTCAAGGACCATCCATCCTATAGTTGAAGGCGCCACAACCACAGAGCAGAGCAGGTCAATCTCAAGTTAATTTCAAATAAGAGAGTATACGTATAACGAAATCAGCTAGGCAGTGTAAGGGGAAGACGAAAAATGATTTTTCATCTTTCTTCATCCATGACAACCAATTGAATTCATTTCTAGAAAAATACACTGAGCCAAAAGCTAGCTGCTACCAATGACAATGAGCAGCGCTGCATCTACGATACTACATCAACAATATCTAACCTCTTTTGACCTACGAACATCATACATCCTCGACTTTAACTCTCCCTTGATACACACTCAATAATTGAGGTACTTCATCTGTATATCTGGCCACAAACCTCTTCAAGAAGTATTTCTCCACAGGGTTCAACAGAGAATACAAATTCACATTTTGAATTTCCTTTATCAATCCTTTCGAGATCAAAACTTCAACAACCGAACACCTTGGGATTATTCGCTTCTCCAAACTGAGAGCCACAATGACTGGGTATTTGTTAATCACTCCTGCCGGCCATCCCATTTTGTTCACTAGGAATTCCATTACCTGCATTATTTTCTTCTCCGACTTAGTCATACATTGAGGGAACCGCTTAAACGCAGACAGAACATCATCCTCCGACCAACCCCACCTCTTATAAGCTTCACAATTACGACTCCATATGGACTTACTATTACTACTACACAACGCTTTTATTGCAGAAACAGACACTGATTTTTCCATATCAAAGCCCATTTGCTTAACCTCATCCACAACCGTGCCGAAATTCTCAGGATTTCGTGTTAAAGAGCTAGGAAAATGAGCTAACAACAGAGAAATACATGATTGGGGCATACCTAGTTCTCCCAAAATCTCAATATTTGGCGCCACATTCTTCGAATGGCCTTCCAATAAAATCCGCGTGCCGCCGTTCTTCAAAAAGACAACGAAGTTCTTCTTAGGAAGCAGATTCATAAGGAAATGGCAGGTGGGTTTTATCCGTTTCTGCAAGCTCACACTCAAAACAGCAGGAGAGGAAGCGATAATTTTTGCAAGGTCATCTTTTGAAGCTCCAAGAGAAGTGAAAAACTCAAGCTTTGGCAAAAGGGTTTTCTCCGGATTGGTTACGAGAAGTTGTGGGCACAACCTCACAAGCTTGGAGATCTGGGTTGCAGAGAATCCACGGTTTCTGAGAAGGGCCAAGACGGAGTCTGATCTTTCCGGGGATCGCAACTTGACCCGCTCAGATGCTGAAACTGCACCTTCCGGAGACAACCCACATGAGTTTACGAGGTAATTGGCTGTGCAATTGGGTTGGGGTTTTGAGATTTCTGAGGCCAGGAGTCTGCAAAGTATCAGGCTTTGAAGAGAAGAATCAAAATGCGAGGGATTTAGATCCACAAACCCAACAGCATATCTTTTAGTTTTGGGAAATAGGGTATAACCCAATCTGCCGGCCTTCAGGTTGAAGAGGCTTACCATGTTAGGTTCCCGGCGATGTCCAATTTCAGGTGGAAAGTCCGAAACCTCGGCGGCTCATCAGTTCAGAGGGTTTTAGCATTTCGCCCGGGAGAAAGCTTAGCTTTTCATGGGCTTCGCATTGAGAACTTTGTGACTGAACCGTTAACGTAACTTCTGGTGCCAATCAAAATTACGGTCACTGTTCTAACGCCTACCACCGTTAAGCTCTGTTTAGATGCTAGGCGATTGATTATTGTCCCGATTAATGCCTAGATATTTGAAAATTAAAAAAATACGCCTAGACTTGTTGGCGCATGCCTAAACCGCCTAGCCTGTTCAGACTCACCTAGGTATCTGTCTAGGTCGTGACTCATTTCGATAAAAAATAGATAACTTTAATTTTGCATTTTATTTTTTTAATAAATTGTAAGAAACTTGTTAAATACTTAAATAAACACATATTATATGCTTATTTCCCATGTTTTCATTATCTTTCAATGCTTCATAATATACATGTCATTCTATTTTATGATTTATGATGAGGTTATATATACTCAAGTATAAGCAAACACATTAATACGAAATATAATAAATTTACTTAAATTTGTCTGGTCTGCCTGGGTGCCCGCCTAATTGCCTAGGCGCAAAACCCCAACACGCGACCCGACTAGCGTCTAGCGTTTTTTAGAACCAGGTGCCCGCCTAATTGCCTAGGCGCAAAACCCCAACACGCGACCCGACTAGCGTCTAGCGTTTTTTAGAACCTTGATTACGGTAACCTTTTAGGTTAATAAAATAAAGATATGTATATTTTTATTTATATGCTCTTATTTTAACAGTACGAGAGGCTACATGTTAGTGTATCTGTGCCATGTAACTTGATCTTTGCATCACTTGAGAGATTGACGTGAACAACAATATAATAATCAAACATTAATGCCATCTTAACAACATTATATCGACGTATTGATACAAAATATCGACACATATCACAGAAATTTCTATTGAGCATTAACGTCGCTACCATGGCATTGATATTAAGTTGCAGTATCATCGCCCTCGTTAATGTCTGGGTCAGGCGCAGCCATGCACACGACTCATGTGCACGTGGGAGAAAAACTGAAGCCAGCACAACGTAAAAACAACCCATCCAGCGCAAGACAAAGAAATTACAACGAAACAGGCTTAAAAGAGGCAGTCTATAGAAACACTTAACAAAACAGGACCGCCCGTCCAGTAAAACTCTCCCGATGTAAAACTTAAATGTACAAGCCACAAGTACTCAGTAAGAACAGATGGACCTCCGATGGAAATTCAAGGTGAAGAGTTCCTCGCCTGCCGAATTTACGGACAAAAAGATTTGCATCAAGACATGTCAGCGGTTATATGCGTTCACCAATCCATGTCGACAGTAGCTCACATATTTTAAACCATGGAACAACGTACGCAAGCAAGATTTCCAGCCACCAACAATTCTTATTCAAACTAATAAACACAAGTAAAAACTGCTGAGTAAATATTTATAAGCAGACAACGGAAGTGAAGCACAAGCATTTCAACGGAATAGTTGACGAATATGAGAATCTGCTGTAGAAATCGACAATACATTCTTGAATCAGACTCGTAGCTTAAACGTGGATTTATTACATACCTTGCTTGGGAGGAGTGTCACATTTTCTCACGAAGGCAACAGCTGATACGAAACAAAAGGGAAAACAGTGATTGTTTTTCTTTTCATTTTTCCACTCAGTTTCTACGAAAACAAACACAATTACCATGACTAATATAAATTAAAGATATAAAAGAAGAAGAAAGTTTCATCCGGGCAATTTGAGCTGTTTTGTGACTGTTTTGGGTTTTTGATTACCTTTGAAGAATTGCACCAGTGAATCTGTGGAAGAGATTATAACCGTTAGTACCAATTTATTGATTGCAAACAAGGCAGGCATAGGGTACCAAGCAATAGAACGAAAAATAAGATCAAGCACTATGTAAGACCTATATAAACGGTAATAAGAGTAGGCTGCCTTTCCTATAACCAGATCGAAACTTACCAAATACTCTCTCCACCCGATCTCCCTTATGACACTCTCGCTTCTCACCATCACTCTAGAAAGGGAGAGAGAAGCTCTAAATCACCTCATCTGTCTGGCATAGGAAACTAGGCCATAAATGAGCAACATTTATACCTAGGATGGCTAGCAACCATATCTCAACCTAAATAGCCATTTAATTACTTGCAACAAAATCCCACTTTCATTCCATCACCAAACAATTCGGGTGCACTGGGATGGGTACTCGCTGTAAAGAAGACATAACTTCACAGCATGAATAAAATGCTAAGAATACAACGATTCCGGAATCACATTCTCCTTCACATAACTAAGGAGCTTACATAATGTTCCATCATTACAAGCCAAATGACTCCTGATAACAAATCCCACCAAAGCTGGCATTTTGTGTCCCGGAAGAACCCAATTAACACTCACAACCCACTGCAATTTATTTTTTGATTAAAGGCAAATGCTAAGAAACAAGCACAAGTGAATCAAAATGACACAATGATACTGATCTAGGCCATGACCACTAAAAAAAAGGCTAGCTTCTAGAGGGTAGTTAGTAACAGAGTAAACTAAACTATATAGTAAAACGAACCCATAAGAAGCATGTAAATTTGTGTTTTCTAACAAAAGAAATCATGAAGACAATCCAAATTTAAGAACCAACAATGCACCTCGGAGTGCAGGTCAACCTGAAGCTGGTTTTCAGATAAGAATGTATATAAAACTAATGCGATTAGTCAGTGGAGTTGAAGATGAACAAATGTTATTTCTCTTTGGCCATGACTGACAACTGAATTTACTTCCATAGAATATCAATAGCATATTAGGTATAAGGAAGGCAATATCGATATGTTAGCTTCTACTAATCGAGAGGCTAAAATTATTACAATCTCACCTCTCCTGACCAACCAATGTCATGCATCCTGGACTTCAACTTTGCCTTGATACACACTCAGTAATGCAGGTACTTCATCTATATATCTGGCCACAAACTTCGCCAAGAAGCATTTGTCTGCAGGGCACATTACAGAACACAAACTCACATTTTCAATTTCCTTTATAAATCCTTTCACCATCAAAACTTTAACAACCGAACACCTTGGGATTATTCGCTTCTCTAAACTGAGAGCCACTATGATTGGGTATTTGTTAATCACTCCTGCCGGCCATTCCATTTTGTTCACTAGAAATTCCATTACCTGCATTACTTTCTTCTCCGACATAGTCATACATTGTGGGAACCGCTTGAAAGCAGAGAGAACATCATTCTCCGACCAACCCCACCTCTTATAAACTTCAGAATTACGATTCCATATGGATTTACTGTTACTACTGCACAATGCTTTTATTGCTGCAACAGATATAATTTTTTCCATATCAAATCCCATTTGCTTAACCTCATCCACAACTTTGCCAAAATTCTCAGGCTTCCGCATTAAAGAGCTAGGATAATGAACCAGCAACAGTGAAATACATGATTGGGGCATACCTGATTCTCTCAAAATCTCAATATTTGGCGCCACATTCTTCGAATGGCCTTCCAAGAAAATCCGCGGGCCGCCTCTCTTCAAAAAAAACAACGAGCTTCTTCTCAGAAAGCTGTTTCCTAAGGAAATGGCAAGTGGGTTTTATCCGTTCCTGCAAGCTCATACCCAAAACAGCAGGAGAGCAAGCGAGAAATTTTGCGAGGTCATCTTTTGAAGCTCCAAGAGAAGTGAAAAACTCAAGCTTTGGCAAAAGGGTTTTCTCCGGTTTGGTTACGAGAAGCTGTGGGCACGACCTCACAAGCTTGGAGATCTGGGTTGCAGAGAATCCACGGTCTCTGAGAAGGGCCAAGACGGAGTCTGCTCTTTCCGGGGATCGCAACTTGACCCGCTTAGATGTTGAAATTGCACCCTTCGGAGACAACCCACATGAGTTTATGAGGTAACTGACTGTGATATTGGATTGGGTTTCTGAGATTTCTGAGGCCAAGTGTCTGCAGAGTATCAGACTTTGAAGAGTACAATGTGGGAGTTTTACATCTCCAAGAACAAATCTTTTAGTTTTGGAAAATAGTGAACGACCCAATCTGCCGGCCTTCAGGATGAAGAGGGCTGCCATGTTAGACGGCGCCGGTACTGATCACTTTCAGGTGGAAAATCCAAAACCTCGGCGGCTCTCTAGTAAGATGTATGTTTTTCATTTCCTGTTTTCTGGCCCACTGGACTTTAAAGCCTCACACTTCAGGCTACACTAGAAGAAAATCAAATATTAATAAGCTGAGAACTTACTAGTCGCCAGTATTTGGTTGCCTGCTCATCCAAGGCACCTCAAAAGTGGGAGCCAAATGTATCCCTTTGTACTTCTTCTCGTCGTCATCGCACTTGCGCAACAAAAAAATATATTGGTCGCGCAAAAATGGCAGGATAAGAGGAAAAATAAAACTTCATGCAACGAAAATATTTGTCACATAAGAATACTTCGCGCGACGATCACGAGTGTTCGTCGCGCAAGAAAAAGCGAGAAAAAATTTTTTTCCGCCAAATGTTTACGCGACAAAAATTTCCACATATTCGTCACCCAAAGTTTCATTGAAACGGACAAATACCCTTTATCCGCTCCCATTTAGTGTGCATTTATAATACATTTTGTGCAACGAACCATGCATTTTGAGCGATGAAGTTCTTCAGCGCGCAAAATGTTACGGTTTATATATAGACACAATTTCAAAAACCTAGTTTTGAGAGGTTTTGTTTCAAAGGCAATGGCCAATTCGGTTCCTGATTCAATGAAAAGTTGCGTGGGAAAAGGCTCTCACGAAAGGAAAAGTATGTTGTGAGTAGAGTGGTACCGTCGTAAGCGAGTGCCCTACTTTGAAGACAAAAGTAGGGCTGATGCGTACAAGCAAAAGAATACACAAAAACAAGCACAACAAAAGAATACACAAAAACAAGCAGAACAAGCAATAGAATACACAAAAGCAAAATGTTTCCTACAAAATATTAGGGAGTTGAGAATCCAGTCTCTGCTGTAACTCTTTGATTTTCAGTGAGAACTCTGCTTTTTGCTCCTTGTAGCTTTGTAGCAAGTATTCCTTTCCTTCTATCACCTCCTTCAATTCTCCTACTTCCCTCTTGAGCATCTCAACCCTCTCTCCATCCCCTCTTCCTCTTTCGGTTGCATCAAAGTTGCTTTCCCCATCAGGAAATCCATTCACATGACCATTTCTTTCTTCAGGTTGCCAAATAGTGACCTTGGGTGATCTGTCAATGGGGCTCACATGTCCCACACAGTGATCAGCGATTGCCTTCCTAAGCCTTTGGATTTCTCTCTCCGAATCAAAAAAGTCCCTGTTTGCTGAATCAAGTTGTGACTGTAGATTGGTAGAATGTGCCAGCTGCGTGTTCAGTGAACTCTGCAGCTCTACAATCTGATCCTGCATCTCTAATATCATGTCATCTCTTCTCTTCAGTTGTTGCCTCAGTTTTTGTATGACTTCCCGCTTACTAAAGATGTCAGACCCAGATTCTGAAACACAAGGAGAATCTGAGGAGTTTGAATACTGGAGGAATGGCTTTGGAGGCAACTCAAGGCAATCCGGAGAAGATGCCCAGACAATGCCATTGTCCTTGTTAAATCCAGGGGCTGGAACCATGACTAAAGGCAAGGCACCATCAGATTCAGTCAGCATCTGGTCATTGGGCAGGCACTTCATCTCCATCATGCCCTCAGTTCCTATTTCAAACCCATTACATATATGAAACAACCAGATTATTATAATGGGCTGTCAAATAATATATCACGCTACTGCTCATCAAGCAATATGGGAGAACTGCAAATAAATTGCAACAAACATAACGCAATTCAAATGAAACTCAACTAGCATCAATCCAAATACGGATTGCTGTTTAACAGCAAAACTTTCCATACAGTTCTTCAGCCTCACTCTTCAGAAAGAGTCCAATTGTTGTTACTCTCAACAAAGCCCAGTTAGATTAAGGTGTAGCATTAAAAACTGAACACCGAGTTTCTCATTCTCTTCTTTTTCAATATGGTTGTATCTCACAATATATCAGACAAGCTTTCACACCCAAAGGAGAACCATGCAAATGAATGTGTAATCAACCACTGGCCAAAACTAGTTTTGAATCCTGAACAGAAACTACTTGTTTAAACCTCAGAAATTCCAAAGCCAAGAATTTACTACTCCATACCTGACATGCAATTAAAGCAACCTCCATCATTTTGTTGTGTAAAGGAATAAACGTTTGAGTGCACACGGCAACCTGCAGACTTTCTTTGGTCAGAGGATTTTCCACTTCCTGAAATTGACAACAATGTTAAAAGGTAGAAGGAGCTACTGTAAGGAAAAAGCTATACACATTAGAAATATTCGAACCATTACTAGCATTCTCCTTGGGCTTTGTGTCAAGTGCTTGCTTCAGCTTGTAACCAAGACGAATTGACAATGTACTTAACAAGGCACCACCAGCAATAAGAACCCAATTAGGTCCATCCCCCTGAAAAGATTTGGATCTCTGAGCTCTAGGCACAGCAGTTGTTTTTGGTTTCATTTTAAAAGCTAGTGGTGTCGGAGGAAAAAATTCTGAATCATCCAAGAATGACCTATGTCAAGAAAATACCAAATTTCCATGCTATCTGTATGAAAGACATCATCTTAGGTAAATTGAATCAGGAAAGAGAAGTTAATCAATCTTGACAAGAAAATTGCAATCACTGATGCATGAATACTAACCAAGACAAATGAAACAGAGAACTGACAATAAGCCCACAGATTTTCACATGAACAACTTAGAATTACTAAAACGACGGGATGTAGACATCAACAAATAAGTGGTTAATTTCACTGCTCGTGAGTAGGGCTGGGCACGGGCCGGGCCCAATTTTGAAGGGACCGGACCCGGGTTTAAAAGAAACGGCCGGGCCAGGTGGGTATAACATATTTTAATGCAGGAACCGGACCTAACTGAAACAGGTCGGTCCGGGCCAGGTCCATGGGTCCTTTTTTTGGAAAAAAAAAAAGAAAAAGCTAAATTTTTACTGCAGCACAGCCGCACAGATTCACTCACAGTACAGATTTTATAGTTTGCACAACACATCCAAACATTACAAAGTCCAACATCCAAGTCCATAGATTAACATTACATCCAAAATAACAACATTACATCATCCAACATTGTTCGATACATTAAATCCGAGACATTCAAAATAACATCCGAGACATCTAAAGATCAGATCAACATACAAAATATCCGAGAGCTATAAGTACCAGACTTGCTTCATACTCAATGTTGTTAATGTGTTATGAGAAAACATGCTTCGCAAATGGGACATCACTAGGGAAAATCCATCAAATAAAAATAGAAATAGAACAAGTATAGTATTACACATACTGCAAAGGGTGGAGAATCACAAAAAAGGAACCTCACCAGTACCCTTCTTGGCTTGCAAAGTGGCAACAACGTCTAAGCACTTCTCAATATCAGGGATCTTTGCCTAATAATCAAAATGAAGGAATCCAATATTAATACATGGGAAAAAAAAACATTGGAGATGCAGTATAAGTTGATATAAAACACAGCAATCCGATTTTCATATACCGAAGTCACAGGTCAGGTACAATCATGAGTGAAGCAATTCCACAGCATGTATTTATATAAACAGAATATGAAAAATCACTACAGTCATTTTCTCTCACACCTAGAATTTACCCCAAGGGTGATGAAATGGGGTCAAGTTAACTACGAAAACTTGGTTTTTATTTTTTTATTTTTTATTACGGGCAAAGTCCAATATAGCTGCAGATTAGACTCAAGGTCTAAAGGCAAACTCCAACGTGCCACTAGGCCAAGTAGTATCAAATTTCATAAGTACCGGCGAAAGCTATAAATGGGGTAAAAATTACGTCAGATGCAATGGTGTTGAGTCTGTTGACACACTGTCTAATAATCACTTGTAGTTGGGTGCTTTTCGAAACAACACACGGCCCATGTAGACTAATCGAATAATAAAGAACACAATGCTATGATCTAAAGAAAAGGGCTTTGCCGAGAAAACCTGAAGATCTCTCTGCTGAGCTTATTTTGTGTTCATGTATTTTCTCAAAGTTTCAGAAATACATTAATGGTGGCAACAGATCAATCATCAATCTATAAATTCTAATTTAAAACCCCTAAAATCCCTACACCAGAAATTCACATTAATAACAAAAGCCTAATTCAAAATTACCTAAATTTTAGAGGGATGATGGCTGGTAGCAGTGTCCTCGACGGCGGTGACGGGGTGATGGTGGTTGCGACGGCGGTGGTGTTGTCGAAGAGGAGAGAATCGAGCCGTCGTGGTTCTGGGACCTGGGTTCTCTGGGATGTCGTCGAGGAGGATGGGTTTATGGATGGTGCCGTTGTGTTGGTCGCGACGGCGGTAATAGGCTGGGTGATTTCTGTGAAGTGAGGCTGGTGAGCACTGTCGTCGTCGAGGAGGAGAAGACGATTGAGAGTTGGAGTCGAGGGGGCCGAGGGACGGATGGTGGAGAGGTCGAGTGACTGTTTGAAAATTGGAAGCACACAATTATGGCTTCTAAAGGCAAAAGATGGCCTCTAGAATTTTCCTTCTGTTTTTCCTCTACAATATGATTAATCTGTTTGAAATTTGGAAACACATAAATTAATGAGAGATTTTCCAGTGATACTATTACACGAGATGATACATCACATATTTTTATATAAATGATGATATATGTGTGTTAAAAGATTAATAACTTAAAAATTTTAAATTTTCATCATTTACATAAAAATACATGAAGTACCATTTATGTTCCCGTCACAACTAAAACTAATTTCTCCGAACATAGAAGGTAACATGGCAGGCAGGAATGTGGGATTGGGAGGAATGCCCTAGAAAAATGCAACAGCTATTGGCAGAAAGTAGCCACGTCATATCATATCTAGTTAACTTGAATTTTGCGAGAATTACAAGGCGTCTTCTTGGATTGTCAGTTATACAATGAAAATTGAAAATTATCCGTTACATTCATACGATTACAAAATACCAAATCAAGTAAAAGTGCAATTACAAATTGCCCGTCTAAATTTCAGCTCGGAAGAGAATAAAAATCTTTTCCTTTGAATAAGAATGCAGAAGGAATTTTGCAGTCTGGGTCTAATAATAATTAATATAACTAAACCTCATTTGTTTAAGATGTCAAGTTAAAATAATGCCCAAAAACCATCCATGGAAGCTGGGACGCAACCTATAACTCCAATTGAAAACAAAAATGAAATCCACCAACATAAATTATTCTAAAGATTCTTACATCTTATTCGCTCATCGTGCGACCATAAATTATTTTTAATTATTTTATTTAAAATTAAACACAAACAGTACCTAATAATCTTTTACTGCACGATGTACGATGAACGGATAGAATTTCAAAATCCTTAGGATCCTTATCTTGAATGATGCCCACTTTGAGGGCCAAAGCTTGAGCCATGAGAGTGCTCAAGTTGTTAGTTGTTTTGTACCCGCAACAACAAGATGAGAATCATCATGATTTGTGATAATGAAACCACCAACAATATTTAAAAGCACATTCCCATTTCACCCTTGATTATATTTGTGTGATCCAAGCAACTTCAAGGCAAAATGCATGATTTTAAGCTTTTTAACTATCCTTTGAAACCCAACATGCGAACCCCAACAAATGTGGTTTTATCTCAACTTCTTAAATCTGAAATTATTTAAGTTTTTTTTTTTTTTTGGAGTTTTAACAAAACACTTCCGGCACTGTTCACTTTTTAACGAAAAACCATATTTTTACATTTCCTGATACCATTCACTTGTCATTTTTCATTAAAACTAAAAAAAATTAAATTAAATTTTCGTTAGTTTTTTTTTTTTTTTCCCGTGTCAAATGTTAAACTCACTATGAATCTTATTTATTTATAACTAGTTTAAAACACAGTACTTCCAAGCCGATGCAAGTGAGAGAGAGGGGGGGGGGGGGGGGGGGTGGGAATTAAGAGCCAAACTGAACTTGTACAACTTGTCAGAGACCAAAGGCCACCCTCTGCACACAGTCACGACGTTTTTTGCTGGGCATCCGAATGAGGCCTGTAATCTGTAGTTCTGTAATTGCCCTGCAAAATCGTGCTCTGTGAAAAGCAAGGTTAAGGACTATGATACACATCCAACTCAAATTTTTGGCAGTCATTCAATATGGGGAAAAAACACAACAGAACATAATCCTTGATGCAGGAACAAGTAATGCATGCTATGCTATGCTATGCATCTATAAAAACAAAGCAGATATGTGATCGACAACCCCTGGGAACTGTTGCATCTCACAACGCGTGACAAGGTCAGAAAACGATAATTGAGAGAAGTTGGGATTTGGTTTCGTGACTGGTAATTTTATCCTTCCATAGCTGTAAAAAAGGGTCAACAGAAACAGTGAGATTATGTCTAGCAATATAAACATCTTTGATTAGGTCAGTTCTTTAGTCTAAAGTCAGGCCGTTGAATGCATAATTCATCTATAAATAAGCCAAACGAGACTGCATCAACTCACTACAAGTGAAGATAATCTGCACTCGGAAGAATGAAAATCGAAAAGGATACTGAATAGATGCTTCACTCTTGTTTTCAGAGTCATTGCTTTCCTTTCTTTTTTTGGGTAGTGGGGACTGCTTTAACTTGCATTTCGCTTTCCTCTTGGGCTGAATTGCAATTGTCTTGAAAGACTGGAACCAGTCATGAAGGTTGATAAGATCCCCATGCTCCTGAGCCAGGGTATACCTACAAGATAAAATGAACATCTAATAACAACCAAGTTAAGGAAACACACGTCCAGTGTTTAAAGTCACATTGGTATATTCCCGCTTACTCTCAAATTGAGTCACCATGATTTAAAAACGCAACACATGTACACTTATCAGCCATAGATCTTATGATTCAAACATTTGTCTTGTATTCCCTTACTCATAATGTATGATTTGACCTATTGGTCATCCAATACCAAAAGGCAATGCAAACAAATTATCACCTAGAGATAATAAGTTATTCATTGTCAGAAAAGAAAATTCCCTAAAAAAATATATTTTCAGTCCTAGACGAAAGAGGAAAAAAAAAAAAAATTCAAGATTTACCGAATATGCATAATGATATGAAACCAGTAGAAAATTTGATTTTGCCTTTGACAATGATCACAAAGTGACCCTACATGTCTAGACTACAAAGTAGTTGGATATAAACATAACGAATCTGAAAATTAGCATCACTTTTCAGAAAGTACAGTGCAAACTTGAGCTATGGCTTCCATAGCTTGCATCAATGTTTCTCATAGCTTTTCAAACAGTTTTAAGGTGACAGGCTATGATTATACTCACACAATTGAGGTATCAGGCATGGGAGACAATGGAATGTTGCCAATATTACTGCAGCAACTGCATCTTAGGATTTTATGGAACTCCAAAAGATCCACTTGAATCCTCTTCCTCGAGTCGCCTATTAAAGCCTGAAATAAGTAAGAAGTTAAGAAATTAATTTATAGAGTTCCAAAATTAGGTTTAAAAAGTTTCATAAGTGGCAGGCATGCTAATCAGCTAAATAACCTGTCAAAACATTACATATCAAACTTCCAAGAATTTCAATGCTTAAATCACAACAATATCTGAAAATATGATAGTATGAAAATCCTATACGAATTTCATCATAAGTAGCAAGTTGCAGCTATAGGTATATTAATCAGAGCAGCCACTGTGATGCTTACCGATTGAAGTTTTTCAACATTTCTAAAACAGAAAATCTCATGAAGATGCATGCACTCAATTGGCATCATGAAATACCTGTCATGAAGACATTAAAAAATAAAATAGAAAGGACGATATTAGCCCAGAATGCTTTTCAATAACCGGAAAGTAAGGTATAAAACCAATCCAGATAACAGGTATTAAGAAAGCACATTTCAGTTGCTTTATTATGATATTACACAAAGGAGTCATATGTGTTTGCCTAAACCTTATCACTGCCAAGAGAGAAGTCAATAGACTCAATGCTTCATGTTTAATAATTCACATCTGGAATCAAAATATAAGTGAGGCCCACACAGAATAAGGAATAACTCGTGATTTTGAAGAATCGGACTCTTTGGGGTGAGATATTTTTATTCCTGGAAACACAAGGAATCAAAATTTATTATTTTTACACACCGTTTTTTAAATTTCAAGTTTACCCATTCACATTAACCCAACAGCTCTCCGCACATTTTAGTAATCAAACTGGTTTTCATTCCGATTCTGGCGTATTAGTAATTCAGTACCATTCGCCCCATTCGCCCATTCCTACTCCAATTCCGATTCAAAATTAATTAGGTCAGTTCATTGGGGCTTAGGGTAATAGTTTTAGAAAAAGACAATTGCAAAGTAATAAGAATTACCTAACCATGCAATCAATTAATATAGCAGCTTTTCCACTGTGAGATATATGCCTCCTGTCACATGAATAGAGGTTTAAAATAAAAATAAGATAGGGCAGTTCACATGCTAGTTTAAAAGGAACGGAAGTGGGAGAGAGATGATACTTGGATATGTCAGTCAAATCTGGCTTGCAACCTCCTTCCTCAAATTTCAATAAGGACTGCAGTTCCTTTATCATGCCATGAATCTATTTCAAGCACATAACTGATGGTCACTCAATTAACTTAGTAATCTACCACTATCACTGCTTGAATCATGTAATAGTAATAGCTAGGTGAGACTCATGAGGTAAGGAGACTATGATGACAAAATTACAACAAAGCATAGCATTTGTAAGAAACTCAGAGTACTTTACATGTTTAGCATCTCTAAGGCACACATAGACCATTGAGTACTTTTAAAGCTGTTAAGGAATATATATTCCCATTAACAGATTTCATAATTGTTCAGGCACAACATAAAGTTATGGAAAAGATAAATGAAATGATGTGTGTCAAAATTCCAAATTATCTTTTGTGGACATTCAATTGTTTGACTAGTATTTGACTAATAAACAAAAGTAGATCGAGATTGCCTTGAGTTATGTGCAAACGAAGAGATGAATTCCAAATCATCTTCTGTGCATATATTCACTACTATGATATTCAAGAGTTAAAAGAAGAAGAGGAAGAAAGAAAGGCCACAACAAAGCATGCAGAATGAGATCACAAAATACAAGCGCTGAGTTATGTGACAATTTCATTTCAGAAAACTAGTCTTCTTTTCTCCAAAAGGCACAGCATCACAATACACAAATATATCACAAGCTACTAAGAAGACAAAGAAACTAATGTCATACCTCAAGAACACTGACAGTGAGAACTTCCCAACTTTTGAGCAACTGACAGAGTAATGCTGCGGGAAGATCCCTGGTCAATTCCAAAGTTTAGACGGTTCAGAAACTAGAGACTACCGACGAAGAAAAAAATGAAACTTAACTGATATGAAAAACTTCCAATTTCAGTATAATGATGAACATAAATGACATATATATGTAATATATAATAAAATATAAAAAAATTAAAAATTGGAATGACATCTAACAAAACATAGAACAGATAAAGTGATACTCATCTAATTTGAGTCTAAGTAGCATGGTGCTTAAATAAGAATAAAACAGAAAAGCATAAATATTAATAAATAAATAAAATAATTAAAAAACCTATGCTTCTTAGCAATTTCAGGCAAAGTAAACATAAGAACTAAACCATGCGTGCAAAGTGAGACCTACTTCAGTAAATTTGAATTTTTTAGCCCACATTACTTACCTCACTTTGCGAACTACCTGACAAATAAGGCGTCCCTTTCGGGAGCTCAAATGTTGTTCAAGCATACAGTGATCATTTGACAAAGATGTAACAAATTTTTTTCCCAATCCAGTGCAATTATCATTATCAGAAGCGAATGAGTTGTAAACATCTGGATCAAGCGCCTCGCAAAATAAATCTAGCAATTGAACTTTGTCGCACTTCCCAGCTTCATATAAGCACTGCAAAACACTTGTGTGTCAAAATACAGAAAAGCCAATTTGATGATATGAAACAAGAAAGGTATAAGGCCCTAAGAATATAAAAAGAAGAAATAAACACTAAACTGTGTTCTTTCACTCATCAGACATTAACTACAAAAATTCAGGTTCAGGTATCAAAACCCGTGAAAACATATCAAAATTTGCATTTAAGCTTATAAGTCGGAAAATGTTAAGCTTAGGAATGTTGAACCACAAATAATTAATATCTGTAAAAAAATATAATACAAAAAAGGAGTCACCAGAACAACAGTGCTCCAGAGCATCTGCAATCTCTTCAACTCTGTTAAACCAGCTATATTGATATCAGTTTGTTCAGCCATTTGATCCCTGGTGACAGAATTTCCAACAGCTGTCAGCATGTTATCGTTTTTATTCACATTTTGAACTCATCCTCACTAAAAATGTATAAATATGTTTGAATCTTATGATTACCTTCCATGACATAAAACTTGGGAAGCACACTTGATCACTTTCTCATTCTGAGATCCCTTCAATGGCCAAATTACATCGTAGTAAAAATATGCAAAACATTGATTGGCATTGGGTTGGGGGAGGTAGGAGAAACTTATCATGAATGCATAGTATTAAAATAAATATAATAAAGAATGCAAGCAGGGAGCAATAATCACCAAGTTGATCATTGTTGCTTTCATGGATATTCCAACATGTGCATATCTGATTGCATAAACTACATCTACACATAAACCAAATGTTCTGTGTCTCCTTCCAGAATCCAAATCCAAAACAGGATTATGACGGGATCTATTAGTAATTGACCACTTTGTTACAGTTCAGTAGAGTACAAAAAGGAAAATCCTTCTCTTTTGTCTATTAAATGAAAAATCTAAATAAGAGATGGCAGAAAAGGAATATGAATAAAATGGGTATGAGTTATGCACCTTGCTTGAATGCTATCTATCAATGTATAACATTGTAAATGGTAGACACAGAGGAAAGTGATACTCCATAGATGCTAACCTTGGTGTCTTCTTTAACAAGCAACCCACCAAGTATGAGTCTTAAAGGCTCCGAGGAGAAATGTTGGACACAGGCTATCTGAAATATACTTTTTGACATCAGCAGCGGCCTTAGTCATGATGACAAGAGAACATGAGAGGAAATGTAACAACTTAATTACCAACCTTTAAAGCCCTAAGAAAAGATGTCAATGTACCGTCCTGATTTAAGAAGTAGTTTCGCAGAAACATAGCCACCTTGTGACCAACAGCGAAACTAGAACACTGCCTCACAAGAGCAGCCTCAACAACTGCATCCATCCTCTCAGCCGGTGATCCCAACGTGAACTTGCAAGGGCACAACTTCTTCAGCACATTAGAAGGAAGTATGTTGCTTGGGGCATCCAATGTTGTTGCAACTCCCATTATTAAAATGACTGGGATCTTGACAACCCATTCGCTGATACAAACAGTGGAGCAAGTTACAAGGCCAGGTAAGCAAAATCCTGTCCTCACAGAGAGAGATGGAGGGAGAGTATCTGTGTTATTTATTGTTTAAGCAAAAAGCAGGGGTTGGGGCAAGAATACCTCAACATAAGAATGAAATCAGACAAGACAGGAATAGAACATCTTTCCATGTCGTCTATAATGACAACCACCGGAGAACCATAGTTTCCATGCTGGTTGTACCATGATGCCAATATGGACATATCAGCTGCCTGAGTAAATAAAATAAAATAAATTGAATAAGGATCTACTTGTTGTATAATTGAATAAATTGAAGGCACAAAGAAAGGTAAACACTTACATCGAAAGACCACATCAAAAACTGTCTCAATAAACTTGAAAGAGAACCAGCAATCCCATTTTTTGGTGAAAAGTCGAGTGAGGAAAGGCTAGCAACATGGCATCCATGAGATTTCAGACAGAGGCCAAGCTCTTGAAATGTCGAGAAATCGTCAACAAACTCCATATTCTCTGCCAGTAATGACTCAATCGATCAACTCCATCAACTCAAATTGAAATTAGGATAAATAAAAGGGAAGAGATGCAGAACAAAAACATACTGGTGAGAAGGAGCGCAGTGAAGAGCTGTGCGCAACAAGTAGCATGGGTAACAATCGGAAACAGGCCGAGGGGAGAAGAGAAGGGAGCAATTGGCTTGATAGCACTGAAGGAATCACATACCCAGCTGTGTATCTGGTTGAAAACATGAGCATTCATATTCCTCATAACGTCCTTGATGGAGGACTCGATTCCTGACCAAACTAACTGAAAAGCTTCCATTCTCAAGCAGCCCTCGTCGCCTTCCTTAAGCTTTGTTGGGCATGGGTCAAGCCTTTTTCGGGGTTTCCCACTCGAAGTTGATTTTTCAGATGCTTTGTGAAGGATGAAGAAATGCTGCTCAATTAGAAAATTAGACAAAATTCGTAAGAAAAAGAAAAAAAATAAAAAATAAAAAAAGCATAAATAAACGCAATGGGAAAGGAACGCAAGGGACCTGGAGGTTGTTTTGTGCGGCATCGGGGCTTGAGGGAGGCGGTGAATCATCCGCACTTGCAGATGAAGCCGCCATTGATGCTCTTTTCTCTTCTACTGTCTACACGATTAGCCAAATTTAGGGTTTCATTTTAAAAGCTAGTGGTGTCGGAGGAAAAAATTATGAATAATCCAAGAATGACCAAGAAAATACCAAATTTCCATGCTATGTATATGAAAGACATCATCTTTGGTAAATTGAATCAGGAAAGAGAAGTTAATCAATCTTAACATGAAAATTGCAATCACTGATGCATGAAAACTAACCAAGACAAATGAAATGGAGAACTGACAGTAAGCCCACAGATTTTCACATGAACGACTTAGAATTACTAACTTGACGGGATGTAGAAATCAACAAATAAGTGGTTAATTTCACTGCTCGTGAGTTCCACCCAAGGTACATCTCCTAACCACCCTATATATGCTAACATTCTGATTCTTTGCCTGGGGACTGGAGGACGCGATTGTCCAAATGCACAAGGATTGCCACTTCAATGAAGGTCAAAACGCAGTCTAAACTGATTACCCAATTCACAGAAAAATGAGATGCAGCAAGTTGATAAATTGATTACGTAATTTGAATTAATGCTGGTTTTCTGCTAATAAATGAATGAGATTGAGTGCTCAAAACTTAGCATTTTTGCTTTTACATCATTCATCGCAGTTAAAATCCAAAATACCCCAAATGAAATCAGGGACAGCATTCCAACAGAAAAAGGGAAAGAAGAAAAGAGAAGAGATAGAGGAAGCTCACCTGGAGAATCAGAGAGGCTGGCGGTTGAGGAAGAGAGAGAGAGCAGAGCTTGTGAAGGTTTTAAACTCCCTGTTTGCTTTACTATAACTCGTCCGAACACTATTTTGTATCAAAGGACAAAACGGCGTCGTCGTAGTGTTTCTCAAACTCGTGCTACCAATTAGGAAACCAAACCCCTAGTTGAGATTGGATGATGGGTTGTGATTCAATCTCGGCTGTTCATTATAATTAGAAATGGGTTGGTTTGGGGTTTCGTTTTTCTAAGTATACAGACTCGGCTCGTCCCACAATTGACATTGCTCTGCCCTGCTCCGCTCTGTTTATTCTCTAAAATATTTGAAACCGGGCAGTACCTGCTCTGAACTTAAACTACCTGTCTCAACCCGCGGTTCCTCTACCCGTTTGCCCACCCCTAGACTCTAAAGCTTAGAGTTACGAATTTAAGTTATCTAGGAATTTGGGCATTAAAACCTAGGGTTTAAGCCTTCAATGGGTTCTAAGGCAAAATATGGCCTCAAGAATTTTCGTTTTTTTTTCCCTTGATTAATCTGTTTGAAAATTGGAAACACACAAATATGGAAGGTAACACCCGACTAACACCCATGTTTTTTGACAAAAATACAAATTTTCTATTTTCATTGATGCATGCGTCGAACCCGACTAACACCCATGTTTTTTTGACAAAAATACAAATTTTCTATTTTCATTGATGCATGCGTCGAACCCGACTAACACCCATGTTTTTTTGACAAAAATACAAATTTTCTATTTTCACAAAAAAAAAAAAAAAAAAAAATCCCAAGCATCAAGTTAAACTTTTTAAGGAATTTGGATGTAGTTTTACAGTATATTGAGCAACTAATATACATTTAGTAGAATATTTAAGCTGAAAACTAAAAAATAAGTGAAAAATATAGTAGGGAGGCCCATAACAGTGTCAACAAAGGCGGATGCATTGAGGGGCAGGAGGTCAGCTGATCCTTGAACTTCAATAAATGTCCAAGGATAACTTGAGTGTTGACCCTTCGAACTTCGGTAAATGTCCATGGATAACTTGGGTGGTGCCCCTTTAAATATTGGAGTTGGCTTCATACATGTTCTCCAACTGTAAGAGCAGCTCTTCTTATTATTTTTTTTAATAAATATTACTTTGTCAAAATGACATAGTTTCGGACCCTTAGTTTAATAAAAATAAATAAACACCAAGAGCCAAAAAAATAAACACATGTATGATGGATATGTTACTCGAGGGAGATCATGGCGTAGAGCTCAAAGAATCGTAAATTTCCATCATTATCATGTGGAGCTCTTTGTTGCTATCGTCAATAAGTAACTTGTGGAATTAAATAGTCGCTTGATGAGGTAAATATAGAGTTGCACTTTGTTTAGCAAGTTTGAGCCTGGATGATTCATTCTCGACTTTTGATGAATAAAAGCTAATTTGTTTTGCTCATTTTATTCGAATGATTTTACTACTTGTCAACTCTTGGCACTTGAAGAACAACTTGGGCATTATATTCTTGATATGCGTTCAAGTAGTGAATTTTCTCAATTGAAAGGAATTGGTAGCCATGCAAAAAAAAAAAAAAAAAATGGTGGAGACAGGGAGGAATAGAGTATATAATCATGTGTATTTGCTAATTACATTGGCTTTGGTTCTACCAGTATCTATTGCTTCAGTGGAAAGAGCTTTTTCCGCTATAAATATTGTAAAGATTCCATTGCGTAACCGAATGGGAGATCAATGGTTGAGTGATAGCATAATGGTTTATATTGTGAGCAATGTTTTTTCTTCCATTGACAATGAAGCTATAATGCAACGTTTTCAAAATATCAAAAAGCGTCGGGGACTATTGTAACTTTTATTGTTATTTGTTCTATAAGTTATGAATGATGGAACTATGGTTTAATTTTTAAGGTTGTTATTGTCTAAAAACTGTTTGTAAACTTTTACAAGTGACCCCCTGAAATATTTTTCCTAGATCCGACACTGGTTGTCAAATGGGGTTTCTACACTCAAGAATCTCAACGGAAAGTCGCACCATAATTTTCAAATCTTCGCAGTAAGACCCAGGTGAAAATAAATAGATTAAACAGTGATTTATGTATATGCAAAACCGACTGAAAAACGTGAGTGTTAACCCACGTTTTTTTGGAAAGAATGCAAAGTTTTTATATTCTTGAAATATTCTTTGTGAGCATTAAGGAAATCTTTAGAGCATCCCCAGTGAGGAGCTCTTTATGAGGTTGGAAAAATGGTGGATATAGCTCATTTTAGAGCTCTAAGGAATCTTTGAGGCTTTATAAAAGAATCACTCACAATGAGGGGTTATATATTTCGGGCTCTATATGGGGCTATATATATATATATATATATATATATATATATTCATTTATGTAGTAATTTGATTAAGCGATGATTTTTTTTTTTTTTTTTTTTTTGTGTTAGCTTTTCGTAAGTTGATTTTTGGACGTGCTATCTTAATTATTATTATTTTTATGGACCTTTCAACCTAAAAAGTTCAAAATGTGACAAAGTTAGATTTAATCACTTATGAATTGTTCATTGGATTAAATTCTCTTATCTCAATCTCATCCGTTGAAAGAAACAAACTCCCACTTCGTCCTTTTAAATAATTTAATTTTTCACATATAACACAACAATTTATCTAGCACCAATTGGTAAATTAGTATCATACAATTTTGAAAAAAATTACTTGACAATTTCATCCACCAATGCGCATGAACGTTAAATCAATTTGAAATTTAAATTCTTATGAAATTTTAAACAATCATTAATTAGCCAAATTGCAAGAAAATAAGTAAGAAAAAAGAATTAAAAAAGAATAATAAATGGAGAGTATAAGTGTATTCGAAAGTGGAGGGAGAGTGATAGAATTTTGCTCATATGGGTTGCTACTTTTTTTTATGGGACCCATTGCTTTTTGGGGCTAGATGTAGCCTAATTTTATGCTACCCAATTAAGGAAGTTGCAAGCCCTGGTGGTGGATCTAGTCTCATTTTCCGGCTCATTAGGGATGAAATTTCTCGCTAAGGCTTGAAATGCAATAGCCTCATGGAGTATAGAGCCCCTATTGGGGATGCTTTTATAATGTATTTAGGAACGAATTTACAATTTATGAGGCAATAAGTATATATTTAGTAGAATAATTAAGTTGAAAATACTATTTCGTATCCATGGCATTATTACTGAATCGCGCGGGGGTTATGAGAGAGAGAGAGAGAGAGAGAGAGATGCAATCCATGCACGATTGCCCAAAATATCTTTTAGTGGAGGCTGGTAATCATTGTAGTGTACTTGATTAATCCATCATCCTCATTGGATCTTTCTTTTTAGGGTATATTATCAATTTCCCTCCTGAACTTGTGACCATTAGCCAATTTCCCCCCTCAACTTTAATTTTGGCCAATTTCCCCCCTGAACTCTCATGATTAGTCAATTTCCCCCCTCAACTTTAATTTAGCCAATTTCCCCCTCAACTCTTATAATTAGTCAATTTGCACCCTACTGTTAAATTTTTAATTTGATCATAATTAAACAAGTGTGTGTAAGAAACTAAATAAGATGTATGTTAATCATGTTCCTATATCTTTATCCTATTACAAATAGATTAAAATTTAGAATTTTACAATTTATCATAGATAGTATTATTAGTCATAATAAATCAGTATGGAGTAATTTTATTTGATTTTTGACTATACAAAATTGATAACAAAAAGGATTGATGTGTAAATTTTTGTATGTGAATACAATTTTCTTTATAAAAGTGAAAGCTAAGTTCAAGTAAATTGCGGAGAATCGAGCTTTAGTAAAAAAATGGCTAGTCTATTCATAATTTTCGACTCCTTATTAAGAATAACTCATTTTATTGAAATAGGTTTGATCCATGAGTTTAGGATTATTATTTCTTTTTGTTATTATTTCTTCTTCTACATGCTTTAAACCCGATTCATAACTTTTTCTTATAATCAACCCATGTCACATACTAACTGTATTATGTTTTTGTACATTTTACCCTATATTATGCAGGTGAGTTTATGTTAATTTTAGTACTTTGTTGGAAGCTATTAGAAAGATTGAAAATTAAGAAAAGAATAGATGGAAAATTTAAAAAAAAAATTAACAGTAGGGTGTAAATTGACTAATTTTGAGAGTTGAGGGGGGAAATTGGCCAAATTAAAGTTCAGGGGGGGAATTGACTAATTATGAGAGTTGAGGGGGGAAATTGGCCAAAATTAAAGTTCAGGGGGGGAATTGACTAATTATGAGAGTTGAGGGGGGAAATTGGCCAAAATTAAAGTTCAGGGGGGAAATTGGCCAATGGTCACAAGTTCAGGGGGGAAATTGATAATATACCCTTCTTTTTATGGTGCAGAAGATGCATGATTGCATGGTAGGGTAAACCTTTTGATTATTTCATATTTTCAAAGTTAACTGTAGTGTGTGTGTGTATATATATATATATATTTTTTCCTTCAGTTTTTTAGTATATGTAATTATTTCAACGATGAAATAATCGAGTTCGAACTGAAGTCGTTAGATTTAAAAAAAAAGTATCTTTGGATCTCTTCCTTCTAATCTATCAAGTTCGGAGATTCACACCATTGAAATTTGATCCAACGGCTAAAATTATTATAACTTTTACAGTGAACCCCTATTTGTAGCTGTTGGATCAAATTTCAATAGTCCCGAACTCCGAACTTGGTGGATTAGGAGGAAAGGATCCGGAGAGGATCCATTTCCGTTAGATTTTACGCATATTCATCCATTTTAAGAAAGGAGGTGAGAGGTCTTAAGTTCGAATCTCGTGGATGACAAATTCGATATCAAATTAGGTCGCCCATTATGTGGCTTTGCTGAACTCCCTCTCCCCTTAGTGTAAAAAATATCGAGGTATTCAAAAAAAAAAAAAAAGAGTGAAATAATACAAATGTTGTCTGGATTTGATGCTCCGAGCTGGTGAGTTTGCTTAACTGTTGCCACGAGCAGGTGAAATTCTCCATAACCTCTCCGGGCTTGGAAGGAATGGAAAACCGTAACTTGTCACAAATTGTCTCATTTTAAAAAATAAAAATAATACAAGTTATGAGATTTTGTCAACAAGAAAAAAAAGTGAACTGCAAATGTCGTGTAAATATTATGCCACTAAACAAAGTCTAGACAAGTACTTTGATGTACAATTAAGAACCCTAACTCAAGAAAAATATACTTTATATAAAATCTTTTAATAAGCAGAAGTCATGTCTAACTATCTTAATTTCTTAAAACAAATTTATTTTAAAATATTATTTTTATAAACTAATTACTTAAAATTGCAGAAATAAAATGGAGAATATATAAAGTCGATAACGTTACTTCCTAATGGGCACAAAATGATTTTCCCCCTTGCCTTCTATTCACGTCACCATTCCAATCACAATGGTAAATAGCCTTGTTCCATCACAATTAAGTGGAAGGAAGAAAAGTCACATTCAAGGCTTCTGAAAAATCAACAAAAATTGCCTTCGAGGGATAACTGAGTTAGTAAGTTTCGTTCTTTCACTAGATCAAGTATTTAATTCGAATTCTGCTGCCAATAATCTCTCTCAATTGGCAATCTGAGAAAAAAAAAAACAAAAGATTAAAACCCCCTCTATATGTCTTCATAGAGATTTGTGGTATGCTTAACCTTGAAATGAAGTAGTATTCCCTCTTCTAAACGTTTTCTGAAACAAGAGTGAAAAGTTGTTGAGCCTTTGTATGATAATGTATATTCAAGTCAGTTAATCTAACAAAATTTATTATTTGACCAAAAAAAAAAAAAAAAAGTTAAAAAAAAAAATCAACAAAAATTATTAAATGCCCACTAAAGTGGGCCCATTTCACATTCTTGATGTCACAACGCTTTTCTCATTGGGAATTCAGACGGAGGAGCGTCTTTTTGCAAACGGGCAATTTTAGGCTCCTGGTAGAGCCCACGAGCAGCCCATTAACGCCGACCAGTTGGCAATGCCCCTTATCTTTTTGCAAACTGACAGTCCAAAATAATACACAAGAAAATTGTGCCCCTTGTGAAATTACGATTATACCCTTCTCCACCTTTCATTCCCCCCCCTGCCCCCAAAATTTTTTTTCTCGAATGTCTTTCTCTTCGATAATAGAAGCAAGCGATGTAATTATTTTAATTTGGTCCAAGGAGAAGAAGAAAGGGTTTGAACCGAGAGCGAGTGCGTTAAAACAAAATAATCTTAATCATCAAAACAATTAATCACTTTTAAATTAACAAATATTTTTCTTGTATCACAACATTGATACTATTACGCTTCCCATACCATTTAAGAGAAACATTGATTTGTTTAATTGGTAGGTGGCTTTTCTACCTCATTATATAATTGGAAGGGTACAACAAATATTCGAGCCTACTAATTAGTTCAACTAATCCTCTCTTCAATTTAATATTATTTTAATAAACAATATTATCTGTTCTAAGAGGTTGAGAAGTGGGTTAAGCCTCACAATGGTTATGAATAATGTAGTTCAAATTCGTCTCTGACGATAATCTAACTTAAGACTTCTCACTTACAAATGAAGATGAATACTACTAGACTGTAATAATAAGTGACATCTCTCCAATTTAATTGAACATATAGTATGGTAGGTATATAGCATGTCTAGAATTATAAATGTTCTCCTAATCAACGGGTGATCAATGAATATATGGTCCTCAGTCCTCAATCTAATATCAAGAGTGGAGAATAAATAAATAGATGTGTTTTTTATGCCTTAATCTCGACTGTTGATGCCTTATTAAGAAATAACAAACAAGAATGGAGGGTATTTAGGTCAGAAAAGCAAAAGATATGATTCTTGTCCAACCTCTACTCCTATAATCTATCCATTCTATTAAGAGGATCCATTGTCAACTTTTTCTCCCCACTTTTTTCAATTTTGCCCTCATTTTTTAATACACAATATTTACATGAGGGTAAAATAGTAATTTTGTATCTTTTGATAAAATGATAATTATATCCATATTTTTCCTATTTTATCTTATTTTATTTTTTTTTATTTTTTTATTTTTTTATTTTTATAAAATGATAATCATTTCCTATTTTAATAACACTTTTGATATACAATATTTACATAAGAAGGGCAAAATAGAAAAAAAAAAGGGAAAAAAGTTGACGAGAAGGAATAATAGTATAGAAAAAAAAATGCACTTAATAAGAAAAATTGTTCACACGTACAAAATGTGTGCTCTCTGCTAATACATTATTAAGAAATAACAAACAAGTGAGTGCCATATGTAGAATTCCCATGTCACAAACTTCATAATTCATTTTTTTATTTTATTTTAAAGGAGATAATTCATAAAAATTAAAAAGCCAGAAAAAAAAGGGGACCTTGTCTCAGCCTTACTCGAAACACCCATCATCTGCCGAGCAAGCAGGAAACCAAAGCTAAGAACTCCCATGGAATCTCTGCCCCGTTGGCTTCCAAGAATCCCTTTCCTGCCTTCCCAATGCAATCTCCCCATGCAAAAACAAAGCATGGGACAAGAGGGAATGGCTTTCCTCTGTGACCCTTGAATTGTCTTCGCTTCTGGTTTTCCTTTCAATATGGTCCAAAGAAAGGTGCCAAACAAGCTTGGAATCCAAGCTGATCATGATAAATTCGAGAAGCGGTTTTCGAGCCTGAAGACGTCTTCTCAGTTCCAAGATGGGAAACACAGAGGAGCTGATTTGAAGAAGAAGAAGATGAAGAAAGCTAGATCAATCAAGCTTTCAGATGTTCAGAGCTTGAGATCATCACCTTTGAGGAAGAACTTATCTCAGCCAGGAAGCCCGCCACCGCAGCCTCTCAATGTTCCAAGCACTGCGGCTTCCCCTCAGAAGCAGCCTCTGACCAAGGCAACTTACGGCTCGCCAAACTACATGAAGCCCACCAGCTGTTCTCATGCAAGGAAGGAGCAGTCACAGGTTAGTCTTCGAAGTTCTCCGCCTATATTTTCGGATAGTAAGAACCAGAACCGAAAAAATTCAGGCAGTTCAAAGCTTAGCTCTGCTTCTAGTAAACCTGAAAGAAGTTTAGCAAGGACATCTGGTTTGAAGCTTGTGAGAACTTTAATGAAGTCCCCTAGTTTTAAGCCGCCAAGAGCTTCGGCGAAAAAAACTTCCAGGGTTGCTCTTTGTGCAGATGTGAATGTTCAGAGAGCAACTTGTTCTTCAACACTGAAGGATACAAAGTTTCCTGACTATCTGACGATTAGTCCTGGGGGAACCGAAGCTGAGGGAACTTCAATCATGAAGGTTTGCCCGTATACGTACTGTTCTCTTAATGGCCATCATCATTCGCCTATGCCACCATTGAAGAGTTTCTTGTCTGCAAGAAGACGTTCGTTGAAGACCCAGAAGATGATGAAATTGCAAGCTCTGAGTCCACGCGGAGCAAAGCGATGTAATGATGGAACAAAAGAAATTGATTTGCAGAAAATGTTGTTTGATGAGAATGAAAAAATTGCAGAGAAAGAAGCTGCTTTGGATTTCTTTGTTGAAATCTATACTACAAACGAGGAAGATGGCACCAAGGCAATTGGAAGGAAAGCAGGAGCTGATTTTGTAGGACAACAAGAAGTTTACGAGGGTCCTGCGTTTCCAAATGATGCAAGTGATGAAGCAGAAACAGAAAATTATGCCAACAGCCTGTCGGATAGATCACCGCATTCTGAGAGTGAATCTGAGGCAGAAAGCTTCGAAGAATTTCCTGAAGAAGACCAAAAAGAAGATGCAGATGAAGACTACGGACCACAGTCAGATCAAGAAGACAATTCCAATGGAAGCTGCTTGAAAGAGAGTGACTCTCAAGACCTTTCAAGCACTGAAATGGATTATTCCAGTTCTGAAAGTATTGACATGGAGTGGGAGGAAGGGCAATTTGCCACTACAGTGCTTGGTGATTATGAATCTGTCCCAAATGCCGGTTGTTCAATAAAAATTCAAGACACTGATAAGCAAGAAGAATCGCTGATCAACTCTGACGCAATGAAAGGTAACAGCGATAATATGATTCAGGAATATTATGGAGTACTGCAGAATGATGGTGATGTCAGTGAACAGGATGTCATTAAACAGAATTTTGAGATTCTAGAGTCCGAGAAAGAGTATGAAAGATGGAATTACGACCAACTTTCTTACACTCAGGATGCATTTGAAGGAGGCAGTGAACTATCGGAGACAGATTGCATAGAAATATCTTCAACAGAGGAGCCAACTGAAGAACTAACAGGAACTGGTGTGGAAATTCAAGAACAAAATGAAAGTTTTGAAGCAGAGGATCATGAGATCGGCTCTCACCTTGGACATGTTGAAAGCAACTACACCATTGTGGAGACAGATGAAGCTTCAGAGAACCAACCAAATAATACATTTCATGAAGATGAAACTAGTACGCTGACAGGAGACCGAATTTCTATTCCTTCTCAGGATAGCTGCGACACAGATGATGCCGAAACAGATGAAGGATGCAACGGGAGCCCTGATAAAGAGAATTCAGAAACAAATCAAAATGTTGCACCTGGTGACTTTGGCTTGGAACCCGAACTCCCTACAGGGGATCCTGAAAATCAAATGGAAGCAACAGAGCAAATAGGTGATGTCAAACCATCACCGGAGATTCAGCTTTCTGATTCGGTGCACGATGCTTCTGAAGCTGATGAAGATGCTGTCAAGGTTGACGATTATGATAATGGCAAGAAGACTGAACCTTTCCAGCATAATGACATTGCTGAAGATGGTAACCTGTCGAAAGGGAAGTACACGAAGCCCAAAATTTCAAGTTCCAATGAATCTGAGGATCAAAGCGATTTAAGGCTGAAAAAATCAGATATCTTCGGTAACAACACAGGAGAACCTGATAACATGGAAGTGGAAAACAATTCAGAGCCAGAAGCCGCAAAAAATTTCAACACGGCCAATAATAGCGTTAGCCCTGGGATGAAGCGAAAATTTTCTGAAGCAGCAAGCAACTTCGACCAAGAACTTCCCAACACCTACAACTACTGGAAAAGAATCAAATGCAAGAAACTTAACATGGATGGGGAGGAGCAAAGGAAGTTCAATCCAAGAGAACCGAATTACCTGCCTTTGGTTCCTGACCCCGAACCAGAAAAGGTTGACCTCAGGCATCAGATTATCGACGACAAGAAAAATACAGACGAATGGATGCTTGACTATGCACTCCAGCAAGCTGTCACAAAACTTGCTCCTGCAAGGAAGAAGAAGGTGGCACTGCTTGTTGCAGCTTTTGAAACGGTCATGCCAGCGCCCAAAGTGGAAAAACATCTTCGGCATACATCAACAGGCTTCAGTCACGCAAGACCTATGCAAGCTTGTAGCTGATGACAGTTACTGAGGTGAATATATAATCACTATCTCCGAGCCTTCAGATAATTAATTCTAATAGCTGCTCATGAGCGCGTGTATCAAATAACAAAGGGAACCATTCTCATACTGTTGTGCAGGTGAAAAGACTGCAACATCTATAAGCTACTGAAGCGAAGGCACAAGAATATAGGAGAACTACAGTTCCAGCAGAACACAACTCCCCGTTTCTCGGCTCCTTTCAGAATTTCTGCAGAGGAAGGAGACAGCTTCATGCAGTGACGATTCGAGAGTGGTTCTCCTACAGCTCCATGCTAGTGTACTTTGATTAACAATACATAATGGCAGTTTAATGTTTTATGGTGTGATTTGCTACCATTTCATCCTCTACTGTTGCAGGAGGCACAGGCCTCCAAAACAATATATATATGTTTGTTTGCTTAATATGCATGTCAAGTGTCAACTGACTTGTCGCTCAAGCAGTTAGGAGCGTTTAGCCCCATTCTCGAGTTCCTATATTCAATTCCCGACTCTCCCAATATCACTTGTATCGCGGAAAAGAAAAGTTGCTCATGCATGCTACAATAACTTTCAGTTATTCATATGTTGCTTATATCCACAAGGTCTTACTATCGCATTGTAGCAAAAGAAAACAATTATAATTAGATTTCCCGCAAGATCACATATAAACAGAATGAATCCAATTGGAAACACTTCTCCAAATTTAAGATTCCTATGACATGGAACTCTAGCAAATAACTCTCAGAACTTAAATTCACAAATGTCAAATAAATACTCACAAAATTACAACAATAATCTCGTCTACGGTAGATGTACGTTAATTGCAGGACACTTGACAAGAAGTGACTGGAGTTCTGCAAAGTGATTGCCTAGGCCACTAACATGTGCTATTTTCTCTGGCGAGCCAACTTCAAGAGAACCGGTTGTATCAGAAATTTCACTCTGTTCTCTATCTTTTTTGGCTATCATATCATCGTACAAATACCCGAGGGCACCTTTTGTTGAAATAGAATGCACAGATTCAAACAATCTTTGAAATCCATTTCGTTGTTCTTCTGTTTCAATCAACTTCTCCTTTAAACCATCTGGAAGGCAAGCCAGCGCACTGTGGATGGAAGATACGCCAGAATGGATAGAGAAGAAAACAAAACTAAAGTAAGATAATATAGAAACTCCAAACAGTACAAAAATTTACGCAAGTGAGAAATTACTACAGCAAAAAAATATTTGCTTCTTTATATTACCTCGTAACACCTCTGACAAGACCAAAGTTGTACCCAACAAGGACCGATTTCTTAAAGCCAATATTAAATCCCTCTTGTGAAGAAGCTTCTTTTCCCGCTATTACACCATCACGGTAACCAGTCTACATATTTATCAATAAATAAGGCATATATTAGAGAACTACCTAAAATATGCATGTAAAACAACTAACTAAACCCGGATAATGACCAAAGTATGTCCGAACTGTCAACAACCGTATGGTATTGGTTATGTCTCCGCTGCCATTCCCGGCCCAAAGCAGATTGTTCATGCAATTCATCGTCAGAAGCATACCAAGATCCATCTTCATCGCACGATTCAACCCTATCATGGTCTGCAAGAAAACATTAAACCCAGGAATCTTACCACAGAGAACAGCTATATGCTAGAAGAATTACCTGTTGGGCAAGAAGATATAAAACTAATACAAAAGCAGAAACCTTGAAAGAGCAATACTCAAAGGCAAATAAGAGCTTCATTTACATACTACAAGTGTGACAATTTGGACCATTTATCCTTTAAGGATTACCTTTCTCACTCCAGTGATATCGGACAGCATACTCACTCAATGGAGTGCATATGGATGACTGTGTTTTGATTAATTGGAGTATTTGTTTCACATTTACTACATCACACGTTGAATTCAAATTTTACGTGCATTAATACAAAAACAATCCAGTGTAGGATAAGCTCCAAGGAAAACAAAGATTTAATGCAGCTCATTAGGTATCCTTGACAACCTAGGAATAAACAAAGAACCTACTTACGGGTCCAATTACACAATTTTATTTAGGCTCTAATACACAATTTGATTCTTCTGAAATTAAATGCGTTCACCAGTTAAAACCTATGCATTTACTTATCTACGGCTGACTATATGATGAAATCAACGAATATCATAGGTGGACCATGTTATACGGACAAAAGAGTGCTTTAAACCATTAAAATACCTTGTCGATCACTTTCTATACTGTTTGCACTGGGTTCACCATCCAATTGTATTTTTGATAGGCTTAAACTTTCTGAGTAGAGCTCATGAGCAAAACTTCCCTCCATCTGTTACAGCATAAAGCAAACACCAAAATTAGAATTACAATTTGAGCAAAGACTGATGTAACGTCAAGCTTTTGAACACTAACTTTAACAGGAAAATGTAAAGAAAAATCAGAAAAGGAATGTGCTTTAATGATAAGATGCTAGACCATAAAATCCACAAGAAGTAACGACCATGACTATCTTCCTGAGACCTCCAGAAAAAACCAAGGCACATTGCATAGCCTCTAGCACAAAGCTAATAAGAACATAGTAGATTCACCAAAAGCTCCAGAAAATCACCGGTTCAACCAATACATTTATGTCCCGCCCGAAACCTAGGACATGACTTAGGCAGTGGATTATGTTATGGGAATATGGCCTCTATTAATACTTTTAGTATGTCCTGTCATCTTAGTTTTTCCTTTGATTCCTAAATTTACAAAACTTGGTAAAACACTTCAAATATCCATTTTCATATCCTCAACCACAATACAATCGGACCCTCCTTTCCCTCGAAATGCATCCCCCGTCACAGATACTTAAATCCATCATTCCGAAGGGATAAATTCCGTATACTCAACCACAAAGGAACAAATGCCACTCTGTTGGAGTGAAACACGGTGCACTCTCATTGCCATACTCCTATACAGCTTGATCAAAATTCATATGATCAATCCACATACCAAGCAAGCACAAAAAGTAACAGAAATTCAACATTCCATTCAAAATTCCATTGAGATAAAACTTTAATTTTCCAAAGTCTTGTAGAAATATTTCGTAATCCAAGCAACTAAAATAACAACTCAATGACAACTTCAATTCTAAACTTTTGATTAATCATCAAAATTAAGATTAATCTTAAAACAACTCAAAGGGTTCAAACGATCATTTGCACCACATGAAAATTGAATTACTACGTTCCGAAAACCCCCAAAAATTAGAATATGCAAATGCAACAGAAAAATCCAAACGAAAAAAACCAAGGAGATGGGAAAAGGAGGACGAAACTGACCCGGAGAAAGTTGCAGGTTTTGGGACGAAACTTTTTCGGCTCGTGGAAGAAGATGGCTTGCGAAACGGCACCGTTCAACTCTCTTTGTTATCTTTCCTCTTCCTCTTTCGCTCACTCCCTTCTGAGTTTCTGAGTTCCGACTCTGACGAGTTGGAGAAGATTTCTCATTTCTGTAATGGTGTAATTGGGCCTTTTATGGGCTTATGTTGGGCTATTTGTTAGTGCCAGGCTGCCAGCTGTTATCTGTGCATCCCAGTTTGCTTCCAAAGTAAAGAGAATTGTTTCAATGTGCCGAAAACATAGTTTGATACATTAAATGTCATAATATAATTGATTAGAATTTTTTTTTTCAAGTATCGAACCATTGTAATATGAAACACGGTCTGATACATTAAGTGTCATAATACAATTGATTAGATTTTTTTTTTTTTTTTTTCAAGTATCGAACCACTTGTAATATGACACTTTGTGTATCAAGCCGTGTTTCTGGCACACTGAAAAATCTCTCACAAAATTTGGTATGAAGATGTTACTTTTGTTCTTAATATTCACGTTGCGTTATGACAATTAGTTATGAAAGAACATTCTTGTTTAGAGTTAGTTTTCTATTTATTCCATTGAAGCCAAATGTAATTGTTCACCCAGAGGAGCTCCGCGATTATGCCAAATGTTAGGCAATCTCGGTAATTATGATTTTGACAAAGCGATATTTTATGCTACTCTATGGAACGGCCCCTGGTCGATTGGCCTCACCCACATCAATTAGGCAATATTAGTTTTATGTAGAACAACATGAATACCATTAACATGCATTTCCATGAATGTAAAATTACACCTCTGTCAGTTTCAAGTCAAAAAATTTTCTCTAATAGTACTTTTTTTTTTCTTCTTTTTTCCTACTTGTTCTTTGGTGAGGGCACAATGCCAGAGAACATGATTGGTGAGCCAGAAAACCGCCTTCTTGGGCTTCAAAACTTTCCGCCGGGTGACCCTGGCATCCACCCTTTGGATATCAGAGGTGTAAAGCCTGATGCTGCAGTGGCCGCGCCTTTATTATGTGTGGTCATCATCGGTGGTCCACATTTGGTCTCTAACGGTAGTGGTTCAAATCCTTTCTCTGCTGCTATCAATGCTTTCTCTTTGCTCAACTTTATCAGTCTCCATGGGTCGATACTGACACGGAAGCCATGTTTCTTAGTTCGGTAAAGGGATGGGGATCGCCTTCCATTCTTATGGACAGCCTTCGGTCGGTATGAAACTTAGAATGGCATTTTATCCCATAAGTCAGGCGGCAGATAACTTGTATGCCTTCTGAAATCTGAAGATGCAAAACTAGGGAAGGCTGTATGCCTGTGTAGGTGATATAAACTTTACCTCAGTTGCATCTTGCCCTCTGCATATAAACCGTGATATGAACAACGGCTTTTCAGGTGAATCAAAATCACTACTTACATCCAAGGAGGAATCTGAATCATCATTGAATGGATCCATTACTAAAGAAGCTCACTATAATCTGCCCCAAAACATAGAGATTCTCTCTTTTCCACCCAATGCATAATCATCCACCATAAATTGAAATGAAGAAACATAGGCATGATAACAATAAAGTATGACATTACTCTGTGAGCTTTCTTTTCTTTTTCGTTTCCAAGAATGAAGATGAGTATTTACCAAATTTTATCGAGGAAAATCACCCGACTGCTGCATCTTCCAACATATCGATGTGGTACAATGAGGTTAGTTGGGATTCACCATGTTCTTCATCAGACTCGAGATCACAAGCATCTTCGACATATCCAGATCGCCTCATCTGTTCAAGAAGCAACTTCAAAACATCATGTATTTCTTTCCTTTGAGGATGCCTTTTATCTTTCACCAGGAAAACATGCACATGACCCTGTATTTCAATCCAACTGCAACCTGGCTGCTTGACAACTCCACGTTGTCTCATCAGCTTCCTTACTCGTATAACATCAGCCCATCTCCCGAGCTCGGCATACATGTTTGAGAGAAGAACATATGGTCCAGAGTTCCTAGGTTCAATATCTAAGAGCTTCTCGGCCACATACTCCCCTAAGGTAATGTTACGATGAACTTTACAAGCAGCAAGCAAAGACCCCCATATAACAGCATCAGGTTGCATTGGCATGACCTCTATCAAATTTTTGGCATCAATAAGGCAGCCAGCTCGACCAAGCAGATCAACCATACATGTATAATGGTCCTTCAATGGTACCAAACCATGTTCCTCACTCATTGAGTAAAAGTACTTTTTCCCTTCATCAACCAATCCTGCGTGGCTACAAGCGCATAGCACACCAATCATAGTGACATGGTCTGGTTGCTCCCCTGATGCCAACATTTTTCTAAATAATTCAAGAGCTTCAATCCCGTAACCATTTTGTGCACACCCCACAATCATGGCATTCCAGGATACATAATCCCTTTGCAACATATTTTTAAAAACACGACAGCCATCTTCAATAGATCCACATTTCATATACATATCTATTAGAGAATTCCCGACAAAAATATCAGGCTCTTCCCCGACCTGGAATTGAAATCCGTGCTTCAATACATGTACATGAGCCTGCCTGCCAAGCTGCAGATCAACAAGACTTGCACAAGCATTGAGTAGATTCCCAAATGTATAGTGGGTTGGCAGAACAGACTCCCTCTTCAGGAGGAGAAAGAGTCCAAGGGCCTCTTCATTTTCCCCATTCTGTGTGTACCCTGCAATAAGTGCGTTCCAAGAGACTATATTTCTTTCCATCATCCTTGTAAACATCAATCTTGCTGCTTTTACGCTTGCCGATTTTGCATATCCACTTACCATGGAAGTTTCTGAAACAACATTTCTAACAGGCATCCCATCAAAAATCCACCTGGCTTCTTTTACCCTTTTGCATTTTGCATACATATCAACTAATGCATTGCACAGAACAAGATCATCCCTGTATTTATCACATTTTACAACACAAGCGTGTATTTGCTGACCTTCCATTATTGCAGACAAGCTTGCGCATGCACTTACCACACTGGCTAAAGTTAGTTCATCCAGTTTGAACCCACACTCCATCATCTTCACAAAAACTTCCAAGGCTTCGCTTGCTGGGCCATTCTGCTCATAACAAGTAATCAAACTGTTCCAAGAAACAGTATTCCGGTCATTCATCCCATCAAAAACTCTTTGTGCACAAGAAACACTCCCACATTTAGAGTACATATCAATAAGTGCAGACCCCATATAAACATCTGATGAGTACGAGGATTTTGCAATTACAGCATGAATTTGAACACCCATTTTCAACTCTCTTAAACCTGCACAAGCACTAAGAGCACTACCAAATGAGTATTCATTTGGCACAAAATTCTCCCCATGCAATCTAACAAAATATTCCAAAGATTCTTCAAAGCGGTCATGCTGGGCAAACCCTGATACCATCGAATTCCATGAGCACTGGTCAGGCTCAGGCATTAACCTAAAAATCTTCACAGCCTCATCAATTAAACCCAACTTCGTTAATGTGCTTAAAATGGAGTTCCAAGTGAAAGTGTTCCTTTCAGGCATTTTATCAAACAGTTTGCGTGCATCATCCAAGCAACCGCATTTTCCATAAGCATCAATGAGCCTATTCTGGATAAAAATCTCCGAGGAAAATTGGGTCTTGATGATACGGGCATGGATGCGACGTGCATCACGTGCCGACTTGGTTCGGATGCATGAGTCCAATAGCTTCCCAAAGGGTGTGGAGTCGAGGAAAGAGAGGTCACCCACAAATTGTTTGAACAATCCATGTCTAGTTCCCATTCCATTGTCTTAGCTACAACAAAGCAGCATTGGCTCGAAAACACATCAACTCGCCTCCTATAACGCGGAAACAAGAAATATACTAATGTCATCTGTAATCATCTCATGAAAAATGTGCTAAAGGAAGAAACACACAAAATGCCAACTCGAATTATCCAATTAACGAATTACACAAGCGGATTGTGCTTCAATGTCGAAAACATGCCAAAGCAAGAATCAACTGTGACTAATAAAAAAAATCAAGGGTCTAGAAAGAAACGAGAACAATCAAACCTCCAAAACCAAACGAAAAATCTGCAGCAACAGCAGCCATAACCCAAAAAATGGGCTGCCACGAGCATTACCCAATTCACAGAAAAATGTGAAGCAGCAAGTTGATAAATTGATTGCGTAATTTGAATTAATGCTGGTTTTCTACTAATAAACGAATGAGATTGAGCGCTCAAAATTTAGCATTTTTGCTTTTACATCATCCATCGCAGTTAAAATCCAAAATACCCCAAATGAAATCAGGGACAGCAAACAGAAAATTCCAACAGAAAAAGGGAAAGAAGAAAAGAGAAGAGAAGGAGGAAGCTCACCTGGAGAATCAGAGAGGCTGGCGGTAGAGGAAGAGAACGAGCAGAGCTTGTGAAGGTTTAAAACTCTGTTTGCTTTACTCGAACTCGTCAGAACACTATTTTGCATCAAGGGACAAAACGGCGTCGTCGTAATGTTTCTCACTCTTGTGATGGTACCAATTAGGAGACCAAAACCCTAATAATTCACCTAAGTTAATGCAGGAGAGATCAAAATTTTTAAATTAAATTTGCAAACCAAATAATGTGATTGTAGATTATTAGATTACTAATTAAGTATCGATTAACGTGCTTGTTTCTTGTCGGTGACACATCATTTGATTTAAAAAATTTGATCTTGTTAACATACTATTTGAGGTTAGTCCAATTGGAGTGCCTAGTCTAATTTAGATTTAAGGGATTTTTAAAAGACATTAAACGTTGGAGTACTTAGATATTTTATACAATTCTTACCTAATAGTCAGATGTGAATAATGTGATATATTTATTTAAAAGTTTTTATTTGATTTTATCACAAATGGTCCTTTATGTATTGCAAATACATAGTTTTGATCATTTATGTTATGCTCTCTTGCACATCAATGTTGTCCCTGCTGTTAAGTTCCGTGAAAATTTCATTGGTGTTTTTATGTGGAACATGTGAGGGGACAACAAAACTAATCAAATTGGATCACGTGAATTAAATTGAAAAATTCTTATATAAAAATTTAGAAATAGGTTGTCATCTCTCTCTGGATGGGCTTTAAGGAGAGTCCGAGAGCGTTCATAACCGATTCTTTGTCTTTGTCTCATGTATTCGGTGGGCATCTAAATAATACATGGTTCTACTTGAAAATGAGAAGTTTTAAGTTTGATTCTTACCAAAAACGAATTTGAACAACATTATTATAGCTAACCCAATATGAGGCTTAGTCCACTCTCCCATTTCATTAGTATACATAATATCGTTTGTTAAAAAAATAAAAAAATAAAAAAATATAAAAAACATGGTTGTCATCTCCAATACCAATATCATCACCAAGGTAGGAAAATCATAATAAAGCGTATTACATCATCATCACCAAGACCAATCTCATCACCATAACTATGAATACTAACCGTCACATGAAGCTCATTAGGTGCCCATTAAGAACCCAATGACTTTAATTTGCGGGGCTACCAAAAGTGGGATGTAAACGACGACCTATTTGAACTCGATGGACAATTTCCAACATCAGAAAAAAGTATCAACGTACCAAAAGCTAGTTGGTTTCACAATCTGGTCATTGTTCTGGTTGTTCAATGCCATGCCATTTGGTAAGAAACATGAGGGTTTGCTGACAGCGTCTCTTCCTCCTTGTTCCTTTTGCAGCGTCTCTTCAGTCACTGCACATATTTCGCAACCTACGGACAACAATAAACATCAGTAGCTCATACCATTCTTCATCAACAGCTTCAAGATGGATATCAAATTCCATATTACATTGCTAAGAATTGGAAAATAGGATATCAAAGTAAATCAAATGACAAAGATTCAGGTACTGTGTATATCTCGACACGTAGTTTTCCCCGAGAGGAAGAGAATGATCATAACACCGCAATAAGAAGCCGATAACCCTTCTTTCTAGTGGCAGCTCAAATAAAACCTTCCCCCAGAATACAGAATAGGCTTCTACTATAACGACAACGAACCAGAGTCAGAAAAGTATCGCAAGCTAATATGACAAAGAACAAAATCTAACCTTTCTAGCCAGTTTCTCCACATCTGTTGAGAAGCTCCTTCTATGGAAATCCACAATGGCGTTGTTCGCCCTAATATCAGTGAAATCCAGATTACAGACTCGAGACAGTAGATGTATCCATTCCAAAGTACTGTGGGTAAAAATCTCCCGAATTCCAGAGAAGAAAAGCTTGTATCTTTTGTTTTCATCTTCTTTTGACCTTCAAAAGAATCATTCTCAACCATGGAACAGTCAGCAAAGCTAAAAAAATGTTATGCGCCAGGCCCCAAACACAACCAGCAACAAGATGAATTTCAAGATTGATTACCCTTGTAAATTACAGATCCAGCTCCTGCATGTGCAACCTATCAAAAAATTCATAAATTTTGCCAATATCTGCAAACAAAAATGACATCAACACTTGACAGCTGAGTGAAGACACGACCCTGTGAATTTGTCTGGACATTAACGAGCCATAGTGTTCATGATCGCGACGTGCCAAAAAACCCTTGAGGAACCATATCTATATAAACTCTTTGGTTACGATGTTGGGAATAAAGCAGTTTGTACAGGGTCTGTGGTGACTGGACATATGTACAAGATCTGCATCTTCGGAGTAGTCAGGTGCAGAGTCACTAATTCAGTTGGAAGGAAAATACTCGCTAAGAAACCAGAAATACAATCTCCTAGGCATTTATTTTACGTACATATACTTCTTGGGAGACAAATATTTCCTTTATAAATACTGGAGACTTGAGCCTTGCTCATGCAAGCAAGGTCATCATAAAGACAAAGTCTTGACCCATATCTGACTGCATCAGTACAAACAGCTATAGCAAAATTGCACTAGGTATGAAAAGAAGCAACTTCACAATATCAGATGATGTAAATGTCGATTTCCCATCATCAACATTACATGAATGCATTCATTGACTTTAAAGCAATAAATTCAACATGATATACGAGTAAATTTCAAATAAGGCTAGACAGACTTGGTGTCAACCATCATCATAGTTGTCCACTAGCCTGGGATGTTTTGTGATAATTGGGGAAACACACAAGAGAAGTAGCAGAGTTCAAGGTATTCATAAAAAAAAAAACCAAAGAAACTATTTCCAAATACTAAGAATCACGTATAGTATAAGTTAATGATCAATACAAGAACTCTACCTGTTCATGCTTCTATGTAACGATAGTGTATCTTTCTGCGACAGAACAAAGAGTAACGCATTTTCCATCACAAGAAAAACATTTAGTTTCCCAATAAAGAAACTAAATGGGACACAAAGTTAGGCCACTTTAGACATTCATGCAAACATCCTTTTCGACACCAGAAAGATACAGTTCTCATAAGTGAGCATCATCAAAATTCATAATAGCAAACAGTGGCACTGTCTCAGTCGTAGGTTGGATGATGGTTGATATTGTCTATCAGAATCTGATCCATCAAAGGGCAAAGCTAATGATTTCACGTAACTGAACTAGTTGAAAGAATATACTAACTAAAGTAGGCAAAATGATATTACTTTCATTGTCTTTAACAATCTTAAGACCTACATAAGATGCATACACATGATTAAGAAAGAAAAAGTCAAACTAACATAGAACAATGACCAAATATGAACAGGCATAAGAAAAACCAAATCCGATGAATATGAATAACATTTTAAGATAAATTTGATTTTCTGAAGTCAACAAAAATTACTACAAGGAAACAGTGCGTCTGTAAAGTACTTCATCATCACTCTCATCATCCTCATCTGACACCATCTCACTTCCCGGGAGCTCTAACTTCCCACCCATATAAAATGATGGACCCGGTGTCTCTGTTTCAATATACTCCCCTTGCAACCTCTCCTCAAATCTCTGACCACTACAGTTGAGGAACCATTTCAACGAACACCTGATGCCCTTGCTTTGCAACCTCTGGTACCTAGGTTTAATCCTCGACTCCAAGCTGTAAGTAAAGTATTCCGGAAATTCCACAAGCTCTTTCAGTGGCCTCCCCATTTCACTCTTAAAGAAGTAGAAACTATTCTTCATGAGCTCAACACGCAGCGCAATTAACTGGGGACACTTTACAACCATCTTAGCTACGTCCTCAGAAGCTATTCCCCGTCCAAGAAGGAATTCGACTGGCTTCATTATCAAATGTTGATGAAGGCTGACTATCTGTGGCATCTTCTCAACCACCCGTGCAAACCCTTCAGGATCAATCTTAAGCTTCAAACTAAAGAAATACTGCTGCGAAGACATTTTAGCTTTCAAGGGCAGCCCAAGAATTTGGGGGTACTGAGCAACAACCGAAGCAAGCGCTTCCCTCCTGATCCCGAAACTAATTAAACAATCCACATTTGGTTTAACAGTCTCCTCAAGATCATAACCAAGTAAGTACGTCCGCTTCTCCAGCATCCTAGCCAGTATCTTTTTCGGCAAACCTAATGAAACCAAATAATCAACAAACGGCTTAATGACAGTCCCAACTCTCATTCCTAAGAAGTAAGGATACTGTGTAACCATCGGTCCTATATCCCTAGGACTAACACCAATACTAACAAGATATGCAACCGAAGTACTCATTGTCCCCTCAAGCTTGTATCCAAGAAGTTCAGGATACTTCTGCAACACATAACCAATATCCTGCTTTTCGACATCAAGCCCACGAAGGAACTTGACAACCGGCACAAGCTCAACAACCACACTAGCATGCAATACTTGCGGGTAATTCTTAACAAACTCACCAAGTTTCGGCCTGGGAATCCCAATTTTCTCCAAGTAAGCCAACACAGGTATCATATTTTTCCTCACACTGCATCCGAGCATCAACGGGTACTCGTTAATGTCGTCGATCGACAATCCGAGCTTCTGAAGGAACTCAACTCTCTCCCTCATGACATCAACAGCAGAGGGCAGCTCCAACTTCTCCAATTCATCAGGAATTATGCCTAAGCTCTTCAAATAGTCACAGATTATGACCCTGGAGACGAGCTTCTCTTTCCGGCCTTGGACGACGCCCCAAGTGACTGAGGGCATTTCGTATTCCGGAAATTTGGAGGACTGGGTTGAAAAGGAAGAATTCTGCAAAACCCTTGAAGGGTTTTGGGGATGAGGGAGTTGGGGACATGGGTTTTGGTGGGATTGGATTGGGGTTGAGTTTGGAGTGAGAATTTGTGGATTTGGGGGGAAGACTTTGGGGATTTTGGTGATGGAATTTCTTGCTCGTAGCAGTGAGCCGACCATTTCCAGGAGGGACAGAGAAATTAATATACTTTTTCTGATTTCTTTGCTCCAATGAGGAGAAATTTGAAGGGAAAATGTAAAGTTCTTGAAATCTCAGCTTATGATGTCATATGCCATAAATTCACACCAAAGCTAGGTTCTTTGGTGTCTATATAAACCAAACGCAACGGAAGCTATTAGGTTAGGAAGTCAGAAAGAGAGGGAGGGGAGGAGGCGCGGAGGGTGGAGAATCTCATAACATTCGGTATTCTCGTACCAACCGGACCAGTCCAACTGGGTTGGGTTGGGCTGGGCTGTAAATTGTAAAAATTTGATCATCGTTTAATAGGTGATTTGTGTTGAGTAGAAGTATTATTAACCCAATTAAAATGAACTAATCTGAATGTTAACCATTTTTAAACATACATGTATATTCTGTAGACATATACTTAAAATTTAGTAGTTAGTAGACATATACTTAAAATTTAGTAGTTATGTTTTTTTATTGACAAACGATATTATCTACACTAAAGAGAAGGGGATAAGCTTAGTCTCATAATAAACTAGCAATAATGTGGTTTATATACGCCTTTGGCGAGAATCGAACATAAGACTTCTCACTTACAAGTAAAAAAGGTATATTACTAGATCGAAGTATTAAATAACAAATTTAGTAGTTATTAAACACACTTATTTGTTCTTTGGTAAATAATGAAATTTAAATATTAAGTAACAACTAGTGATCCTACAACACTCAAATTACATGATTTAAGTCTAATGTAACATGTATTTTGGTTTATTTATCACTCATAATCACTGTGGGAGCCAAAAATGACTCCCCCACTAAATAAGCCACTAGCACACGAAACATGAGGAGTGGAGCTACAATCAAGTAACCTAATACCCACTCCATGGAACATGAAGAAATAGAAGGAAAGTGGGACTTGGAGCCCAAGACTTGAATGCCTATAAAAGGCCAAGAATCCCACCAGCCTAGGGGAGAAAAAAAGGGAAGTATCTGATAGCTTTATAATGTCTTGCAATTATTTTGAACAACGACTGACTTGAGCGTCAGAGTGTTTTCTTGTAGGTCCCCCCCCGCTCTCATTGTTGACAAGCGAATATGGTGTCTAAGGCTTCTCAACATGTTCAAGATTACTTGTTGGTGGATAATTGGAGTATCCGAAATTTTCCTCTCCAACAGTTGGCGCCGTCTGTGGGAATTCGTACAAAAGTCGTATCGAGAAGTTATGGTTTCCACCTAAGCCACAATGGGGGCATGGGCCAAAACCCTAAATAATGGTTGTGCAGACTAGGTGTGTTCTGCAAGGGAGACACGCTTTTAGACTTCTGTGCTACAGCTGCTGCTTTCGTCAGTTCGACAAGATGGGATAGAAGTTTATATAATAAATACATATATGTATAGCCTGTCAGACAACCTTCTAAGTCAAATTTCGTCAGTCCTCGCTCGTAAATCACAGGTTTGTAAATCCTTGTTCGCAAATCATATGTTAGTCCTCGTTCGTAAATCCTCGTCCGTAAATCAAAATCCTTGTTCGTAAATCATATGTCAGTCATCGTTCGTAAATCCTTGTTCATAAATCCTTGTTCGTAAATCATATGTAAATTCGTTTGTAAATTCTCGTTCGTAAATCACGGGTTTGTAAATCCTTGTTCGTAAATCATATGTCAGTCTTCGTTTGTAAATCCTCATTCGTAAATCATGGGTTCGTAAATCATATGTCAGTCCTCGTTAGGTTCGTAAATCCTTGTTCGTAAATCATATGTCAATCCTCGTTCGTAAATCACGGGTTCGTAAATCCTTGTTCGTAAATCATATGTCAGTCCTCGTTCGTAAATTATATGTCAGTCCTCGTTTGTATCATAAGATGTCAGCCCTCACTCGTATACGAAGATATGACAGGGCGAAGAAAGCTAGTTGAGCACCTGTCCCCCGGTTCTCACAAGCTACGAAGGAAGATTGTTCGGGGATGCCTCTGGCGAGGGATTCAACGAACGTAAACGTGAGGATTGTAGTCAATGAATTTGTGGAAAACACAGGCATGAAGAGAAAAGAGAAGCCCAAAATATCAGACAGTCAAGGATGATGCCTGATAAGCAACTTGTCTTTGAGGAATTGCACGAAGAAACCATTTGAGGAATTGCATGAAGAAACCATTCCATTAGGGCAACAAGTGCTCAAAAGATGAGAAGGACGAGAACTGAAACATTCAATTCTAGCTTGGGAAAACAATTGCACAAAGAGACAATGAGTTCCTACCAAGTCATCAAACAAAACATGTGTTCAAGGTTTCAAGGCAAGGAAACACAATCAAAGTTCACTCTGGCTGCAGCGGATGTAATGAAATTGCCTAACAGTTATTCGGCAAGCACCCAAGGGTTGTTAGCAAAGGAAATTCATTTAATTCGACAACAACAAAGTTGCCCAACAGATAAGAGTTTCTATCTTACACATGCTCATTAGTATTGTTGATGTTATTCAAATTTTAATTACTCTGGGGGAATACTATTACTATATAAATTGATGATCGAAGATCATGAGACCGTGGGTTGAAGACCTAGACCGAATAAGAGCCGAAGGTCGAAGACCCAAAATTAATGGTCGAAGACCAATATGATCGTGGCCGAAGGCCAAACTCATGGTCAAATACCATATGATCGTAGCCGAAGGCTAAACTAATGATGAAATCTCAAGTTGAATGAATTTTTGCAAAGAAACATTTTTCCTCTACAAACTCTAAACAATATGTGTTTGCAGAGAAAAAAGGGGGCAATGTGGGAGCCAAAAATGACTCCTCCATTAAATAAGCCACTAGCACACGAAACATGAGGAATGGAGCTACAATCAAGTAACATAATACCCACTCCATGGAACATGAAGAAATAGAAGGAAAGTGGGACTTGGAGCCCAAGACTTGAATGCTTATAAAAGGCCAATAATCCCACCAGCCTAGGGGAGAAAAAAAGGGAAGTATCTGATAGCTTTACAATGCCTTGCAATTATTTTGAACAATGACTGACTTGAGCGTCAGAGTGTTTTCTTGCAGGTCCCCCCGCTCTCATTGTTGACAAGTGAAGATGGTGTCTAAGGCTTCTCAACGTGTTCAAGATTACTTGTTGGTAGATAATTGGAGTATTCGAAATTTTCCTCTCCAACAATCACTTAGGAATAAGAAAGAAACTAAATAATCCAAACTTTTAGAACATGTCTAACCTAACTCACTTTAGAATAGTTTAGATGAGTTGATTTGTCAATTTTCTTGGGTGGAAAAGGTTTTCAATAATGCCAATTTGGGCCTATTGGGTTAGCCAAAGGTTGAAGTCTAACCTGACCAACCCATGTAATGCTCATTGCTCAACCCTACTTGTAACGATTTAGCATCAGCAATTGAACCATGTATTCGTGTGGATTCAGACAAAAAAAAAACACTACTCTACCCCCTAATTTGGCTAGTTAACCCTAATTTGTCAGGTTAACACTGACCCACTTTTTGATCACATACCCTTTCACAATCCCTTAAGTTGACTTCCCTACCCAAAAACCTCTCCTATGGGGGTAGATATTGGTTTACTTCCTTGGTGCTCCTACATCAAATTTGACCGTAAGAATTTTTTTTTGCTCACAAGCTCGAAAGGTCGAGTGTATCGCAACATGATAACTTGTAAAAATAATGTTGGACAGAAATGAGACTTGCAGGAATTATTCGTTTATGTTTGTGCCCAGTTGGGTATGTTTCATCAAAAGGTTTCTTGTTTGGTTGTTTTGGTCAAACTTAAATAGGTACTTGGAATAATTGACGATGTAGCCCGAGTACGCCAATTAAGGCACATACGATACAATGCAACTTTAAATGCTCAAAAAATGAATGAAGGTTTCAACTAGAACTTGATATGTCCTTTCCAATAGTTAAATAGACCAACTAAATATACTGATGATACCCCATCTACTTGAATCATATCTCAGACCACATGATATGGCAGCTGATGGTTAAATTCATCGTGGTCTATAAAATTTAGTCTAAAAACATCTTCCTAACATTTTCTTCACAAAATATTCCACTTTCTCTCCAATGCTATACATATCCTTCTCAGGCAAACCCCAGCGCTCAGTGGATATCTAGAAACTGCAAGTACACATACAGACTTGTTATCAGCAAATAAAATCAGAAAGACAATATAAGGATGGTAATGAAAGGAAACATCAGACTCAAATAAAACTATTTAGTCTTGTAGAACAATTAAAAAAATTTAAGGGATGGAATCTGGTACCACAACTTCTCACTCAAAGCAAAGAATATTACTAAGGGAGAGTCATAGGGTCGATATACTTTTCAGTGTAACTATCACACCACCATGTGGCCACCAATCCATTTAAGTTATAACATGAGGAATCTATTTGTTAATGGAACATCTATATAGCCTACTTATATTATGACACGTGAATTAGTAATGTTGCACGGCAGCGTGACTGACACTCAAATTCCAACATAAGCATCACTTCTGTATGTAGTGAATATTCCTTGGTTGCAAATGTCATGGACATGTATTAAGCCTAGGTTGTTTAGGTTGGTACCTACTAAACGTGATTTCATTTTTCAGGCTTATTGATTAGTTTGGTTGCTTGGAAATATGATGGGCAGTAGTGATAAGCTGCTGTCCAGATGGTAAAATAGGGCTAAATCGCCGTAGAAGCAAATACATTCCAAACAATGAAAGTTATAACTTATAAGAGATCAACCTGATATGAAATCATCCACATATTCGCTATCAATTTTCCCGTGAGCCATGGCACCAACCTGAACATTAGGTTAGTTAATGAACAAATGAGCAAACCATCAGATAGTAAATGTATGATGCGAACATATGAGGGGAAAGTATAATGCTCATACCACAAAAACAAGGTTGGCCTTATCGCTGATAGCATTTACATACTCTCGTAGCTGAGCTGACTTTTGCGAACTGACGAAAAGTCCTGAAGTGATGGCGTGTTTTCTGTATAAGGAAGCTTTTAAATGAAAATAAAACCATGCATTATTGGAGGCTTACCTATTTTGATGGAGTTGGCATGCAGGTGCTGAGCTACAGGGTTCTGTGTTGGAATTTTTGGATCGTTGGACCCGTCCCACTCCAACGACACTGATACTGTCCTCAACTTTCCCACCTGCCCAATCCGTCAGGTGTGAGGTTTTACCACAAAAGGCCTCGGTATTAGTTAGAGTGGGGTAATACTATTTAAACCTCTTTGGTTTTCTTCACCTCACCGACGTGAGACACTTTTAACACTCCCCCTCACGTGTAACTTCATTTAGTGGTTCACACGTGGAGATCCACATCGGTAATTGAAACTCAGAGATCGGCTCACGTTGGGCCCACTTATTTTCAATGGAACTCAGCGGTCGTCTCTATATTAAGAGTTTAGATTTGTTTCCTTATGGGTGACAAGCTCGTTGGCTTGCACGGACCCGCAACCGTGGGCTCTGATACCATGTTGGAATTTTTGGATCGTCGGACCCGTCCCACTCTAACGACACCGATATTGTCCCTAACTTTCCCACCTGCCCAATCCGTCAGGTGTGAGGTTTTAACACAAAAGGCCTCGGTATCTGTTAAAAGTGTCCCACATCGCAGAACCAGGTTCATCGCTTTAATCTGGGCATGAATATGTGATTTTTGTGTTCTTCAGTGAATCGCTTTTCTGGAGCTTCATCGATGAAGAATCGCGTTTCTTAAATCTGCAAAAATAGAATATCTGAGTCTAATATGGCTGGATCAATGAGTTTTGAGATCCGCACTCCCATTTTCAATGGTGAGAACTATGAATTTTGGAATATCAGAATGTGAACCATTCTCAAGTCTCATGGCAAATGCAACATTAAGATATTATTAATAGATTCCGGCAAGATATAGACCAGCATGACATAGAAGAGTAAAGCAAAACGTAAACTGGAAGAAGAAAACATAACCAGACGAGAAACAGTTTTGTGTACAACTGACCATGACACTTAACAAAGTTTAATACACTTTAACACTTAAGAAATTACAGTATCTACTTGTGTCAACCATCTGCTCTCCAGTTTTGATAAGATTCAGGTTTCCTACATTGCAAAAAATCCTTCGATCGCTGTTCTTTTGTACTCAAGAATTCATACTAGACCACCAAAAATCACATTTGCAAGCTCTAAAGTTCACATAAACCATCTTAGTGTTTTAACATATCTATTCAAATCGACATTTAGAATTTTAGAAGAGTATTTTTCCTCCATGCTTCTATAAAAACCATACTATCAAATAACTCAAGTACAAATTACCTGATATAAAATCATCTGTATACTCATTGATCTTCCCATGGGTTTCTGCACCCACCTGAACATGTATAAAAAGCCGTTACGGGGATTTCAAATTTCACATACAAAACGGAGCATGAATTAGAGACCTATGAACTGGAATTTAGAATCTCAAACATACCACAAAAACAAGATTCAATTCATCACTGGCAGAATTAACATAGTCATCAGTAAGCTCAGAATGCTAAATAAAGGTAGGCAATGCTCACCTACTACACTAGAGTTGACTCGTAAATGTCGGGTTTACAGGTTCCGCAATGACGCGCATAAGAATTTCATTTGTATCTTTGGTCCGTATGCATTTTTTATCTAGTAACTCCACTTTAGAAATTGCAGAAGTCAAAATACAAAGCAATTCGTAAGTTCCATGACATTTTGAAGAGGCAGAATGATGCAAGGTGAATATAAAACGACTAGGAGTAGAAGCTAACTTACGCATGACTCCACAAAAGCGCCTACACGTTCTTGGTAAACGGACATGGGGTTTAATCTCAAATAACACTCCATTATCTGTTTTTACATACACAGCTCGTACCATACCAGCTTTATTAAGTTTGCTATCAAAAATCGAACGAAGAGCCTGGACGGGTAAAACCCTTAAAATCATGAATTATAAATTAAACACAGTAAAAGAAAAAGAAAACAGAGACTACGTATTAGTAAGACATGCATGATCCAATGCTAAAACCTTAGTGGCATACAGTAAGCCTATGCTAATCTCAATTCCAATGAATGAACTTATGGTTGATGATATTATAATTTAAAGGTCTGTAAGGATAGAATGATAGAATGATACAGTATAAATTGTTTAATTGGACTTTACTGTCTTGATATGTTAATAAAATCCAAAAGTTACTTCAGAAAAATGAAGGTTTGGAATTAAATTTTCCTCTCATATAAACAAATGGATGGATGTACTTAGACCCTAAATTTGCAAAGCTAGGGTTCTTCTATGCATCCAGAAATTCTCTGGTACAAATCGTCGGCGGAATTTGTATCAGTAACTCACTAAGTTGTCACTGATATTTTTCAACAATGATATCAACACCTTATAGTTATCAATTACTTTTTTCATTTATTTATAAGTATTTTCATTGACCTAATAATATAACTCCATTAGTTTGAGTTTCAAATAGAAACCTAACCAACTATAAATAAGGATTTTCATTAACCAAAGAATATAACTCCCAAGTCTAATCAAGCAAGTTATAGTTTATCAAAAGTTATGACTTTGAGCTGTAGATGACATTTTACCATAGTGGTGAAAAGCAACATCATGCCTATAAACCCTAGTGTGGGTTCAATCTCCACCAACTCTCTACTGTCTATATATAACACTATCGCTATACTATAAAAAAGTTATGACATTGAGTTGGAGTTCAAATGACATAAAAATGTATCAATGTAACGTCTAATTTATAGCTCAAGAGCAAATCTGGTAGACAACTCCAGTCCTATAATCATTCACATCTTTCTTTTGTTTGAGGAAGTCAGCGTCTTCCTCTGAATCTAGAATCTTTCACCTCTGAGGAATAAAAATGAAATTGAGGAAATATAATTCTAAAAAAAAAATTAATTAAAAAGTTTCAAATTTAATTTTTTACTGGAATATTAAAGAAATATTTGCTTGAAGAGTTTCTCCTGTACCTTTCGAACGATGCCTTTCCTCAGAGAAGCATTTTCTACAATAAAAGTTGCCCGGACCTCAACAATCGGCGGGGACGGTATAATGGCATTATCCGTGTCATCATCTTCTGTTTTCTCTTCGGTTGTTGTCGATTCGTCTTCCAACTTCCGTTTCACCATCCTAGTGGATAAATTCTGCGACTGCGACTCCGACTGCCCTCTCTTCCACCTCACCATGTTATAGTAGTGTTCCTCCACTACCTAGGGTTTTTGACTAGTCGAGGGTTTATTAATGAGTAGCCCATTAAAAAAAAAGATAGAATCTTATGTACTATTATTTTGTTTCGGGTAGGGGTGATTTTCGGGCTCATTCAATTGAAAACAACGTTTTTAATTTGGGAAGCGTTATTGGCACTCCAAAAATCTCATTCTATACTCCTTACAAAGTGTATTTTTCTTTCCTAATATAGAAAGTTTGGAGTGTAAAATGAGATTTTTGGAGTGATAATAATAATTCCTTTTAATTTTTGTTATAAAATTTTGGAATTAGAGTAATCTCAAAATTCTCGAAACATATTTCAAAAATTTATATAATTTATATGTTTTGAATATTCTCGAAATTTTTGGTACATGTACTACTATGCTTATCCTTTTTAATATAAAATTGTATGCTTTATATAAAAACAATGACTAAAATATATCCAAAACGAATAATAAAATATAAAAATTGATAACATAATGCATAATTTAAGTAATAAAATATCAGAGTATTTTAGTCTAGGGCTCATGTTACATTTTGCGCTCAATTTGAGTAATAAAATATCAAAGTGCATAATTTGACTTGCATATTATTCATTCCTTTCAGAACTCAATATAAGTCTAGGGCTCATGTTATCTTTTGTGCTCAATCTCAAGCTAATTACTTAATGCAATAGATATTTGATATTAAGCTCAAGCGTAAAAGCAGGCCCAAACAAAAAATCAATTGTTGTTATCATTGTTTTCGGGGTCATCATCATGTACATGGCATAACTTAAGTCTCACATAACCTTATTATAACCGAACACCAAACTCATGTCTTTCGATTCCTAAAAACAAAATTTCAAAGTTACAAGTAATCTTTGACATTTGGTTAGCCATCAATGGATTCCAATCTTTCTTTGCTTAAAAAGGATTCAAGCTCTCCATGTTGTGTTAAGCAATTAAAAACCAAACACTCTCGTAGACCCAACAAAAAGCAGTGGTTGCTTGAAAATGCATCAACCAGACCAACCATTAATTATATAATTAAGCATGATGGGATTTTTTATATATGATACTCTGGAGTATTGGTTACTCAAGAATTTTAACCGTTTTGTAGCTAAAACACACAATAGATAATATCTAACAATTAAAAAACTCGGAATATAAGATACTCCGGAGCACGATAAAATTTTTGTAAACGAGATATATATATTCTCAATCTCACACTTTGGACATATTAACAACTTCTAAAACTTGTCCTCTTCCTCCTCTTTTGTAGTGACCACATACCACATATCTTACTACAAGTCTAATCTCTCTCTCTCACACACACACACACAGAGTGACATACTAGCTAGCTAGAGAGACTAATATGTCTTCATTTCTCTACTACTCTATCTTCATCCTCTGCTCAACCTTTCTCTCTTCCATTGATGGAGTTCTAATCAGGCAATTCGTCAGATCCGACGGGAAAACAGAAAACTTAAGCCACCTCCACTTTTTCTTCCATGACATCCTTGGTGGCAAAAACCCAACCTCTGTTAGAATTATTGGGCCACCAAATGGTACCGCTGCAGGCTTTGGCAGCACTATGATGATCGATAATGCACTGACTGAAGAGCAAGACCGTGCCTCCAAGCTCATCGGAAGAGCACAAGGGTTTTACTCAGTTGCTTCACAACAAGCAGATGAATTTGCACTCCTTATGGTCATGAATTTTGTTTTCGTGGAAGGCAAGTACAAGGGGAGTAGCATTAGCATTCTCGGGAGGAATCCGGTCCTGAATGATGTGAGAGAGATGCCAGTTGTTGGAGGCACTGGGCAGTTTAGGTTTGCTCGAGGTTATGCCTTAGCCCATACGGTTTGGTTTGATGCTAATACGGGAGATGCCATTGTTGAGTACAATGTTTATGTGTCAGAATCCTGAACTTTGTCTTAGGCTAGCCATTTGTTGAGAAAAACCCGTTTTTCTTTTTACTTTTTTATACTTTTTTTATTTTTATTAATCCTTTATAGAGACATCTATTGTACTTAATCAGGGAATGGCTACGTTAATCTTATAACTAAGAATAATCCCTTTGAAATATACTAGTATCTTATGATGGATTTTAGAATGGTGTGCAATTTAAGGCAATCAATCTTTTAACCAGAAATTAAATCAGAGTCACTACCAAATTTCGTTTCTAACACTTTAAGTACTTCATTCATAAATTAGGTAATTACCAAAAAAAAAAAAAAAAAAAAAAAAAAAAAGCTATCAAAATGTGGGCAATTGCATGTTCGATTTAACTACACGATGAGACCGATTCGAACCCAAGCTCGTGGTAACTGACGCTTGATGAGATCCCAGAGCAACCAGAGAGGACCTCAACCAAGAGAAAGGAGAGAGGGATAAAAGCCTGAAAGAGCAAGAATCTCGCAAATCAATTTGATAATTCCTTTTAATTTCAATCAAATTTTATGTTAGTGTGCTGATGTGACATATAAATGTATAAACTATTGAATCATATAGTGTCACGTGGATTAACCATAAAAACATTTTTTTCTCAAAATGAAAAGCTATTTTTTAAAACGTTTTTTTTTTTTTTTTTTTTTCACAAACTGATGCACCACGCCTAACTTTTCTCTTGTTCACTGTTCTCTCTCTCTCTCTCTCTCTCTCTCTCTCCATTGAAGAAACCTCGAGAGCTTCAAAATGGGTGCAAATGTAATAACAGTTTTCCATCCTTTCACTAATCTTCAACTGGAAAAAATATGAAAAGTGTTTAAATATTCAACCATGTTTTCAAAACTTGAACATTGATATTATCAACTCATAAAGCTCGTCAACAACTCATATTTTCTCTCAACAGCTCGAGCTAGATTCTATATATATTATAACTTTAGAAGTTTCCTTGAAATGATGAAAGATCATGTATGTGATTTTACATTTATTTTTACTAAACGTAGCTAGGCCAACCATGCAACTATTAATCAGTTTTGCTCTAAGATTTTCTCTTTTCTTTACTGAAAGAGCTTTCATTAATTAAATCTATCTCGACTCACTACAACAAAGTCGTCTATAGAACACTTTTGGCAAGGATATTATCCATTCCTTTAAAAAACAGACCCGATTTTGATCACTAAACTTGTCCTTACTATAGTGAGAAATTAAAATATTTTGTGAGAAAACGTTTTCTCGCTGTCGATGGATTGTTGGCGAGGAAATATCTATTTCCTCGTTGTAGGCTCGTAGCGACTAAGAGTTAAAAAGTTAACCAAAACAAGAATCAGACTCCTGTAAGTTCTATAGAGATTGAGCAAACACTTGTTTATCGTGTAAAGATAATTTGGAATGATAAGGAGATTAAGTTTAACAATGTGGTATGGCTTATCGGAGTTGTATACTAGGGTTGTTACTTGTTAGCCTCAAGCAATCTCGATTGAACTAGGACTATATCTAGTTGATATGTTTACCATAGAGATTGATCAAACACTTGTTTATCGTGTAAAGGTAATTTGGAATGATAAGGAGATTAAGTTTAACAATGTGGTATGGCTTATCGGAGTTGTATACAAGGGTTGTTACTTGTTAGCCTCAAGCAATCTCGATAGAACTAGGACTATATCTAGTTGATATGTTTACTAGGGTTTCGCAGTGATATGGTTTTGTCAAATGATAGATTTTGTTAGATAAGATGTTTGATTAGCCACTGACGAGATTTGAACCCACGTCATCATGTAAGGGTTCAATATTTTTCCACCATTGTGGTAAAAGGCCACTTACTTGCGGTGATATGGTTAGTTTGCTAAGGATCACATAATGGGAAGTGTCCTTATTGAAGTCCATCGCTTATGGTATAAAGTTGGGTCACTGCTCTCTCACTATATTTATACGCAAGCAATCAGATATTCAACCCCATTTGATTGAGTCGTTTCCAGGAGTGTAGAGTTGCAGAAGAACCCTAGTTCTCGAGTAGTGATGTCATCGTCTGGTAAGTGATTACCTTGGTGTTGTAATATAGTTTTCTTTATGATATGACTCCTGACATTTATCGTTGTTTGCTATGTTGGGTCGGCATTCTGCAGCTCCTACACAGGGAGCACACATACATCAGACATTCATCTTCTAATTTTCCCTAATCTAAGCTTAGACTTGAAATTGAATTTAGAGAATCATACATTTTTACCTCTAAGTGGGTCGACACCAACCATGATCAAAAGTTTGGGGGTGGATCTCCATTTTTGCCTTCAGCGCAATGAATAGAGAAAGAAGATTGGACTCGAGTTAGATGATGGCTCTGGTGTTAGTTGGGTTTGACGATGGAATTTCGAGATATAATTTTGATTTTGAGAGAAATGGAGGCTGCAACTGGGTTTGTGTTTTTGGGTTTTGAAGATTCTAGAGGGAGAGGAACAACTGCTCTAATTTAAAAATACGAACTTTAAGGAAAAACTTCTCGTATTATTTATTTTAACGAAAAATTATATTTTTACACTAAAAAGTCAATACTGGTACTCTTCATTTTACCCTTTATTTTGTCTTTATCGTTAAAACTCAAAAATTTCAAATCATTTTCATTAGTTTTCTTTTAAAAATAAGACACAAGGGAGCTGATAACTGAGTTTAAATAGTAAATTGCTAGGTTTCTTGTCACGTTAAGGCTTGCGCGTGTGGTTTGTAAAAGGCTCAGCACCTCATGTTGTTCTAGTAGGTCACGGGTTCGAATCCAGCACCGCAGTACTTTTGGGTTTTTATTTTTCAGCGCTTTCTTTGATGCTCTCGTATCCCAGGTTCGAACCCAGTTGTGTCCACACTTCCATTCCCTTTATTTTATTTTTCGTTTGGTATCATTTTATAGTTTGTTCTGCTTTGTCTTTTGTTTTATTTTCTAGTTTTATTTTTCGTCTTTCTATTTCTAGTCAATTAAGGTGGTTGTTTATTTTTGTTTGATGTTTTAGTTTATTTTTGCTTTTCTTCTATTTTCCACACCTTGAGGACAATGTGTGATATAAGTTTGGGGGTGGGAAATAAGAAATTTTAGATTTTTAATTTTTGAGTCAAATAAAAATGTTCATTCTTTTTAAGTTAATATCCATATATTATTTTAAACGTTAGAACAAATGGACATGGTGAAGATTAATCCCACAACAGAGTATTTTCTATTTATCGTTGCTTAGGCAATAATTCATGAGTTATACTTTTAAAATTTGCACTTTCACACCTAGGGGTGGGCATGTGCCAGGCTGGGCCCAAATTTGTAGGAACCGGACTCGACCCGTTTTAAAATGCAGTGGGCCGGGCCGAGCTGGGTATATGAATTTTGAGATTTGAAACCGGACCTAACCAAGCCCGTTTTAAACGGGCCGATTCGGGCCAAGTCCACGGGTCCAAATTACTTTTATTTTTTATTTTTTATTTTTTAAAATTTTTAGAACAGGTTATTTGGATTGGTGGTAAAATCCCTATTAAGAAATTCACGATAACCTTGTGGTCGTGGGTTCTAATTTCTTAATAAGGATTTTATCACCTGCAAAAGTAGGAATAAAAACACTTAAAAATACTTGTAAGAGTATAATGTTATCGTAGTATAGCAGCTCGAGTACGGTCGTTCTCCATAGGGTTTGACTAAATAATTTATGTAAATACCAAATCTTAATTAATAATTTGAAAACAAAGTTTGGAAGAGGGTTGATTTTATGACTTAAAATATTAAAAACTAATTTAATTAAAAATAACTAAATAAATTGGCAAAGTAAAGAAAACAAAAGAAAATAGTTTTGAAAATAAATTTGAGCACTAGGGTTCCGCCGTCACCTTAACAATCATACGTAGTTCTTCCAATTACTTATGAATTACCTATGCATATTTTGAAGGTTAGGTTTTCCTAAAATATGCCCTACTTGGAACCTCCAACAATGTATATCTAACATGCAACCTGTCCGTGATGTCCAGATCGAATGTGAACATGCAAGACTCATTAAGTTTTGTGAAAACTTTATGAAAAACCATATAACCCTTAAGACTTGTCGTCCATCCTAAGAAGTTACACATATTAACCACAAAAAGCCTTAGTCAGTTTCAGGAACAGCCCACCGCCAAAATTGCATCAAATTATTTTTCTAAATATCCTAATGGCGACTAATCATCAAGACAATTAGATAATTTAAACCGGTGATTAATAATTCAAAACTTACATGCATAATATCACAAGTAAATTGAAAAGAGACTACATATTCTTTCTAAGGCTCGTGGCCTCGCCCTAGCAAACGAAACTAGTTATTAACAATCATAAAACAAAATATTATTAAGAATATAGATAAAAAAACACCTTGAAAATACAAAGTAGTGCGTTCTCCAAAGTATAAGCGTTCTTCTCTTTTATCTCTAATGGCTAAATAGCTTTATTTATACTACTACGAAATAAAATCCTTATTAGAAAAGGTCTTCTAAAAACTAGGAAATATAATAGAATAAGATAATTAGGAAGTAAAAGGCTTCCTATTTAAACTGAAATTCGGACTGCAGAGAAAATCCATCTTTTGACCAACCAAATAAACTCCGATTTGGTTTCAAAATATCTCTTTTTAAAGCTTGAGACGTTCCTAACAAATCCTCAGAAGGAATCTTTCTCAAAATATACTATATTGACCTTCAAAATACCCGAAACGTCTAGAAACGTCAATCTGGGAAAGTTGCGTCGTGGGTCTTTATTTCATTGCCACGGTCAAACGGTTTGGTAGAAAAATCAGGAATTTTGACACAATCTATCTTGAAAGACTCACGAACATCCTCCAATTATAATCACTCCAAAATTTATCTGTTTGGTTACTTTTTGCTCCAGAGGAAGTCAAATGCCCTACATTGAAAATACATAACAAATTATCAAAATTCTACCAAAATAACTAATAAATTAATACTAAGATAAGGGTAAAATATATAGTATAATATTGACTCATCAACACCCTGAGAAAGTGGAGAGTAGAGAGTAGAGATCTAGTAATATGTCTTCATTTCTGTACTTCACTAGTCTCATCACCCTCTGCTCTATCTTGTTCTACTCCAACGAAGGAGTTCAAGTTAGGCAATTCATTACAGCCCAGCAATAGCACGTGGAAAAATACACTACGTGATAAGTGTTCTGATTTACTTAAAATTTCTGTTGAAGATGTCATAAAATTATATTCTTTACCCGTTCCTTTTCTATTATATATTTGTAAATAAATATTACGCAGCGCTCTTGTTGATGGAAAACCAAGCACGGGGTTATAACTTCTTCACCAATGCAAAGAATCCACACTCTCTTAACTAAGGAAGAGACATCATTCCTCACTTCCATACCATTACCATCCTATAAACAACTCTCTGCAACACTTGCAATACAATTGAAAACTGAACGCAAAATGTCTTGTTTTGCCACTTTTGCCTGCTACTCCATCATCTTATCAAATTCCTTCACTACCATACATGGAGCATTCTCAGACATTCTGTTTTATCCCTATCTGCAAAACGAATGGAGAAGACTACCCGCCTTCAGTTCTATTTCCATGACATCCACAACAGCAAGAACCCAACTGCCATGAAAATTGTTGAACCACCAAACAAGTCAGTTGGGGGTTTCGGAACAATTTTCATGGTAGACAATCCATTGACAGAAGGGCCAAAGATTAGTTCAAAGCTTGTGGGGAGAGCTTAGGGCATTTCTGCTCTTGCTTCCCTACATGACCCTGGGTATTACCTATGGTCTTGAACTTTGCTTTCCTAGACGGTATGTACAATGGTAGCATCGTTAGTATTCGAGGGAGGAATCCTTATATGGAAGCCATCCGAGAGATGCCTGTCGTTGGAGGTAGTGGAGTTTTCCAATATGCACGGGGCTATGCATTGATGAAGACATTCTCGATGAGCACGAAAACTGGATATGCTGTTGGCATGTTGCTGAATACAATGTGTCTGTGTTGCACTACTGAAAGAGTAACGATATTGTATCACATCATCTCGGTGAGAGATATGGTCAGTAAATTTACTAGAAATAGTTTTGTTGCTTTTTCTTTTATGGTTTGTGTTGCTTTCCATGAATACATGCTGTGTTGGTTTAGAATTTATTTATTTATTTTTTAATAAACAGTATATTTACTCTAAGGGGTGGAGAATAAATTGGTAATGAACTCGACATTTATGAGATTCAAAACTATGACATCTTAATTACTGGTGAAAAGGAACATCAATAAACCGTAGTACTAAATTGATTTAGAGTATCTTGAATAGCAAGGAGTGTGATATTTCACTACTTAAAAATACCTATATGATTGACTTAAAACCCCAAATATGTTTAAAATTGAAGTATCTACAGAACAGGATTCAACCTAAAGAAAATATGCCAGAGGCACAACACCATGTTTTAATATAGATAGAGATCTAAAAAGTATACAGATTAACAACGACAGAAAAAAGAGAGAATAAATTCTCCAAACCGTTCTGAGAAAGACACTATGCAGTTGGATAGGAAGAAATGCTTAAAATCCTTTACACAAACAAGAAAAAGGTACACTTTTACTCAATCCCCGCATGGTCGACCAACATATCATTCTTATCTCCTAGATCTCCAGCCTGAAATCGTAAAAAGAGGTCTGTCATGCCAGCAAATAAACACACATCCATTCTCTTCTTTAATCTTATACCCGTCATAGCCATGCAAGAACCCCCTAGCCTGCAACATTCCATTGTAGCTCAAGGGCACCTTGCCAAACCCTGCCAACTCAAGTCTTAGAATCCACTTCTCAAGCTTCTCATGCCTCTCCCTGCGCTCAGTTCCTTCACATGCTATGATGTTTTTTATTTCCTCTCCGAAAAGCATCTTCTCAACCTTTTGTCGCTCCATTGGTGCTCTTGATACTGTAGACTCTAAGCAATCAAAAAGTGCTCCATAAAAGTGCAATGCTTCCATGATCCTGTCCATCAATGTATGGCCATTGTGGTTTGCCTCTTGCTCGGTTATTACCATTAGTTTTGGCGCAAGGCCCCAAAGAGAAGTTAAAAAACTCCCCGTTGGTGAAGCACCTGATAGCGGGGACCAAGCAGTGTCGGGACTCAGGTTATATGCGCTGATTGGATCTTTCTCCAGCCATTCTCCCAAAGTGAGTTTATTCATATGCAAGACTTTCTGCAGGTTCTTAGATGCTAATGGTGATTTCCTCCTTTGATCATCATCACTTGCCAAGAACGAATGTAGCTGCAGAACGGAGCAGATTGCAAGAGCCTCTCCAGTCTTTACACGCAAACTTTCGATGTCAAGGTTCTCTAACTTGCTTACTATAGCATTGAACTGAAATGGGATGTTCAGATTTCCGGCTTCTTCTGTCAACTGAAGGAACATTTGGTCTAATACTTCTTTTTGTTCATTAATGCCCGTAATTCTCAAATGGGGAGGGCCTTCAGGTCGCGCATTCAGTGTTTGAATCAAATTAATCCACTGAGCGGGCTCACATGAATGAAGATCGATAATATGAACCATCTTCTCCCCTTCCATGGCTTCCACTATGGCCTGATTTGTGACCACATACGCAACCTTTAGGAAGGGACAGAGATCAAAGAACAGCCTTTGAACAATAATTTCTTCTGAGACTGATGATATTTTCGTTGAATGAAGCGCTTTATGCAGACCGGGCCAACCTTTAAGCATCCGGTTAGCAAGTGCCTCGGTGAAATAAGCAGCTATTCTCTGCATTGAATCGCCATCAGGAGAGGCGAGCTGAGAAATCTGGTCAAGCCAAAAATTTGCTTTCTCAATACTACCAGAAGTGACATGGCTAGCACATGCGTAAAGAAGCTGGATCAGACATAAACCTCTCTCCTCAGATTTTAGCTCCCTGAGCCATGGTGAGTATGGAGATCCCATCCCAGGAGATAGCCAGGGAAAGAACTGCAGGGGTGATGAAGTTACTGGTGACCCATCGTCTTGCGCCATTTTTTCACTTAACGATAAAAACAATCAGCTGATGCAGAAGATTAATTGCCGGAACTGTTTTAAAACAGAAAGAATTAGGCCACAAGGAAAGCAGCTGAGTAATAAAATTAATTAAAATTCGACTTCAATATTTTCTCTTCCGCATATTCGTTTTCCAAATAATGAAGCACTTATATTCGAGCTGAAATTTCCAAGTATCATACCTATAATATAAACAATAGTCTAATCTATTTTAATCTATGGGGCCGAGGATTCGAACTCACCTGCCCTGACCATGTGACCTAGCTCTTTCACAAGGTCAGAAGTACCAGACCTGTAATTTCACAGACCTTACTTTGGTGTTTACGTACAGCACACAACTAAAATTAATCATGAATCCGGGTAAATTTGATACAAATCGGGTCAACTGAACAGATGGTTTCTGAGAAACAGGAGCAAAATAATGAAAAATTGAAAATATGAATTTGATTTTTGTTCTTGGAAATGATCCCATTGTGAACAAAACTAAAAGAACTCATTACAAGTGAGCTAAAATATTTCCTTCTCTACTCAACAATGTAAGTTTTTGGGAATTTTTCAAGTTAAATGTCTACTTTTTTTCATCAACAAATCAACCAAAAAGCCCTAAACAAAATCAAATATGCCACACAGAAAAGCATAAAATAAAAAACAATTCACAACAAATGAACAACTACATCTGTAATAAATATAAACTACGCAGAGCAAGGGAATTACCAGAAAAAGTAACTAGTTAGTTCCTCCAATAAATAACCGACCAAGTTCAAACGAGATGGAAATTCCTCACTGGGTCCAGAAAAGTTTATGAAATGGTAGTGGTTGGCTGGAGCCTCCTCCTAGCTAATCCATCAAAGGCGAGGAGTTTAAGAAAACTCAGAAGGGTTTTGTGTTTGTGAAGTGAAGTTTTGTTGCAAAGTGAGTGAAATAGCAAAAAGCTCTTGTTTTAAAGTACTGTTCCATGGCTGCACTGGCGACAAACGAGGCTTCCTTTCGTCGTCATTGATTTATTTTGTTTGTCCTTTGGCCCGTTCAGAGGAATATGGAATTTCTGAAATACAGTGCCCTCCCCCTCTCCCCCTCTCTCTAGCTCCCTCTCGATTTTATCTCTAAAATGTCTAGTGTATTACTTTGTTTCTCTCTCACTCTCACTTGAGATTTGTCACCAAGTGAAATGGATGGAAATAAGAGCTGGCCAAAGTTTGGGACTATTCTCCAACACAATGCCCTTCCAAAACATGTCCTAACAAAACAAAACAACACACTTGCTTGTTGCTTAGTGGGTAATTAATAGTGGGGAGATTGCAAGGAGGAGGCCTCCCAAGTGCCTCCAAATCCAAAACTTGTATTTGGATTCTTTCCAAAGGCATACACCATCCACTTGGTACTTTCTTCTTACATTAAGACAAAGGGACAAGCAAATTATTGGAAAAGCCAAAAGTAGAGAGAACATGTAACTTTTGGTGGTGGCGGTGGTGGGAGTACTTGGAAGAATATCATACCCCAATTCCTTCAGTATTTCTTTTTTACCCTAACCCAATCCCATGTATGAACTTCCCCTTGTGTATTTAATCAAGTGACATCAAATTGCAATCTACTCTAAGCCACCTAATCATGTAGTAGTGGTATACCACATCATTGCACCTAGCCAGTCTATGCTTGAGTTTGTTGTTTGAAAAAATTTATGCAATCAATTTCACTTAAATTTTATCATGTTCATGCAATGAAAAGTGTTTCGAGAAATACAATATAATTCATTTTAACAGTCTCCAAAATAACATGGAATAATTTCATTTAGAACGTAAGTGATTTTACACACTTATTTTTCTTCATGTGCACATGGATGTTTATATCTAATTTTTAGATTGAATCAATAAAAAAGAATCAATTAATATAAATAAACAAAGATGTGAATAAGGAAAAAAAGAAAGGAGTATGCGGATATCATTACTCAACAATGTGTCAATTTATACAATAGCTGGATACTATTACGATTACATTGAAATGAACAATAATAAAAAGACACACACGTATATAGGTTGATTTAGTGAAGGTTATTTGGCAAGCCCACTGTTAAGTGAGAGATCTTAAGTTTGATTCTCCCCCACCACCTCACTGTAAGTGTAGATAATAGTTTGTTCAAAAAAAATAAATAATAATAATTAATAAGGAGGCACATCTCTCTCTCTCTCTCTCTCTCTCTCTCTCTCTCTGTGAAAACCCTAGTTTCCGTAAGACACCCTTTTGGTGCATGATGAAATCGGCTCCACGAAAACCCTAAATTAGAAATGAATTATTAAAGGTAAGGAACCATGTTTTATCCTATTGAAAAATCAATATCCATTCAGTTTGTTGACCATATTTTAATTGATCAAAATTTGAATATCTAAATCATGATCAATTATTCAATATTCAATATTCGAAGAATATTAGTGATATGTATTATTTTCTTCTGGAGAAAACGTTTCATGATCAATTGATACGTACATAACATCAACCCCCAAGCTACATTACGTAAAGAATCAAGGATTAACTATCCTAACAGGGAGATTATCTCGGTAATCCAAAATGAGAGATCCCCATCAAAAAGGCAATGTAACGAGCAAGTCGGTGAGTAACTAAGCTAAAAATGTATTTGAACAATGCTAAACTAGGCTAAGTATGTGGATCAATTACATTGAGTGGCTAGAGCACGTGAAGTTAGGAAGGGCAGGGTTTGATTTTTCACAACATAAGTTGCCCTACTTTATTAATTAGAATTTAGGCAATTAATCTAAATTTCACAACATGAGTACATGAATATAACGACACGAGTATGAAAGCAAAAAAAAAAATTGTCTATTACGTAAAAAATCAAGTTCTCTACATATGGGTGTCCATATCTTAAGAAACTTCTGGACATATAAGCCTTTCACTTTTTATGTTCTCATTCAAGAAAGATATCCTATACAAATCTAGGAAAAACTATAGCATCTGAATAATATTCCTATTTCAATCATACAACCCATTTAACTCTCAAGTCTCAAATTACATTTTTTTTTTTTTTTAACAAACAATATTATCTATACTAAGGGGGTGAGCCTCATAATGTGCTAACAATAATGTGGTTCAAATTTGTTTTTGGCAAGAATCGAAACTAAGACCTCTCACTTACAAGTGAAGAGAAATATCACTAGACCGTAGTACTAAGTGGCAATAAGAGTACATAACTCTAAAGAATAATTATTTGGTCTAGTATGTAACTCTCAAATAAGAGTACATAACTAAACCATCGAGCCTTGTAGCGGGGGCTTGTAACTAAGCAGCGCATTAAAGTAAATGGTTGCATGGAGATTTAAAAAGTCAATTGGAGGTGAAAGATTCTTTATCACCTCATGCTGAAGTCACATTAAGCACGCCCTAATCCCTCAGGTTAATAGGACATACCTACCTTTGAAAGGGGCATAACAAACCACAATTGTTGTTGAAATAATTAAATCTAAATTTCATATGTTACTCATGTGGAAACTACAACATGGCAAAAAGAAAATGTGACAAAATAGCTAGTGAAGACATTAACTAGTGAAGCCATTTTATCTTACCATAAATTTATGTTTGAAAATTTCTTTATGCCGGTTCATACTTTACAACATAAAGCCATGATATATGGTACCCTTTGCAACGAATGTTCCATGATATATACCATATATGTGGATGTGGGAGGCTAATGAGATACGAGTCGGCCAGCACTATTGCATGGCTTGTGCTAAATATAAGTAGACAAAATGGAGCATCTGTCAGTCGTCTTTTTTTTTTTTTTCTCAAAAATTCCTATTCCTTTGTACTGTTGTTTGTAAATCATTTGTTTGCAATTACAAGCTGGAAAGTCAAACTGATCAAGTCTCACTGCCTAATTTTTTCTATTATATATATTTCCCTGGATCAGCATAGTGCAATAGTCACGAAATACAATTTGAATCCTATTTAATAATTTTCTGAATTTTTAGGGTTTTAATTTAAGTATCAAATGACTGAGAATGAAATATATAGAATTTTATGTTACATATTTCAATTCCTGTGATGATGATGATGTGTATATATATATATGGTTTAAAGTTTAAACAACGTTATTTTAAAATTAAGGTTAAGAAATTATGGTTAAGGCCATTAGAATCCTCCATCTTTTCTTCAGGTGCTGGATATCTAGGTAGCTTTAGAGGTGATTAGCATGTCAATTTGGTACCTCTTTCACCTTTTTAAATTCCATGGCTGTTTTCGGGATGGCTACATATGTAAGCCCTTTTCCCAACAGTTGCACAATCTTTGATTTTTGCGGGTCTTTCTATTATTTCGGCTATTTGGAAAGCTCGAAATAAGTTTAATTTTAGGGTCGTCCAATCTTTCATCGTCTTTGTATGTATATCAATTTTGGGATCGTTCATGATGGGAAGTTTATTCTTGATTACTCTCAGGGTTTTGACACTCGTATCATTTCTTCTATGGGGATTCAACCTATCCCATGCAAGGTGCCAACTATTCTTCCTATTCTTTGGTCTTCTCCTTGGTTCCCTTGGATTAAACTTAATATAGATGGTTTGTCTAAAGGAAATCTTGGTCCTGCTGCTTGTGGGAGAGTTTTCCAGGATTGTCATGGTCAGTTTCTTGTGGTATCTGCCAAGGGAATGGTCATTGCAACTCTTTTTTATGCGGAATTATTACCAGTTGTTATTAGTGTAGAGTTGCCTATCAGTGGGGTTGACATTGTCTTTAGCTGGAAAATGACTCTTCTAGTATTATTTCTGCTCTTCAATCAACTAATTTTGATCCTCCTTGGCCTCTTTGTATGCAATGGTCTATTTGTTTGGACCGCATTTGGAAGATGGCTTTCTATGCCTCTCACATATATCATGAAGGAAATGTGGTTGTGGACAATTTTGCTAACATGGACTTGTCTTTTCCAATTTTGGTATGGCTTGATTCCCCTTGGATAGCGGTTCGTGCTGCTTTGTTAAGACTATGTTGGTTTTCATGGCTTCTGTTTCTCAAATTAATGTGCATCTCGGCATACAGGTTTGTCTTACTTTCTTATTTTTTTTTTCTTAACTTTGTGATGTTGCTTGTTTTGTTTTGCAGATTTCGACGTTTAGGTTCGGCTTTAGAGGGGTTAGGTTTCATGTCCCCCTATTTTCCTTATATCTTTGTTGTTTTTGTTTCTAAAGGAGTATGGTTTATGTCCCCCTTCTTTTCTTGTAATTTTTCTTTATCATTTTTCTTTGTATTATAAAGGGTTATGTCCCTCCTGACCAATGCACTCTTTTTTTGATATCAATAAAATCCCCCTCGTACCGTCGAGGTTTTCTTAAAAAAAAAAAAAAGCCTCCATTTGTTTGGGTTTTAAGTGATATTCTACACTAATCAAAGAGAGAAGGATCGGGGGAGAGTTGGGGGAGATCATTGAACCTAAGCCGGAATGAGATGAGTAGACATGTCCTAACTACCAAAGCAATATCCACCACTTGTAGGAAACCACCATGCTCCTTCTCTATATATAAATGAGCACCCTAACTACCATGGCAATACACTTGCATGTAACTTTCAATATATCTATAATACCCTTCACTAGTTAGAATGTTAAAAGAAAATTTTAACTAATTGGGATAAAATAGTAGAATGACAACATTTTGAATCAAAATAGATTAATTAAAAATTCTTAAAACTAAAAGAATCCACGTAGTGGCAGTTTCTATTGTTGATTTCTTGGATTTATAATAGGGAAAATTTTTGAAATGTCATATTGTTATAAATAGGCAAAAGTTAGAGAGATAACCTTTACTAGGGACATGAGCGAAGCGGGTGCAATTTATCATATTGTTTAGTTTCGTAACTCTAACACAAAAGGATTGCAAGTAAAGAAAGGAAGAGAGGGATACTAATATTATTGCTTTCACTTATTTTCTTTTCTGTGTGTTGTGATCACACACAGAGTGTTTTTTAAATAAAGCCACACCCGTGAAAACTTACAAATGTGAAATGAGTGCTCTTTGAAAAACCTCACACAACAACAACATGGTCACCATTCTAAAGTGTTCTTCACCTTTGGCTAAAAACATGTGGGCATTCACTCCCACAACTTTTACAACACTCCCCCTTGGATGCCCACATATCAATATCAGTTGCCTCATTAAAACCTTGCTCGGAAAAACCCGGTGGGAAAAAACCGTAGCGAAGGAAAACGAGTACAACTTTGCTTGGATTGTTGATATAGTGTTAAGTATGCTTTTGTTGCCTCAATAAAACCTTGATAGGAAAAACCTAGTGGGAAAAATCCTAGCCGAAGGAAAAAGAGTACAACATACATGTATCATGAATGCTCCCCCCGATATGTATCCCCCCTAATTTCGCATTCTTCAAATTTATCTGATTGGTAAGCTGACGTAATCTGATATCATGCACTAGCTTCTGAAATGTGCACTTTGGTAGAGATTTGGTGAATAGGTTTACCAGATTTTCATTGGAGCGGATTTGTCTAACTTTAATAACTTTAGCCTTCTGAAGCTCATATGCGCTAAGAAAACTTTGGAGATATGTGTTTAATCTTATCGCCCTTGATGAATCCTTCCTTTATTTGGGCAACACGGGCTGCATTATCTTTATGAAGGACAATTGAAGTGTCTATCTTTGAAGGTAGATCACATGACTTCTGGATGTGGTGGATCATTGATCTTAACCAAGAACATTCATGACTGGCTTCATGTTGAGCAAGTATTTCCGAGTGATTGAAAGTTGTAGCAACTAAAGTTTGCTTCGTTGAGCGCCATGAAATTGTTGTATTTCCATACTTGAACACATATTTAGCTTGTGAGCGGGTTTTATGCGGATCAAAGAGAAAACTAGCATATTCGTATCCAACAAGGCTCTGGTCATTTGTGGATTTCTCGGAGTAGAAGAGATCCATGTTCGTTGTCCCACGAAGGTATCATAAAACATCTTTGACTCCCTTTCTAATGACGAGTTGTTGGTGCAGAGTTATACCTTGCTAACAAGTTAACTGAAAACGCTATATATGGTCTAGTACATTATGCTAAATACAATAAAGCACCTATTGCACTCAAATATGGTACTTCTGGACCAAGGACCATTTCATCATCTTCTTTTGGATGGAATGGATCTTTCTTAATGTCCAGAGAACGACTGATCATTGGCGTGTTGAGTGGATAAGCATTGTCCATGCCAAATCGCTTCAGGATTTTTTTCAATGTAAGCTAATTCATGGACCAAAATTTCATTAGCACAATGCTCGATCTGTAGGCCGAGACAATATTTTGTTTTCCCTAGGTCTTTCATTTCAAATTCGTTTTTCAGATATTCAGCAATTTTATTAAGTTAAGTTCATATCATCGACATATACTGCCACTATAGCAAATCTAGAATTTGATTTCTTAATGAAGACACAAGGGCAAATGACATTGTTAATATATTCTTCTTTGATCAAATACTCACTAAGACGATTATACCACATTCCTTAATTTGATTGAGAGCATACATCATGGCTTGTTAGTCGTTTCAAGCAACATAAGTTATTCTGGGACCTTCATATATATGTCAGCATCTTATTCTCCATATAGATACGTGGTGATGACATCCATAAGTCACATGTCAAGATTTTCTGAAACCACCAAACTTATTAACTAACGGAATGTAATTGTGTCCATTATAGGAGAGTATGTCTCCTCATAATCAATTCCAGGTCTTTGTAAAGAACCTTGTGCAACAAGTCGTGCTTTATATCTTTCAATCTCATTTTTTCTCATTTTGCTTTCTTGTGAATACCTATTTGTAACCCACGAGGCTTACACCAGGCGGGGTTTGGATTATCGGTCCAAAAACACTTCACCTTTCCAAGGAATTTAATTCTGCTTAGATTGCATCTTTCCACTTAGGCCAATCTTGTTTCTGTTTGCATTCATCAACAGAGCGGGGCTTAATATCATCGCTTAATATGTGGCTACTGCAAATGCGAACATATCATCGATGATTATTTCATTTTGATCCCACAATTCATTAGTACATGCATAATTTATGGAGATTTCTTTGCTTTCATGTACTTCTGTCTCTTTAGGGACATGTATCTCATCAAAGACATTTTCTTTTAATAGAAAGTACAGAATCATGAATTGTGGATTTGTCATTCATTTTCTTTTCCTAAATGATTTTATTTGGATTCGGCTATCCCCTCATCTTTCTCTTTCGAGAGTCTGAATCTTTTGAACCTGGGGTCTACCACGCTTCAAGCGTGCACCAAATGAATCATTCGCTACCACTTTATTTTGTCCAACAGGGACATCAATTCTTATAGGTGCATTTGCAGCTGGTATGTGTGATTTTGTCACTTTCGTAGCATCATCAAATGCATCTGGCATTTGATTAGCAATACTTTGAAGATGAACGATCATTTTCACTTCATTTTCACATTGAGTGTTTCGTGGATCGAAATGAGATAAGGTGGGTACAACCTATGTCAGCTCTTGGCGTTCTTCTAGAACAGTCTTTTTTCCCCCTAATGACGGGAAAACTATCTCATCAATGTGACAATCCGCAAAATAAGCTGTTAAAATATCACTTGTCAAAGGTTCCAAATATCTAATGATAGATGGTGAATCAAACCCACATAAATTCCCAGTCTACGCTGAGGTCCCATTTTAGTGCGTTGTAGCGGTGCAACATGCACATAAACAACATAACCAAAAACTTGTAAATGTGAAATGTTTGGCTGATGCCCAAACACAAGCTATACTGAGGAGTATTGGTGGTTGGCTATAGGTCTCAATCGAACCAATGGTGCAGGATGTAAGATGGCATATCCCCATATAGAAACTGGCAATTTTGTTTTCATGAGTAAAGTACGAGCTATTAATTGAAGCCACTTGATAAATGCTTCTGCTAAACCATTTTGAGTATGAACATGAGGAATAGGATGTTCAACATCAATGCCTAGTGTCATGCAGTAATCATCAAAAGGTTTGAGATGTAAATTCACCAGCGTTATCAAGTTGAATTGACTTGATAGGGTAATCTGGAAACTGTGATTGCAACTTAATTATCTGAGGAAGAAGTGTCGCAAAAGCTACATTTTGAGTAGACATGAGGCAAACATATGACTATTGGGTAGATGAATCAACCAAAACCATAAAATATTGAAATGGCCCACAAGATGGTTGAATAAGTCCACAAATATCCCCTTGAATTCTTCGCAAGAATGATGAGGATTCAGCATCAATCTTTAATTGTGATGGTCTAATTACCTTCCCTTGAGAATAAGTATTGCAAGGGTTATCATTTGACATAGCAATGTGTCTGCTCAATAATGGATGCCCATTAGAGTTGGTTATGATTCTATGCATCATGGTGGATCCTGGATGACCCAGACAGTCATGCCAAAGGATGTAAATTTTTGGATCAATGAACTTCTGGTTCATGACAGTATGTGCTTCAATTGTCTTTATGTATGTATAATATAATCCACTCAATAAACCACGCAACTTCTCCAATGTACGCTTCTAGGTATCATTGAAGATAATGCATAGATATTCCACATTTTTTGCACTTTTTGTTTCAATATGGTATCCATTTAAACATATGTCTTTAAAACTCAACAAATTTCGAGTAAATCGAGTAGCGTACAAAACATTTTGCGTGGACAATATTGTTCCATTTGGCAACATGATTTGGGCTTTTTTTTAGCCTTCAATTACATCTTATTGGCCTGATATTGTTGTTACCTTTACTTTTGTAAGCATCAAGCTTGAGAAATATTTTTGATCTTGAAGTATTATATGTGTGGTTGCGCTGTCTACAAGACAAATATCTTTGCCATTGCTCTTGTTTTGAGAATAACCATAGTTTTTATCCATGCTCTTTGAATAAGGGAATCATAGTTAAAAACAATCTATTCATAATAAAAGGAAATTGAAATGTCACTTTTATTGAATTGAAATGCAAGCATTAAACTACAAGTTTAGTACATCAAACAGAAATGATTTAATCTGACCGATAAATCAAACATTGTATTAGGTATATCCATTGGTTTAGCCTGGTCGAGGAAATTGGTTTCAACTCCCTTCTCCTTGATGGAGGCTTGATACAGGTTCACTAGATGTTTTGGGGTACGACAGGTACGTGCCCAGTGCCCATTACCACCACACCTATGACATGCTCATTCAGGATTTCTAGGAGTGTTATTCATATAAGCTTTACCTTTGTGGCGATTTACATTTTAAAGCTTGGGCCTGAATTATACCTAGGACACTGGTTGTAAAACTGGACACCATGATTATTGCCTTTCCCATTCCACCAGCCTCGCTTGTGGCCACGTCATCGTTTGTAATTATTGCCACGAAAGGATATGGTGTTCACTTCAAAGGAAGCAACATTCACTTCTGGGATTGGCGCCGATCCAATAGGTCAGGACTGATGATTTTTCATCAGGAGCTCATTGTTTTGTTTAGTTATAAGGAGCATCAATATCAGCTGGTTGTACTCAGTAAAGCCTCACTCTCTATATTGTTGCTGCAAAAGCACGTTGGAGGCATGAAAGGTGCTGAAAGTTTTTTCCAGCATATCTTCCTCAGTGATGGTTTCCCCACAAAGCTTCATCTGGGAGCTAATTCTGAACATTGCAGAGTTGTACTCAGCAACAGACTTAAGATCCTGGATCCTCAGGTGTGTCCATTCATAATGAGCCATTGGAAGAATCACTGTTTTTTGGTGATTGTATCTTCCAGAGGGCTAACGGATCTTCAACCATCAGGTACGCGCTTTTCAATCCTTCAACAAGGTGGCGATGGATAAAGATCATGGCCTTCGCCCGATATTGAGATGATGCACTGTTTTCCTCCTTGATGGCTTCTCCAAGATTTCCTACCTCCAGATGGATCTTGGTATCCACTACCCAGGTAAGGTAGTTCTTCCCAGTAATATCCAAGGCAACAAAATCAAGTTTTGTCAAGTTCGTCATTTTCTTTTTCTGAAAGAAAAATGAGATGTGTAAGAACTTGCAATAATATTATTTTAGAGGAATGTAGTGTTAGAACTTATGCTTCTTACAAATGTTTCATTTTGATCTTCAAGCCAAAATGATAAGTATTCGAAACTTCAGGATCGAGATTTACATAATTAATAAGGAAGGTGATTGTACCACACCACCCTCATTGAAACAATATAGTGTAAGATGGGGGATTATACCGTACCACTCAAGCAGTAGGGAAATTAAATATGCAGAGTAGGGTGAGCGATTATACCGCACCACTTAAAATTGTAGTAGAATTAAATCTGCAGTTCAAGATGGGCGATTGTACCGCACCATCTTTGATTGCAGTAAAATTAACATAAATAAACACTGGATTAGTAATTAGGAGCTACACCAAACAAGAAATCAAAAATATAAGTAATTGTTATATTGAGATGAGAACTAGGAGTAGGCACGGTGCTAGCAGATCTTGACGAGGGTACATCAAGCAGGTGAGGCAGGGGAGGAAGAAGAATGGTAAAATCCTTGGATGAAGCATTTTTAATGCGAAGGGAAATGAGAATTGGTTAGGGTTAGAGATTTGTGCTGATAATGTGTTATATATAGGCAAAAGTTAGAGAGGTAACCTTTACTAGGGACAGGAGCGAAGCAGGTGCAATTTATCACACTATTTAGTTTCATAACTCTAACACAAAAGGATTGCAGGTAAAGAGAGGAAGAGATAGATACTGATATTATTGTTTTCACTTCTTCTTTTTTCTGTGTGTTGTGATCACACACAGAGTGCTATTTAAATAAAGCCACACCCATGAAAACTTACAAAGGTGAAATGAGTGCTCCTTGAAAAACCTCATACAACAATAACATGGTCATTATTCTAAAGTCTTCCTCACCTTTGGCTAAAACATGTGGGCTTTCACTCCCACAACTTCTACAACACATGAATTTGTACGCATTTTTCAATTTGTCATATAAACTAAAATTTTAAGCAATTTGCCATTCCAACTTTTTGAAATTATTAATTTGTCATTGCTCCTTACCTCCGTTAAGTTTTCCATCCAATAGAAGTCATGTGCCTCGCATATGATTTGTGTTTAGGGTTATTTTGGTCATTCTAATACCTTACTTCCCTTTTATTAAGTTGTATTCGACAAAAAACCGTAGGGTTTCTCAGGCAATGGAACAATATTTTTGATATGATAGCAATGAAATGATCATGCAATGCACTCTCTTCTGGTTATTCCAAATATGTAATGATACACGAGTGGGAGTTTGCATTTTAGTATGTGACGAAGACGTAATTTCATATAGGCTTTATAAATGAGAAACAAGTTGACATTTTGTGCCCTAAATGGAGTAGTAGGTGCATATGCCCTAAAGAAAAATAGAACATTTAAGTGTTCGTACTAAAGAAAAGTAAAAAACTATTGAAAAGATATTAAAATGATCTAAATAACCCTAAACACAAATCATGTGTGAAACACATAACTTATATTGGATGAAAAACTTAACGGAGTTAGGGTGAAATGACAAATGAATGATTTTATAAAGCTGGTATGCTTAAAATTTTAATTTATATGACAAATTGAAAAATGTGAACAAGTTCATATGACATTTAAAAAATTTTCCCTTTATAATAATTATAAAATCAATATTTTAAATAAAATAAAATAAATATGAATTATCACACGCGTTAGCGCATGGCAAGAGGCTGGCTATTAGGCTTTAACCTTGGGCTTATACACTATTTCTAGCTTTTAGGGACAATTTCCAATTGACCATGACTCTCGATTGCAATCAATATATGAGGTTTTGAAAGAAAGTTAAATAAAGAATGCTTGGCAAAGTATGCAAAAATCCTTGGGAACAATGAAAAAAAAGATATCTCGGTAACGAAAATTATAGGGGGCTGAGATCCAACGGTGAACAACTGCCCAAAAGAAAAACTGCCTGGTAGGAGATATTAGGCCATTGAAACCAAACCCTGATTCTGATTACTCTAGGGTGGACATTTGGATTTAACGATACGTCAATTCACATTTGAATTTGGATTTGAATTTTATTTTGATATTAGATACTTTTTATGAATGTCAACTAAGTATCGTAAGTAAATTGCTCCCGGTTGTTCAATCATTTGATAACCAGAATCATTCTTTGATGAATGATATAAAAGTGGTGACCAAAAACGTTTTCAAAGACAATTGGAATTGTCACCCTATTCTTATCCTTTTTTTTTTTTTTTTTTGTCAAACGCTATTCTTATCTTGGTTTTCTTTCTTTCTCTTCTAATTTTGTATTTTGCTTAGGAGGCAAGCAAACCCGTAAGAAGTATACTTCAAAGCTTCACCGAAAACAAGGAAAGAAGACATGTTTTAGAGATCTGGCCAGCCATATAGGCAGTATCACCCAAATTAAAGGGAAATCTCAATGATAAGCAATATTTTATGCTATTTTAGTTTTTATCCTTTTAACAAGGCCGTGAGTGCGTCTTAAACCGACTACATATCGGTCTTAACAATGCTAATGGTCGTGTTTAGCAGGGCCAAAAATAGACCATGTGGCCAACCGTTGTCAATTAAAGGGATTTTTCATTGATAATTACGTTGTACCAAGACTGTTTGCCCTCTAAGTTTCAGTTAGACTTGCAATGCATTGGAATTTGGGGTAAAAACAAAAACAAGAGGACCCTACAATTTTGGTTTCTCCTTAATCTTAGTTTATTTTTATTTTTTTGAGTTAAAACTAGGGGTGCAACTAGAACGGGGTTGGAAGGTCAATCTAATCCTAACCTAATTTTTACAATTTGGGCTCGGGTTGGGTTTCATTCGGGTTCATTTGAGCTCGGGTTTAATTGGGTTAAGATTTACTTCGGTTTGGTTCGGATTGCCCAACCTTTTCAAGTTTAATCTTATGACAACTTAGTTTCCAAGAATTCCTAAAAAAATTAAGCCAAGTAGCATCAAAGCTAGCTAACTTTAATTTCATAAATCAATCCACTATAAAGCTTTGGGATTTAGAGACTACGAATATAGGCTAATTGATCAAAGTCTCTTATTCCCTAAAAGCTTAAGCAATTATAAAGGGTAATTTATTAAAAATATATTAGAAATGGCGTTGGTTTTTTGACTTGGCTCACTTGGATGTAGTATGAGCATTAATTGATATGGGTTCCAATCTTGTTAGATTGGGTTTGGTTAGTTGGGTTGGGTTGCGTTGGGGATAGACGATCAAATGATTAATCCAACTCAACCCAATCAATGAATGGGTTAAAATTGGGTTGGGTTTGGACGGCATATAACTAAAAAATATCCACTTGTTCAGATTTAAAATTAGGTTAAATATGAGCAGATTCGGATTGGCCCAACTTAAATTGCACCTCTAGTTAAAACATAGCTTGGTTTGCTTCTTAAGTTGTTTTTCATGACCCGTTTTATTTTCAGCTCGGTGCAGTTAAATTACGAAACCGCCTTTAGTCCACATGTTGGTCATTGTGAAAGAGCTGAATTGGGTCTGCTTCAAGTACAAACTCTCAGACTTTTGCTTCCATCTCTATTTCTCTCTCATAAATCTCGCTCTCAACCATTTCACCTCTCCTCTCTGTCAACAATATCAAGGCCACCTCTCTCTCTCTCGTAACCTGTAAGATACACATCTCGCTTTTGAGCATGCATGTATGTCAAGTGGGAGCTGCGTTATCCTTTCAAGATCGAAGCATAATTCATCATTGTAACGATTCAACGTATAGGGTTTAATGCATGCATTTACATTCTTTTTTTTTTTTTTTGGGTGCATCATGCAATTATTTTCATTATAGCCAATACAATATTGTAGGTAACATCTTCACATTTTCTCACAACATATAAGAGGTCTACTTACGATTCAAAGCGGTTTTCGTCTCTGAGAAATGTGACCGATAAATATGATACAAGATTTTCGCTACAGTACAATATTGGCAGCGTGTCATTCTCTCGCCGCACCTTTGATTCAATACCAAAGAAAGAGGTCTATACCTGGACAACTTTGATATCTCAAGTGGGATGCTGATTCATACGTATGTCATAAAAGCATGGACTAGACTTTGATCTGTTTGTATGCAATGCGTTGATTAACATGTACTCAAAATTTGGTAGCTTGGGGCATGCACGAAGAATTTTTGATCAAATGGAGGTAAGAGGTTTGGTCTCATGGAAGTCGATAATTGCCGCATATGAGCAGAATAATGATCCAACCACTGCACTTGAGTTATTTAACGCGATGCAGTAACAAGGAAATGTTGATACCTTTAAATGTTGTCCCCTTGTTCCACTTAACAGGAGAGCCTTCACTTCGTCTCAGTTCAAAAGCCATCACACCCGTTTCCAATTTTTGGTTGGTTGATCCAAATGTCGGGTAAATTTCAAAAGCTCCACCGGTCTAACTGCACTTTAGCTTCGGCCATGTCTTTCTGTGCCTTCTTTCTCCTATAGAATATAGGGCAGTCCCGACTGGAAGAATACAAACTAAGAGTTACATACAAAGCAAGCATGCATCTGTGCGTTTGGAGTTTTGCAATGTACATATTCCAACTCCAAATGCATGAATATGTTCCCAAAATACCCACAGGCCAGGAGAACAATATATACTAACGTATAAAAATCACTCAAAACTCATCAACTACAATACCTTGTGCAGAGCACATCTTGATGCAGAGAGCCTTGGCACTCTTGGCACTGCGTCCATAACCGCCCAAAAAGCATCTCTAGCTCAGACACTGCAGCAACATTCCAAAAGGTTGAGTACTTTGGTCCAAATATAAATGAATGCATAATAAAAAATTAGCATAATGTACAGGTATGATATTGATTCATACCATGAGTCACTGTTTTGCAATAGAGTTCAGCTTCTCTTCCCTTACAGTGTGAGCAAAGAGTACGGTCTGCCTTGCTAAGAATAACAAAATATGATAAACAACATTTTTAAGGAAGTTCAGTGCCATTTATATACTCAGTAGGCCTGACAATAAAAATACTCATAAAGGGACAACAAAATCAGCACGTAGTAGTACCTAAGTAGAGCTTTGCAGCCAACGCATGTGAGTTGTTTCTTTGCAAATCTCATTATTCCACTGTTTGCTGGGGTGGAGATTGAAATAGATCTTGTGTGACTTCCATGGAGAAGTTCCTTGCTAGCATTCTTCAAGATGGGCTCAAAAATTCTTAAAAGTGGCTGTATGATGAAAATTTATCGAAGCATGTAAGACAATAAAAGATATTATATGAAGAGTATTTAAAGTGCAGTACTTTAGAATAACTTTTAGTTTGCCACAATGAAAATAATAGTAGCAAAAACTTTACCTTGCTAATTTGATTTTCAAGATAGTATTGAGGATCTATGGGAATGTTATTCTCAAGCACATAGATGGGATCCTCTGACTTCTCATAAGCCTGATTGTCATCTATCCATTAATATTCATACCCCAGCCTAAAGCATTTGCAGTGAAAATATACGAAAAATTCTACACAAGGATTACCTTGGCACCTTTTGCAGCTTTAATAATGACATAAGGTACCCGATCCCCAACATTTGGAGCAGTGGCAGCATCTCGCTGTGAATGCCAAATTGAAGAAGAATAGGTAAGAGATGAGGTACCTTATTTAATAGTCCACTCCAAAGACATGAGCAATTTACTAGGACTTTCAGATAGGGAATATATTGAAAAACTAACTATAACTAGTTTAAACAAAGTTGAACAGAAATGAATTAAGTCTTTATCTTAAAGAATGTTCACATTCCTGAGTGATAAGCAATCCATTCATGTGTTCTAGCCTGCTAAAGACTAAAGTGACTAGGAATCCTAGAGTTCTTCCTAAGGTTCACTTTTTTGACATCAATCATAGCTCATGCAAGAGCAAACGCTAATTATTATGTAGAAAGAAGACCCTATTCATCCGTCTCCGTACCAGAATTTTGTGAAAAAAAGGAGGTGTAATCTTGTGCACATGCTTTGGGGCTGTGTAGGTGGCTGGTTAAGATTGCAGGGGTTAACTGGGTTACCCCTCAAACATAATTTGTAATAACCATATGTCTTCTAGTAGAGGGCAAGAATTTTGTGGAGTTTTACAGTACAACCGGTTTATTGGGTAATTCGGTTGCGACAAATAGAAAAATTTATTGGAATTATAGTTGGGATGAAGATAACACTTAGGAAAGAGACAAGTTTGAAGCATCTTTATGTGTTTCTCTTTCTAGCCTCCAGGCAACTCTCATTTTCTTAACCAAGAAAAAAGAAAGGTATCTTCGTTTACTGTAAATTTATTCAGATTGGTGGAGCTACGGTGATTTTCAGAGTTGTATGACAATGTCTTACAATATCAAAGATGTAGCATGGATTTGTTTCCTATGAGAATCATCTCGTTGATGGACACCTTGTTCCCCTAGTCTAGTATGTGTTTTAGAATTTCATTAAAAAATAATAATAAACAGACAACTTCGTGTTCAATCTACGATTAGAACTGTAAAGAATCACGAGAAGATTCAATCTAGGTTTACATTTTTATACAAGGGTTAGACTTTTGCCTCCCCCTTTAGATTATAACACTGCTAATAAGCTCCATACGTGACAAATAAGGGTAATAAGCTCGACATTTCCTCTAGGAGAGACACAAAACAAATATCTAAAGGGAAACAAGAATTTGGTAACTAGGGATGATTGTTTAATAAATGAGTATTCTTGCAACTTCCTATGCATATATGTCGAAGAAAATAGCAAGGGAATTGTTATTGGCACTCCAAAAATCTCATTCTACACTCCAAACTTTCTATATTTGGAAAGAAAAATACACTTGTGAGGAGTGTAGAAAGAGATTTTTGGAGTGCCAATAACACTTCCCAATAGCAAAAGAAAATAAAATCATGAACGCATGTGCCCCTCCTCATCATCTCTTCTAATTGGTTGGGATTCCTGGTTAATTATGAGTTCTTTCAGCTTATGGAATCCTGAAGCAGAAAAGTCAGGAAACGTGTGGCCAGGTGGAGAAAGGGGTGTCTCTCTAGAGGAGGTAGACTCATTCGTATACGTAGTCAACTTATCAAGCAGGTAGGCTAAAACTTATTTCTTCGATTCATTGAGGAATTTCATTTAAGCTATGGGTGTCTTGGGATATTTCTCGTGGCATACCCGTCATATAAGTTTTCATTTTGTTCTTGGTTTTGGAAAAGAGGAAACTCTCTCTCATATCTTTCTTTGATAGAGCATAGTTCAATAACTACCTTCAAAATGCATTTAAGACTTGAAACATCATTAAAACTCTTGAATTTCAATCGGATTTCAAGCTGGAGCAAGCAAATAGATATTGGTACAATATCTGGTTGTAGCCACATACCCACAACTCCATAAAAACCAATAACAGAGGATTACAAAAGTGGATAAGAAATCCACCAACTAAAACTGCTAAAAACACAATTTGATTTAAAACTAGTATGCCAATTCATAAATTTCAACCAATTCCACATGTGAATGATCTTCTTTTCAGAGTAACAGAGATCATAGTAACTGACTCATTTGAATTTGCCACCAGACAAGGTAAGTTAAAATGTACTACCTTGGGCAAAAAAATGGGAGGCTTCCACCTCAAAATACTGAAACAATTAAATTTTATGCCAACTGCATGCAATCAATAAAAGCAACAAACATTGTTCTTAAGGTTTTTTTTTCCTAGAAGCATTTCTTTTACAAGAAGGAAACAAGAAATTTAAAGCAAATTACGTCAATGCTGCATACCTTGCGCATACGTTCAGCAAGTTCAACATGAGCTGCCTTTACTCCATAATCATCCCCAGTTTTTGTAAGACCCTACAAAATTGTTTTGAATGTACCAGGTTAACTTTCATTATAAATTTACTCTAAAAGAGAATAAAATTCACCGAACTGGCACAAGCATGACACAAGTAAATGGTGAGGCCTGAACTGAAGTTTCTTAGCTCATCAGGCACCACAATGCTAGTACAAAATAAGCAAAGAAGGAAACAAAATATAGGCGTAAACTTGGAGCGGTTCACTCAATATTGTTTTTCTTTGAAAACAAATATACTCAACCAGAATAATCATTTTTTCAAACACAGTTGAATATTCAATCACAACAAAAGTAGAATCCAATATAAACTCCAAACACCAAACCAAAAGTCTAACATCCAGTACCACACCCGGTCTTGGCTATTTGTCATGGCATAAATACGATATGATTATAAAATTGATGTCAGCATAGGCAAGACACAGAGCGCATGAATTGCCCCTCTGTAAATGGGTTGGGCCAGCATGCCGCGGCCCATTTGACACCTCCAGAGTTGGGCAAGAAGCTAAGTAAGGCACAAAGCAATGACATCCAGGGCACTATTTTAACAAGTAAATATTCCAACCTTAGTGATAACCAAAAGCGACAAATCCATGCGATTCATGAGAAGATCTGAGATGATATTCTTGACATACTGGATTGCCCCAGGAATATCTCTGTCAATCAATATTTTGTGCAGGCATTCATTTACCAGGTTTTTGACCAATAAGCAATTGTCTCTTCGTACAGTTTCGATTCCTGTCATCAATGGATACAAAATAAGTGACACACACAAAACATTAGAAGATGATAAAGGGGTTGAGAGATTCTGACTAACCTTTAGTGTCCATTTTGTCAAACTTGCCAGGGTTTGTCCACAATAAACCAGCATATCTCTTCTTGCTTATCAGAAGATATGGATAATAAACCTTCTCAAATTCGAGTTTGATAGGCTTCATGATAAAAATAAATAAAAATAAATAAAAATAAAAACCCAGATAGCGAATTAAAATCAAAGAATGGTAAAAGATCAGCTTAAAAAATTACACAACAAAATAAGCATCAAAGGACAAATTACTAATCATGTCACGTTCATGTCACCTTCCTTCATTCCGGCTTGAAAGTATTTATTAAATGTTGCAAAGAACTTTCTGTGCTTGCATGTGTATGAGAGGTTCATCAGGAATCTCTAGTTTAGCACTATTATACTAAAGAGCAAACAAAGACGAATGACTTTAAGAAACCAACTAAACAGGAAATCAAGTGGCATCAACTCCTACTTTTATGAAAGTTCCACTTATGTATTCAGCAGCTTCTCTCCCCAAGTTCATTGCTGCTTCAACAGTGGGAACCCCGAATTGCACCATTACTGAGTCTGTGTCCCCGTATATAACCTAAAGTAATATTTTAGTGTCAAATTATTAAAGTAGGATAAAGGCAGTATAAAAAGGAAGAATCATTGACATCATGCATGAGAAGAAACAGCAATTCGATAAATTTATTAATGCATACATGGTAAACATGCAGCACTAGAAATGTGAAGCGTATATAATCCTCTGAACAAAATGAGATTTATTTTCTCAAATGCCCATAGAGTATTCACTCTTTTTTTTCTTGACATCATATGTTCATACTTCATACTGTAAAATTAATTTGTAATTTTTGAGCCGTTACTTGAAACGTGATGAAGATTATAAGATGATAAGGGAGCATAGAACTTCAATAAAGACCGACGTTAAACACCAAAAAGACCAAAAATAGAAACAGTGACCAAGCCAAGGTTAGTTAACCAACTCAAAAATAATATATCCTCCTGCTAATTTCCCCCAAAATAAAATTTCAAAGCCAAAAACCCCGGAAAGATGAGCATTTGACATTTTTTTTTTAAATTAAAATTTTATTCGTTTATGAGATCATTTGACTTGACTTCATAACAAAAGATTTATCAGAACTAATTTCAAGTTTAAATAAAAGGAACGGAAGTCCAGCAACATTTTCCACCGGAAACACAGATCATGACATGCCAAGACAAATACATAAAAATACAAAATAACAAAAAAAAAAAAAAAAGTGCTTAAAAACGTTCATCAGTCTTTAGTCTAAAGCCTCGAAATACTATAAATTCGGTGACTATCCTATCTAGAAAAGGTCACACATACAAGACCCCTTTAGCTCAACCCAACCAAACCCACTTGAAAAATCCAATAGCACACAATAAAAGAACAAAAGAGACCTTCCATCCAATCTGGAAAGGCAACTAAACCGCCCCCAACGAAGGAAAGAGCCTCCATATGGGTTGTCATGAATGGGCCTATACTATGAGAGTCCTAGCTCATATGATATCAAAAAGAAAAAAAGAGTTAATGTTAACGTATAGCTTTAATTGATTGGCTAAATAAGAGTCCTACCACATAGTTTATATTATACACTATGAGAAGAAACCCTTGCAGGAGAAGCAGTAAAGAAGACCAAGGAAGAACAATACTATAGTAAATTAACGTAGGCTCGAACAATTACAAACCCATTACCGAGAAAATCTGAGCTGGCATACCTCAGCATTGTGTTCATAGCCCTTAAGGGTGGTAAATTTGTCTTTTACAAGGTTCTTTGTGTGCTCAATCATCTGTCGACCTTTACAGAACAACCACATAACATTAATATCAGGCACATCTCAACAAGTTCAATGCATTATAACAATTCTGTTTGAAACGTACCATAGCTGGTGACACTTGATGATATCTCTAAACATGGTAATTGGCCTACAGTAGCTCCAGTAAACCCATATACAGAATTGGCACTTACCTGGATTAAGGGACAAATGAATGTATACTTATATGTAAATACATGCATACTATTAGTTGCAAACTATTCAATAAAGATAATGTGAATGTAATAGTTCAGAAAATACCTTTAAGGCCAATTGTCGCCCGTCAAGCACTGCCTTCTCAAGTGGATCTTTTGCTTCCTAGAACAATAAAATGATATTAGCCCAAAAAAAATTAATGGTAGTTCATAAAATTGCATGCACAAAAGAAGTGATTTGTAAGCTTGTAATATGTCATCCCACATTTTTTTTCTTTCCAAAACAGTCGGCAAAAGCCATTGAATACATAGTAAAAGTAATGTACCTTCAAATCCGCTTTTGCTCTCTTCCGAGCAGCTAATAATTCTTCAAGAATTTCAGGAAGTATTCCCTGTAAAGCATATTAAAATCTTATTAATGTAAATGATTTACTTGATGCGATGAAGTAATTATATGTCATACAGATAATTAAATAAAAAAAATTCAAAACTAGGAATCTTTGTCGAATAAAAAAAACAGAAAACGCAACATAGAGGAACATAAAATAAAGATGACCTTCTGCAAATTGGATTTAACAAATGTTTCTCCAGATGGAGTTTTGTTGACACATTCTGGAGGGATATTGTGTTTGTGGACATCTTCAGGTGTCACCTTCACATAGAAAAAGGGATACCATTTTGGCCAAAGTTTCTCACTATGAGCTTCTTTGATGTTAGATTAAGAAATCAAAATACAGAAAGGGCAGATTATATAAAAACTGTCAGGAGACTTACCAAAGTGCAGTAGCATAGATTATAGGCCATCATGATTGATGGATATAAAGATGCAAAATCCAAAGTGGCAATTGGCTTTTCATAGAATCCTGCCTTTGCTTCCAAAACCTGGATTTCTAAATGATGAATATCAAAGCCCATATGAATCTGATGTCTCATGCCATTCAAAGCCAGTTTAAGGAACAAACCGAAAGCATCAAATACACAAAGAGAGAAAAATCCGAAATAATAAGTTCCAGGTTATAATGCGCAAGTTATGTACTGTGTTACAGCACATAACATTTGTAGACATCGAAATTTCGGTGAAATGAATGTTAACCAATAATTAAAATTTCAACGCTCACGTGTCACATAAATTTTTAATGTAGCGTGTGACTCAACGAAAAATCGAAATAAATTGGAAAGGTCATCAAATAGGACACGTGTCAATATCTGGCAGAAACGATTTATTTCATCTGATTATTTAAATCCAAAAAATCAAGTTTTGGAATTCTATAAATAGGAGGCCAAGGCATTCATTTCAAGGGAGGAGAGAAAGGAAGAAGAAGAGAAAGAAAGAAGGGAATTTACATCACACCAAAACCTTGAAGCCTTGAAACTCTAAAGCTCTCAAGCAAAATCCCGAAGGATCAAGAAAACACTCTTCGTTCTTCGTCAAACCCTCCTTCAAGGTCAAGCCCCAACGGCCCTTGAAGAACTTCCGCCGACTCAAGATCAAGCCCCGACGGCCCCTTGAAGAAAGTGTTCATCACCCGTTCGTCCTAAGATCAAGCCCCAACGACCCTTTGGATCAACAACCTCAACAAATCCACACATCCATCAGTCTTCAAGATTAGGCCCAAAAGCCCTTGAAGATCCGCTCATCCCAGTCTTCAAGATTAGGCCCAAAAGCCCTTGAAGATCCGCTCATCCATCAGTCTTCAAGATTAGGCCCAAAAGCCCTTGAAGATCCGCTCATGCATCAGTCTTCAAGATTAGGCCCAAAAGCCCTTGAAGATCCGCTCATCCCAGTCTTCAAGATTAGGCCCAAAAGCCCTTGAAGATCCGCTCATCCATCAGTCTTCAAGATTAGGCCCAAAAGCCCTCGAAGATCCGTTCATCAACTGTTCATCCCTAGATCAAGCCCCGACGGCCCTTTGGATCAACAGCTCATCCACAAACCTACACCCTACGAAGATAGAATCAGAGGAACAAATTACAAAGAGATTGTAACCCCAAAATCATAAACACCAAAAAATATATTTTGTACACGTTATTCTTGTCTCTTGTTTTCAGGAATTTTCCGTGTTTACAAATTTGGCACGCCCGGTGGGACCTCTCTACCTCTCATCTCTATCCTCAAATCATCGAAAAACGCAAATGGCATCAAGAAAGGATCAAGCTGTTCCTGCAATCAAAGCAAAGAACAAGAACATCATCGCCGCAAGTGGTGATATTTCGGGCATCATAACCCGAAGTAAGGCAAGAGCTCTTTTTGCTGCGGCTTCCGCCCCTGCATTAACTCTGTCAAAGGAACAAGAGCACTTGAGGTACGAGCCTGTGATCACCTTAGCCTCGCTAAGGGCATCAAAGGGGGAAAGCCCGAGGAAATACTCAGAGTCCCTACTCTCCGACGCTGATTCGAGCGGCAGTACAACCATGCAAGTCATGACCACTGGAGCAACTTCAATCGAGGAGCAGCTAGCTCAGATGAATGAAGCAATCGCAAGGCTCACACGGACTGTGGAAGAGAAGGACTTGCAGATTGCCGCACTTGTCAACCAACTAGATGCGCTGCCCGACGTGAAAGTCGACCCAAATATTGGCCTATTAAAGAAAGAAGACGACGAAGAAGAGGAGCCACCAGCGGAGAAAGTTGAAGAGAAGCCGAAGCTAGACCAAGCAATGGCATCCATGGGATCTCTCTCTATCCAGCAGCTACAGGAGATGATCGCAAGCACTGTCAAGACACAGTACGAAGGAAGCTCGCATGACTCCGTACTGTACTCAAAGCCTTACTCCAAGAAGATTGATGCTTTAAAGATGCCAAGGGGTTATCAGCCCCCAAAATTCATGCAGTTCGATGGAAAAGGCAACCCGAAGCAACATGTCGCCCATTTCATTGAAACTTGCAACAATGCTGGGACAGAGGGAGACTACCTCGTCAAACAGTTCGTGCGTTCGCTGAAAAGTAACGCTTTTGACTGGTACACTGACCTCGAACCTGAGTCTATCAACAGTTGGGACCAACTAGAAAGGGAATTCCTCAACCGTTTCTACAGCACTCGTCGTACTGTAAGCATGCTAGAGCTGACCAGTACGAAACAGTGGAGAGATGAACCTGTCGTCAACTACATAAATAGATGGCGCTCCTTAAGTCTGGATTGCAAAGATCGACTTTCTGAAACCTCTGCCATTGAGATGTGCGTTCAAGGCATGCACTGGGGGTTACATTACATCCTCCAAGGTATAAAACCAAGAACATTCGAAGAGCTAGCAACTCGTTCCCACGACATGGAGCTGAGTATCGCTAATCATGGGAAAAAGGAGCCAATTACTAACTTCAATAAGGAGAAAGTATTCGCCCCAAATGTAGACAAGACCGGGAAGAAGCCCGCTAAGGAAGCTTTCACCGTCAACACTACCCCCATCAAGACCTCCTCAGCGCCCATCAAGACCTCCTCAGCGCCCATCAAGATCTCCTCCAAGAAGAAAGCGAAGGAGATAAAGACAAGTGAGCCTTCTCGCACCCAAGACAGATACAAGAGCACCTTGAGAGAGTTGGAACAGAAAACGTACCCTTTTCCTGACTCTGACATGGCTGCCATGTTAGATGACTTGCTGGAAAAAAAGGTGATTGAGCTACCCGAATGCAAGCGTCCTGAAGAAATGAATCGCACAAACGATCCTAGGTACTGCAAGTACCATCGTATTGTGAGCCATCCTGTTGGCAAGTGCTTCGTTCTCAAAGAACTCATCATGAAGCTAGCACAACAAGGGCAAATTGAGCTCGACCTTGAGGACACGGCCGCAACGCATACCACTACAATTGCGTTTGGATCGTTTAATCCTGTGCCTCTCCAAATGACACCTGACCGTTCTCGTGAATGCTTAAGTTGCACGGCACCTCCTACACAACCATCACTGGAGAGAAGCGACCAAGATACACATGCTGATGATGAAGAAGGATGGATATTGGTAACCTACAAAAAGACAAGGAAACCAAGACCACAAGTCATACAGCCAAAGGTGGAACAAAGAAGAAATCACCACGGCCGCAACAATGCGAAGCCTAAAAGAAACATAAAGCATAATAAAACAACATATGCTAGGGAACCTATGGAGCAGGAGCCACGCATTCCCGTTTCCTTGCGTGAGTACTTCCCGAATGACTTTTTCCAACAGTGCACTACCGTGGCCTGTCACATGGTTGAAGTAGAAATAGAAGAGCCCTCAAAAGGCAAAGCTATCGCCACTAAGGTAGAAAAAACCCTTACACCTGGAGAAGGTCTGCCAACACACTTTAGCATCGAGGAAGCGCTACCATTGCCAAAAAAGATGCGAAGAGCACTAGCAGCAGTCTTGGCAGGTCCCGACGACCACGAAGAGCAAGAAAGTAACGACGAAGGCTCGAAGCTTCAGCCACATGAATGTGCCACATGTTGTGCCACCCATGACGTAATTAACTTCACTGACGAAGACCTACTGTTGGGATCAAAGCCTCACAACCGTCCCCTCTTCGTCTCCGGGTACATAAAGGAATACAAAGTCAACCGCATGCTTGTGGATGGTGGGTCGGCCATAAACATCATGCCAAAATCAACAATGACCATAATCGGCATCAAGGTGAATGAACTATCCCTGAGCCGTCTGCTGATCCAGGGTTTTAACCAAGGAGGACAAAGGGCGATAGGCATGATCCGAGTAGAGATGACCATGGGTGAGCTCAAATCAAGCACGATATTCCACGTAATTGATGCAAGAACTTCCTATAGCTTGCTCTTAGGAAGACCTTGGATCCACGCAAATGGGGTAGTGCCGTCCACCCTTCACCAATGCCTAAAATTTTACCGAGAAGGAATGAAGGTGATCCAAGGTGATACCAAGCCATTCACCGAAGCCGAATCACACTTTGCAGATGCCAAGTTCTACATGGATGAAGAGACGGTACCCGAAGCCCTTCCGGAAGAGATCAAATCCACGGGCAGAGCAGCACCTAAAAAGCAGGAGTGGCAAGCCATGCCTAAAAAGCAAAAAGAGCAGGCCGTGCCATCTTCAAGCAAAGACGATGACGAGCTTGCTAAACCTGCAACAACCAAAGGAAGTAGGATGCCGTCAGAAGGACCGAACGCACCCATATTCCGGTATATCCCAATGTCAAGAAGAAAGAATGGTCAATCTCCATTCGAAACTAGAAAAGCCGATACACAGTGGCACACGGATAATGTGAACTTGCTCAAGACAAATGCAGTTTTGCCTTTGACACAGCTCGGGGGTGCTAAGGTCGCAAGACTACCACAAGGCTTCATGAAAGCTCTACCAAAGAAGGTGGAATCAAGCTTTCTTCCAACCAAGAGGACCGAGGAAGGTTTCGACCCTAACGCCTACAAACTCATGTCAAAGGCCGGGTACGACTTCGCTTCTTCTGCGGTGGCTGGAAAGAAGGTTTCAAACACTGTCAATGACGAAGAACGTAACCTCACCAAAACTCAAAAGAAGTTGAAGGAGCATGGTTACGGAGTTGACAACAACAAAGCCGGACTTGGTTTCACACCAAATGCACCTGTGATGATTTCAAGCCAAGCGAAAAACACTAGCACTCAATATGTCAGCATGAGCATTGAACAAGACCAAGAAGAGCCTAAACCCTCCCATCGGACGTCGGTCTTCGATAGGATGAGCCAGTCAAGCTCCAGAACTTCAGTGTTTAATCGCATTGGTGGTCAAGACCGAACCTCTGTCTTCAAGAGGCTTAAAGCGCCGACATCCCAAAGCTCTGTTTTTGAAAGGTTGTTAAAGCTTAAGAAACAAAGCAACACAGTTATCTCTCCTCTGCAACGATCAGCTTCAGAAAGATTTGAAGATAATGAGAAACCTTTTGGAAAGAGGAAGACAACACCAAAGGGAGAAAAGCTCGATGGGTTAGGAGGAAAAGACGACGTTCGAAGCTTGATTCCTTCAAGGATGAAGCGCCAAGCAATCCTAGAGGTTGACACAAAAGGACCATTGAAGGTAAGGAGGCGCATCATCGTCCACACTGGCAAATCTTCATGCCAACAAACCCAAGAGAACGGCACTGAAGATGAAATCCCTAAGAAAGATGTTACTTCTGGCTCTTTCGACTCAAAGTCTTCACCTCAACCGCTGGGGGCATGCTCCAAAACCATGTCAGTCAAGTCAAGTGAAGATGAAGGATGGATTCATGTCACTCCGAAGAAGCTGCACGAGAAACATATATCTTGTCCACAAGTTCACCAATCGGAAAGGGGGCAAAGCAGCTACCGTCAACCTTCAAAGCTACATGAAAATGTTGAGGATGATGAAATTACAACACAAAGATCGTTCATGCGGGATCTTTTCTTCCTCGAAGACGTCTTCAATTTCTCGATCAAGGCTCCTTGTTATGAAGATTGTGAGGAATGCATTTCGAAGATCGCTTCGAAGAAATTGGACAAGCAGCAACCATCTTGTCCACAAGTTTATCAGTCGAAAAGGGGGCAAAACAGCTCCTGTCAACCTCCAGAACAATGTGAAAGTGTTGGAGATAATGAAATTTCGACACAAAGATCGTCCATCCCCATCACAATGTGCGACCTCTTCCCAGAAGACTTCTTCAATTACCCGGTCAAGGCTCCTTCCTATGAAGATTGCGAGGAACGCCTCTCCCAGAACACCAGACAATCCTTATGCCGACAAGCTCGAGAAGGCAGCACCGAAGAGGAGATCCAAGATGTTTTCCACGTCACGGTTCAAGAAGGTAAAGAAGACGAAATCCCCGAGGAAGATGTCACTGCTGCACCACCACAGCTCGAAGATGGGGGGCAAGCCACAATCGATGATCTCAAGGAACTCAACTTAGGTACAAGCAAGGAACCAAAACCTATCTTCGTAAGTGCATTATTAAGTACATATGAGATAGAGGAGTATTATCAGTTGTTGTTAGAGTACAAAGACGTCTTTGCCTGGACCTACAAAGAAATGCCCGGCCTGGACCCTATCATCGCTGTTCATCATCTTGCGGTCAGGCCTGGAACACGGCCGATAAAGCAAACTCAAAGACGCTATCGATCTGAGCTTATCCCACAAATCGAGGTCGAGATCGACAAGCTAATCGAAGCAGGCTTTATTCGAGAAGTGCAATACCCCAAGTGGATCTCCAACATCGTCATTGTCCTTAAAAAATCAGGACAAATACGTGTTTGCGTAGACTTCCGGGACCTCAACGATGCTTGCCCAAAGGATGACTTCCCCTTGCCAATTATTGAAATCATGGTGGATGCAACCACTGGCCATGAGGCATTATCATTCATGGATGGCTCTTCTGGGTACAATCAAATTCGCATAGCCCTCGAAGACGAGGAACTAACAGCCTTTCGTACTCCAAAAGGTATCTACTGCTACAAGGTAATGCCCTTTGGTATAAAGAACGCTGGAGCTACGTATCAACGCGCAATGCAGAAAATCTTCAATGACATGCTACACAAAAATGTAGAATGTTACGTAGATGATGTGGTGGTTAAGACGAAGAAAAGATCAGAACACTTGAAGGATCTGCGAATAGTGTTCGAAAGGCTGCGAAAATACAACCTCAAGATGAACCCGTTAAAGTGTGCGTTTGGCGTCACCTCTGGAAAATTCCTCGGCTTCATCGTCAAGCACCGTGGTATTGAAGTAGACCAATCAAAGATCAAGGCCATTCAAAGCATGCCCGAGCCAAGAAACCTGCACGAGCTGAAAAGTCTACAAGGACGGCTAGCCTTCATCAGACGCTTCATCTCTAACCTCGCAGGGCGTTGTCAACCGTTTAGTCGCCTTATGAAGAAAGATGTTCCATTCGTATGGGACAAAGCATGCCATAATGCTTTTGAAAGCATAAAGAAATATTTGTCAAGTCCACCTGTCCTGAGGGCACCTGTGCCCGGGAAACCACTCATATTGTATATTGCTGCTCAGGAAAGTTCAATCGGAGCACTCTTGGCGCAAGAGAATGAATCCCAAAGAGAAGGAGCACTATACTACCTCAGTCGAACTCTCACCGGCGCTGAGTTGAACTATTCCCCAATAGAAAAGATGTGCCTCGCTTTGGTGTTTGCCATTCAGAAACTCAGACATTACATGCATGCTTACACCATCCACTTGGTTGCTAAAGCCGACCCTGTCAAATACGTTATGACTAAGCCAGTCTTGACAGGGCGACTCGCTAAATGGGCTTTGCTTCTTAATCAATATGAGATCATCTACGTCCCAGCTAAAGCCGTCAAGGGACAAGCGCTAGCAGACTTCCTTGCCGATCATCCAATCCCGGCTGATTGGAAAATCTCAGATGACTTGCCTGACGAGGAGGTGTTCTACATCGACATCTTCCCGACATGGACGATGTTCTTCGACGGATCCGCACGAGCAGACGGAGCAGGGGCAGGAGTAGTATTCATGTCACCACAAAGGCACATACTACCTTACTCCTTCCAATTGAATGAGCTATGCTCCAACAATGTTGCTGAGTACCAAGCATTGATCATCGGGCTCCAAATGGCGATCAACATGGAAATCACAGCTCTTGAGGTATATGGCGATTCCAAGCTCATAATCAATCAACTCTTAACTGAATATGAGGTGAGGAAAGATGATCTCGTCCCATACTTCCGGTTAGCGACCCAACTGCTACAAAGGTTCGAAGCTGTGACACTAGAACATGTGCCAAGAAAGGAAAATCAAATGGCAGACGCTCTCGCCAATCTAGCCTCAAGTATGACACTAGGAAAAGATGAAGTTGCAGACGTGCCAGTTTGCCAAAGATGGGTGATTCCTCTCGTTAATGAAATGTCACTAGATGATACAAATGTCATCTCAGTACTTCCAGTCGATGCTGAAGAGTGGAGACAGCCGCTGATCGACTACTTAGAGCACGGAAAGCTTCCAGATGATCTTAGACACCGTTCCGAAATACGTCGACGAGCACCTCGCTTCCTTTACTACAAAGGAACACTTTACCGACGCTCTTTTAAAGGACTGCTCCTGAGATGCCTAGGTGAGGAAGAAGTTAATCAAGCCATGGAAGAAGCACATTCAGGTATGTGTGGGGCACATCAATCTGGACCAAAGCTACATTTCCAGCTTAAAAGAATGGGTTACTACTGGCCGAGCATGGTGAAGGACTGCCTGGAACACGCCAAAAGGTGCCAAGCCTGCCAATTCCACGCCAACTTCATACATCAACCGCCTGAACCATTACACCCTACAGTTGCTTCATGGCCGTTCGACGCATGGGGATTGGACGTTGTAGGACCAATTACGCCAAAGTCATCTGCAGGGGAAGCTTACATCCTAGCTGCAACAGATTACTTCTCCAAGTGGGCTGAAGCCATACCTTTAAGGGAAGTAAAAAAGGAAACTGTTGTTCGTTTCATCAAGGAGCATATCATCCACCGATATGGGGTGCCTCGCTACATTATCACGGACAATGGAAAGCAGTTTTCCAACCGACTCGTGGACGAGCTTTGCGACAAATACAAGTTCAAGCAGCACAAGTCTTCCATGTATCATGCTCCAGCCAACGGCCTCGCAGAAGCATTCAACAAGACGCTGTGCAACCTCCTGAAAAAGGTAATCGGCCGAACAAAGAGAGACTGGCATGAAAGAATAAGTGAAGCACTTTGGGCATATAGGACTACACATAGGACTCCTACCCAAGCTACACCTTATTCTCTCGTATATGGCGTAGAAGCTGTTCTACCGCTTGAAAGTCAAATCCCCTCACTAAGGATGGCTATACAAGAAGGCTTGACTGATGAAGAAAATGCAAAGTTGCGCCTTCAGGAGTTGGAAGCGCTGGATGAGAGAAGGCTCGAAGCTCAACAACACTTGGAATGCTACCAAGCACGGTTAGCCAAGGCATTCAACAAGAAAGTCCGCCCAAGGTCTTTCCAAGCCGGAGATCTCGTGCTGGCATTGCGTAGGCCTATCATTACAAGCCATAAGACAAAAAGCAAGTTCACATCAAAATGGGATGGACCCTACGTAATACAAGAGATTTACACCAATGGCGCCTACTTAATCACGGCAGAAGACGGGTTGAAGATCGGCCCCATCAACGGCAGATTTTTGAAGCGCTACTACCCCTAAAGCAAACGCGTCACGCTCCTGGCCCGCAAGAGCATAAACTGTGTACGGCAAAATCATCACCAAAATCATCACTCATTTGAACTACGTTATGACTTGATCTCTTCTTTGGAAGAGTACGTAGGCAACTTGAAACTTCAAAACTTCAAGTACAGTCACATCAAAATAAATAAATGTTTCATTAAAGAAAGTCAATTTTATTACAAAAGAAAAAAAAATTACATATGTTACTATGTATTAGAAAAAATATATATATTCTCTACTCAAAAAAAAAAAAATAAAAAAAAATAAAAAAATAAAAAAAATAAAATAAAATAAAATAAAATAAAAAAATAAAAAAAAAATAAAATAAAATAAAATAAAATAAAAAATAAAAAAATAAAATAAATAAAAAAATAAAAAAAATAAAAAATAAAAAAATAAAAAAAAAAATCGAAACACGGTAAAAGGGGGGTTCACGGCAAAGCAAGCAAAAGTACTAGGTATAAATTTATTTGTTTATAATTTGTTCTTTGTCTTGGTGTTGCTTCAGCTTTTTGCAGAAGAAGAGAAAGAAGACTTGGCTCTTCTTATTTTCACAAAAGCAAAGAAAAAGGTGAAAGTTCCACCATCGCAGCCATCAGAATACACGGCTACTGCAACAACCGCTCCCTGCCGCTGTCGACTCCCCGTTACCCCGACGGCAAGCTCCGTTACCTCGGCGGGAAAACCCGTGTCCTTGCAGTTCCCCGCTCTATTTCCTTTTACGAACTGTCGTCAAAGCTGACTGAGTTGTGTGGGCCATCCGTGACGGCCGTCAGTCTGCGCTGTCAACTGCCCACCGAGAATCTCGACGCCCTCGTATCCATCAAGTCCGATGAGGATCTCGTTAATCTCATTGAGGAATACGACAGAGCAGCCTCTTCCGCTAATCTGAAAATCAGATTTGCTCAGTCCTTGCTCACTCAACCGTCCGTTAAGTCCCCCAATGGCGGAGCCATACGGAACCAACGGCGGAGTCCACGTGGACGTTACCGACAACGACGGCGAGATCCACACCAACCGGGAGGAGACTCTCTACGGCATCTTCCACCGTCTGATTGTTGAGATCCTCTTCCCCAGCTCCACCAGTGCCGGTGCTGCTGCTCCGCTGTTTCAACGGATCAAAACCTCTCTAGCCAAGAACGGTCCGCTGCTTCACGAAGCTTCCAGAAACAGTGGGCGAAACGTTCTTCTCTGGACTCGGAGGGGGAGCCCTCTCCGTGCGCTGCTAGTCATCTCTGTTGGCACTATTACTCTTCTTGCCTTGACAGGGTTGCTTGTCTTCACGCTTTTCTTTGCGGCAGCAACTTTCGATGCCGTTGCTATCTCTCTCCTACTTTCTCTGGCAGCTGCAGGAGGATTCTTGGCCATTTTCTTTGCCTGTGCTCAATGGTGATGGTGGAGCCCCTTCCTCTGTCTCCTCATGCCTTGCACTACCTCGAGTTCGTTATTCTGGTCACAAGTTTGCTGGATGTCCAATGCCTTGTGGTGTTCAGATAACAAGGCTGGAGCACATTAATGCCCTTTCAAGGAATGTAGAATACCTAGCTTCGAGGGATGCCACAATCATGGGAAGCCGGAACGGTCCCACTCTCCTGACAGAAAAAAAAACCATCAGGGCTTGGACTTGGGGTCTCATTTTTTGGGAAAGATTTGGAGGAGAATAACAAGCCAACTGCGTTGTCTCCAAACCCTCCAAAGAACCCTGTGTCAGGGGCAAAAAGGGGATTCTCTGACGCCATTGATGGGTGTTCTGAGAAATAGGTTTTTTTACCATGAGTAATGGATCTGAGGTTGATGTGGGTAAAGCAGGAGTCTTGGGTTCTCATTAGCCAAGAAGGAGGTTTCTTCCGTTCCTCTGTCGCCAAAGCCAGCAGCTCAGTTGGAGAAGAAGAACACTCTGGCCTCTGAGCATGCTGCTGCTTCTCCTTCTTGCAAGGCACAGGTGGTAGGATGGCCCCCAATTCGATCATTTCGGAAGAATTCCATGGCCTCTAGTCTGGCGAAAAACAACGATGACGCTGCGGGTAAACAAGGGTCCGGGTGCCTTTATGTGAAGGTTAGCATGGACGGCGCTCCATACCTGCGAAAAGTTGACCTTAAAACCTACAACAACTACACTGAACTTTCCATGGCTCTGGAGAAGATGTTTAGCTGCTTCACCATTGGGCAGTGCAGTTCTAATGGACTTCCCGAGCGAGATGGTCTGAGTGCGAGTCGATTGATGGATCTTCTCAATGGTTCTGAATTTGTTCTGACTTTCGAGGACAAGGATGATGACTGGATGCTTGTTGGCGATGTTCCTTGGCAGATGTTCACTAAGAGACCTGTGGGAGGCTTCAGACAATTAAGTGTGCCATTGCTGGGAAGAACTTGTACATGAGATTCACCGGCAGCACTGGTGATGCTATGAGAATGAACATGGTCTCCAAAGGTGTGCAAAACGTTTTGGATTTCCTCCAGAATGACTTCCCTGACATGGATGTGATTGGAATTTCGGGCAACCTCTGCTCATCACTTAGCGCCACTGCAATTCCTCCACTTCAAGCTCGACGCCTTGCACTACCTCGAGTTCGTTATTCTGGCCACCATGATCAAAATCAACGAAGAACTTCAGTGACCGCTGTCAAACGACTAGCCGATCGTGAAGCTCGACGCCTTACACTCTGCTTCAAGCTCTGGCTGCTTCTGCACTTCCGCCATGGCTGCTGCCTGTGAATGTGATTAACAAAAACAAAGTTTGTCAACTCACATCTGCTTGCCTCTGCTTCTGCACTTCCGCCATGGCTGCTGCCTGTGAATGTGATTAACAAAAACAAAGTTTGTCAACTCACATCTGCTTGCCTCTGCTTCTGCACCTCCACCATGGCTGCTGCCTTTGAATGTGATCAACAAAATCAAAGTTTGTCAACTCACACCCAAAGATCTCATCCGTCTTGCCTCTGCTGCTGCCTTTGAATGTGATTGACAAAATCAAAGTTTGTCAACTCACACCCAAAGATCTCCTCCATCTTCTCTCGGACTCGGCCTGGGTTTTCACCCACAAACTCAGCCTTGCAGATCACCATATAAAAGAAAAAAAAAATAATGGAATCTGGCTGGACAGCACCACCAAAAAAAAAAAAAAAAAAAATATATATATATATATATATATAATATATATATATATATAATAAAAACAATGATGGTGCTTCTGGAACCATGTGCAAAAAGAAAAAAAAATATATATATATAATAAAAAGAAAGAAAAAAACAATGGAGGTGCTTCTGGCACCATATGAAATATATATATATAAATGAATGGTGGATCAGAGCCACCGAAAGCAAAGAAAAGAATAAAAAAAAATAATAAAATAAAATAAAAATGAATGATGATGGACGGTGATGTATATGTTTTATCTGTATTTATCACGATACACTGAATAAAATAAAGCATGTCCATTAATCTTCAAGAAATTACAAGCATGAAAAAAAAAAAAAAAAAAAAAAAAAAAAAAAAAAAATACAAGATTGGAGCTTTCACAAAGGATGTTCACGTGAAGCCCCATTATTTGGCAAAACTCTCGGAGCGGAAGGCATCAGAGCGGGAGGCATCGAAGATAGAGCATTCGAGGCCTCAATACTTGGCCAAACACTGGAAGACCCAGGAAAAATGTGCCTCTGGAGGAAAGACGAAAACCTTTGACGGTCACTTTGAATCCGACCTTCAGATTCTTGCAGCTCATCAAGCTTCCTCTTCATGCCCGTCGAATAGTTGTTTGTAAGCACGTGCAAACTTCTATTCTCATACTTCAGCTGCTTGATCTCTTGCTTGAGACTTTCCACCTCTGCCATCAACGATTCAACCTGACGGGAGCGAGCAAGTAGGCGTTGGCCCATGTTGGACACAGAGCCTGCACACTGAACGCTGAGAGCGAGGGACTCTTGAACGGCCAACTCATCGGACCGTCCTGACAGCAGCCTACTATCTTTTGGAGTGAGGAGGTTCCTAGCTACTATTGTAGCTGTTGTGGCGTCCTCCATCACGGAGTCTTCACCTGTAAGAGGACCGTTAGAAGATAAAAAAGAAGGGCGCCATACATTACCTTGACCGGGTGCAACCGGATCGCTGCTGAGACTCAAATCTAAGCAAAGGTTCGATGAGTTAGTCATTTTTTTTCAAAGGTATTCAGAGAGAATGGGTGGATGAAGATAATTCTCAAAAGGCCGGAGACGATTTTCAAGAATGAGCAATTTTCAGAGTGTGTATGTTGGAGTGATCGATACCTCTGTAAAAAGCCAAGTGACACGACCACCGATTCAAAAATCCGGATTTTCCTGCGTGAAGTTCGGCGACGCGTTCGCGGCTTTTCAGAAAATGCGTTCAACTTTGTCAAAAGATATCTGACAAAGTCGAGAACACGTGGAGGCCATCATCGCAACTACACGTCTTTAGCCGACAAGCGCAAAGTTCGGCGACGCTTTCTCTGCTTTTCAGAAAACGCGTGCAACTTTGTCAAAAGTGGCGCTCGTTCAGAAATCGAGGAGGCGTCGTTCAGAAATCGAAGAGGCGTCGTTCAGATATCGAAGAGACGTTTGTCGACAAGGGTAAAAGAACGGTACCACCACTTGCTATTAAGAAATCCCTATATGTGTCGACCTTCGTCTCTTATGGCAAGGCAGACCTGAAGAAAATGCCCAACTCTTCCTCACCTCTGAGGGCGCACTCCCAGCAAAGCCTCTCGAAATACACAATTCTTCTTCTTCCTTTAAGAAAACCTATTCAACCTTTGAAGATACCAGATGCCTGGAGTACAGATGTCCCAGGAGGAAACGATAGATTGAAGCATGTGCTGATTCATTCACCGCTTCTTCAAAAGCAAAGGTATCTCATATCATCAAGGGCGAAAGCAAAGGTATCTCATATCATGCTTTTTCCCTATCTTTTCCTTTGCCCTTGTTCTCACCTGCCAAGACAAGGACAGAGAAAGCAATATGTCGGAACCTCCACTCAAACCAGTTGCCACCAAGAAGTGAAGCACCATTTAAATGCAAATGTTGCATTCAACTCCTGCATCGGAGGACAAATACTACAAGAGAAGAGGCTAAACCTGCATAAGGAAATACCACTTCTGCAAAGGGGAGCAAGTAAGGCAAGTGAAAATGATACATCGAAGCATGTGGAGACAAGCACAACAAATATATGTGTTGATTCATTCGCTGCTTCTTCGAAAGCAAAGGTATCTCATATCATGCTTTTTCCCTGTCTTTTCCTTTGTCCTTGTTCTTACTCGCATGGCAAAGTGAAAGAAGCAATCAGCCGGCACTTGGAGTCAGTCTTCCGATCTGGAACCGACTACCTGGAATCTATTCCTGATTGCTTACCTAGTATTGCTCTCGAGTAGTCATCTTCAACGGTTAATACACTGCCAGAGAAGGGACAAGGAAACTTCAATCTTTCCGATTCGTATTCAATACGAATTGGAAAGATTGAACAAAGAAACAGGTCAGCACCTCCACCTCGTACTTGCCTGCCATATCCTGAAACCTCTCGTAGACCTTCGGGGGGAGACCAAAAGAATCCTGCTGCCCAGTTCAAGAGTAGCACAAAGGAAAATCAACGAGCGGAGGAGACCAGAAGAATCCTCCAGCCCAGTTCAAGATCAAGCCTCAATGGCCCTTGAAGAAATCACAAGTCCGATTCAAAATCAAGTGTTCACCACCATTGAATCAAATTCAACTCCAGATAAAAGGAGTAAGTTCAGACCTTCGGAGGAGACCAAAAGAATCTTCCAGCCCAGTTCAAGATTAAGCTTGTGGAAAATCAACGATTGGAGGAAACCAGAAAATCTTCCAGTCGAACTCAAGATCAAGCCTCGATGGCCCTTGAAGAAATTGCCAGCTCAATTCAAGATCAAGCCTCGACGGCCCTTGGGTTGACATCTACATCAAGGGACTTCAAAACGCATCTTCTACACGTGACAAGCACATGTCAACGACGCGCCTTGAAGTGGGGGCATTTGTAGACATCGAAATTTCGGTGAAATGAATGTTAACCAATAATTAAAATTTCAACGCTCACGTGTCACATAAATTTTTAATGTAGCGTGTGACTCAACGAAAAATCGAAATAAATTGGAAAGGTCATCAAATAGGACACGTGTCAATATCTGGCAGAAACGATTTATTTCATCTGATTATTTAAATCCAAAAAATCAAGTTTTGGAATTCTATAAATAGGAGGCCAAGGCATTCATTTCAAGGGAGGAGAGAAAGGAAGAAGAAGAGAAAGAAAGAAGGGAATTTACATCACACCAAAACCTTGAAGCCTTGAAACTCTAAAGCTCTCAAGCAAAATCCCGAAGGATCAAGAAAACACTCTTCGTTCTTCGTCAAACCCTCCTTCAAGGTCAAGCCCCAACGGCCCTTGAAGAACTTCCGCCGACTCAAGATCAAGCCCCGACGGCCCCTTGAAGAAAGTGTTCATCACCCGTTCGTCCTAAGATCAAGCCCTAACGACCCTTTGGATCAACAACCTCAACAAATCCACACATCCATCAGTCTTCAAGATTAGGCCCAAAAGCCCTTGAAGATCCGCTCATCCCAGTCTTCAAGATTAGGCCCAAAAGCCCTTGAAGATCCGCTCATCCATCAGTCTTCAAGATTAGGCCCAAAAGCCCTTGAAGATCCGCTCATGCATCAGTCTTCAAGATTAGGCCCAAAAGCCCTTGAAGATCCGCTCATCCCAGTCTTCAAGATTAGGCCCAAAAGCCCTTGAAGATCCGCTCATCCATCAGTCTTCAAGATTAGGCCCAAAAGCCCTCGAAGATCCGTTCATCAACTGTTCATCCCTAGATCAAGCCCCGACGGCCCTTTGGATCAACAGCTCATCCACAAACCTACACCCTACGAAGATAGAATCAGAGGAACAAATTACAAAGAGATTGTAACCCCAAAATCATAAACACCAAAAAATATATTTTGTACACGTTATTCTTGTCTCTTGTTTTCAGGAATTTTCCGTGTTTACAACATTCTCCTGAATATCTTCCGCTTTATAACCAATCAAGAAATTGGCTCTAGGTTCAAACAGTGGGAGGGAACTGTAGATTGACAAAGGACTAATATGTTGTATTGTTATCAATTACTGTTAAATATAAAACAATTTTAATAACAATGCTTGTTGTAGTACGAGTATAAATGTTATAATGATGTAACTAATGTTCACCCTAGGCATCTATGCTTAACTCAAAACTAAAATTGGAAAATTAACTGAAACTCACTTTCTAAGTATTTCGATAATAAATATATATACACAAAAATTTCTCAGTGCAGGACGTCCAGAGTTTTTTAAAGTCCAGACGAGGAGCAGGTCGACGGGGAAAAGGGGGATTGATGCAGGAGCCTAGTTCAAAAGTTTAACAAGTGAATATCTTTCTAGTTTCTTATATAACAACAGAAATTTACACATACATGTGCAGGTTCACTGTCTTTGAGTTTCTCTGTATGTCAAAAAGTACAACTTCCGAATTTCAAAGCATATTGTTGTGGATCTTTCCAGATTCATTTACCCATTAGCCTATAAAAGGTGCTACTTTGTAAGCCCTTAAAATCAGAGTTTTGTGATTTTTAGCCCAACCCTTCTCACTGTCCTACATCAGGGACGGGCAACCTGCCAGGAATTAATTTTATTATTTTAGCTCCATCAACTAGCTGCGAGTTTTCAAGATATTTTTGTTAGTTTTGATCTATTTTTTCAACAGTGTTACTTAATTAGGGTACAGAACGTCTTAATGGATGCTAGATTTAGGATCCAACTCTAAAGTTTTGGGCAGCCACCATACATGCATGCAAACATAACTATACTTTATAGGCTGAAACACCAGCCCAGCAGTTATATTTATACAACCAGGCAGAATGTTTATAAACAATTTGACGACAAGAAAACTCAGTATAAGACCAGATCATAAACGTCAAAAACCTTCCCCACCCCTGACCCACTTTGTCAAGAGAAATGCAGTTAATTAACAACAACCGTGATAATGACGTATTAAGCATTCATGAACTTACAGTGGCACCTTCATACGTTCCTTGCTCAGATCCAGCCTTTTTGACATATGGAATAAGCAGGTTCTTTTGCTTTGCCTTCCTAAGAAGCTGCGAAAGTACCTGAAAAAAAAATGGTTTCATTGATGCATTGAACCTCTTCACAGCTGAACTATTGTGCTCTTCGCAGGTATTCATTCTCAAAACTAACCTTGATGCTCTGTCCTCTGGAAAGAAGAAATGACATTGGAACACCTGTCACTCTAGCCATCTCTACATAATTGTAAATATACATCAGTTTGTCCAAAAGCCTTTGTGGGAGGTAAGCATCCTGCAATGAAACATCAAAGTTGATTACTTGTGCCACATAACTTGCACATGATTGTCTTTTATTTGAAGTTTAACTGTTAATATTCTTGTCAATATTAGGCTTATATGGAACGGAATACAGAAAAAGTATGAAACAGTGTGCAACAAATCTATGAGAACTATGATCAGGATACCAAGAATAGGCAATAAACGGTTTATATGTTTCATATTCACTAATTCCATTTCCATTATTCCTTTCTGTGTGCCCTCTCCGTATGAGATGCAAAAGCCAGAAAACCCCCATTCTACGTCATGATGAAGAAAAAAAAAATCTGCTACCTTTCTCAAAACTTTTGCTTGTCTTCTTTTTTATACTGTCCAACTAAATGACAATTACATTCAATCGTAATTGATAAACTAACTATAATGATTATCTAAACTAATTGTGTCGGAATAGAGCCTAACAAGCATCTTATTGTTCAGAAAGCATGGGCCCTAAGAAAGCTTTATGTGCAAGCTTAGTATCTATCCAATTGAGGCTGCCTCAAAAAATACAGAACTGGACTATAAGTCCACAAAAACTCAAGAACAAACAGTGAAACAATAATAAAAGACCCCTAAAAAGAAAACTAAGATATAACTGACAGCAGCTTTCCAATCAAACCAAATATATGAAAATGACAAATCATTAAATCTGACAACACCGAAGCCAATGAAGACCAGAAACGAAGTTTCTCCCATAACACCTCTGCTGTTACCTACAAAATCTCCAAAAACCATCCTATTTCTTTCCGTTCAGATTACCCATAACACAGCCAAAATTATACATGCCCATAAAGTCTTATAGTTTTCTTCCCCTTCCCTGATAGTTTATGCTTCTGTGACAAAGAAGCAACAGAGGCTGCGTCTCATGCCATGACTCTGGGATTTTTAATGACACTCTTCTGCATCATATTGTGATAACAGCTCTACCTTTATGTTTTCTTAGGATACAGTCAACATGAGAGAAAAAATCAAATCGAGCTTCTTTAGGCAAGCTGATATGTTTCAAAATCCTTTCAACTGTCCTTCCCGTGCTTCTTTAGGCAAGCTCGACTTGGACGTATTTGCTCCAGCTTGAAACAGAGTGTTAGACATTAGTGTCCATTAACACCTTTACCGATGCCATAAATATTCTCATAAAATATAAGGGCTTGGCCTCTGATTTGACATGCAATTACATCACTATTTTTCTATTACCACAAACTAAACTCTGTACCAAAGAAGGTAAAATACTAAACAATCTCAGGTATTACTTTCATTACAAGGTTCATCACAATAACAAACAACAGGTACAGATGTAACTTTTCTGCAACCTTCTTATATTGTATAAAAGGACTACTCGTGAAGATTATATAAGGAAGATAAGTTGGAAGAATCAAAATAATCAAATACGTACTTTCAGACAATATACAGCAAGTCGCCTCCTAGTTTCCGCATTCCCATTCTGTAGATCAGATATAATTGAATGGTGGACATCCTCTTTCTGCACATGATTCAAAAAAGTTGCAATATATTAACGATGAAGACTCATTCCTTCCCCCGTTCAATTAAAGATCAAACGAAGAGACTATTGGATGATTTTTTTTTTTTTATGGCAGCTATATGAGCTAAAGATAAAACAAGAAAATTAATTGACAGTTACAAACTCAGAACTAAGAAGTCTATTCCATTCATTCCTGGAAACCGACAAGAATGGGCCAAAGACAGAAGATATTTTAACAAATAAATAAATAAATTTAGCAAAGTTTAACGCTTGGATGTCCTCATAGAATGTAAAAGAGCAAAAGTGGGCCAGGAAGTCAGGAAACAAGAGAAACAAAGGAAGCATTACTGATGAGAATAACTTTACCCAGCAAAGAAAGTTGGTGGATTTCATGTTTGACGAGATATCTCTCAGTAATGTTCCTAGAAGAATTTTCCAGAGATTTAGTACCTAATGTAATTACATTTGCCTGCATATAGAATAGGAGGTAACTATCATATGTAATAGCAAGTGATGCACAAGAACATGTCATATAATTTTCTATCAATGATTTTCTCAAATCAAATATTTTATAGATCCCAATGTATATTAAAATGGGAATTATTATTGGCACTCCAAAAGTCTCACTTTGCACTACCCATAAGTGTATTTTTCTCTCTAAATTCTAAAAATAGAAAGTTTGACTTGCACAATTAGATGGTCAGAGTGCCAATAATAGTTTCCATTACAATAATCAAGGAAAACAATTTATTGGGGACATAAAAGGGCCTTTTAGTGTCCGACCAAAAAAAGGGTATTTGAGTGCAATCGAACCATGTTTTAGGAATTCCAGAGAAAAACATTGGTCTTTGAGTGCAATCGAACCATGTTTTGGAAATTCCGGAGAAAAACAAGTATCAAGAAAGAAAAAAAGCAACAAGTACCTCTTTTCTCGATGTTGCTAAATAAAAATGTCTATAATTATATTACCAGGCAACCACACCAAAAAATTACTTCTGGGCTAAATCTGATTTTTAATAAAAGCTGTGGAAAAGGGCAACTGAATATATGCACAAGAAATATATCAAAACCTCACCTGCTCAGAGAGAAAGTGCGCTGAGACAGAATTCAATGAATAAGAACTTAATTTGTAATCTCGTTGCATAGCCTACAAGTAAGGAAGACAACAGAAATCTACATGAACATTTATTGAATCTCTAGCTGAAGAACAAATCTCACGGACCAGTAACAGGGTAAATTGAGCAAGAAGACAGATAATACCTGGAGTAAATCAAATTGAACCCTCCCTTCAACTGTTACTTCTTTACTTTCCCTGGTTCCGTACTGCCTGTATTACCAATATTATACCTTTTATAACAAACTAGAATTTTACTTAAAAGCATAAAGAAGTACAAAGCAAGATGAACCAAGAAGTCCAAGAAACAGAAAAAAGGACAATAGAGAAAACCAATAGACCAACCAAAGGACAGAAGAAACACCCACCCTTAGACCAGAACAAATAGACCAATACAAAACAATTAAACTCAAAGGAACATCATTAAACTGTTAAACAAAGAAGCCCAGAGAGATGCGAAGAATTTAATCCTACTGCGTGTAATAGCAAGAGGTATATCAAAAAAGATTGACAAAAAAAAATATAACAGATTAATTGAAAAACACACAAACTTTTTGTGAAACTTTGAGAAATTCTAAGCCGTTACATTGTATAACATATCATAGGATGAAGACAATGTTCCACCGCCACCAGCACAAATATAATGTTGAAACTTGAATTGTAATGTGCAAAAACTTCTTTTGTTTGTTGTGATTAGAAACAAGAATTTATCAATAAAGAGCAGTGACACAATACCTATGACAAGATGTCGTCAAAAGGAAAAAACAAAACCAAAACCATCAGCAACCTACCCAAATCAACTAAAATTGCATTCAAGACAAAACAACATGAATTAAGAAATGACAGCATTCAAGTTCGAAAATAACAGAAAAACAAGCTCTCCCTGAACTCCAAGGACATCAATGCCCAAAGAGAAGCCCAACATCAAACCCTCTCTTACAAAGAACCAGTCATCTCATCTCTTGCATTCATAAATATCCGTCTATTACTTTCTACCCACTGAAGTTGTGGCACGCTTGCATTCTTTTGCAAGAGATGAGTTTGAGAAACTAAGTTAGAAACACTTATTGCTTATGTCTTAGTGTTTGAGAACACTTACTACTTCTATCATTTTTCTTATGCTTTTTCTTATGAAGTTGTGGCCATCTTGTCCACTCCTGGTGCAATTTAATTGTTTACTGCAATAAAATTTGTTTCTTTTCAACAAAAAGAATAAATCAAAACGGCGGAATGCATTATATAGTAGTGAAAATAAATATAGCAAAGAAGCAGAAGTGTGTTAATTAACTAAGCTAATATTCACAGCCTAAGTCACTCTGTGGATGGATTGTTAATTCAACCCTCATACAAGTTGTTAAAATTACCGCAATTATACAATAGAGAAACAACGCAAAAACATCATAAAAATAAGGTCCACATTGGCACACCAACAATAGAAAAAGGATACAATATAAAGTCTAGTAACAGTTTATAACTTATTACCTTGAAGAAAAAGTAGTGTCTTTGACCTGAACCCTGCTGTTTTTGATGCGGCCAAGTATCGGAAATTCAGCAATTCCCAAGGTCTCAGCTCTCTGAAAACCAGAAAACAAGGGCAGCAAATTATTGCAACATTTTTTTTTCTTGTCAGTGAATAGAGATCTGTCAAAGCACCATGGAGGCGCAACCCTTTATGCTAAAAATACGATGTTGCACAGAGAAGTTAGCATTCTACCCCAAAGGAGTGGATAAGTTAATCCGGGAAACACCTCTTCGTTTAGGAGTGAAATTTTGAGGACACATAACCAAATCATGACAGAAATATGAAACTGGCATGAGATATTGTGTTATGTTTGGATTTTTGGCCCAAAATTAAATTTTATCATGTTTGTGTCAACAGACATTATAAAAATAAATAAATAAATAAAGATAGGGTACATGAATTTGACAAAAAAGTGAAACAAGTCCGAATTGATATCCCATTTCCACAAAATGGGCATAAATTGATACATGGTTAACAGAACTTGACACGAATTGGTACAACAAACTAGAGAATGTATACCATGTTAAATCAAATGGAAAACAAAAATGAAATGTTCCAGTTACCTGAATGAGATATGGCAAATCAAATTTGCAGATGTTATATCCAATTATGACATCTGGATCCACCTCGCGGATTAAATCCTGCAAGCAGAGTTTTATTATTCAACATTAGCAAGGCATAAAGAATGATGGCAATTAGATTTACTTTCTATGAGATTGACACACCTTTTTGTGCATAACATGTGAATGGCAGTAGCCTAGTAATTAGGTTAGCATCTAAATCTTCATGCATAGAATATAGAAAACGCCTAAAAAATCCATTGACATCTCCCTTGGAGACGCTCTTAGTTCTTTGCTTCTACTCTAATTAGTATTCCTTTTAGGTAGAGATGCATCTAGTAATCCACATTTTTAAAGACGGCTCTTACCCTCTGGTATAATTTCTTTTTATTAATAATGTCCCTACTGAAGAAAATGAATTACATATTGTCTTGATGGATGATTGGAGATATTTGGCACAACATATTCAAAAAAAATTCATAAATCTGTCATTATGAATGGCCACAGATGAAAAAATCAAAAGCACTAAAGAACAAGTTAGACAAAAAAAATTTGGACACAGATACAATTGAGTTAGAGACATGAAGGTAATGATGACATAAAATCTACAGAAAAAATGAAAAGGATCACATGGTATGCAAGTAGGATGATATCAGATGACTGGATATAGGGACTTTGTAATGAGTACAAACATAAAACGGATTGTGTTTTTAGCTTATCAAACTTAAAGGGTGTAAAATGTAGTTAGCCCAAAAGAAAAATACATTTTAGTCAATTAACAATAGTGTTGCATCAAAATTACAAGGTTTCTTTCCCCTTTCTATTTTAAGTAAAGAAGAATATTTAGGTTCAATAATATTACCCTCCAAGCCAACAAGACTTCCCTTTCTGTATCGAAAGGCATCACATCAACACCAACTATTGGAGCGCACGACTTAAGAGTCATGATGTTCCGTATAAATGGTTGGTTCTCTCCCTGCATAGTAACTAGGTTGGCCACCTATAAAACGAAGAAAAAAAAGCAATTCGTTTCAGAAACAGTTCTCTAAAAATAAAATATTTACCATGCAACATGAAAATCACTTGACATTTTATTTCAGATACTCAGAATGAAAAGAACTGAACCTGGATAACAGGATCATGGGTAGGCTCAGGAAAATGACCTTTACGGCCAGCACACTCAATATCAAAGCTCAATATGCGAAATGGAGCCATCTTCGAAAATTCCCCTTCTGGAGTATGGCTGATCAAGTCTAAATATCTAAGAAAATGGTTTGTCAAGGAAAGATAAACCAAGTACGAAATAGCTCATAATGTAAATGGCATTCATTAAATTGTTCACCAAACCCCAGATAGTTCCTTGAATGTGTAAGGATACAGGCAATGGAACTCTAACTGGCAGTAAGACAAAGGCTTAGTTGTCTTATATTTACCAGCAGGGACCTCAATCCAATTTCCACCAACTATGTTGCAATCAATCATGAAACGAAGAGCAAAAAGAACATTGCTGTCATATGTCATGAATTTCTTCATACCAAGGCCATCAATTTGTATGCCCTTTTCAAGAATGCCTGGCAGTTTGGGAAAGCATAGAAGAGGAATAAACCATTATTAGGCATAAGCCACATGATGGAAAGTTGGAAACATTGCAGTACACATTGACATGCAAGGTGCAAGACACAATATGAGCACTCCTCCAAATATAGTCCTTACAAAGAGTAAATTGGATCAGTACAATGATACACAAAGAAAGACATGAAAGAAGTTGGAGAACAATTATCGTCAAAGAAATATATGTGGTAATCACCCATAAAATGCATTTCCCTGCATGTAGGTGTTTCAATCTAGAAAGTAATTCAGATCCTACGTGTTATCAAATGTTAGTGAAACTGAATTTACCCCGGCAGCTGGCCACCATTGTTGGCAAAGCAACAACAATTTTGAGAAAGGGTTCAGAATCCTGTTGCTGGTAATACATGATACTCCTCTTCTGCACCATTTCAATACGGCGAATGAATTTTGGTACCTTGCTGTTCCTGTTGACCTCCCCCATCCTCCCCTATTGAATTACCAAACACAAAAGACATAACCAATTAAAGTAATGCAATAACAAAAACAAAGACATCTGAGCTGCTCAAGAAATAAAGTCAAAACAATACCTCAAGAATTTGATGAAACCTGGATATATCGTCAGGGCCCATTCCGGGGAAACAGTTGATATAGAAATATGGCTCAAATCCATGAACATGGCAGCAAACACTATGTCCTAGGATGATACAACAACTTATCAGAGTCAGAAAATGCATTAACTTAGTTTAGTTTAGTAGCACATTTGATTCCCATTAAGCAACATAGAATACTTGGTAAAAAGTTGCATTTCTGAGAACAAATAACCAACATGCTTGACCGAAACAACAATGCTGATCCTATAGTAATACAAAATTACAGTTTTATTCAGGTTTCTCAGTCACCAACCAAACATTTTCACATTTTCACAGCAGAATAATAACCCTAAAAGAAATTAGGAGCACAAGCTAACCTTCCTTTGTAACCCCAAAAATTCGGATAATGGCAGCAGACCCGGACCAATTAGGTAGCAATTCTCTATGGCTCTCTCCAATTACATAATCAATCTCCAATTGCTGAAAAGCTACAACACACAAGGAAAGAAAGAGATTTTAACAAGTTCTAAAAATAAAAATAGAGAATGGAGCAAAATTGGAAAAGGCTGACAGACCGACGTTTCGGGAGGCGGAAGTGTAGGCATGGGAGAGAGGCGGGCGGGCCCACTTGGTGAGGCGGGAAGCGAGGGACTGGCGCTGGTCGATGTCGCGGAGAACAAGGTCGTCTTCAGTCTCGAAAAGGGTTTCGTCGAGGAAGACGTCCTCGTCTACGAATTCTTCTTCTTCTTCTGGGGACGTGGCCTGCTGCTTGGCTGGGTTCGCCGCCGGTTGTGGCGGCGCTGGCCGTTTTCTGCTTATGCCTTTGTTCATCGCCTTTGCTTTGGATTTCCTAATGTACTAATGACGCTAAAATCCCTGCAAAATAACCAGAAAGCACATACTTTTTCATGATTCGACAAAAAGTAGGCATGTGGCTAAAACGAATTCTGAAAAAAAAACCAGATTAGAAAATTGAATTCTGAAAAAACCCAGACAAAAAACTGACCTGAAATTGCAATTCTGATCAGAATGTTCGATTTTTGCCTGAGAGAACCAAATGGTCTCTCTCAGCCACATCTGATTGGGGATTGGAGCAATACCAGCTGATTGGAGAGAAACGGATGCGGGATCGAACTGGGCGAGAGCGATGGCGTTTGGGATGCCGCTGCACCTGAGTATCGACCTTCTGCGTCTGAGTACCGGTTTCCTTTTTTTCGTCGCCGGCGCCGTCTTCTTTGGCGGGTCGTTTGGGTTTGCCGACGAAGATAGGCCACAAAGAATGATGGACTTCTAGTCATTGGAGGCCCAAAGCGTTAGAACTGTTAGGCCCAAATTTTTGTAGTAAATTTCAGAATCCAACACAAAAGAAATTTTTTTTTTTTTTTAGTACATTAATATTTTTAAACTATAGGCAAATGGTCCAAAGTCACACAATGAGTAATCTAATTTGGTATCGAATTTGTCATTCACGAGATTCAAATTTAGAACCTTTCACTTACAAGCGAAAATGAATATCACTATACTGTAACCCAAAAAAAATTAAAAACAATAAAGCTTCACAGTATTTCATGGATTATAAAACATAAACCAACCAAATATTCAATTTTGCAATAAGTTATGGATTCTAAAACAAAAGGGAATTTACAGATTCAGCTCTTGTAGTTAAACTAATGGAACCCAAGTATTGGTGTGGATGGATATATAAAAACAGAGATACAAATCTTCTTGTTCATGTAGTCTTGACATGTTCTGTATGTGAAATCCGAAAATTTAACGTACTTTATTTCATTTTTACCAGATTGTTTCTTTTCTCATTAAGAAGATTAACAAAAACATTCTCATCTCTATTTTCATCAATCTGACTGCTGAAATTGGGAAAACAAATACAAACATGCATTACAATATTAAAATTTAAAAGAAAATATAATTTGTGTCTCCTCCTTTGGTTAAAATTTGATCACCACAACATAAAATTTGGCAATTATAAGCTTGATTTAAGTTGGGCCATGTGGTTTTAATTAGATAAATTTCTGTTGGTTGGATTTGTTTTTTTCACACAAATGTAGACATTTTTTAAGTAAACTTCAAAGGTCACATTTATAAAGATTGTAACTCTTCGTCCATTCTTCTTTGGTTATTTCAATTTCGTTTCCTTTCTCTGTTGTTTCAAATTAGAGAAAGTCGCTAAAAGAGACACAGCTTAATGCAACTATAGACCATGGCCTGCAATGAGTTACATTAATCTCAATCCAACATCTCTATGTCTATAGATTGGGATAGAATATTTGCACCCCACAATCTCCGGATAAAGTTTCAGCAATTACGTATCGAAACCTTTCACCCTTCCAACAAGTAACGATTGGTTCGACGAAATTCCACATACAAGAGAACAAAACATTGTTAGCTTAATTGACTAGCACCCTAAAAAAGAAACAGGAAGGGTGTCCACCAAAGGATCTCTCATGGTAAGTCAGAAAAGTAGTAAGGAGAGAAGGATAATTTGAGAAAGTTCTAAGTAGTAATTAGTCATTAGCTTTCCTATATTTGACCAGGCTATTTAAAGGGAGAAATCCTGCAGGCATCTGAGAGGGGAGGTTGCAAAGTACTATGCAGTCCATGTATCTTGCAGGCTCAATATTTTTCGGGGTATGATTTTAAGAATGGTTCTCTCGCTAACAGTTATCTCGCTTCTAGCTATTAAGGATAATATATAATTGCATCTATCCAATGAGATGAATGCACATATTTACCCATGCGGAAAACGTATTTCTATCGTACAAACTATTCAATTTCTTAATCATCACTTAATTCATTCGTACAAAAAAAAAAATTCTAATTCGTGATTGTTTAGTCATTCAAATGTGTTAACGCATGTCCTTTCTGACTCTAATAGCCCCAAAGGAACACAGACCCAAAGGAAAGTTAAGGTCCAATGAGCATGGAACGATGAAGCCGAACGCTTTAAGGAGCCCATGGCCTCAACGCGTCTGATCAGGAATCAAGGATATCATTTCCCCATAAAAGTGCTTTCCAAGCACTATAAGGTAAGGTGCCCACTAATAGCTTTAAGGCATGAGGTCCTAGGAAAGAGCAAACCTACTTACATGTCCACTCTGAGCCACATGCAAAGGATTGAAGGCCTACTAAGGGATATAAAGGCTAACATGTAGGGCGCTCGGGTACGAGTCCCCACCAACTTCAGGCCCTAGCAAGACGTTCGGTCGCATCATCCCATGAAATGAAAGGACACAAATGGAGCTGCATAAATGTCATCTCGTTGCCACGTGTCGGTAAAAGAACGCAGGAACGACTAACAGGTTTAACCTATGCATTTGGCGCATTAAATGCAAAGAAAGTGATAGACTTGTGCCAAGAGACTGAAGACTCAAAGAAGGCTTATATAAGGAGAATGAATACTCCTTCAATGAGGTCGGACAAATTGAGAGAGAAATTGTACTCTACTAGGCGAGCGCTACTAGTACATTCTCTATTTATCTAAGAGATATTCAAAGGATGTATTTGAGTTTTATGGACGGAACCACTTAAATCCTTTGTTTTTTCCTTATTGTTTGCAAAGCCCAAGTCCATCAAAGGCAAACGCTTGACCAGTTTTACCATTATTGACCTCACCAATTTTGAGCGTTAACAAAATGTATTAAATAAATGACGACTCATCATGATTATATTATTTATAGTATTTACATCATCAATTTGGTCTAATTTTGAATGATTGAACAATTTTCCAATTTGAATGATTTTGTGTAGGAATAATTTCCAAATGAAGATTAAAAACTAAATAATCCCGATTGTAAAATTTGTGCGTTAAAAATACGTTATTCGAATTCACAAGGAGAATATGTGCATCTATCTCATGTATTATCTACCCAAGAAAAAGAAAAAAGACAAAACAATGTTAAAGCCTAAACTTAGTTATTACCAACCAGCTGCATCTGCGTGGTATCAACATAACCAAAACAGCGTTGCGTTAAGGAACATCATTTTAAATTAAACCTCAAAACCTCTCTCTCTGTTATACGATGGATAGAACAAGCCACGTTCTTTTCAAACCCCAAATTCTTAAAAATAAATCCAAATTTGCAAATTAAACTCATACGTACTCAAGTGGGAAACCAAAGATAAAGTAGTGGAAAAAAAATACAAGGCCAACGACCAAGAAGGCAAGAACCATGTGTATATATAAACCTCGTTCCCTTGTATTAGGATAACCATGAAGCTCCACTTTGATTTTCCAATGGGGTCCTGTAGGGTTTCCAATTATTCATTCGTTTTCTTCATATTGTTTCTGTGTTCTTTTGCTTCTTCTTCTTTTTCATCATCCTTGCACCCTTTGGTTTTCAACTCCAAAGTTGAACACCTTAATCACACAGCAATATCTGAGTTTAGGGTTCTTAACAGAAGATTTCTAGGCGACTGTCCGAATCCGAGCCCTTATCTCCAAATTAGTACTAATTCAAGTGCTTCTGGCCTTGGAGATGAAGAATATGTGAGTGTCAATATTAGTGGCGTCCTGCGTCCTTCCAAAGATGATTGGGTCGCCATGATATCACCTTCTCATTCTGAGTAAGAGTTCTCTAACAAATGTTGATTATGGTTTATTAATTATACACGTTAAATAATCGTTTACAAATTAATTCATGGTGTTAGTTTTAAGATATATAGTTCAGATGTTATACGTTGTTTATTTACCCATGCATGTTGGAAATATGCAGTGTATCAAGCTGCCTAGCCAATGGAATTCTTTATGCACAAACCGGAGATTTTGAAAAACTTCCTCTTCTCTGCCATTATCCTGTCAAGGTAAACAAATTATCAACCTTTTTCTCTTATGTATTTTGTTACACCAAAAAAAATAATAATAATAAAAAATAAAAAGATAGAAGCTAGGTTAACGAGTAGTGAAAAGATTTTCTTTGTATTGGATTGACATCTGATCGATATCTTGTAAGCAATAGCAACCAAAAATAAAGAATACCCGGCTGATTAGAGCCACAAATCACTCACGTCTTCATATGGCAATATATATATATATATATATATATATATATATATATATATATATATATATATATTGGAATCCTGTGGAGCTCATTAGCTTTTTATCCAGCTTTTTCATGTTCAACTACTACTTTAGAGATTTGAAAGTGAGAATGAGATATCTGCATGAGAGGAAAGAGCTTCTTTTCTGACTATATAAAAAAAAAAAAAAAAAAATTATAAAATGATGTTGGAAAATAGTTGATTGGGCTATGTCATAGAATGGATAAACCATAGTTTTGTATCGAACTTGTTATTTATGAGAGTTTTAACATAAGACATTCCCTTAGTAAAGAAGAACACCAATATACCATAATATGCTAGTGCCTATTTTACAACAATACAGGTCCTAACTTGTTGCTCTAATCAGATTTTTATTTTACTTTTTATAACAACCAATATTGCTATTCTAAGCTAGACCAGTGAGAGCTGCGGGTTAAACCCAATAGATATTGAATTAAAGAGAAAAACTCTATTCACTAGATCGATCCGCTTCTGACTTCACTTCCTCCGTTGTCAATCAGTTCCTTTCTTTATCAAAGTCCAGCTATTGGAAGAATCAATACAGGTGGTTGATATTATTTTAAAGTCTTCCCTACCTCCTTCCTTCCCTCCGGATGGTACTGAAATCCATCACTTGCCCAAATCAGTTAGGTCGCGAAAGAATCGGATCAAGCGCAAGTTTTCATTTGACAAACAGTGTTTCTTTTTTGGTGTCCATTTAATGTTGAATTTTCTGTTTCTAGGTAGTAAGCAAAAATATTAAATTCGAATGAACAAAAGCCAAAGATTTTAGGTAGCAACCGAAATAAATAAACTGGAATGAAGAAGAGCCAAACAAACAAATAAAGGTCAAAACTAAGGGCATCCAGTATTACGGTTTGGTAGTATTTTCTTCACTTGTAAGTGAGAGGTTTTTTTTCTTTTTTTTTTGGTACATTGATATATTTTTACAGTAAGGGGAATGGGAGTTCGACTTAACCACACAATGGGCAACCTAATTTGGTATCGAATTTGTCATCCATGAAATTCGAACTTAAGACCTTTGACTTTCAAGTGAACAAGGATACCATCAAACCGTATTACTGAGAGGTCTTAGGCATGAATCTTATGGATGGTGAATTCGATACCAAATTAGGTTGCCCATTATGTGGCTTAACTGAACTCCCAACTCCCCTTAGTGTAAAATGTACTGTTGTACTAAAAAAAGTCAAAACCAAGGGCCACATGGGGCAGTGAAAGAAAAAGTAACATGGAACGGCCATGTTGCCTATTGTGTGGCTTAACCGAATCCTCAACTTCTTTTATTATAAAATATATCATTGTATTAAAAATAAATAAATAAATAAGTCAAAACCATGGGCCACATGGGAGCGGTGAAAGAGAAAGTAGCATGGGACAGCCAAGGTGCCACGTTACGTTACTAACAAAGTGGCGTGGAGAAACCCATAACGTTTACGTAGAAAGCAACGCAGTGGCTATGCTTTGACGTTGGGACAACTTAGCTGATGCCGCATTATTCCACCGGCCTAGGGTAGGGTTTATTCCCCTTCCCTTTGTCGAGGCATTTTGTAGAAAGGTATCCTCTCCGGATCCCTTTCACCAAGTTCATCCATCCAGACCATTAAAATTTGATTAAACGGTTAAAGTTATTACAACTTTTAAAGGGTCCTTGTTTGTAGCTTTTAGATCAAATTTCAATGGTTCGGATGGGTGGACTTGGTGGACTTAGTGGAAGAGATCCGGAGAGGATCCCTTTCCGCATTTTCTGGCCCTTATTCAAATTAATTTTGACTTGTATATTCATTGACGAAGATGTTGAGATGTGTTAAAACTTATGCTAATATTAGGAAGACTAAATTTATGAATAAAATTTTGAAAACTAAAGGACATGGAAGTTAATATTTGGTTTATTACTTAAGCATTCATGACAAGTCAATGTGTACTTATTCATATTGGTGACAAGTCAGTTAGTTTGTAAATTTTGTGTTCAAATTTGGTTTCCCAAACATTACCTTAAAACTTACGTGAGGCCGTATATTTATCATTTATGTCATATGTTAAATGGTTCAACTTTTAGTTGCATTGAGGCATTTTGTATCTGATTGCATGGGTAATTAAGTGGAGTCAATATCAATGCTATTAATGATGGACTGTTACTCATTCCACCACTTGCACATAACGTATCTTCACCGTAAAAAATTCATTGAAGACGTTCAATTTTTTAATCTTCATTTGAAGATCATCCCTAAAAAAATTTCATTCGAATCGGAATTCGTCAACGGCTCATTATCAATATGTTCTAAAAAACAGAATTAACAAACCTATTGATTTTTAATTGAAAATTTTGTAGGCAGCATACATGAGCAATGATCCTGACTATCTCAGCTGCAAGAAGAAGGAATGCCAAAAGTATCAGAATGGTCGATGCATGGTGTCCACCTGTGGTGGTTCATTATCATTTCATGTTATCAACATCAGAACCGACATTGAATTTGTGTTGTTTTCCGGTGGATTTGAGGAACCTTGTATTCTCAAGAAGTCAAACCCTCTGAAATTTACCAATCCGAATAAGCCATTATATGGACATCTCTCAAGCATCGATTCAACTGGAACATCGGTAATTAACCCGTTACCTGCTGTCAATTAATTTCACTATTTTATTTTAGTAACCCGCTGTCAATTAATTTCACTATTTTATTTTAGTACAAGCTATATTGTAAACCCAGGATGCAGTATGTTAAAGCAAAATGCTCTAACCATGAGGGCAATTCACCACTTAAGTTATAAACATGAAAGCCTAATTTCTGCTTAAATTATGGGGTAATGTTCTATGAATCATGATTCGTTATGATGCAGATGAGATTAACATGGGTTAGTGGACAGAAGGAACCTCAGCAAGTGCAATATGGCAACAGAAAAAAACAGACATCAGGAGTTACTACATTTTCACAAGACGATATGAAAAGTGAGTTCCTCATCTCCTACTTCCATACAGATCAATGTGTTTCGCTGTACACATACCAGTATGACATTAACAGAACTGTAATATACATGAAACCTACAAATTGCGTATACCAAGTTGTATAAGTTGAATGATCAATGGTGTAATTTTTCTCCTAATCTTCGGCCGCACTAGCTATGACTCACTCCAGACAGGCCCGATTGGGGTTTCATGCCGAATGTCTTCTTAATCTCTTTGTTTTCGTGTTTGTGCCCCCTTTAAAATTGATAGGTTCAGCTATACCAAGTCCAGCCAAGGACTTCGGCTGGCATGATCCGGGCTTCATTCACACAGTAGTAATGAGAGGACTTAAGCCTTCATCTAGTTTCTCTTATAGATACGGAAGGTATGAATCGTTATGATGTAGTTTTAACCTTATAAATAATATTTGGTAGAAGAAAAAGAAGAAACAATGTTCCAAAATATTTGACGAAGGAGAATATGGTGTATGATGACAATGATCTATACACACACACACACACATATATAATTTTGTTATTAACAAAAGAGCCTTTCATCTTTTTTCAAATTCATGAACAAAAATCCAGCGATTCAGTTGGTTGGAGTGATCAAATCCAATTCCAAACTCCACCAGCAGGAGGATCTGATGAACTCAAATTTCTTGCATTTGGCGACATGGGAAAGGCTCCTCGTGATTCTTCGGCGATGCATTACATTCAGGTATGATGCATTAGTTTCTGCCAATTACTCAAATTTCTGGCACATGTTTGTACCTTGAAGGAAAAGTAAAGGCTAACGAGAATTTCGATCTTGTTGCATGAATATATAGCCAGGATCTCTTTCAGTGATTCAAGCCGTGGCCGATGAAATAAATTCCGGGAATGTAGACTCTATCTTCCACATTGGAGACATTAGCTATGCTACAGGATTTTTAGTTGAATGGGATCTTTTCCTTCAACAAATCAGTCCAGTCGCTTCTCGAGTTTCTTACATGACAGCAATAGGAAACCATGAGAGGTATGCTCTTTTATTATTTTCAAACTCTCAATCCAGAGCACACATTCAAACAAACGAATAACTTTATATTTGAGCAAGATGCTTGGCGACAAACATAACATCTTGCACTTAACAAAAACTGTGATTTTCTTTTTTTATAAATATATCATAACCTTTTGAATGCAAGGAGAGATGAAAAATGCTGACATCGCATTGCTCTAGGGTTTATGTGAGGAAAAAGTTTAGCCAATAACTTGATAATCAGGAGGACTTCGGGAACAATGTTGTTACAGTTTGTAACTTCATGGTTGATTTCGACAATTTTTAAATGTCAATGACCAAACTGTTTGCCTATGTTTTGCTTTACTATGTGGGATTCATAACGTATATGCATTATACGTACAATTTGCAGGGACTACATAGACACTGGATCAGTTTATATTTTACCAGATTCAGGTGGAGAATCTGGAGTCCCTTATGAGACTTACTTCCCTATGCCAACCTCAGCAAAGGATAAGCCATGGTATTCCATAGAACAAGCAGGTGTTCACTTTACGGTGATTTCAACAGAGCATGACTGGTCCACAAATTCTGAGCAGGTAAAGATGAATCAGCACTTCTGCATTTGCTTAATCATATCATTAATTCAAGCAACTATACTCTCAGCTTATTCGATGCTTTTATTTACGCACTAAATATTACAGTATCAATGGATGAGAAAGGACATGGCTTCAGTTGATCGATCTAAAACTCCTTGGTTGATTTTTATGGGGTAAGTACCGTAAGTTAACTATGAGACCTTCAAGTTTATGTTGTTTTCTAGTCTACCAATTTTAACGTACACATTCAAAAATCGAGTGTTCCAGTAATTAACTCTATTTTTCGCTCTTTTTATGTTGTTGTAAATATAATGCATGTAACTTTTTAAACTGCAGGCATAGACCCATGTATTCCTCCTCACCTGGATTCCTCAATGTTGATAAAATATTTGTCAACGAAGTGGAACCATTACTGCTCGAGAGCAAAGTAACATCCCTTCACCAGCTTGTTATTGGTTATATATTTCTAGCTAGTTAGTTCCTTTCTGACATGCATTGCTGTTGGAAATATGAACTGTAGGTTGATTTAGTCCTATTTGGTCATGTCCATAACTACGAGCGAACTTGTGCGGTTTATAAGAGTGAATGCAAAGGATTGCCTCAAAAAGATGAAAATGGGATTGACACATATGATCATAGCAACTACAGTGCCCCAGTGCACGCTGTAATTGGTATGGCTGGCTTTACCTTGGACGGGTTCTCAAGTGGTGTAAGTCTATCTCTCTCTCTCTCTCTCTCTCTCGCTTACACACACACAGGATTTTTGTACCATTTTTTACATGGAATTGGAATCTGATCAAACAGGTTAATAATCCTTGGAGTTTATCCAAGATTTCTGAATTTGGTTATCTAAGAGGACATGCTACAAAGAAAGAGATGAAATTAGAGGTCAGTAAATAATATGCAAGTTTGAGACTGAAACTTTGAACAAATCTCACTGTGGCAGACTTGTATGTTCACTAAATTGCTTTCATGTTTCCAGCTTATGAATGCAGATACAAGAAAGATTGAAGACAGATTCCGCATTACAAAATAGCAAGGTCATTTAATAGGGAGATCTATGTCCAATGTATAGATAAGTTGAACAAGATGAAGAGGAGAGTGCCGGTCATCATGTCAGGAGAAAGTTGTTTCGAAATGTCACTTGGTATTTTTAGTACAGATTATAAGGTTAATGTATTGCGAAAATATTGTCATCTAAGATAAAAGATAGTTTAAACATCTACAGATAATGTACTCGAACAATGATCTCTTCCTTTTTCAGAATCATTCAATCAGATTAATGGCAACTCTTAAATCTAAAAATTTCCGGCACAACTTATGTATCACACTTTGATCACTACTCCTCCTACCAATAACCTCAGCTCTCTCATGTCCTCTCCCCCTCCTCCAGACTTCTGTTGCTGCTGCAGCAAGGTTTTTCCTCCACCGTGTCCCAATCTTGGGGCTTTTTCTCGCTGTTTGGGTATTTGTAATCATAAACTCCTTGAGGCAAAAAAAGCACCATGGCTTGCCCGTTTGGCATGTTTCTCTCTCGGTCTCTAGCACTACTCCAAACTAAGCTATATGAGTTGCTCTCCGAAGTTCTTTGCCACCAAAATGGAACGATTAGATTCAAAGGGCCTTGGTGTACCAGCCTCTTTGGCGCCATCACTTGGGACCCTCGTAACTTGGAGTACCTTCAAGACCAAGTTCTCCAATTTCCTCAAAGGCCCTTATTTTCCAAGACGCCGTTTGATATCTTCTCCAGGAAGGCATATTCAGTGCAGACAGCGATAAGTGGCAGCGCCAAAGGAAGACGGCTGGCTTTGAGTTCCATTCAGCCAAGTTCCAGAAACTGACAGTGGATTCATTGTTTGAGCTGGTTCACGCTCAGCTGTTACCTGTTTTAGAGGACTCCATCAAACACTTGGCCCCAATCGACCTCCAAGACGTTCTTATGAGGTTGACTTTTGACAACGTTTGCATAATCACATTTGGGGTCGATCCCCGTTGCTTGCAGCCAGGTTTACCCAAAATACCATTTGCTCAGGCTTTTGAGGAGGCGACAGAAGGAACGTTGATACGATTTTGTGGCCCCATGTGCGTGTGGAAGGCCATGAAGCACTTCAAATTGGGCGCAGAGGAAGCTTCAGACGTCCATAATATAGGAGTGGATGAATTCGCAGACAATGTCATCCGGTCATTAAAGAAAGAGAGCCAACGCCAAGCTTTTCGAAGGCTAAGTCATCTTGGTCGGTATTCAGTCACTGGAGTCAATGCTAATTTTTTCAAAGGCTCAATTGTTCAGTCAATATTCTTAATGGAGTTAGCGCAACTTTTCGAAAGTTCAACTTAAAAGAAGCAGATTCGAGCCCAGTAACTTAGGCTTAACTTGTGTTGAAAAAATAGTTTGCTCTCATACCATGATAAACCTTTTTAGGCTTTGCATGTTCTACCACCAACATCGCTAATATTGTCCCAACTATTAGGGATGGAATCTCCAATATATAAGTTGTATATTATTTTGCCATATGTTTGATGTGAGATTCTATTGTCCAACATTTGGTACCAATAATCTAGTGTGGTATTCTTCTTCACTAATAATTGAGAGGTCTTAGATTCTATTCTCGTGAATGACGAGTTCAATATTAATTACTAACATAAAATGAAATGAAATTTAACTCGCAAGGTTCTTTTCTTGTTCATGAGAAAAAAAAATTAAAATATTATAAGTGTAGCAACTAGCCGTGCAAGTTGGAATGGTATTTCTGATTCTAATAGTAATAGTAAAGTTTTCGAATCCGAGCTCAAAAATTTCGAATTCGAATAGTTTTTGAAAAATTGTTAAGAAAATTGAAATGCATTTAGAGATTCCGAAAATTCCGAACTTATTCCAATAATTTCTTTTGAAATATTTTGATTTTTTTATAGTTATTTACTCAAATTATGTATTTTGTAATCAATTGTTAGTTTTGGATACCTTATGTTCATTGTAACAATTTAAACAGATATATATATATATATATATAATAGGATAAGCACACTAGTATACCAATTTTTTTTTAACAAACAATGTTATCTACACTAATGGAACTGGATGGGCTTAGACCATCAATGGACTAGCAATAATGCGGTCCAAATTCGCCTTTAGCGAGAATTGAACCTAAAATTTCTCACTTACAAGAAGAATAACACTATGCCGTAGTAAAAATTGTTTGTACCAAAAGTTGATTGAATTTACATATAAGCATATACTAAGTATTAAAAAAAAAATTGTATGTAACAAAAAAGTTCGAGAGTATTAAAAAACCCATAAAATTTATGATTTTTCAAATTATATTTTAAAATCTTCAAGACGACTTCGATTCAGAAGATTCTTAAACTTTTCAATTTAAAAAATTGCGATTCGATCTGAATTAATTTCGAAATATCAAAAAAAAAAAGTTAAAAGTAAATCCAAATTTGCAAATTAAACTCATACGTACTCAAGTGGGAAACCGAAGACAAAGTAGTGGGGAAAAAATACAAGGCCAACGACCAAGAAGGCAAGAACCATGTGTGTGTATATAAACCTCGTTCCCTTGTCTAAGGATAACCACAAAGCTCCACTTTGATTTTCCAATGGGGTACTGTAGGGTTTCCAATTATTCATTCGTTTTGTTCATATTGTTTCTAAGTTCTTTTGCTTCCTCTTCTTTTTCATCATCCTTGCACCCTTTGGTTTTCAACTCCAAAGTTGAACACCTTAATCACACAGCAATATCTGAGTTTAGGGTTCTTAACAGAAGATTTCTAGGCGACTGTCCGAATCCGAGCCCTTATCTCCAAATTAGTACTAATTCAAGTGCTTCTGGCCTTGGAGATGAAGAATATGTGAGTGTCAATATTAGTGGCGTCCTGCGTCCTTCCAAATATGATTGGGTCGCCATGATATCACCTTCTCATTCTGAGTAAGAATTCTATACAATTGTGGATTATGTTTTAGTAATTATACACGTTAAATATATTGTCTACTAAGTATTCATGGTGGTTTTAGATAGTTCAGATGTTAACACGTTGTTTATTTACACATGCATGTTGGAAATATGCAGTATATCAAGCTGCCTTGCCAATGGAATTCTCTATGCACAAACTGGGGATTTTGGAAAACTTCCTCTTCTCTGCCATTATCCTGTCAAGGTAAACAAATTATCAACCTTTTTCTCTTATGCATATTTTTATACCAAAAAGAAAAAGATAGAAGCTAGGTTTGAATGAGTGAATGGCCAAAAGATTTTTCTTCGTATCGGATTGATATCTGATCGATACCTTGTGATCAATAGCAAAGAATAACCGACTGATTAGAGCCACCAATCACTCTCCTCTTCATATGGCCACATGTTGGAATCCTGTGGAGTTCATTAACTTTTTATCCAATTTTTTTGTGTTCAACTACTACTTCAGAGATTTGAAAGTGAGAATGAGATCTCTGTACGAGAGAAAAGAGCTAAATTTTTTGCTTTAAAAAAAAATTATACAACGATATTGGAGATAGTTGATTGGGCTACGTGACAGAATGGATAGACCATAGTTTTGTATTAAACTCGTCGTTTACGAGAGTTTTAAAGTAACACGTTTCCTTAGTAAAGAGGATCGCCACTACATTATAATGCTAGTGCCTATTCTGCAACAACGCAGGTCCTAACGTGTGGCCCTAATCAGAATTTTATTTTACTTTTTATAACAAGCAATATTGCTACTCTAAGCTAGACGAGTGAGAGATGTGGATTAAACCCAATAGACATTGAATTAAAGAGAAAAACTCCATTCACTAGATCGATCCGCATCTGAATTCACTTCCTTTCTTTATCAAAGTCCAGCTATTGGAGGAATCGATACAGCTGGTTGATCTTTCTAAAGTCTTCCCTACATGCTTCCTTCCTTCCGGATGGTGCTGAAATCCATCACTTGCCCTTTATCAGTTAGGTCGCGAAATAATCGCTTTTCGGATCAAGCGCACGTTTTCATTTGACAAACAATGTTACTTTTTTCGGTGTCTATTTAATGTTGAATTTTGTGTTTCTAGGTAGTAAGCAAAATATTAAATTCGAACGAACAAAAGCCATTTTTAGGTAGCAACCGAAATCACATTAAATTCGAATGGCCAAACAAATAAAAGTCAAAACCGAGGGCCACATATGGTGATGAAAGAAGCATGGGACAGCCAAGGCCAAATAATTGTCTTTAAGGTGGAACTTTACGTTACTAACAAAGTGGCGTTAAGAACCCATAACGTTCACGTAGAAAGCAACGCAGTGGCTTTTGCTTTGACGTCGGGACAACTTAGCTGATGCCGCGTAATTCCATCGGCCTAGGGTTTATCCCCTTTGCCTTTGTCAAGGCATTTTGTGGACGGCTTTTGGTTTTTTTTGTCCTAACTCATTTTCTAATTTTCAAGTTTTGATATTCATATTAATTTTGAATGGTGAGATGTGTTACGTGAGGCCGTATATTTATCATATGTTTTTTTTTTTTTTGTTGATTTATGTCATACGTTAAATGGTTCTACTTTTAATTGCACCGAGATCTTTTGCATAAAAATTCCACACTTATTGATTGCACGGGTGATTAAGTGGGGGCAATATTGATGCTATTAGTGAGGGACAACAACTCATTCTACCATTTCAAATAACATATATTCACCGTAGAAATTTCATAATCAAAATCATTCAATTTTTTAATTCATTTGAAAATCATCCTTATAAAAAAAAAAAATCATTTGAATCGTAATTCGTCAACAACTCATCATCAATATGTTCTAAAAAAATTAACAAAAACATTGACCTTTAATTGAAATTTTTAAAATTTTTGTAGGCAGCATACATGAGCAATGATCCTGACTATCTCAGCTGCAAGAAGAAGGAATGCAAAAAGTATCAGAATGGTCGATGCGTGGTGTCCACTTGTGGTGGTTCATTATCATTTCATGTTATCAACATCAGAACCGACATTGAATTTGTGTTGTTTTCCGGTGGATTTGAGGCACCTTGTATTCTCAAGAAGTCAAACCCTCTGAAATTTACCAATCCGAACAAGCCATTATATGGACATATCTCAAGCATCGATTCAACTGGTACATCGGTAATTAACCCGCTTCCAACTGTCAATTAATTTCACTATTATTCTTTAGTACAAGTGATTTTCTACAGTAATTTACATTAAGGGGAGGGCTTGAACTCAGAATCCAATAAGTTGAAGAGGAAGACCCTAACCACGAGAACAATTTACCACTTAATTAGTTTTGTACATGAGGACCTAATTTCCGCTTAAATTTATGGGGTAATGTTAGGCATAGTGTTATATATCTTTCTAGATATGTTTCATACTCTATATTGCTACGAATCATTATTCACTTATGATGCAGATGAGAGTAACATGGGTTAGTGGGCACAAGGAACCTCAGCAAGTGCAATATGGCAACGGGGAAAAGCAGACATCAGGAGTTACTACATTTTCACAAGACGATATGAAAAGTGAGTTCCTCATCTCCTACTTGCATGCATACAGATCGATGCGTTTCACTGTACACATACCAGTATGACATTAACAGAATTGTAATCAATATACATGAAACCTACAAATTGTGTATACGAATTTAGTTGTATAAGTTGAAGGATCGATGGTAGTAATTTTCTCAAAATCCTCGGTCACGCTATAACTCACTCCAGACAGGCCTGATTTGGGTTTCACTCCGAAAGTCTTCTTAATCTGTTTGTTTTCATGTTTGTGTCCCCTTTATAATTGATAGGTTCAGCTCTACCAAGTCCAGCCAAGGACTTCGGCTGGCATGATCCAGGTTTCATTCATACAGCAGTAATGAGAGGTTTTAAGCCTTCATCAAGTTTCTCTTATAGATATGGAAGGTATGAATCATTATGATCTAGTTTTAACCTTATAACGAATATTTGGTAAAGAAAAAGAAGAAACAATGTTCCAAAATATTTGATGAAAGAGAATATGGTGTATGATGACAATGATCAATAATAATTTTGTTATTAACAAAAAAGCCTTTCATCTTTTTTCAAATTCATGAACCAAAATGACCTTATTGTGGAGATGGACAAAAATGCAGCGATTCAGTTGGTTGGAGTGATCAAATCCAATTCCGGACTCCACCAGCAGGAGGATCTGATGAACTCAAATTTCTTGCATTTGGCGACATGGGAAAGGCTCCTCGGGATTCTTCGGCGATGCATTACATTCAGGTATGATCGATGCATTAGTTTCTGCCAATTACTCAAGTTTCTGGCACATGTTTGTACCTTGAAGGAAAAGTAAAGGCTAACGACAATTTCAATCTTGTTGCATGAATATATATAGCCAGGATCTCTTTCAGTGATTCAAGCCGTGGCCAATGAAATAAATTCCGGGAATGTAGACTCTATCTTCCACATTGGAGACATTAGCTATGCCACAGGATTTTTAGTTGAATGGGATCTTTTCCTTCAACAAATCAGTCCGGTCGCTTCTCGAGTTTCTTACATGACAGCAATAGGAAACCATGAGAGGTATGCTCTTTTATTATTGCCAATATTTTTTATACGCTACGGATACTGGAGACGATTTCATTAACTCGGTTAATGTTACCTCACTAGATATTTGGCATGATCTGTTGTCAAACTCTCAATCCAGAGCACACATTCAAACAAACGACTCACTTTTTTTTGGTTGAGACTCCCTGGCTACAAACGTAACATCTTGCACTTTCTTAAAGTTTCCATTAAGTACACGTTGCACCCTTACTGTTTCGAGTTTATAACGGATTCCATATGGACAAAAACTATGATTTTCTTTTTTAAATAAATACTTCATAACCTTTTGAATGTAAGGAGAGATGAAAAATGCTCACATAGCATTACTCTAGGGTTTATGTGAGGAGAAAGTATAGCCAATAACTTGATAATCAGGAGGACTTAGGGACCAATATTGTTGTTACAGACTTACGGTTTGTAACTTTATGGTTGATTTCGCCATTTTTTTTTTTAAGTGTAAATGACCAAACTGGTTCCCATGTTTTGCTTTGCTATGTGGGATTCATAACGTATATGCGTTATACGTATAATTTGCAGGGACTATATAGACACTGGATCAGTTTATATTTTACCAGATTCAGGTGGAGAATCTGGAGTTCCTTATGAGACTTACTTTCCTATGCCAACCGCAGCAAAGGATAAGCCATGGTATTCCATAGAACAAGCAAGTGTTCACTTTACGGTGATTTCAACAGAGCATGACTGGTCCACAAATTCTGAGCAGGTAAAGATGAATCAGCACTTCTGCATTTGCTTAATCATATCATTAATTCAAGCAACTATACTCTCAGCTTATTCAATCCTTTTATCTTACGCACTATATATTATAGTATCAATGGATGAGAAAGGACATGGCTTCAGTTGATCGATCTAAAACTCCTTGGTTGATTTTTATGGGGTAAGTTAACTAAGAGACCTTCAAGTTTATGTTGTTTTCTAGTCTACTAATTTTAACGTACACATTCGAAAATCGAGTGTTCCAGTAATTAACTCTCTTTCACTCTTTTTATGTTGTAGTAAATATAATGCATGTAACTTTTTAAACTGCAGGCATAGACCCATGTATTCCTCCTCACCTGGATTCCTCAATGTTGATAAAATATTTGTCGACGAAGTGGAACCATTACTGCTCGAGAGCAAAGTAACATCCCTTCACCAGCTTGTTATTGGTTATATATTTCCAGCTAGTTAGTTCCATTCTGACATACATTGCTGTTGGAAATTTGAACTGTAGGTTGATTTAGTCCTATTTGGTCATGTTCATAACTACGAGCGAACTTGTGCGGTTTATAAGAGTGAATGCAAAGGATTGCCTCAAAAAGATGAAAATGGGATTGACACATATGATCATAGCAACTACAGTGCCCCAGTGCACGCTGTAATTGGTATGGCTGGCTTTACCTTGGACGGGTTCTCAAGTGGTGTAAGTCTCTCTCTCTCTCTCTCTCTCGCTTACACACACACAGGATTTTCGTACCATTCTTTACATGGAATTGGAATCTGATCAAACAGGTTAATAATCCTTGGAGTTTATCCAAGATTTCTGAATTTGGTTATCTAAGAGGACATGCGACAAAGAAAGAGATGAAATTAGAGGTCAGTAAATATGCAAGTTTGAGACTGAAACTTTGAACAAATCTCACTGTGGCAGACTTGTATGTTCACTAAATTGCTTTCATGTTTCCAGCTTGTGAATGCAGATACAAGAAAGGTTGAAGACAGATTCCGCATTACAAAATAGCAAGGTCATTTAATAGGAAGATTTATGGCCAATGTATATAAGTTGAACAAGATGAAGAGGAGAGTGCCGGTCATCATGTCCGGAGAAAGTTGTTTCGAAATGTCACTTAGTATTTTTAGTACAGATTATAAGGTTAATGTATTGCAAAAATATTGTCATCTAAGATAAAAGATAGTTTAAACATCTACAGATAATGTACTCAAACAATGATCTCTTCCTTTTTCGGAATCATTCAATAAGATTAATGGCAACTCTTAAATCTAAAAATCTCCGATACAACTATGTATCACACCCTGATCACTACTCCTCCTACCAATAACCTCAGCTCTCATGTCCTCCTCCTCCTCCTCCAAGACTTCTGTTGCTGCTGCAGCAAGGTTTTTTCCTCCACCGTGTCCCAATCTTGGGGCTCTTTCTCGCTGTTTGGGTCTTTGTAATCATAAACTCCTTGAGGCCAAAAAAGCACCATGGCTTGCCTGTTTGGCCCGTGTTTGGCATGTTCATCTCTCGGTCTCTGGCACTACTCCAAACTAAGCCATATGAGTTGCTCTCCGAAGTTCTTTGCCACCAAAATGGAACGATTAGATTCAAAGGGCCTTGGTGTACTAGCCTCTTTGGCGCCATCACTTGCGACCCTCGTAACTTGGAGTACCGTCAAGTCCAAGTTCTCCAATTTTTTCAAAGGCCCTTATTTCGAAGACACCGTTTGAGATCTTCTCGGGGATGGCATATTCAGCGCAGACAGCGATAAGTGGCAGCGCCAAAGGAAGACGGCTAGCTTTCAGTTCAACTCAGCCAAGTTCCAGAAACTGACGGTGGATTCATTGTTTGAGCTGGTTCACGCTCGGCTGTTACCTGTTTTAGAGGACTCCATCAAACACTTGGCCCAATCGACCTCCAAGACGTTCTTATGAGGTTGACTTTTGACAATGTTTGCATGATCACATTTGGGGTCTATCCCGGTTGCTTGCAGCCAGGTTTACCCAAAATACCATTTGCTCAGGCTTTGAGGAGGCGACAGAAGGAACGTTGATACGCTTTTGTGGCCCCATGTGCGTGTGGAAGGCCATGACGTACTTCAAATTGGGCGCAGAGAGGAAGCTTATTCAGATGTCCATAATATAGGAGTGGATGAATTCGCAGACAATGTCATCCGGTCATTAACGAAAGAGAGCCAACGCCAAGCTTTTCGAAGGCCAAGTCATCTTGGTCGATCGGTATTCAATCACTGGAGTCAACACTAATTTTTTCGAAGGCTCAATTGTTCAGTCAATATTTTTAATGGAGCTAGCGCAACTTGTCGAAAGTCCAACTTAAAGAAGCAGATTTGAGCACAGTAACTCAGGCTCAACTTGTGTTGGAAAAATAGTTTGCTCTCATACCATGATAAACTTTTTGAGGCTTTGCATGTTCTATCACCAACATCGCTAATATTGTCCCAACTATTAGGGATGGAATCTCCAATATATAAGTTGTATATTATTTTGCCATATGTCCAATGTGAGATTCTATTGTCCAACACTTAGTAACAATAATCTAGTGTGGTATTCTTCTTCACTAGTAGTTGAGAGTTCTTAGATTCTATTCTCGTGAATGACGAGTTCAATATTATTTACTAACATAAAATAAAATGAAATTTAACTTGCAAGGTTCTTTTCTTGTTCATACGAAAAAAAATTAAAATAGGGTTGTTTTATTCACATCCATATTTTGTTGGCTACACCCCAAATACTTAATAAATCCCACTTTTACTTTTTGAACTAAAATTTATCTTAATACACCCCACATTTTTTTCAATACTACCCTCACACCCAACATACACAATAATAAGACACCTAACGCTCAAACTCTTTGCCAACATCTGGGTTTATGCCAATTGAGTGTTTAGTTTTCTATCAATTAGGGATTTAGATTTCGTATTTGAAGAAATTGGATCAAAAGCATGCAAACCAAGTTCTGCAAAAAATAGAATAGAGCCTTTGCAATCTTAGCAAATGAATTCAAAAGGTTGTTTAAGAGAATTTCGGAAGTGTCCATCATCAATTCATAATCAAGCCATCACATTGAAGACTATTACTTCTATTGGCTAGAGTAAGGAGAAATAATGTGAGGAATAGGACAAGTTGCCATAAGTTGCTTCATGAGGTTTTCAATATTTGTTTTCTGTATATGCCCAATAGGCAACAGCAAACTCCACCATATCAGAAGTAAACTTGTTCAATTTTCTCTAAAGAGATTTTAGCCAATCGAATGAAATATTATAAACACAAATTGATATGTGATAAATGACACTGCAATGAATTGTATCGTTGACTCCAATACAGGTGAAAGTGGCTTCGAGAGCTGGAAGAAAATAATATACACTAAAAATGATTTTGAGGTGTATTCATAATCTTATGGGGTCTAAATAGTCTTTTTGCATTAAAGTGTATAAGTAATATTTTATGAGGGGTGCATTCAACAATATTTTGGGTGCTAATAGAAAAACCCTTAAAATATTATAAGTGTAGCAACTAGCCGTGCAAGTTGGAATGGTATTTCTGATTCTAATAGTAATAGTTAAGTTTTCGAATCCAAACTCAAAAATTTCGAATTCGAATAGTGTTTGAAAAATTGTTATGAAAATTGAAATGCATTTAGAGATTCCGAAAATTTCGAACTTATTCCAATAATTTTTTTTTTTTTGAAATATTTTGATTTTTTTATAGTTATTTACTCAAATTATGTATTTTGTAATCAACATAGTATTTTATTGTTAGTTTTGGATACCTTATGTTCATTGTAACAATTTAAACATATATACATATACATATATATATATATATTAAATATGATAAGCACGCTAGTATACCAAATAAATTTTTTTTTAACAAACGATATTATTTATATTAATGGAAGGAGATGTGATTAGACTCTCAATGAACTAGCAATAATGTGGTCCAAATTCACCTTTAGAGAGAATTGAATATAAGATATCTCACTTACAAGAAGAATACCACTATACTATATTAAAAATTATTTGTACCAAAAAGTTAATTGAATTTACATGTAAGTATATTATTAAAAAAAAATAATATATTTTATGTACCAAAAAAGTTCGAGAGTATTAAAAAACCCATAAAATTTATGAATTTTCAAACTATATTTTAAAATATTCGAGACTACTTCGATTAAGAAGATTCTTAAAATTTTCAATTTCAAAATTATGATTCAATCTGAATTAATTTCGAAATATCAAAATAAAAGTTAAAAATATTCCTACCGAAAGGTTCCGTTCAAAAAAAAAAAGGAATGATTAAAATTATTTTTAATGTGATCGTCACACAAGATAGTATACCACATATCATTACATAAATTATGAGTTATATAATTTTAAATATAAAATTTCTCACCCGTATAAAAACAAAAAACACATGATGTCACAACTAAAAATTTCTCATGAAGCATGCTTTCACCCCGCCGAGTCAAGTCAACATTTGAAAAACAAAAAGCTTTGCAACAGCGCTGAGTTATTCTTCATTCTCTGAGAAATTCGGAATCCATTTTCTTCTCAATCTTTCAACTTCCCATCCATCGGAAGATTGAAATCCATGGCGATGGAAGTTGTGGGCGGCGCTCTTCTCTCTTCCTTTCTCTCCGTCTTGTTTGATAGGCTGGCCTCCCGTCCCGTCGTCGACTTCATCCGCGGACAGAAGATCACCAGCGGACTGCTCAAGAAGTTGAGGATTAAGCTGCTTTCAGTTAATTCTGTGCTCGATGACGCGGAGGAGAAGCAATTCAACAACCCAGCTGTGAGGGAGTGGCTCGACGAACTCAAAGATGCTCTGTATGCTGCAGACGACCTGCTGGATGAGATCAAGACTGAAGCTCTGCGGCGAAAGCTCGAAGGCGATGAATCCGAAAGCAGCAGCAGCAAAAGTCAGGTAGGGATCTCCAGTTCCACTTGGATTGACGAATTTGACAAAACAATGGAACCCAAGATTGTTGAAATGCTTGGGAGGTTAGAATTTATTGTAAATGAGAAAGATGTGCTTGGTTTGAACGAGGGTGTTCCCAATCGGCGACCACAATCAAGATTATCTGCCACTTCTTTGGTGGAAGAGGACGGTGTGTACGGTAGGGATGAGGACAAGGAGGCCATTGTGAAGCTATTGCTATCCGATGATGCGAATGGCAATAAGTTGAGTGTGATTCCGGTTGTGGGAATGGGTGGCGTCGGAAAGACCACCCTTGCGCAGCTCGTATACAACGATGCTAGAGTGAAGCAACATTTTGACTTGCAAGCATGGGTTTATGTTTCAGAAGAATTCGATGTTGTTAGAATAACCCAAATTATTTATGGATCAGTCATTTCACAAACTTGTAGTATCACGGACTTGAATCTACTTCAAGTTAAACTCAAGGAGGCTTTGACGGGAAAGAAATGTTTCTTTGTTCATGATGATGTGTGGAACGAGAATTATATTCACTGGGATGCATTGCGGTGTTCTTTTGAGTCTGTCGCACACGGAAGTAAGATCATTGTGACTACACGTAACCAACGTGTTGCATCAATGATGGGTACTGTCACAGCTTACCATCTAAACCAAATATCTGAAAAAGATTGCGGGTTGTTATTTTCCAAGCATGCCTTTGGCAGGATAAACTCAGCTGTGCATCCAGCTCTAGAAGAAATCAGTCGCGGAATAATTAAGAAGTGTAAAGGTCTTCCTTTAGCTGCAAAGTCTCTTGGGGGTTTGTTGCGCTGTAAACAAAGTTACGAGGAGTGGGATGAAATATTGAAGAGTGAAATATGGGACTTGCAAGATGAGTGTACCATTCTTCCAGCTTTGAGATTAAGTTATCATCATCTTCCTTCTCATCTAAAACGATGTTTTTCCTATTGTTCGATTTTCCCCAAAGGTTACCAATTCGGAAAATCAGAACTAATTTTGTTGTGGATGGCTGAAGGTTTTTTGTCACCCCAAAGAAAGAAAATGATGGAAGAAGTTGGAGTTGAGTTCTTTGATGATTTAATATCAAGGTCATTTTTTCAGCATTCAGGTGATGACCGATCACTTTTTACCATGCACGACCTTATCAATGATTTAGCGAAGTTCTTATCAAGAGAATTTTGTTTTAGGTTGGATGATAGTGGCTCATTCAATAATGTTTCAAGCAAGACTCGTCATTTCTCATACACTCGGAATAGCTCCTTTCTCGAAGGACTTGGTTTGGGTGTTCATGCGACTGCAAAGGAAAAGATTTCTGGTTTTGATAAATTTGAAGCTTTATGGGAAGCCAAGTATTTGCGCACCTTCCTAGCAATAAAACCTGGAGAATTATGGAAATATTTCGGTTTCTATGAGGTACCTTATGATCTTTTACAAACACTGTATTGTTTGAGAGTGCTCTCTTTATCTCATTGTTACATCAAGGAGTTGCCTAATTGGATTGGCAATTTGAAACATCTAAGGTATATAGACTTGTCATACAATGGAGTTGAAAAGTTACCTGAAATGATATGTACTTTGCATAATCTACAAACGTTGCTCTTGAACAATTGTTATGAACTTGCTCAGTTGCCGATCAACTTGGGGAGACTCATCAACTTGCGCCATCTTGATGTTAGAAGCACCAATCTAGAAGAGATGCCACCACATATGGATAAGTTGAAGGATCTCCTCACACTGAGTGACTTTGTTGTAGGCAAACAAACTGCACCTAGCATTGTAGTGTTGAAAGAGCTTCAGATAGTAGGTACACTTGCTATTTCAGGGCTTCATCATATTGTGAATTCTGAGGATGCTTTTGTTGCCAATATGAGTAATAAGCACCTTAGCGGACTAGCTTTGACATGGGGAGCTGAGACTGATGATTCACAAAAAGATAGAGAGGTGCTTAATAATCTCCAGCCTCATACACACCTGAAAGCCCTCAGTCTTAAGTTTTATGGGGGTACAAGATTTCCGGATTGGTTAGGAGATCATTCTTATTCTAATTTGGTTTCTCTTCGACTCGAAGATTGTAAACATTGTTGCTCCTTGCCACCACTGGGGCAGCTACCCTCCCTCGTCACGCTTTATGTTTGTGGGTTAAATGAAGTGGAGACGATAGGGCCTGAGTTTTATGGTAATGTTATGCCATTTAGATCTCTATCAGTTTTATTCTTCAGAGATATGTTGGGGTGGCAAGAGTGGTCTCATTTCGGAAGTAGCCAAGAAGGTGGAGCTTTTCCTCATCTTTGTCAGCTCTATCTGACAAATTGTCCCAAGCTAACAGAGAGATTACCTGAGTATCTTCCATCCTTAATACACTTGAGATAAGGAGATGCGAGCAACTTCCGGGTTCACTTCCAAGAACTCAGGCCATTTTGGAGATTCCTTCTGTGAAAGACAACCTTTGTCTTGAAGAGAAAACTAGCGGTACTAACTCCTCTCTTACTCCATTTCCTTGTGACGGTCTGGCTGATGCTCTAAGAGTTCTTAAAATAAAAAATTGTTGGAACTTATCTCCACTAAATCACTGCTATGCATTCCTTCAAACATTGAAGATAAAGAGTAGCTGTGATTCAACCAAGTCTATCCGGCTGGACTACTTCCCAAAGGTTAAAGATCTCACATTATATGACTGTAGGAATCTGGAATCCCTTACTTATTCCCAGGATTCTGAAAGCCCTATAATCCTGTCCCTCAGTTTCTTGAGAATATTTAATTGCCCAAATTTTGTATCTTTTCCCGATGAAGGACTGTACGCCCCCAACTTGATAGTGCTTAATATATGTGAATGCGATAAATTGAGGTCATTACCAGAACATATGTGCACCAGGCTCTCATCTCTTGAGGCTGTAAATCTAGTCTATTGTTCTGAACTAGAGTCATTTCCTGAAGGGGGACTGCCTTCAAATTTGGATGGGCTGCGTATCTTTGGTTCCAAAAAACTCATTGCCAACCGCATGCACTGGGGTCTGGATAGGCTCATCTGTCTCAGATACTTGGCTTTCAGCTTTGATAAATGTGAAGACATTGTATCATTTCCAGAGGAGGGGCTTCTGCCTACCATTTTGACTACTCTCTGCATCTTCAATAGTCCAAATCTTAAGATCCTGGAGGGTTTTAGAAACCTCACCGCTCTTCAACATTTGTTCATTGATGGGTGCAATGAGCTCGAGTGCTTGCCAGAAGGCCTTCCCACTTCTCTTTCTGATTTGGGTATTGACAATTGTCCTTTGCTCACACAAAGGTGCCAGAAAGGGAGAGGGGAAGATTGGCCAAAGATCTCTCACATCACTCGTGTAAGAGTTGATGGGTCCTTGATTTCATAAACTGATCGACTCTCTCTCAGGTACTTCTGCACAATATGATATTTGTAGTTTATGAATGGTTTAATATTAGTAGGGAATCTGAAAATTGTTTTTCTGGTTACTTATTCACTTTCATCTATTTATGCAATCTATAACTACCGGATGTTTAGTTTCTACTAAATTTAACTTTATCTTTGAGTCCATGAATGCTATGTTCCTGTCATCTACTTCCTGATTTTTAGTTGTGAATTGTTCTCGCATATTAATTTGTCAATTCTTTATGTTCCTTTACGTATCTATCCAAATTTAAAATTATTTATTTTGTTGCTTTGCTTGAAATTCAATAACTATAACATGAATCCTATGCCTCACATATGCTTACTACTTCTTAGAAGAAGTCTGCCATACACAGGATTCATCATCGAAAAATCTTGGTTCTTTATCTTAATTTCAATTTTGATCAGGTTTAATCGTAACGGTTAGGAATTCTAGTTCTTATTTTAGAGGTCGGTATAAATTTCATGTTTTTCTTACACCCATAAAATGTCTTTAAATAAGGCAAGAACTTAAAAAGAAAGAGGATTTAACCATGCGAGCCATAATTTCCAAAACATATCTTAATGTTCAGATGGATTACCAAGTATTCTGATGCAGCTATAATTTGGTTTATGAATTTTTGTTTCTTGTGATGTTAAGAAAACACGCTAAGCAGAACACCAACCTAAAATTGCTGTTGATCACTCGTCAGAGTAATTCGACCACATATAGATGGGACCAAGATTATACTAGGACACCGTAATACTGTTATGCTTCATGTTTTCTTTTAGCACTTGGGAATCTTATAAAGGACTAACTGGCATTTCCCTATTACCCTAGAAGACTTCTGCATTCTTGACTAGGACACTGAGGAGAAACTTTTACTCCAGGTTGCTTGAACTTTAATGGGACTTTTTTGGTCTATTTGTATGCACTATGCACTGATATATACTTGTTTCCTTTAATGGCCGTTTCCCTGTACATGAACAAATTCATTGTCGTGTCTCTAGTGTTCCATAGGTATGCCCATGTTGAAACTTTAGCAGATACCTAATTCAACATTGGAAAAAAGGATATTGCTAGACAATCGAACTTTTCTCTCAACTTTATCTTCCCAACTTAGGAGGAATTTTGACATTGGAGTGTACAAAGCACTAAGTGTTTTGATGCAATGGTGCTGGTGAATATCATTTTCCACCTAAGTTGGTAAAGACAATTCAGGAGAAATATATGTATGTTTCTACTAAACTTTTTCTGGATGTTTGTTTTTAATTATGTTTGACTGTGGTTCCATGTTATTGCTGGCAAGAAGTTCAGCTACTATTGTGGAAGAGGATGTGTAGTCGTGATTCTCTTATGCTCTTGTTGTCATTGCTAGTATCGTTGGCAAAAGAATGTGTATCTGGTTTTTACTACAAGAAACAAGTTCTTTTTTCCCTTACCGAACAACATGCATGAGAAATCATCCCCATCATGCCCCTGTCAATTTTTCTTAGGGCGTTCAAACCTGGTACCTCTATATAATTTGGAGAGGGAAAAGTTTTGCACACGTGCTACCTATTGGACAGAGTTCGATGTAGTTCTCAACCTAGGATTACCAAAATTTCCGTTCGCAATGACTTCCGGATTTCTTTTCCAATGTAGTAATTCAAAATTCCTGCACTTGTATTTGTGTGATACTAGTTTCAGCTTTAGATTGATTGATTTCTATTTTAGTCAACATTGACCGAAAATTTTTGGTAAACAAAAACTGTAAATAGTAAATACACAGCTGCAAAACTCTGTAGGCTCAAATGCTGCAAAGTTTGTTACTAGTTAATATCATGTCTCCCTATAATTTTGCGATTGCTGTTCACTGATCAGGGTTACTCATTCTCAGGGTTATTTTCGCTCTGTGCCTTCAGAAGCCTCGGTGTGCTGGCATTTGTTTCTCGATCTCGATTCAACACAGAAGTGAGTGGAAGTTTTGTTTGCAAATGCTTCCCTCAGGTGCATCACCTGAGTATTCCCTTAGGTATATTTCTGGTCTGCACTCATTTCCTCTAGTTTTCTTCACTTGTTCGAAGACACAAACAGTTTCCGTGACAGGTTGTTCGCAATCGCAAATTTGACGGTTGTCATTGTTTTTCAGTTTCTGAAAGCGGATACAAGAAAAGTTTTGACTGCAGCTTCCACATTACTAAAACAATGGTCGTACAAATGATCAAACGCAGAAAACAGAGAAGAGTTTGAGGAATGTCACTTAATATTTTTCTTTAAACGAGATTAACAACGATTTGTTTTCGTTATTCACATGAGATTACCATAATCTGTCAAACCATTGTTCAATTATTTTCCTCATGGGCATCGAATCCAATTGATAGACACACACATTTGATCACATGTTCAGCAGACTAGCTAACAATGTTGTCCATCTTATTAACATACATGAGTAAGGATTTATGTAGAGTTTTTCGCCATAATGTCGCTATCTTAGTCCTCAAAACGAATTAGCGATCTATTAGGTTATAATTAGTGAGGCAATGAGATGATTAATACTAGTACGAGTGATTAAGCACTGATACAAAGTGATTATTACCAACGGATTGCTTGGAAATCCTATTAAGGTTTGGAATATTAACCAAGGTTTACGGCCGATTTTGTATTGTTGAAATTATTTTAAAAGCAGCTTTTTTTAAAAAAGCTGGGGCTAAAATTTGAATGAAAAAAAAAAAAGGTGTTTTTTTTTTTAAAATCATGGGTTCAAAACAGTATAAAGCAAACGTAGCTCCACCTTGCATTTGAAAACGTGTTTTTCTTCTTCTTTTTTTTTTTTTTTTTTTTTTAATTTTTTCACAGCACAACAACCCTAAACTAGCTTTTAGTGAATTTTACCAATATGAGCAAAGTTAAAGCTACGTGAATTACACATAATATTATTCATTAATGTAACCTAATGATTAGAAATCTATAGAATAACTCGTACTAGCACGCATGAAGATATTCAACAATAAGAAGGCGTCTTTAAATCTGGATAATCCAAGTTAATTCTCTACAATGTTTGCTTTGTATTACACCTTAATACATGTTACATGGTCGGTTCGATGATCGTTCTTCTATTTGCTTAGTATTGTGTATGCTAAGAGTGGCTGCCTAACTTTCTGAATAGTTTATGAGTACTCATTGAACCTTAAACAAAACAACCTTCCCAACATAATCATTCGGCTATTTATGTTGGTTCATATTGTTATTATTATATACACTTTTTGCCTCTGTCTTTTCTTTCATGTTTTTTAATCTTACCTTTTCCTGGTGACTTCTCCCCCAATTTCTTGGGAAACACATTGTTCCATGTGAAAATTCTAAACGTTAATTATACTTTATGAGAGAATAGCGCTTTTATATTGATATTAACATCACACTATCCAGAGTTATAAGATTTGACAATTCAGACTATTCAAATTTAATCTGACGATCTTCATTAACTCATTTTGCTAACATACTTTACACAAATCAAGAGCTCTGATTTCTCTTTTATATTGATATTAACATCACACTATCCAGAGTTATAAGATTTGACAATTCAGACTATTCAAATTTAATCTGACGATCTTCATTAACTCATTTTGCTAACATACTTTACACAAATCAAGAGCTCTGATTTCTCTTTCACACAAATTAAGAGACCGAAATTCCTTAAGCTCCGGATACTAAAGTCATGTTATTATAAATCAAAAAGTAAGAGCTTGAACCGACCATTTTGTATGAAAGCGTTTAATATTTGGGCAATGAAAAAGTAGTAATATTTTGGGTATATATTAGGGTCAATCATCAGAGCTGGGTGGTGGTCCAATATATTAAACCTAACGGCTAATAAAGCTTTGCATTTAACTAAATATACTTGGACCAAAAGCTTTAGATTGAAAATGCATGTTTCTAGCCTCCTAATCTTGCTTTGTCTATCTCTTTTGTGTAATTTCCACTTAGTCGGAGAAGAAAACAATTAAGTACTGAAAATTAAGTTGTTAATTGGCTGTGAATTAATGTGATTCATGTAAGATAATGATACTCTAGTGCTTTAGAGCTTAACCAAATCACTTTCAACAATCATACACCTCACGCTTATGTTTTCCTTCTTTTTGTCGTATCATCATTGCATCAGAAATGTTCTCTTGGTCATCTGGTGACTAGTGACCATTAAATTTGATATCAACGATAGAGAGTAAATGAATGTGTTTTGGGTGTTTTAAATTCAACTCTCATTTCAAATTCTTAGGGTTCGTTTGAAACTATTTTTAAAATGGCTGAAACCGTTATTTGTGAAAATATTTTGGAACCAATCTTTTGTAAAAATACAAGTAAATCATGAAAAAACATTTGAAGTACTTACTACAAGAAGCATATAACTGGTGCTTCCTAGAAGGAGCACATCCCTAATACTTCTTGCAAAAAGTACTTTAAGTGCTTTTTGAAATCATCGAACATTTTTTTTTTATAAAAACGCTTTCAACCTTTTAAAAGTACTTACAAATGAGTCTTTAATCATCATGACATCTGAAAAACGAAACTCGTATTTACTTTTTTTTTTTAATACAATAAACTAATAATATAATACCCAAGGGTTGGAGATGGTCTAAGACATATAAATTTAAAGCCACTTAGTATTACGGTCTGGTGATATTCCTCTTCAATTGGAAATGAGAAGTCTTAGGTTCGAATCTCATGGATGACGAATTTGATACCAAATTAGGATGCTTATTATGTGGCTTGGCCAAACTCTCCCTCCTCTTAATGTAAAAATATTGATGTACTAAAAAAAAAAACACAAATAAAATAGTGGCTTATGGTGGAAACAAAGCAATCAACTTTCCCAGCTTTGACGGGTAATGTGTCAGCTATCAAGTCTGTATGTTTTTGTTGGCAAATCTAGCATACATTGGAGGATATTTGACAAAGCAAGGGTCCAACTAATGAAGCAGTCGAGGTACTAAACTACTCAAATTATTAAAAAAAGCTCCAAAACTGTGATTTACATTGATCAAATGAGACCATTGGAGGATATTTGACAAAGCAAGGGTCCAACTAATGAAGCAGTCGAGGTACCAAACTACTCAAACTAATAAAAAAAAGAGCTCCAAAACTGTGATTTACATTGATCAAATGAGCCTGGTGGTCTCAATAGTGATAGTGTCGGAAGTACGTAATAATGTTAGAAGTTAAATATGGAGTCCAAAACTAAGCAAATATCCCTTTCCCATGAGCAGCGCCATGAGATATCTTTTCTTTCTTTTTTCCTCTGTAAGTTGTTTCTTGCGTCATACGGCATGAGAAAATATTTAATTTCCTTTCTTTTTCCTTGGCTTAGGGGTTGGGGACACATTATTTTAGAATATGCCATAATTGTTCAACAAACAACCCTCTAAACACAATAAAATTTATAAATAATTAAATAAATAAATAAAAGCTCTACAACCGATTCTCTTTTTTTTTTTTCTTTTTATTATTTTGACTGATAGAAATGATGAGGAGACTCTTTCAAAGTGGAACTCTGTATAGATTCTTCGTCAACTCATATTTTTGTCACAGTTCTATAATGTTGGCATGAAAAAATTGGACAAAAAACATGAAATGACAAGAATTCCATAAAAAATCTCACTTTTAAACGAGTCTCGCAATAAAAAAAGGAAAGGGTATAGTCTGCGTTTTGAATGGTCCCCTCCATGTCCATGGCAACCTACTTTTAGTTTTCATGATTAAAATTAATTTTCTTCCCTACATGTCAAAGTAGCCGTTGCACCTCCCCCTCTCTCCCCATTTAAATATGTATATGTCCCTAATCTTTCCACCAAGAAATCCGTGTCCCCTAATCCGCTCCTTTCCTTAGCTCTCTCTCTCTCTCTCTCTCTCTCTCTCTCTATTTCTTTACTGCTCTCTCTCTCTCTCTCTCCCTCTCTCTCTGTGTGACCATGTTTCATCCAATGAATCCCACTCTGTTAGAAAACAAACGTCTCTCAACAACTCCCTTGCTCTCTGCATCAGCAACAAGCACCAGCAGCAGCACCAGCAGCGAGGCCGATGACAGCCCGCCGGATTCAGGCCGCTTTTCGCTCCAGGATCATGTCAAGTATCAATTCCCCTGCGTACCCTTATCCAGGTCCTTCTCGTATCGATCGTTGGCGGTGCTCCCCGGACATGTAGGCTCGGTTTCGTGCTTGGCCTTGTGTGGTGAATTCATCCTCAGCGCCTCACAAGGCAAAGACATCATAGTCTGGCAACAGCCGGATTTAAGGCCTTTCACGAAATTCGGACAAGGCGATGGCAGCGTCAAGGCGGTTGTTGCTGTCGGGAACAAGGTGTTTACAGCGCACCAGGACAGCAGGATCAGGGTTTGGAAGGTTTCGCGGAGGTCGGAGAATGTCTTTAGGCTTGTCGACACGCTTCCAACAACGAAAGACTATTTGGGTAAGTTCATGAAGCAGAGTAATTATGTCCAAACTCGGAGACATCACAAGCGATTGTGGATCGAACACGCCGATAGTATATCGTGTTTGGCTTTCCATAACGAGTTGATTTACTCTGGTTCATGGGACAAGACTCTGAAGGTGTGGAGAATCTCGGATTTGAAGTGCGTTGAGTCGATTAAGGCTCACGACGACGCAATCAACGGGTTGGTGGCAAGTAAAGGGACTGTGTATTCTGCTTCTGCAGATGGGAAAATCAAAGCTTGGGGAAAAGAGGGGAAGAAGAAGAGCACACATTGCTTGAAGGGTATTCTGGAGGGGCACAAGGATGTTTCGCTTAACTCCGTGATCGTTTCAGAGGATGGGAGATGGGTTTATGGAGGTGGCTCCGACGGGTTTGTGATGGGATGGGAAGCGAGTAATAGCAATACTAATGGTGGTGATGTTCAAAACAAACTTGTGGTAAGTTGGAAGCTGGTTTGCGAAACAAAAGCACATGGGATGGCGGTTTTGTCGATGTGTTTGATGGGGGAGATGCTGTGCAGCGGCTCGGCGGATAAGAGCATCGGCATATGGAAGAGGGAGGCTTTCGGTAAGCTATGTAAAGTTGGGGTAATTAGCGGCCATGAAGGACCAGTGAAGTGCTTGCAGGCAGCACCAAATAACGTCGGCGGCGGATTCATGTTGTACAGTGGAGGACTTGATAAGAGCTTGAGAGTTTGGTGGGTTGCAAAACCCTCTAAAACCAGAGAGGAAGATACTAATTCAGTAAAAGGTTCAGAGCAATTTCCCATTATTTTGTGCTAGGATACATTTGAAGCACCCATCTTTTTTAATGGAGTGTCTGCAGGGCCTTCAAGCAGAGGGACTCTGTTCATAGTTTCAGAAAGATTAAAGAGTTTACAGAGGTAGAGAAAGGTTAATTTTGAAGCCTCAAATGTTTTGGAGTTGGTTTTGGGTTTGAGTTTATGTTGTAACATATTTTGCTTATATATATTTTTTTTGTTTGACTTTGTTTTGAGAGATTTGTGTGTAAAGTTCTAGGAATACATTTGCAATCAATTGTATTTAGGATTTTCATGATTCAACAAGTTTTAGAGTCAATAACATTTTTTGTAGTTGCATATGTGATCACTTGTGTTGCAGTTTTTGAGTTGCTACCTAAGAACTATCAGTAGTCTAATGGATGTTTGTCACGTATTAAAAGTGCACTACTCATCTGCTGAAGAAGATAAACTCTTGTACAACTGAGGCATAATCTTTGTGGCAGGAATCATTCAATAACTATTTTGTACGCATTCAAGAAGTCACCACTTGTCTAATAAATGTTCGCCACGTGATTTCTTTGGTTACAAGAGAGTTTCCCTCCCTCTGAAAACACACTGAATTCTTATGAGATGAATCTGAGAATATGGTAGGCAGGGTTAGATCAGCAACATAAAACACTAATGATGTTGTTTAATTCCCAAAACCCCACCAATAGGGTTCTCCTACTGGATATATAGTTTAGTATTCTACGTCGCCACACTATCAATTGTCATCCATGATGCATTCAAATAAAAACTACACGAGAACGGTACATGTTATATTATATGGTAATTTTATATGAAACTGATAATTTTTCAAGTTCTTCTTTTCTAGATTTGCACCATATAGATGCTGTGTGTCTTCCACTTGACTATTTCTTTATAAAGATCATCTTCTGTTCTTTATCAAATCAATTATTCTAAAACAACCAATTAATGCATTGCAATTATTGTCCTAACAAAATGAAGTGAATGTTGTTGAAGGTGCATGGACTAAAAGGAGTTTTGATTAGGAGTTTGAGTGATACAATAGGCTTTCATTGCGTATGTATACAACCATTGTGGCGTTCTGTATCAATGATACAATGTCATGCAAAGAGAAACTTAACACTGTATCATTGTGACCGAATAATATGGTGATGGTATGTCCATATAGTGAAATTTGGTCTCCGGGTACTAATTCCTCTTCATAGATGGTGTCTACCGATGGATAGATATTTAACTTATGAGTCTCATTTGGTGGATATTTAATTTATGTGAGATAACTAAGTCCCTTAAATCAAAGATAAAAAAAATTTACTACGATCTCCTGATCTCGGAATCTAGGCCTAACGCTCGTAATATGGCCCAATTGTGCAGTTCACCACTTATCAAGCATTTACTCGACAAATTATGCAATTTTCAAACATTAAAGACATATTGAACCCCTAATGTCATTAAAACTATATTTTGGTTGTAAGAGAGAATCTTTCGTACCGCCTGGCTGCCAACCTTGGTCAGAAAAGCATCGCATTTAAAAAATAAGCTTTAACAAATGAAAGGAATGCCTCTATAGTTTCATTATTTTTTTGCCTCTATAATTTCATTCATTATTAGTACCAAATAAATAAAATAAATAAAAAGAAAACTTGAGCTCGTCTAAGTAGCAGCTACTCTACTTATCGAAGCCGCAAGCGGTGAACCACCAAATTTATTGGTTCAACCACCACCCAGCAGGGAGGGCCTTCCTTGTAACATGCATACATGAACACCACTTTAATATTATATATTCTGCCTTTGTTGCTGCAAGACTCAGGGAGGGACTGTCCGGATTTCATTGTCCATATCTCAATACACAGGTAATTCGGACCATTCAAATTGAATTCACGCATTAGCTATTCACTTTAAGGTTGGGCAGTAAGGGGAACAAGTAAGACTCATTATCAGACTCTCGAGCCTCTCTTTCTCCATCTAATTGATTTATGTTCATTCTAGGGTAACAAGATGGTTAGAAGCGGTCCCTATGAACTTATTCCATGACCCGATTTTCCTGGTCCTTTGATCCTGAACAGTAAGGTTTGAAGAGAATCCAAATTACTCAGGGGGCCAATGGATTGAATTGAACCCCTATTTATTATAATAAAACAATAAAACTATAATAAATAAAAATAAAATATGAAACTTGAGCCAGAATTGTTTAATTGGTTCATGCGAAAGGAAGCTACCAACTAAAGCTACAAATTAAGGTGATGTTTTCATCACTTGAACTTGGTTTTTTAGATTAATTAATATAAACAGCCCTCTAATTTGGACCATCCTACAAGTATTAGTGGAAAATCAACTAATCAAAGCAATGCAGAAGCACTTTTTGGAGCAAAAGGGAAGGGACCACTGCACAAGTTGAAGCAAAGCAAGCGGTCGGGTTGTGAAGTTTTGGGAAAGAAATTATTAGTAAACCCTTTAGAAGAATTGTGCTTTTGGGAATTTCAATTAATTTATTTGGCTTTTGATGTTCGATTCACTTGTTTAAAATGCGTTTGTTATGTTACATATGCATGACATAATCGAAGGCATAGGTTATGACTTGATACAATAGAGTCAAAACATCTCTCTATCTAAAAGAAATGGTGCTCAGTGAAACGATCCAGATTCCACACTAGGTTATGGGTTGGGGAGATAGCGCTGCTCTGTGAAGGAGAAAAAATAACGTCAAATAGAAATGAACATGGTTTTACAGCATGATCACTATATCTTTTTTTTTTTCTTTATCTCTCATCTGTAGTAGAATCCCTAAATTTGAAGATTTGAGGTTTTAACGATTTTATGTGACAATTTGATTGGGTGCAAAAAAATTTAATTAATTTAATATTACATTGTTCTAAAATAATTTTGTAAACATTTTGACAATAAAAACTTCAAATTCTAACACTAAATTTATTTCTTTACAAAAACATAACTAGAATGGCTCCATTATTGGATTATGTCATGCCTATGTCATGACTCCATTATTAGATTATGTCATGCCTATATCATGATCAGTTATTTCTTATCTAAATAAGATTTCAAACTCTTTATAACCATTAGATTAGATTTCCTTATCTCAATATCATCCATTGAATTGTTATCCATCTTCTATCTCTGAGTATAAAATTGAGGTGATCTATTGAGGTCTCTATCCGCCTTTTTTTCATACTAAATCGCACCCCCACTCTTAGCTCCATCTTCTTGGAGGCACAACTTCTCCTCCACACAAATCCATGAATCACACCCTCACTTTCAGCTCCATCTTCTTGGAGGCACGACTTCTCCTCCACACAAATCCATGAATCACACCCTCACTTTCAGCTCGATAAGTCATTCATCTATCTCATTCGCCGCGAGACCGTCTTCGAATTCGAATAGTGTAATCTTCCACCACATACACTTCGTTCCTAAGAGGCCGCAACTCCCTATGGTATGCTGGTTTTGATATTTGGGGTTGGGGTTTGTGATCTAGGAACCTATTTTACTGTTAGTTCTCAACTTATTTTAACTCTCAAGTTTAGGGTTTACATATAGGTAGTATTGTTAAATTTCAGGTAGATGGACCGAGGGCCTACTCTAACAACACTGATATTGTCCCCACTTGGCCACCTTCTCAATCCGTTAGGTGTGGGGTTTTATTGCAAAAGGCCTTGGTGTTAATTAGAGTGGAGTAATTCTATTTAAAGGGCTTGTTAAGCCTTTTGGCCGATGTGGGACAGATGAATTCTAATACTCCCTCGCACGTGAAACCCCATTTTTATGGGTCACACGTGAAGTTTCACACATCGGTAACCACATGGAGCCAAGTTGGGGCTCACCCGTTCGCGCTGGGCTAGTGGCACGTGGCATCTTTTGCTCTATGTGGAGCCATGTCGAGGCTCACCCATTCGCGTAGGGCCAAAGGGGACTCACCCGTTCACGTGGTAGTACGAGCTCGTCCCTTGGCTCTGATACCACGTTAAATTTTAGGTAGATGGGCCGAGAGCCCACTTTAACAACTTTGATATTGTCCCCACTTGGTCACCTGCTCAATACGTCAGGTGTGAGGTTTTATTGCAAAAGACTTTGGTGTTAGTTAGAGTGGGGTAATTCTATTTAAAGGGCTTGTTCTCAAGCCTTCTGGTCGATGTGGGACAGAGGAATTCTAACAAGTATGATAGGATTTTTAGAACCTAAAGAAAGAGTATAAGGTTGTTGTAGTATCGATGCTCATGCAACGTCGTTCTCCATAAGGACTATTTCAATAATTTATGTAGAAACAATTCCAATTAACTACTTAAAATTAAAATTTGAGAAAAGAGATTTTGGAATTGGGTAATATTAAAAACGAATTTTAATTAAAAATAAATAGTAAATTTGCCCAAACTAATACGATAAAAGAAAAGAGTTTTAAATACCAATTCATAAAAGCACTAGGGATCCACCATCACCTAGCAATCCTATGAATGTTAATTACTTATGGGTTCCAGCATCACCTAACAATCCTATGAATTTTAATTATTTATTCATGCTAAGGCTCAGGGCTTCACCCTAACAAAACGAATTAGTTATGCATATTCATAATTAAAATCATAGAAAATATTATTATCAAGAAAAGGATTGAAAACACCTTAAAGTAAAAATCTGAAATCTTCAAAAACCCTATCGATTATTCTCCATCTCCTAAATCGCATAAAAGAAACGTAGCACCTAAACTAAAACCGGCCAAAGCCTTATATCCCTAACATCCATCGCACAATCCCTAAAAACAAGGTCTTTTATTCCAACTAGGAAACTAAATAATAATAAAATATCTTAAAAAAATAAAGTCCTAATTAAGTTAGGAGAATTTGCAAAGAAACAGTCCATCCATGTTTTAGTCTCAAATATCCTCCAAATCCGACCCATGATTGCTTGTTTTGAAGATCGGAACGTTCTAAACACATCTCCAGAAAGCCACGAACCCATCAGATATCATCTTGGGCTCCAAAAATGCAATTCAAGCTCAAAACGTCACTTTTCCAGCACCGTGCATTGCTCCTTTATTTTATTGCTAGAAAATAGCCGCTTAATGGAAAAATCTGATATTTGGACACAATCAAGCTAAGTGACTCACGAACGCCTCCAACTAGAATTACTCCAAAATTCATTCATTTGATCACGTTTTGCTCCAGAGGAAATCGAAAGTCCTATATTGAAAATACAATTCAAAGTATCAAAATTCTTCCAAAATAATAACCAAAATATACTAAGAATAAGGTTAAATATAGAATATAAAATCTACTCATCAAAATACCCCCAAATTTAGCTTTTTGCTTGTCCTCAAGCAAAACAAATCTAGACAAGAAAAATAAAAGCTAATGGACTAAAAACTTGAATAAAACCTAGCTAAAACAAAATTTTCACTTTCAAGTTGCAATCTATAGAAAATATTAAAAATCAGAACATCTTTTCAAAGTTCCAACCAATCCCACCACAGAGTCTAAAGCCATTTAGAATCAATTAGAAAAGAATTCACAAACTTCCTTCGGTGTAAAGTGAACCATCATACTTAAGGAGACTCGACCGAAACTCTTACCTCTCATCCCTTTCATTTAATTCTTCACACACTTATATAATCAATTTTTTCTCTCTATTTTTTTCTTCATAATAATTTTTTTTTTTTTTAGTAACAATAGTGGTCATGCAACGTCGGTTCCCTTAACCTTTCGATCCAACCCATGTAGCAAATTTTAGGTCAATGACTCCCAAACCACTAGGGCTTTACAGCATTAGATGTAGAGCACCCCTAAGGACTTATTAACTCGAGCTGAAAATGTTATGAAACCAACTAACCACCATGCCCTATGCCAAAACTCTACCGTTTAACGCAAGAATCACTGTTAATTAGGCAGGACTGGCCCAGTTACTAAGCAAAGCCTCGGGTGGGACAATTATTACTTCATTTATAACAACTAGCTTTAGTTTATTTAGAACAAAAATTAAAATACACTTAGACAAAATGTAAATGTTCCAATCTCACTCCCCACAAACCATGTTGGTGTGATGTGCAAATTTCAAAGTATAATTCATGAATGAGTGTCTAAACAACGATAAATAAAAAAGACTTTAATGTGAGATTAATCTTCACCATGTCCATTTGTTCTACCGTTTAAAATAAACTATGGATATTAACTTAAAAACGAAAATTTTTAACTGACACAAAAATTAAAATACCCAAAACTTCTACTTTCCCACCCCACACTTAAATCACACATTGTCCTCAAGGTGTGAAAAATAAAAGAAAAATAAAAAATAAAAAGACTATTCCCTAGAACAACAAATTTTTGAAAAAAAAAAAAAGAAAAAAAAACATCGAGCAAAAGCAAACAAAATAAACTAGGAAAGGAAAAATAAAAACAGAAAAAATAAAATAAAATAACAAATAAATGACAAAACAAAATAAAAGGAATTGGACACACCTGGCACGGTTCGAACCTGAACCTGGAACTGAGGAAAGGCGCTGGAAACAAAACAGAAAAAGAAAGTGGAAATTTGACAGGCGATGGGATCGAACTCGTCACCTGGGATGCTTGGGGAAATCGCGCTGACCAACACGTAGAAGCCCAATACATGTGTCAAACTCTAGCAACGGCTGCAATATAAAGATGTAGCAGCTTCATTTGTTATTTGAAACAAAAAAACCCTAGCTGCGTTTAATCCAACATTGGTTTTGCCCTCGAGCCCAAGCCCTCTTCTGTCCATTCCCATCCCCTTTTCAGAATAATAATAACGTTGTTTTTAAGAAACCAAAGCCACTCTCTTTCTCTAGAAAAATCAGAAGGGCTCTCATTTCTCCAATCTCAACCCTCGCAGCCCTCTCTCATTTCTCTCAGCCTCTCACCCGACGCCCATTCTTCCAAACCTTCCATCTCACAGCCGCTTCTTCATACGTGTTTCTCTAACCCATCCATGGAGGAACAAGCGTGCAAAGCTAAGATGCATGAAGGTAAATCACTCCTCCATGTGTGTTAATTTGTTTTTTTCTCGTTTCCGATTTATGGTTGTGAAATGTAGCAAGATCTAACACATGCATGTGTTTAAATCTGTGTGAGGACCCTCCAATCTTGCAAAACCGAGACAAACAATAAGATAAAACATTTAATTTGTTTTTTTCTCGTTTTCGCATGTTAATGAAGATGATGCAGAAGTGCTCGAAACGTCATTCCCTGAACAAGCATCGGGTTCGACTCGTTATTCAATTAGGCCTGAAGGTAAGAAGGCTTTAAAAAAAAAAAAAGTGCTTCCAAGAATGATTATTCAAAGTACATTGAAGAACTTGCTCGCCAAGATGAATTGACTTTAGCGTTGGAAATGGCGAAATTTGAGGCGGATAAGGTTAGAGATGAAGCAAAAGCTGCAGCTATTGAGAGAGAATTTCAAGCTAATGAGAGAGAAAGAGAGCTACTCAGGCAAGAAATGGAACAGGTTAGAGAAGAAAGAATGGCTCAACAAGATCGTGAGATTATGAACACGCCTTTAGAAGGGAAGTCTCCAAATTCTAAATATTTTTGGAAGTCGGAGAAAGCGGACGTGATGCGAAGAAGGCGTGCAAGAGAAGCGAGAGCAAAACAAGATGGTCCTAGCACCACAAGAGAAGATCATCCTAGCATCACAAATTGGTTAAGTGATGATGAATAGAGTAGTTTTTGTAATCGGAGCTCATAATTTTCCAATCAATTTGGGTTGTAATTTATTATTTATTGAATATAGTACTTTATGTTGTTTCCAATTTATTGAATTTAGTACTTTATTTAAAGTGAGTAAATTTATTGAATTTGGTAAGTTATTTATACTAAGAGAATATTTATTTAAATGACAAAAACACACCAAATAAAATTACATAAACATACCGAATAATAAAAAACTCACTAAAGCTGAACTAAAAAAAACATACCAACTAAAATTAAATAAACACACCAAATAAAAACAAACACAATAAATGAACTTAATTATCTTCAGCTTGTTTCAATGTCCACTGGTGATTTATGAAGTCATTTTGCTGGGCATTGTGCATACGTGGCCTTTGAAGTGCAGTATATCGTTGAATGACCAATTCATTGTAACGTCTATCCCTTTCTAATGGCTCATGTTACACGGGTTCTTTGGTGGCGTCATGAGCGCAATATATACATGTTCTTGAATTGTTCATCGTGTTTGGCTCATATTCATCAATGGTATCATAATCGTACTTATCTTCCACAATCATGTTGTGAAGAATGATGCACGTCATTATGATGGATCGAAACGACTCTATATCAAACAATCTGGCAGCACCCCTGACAATCACCCAGCGAGCTTGGAGGATACCAAAACAATGCTCTGCATCCTTCCTACACCCCTCTTGACAGCTTGCAAAGTGTTTTTCCTTTGCACTTCACGGACGTGGTACTGTTTTGACAAATGTTGACCACCTTGGGTAAATGCCGTTTGCTAAGTAGCATGGACCGTCGTACATACGTCTGTTGACGCAGTACGTGACTTTTGGTGCATTTCCTTGTAGGACATAGTTGAACATTGGGGATTGGGCAAGGACGTTGAGGTCATTTTGAGCTTTCGGAACCCCGAAAAAGGAGTGCCAAATCCATCTATCAAAAGATGCCACCGCCTCCAAAATGATACTTTTTGCTCCTTTTCTGTCCCCATAAGCACCTTGCCATGCACTTGGATAGTTTTTCCACGTTCAGTGCATACAATCAATGCTTCCAATCATCCCAGGAAAACCTCACATCTCAGCCTTCTTCAGAAACCTTTGCAAGTCCATGTCAGTAGGTTTCCGGAGGTACTCTGCTGTGTAGATAGATTCGATTGCTTCGCAAAACGCCATCAGGGACTCAAGAATGGTTGATTTCCCCATCCTCGTTATCTCATCCACTTGGTCTGCAGATGCTCCATATGCAAGCATCTGCAAGGTAGTAGTAATTTTTTGCTTATGAATGAGACCCATAGCACCAAAAGCATCATTATGTTGCACAAAGTAAGAATCATGGTTGCAAACAGCAATCATAATTTTGTTGAACAAATGTCGTTCCATTCTAAAATGACGTCTAAAGTACGTATCAGGGAATGCACTATTATCGATAAAATAATTGTCATAGAGTTCTGTACCTCGTCGTTGTCTGCTTCTATCAAGGTTTCCGGAATGGCTGGGCCTGCAGATCTGAACCACAGCTTGGATGACTCGACGGGAATGTGAGGCTCTGCCCATTCTTACTTCATCATCTCTCCTTCTACGCTCCTCATCATCTTCCCTCTCATTTTTTGTCGCTTGGAGATTGAACATTACTTTTGATTGGTTAAACAATTCTTCCTCTTGCTGATCGAGTTCCTACATCATCCTTGAGGAAGAAGAAGACATTGTAAAAAAGAAGTAGAAACTATGAATAATGATAGAGATTTTTGTAAAGAATGAAGCAGAAACTATGAATAATGATAGAGATCTTGAGAAAATTGGTGTGAGATTTGTAAGGATTGATGGTGGATTATATGGAGGATTCAGAAAGGATTAGGTTGTAGATAATGCCACGTGGCATGCCGTCATTTATTAAAAATCTGATGGAAATCTATCCTCAAAGATTGTAAACAGATTATGACACGTGGCGCGACGTGATTGGTTAGTAATCTTATCAAAAATCCATCACCAATAATTGTATTTTCGGATAATGACACGTGGCGCAACGAGTACGATTAAAAATCTTATCGGAAATCCATCACCAATAATTGTCTTTTCGGATTTTATGACAAGTGGCGTAACGAGAACGATTAAAAATCTTATCCGAAATTACAAATAAAATTGTTTTGTATTATTTAATAACTTTTCTGATAATGACACGTGGCGCAACGAGAACGATTAAAAATCTTATCCGAAATTACAATTAAAATTATTTTGTATTATTTTAAAAATAAAAAAAATACTAATATTTTATTGCCTATTATCATGGCTATTGAAGTACAACGGTGGATATGCAAAAGGCGATTACTGTTCATTAATGGCAGTTACTATTCACTGGATGGATTGCATAGTATATTGCCTAGCGGGAGATTTCACACACTGGAACTACTCTTAGCATTGTTTGGTTTTCTCTTGAATGCTTATTTTATGATATTATATATATATATATATATATATATATATATATATATATTTTTTTTTTTTTAATGTCGTATATCGTGTCTTCGCTTTTTAAAATTTGATGTATACCAATGTCGTATCGTAGTGTGCAACATAGCCTAGAACCAATCTTTTCTCTCTGATGTGTCTTTGTGTTATGCTTAGCTTTTCACCCCTCTTTGGCGCACCCTATTTATAAGTGTAGGGTGTGGTTGACACTCATAGTATGATTAAGTCTTCTAATCTATTTGGGATATGAAAGCACACTTGCATTCTTATTCCGTTTTTGCTTTCAGGATTCATAATCTGATTGTACAAGAAAAATCTTTTTAGGACAAGAATGTGTGCACCTTAGCCTTCCTAATACGTTCTTAAAATAAAATAGGACTCTTTAACAAAAGAAGAACCAAGTCATATGCATGAATTGGTGTGTTAGCTTGACAAAAATGTTTTTCTAAATTAATTACCCCCTGTGTTGGAAATATGTTCATGTATATTTCATTTGTCCTTAGTTGTGTAGTGTGCCTTGATACGATTTTGCAAATAAACCATAAACAAACAAGTGACTTTCGCCACCTCGATTTTCCAGGCCTCAAGTCAAACAAAGATGTGGAGAATTTTGACTCTTGCGGAACCACTGGAATAGTTGTGATTTTCTGCGGATTTGTGGTTCCCCTAGAATCAAATCCAAAGCTATAGCTACGCATTTGTGATTTTCTATGGATTTTCTACGGATTTGTAGTGAGGATCTTCCTGACTAGATTTATCGGACCGTTTAAATTTTATTTAATGGTTATAATTATTATAATTTTTAAAGAGATCATCTGTTTGTAACTGTTAGATAAAATTTAAACAGTCCGATAAGCTGGTTAGGAGGATCCTAATGAATCCTGATGGAGCGTTTGTTACTAAGCATCCATAAAGTGTTCGTAAAAGAGAAAAATAAAATAAAATATGCACTTCCACAGAGGGGAGGCTACAGGGGAGCTTGACTGTCAGGGCTATCAGGAAGAAGAACCATCCAAGTGATAAATAATGCAACTAGCTAGTACGATCTCGTGAACCCGCACCTAAGGCTCGTAAGTCGTAACCTACTCAAGGATCCTAGCTTCCGGACCACACCTGGAGCCCCCGAGACCCGGCCTCAGGAATCCTACGTTGGGACGCTGCCATCTGGCGTCCGCCTTGAGAAAGCCATTGGCGAATCTCGTCAGTCGTGACGGTGACAAATTTCCTTTTTCTTTTTTTAATATTAAAAAAAAATTAAAAACTTAAAAAATAGCACTTCTCCTTACCTACCTAATGACATATGGTATACCACTCGTGTTTCGGTAACAAAAAAGATTTTGAGAAATACAAGGGAGACTCTTTCAAAAGTCAAAATCTATATGGACTTTCTGTCATCTCATGTACGAAGAGTCCTACTTTGAGGAAGTCTTATTGGCATTTCTCAAAGATTTTTCCTTATAAACATCCATACATTAATATCATTTTAATACTATATTTTTCTTCTTTCTTTGTTTTTTTTTTTTTTTTTTTTTGATGAACAATATTACATTCTGCTTTCGGTGCTACGAGAGCTGGTTCGGTATGAGATACCAAATCGAAACTAGTATCTCAAATCCCAAACCGAAATTTTTAGGAATGAAAATTTGAAGATCAATTACAAATCAAATTTTCGGTAATCCTAAATTTCGGGAATCCCGAAATATTTTCGAGATTTCAGGACAAATCGGGAATCCCAAATTAAAATATGAAATTATGAATTGTTCTGACTTCAAGCTAAAAAAACCTTATCACCAGATAAAACCAAACAATGCACAAATAGATACAATCACAGAATAATCGATGTATCCAACCAGGATGACAAATACAGAACCAAATGAAGATTGATGAGTAACATGATCGCTTCAATTTTTTCACAAACATCTATATTCATGGAGCACCGACGTGCTAAATAGCATGATCACACCAGTACATTGTCAAGGAATCAATCAAAATCTAATCTGCAGGTAAAACCATAAAAATTGAGACAAATTGTATAAGTAAAACATCGTAAAACAAAACGAAATTTGAGGAATGAATTGAATTACACCATCTGGTGAGCTAGTTCCACTTGCAGAACTATTCTAGTTACGAAATTGAACATAAATACGAAGAGTGTTGCAAGGATTTAAGCACAGAGGTCTTCCATTCTAATACCATTCGAACCCTAAATTAATATATATATTTTTATTTCAGTTCAGTTCGGGATTACCGAACGAATGAAAATGTGAGACCCATTCCTATACTAAAATTTCAGGATCGATTCGGGATTGGGTTTAAAGAATTTGCAGCCTCCATCTTCAGAGAAGGCGATGATCCCTTGAAAGCCAGATTCTCCATCTTCAGAGAGGTCCCTTATTATTGCCGCAACAGGTCCTTCAAATTCCACCCATTTCCTCATCCTAAACTCTAATTTCCAAACGGTTATTCATTAATTTAAAATTTTTAATTTTGCATGCCCGAGGGCGATGCGTATTTCTACAAGGTCTTCAAGGTGTACACGCAACTATGAAAATTTCAGCAAGAAACTCCTCCCCTGTTCTCTCATTCATCTCTCAGCTCTGTCTCTCTCACTCCTGAGGTACATGCCGTTGGATTCCATTTGTTTTGATGAAATCCTGATGGAAATGAGTCTCTTGCCAAGGCTCACAAGGCACTGGAGTGCCCCTGCAAAGCCTGAAAGCACTTTGACAGCTTCATTTTCTCAATGTCAATATCTCCATTTGTGCCAAAAAACATAGCCCGACGCCTTCTTTGCTTGCTCATAGACTTTGTTGTACGGCATACGGTAAAAAATCTAAAGCTACTAGTGAAGAACACTAACAAATTTGGTGCCGAGTTTATAATTCGAACAATTTCGGATTTCAGACTCATCAATCCAAAACCTAATTTGTGTCTAGAAAAAGAAAATTACACGTTAATTTGAGCCAAAATTCAAAATTTAACTTCTCCAACAATCTTTAAGAAATTCACATAACGTTTAAGCCTCTAGCAATTTCATAGCGCTCGACCAATAAAAAGTAAATCAATAGAAAAATTGAAAAATCAAGCTCAGAGAAAGAGGCGCACCGATCGGAAAAGAGGAATGAGGTGTCGCGGCGGATGAAGGCGTGGTCGATCAGAGAGAGAGATTGGAAGTCGAGGAAGCCGAGGATCTGAACGAAGGAGAAGTCGTGCCTCTCGACAGCAAGCTCCGATCCAAAGGAAAGAGGTTATCGTCCGTTCCCTTTCTACAGCAGACCTCTTGGCCCATTCGCTTCCTCCTTTTCCGCCATTTTTCTCCTTCCCTTTCACTGAGCTGTGACAGTTAGGACTGGTTTGGTATTGCTGTGATTTGAAAAAAAACTGATTTTGCTGTACTGTGAGAATAAGCGGTTGTGAAATAAAGCAACAGAATGTTTGGTAAACTTTTTTGTAAAAGTGCTTTTGAAAAAAAAACAGTATTATAATGTTTGGTAAACTTTTATGTAAAACAGATGTGAAAAAAAACCGATTTTTCAAAGCTAGGTTTTGCATCTTCTTGTTTTTGGCTTTTTTTCATCCAAAACTGTGAAAAAAAGCTGAAGCTGAATGTTTACCAAACACAAAAACAGCTCCCAGCTTTTTTTGATACAAGCTTTTTTCAGAATCACCTCAATACCAAACCAGGTCTTAGAGTGGGCATAGTGTGCGGTTCGATCCGGGTCCACCTTAAATTCGAAATCGGAAAACTTCAATGGGATCGATGCAATGTTGTTCTGTTTAAATTTATGAAACAACACAAATGACTTCAAATCTTTTCATCTTAATAAAAAATTATCTGATAACATTATTTATTAACAAAGATAAAAAAAATTTAAAAAAAAAAAAAACACAAATCTGCCCTGGGCGCGCTTACATGCCCACCTTCCACACTCCTCTTTTTTCTTTCGTTGTCAATTGTTGTTAAGGTCATCTCCAACCGAAGTTAAAGGGCTTGTTTTAACTCTGTCATAAAAAATCATCTCTAATAGAGGGCCAAAGGGTATAAGGTCAAACATAATTTATTATTTAAAAATTACAACTTAAATTCAAATCCAACGGATAAATGACATTAGCATGATCACCTAAAGAAGCATGGAGTAGGCGTTTAAGTTTTATATTGTTAAATATTTTTAAAAATGTTATTTAAGTTTCATGTTGTTAAATGAATAATTTTTATGTTGATTAATGTTATTTAATATTGTTTCATATTGTTTAGTTGTTTCATATTACTTAATTTAAGTTAATGTTGTATAATGGCTTAAGAAGTTATAGGAAAAAAATAGAATTTTAAAAAAATATGAAACAAATTTTGTAAAATAGATGTTATAGAAAAAAATGGAATTTAAAAATAGAAATTTTAGGAAAAAAAATTGTAAATAAAAAAAATAAATTATAAAAAAAATTAAAAAAAAAAAAACGGCTAGCTGAAGTTAGATAGTCATTGCATTTGAAAATTTGACCTAGCATTCTTGTCGGATATAACCGACAAGAATGCTCACATTTCTGGCCAACCCTTTGGCCCTTTGGCCTTTTCAGATTTCGTGGGGTCCACGAGCCATCTGGCCTAACCCTCGGTTGGAGACAGTTTTCGAACATTTTTCGACCTTCTGAACCCTTCGGCTGGAGATGACCTAAGAGATATATATATATATATATATATATATATATATATATATATATTCTCTTTTTTTATTAAGAAAAAACTTCAAATTAAATTACATTCCTCAATTTTATTTGTGTGTTGTTGTTGCTCAATAGTAGTTAAGATGATTAGAGATTTTTTAATGTGCCCAGAATATGGGCTGGTACACTATGTATCTTTATATAAGCGGTGAAATTCTTGTGTTAAAAAATTAATAACATAAAAATAAAATTTCTCACTACTTACATAATAACACGTGGTGTACCACTTATATTACGGGCACAACGAAAAATTTCTCCAAGGTGACACACAAGCTCAAGAAATTAGATGGAGAGCTACATGTAATTATTGTAGATATGTAAAAAATGTGTGGGAATTTTTAGACATAATTACCGAGAACATAATCTTCTTAATTTTTTTATTTAAAGGATTACTTATGCGTTCATCGTTTTCAGCGCAATGGGTACTTTTACAGGACCAAACAAGGTCTAAGTTTCAAACTTTATGAAACTGAACCAAGAATTAAACACTATTTATAAAACTGGACCAATAAATACACTATTTATGAAACTAAACCAATAAGTAGACACTATTTATGAAACGAAACAAAAAATTAGACTCTATTTCTAAAACTAAACCAATAGGTGGAAACTATTTATGAAACTGAACTATACATTATTTATCAAACTGAATCAAGAATTAGACACTATTTATGAAACATAACGAAGAATTAGGCACTATTTATGATAGACCAATAACTAAGGCACTATTTATAAAACTGACTTAATAACCCCTGCACTATTTATGAAACATGACCAATAACTAGTCACTTTTTATGAAAATGGACCAATAGCCAGGCACTCCACGACTCTTGGATGGTTCTGCCTTGCTATCTGTTTGCAGTTGGCAATTCCATTTTAACGTCAAATACAAACTAAACAAAAAAGAAAAGAAGCTGAGAATTAAGCTACCTGGATCACAAACCAAAGACTCTTTAGAGATATATGATGAGAAATTATACTCAACCAACGAACCAATTTGCACTATATAATATAAACCCTAATGCTAAGAGTTAAAAGAAGCTGAGAATTAAGCAACCTGGATCATAAACCCTAACCCTAAATATCAAAAGTAGCATACCAAAGGGAGTCGCGGCCATCTTTTTTATTCTCCCCCCTGGCAGGATGATTCCGACCCGAGTGTGCGGATCACGGGAACGGAGTGTACGCGGCGGAAGATCACACCATTCGGGTTCGGAAACGGTCTCACGGCGAATGGACGGATGAAGCATGGTCCAGCGGAGAGTGAAAGTGTGATCCATGATTTCCATTTTGTCAAATCGAAGAGAAGTCAGGAGATTGTGGCCTGTTTAGTTACACTATGTTTGGACGGAGAATTATTTAATTTTAAAAAAAAAACCTCCTTTTCTTGGATTTTTATTTTTCATAAACTGGAAGTTACCATCAATTGGACGGAGAATTATTTAATTTTAAAAAAAAAACCTCCTTTTCTTGGATTTTTATTTTTCATAAACTGGAAGTTACCCTAAAAATTGACGGGGATTGCAATTTTTTTTTTTAACAAATGATTTTATCTTTCAAATTCGTCTTTGGCGAGAATCGAACCTAAAACCAAATTGTTTTTGGTGATAATCGAACCTAAAATCTCTCAATTGCAAGTGGAGATGAATACCACTAGACCGTAATACTAAATGACAATTTTTATTGTATCCCTTGAATTTGTATTATAAGAATACAAGTTTAGAAAATAAAAACATTAAACTGGTCATATAATTAATATCTAATTTACCTCTTATACAACCACTTAGTATTACGGTATAACAATATTTCTTATCGATTATAAATGAGAGGTTTTAGGTTTGGTTTCGCCAAAAACGAATTTGAATCATATTATTGCTAGCCCATTGTGAGGCTAAGTCCATTCCCCTTTCCTTTAGTGAAGATAACATTATTTCTTAAAAAAACAAAAAAAAATTACCTCTTCTACAATGAAATTTGATCTCCTTTTGATTCTTCATATATGTCCAATATTTATGTAAATCATGAATGATGTGCATTTTTGTGTGAAAACTAAGGGCCCGTTTGATATCCTACCCAAAAACTTTGATTGTTCCTAAAAATAATTTTCAAATAACATCACTTAAAAACAGGTTTCTTTTAAATCTCAAAACTTCAAAAAATCTGTTTGGTTGAGTTTTTAAAAATAATTTTTTTAGTTTGAATTCAAACTACCTTGAGCAGAAATTGGAGGAGAGAGACAATTGGGAAAGAGAAGAGATGAAATAGTTGGCGAGGAGAGAGAAAGACAGGGTAAGGGTGAGGAGGTGAGGGAGAGAGCAAAAAATTATGTTGAGAAGGTGAGGAGTGAGAAGAAAGAGAGGGTGATGAGACAAAGGCTAAGGAGGGAGAGAGAAGACAATGTGTGACATGGGGAGAGAGGTAAGAGAGGGTTAGAAGAGGAAAAAGAAAGGGTTAGGAGAGAGCAAACAAAAGATGTTGAGGAGAAAGCAGAAAAAACACTAAAAACTCACTTTCAATATTTTTAAGAAATAACCTATGTTTTTAAGTTAGTTTTGATTCCAATTTTTAAAAAGAATCCTACCATACAAGAATTCAACGCCTAAAACTCAAAAAGTGTTCTTCAGTTAAAACAAGTCCTAAATCCCTTGTGCATTTTTGTGAAAAAACCAAATCTTTTCAAAACAAAGATACCAACTCCACCTCTGTAATCCAATTCAGGGTAATTTCATAATTCACTTCTGAACATTAGGCGGACCCTACTCATTTTCTAATTTCCACAAAGCTAGTGAACTCTGAAATGCTTGGGAAGGCCTGCAATTCGATTCTCCCTACTCCTACCCCATTTGGTAAACACGCCATTGGCGTACCCGCACACCGAAAAATCTTTCTTCACATAATGGTCGTGCAGCAGAACAGGATGTAATTGAATAATTAAAAGCATTCACCAAATATAGTTGAAGATTAATATCAAAACATTCACTTGATATAATTGGGGGCACTGGCCTCTCTCTGTCTCGCTATATAAATATTTATATATATTACATCACAACAAACCTGAAAACTGCTGCAATCAGACAAGTTCAAAGAATTGTTACAGCCATTTTCAAAAGCATCGACGATCGGATGGAGACTTGACCAAAGTTTATCGCATCGACCCCAGGGGCCAGAGAACTGGTGACACTCCATAAACTATATGAACGAGAGGGGTCTCTCCAGTGGGAAGTGAGTTACTCCATGGTTAGCTTCCACAATTGCTCGTAAACGAAGACATAACCCTGTTCATGCAGTATACTACTTGTTTGAACTGCCCATTTATAATTGTTTGTAGATGAGGACATATGCCTGCTCATGCAGTACTTTACCGGTCCCAATTGCCGTGACCGACGCATCGTCAAACCGTAGCCACTGACCGGCATAGAGAGCATCAGTTGTGTAATGTCCCTTTGATGGCTCTCCCCCATGATGAGTTATTGTAGCAACAAGTTTGTATTTTCGACCCTACAGAAGCGAAGGATGGAAAAATAAGCACCAAAAATAGTATTTGAAATTCTGCCTACAACTGCCACTAGGTATGCAAACCCTAATTGAAAACAACAAGACTTGTTACAGCTCGACAATAAGGAAAATTCAGTACTTCTTTTCTTTGGATAGGGTTTAGCGTTATCATTCATGTTTATAGGTTACGTCCTACTCCTACCAGACATCATCCTACCAGACACGTCAAAGAAGACGTACTGAAAACACACTATAACAGCAAACTAAAACTCAATAAAGTATCAATCAGAGTCGATGCACCCTTCATCAAGAAGAAATAAGGGTCACGAGATAAAAGTTCAAAAAGTGTTTAATTAGATATAAAAGAGCATCACCTCAGTATTTGGAGAAACAAGCAATTCACGACCCAACACCAATTCAAGTGGAAAATGCACGGGTTTATCCAGCTTAGTGCTTCCTTGGCTTCCATAACCAAAACGCATCAAGTGCAATATCATTATCTTTGAAAGGGTCTGTATCCTTATTGTTTTGCTTGCAGTCACAATACCACCCTGAAACCGATGTAGAAGGTTAATATTAATAATAAAATGTCATAATGATACAAAGCCTAGGAGGTACCATAGGACTTATATAGTATCTCGGTTGCATTAATACCTTGGAATTCTAACAATTTTATACTGGCATACATCAGAAATTAAAAAATAGCAATGAGTACCTTCCCAGCTGCTGATGTTCGATAACCATCAAGAGTTTCTGGTGCAGAAAACAACTTAAGTGCATCTTCAATGGTACGAACAGCTTCAGGGTAAATATCAAGGTGGAGCAATAAATATGGCTGAACAGTAGCGGAAGCTTTATTTCCTGCTCAACAAAAACCAAATGAACACATAAACTCCAGATAGAATCAACAGTGAGTGGGCAAAAAACTACAGAGCAAACCTGACTGTTGATATCAGGAGTTCCTTTCGATGGACCAGTAAATAGATACTTTGGTTACAAATATGATTAAAAGCTTCAGCTATACCTCTTCATCTAAAAAATCCCTAGGAAACAACAGAAACATTTTAAACTACATTTCCAACTAGGAAGTCCTTGACATTGGTGTACATCATCTAGAATGCCAAATATGGCATCTAACTTGGAACCACAGAAATAACCATGAATTCCTGCAAAAACTCATGTATCATAGATAATTTAATTTTTCTTCAATTCACAGGTCCACAGGAAATATGGAACTCAAAATCTGGAAAATCAGAAAGATATACTGTTCAAGCTGTATTTAAATTTAAAATTTTCAGACATGAAACCGTGTGAATCAACATTAACTGTTACCTATTTGACTTATGAGGAAAAACGAAAAAGTTAAGCTACTCTAGCCTGAGAATGCAAGTGCTAACGAAAAGAATTCAATAACACAAAGATATATCTAACAAAGCTGCTAGCAAAACTATAAAAACTTAAATGGCAATAATAATAATAACGCAACCGCCACACCTCTTGCCTTCACCACACTTTTCAATTGTCCTCCAAAAATATCACTCAATTCTGAAGGAACAAAACTTTGTGTCCTGGTTATTGCAGATGTATTCTTTGGACCAACTGTCTCCCATTCATCATCCTCTGCGGAAGATATGAGAGTTGATTTGCGCCCGTTAATGCTTGGGGATTGTCCTTCACGCTTAAGTAATTCACCATGCATCTGATCCATGATGAAGCTAAGGAACTCCTGAGCATCTTCTTGTCTGAAAAAACACCAACAGTTTCAAAAGGAAACTTAATATAGAAACTGGAAACTTCCTCTGTAAGCTTTCAATTATATTTCTGAATAATTGATTTGTACACTGTGAAGACATATATATATAGCCTTTGGCTATTTACAAAGATACCCCTTAACTGCCTAACCTTATAACAGTTCTAACTAACCACAAACATTAGCACAGCTAATTACATTTAGAGATAACAAACTATTTAACAGTAACTGAAATGGGTGACTTGTCATTTTCCCTAATACTTAAAACAAATCAAAAGTAGAATATAGACATATAGATATAATGGCCATAGATATGCTGGGCAGAAAATATTGGCAGTAAAAAATATTGGCCAACTCAAAATAATAGAGAAGATTAACCTATTTGTTAAAAAGTTTTACGATCAACAATTAATTTCTAAAAACTCAGGGTCTAATCCCGTACTACACATTACATTCCTTGCAATTGGTGTAACAATCCAAAAACAGAAAGGAAAACATAGCAGGTTTTCAGAAAATATGACAATATATTCAGTGGAAACACCATAACTGCAGGCATCTTGATTGTTCTATATCAGACGGTGGCATTTTTTCTAACCATCACACAAAATTTCAAGCATGAGAATTGTCAATCAAACTTGATAATCCGGAGCAAAAACTATAACCTATCAACAGAAATTTTACAAAAACACAACAAGGTAACAAAATTACAACTGACATAATTGAGAAAAAAGATTGCAATCCATGTCTGACCTTTCCTCTTTATTTAGAAAGACTAAATAAAATTAATCACCAAATATACAGGGAATAAGAAGGCTTAAGATATAAATAAAAAAAACTAGAACTGAAAAGTATCAACCAATATCAGACACAAACCTTGGCCTGCCGGAGATGTTAGTTGGCACATCTGGAGTGAAATTCTTAAGAACGCCTTCAAACATGGCAGGGCTAAAAGGCCTACCAGTCTCGAGAACACTTGCATCTTTGTTCTTCGAACTTGAACCACTAGGCATGTCAAATTCAGAGACGAACTCTGCAAATGCACTCAATGTTGGAAAGTCAACCTAATCAATTCAAGTTTAAACGAGCAACATATCAGTCAAGTGATTTGTCAGAAAAAGAACCAGGGTTAAGCTAGGTAGCTACTCATTTCTGAGCAATTCTCCTAAAACCACAAGCCAAGGAATTGAACAAACAGATAACAATGAGGAGAAAGAACCTTAGGAACTTTGAGTGTTCTTAATTCCTGAAGAAGCTGAACAAAGGGAGAGCATGATAGAAGGGCCTGCAGGGTTGCATTTAGAAAGCACAGATTTCCTGAATTGATTAGACCACGAGGCAACAAGATTTTAGAAACAGTGACAGGCGCATTTGAAGCCTTCTGAAGTTCCCCCTTAATCTTAGAAACAGATAAATCATCAACACAGCCATTCTGCTCTCTATTCTGCAATTCCAGACTTGAAAATTGATTGGAGAGACCACCTTCGTCTTTGGATAAAGGCAATGAAGTTAAGATAACATTATCAGTTGCCACCACTTTCACACCATTACTATGGGCAGAAACATTAACATAATTATCAGTACATCCATTTTCTGTCAGAGTGGCTGTCGATGCAGGTAAATTATCATCTGCTGCTGTTACAGCCTTAACTTCATTCTGCTTATTAAGTGAACTTAAGGGCTGAGATTTGGTGAGCGCTTTCAAAGAACTTTTCTGTCCGCTTGATTCACCATTAAATTCACCAGAAGATTTTGGAGTAACAAAATTTATAGACCCAAACTGCAATACATTCTTTTCCACAGGCTTTTCTGCCTTCCCAGGTGATTGCTTTAGCAGCAACGACCTGGTCTCATCTTCAGAAAATGACCCAAATACTAGCAGCTGCAGACAAGAAATAACAACAAAAGTCAGCAGGCTTTCAAGCACATGAATGAAAGAGTAAAACCCAAACCAATAAAAACATTAGTATTCAAAATCACATTATAACCTAGCAGTAAATCAGCACGAGTTCGGGCAACCAGATGCTGACACAGAAATGATCATAAAAACTTTACTTCTGCATTATTACTCAACAGATAATTTAGAGCCTAGTGAGATACAACAGCTATTGTCAAAACGGAGTTGCCATCGCCATCACAATAAATTTCCACAATTCATATACATTTTAGTTTTAAACTTGGCAAAAATGAAGGCAAAAACACCCAAAAACTTCGCATTCATCACCAGACCAATAGAAGTTTCATCCAAGCACGAACTAATTCACAGTCACACTACCCAAATTTACAACCTTCCTAACTAAAAAACTCCACAAAACAAGTAAAAATTCATCGAAATAATCCGCCTCAAACGAAAATCATAACGGAAATACAAACTTGTCAAATGTGAAAGAGAAAACCCACCTTAGAATCACTCATTTCGTTTGCAGAACCGAATCAAAAACTCCAGAGACGCCCAACGAAAAGCAGGAATTTTGTGTGCGAGAAGATTGAGAATAAGGAACAAGTATGTGGAAAATGTCAGAACCGGAACCAAGAATTAGGGTTTTGTGAGGCCCTGAAGGAACAGAGGAGAAGAGAAGGACGTCGATTGAAGACATGAAAGGAGAGGGAACTGAGAGATTGGTGAAGGGAGAGAGCATTTACCGAAGAAACCCTCTTCAAGAACCTCCTCAACAAACCCTAACATCGACTGCACAGAGAGAGAGAGAGAGATGATTAGGTTTAGGGGACGGTGTGGAAATAGACCTCTTTGTGTTCGTTTAGGTGAGGACCTGTTGAGCATGGGCATTAGAGCATTTCCAGCGTGGGATGGCTCCCAAGGGCTACTACCTATTAAATCCCCTTCAATGAATAATGAATAGTAAATGTCTTTAATTAACAGTAATTATCTTTTATATTTTCATTTTTAAATTGAATAGTCATGACAATAGACAATACAATATTAGTATTTTTTATTTAATAAAATAATAAAAAAATAATTTTATTTGTAATTTCGGATATAATTTTTAATCGGTCTCGTTACGCCACATGTAATTAAATTAGAGACTACAATCAAACGTATTTGAGAAAATATAAAATTGTAGTCTAAGGTGGAAGATAATGATAAGAAATTTATAGAAAAATTAAATCATTTTTTTAATTTTAATTTTTTTCAGATTTTTTATTAAATTTTTACATTTTTATTAAATTTTTGTTTTTTTTATACATTTTTTATTAATTTTATAACGTGGTTGATGTCAGCCTTGCATCAGCACTCTCAGGTACTCAGGCTGTTGATTCCTGCCTTCCCTCTCCCATGGGCCCGCCCCTAGCCCAATTGTCTGCATGGGCTCGAGCAAGGGAGGCTGCCTATTGGGTGTTTTTGGTCCCCTATCCGCCGGGCTATGCCTTCCGATGGACTTGCTCTTAGGCAAGCGCCTATTTCACCTGTGCATCGAATCACTTTATAATAAGTGCTTGTGTTAGAAGAAAAATGATTTTCACATATTTTCTTTTAGCTTTCAGCACATTTTTGCTCATTTATGTTTATTGAATTTTTTTTTTATTCAATTTATTAGTTAGAAATCGATAGAAGTGTGTAGGAGTAGAATAAAAGTGTGTGAACCACATTTATTGTTAGAAATGTCTTTTTCGTAAACTGCTGAAATCTATATTATTTATTAAGGGACCATTTGATAAGTTTCGTTTTTAATTTTTGTTTTTATTTCTTTTAAAATTAAAAAAAAAATGATAACTATTTTTATTTTTTAATTTAAGAAAATAAAAGAAAAAATAAAAGCTATTTTCTAGATTTTGTAAATTTTGGTTTTCAATTTTAGTTTTTTTTTATTGGACTGTTCTTTGTATATGTGTTTTTTATTTTATTTTAGAGGACCTTTCGTGTTGTTTATGGGTTTCAAAATGAGTATTTATCAAATATAGCCAAATATTAGCCCTTAATTTCAAAAATGTCATTTTTTATAAAAGCTTTCAAATATATCCAAAATATCACTTAAATAGACATAAATAGCCTTAAGCTTTTAAACCTAATAAATTATAAAATCAAAATATCGAAACCCTTTTAGATTAAGAATTCTCACGACAAAACCTAAAAAATGGTGGAAACGTGAGGCATCGACGGTTGGTGGAGACATAGATGGTTAATTTCTTGCATTTTTCCTTGTCTACGTTTTCTTTTTACTGTTGTAGTTTTTTCCTTCGTATTTAATTTTCCCCTGCAACTTGAAGAAACAAAAACATGAGGTTTTATGATGATTGTAACACGGTTTACACTCCATTATATATTTATTTTGAGATTAACATCTGAATAGTCATGAGGTTTGTATATTTTGTGGTTTGCAATACTTGCCTTGAGAGATTTATCGAGTTTTCCTGCAAGGGCCAATAACAAGGTTGTTTTCCCGCAGCCATGGGTACCAAGAAAATCATGTACTACATTTAGAAAATTTAGGGTTTACTTTATGATATATATATATTTATTTATTTATTTTGTGTTTTTTTCTTTTTCTTTTAGTCTACAATTGTCGATTAACTGTACCAATAATTTGGCCAATATTAAATTAATTTTTTCAATATGTATGTCACTTTCTTCTTTGCTTATTGTTTTGCTTATATTTCAGGAAAATGTCTAGTAATATGCAATCTGATGAACTCAGCTCTAACCGATCAGATGTTCACAAGGGTAAAAATATTGTACATGAATTAGACATGGCAAACCTATGCAATTCAGATAAAGAGATAGTTATAGGTCAATTGTACGAGACTACGGAGGATTTAAAAAAAAAAAGTTGGGTACTGATGCTATGAAGAACAATTATGAATTCAAAGTGAAGAGATCAAGCAAAGAAAGATTTGAAGTTGGTTGTGTCGGCGATGAATGCAAGTGGAAACTATGTGCCTCTAAATTACGACAATCATCTTATTTCAAGGTCAGGAAATACATTACTATGCACTCATGCTCATTAGACGTTATCAATTGCCATCATCGACAAGCAAGTAGTTCTCTTATTGGTCAATGCATAAAGTCTAAGTATGAGGGTGTATCACGAGTACATAGACCACGTGACATCATAGAAGATATGCGGAAGGACATAGCTGTGAGTATAAGTTATGTGAAGGCTTGGAGAGCTAAGGAACATGCAATGGAGTTGGTTAGGGGATCACCAGAGGAATCTTACGCGTTACTTCCATCTTATTTTGCTGTGTTAGAAGCCAAAAATCCAGGTACTATAACACATATTGAAAAGCACATATTGAAACTGATGAGAATAATTGTTTTTTGTACTGTTTCATGTCACTTAGACCTTGCATAAGAGGTTTTCGAAGTGTTATTAGGCCAGTAATAGCAGTCAATGGGACGTTTTTAAAGGGTAAATATATTGGCACCCTATTTGTTGCTACATGTATGGACGACAATAAACAAATATACCCTCAAGCATTCGAAGTTGGAGATTCAGAGAATGACGCATCATGGAATTGGTTTTTGACAAAATTACGAGGAGCAATTGGGGAAATTGATGACTTGGTGTTCATTTCTGATAGACATGAAAGCATTTGGAAGGCTCTCCCAACTATTTTTCCCAATGCCCATCATGGTGCATGCATATTTCATGTAAGTCAAAACATCGGGCACAATTTTAAGCATGAGAGAACACACAAACTGTATTTTACAGCTACCAAGGCATACAGAGTTCTTGAATTTCATCGTCTCATGACAGAAATATATAAAATCGACTCTGCGGTGGGTGATTATCTTAATTCGGTTGGATATGAAAAGTGGACTCGTGCGTACTTTGATGGAAAGTGGTACAACATCATGACAACAAATATTGCTAAATGTCTTAATGCAATCACCAAAGATGCTCGAAATCTACCTATCACACGATTTCTTGAGTATTTAAGAATCAATATTCTCCAAAAGTGGTTTTATGAGCGTCGAACCGAGGCAACCAAAATGAATACACATTTGACATATTGGGTTGGTGCGAGAAAATAACAAGCAAAGGATTATCATTCCAAGTATTTTTCTTCATTCACTTAACTAGAATTTATTTTAATTTATCTATTTAATTTTGGCACATTTTGATTTGTTCTCAAGTTTTTGAACTATTTTACTGATTCTTATATCAAATAATCTGTAACTTTATCCATCAGTACCATGTTTAGTAAAGAATAAATATATGTATATTTGCAATGTAAGAAAGTAAAGTTAAAAACTTGGGTTTGACAAAAAAAAAAAAAAGTTAAAACCTACATTAATATAACTTCAACGTAATTTTGTTGTAGTTTTATACCAATTGCTTTTTGTAGTTTTTATACGAATTTTGTTTTTTTGTTGTTGTTGTTTAGTTCTTCTTTTGTTTGAGTTATATATATATATATGTGTGTGTGTGTGTGTGTGTGAATATGTAGGTATCACTCATCACAGCTTACTCATTTCATATATTCGATGGATCTCGTATTGAAGTTGTCAATTTAGAGGAAAAGAGTTGCACATGCCGGCAATTTGATCTTAACCAAATACCTTGCTCACATGCTTGTGCTGCTTGTAGACACCGACAAATTTCATATCATCTTATGTGTTCTCATTATTATACTACAAACTCCTTGGTCATTGCGTATACAGAAGCTATATGGCCAGTTGGTGATTAGATCGATTGGATAGTAACTGATGATATGCGTGAAAGAATTGTCCTACCACCAATTACACGAAGAAGATATGGTAGGCGCAAAGAAAAGAGGATCTCATCATGTGGAGAAGAAAAATCAACTCGAAGGTATTCTAAATGTGGTTCAAATGGCCATTATAAGCAAACTTGTAGGAATCCCATTCAACTTTATACTACTTTGTGGAACCCTTTTAAATTTACAGTTTAATGAATACAATTTTCTTTCTGTCATTTTATTATTTATATTGGTTGTACAAACCTTTAAATTTGAGACAAGTGAAAGTTAATTTATTATCATTTATTCACTCTAGTATATTGCCTTCTTCATCAACTTCTTCATCCATATTCCTAATTATCTTTACCACTGCTTGATGTATTGTCCCATCTTCCCTGTCAACTACTAGATTTTCAAAGGAAAAGTTATTCGGTTACTATTAGCCGAAAGACTAGTATAAGAGAAAACACTATTTTTAGGTTTTTCCGTGAGAATTCATTCATCTAATAGGATTTTGGTTTTTTATTTTTTATTTTTATTTATTTTTTATTTTTTATAATGCAATGATATATTTTATTTTAAATTTATTAGATTAAAAGCTTAAGGGTATTTGTGTAACATCCCACATCGCCTAGGGGAGTGATCCTTAAATGTATATTCTCATCCCTACCTAGCACGAGGCCTTTTGGGAGCTCACTGGCTTCGGGTTCTGTAGGAACTCCGAAGTTAAGCGAGAAGGGGGCTAGAGCAATCTCATGATGGGTGACCCATTGGGAAGTTGTTCGTGAGTTCCCAAAAACAAAACCGTGAGGGAATGGTAAGCCCAAAGCGGACAATATCGTGCTACGGTGGTGGAGCGGGCCCGGGAAGTGATCCGCCCCGAGCTGGGATGTGACAATACGGTACCAGAGCCAATCCCTGGCCAGAAGTGTGCCGACGAGGACGTCGGGCCCCTAAGGGGGTGGATTGTAACATCCCACATCGCCCAGGGGAGTAATCCTTAAATGTATATTCCCATCCCTACCTAGCACGAGGCATTTTGAGAGCTCACTGGCTTCGAGTTCCGTAGGAACTCCGAAGTTAAGCTAGAAGGGGGCTAGAGCAATCCCATGATGGGTGACCCATTGGGAAGTTGCTCGTGAGTTCCCAAAAACAAAACCGTGAGGGAATGGTAATCCTACTGCGGACAATATCGTGCTACGGTGGTGGAGCGGGCCCAGGAAATGATCCGCCCCGGGCCGGGATGTGACAATTTCTGTCTATTTAAGTGATATTTAGATACATTTGAAAGTTTTTATAAAAACATGATATTTTTGAAATTAAAGACTAATATTTGGCTATATTTGATAAATACTCTTTGAAAGAAAGTCCCATTGAATTCATTAAGTCGCGAACTATTGTTGAGTATATTTGAAGCATTACAACAACAAACGCGGATAACAAATAAAATATGGAAAACATATTCTCCATATGAATCTTTTGGTATTTGTTCGTGTTTGTGTGGTGAAATAAAAAAAAGCTATGAAAAAGTATTCAATAAATTAGAGTTTATTACATGCTTGACGTATAGCAAGAGGCTAATTTAGTTTGAATACGAATCTAAATCAAATATTGCATTATAAACCGTTTATATATTGTTATAGTAGATTGATTAAACAAATTTAACGAATAAGGACAAATCTACCACTTTAAAAAGTCTTTTAAAACCTTACTAAGCCTTTATTTTGACATGCTCGACCCTGATATCCTCCCAAACACCAGGGTAGGCACGTGCTGGCCGACACTCGAATGTGACGAATCCATACTAACATGCATGTGTAGAATGAATATGAATAAAATAGTATTACTTTAAATACAATGATTATGCATATGAGGAACGTGTTCAGAGCATACAACTACACTGAGATACTAAAAAGGAAATAATATAAAATTTGAATGAACAAGATGATGGGTCTTACACCGAGAGGACTCAAAGGTGCTGATGCGGGAGTGTCTTAATGTCAGAATTGTACGCCTTGATTCTAAGTCCTGAGGGGGCGCAAAACAAAACATGAGCGGACCAAATTGATATATAAATAATACGAAAACAGTTAATCTTTAACATACTAATCCCCAGGTTTAGAAAACTCGTATAACATAATAAGTAATAAGTTTTACGAAAACCCTAGCATGCCATAATACCTTTCATAAAACATATATCATATATAGTGTGCTAACTAATGGTATCATATATAAGTATCTTCCGGCCGAAGCCAATAAAAGTATCATCGCACAGAACAGTGCCTTACACACACCTGCCCGAAGGCAATATAAGTATCATTGCCTGTAGGTAGAACAATGACCACTAGATAGGCACAAAACATTGAATATAATCTTTCCAGCATAAGTATATATCTCAACGGAGCTTAATAGCTCAAACATTATATCTCAAAACATCTTCATAGTATATAGTCATCCTTCATATATACTACAAAGAGAGTAAAAATCGATAAATCATGGTATGCCAAAATATTCTCGATAAAACATGATAATCAAAAAGCATGAATCCAATTTTCTCATAAATGTTTAATAAAATGTATCCATAAAATCATACTTTCATGTATGCATTTCTGATTGTAAAACCATGCATTTTGGAAGCGGTCTACTCACAGATACTTCACCATCGAAGAGCCACGCAAACTAGCAAATACGGAAACGCCGCTAACAAATGCACCTAAGCACATAAAGGGTCCAATTAATAAAACTTTATTCAAACGATTGAATTTGGGAAAATAGACGCCGGAAATAGGTTCAGGACGTCGAAATTAACTTAAGAGGGGTCCCGAACAAAACCCAAAAAAGTTAACGTTGATCGGTTAACGGTCTACGGTCAGAGTTGACCGGAAGTCAACAGTCAACTGGGTCCAATGGGTTGGGTTGGGTTGGATCCAAATTGATTCGGGCCTTGGGTTTGGGTGGGTTGGGCCTAATGGGTTAAGGGCTTGGGCTGGTTACATGGCCCAAGGGTTGGGTCGGTTGGGGGTTCTAGGTTGGGCAAATGGGTTGAGAACTTGGGCTGGGTTCCAAACTCGGTTTTTGGGCCGAGTACAATTAGGTTTGGGTTTAGGACTGGGCTAGGCTTATTTGGGTTTTGGACTTAGGGCCTGGCAACTGGGTTAGGCTTGGCCCAATTTCCTTTGCAAATCGTCGGAGTCCAAAAGAAGGGAAAGCCGGTTTTCGGCCGGGAAAGTTCTCGAGCTTCGACGAAGCTCAAATCTCAATTAAAAGTCACCACAATATACCAAATTAAAGCCCAAAACCTAAGGAATCAAATTATACCTTCCTCGGGGCCAGGCGTGGCCGAAAAGTATTCGTCGGAAAACTGGGCAAGCATTCCCCCGAGTTATCTTCTGTCCTAAACCAGTCCAAAACACACACACATGTGCAAAATCAAACCACAAAGATGTATGTACAAGATTTAGGGCATTCTCGTGGCAGACCTTGCTTGGAGAGACGAGGAACGCGCCGAAAAAACGATGTGGGTGGTCTTGGTCCTTGTAATTGTAGAGGGAGATGAGGAACGAGGGAGGTCCGAGGGAGAGTTAGCGTGTGTGTGGGTGTGTATATGTGTGTGATGGTCCTCGGGGTAGATAAGGTGTAGCGAGGGGGAAAAAAGAGGGAGAGAGCTGTGAGGGGAGAGATGAGAGTGAAAGGGAGAGAGATCTGAAAGTGAGAGAGAAAGACTTGGGCCCTAGGGAACAAAACCAAAACAGATGGGCCTTACGGGTACACACATTAAGACTCGTAAATAATTTTTAAAATAAAAATATCCCAAACCAAAATGAAATTACAACATTGCCATTTCGTTCTGTAAATTTGGGGACGGGTTGTTACATATTTAATTGCGACCAATTTTATATGATTAATGCTATGGAGACTAAATTTGTCTTGTAAACCAAATGATATATTACTAATAAAAAATAAACACATTTATCAATGATTAAGTAATAATCTAATTATTTAACTTCAATATTATTTAGTTTATAAAATTTTACCTACAAATATACAGCATTACTCATTTTATATTTTTATTTTAAAAGACAACCTGTGTTTCTTGAACTCCCAGTAAAGCTTGTAATGTAAAGACCATCAACGACTCTCACGACCGACAAAAACGACCATGACCAACCACCACCACAACCACCTCCATGCCCCTCTCCGATCAGCCCCACCATCCTCGTCCTCTCAAACCTTCACATCGAAGCTCCTCCTCCTCCTCACTCTCCTCCCCCTCTCTCTCGCTGCCTTAGCTTTCATCCTCCAATGGCGTGGCGGCATCCCCGACCCCACCACCCGCTGGTCCCCTCCTGGTTCCCACCACCTCTTCCCTGGCATGGACGCATCTCCTCTTTCCTCCGCCGTCGTCCATTCCTCGCACTCCGATTGCCTTAGTCTCGGTCGTTCAGCTTCGCCTTCGATTCCCTACTATCAGAATTGGAAGTTTGATACTGTATCCAATTTAAGACCAAAGGTATGATTTTTTCGTTCTTTCATGGATTGGAGGTTGATCTGATTCTGGGTTTTGCTTGTTTTGGATTAGGGTTTAGTGGGTTTTGTTTGTACTGCTGTGTTAGAAATTTTGAAATCTCTGAGTGGTCGTGTGGATCTGTATCTGGATTTTCCTTTTTGTATATTGAAGTTTATGGCTTTGAGGCTGTTTATACATGTACTGTTCACTCCATATTTCAAATTCTTTGCATTTTTGCTCACAAATATATGACGAATCTCCAAATTCAGTTAAACTCGTCTAAGGGGAATTACTGGGGCGGTGAGCAACAATGCTGTCCTCTCATTGATCTCAAATGTTGTGAAATGTGAACTATGTTCATCCTTTTTCTGGCAATATCCAACCCAACCTTGCTTTCCTAATAGACTTGTTAATGGGATACACTAGGCGGTATGCTTCATGCTTGCGAAGAAGTTGTCTTCTGCTACGAATTAAAGTTTGAAACCCGTGGAGTCCCTTCTCTACAGATCTGACATTCTGCACAGCTACAGAGTGTTATGTATGGTCTAGTGTTTATGCATTAGCGGCTTGGTTGTCCAATAGATAAACATAATACAATTGTTTCATCAACAACCTGTGCTTGCAGTGAGAAAATATGATAACACCACCATTTACTTATCAGACTTTATCATCCCGGTATTCAGACTAATTTGTTGGGTAGTGGAACTTGATTGTGTAAGTTACGTATCATTTGAACCTTCCTGTTCTATTGTGTTAAATTTTGGGAAATATGCCCCTTCTAATCCTTTTTAACAAGTGTGATGCTCTGCATATAATGCAATGTCTTGTTTCATTGTTTATAGCACTTAAAATTCTATGTAACCCAATTGTTTGGATGATCGATGATGGTTTGTTATGTAATGAGTGCTGCATACTAATATCAGGACGGTATGCATTTTGGTGGAATGCATTTTTCGTCTCTTATTAAGTTAGAGTTTTGTGCAGATATGTATTACTACAAGTACGTCAGCTGGTTTAGAACAGATTTTGCCGTGGATGTTTTATCACAAGGTTATTGGAGCTGCTACCTTTTTCTTATTTGTGGAAGGAAAGGCTGCATCTCCTGAAGTATCTAAAGTTCTGGAGTCTATTCCTGTGAGTTAAATAATACTTCACTCTGACTGCCTACGTCCTGTTCAGTTGCCTTCTTCTCCCCTTTATTTTTCTTTTCCGTGTTTTTTTTTTTTAATTGTATTTTTTTTAATATTTTACAAATGCATTTTTCCAATGCTTAATATGGTGAAAATTGTCGAGCATAAATTTTGTGGTACTTATCAGGGAGTAAAGGTGATATACAGAACTAAAGAGCTTGAGGAACAACAAGCTAAAAGGTGAGTTGATTCTGCCACTGACACTTGGTGCCTGTCTTGTGCTTACTATAATGTAATCTTCTCGTATTGTTAAGACTTAAGACTCCTGGATATTTTGATTAACATAACCAACATCTCTAAATGCTTGAACATCTTTTATTTGTTTGTCCTTTTCCTGTAGACTGGTAGATACACACACATTTATACATACCAACAATCCAGCTTTGGGACGGTAGCCGGAATGTGGCACCAGGATGATTCAAATGACCCCTCTGGCTATTCAATTTGCGCAATAAAAAAAAGCAAAACACAGTTGTTTAGGGCTTTGGTTAGGGATACTAAGTTCGTGGAGTTGAGAGTTAAAATCTAAAGACTAAGCCCTAAATCGACTCTACACAAAATAATAACCTTGTAGGGAAAATGGATTGAAAACTAGACTAAATAAAAAGAAACACAAAATTAATGTGCTGTTTGAACAGCAAGCACAGTTGTTCAAATGGTGGACATATCAGCTGTGCTGTTGCTTCTGAGAATAATTCTGCATACATTTTTGCTTAAATCACTTGTGTTTTATGTTTCTTGTTCTTTTGTTACCATCAGTCGGATCTGGAATGAGACTTGGCTGTCCAGTTTCTTTTACAAACCTTGCAATTATGAGCTATTTGTGAAGCAATCTCTCAATATGGAGATGGCTATTGTCATGGCAAGGGTATGAAAGATTTTTCTCATGTTACTTGTGCCTATGTTGTTACTTTTACCTTGTGATGAGAGGTTTTCTTAATTTATTAATCTCTTTTGTTGCTTGGGATTTTGTATTGCATATAAAACTATTAGGATGCTGGAATGGACTGGATAATTCATGTTGACACGGATGAGTTACTGCACCCAGCTGGGGCCAAGGAGTATTCTTTGAGGCAGTTGCTGCTTGATGTGCCTGGGAATGTGGATATGGTCATTTTCCCGAACTATGTAAGTGAAATATTCAGTTACTTTTAAGTTGTGTACGTGTAAAGATGATTAAGCATGCTAGGCTTGTTATCTTTGAGTATTGGCGCCCGTTTCCGTCCTTATGCATGTTATTCGGTGATTTAACTAACTGGTTGTTTGTTTTGTGCAGGAGAGCAGTGTTGAACGGGATGATATTAAGGAACCATTTACTGAGGTGAATCTCCTCTGTTGTCCATCATTATTGCTTCTTACTTGCTTCAATAACTTTCATTAGATCTCTGAAGTTCAACAATTACGAGATTGATATTTGCTATTCTATATGGGCACTCAGCTTGGTAAGGTCTTTAACCTGCATACCATAACTTTGAATTTGTGAAGAGTTTGTAACCTTATCCATAGTCTTAGATTTAACATCCTGGGAAACAGCAGTATGTTGTTACCCCGTTGAACTATGCAAGGATATGTTTGTTAGACAGTGACAAGCATATATTCCGAATTTATGGATCAGACCAAACATGTTGGACTAAAATTTTACCAAGATCTGCCTCTTTTCATATCTAGACATAAAACTTGGAAGTTAATGTGTTAGTTCAAATAAGGGCATATTCTTTAAAGACAAGTACGTAAGTGTGGGATTAGAGTGAGTAATATTTATCATACAGATAGTGCTGCATAAAGATTTGGTAGTTACGAGCAGTAGAGTCGTAGACAAGGTCTTTCTGACTTTGTACTTCTAGAATGAGAAATAGTACTTTAAATAAATGTATCCCCGTTGATTCTAGGAATGCTTCACTTCATGTTTATTTTTACATTTCAATTAGCATGCATGTCCTGTCTTTGTCTTATGCCTTGCTCTTGTATCTACACAATCAGGTTTCCATGTTCAAGAGGAATTATGACCATGTACCAAAAGATACATACTTTGGCATGTATAAAGAGTCAGTTCATGGTAACCCAAACTACTTTTTGACTTATGGAAATGGGAAATCAGCTGCTCGAGTCCAAGATCATCTTCGTCCTAACGGTGCACACAGATGGCACAATTATATGAAGACCCCAAAGTACGGTAATTTTATGTTGGAAAGAACAGTGTTTTGGGGTCAACTTATTGGTCATGGTAATCATATGTATCATATTTCCTTCTTAGCGAGATCAAATTTGAAGAGGCTGCTGTTCTGCACTACACATATGCCAAATTTTCAGACTTAACATCTAGACGTGATCGGTGTCGCTGCAAGCCTACAAAGGAAGATGTCAAAAGATGCTTTATGTTGGAGTTTGACAGATCTGTGAGTTCAATTCTTTAGTTAGTTCTTTCTAAACTCTCTAACTACCGGTACAAGATCATCGAGCATATAATGCGATCAGTTAACTTTGTAAAGTTACCGAGTTGGTCCATGCAATAGAGTTCTTGAAAATTTAAATATATATCTATTGGTAGAGCGGTTACTTGGAAATCTAAAAGGGAATATAGTTTTTCCAACTCCAAGCATAACTTAAAGTGCTCCATATCGGGCAAAGTGGTCTTCTGAAACCATTTTGCAGATTTGGCTAAGATTCTACGAGATTTGTAATAGAACAGTGGACTTGTCTTTTCCCTTATATTTCCTCTTTCTTTTGGTGTAATAGCTGCCAGCTCTTGAGCTTGCTTTTTCGTTTGCATTTCATCGTGCTAACTCTTTCATATACTAACAACATGTAGCATTGCAGGCTTTCATAATTGCATCAACTGCAACCAAGGAGGAAATGCAGAAGTGGTAAGATTTTCTTTACAAGTTATTACATTTATCTTGATCCTCCTTTAACTTTAAAATTTGAAGTATGGTGAAACCTTCTTTTTAATCCTTTATTGTGAATTAAAGTCTGCGCTTGGCTTTCGTTCTAGGTACCATGAACACATTGTGTGGGATGACAAAGACATAAGGATCAAACTTTTGAGAAAGGGAATTTTGACTCGGATATACGCTCCCATGGTAAGCCGATCAACTCAAACTTAAATTTTTTGTAGCTGATCAACTCATTTAAATAATGTAATTAACAAATGATTTTCGTGAAAGTATTGACAAAACCTCAAAACCTAAATTGAATCGTTTTTTACCTGCTCATTCTGTATCGTTTTAAAGCTTTCACTCACTGTACATTTCAGGCCATAATAAAAGGACTAAGGGAGTCGGGCGTCTTCAGCTCCGTTATTGCATCTGCCCCAACAACTCTCTCAAAAGAAAAGTTTTTGTTGACCATTAATGGTAGTAACTCCTCGAGAGCTGCTGCCTCCGAATCCCACCCGTCATTGAGGAAGATTGGTAGAAGCAGAGAGAGTAAGGCTACTGCCAGGAAGGCCTTGGATATTGAAACTGCTGAATTTCAAGAAGTGGCTGTTCCACCGTTGTCCCCTCCGGGAATGGACGATAACCAGGCCAGTGTGGAAGTGTAAAATAAGGTCCTTTATCATGATTGAATCATTAAAATACATTACGGAGTAGGTTCTACAAAAACGTGTATCATTAGTTGTGTAAAAAAAAAACTGTTCCACGGATCCGCCCCTATATTCATGCATTATGAGTGTAATCTATTCTTTTCAATTTTGTATAGTGAATGTAACATTTAAATTGAGAATTTGAGATTCACATGTGATATTTTTAACGCTTGGCTCCTTTGGTCGGCAAAATACTTTGAATTCGAGCACAAATGCGATTAGATTCCTTTTTCTTTCTTGCATACAAAGAGGAACGCTTGCCTACTTTAAAATACCTTGTGGTCAATTCACAAAATTGTGTTATATGATGGAAAATATTCATATTATAAATCACTTTATAAATATCATTTCATAAAAAATTAGTTAAAAATAAAATCATTTAGTCAATCAACGGTAACAAATAGATGAATGATTTGTAATGCGTTTATTGAATTTGACTGATTCGTAATGCGTTTACTGAATTTGACTATTTGTTTTTTTACAGTATAATGACTAAACGATTATATATATACATATATTTTTTCATAAAGATGTTTTTTAGTAAATGATTTATAATATGAATGATTTTGATCATAAACACAGTTTTTAGTAAATCAATAACAAGGTACTCCCATTCCATACAAATAAGAAGTGAGTTTTATCTATGCTATTATTAAGAGAACCTTTCTTGTCAACTTTTTGCCACTTTTTTTTTCTTTCTATTTTACCCTCACTTTTGATACACAATATTTACATAAGATAAAAAATATGCACTTATTAAGAGAAATTGTCCCACCATCATTTTTTCATACAGGTAAATGAAATCATGATGTTTTTTGGATAGTTTGAATGAACTGAAGCAGTTGTGCTTGAGGAGAACGTAGTAGGAGGTAGACGGTTGAAGAAGCTTTAATTTTGTCAATCATATCTCTATTTTTCCTATTTTACCCTCAATTTTTGACAAAATGACAATCATATATTTATTTTTCCTATGACAAAAAAATATGCCCTTATTCAGATAAACTGTCTCAATATCATTGTGTCATACTCATTTTTCAAATTTTAAAAACGAATCACACTCTTTAATAAAAAAATTAAAAAGATGAAATTATTCACACACTGTGCTCATCTTCTAGTTTCTAATTAAAAGAGGCGATGTTAACGTAACCTGCCGTTCTTTTATAAAAAGCAAAATGATAACATTATCTGCTCCGAGCGGAAGAGCTAAGCTGCTGCCATGGCAAAGCTTCTCATCTCCAACACAGCCTCACTCGTTCTCTCTCCTCCACCACCCGCCCCACCATCACGTGCTTCATTCATCCCTCCGCGCGTGCCCATCTCGCGGGCGTCACGGTATCCCGGCCGGCAAACCAGAGGCCTAGCGGTGGTGACACGTGCGGGGCCCACCACGAGCCAGTACGTGTTCGCATTCGTTTTGCCGCTCTCTCTGATCGCCGTCACCGTTTTCACCTCCATCAGAGTCGCCGATAAGCTCGACAGAGACTTCCTTGAAGAGGTTTGTCGAATTTCTGCAACTCCCTTCTTTGATATGCATGCGGTTTAATGCTTCCGAATATTTGAATACCTGTGACCGCATTCATATAGCATATGAATTAAACTCGGAAGAGCTAAAAGTGTTTCCTGACAATTAAAAACGCTTTTGAATATGTTTTGGAAGCAAAAGCGCTAGGGTTTTTAACAAAAAATTCAATATGTTTATAGTAACACGCTTTTTGCAGAAACGCTTACGAGCATAAGTGCTTTCCTACCGAAGCAATCGCAAATGAGCTCCGCCTTTTTCTTTGTTACGAGTTTTTCCAGTTTCTAATCTCTCTTTTAAAGTAGTGTGCTTTAATCGTAGCAGAGCAATGTCTCTCGTGCGTGCAAATGTTGTGTAGTAGTTTTCTCGTTGTGTTTAACGGTTAATGAAGTACTTTGTCACCACGATTAACTCGTGATTTCGGGTGCAGCTTCCATGTTCTTAAGAGATTTATGCGTAATGCAACTCTGATGGTGCAGTTTCGAGTAATCGAAAACTCATCGTTGGAACCCTAGTTGAATAGCAGGGGCAGGAAAGTGAGCATTTTGTGAGCGCTGCTAAAAAAAGCATTGTTTCAGAGTCTTTTTCTTGGTGATGTTCATAAGCTACTGGGTTTTGTTTCTGTTGATGTTTTCTTTAGTAGTCATAGTGTTTGTGTTCTTGATGCAGATGGCAATTAACCAAGCGATCAGGGAAACGGATGAGGATGGCGAAGCTGACAGTTCGATAGAAGAAAAGCCTGCACTTCCCCGTACCCGCAACCGGCCCAAAAGGGAAGTCTAGGCTTCGGTTTCTTGCTCGTTAAGGTTTAGTTTTGTGCTTAGATCAGCCTGCGGCCGTGCATATGAATCTGTCAATGTACCGGAAAGAAAGAGATCGAGGAACTGTTAACATTTTTATGACAATTTTGTATGTCAAATGGATGTTAACATTAGAATGTTGTGCCAAGCGCCCCTCGAGAATAAGAGGGAACGGCGAGCTTGACGGTTTAATTCCGGTGAATGTATGCGTTGTGTATTTTGTATGTAGAAAAAGAAATATGGAATGAACATACCTCATTTGTGCAACAGGCAAAGAATATTAAGGGGTTGTGGAAAAAATAACTGTTTCATATTCACGTAAGACGGTTTACTAACATAGGCGTTGGTCTAGAGGTACTTCTCTTCTCGGTATTAGAGGACAGCCCTAATACAAATCAACGCATTTAAACCTCACATGTCAAAACTCAAAGGTTTCTTTGCGTATTGCGAGAGGGCTTCTCCTCCAGATGAAGGTGAACATTATAGCAGTCTCACAATTTCTCTCGACAGATTATGAACGTTATATATCTGGAATCTTCGACCGATCATTGAAGAATTCAGAGTACCTCAATTCCTGCAATCTGGAACTGCTTCTCTTCTTTGCCATCCAATTTCCGTGATATTGGAATTTGGAGCTTGCCTTGAGAGAAACATATATCCATATCATCAGGGAATACACTCACATTGAATTTTAATTTGCGACGTCTTAGTACCAGAACAGTTGTTTATCTCCCACTAGGAAAATATACTTCCATTCAAGCAACGACCAAACTGAACGACCAGCAAACCAACATAGAGAGTCCCTACCAGGGTCTCTGAGCCAAATTGTACACTGAACCTCCAAAACACATTGAGACCACGGGCGATAAAGTTGCAGAGAAACAAAGAAAGCAGGCTACCCACGTTCAGCAGAATCATAGTGGCCAAAAGACACTTTCCAAGCAACCCAAATCACAAGCTGCCAAACCAAAAGTTTTAGTTTCAATAAGAGTTCACTAGCCTCTCCTACTATTTAGCTGTATGCATTTCTACAAACTTGTAGCTGAAGTAGGCTAAAAAAAACACATCATTTTGTTTCCAGGTTGCATAATAATTTGAGTCCTAGACTTCCAGATAAAAAGAATGGTAACAATAATATGATTGAGTTTAGGTTTAATCTCCAATTTCCCAAAAGATGCCAACTAAACAAGCAAAAATCAGCTAACTAAAGATGAAGAACTAAAAGAAGAACAAGCAAGAATCAGCTAACCAAAGCAAAGCAACGGAAAATAAACCGTAACATTATTGGAAGCAACGGTTTAAACTTTAAAACAAGGCTTTACAGTACAAAACTAACCTGTTGGAATATTCATGAGACACCCAAAAAGCGAACATCATTGGCAATGCCAGCTAATAAGATGCCTCACAACCCGAAGATGTGTGCCTCCTCCATAGATGCATCTTAAATGGAGTGTTCTCACCACTTGATACAATTTCATGCATTATAAGCGAATTGCAACAGAAGGAAAGTCCGAAGTAACCAATGAATTCCGTACCTGCCTTTATAGTTTCATCACAACAGCAGCTTACAACCCTTTGCTTTCAATTTGTTTTCTAATCCAAAAAACTTCAAACCAGACACCACCAGATCTGCCGTCTTCTTCTTCATGTGTTCAATTAATACTTCATCATACACAATCATGTTGGCTTCTGTTAAAATTTTGTGCTCTTTCAAATTTGAAAATATTTTTCTTGCCTCCTCTATTGTGCCATGCTTACACATGCCAGAGATTATAGCAGAGTATACAACATCATCTGGAGGACAACCCTGCTGTATCATCTCATTTAGCACCTCAACCACCTTCTCAGCATTATTTGATTTACATGCATGGAGAATGGTAAGAGAATACTTGAATTCCAAGGGTCCACTTGTCACGCTGGCTAAGCAGTCACGAAGTAACAGCATAACGGCGTCAATCTCTCCAATTTTACAAAGCCCTCTAGCAAGCGAACCGTAGGCAGCAATCAAAGGAACACAAGACATCTCAATTATTTTATTATAACAGGCACAAGCTTCATGGATGTCCCCATCTTCAACAAAACACATTATGGCAATGCTGTAAGTAGAAGAGTCGGGCTGCAAACCCACATCCTTCGTTTCATTAAAGAGAGACAATGCTTTTTTCACTTTCCCAGATTTGTGGAGGGCCTCCATAAAGATATTGTAGATTCCTAAACTATAATAACCTTTGACTTTTAACTCTTCAAACACTTCCAAACCCATTGTTACTCTGTCCTCCTTTCCTACAATAAAGGAGAAGAATTTCGAAAGATCGTCAATGACAGGAAAACCACATTTCTCCATCTGTGCAAGCATCTCGCAGAACTTATCCACTTTACTTGTCTCAGCATAGAACACCAAAATGGGATTCACCGTAGCGAAATCTGGCTGAAGACCCTCTTGAACAGTAACTCGGAAAATTTTATAAGCCTTATCAACCCGCTTCACATTACATAAACCCTCGATAAGAGAATTATATATCCCCAAGTCTGGCCTATAGCCCGAGTCCACCAAATCCTTCAACAAATCACAAGCCACCCCAACCTTCCTGTCCGCCACAAACCCCTCAATCAACACCCCGTATATCGCTCTATCAATCAAGAAACCCTTCGCCTTCATCTCCCTAAACAATTCGTACCCTTTCTCCACCCTGCCACCCTTACACAACCCTGTAACCAGAGTTGCATATGCCATAGCATCAGCCTCAACCCTATCTGGCTTCATTTCCTCCCAAACCCTCAAACACCCATCTAAGTTCCCCTCTGAAAGCAAAACCTTAATCATTGCCGTGTATGCAAACACGTCCGGTTTACACAAATTCGCCCTCATTCTCTCCAAAAGCTGCAACATTTCATCAATTCTTCCCATTTTACACATACCCTTTATCAAGATCATGAAAGTAACACTCTCCTCCACCAATCCATCATCACGAAAGTCATCGTAAACCGATAAGGCCAAATCCAAATAACCCGTTTTCGCCAACGCATCCATGATCCTATTGTACAAGAAAACCCTGGGTTTAACCCCAAATTTCTTCATTTTTTCATACACATAATAAACCCTGAGACCTCTATTGGCATCAGAGTGCATTCTGATGAGAATCTCAAACTGTTTCTCGCTCGGCGGTTTGCCCTGCGAGTCCATCAGCTCGGGGACTTGGTCCGCCGACCGGAACCGGTTGGACCGGTTCAGACAATAAGCCAAGGCATTGTACGAAGCATAAGTGTGCTTGAAACCCTTTTGCTTACCTGCCCAGTGGAAGAACTTGGAGGCCGAAACGGGGTCATTCTGGACCTTGAGCACCTCGGCGACGAGGTCCGGCGTGACCCGGCGGAGCTTCCGGAGCTCCGAGACGACTGGCGGGCCCCAGTGGTTCCGGTTCTTGCGGAAAGCATCGAGTATGAAGCGGGCGATGGGGGAGAGGAACGAGAGGAGGGTCGTGTCGTCGGGGTTGGGCAATGAAGTGGACGGCGAGGTTTGGGGCAGGTGTGGGTCCCACTTGGAGAGATCGAAGGGCTGGGATTGAGTTACGGTGGTGGGGTATTTGCGGCTCGGCTGAGAGACACGGTCGGAGAAGAGGCCGCCGCGGACGGTGGGGCGGTTCTGTGTGGGCTTGCGGTGGCCGTGGAAGATCTGGAATTTAGGGGGTGGGGACTGAGGTGGCATTTTAAAATTTGTTGCTGCCCCTTTCTCTCTAATTCTTTTCGTTTGATAATGTAGTGACAAAATGGCCACCGGCTGTTCCCTTTTAAATAAAATAAAAAATAAAAAATGATTATTATCATCACTGCAGAGCGTCGTCTTCTTCTCTGAGCTCTCTCTCACTCTCTCTTTGCTCAGTTGTCTGCAGTGCGCAGAGTGTCCTCTCTCCTTTGTTGGCCGTCGTCCCTCACGCTCGTAGCTAATGACACACACTGAAAGAGGTGAGCTACTTTCTTTTCTATTTGGTGATTTAGGGGTTTTGTAATTTTCTAATTTTCCTGCTAATTTAGGGTTTACGAACCATAAATTTGGTCACAGATTATTTGTATATACTTGTGCAGTCGATGATTTTTGGATATGTATATTTCTTGAAGAATCTTGGACGCATATCGAACCGGAAATGGACGCATTGTTGTAATAGGGAAAAAAAGTAATGTTGAATTGCTTGATTATTGTGAAACAATACCGAAATGCCCGGATTATCGTAAAAGGGACAACTGTCTTGATGTTCTTGCAAGTAGCAAATAATCCTTCTAAACTGCTAGATTGTAATTCTTCACTTTAAAAGTAATAAAAGTTCATACATTTTCGTTGTTTGTTTTTTGTTTTTTGTTTCTGTTTTCGTTTGGATTTTAGAAAGCGTAAGTGAAATTAGGGGCGAAAGTGATTGTTTTGGATGTAGTCGTTCAGAGTCTTGAGAAATTAAATTGTTCTAATTCTGTTCTCATTTGTGTACTTTGTAGATTTTAAGTGCCATGAGAAATGAAATGCTTTCGGGTTGCTACCTGATCACATTATACTGTTCTCCCTCTGTCATCACATTTTCAGCCCAATTACTAAAACTCCTGTGAATATGGCTGCTGCTGCGCTGGTGGTACCATCATACATCCCTTTCCCCTTAGACCGCTCTGGTCCCCATAGCTCTAAGCTCACCTTTTTCTTCTCTACCAAACCCCTACCAAGGTTCCACTATCATAGGCCTCTCACATTCTCTTGTGGCCTCAACCTCACTCCACATTTGCCAGTGCCAGAGCCTCCCACCTCCGCTGTGTCTCAAACCTTGGTTCGATTTGCTGCCTCCACTGCAGTCTTTGTTGGGGTTGGGCTTTGCTGTTGGGCCAGTTCGGCTCATTGTCGGCCTCTTCCTCTCGGCAAGCCTCAAGTGGTTCTAGAGGAGGAGCACACAGCTCAAGGTAATTTCTCAAATCAGTTGAGTTTAGCATTTTTTTATCAATAAGGCAGGTTTGTTTCGCATAACTGTAGTTTTTGAAATTGTACATTTGATGAGCACAGCCAAAGATGATGGAAATGTAGCTAAATCTAAAAGTTTGGAAAAATTGGAAGATAACAAGTTGGAAGCAGCATTTGCAGCTTGGAAGTCTAAGACTTATGCTTTGACAGTCCCTTTGAGACTTGCTGCTCTCCGCGGCTCTGTGCCTCCTTCATGGGTTAAGGTATGAGGTGCTTTTTGTTTTCTGTATTTCGTCATATGACATCAGATTTGGTAGTCAGTTTGGTAGGTAGCTGGGATTACAAGTGTTGGATTATTTTATTCTTTTAGAGTGAGTAACTTAATTTATTTCCTTTTGACAATGTAGGATTTTATGCAATCTCAAGGAAAAAGATCAAAGGTTCACATGAAGTCGCATGCAAGCCTTGAGGGCATCTTTTCTGATCTATCAATGGCCTTTAGCAAAGGCAAAGTTGGGCCTTCATCTGTTGTCGCAGCTGACCTCGTTAGTGTTGGGGACTCTTGGCTCAGTTATGCCATTAGCAAGGCTGTGATTGAGCCCATACAAGGGGTAGAAGACCAGGACTGGTTTAAAGGCTTGAGTGACCGATGGAAAGTAAGAAAACAACTGCTCTTTTCATGTCCTCTTGATTCTCGATTCTGAAAAAATTGTGTTCCCTTGGCTCCCTGTATTATACATGAGTAATGCCTTGCTATGCTCATTTGCTGGCCGTGCCATTTAAGGTTGATGTTGTGAAAACTGTAAAAAGGTCATAGGTCAATTGAAATACAAAGCTTGTGTTCATGACCACAAATCAGAGGACTAAGAAAAATGTATTACAGTATTACTAACTCCATGTGATGGAATATATCATTAGCTTTACCATAAATATTAAATATGTATGAAGAGGGTAGGCCCCGAAAACTACAGATATATATCTTCTGTTGCAGTAATTTCTAGGAAGAGATTTAACTTTTCTTTTTGCTGTTTTGATCACTGGGGCTATCTGTCCTGAATTAATTGTTACAATGCATTTCTAAGATATATGTTGTGTAACCAGAAACTCAGGAATCAACTAGAATATACTGAAGGGGGTAATAGACATGTAGATAACATGTGAAGGGAAAACCTGCTTAGATGTTTCACCGGGCATGCCAGACACTGGAATCAGTATTATTATCTTGTGTGGTTTTCCTAGTATGCTTGGATATTGGTTTTGAGTTTTATTGTGCATGTTTCCTTATGTAATTTATGCATTCTCTTGCATTTGGAGTACTGTTTCCATTCTTTCGAACTGGCAATGCCTTTTTGTTCCCTCAGAAATCAGTTATGGTGTTTTACTTTTACTAAAAATGACTCAGGTATATCTCCGCAGGAACTCTGAGGGGGGAATTGACGCTAAGGGTAAAGTATGGGCTGCGCCATATCGCTGGGGCTGTGTGGTGATAGCATACAAAAAAAGTAAATTTCGAAAGCATAAGTTGGCTCCTGTAGAGGTATACATGTCCCCGAACTGTTTATTATCCGCTAATTCTTTTTAATTAAACTCTTTTTTTATATCAGTACTCTTTTCCTCAAAGTATAACATTTGATTGATAAACACAATATTCTATGAAGTGGGAAATTTATGAAAAGAAGTTTGAAAAATGATTTGAGGGGTAAATTTGCTAGCTGAAACATATGTTAAAATTCATACTCACTGGCTTTCATTTGAATCTGGCACATTTTGAATTTTTTAAAATATTATCTTATACAACATTTCAAGAGTTGTAAAACCACCATCGCAGGACTGGGCAGATTTATGGCGACCTGAACTTGCAGGGAAGATTTCTATGGTTTATTCTCCTAGAGAGGTTATTGGTGCAGTATTGAAGTATATGGGAGCATCATACAACACGAAACACATCCATTCGCAAGTTGACGGTGGGAGAGATGCTGCCAGGCAAAATCTGGCTTTACTTGTAAAGCAGGTATTGAGAGAAAAGATCTAACGTCTTTGTTTTGGGTGAGGGTGTACTTGATAAACTAGTGGAAAGGTAGATTGCTCCCAAATCTGGAGCTAAATTTAGGGAATGGACCTCAGTTTTGGAACTACGACTTAAAATTATTCTACTTATTTAGGGTATTTCTAGCCGTGGCTTGCGCAGTTCGGATGTCTTTTGTGATGAACATGTTTCATGATTATTTGAAAAAGAATCGTGACATGCTCATTGGCTTTCTGTAGGTCCGACTATTTGACAGTGTACATTATTTAAAAGCATTTGGGGTTGGAGATGTGTGGGTGGCTGTTGGGTGGAGCAGTGATGTTCTTCCTGTTGCCAAACGCATGTCTGATGTTGCAGTAATTGTTCCAAAATCTGGAGCTAGTATATGGGCGGATTTATGGGTACATCCTCCATCATGCTCTCTTAGACATTTACGTTATCCTCTATATTGTATCTTCTCCTATATGTCAATTTATATTTTTTGTTCTTTTTCTAGGCAATCCCTGCCGCCAGTCGGCTTGAAACAAATCGAATTGGGGGGCGAGTTAGAGGGCCGTCTCCACTCATCCATCAATGGATGGAGTTCTGCTTGCAAACTGCTAGAACACTCCCTTTTAAGCAGGAGGTAATCCCAGGAGCTTCCCCTTCTGTGCTTGATAGTGCTCAGCCTGAAGATTTGAAAGAGCTCAAGGGTAAGCCGAAACTGGACACAAACCTCGTGGCAGGAGTACCGCCACCTGAGATTTTGGAAAGGTGTGAGTTTTTGGAGCCCTTAACTGAATCTACGCTATCAGAATATCAATGGTTGATTGCTAGTATGCACAAACCTAGAGATGGTTTGATCACTAGTACGCGTGATTATATGTCATCCTTGATCCAAAATTTTAGAATGAAGCTGCAATCGAAGCCAACATAATCCTGAATTACAACAGGAGCCTAAACCAAGTCCAAAGTTGTCTGATGAGAAATAATTCATTTGTTTATATCCAATGTTGTACTCGTACATCATCGGAACATAAGTTCGTTGAGACATGGAATGTTCAGCGGAATTGTACAAATATTATCGATGAGCTACTTGTATAATACGGTGGATAAGTTTACTGTCTCGTTTTTTTTTCTGTTGTTTTCAAGTTTTTGAAAGTAAGATAGGTTGTCTTTGAGCTTCTAATTTCTATGTTACCAGGATCCCCTAACGTATGATTTTGCTCTCTTTGAAAGCCAGAACATGTGGTATCCATTTACGCATCAGGACTCTAAGCGGATACCATATGTTCGGATACCACCTGCGTGATGCTGTAAGCGGAAAGCTGCTTTTGAACAAAGCAACACCATATGTTCGGTTACCACTTGCGTGATGCTATAAGCAGAAAGCTGCTTTTGGACAAAGCAGAAAACTTAACGGGCATTCGTAAGCAGAAAATCAAACACGCCAATATCCAATCAAGGAATTTATTATAACCTTGCCAGTCAATTTAGTATTAGACATTACAGAACCGAGCGCAATGGCATTCTAGAATCCATACAACCGAACTCACTTAGTGAAAAAAAGCTTTGTTGTTGTTGCCAGTCAATTTATCATTGTGAGCTTATCCAGTAAACATTATATGTATCTCACTTCTTTCCGGGAAAGCATCTGCAGGACAACGCTCTGCTATTAATACATTCGAGTAATTGTCGAGTAATTGTGCAATGATACATGCTGCAAAAGTTGCCTGTATTTATCAAATGTCCACTACCCTGAATGTTAGTCACATTCCCAATGATTTGTATGATTATCTAGGACCGTGTTATGTTCATCGGGAGGAACAAAATCTGAATATTTTGCCTTTCCCTTCTCTCTCGTCAGGAGCAAAGTATTCACGATCCACCTCCTTAATGAGTGCACAATCGATATTGGGGCTCCAATCTATTGTATCAATATATATATGGATCAGGCAGAGAGGCGTCAAGCGAAGGCCATTGATGTCTGCCGGCCAAAAGCGTTTTTTGGAAATGCCTCTTCAGCAGCCGAGTCATTCCAATTGAGTACCATACTACTTCCATACAGATAATTCTTGGCATCTACTACCTTCCACCACGGTATACACCCGACCAACGTGCAGTTGTGCTTTTCCCAATAAGGTATACCATCCTGCCAACTCCCTATGAATGAAAAAAAAAAAAAAAAAAAAAAAACACAAAACTCGAAAGATTTGAGTAATATCCAACACCGTTGCTGCCAGAATGACTCTTTCAAATGATACAGAATTAAATCCGCACGTGTCTTGTACAACATAAAAAACAAGCCACATAACCACCCAGTATTAAAACGAATGGGAAAACACAAGTAGAGAACCCACATCCCTAACAAGTAATACTTAGAACTAATACTATGATGCATCAGAGAAGAAACATCTCTATGAACAATTTCCATAGTCTATGAAATTATGATAGAAACCTTACAATCAGGTTCTAAAAGACGCTAGCCGGTAGTCAGAAGGCGGGCGCCTATGCGGATTAGTAGGATTTAAGTAAATCTGTTATATTTCGTGTAAATAAGGGTTTGCTTATAATTAAAATATATATTTTTTCATCATAAACTACTAAATAGAATGACAATATATTATGAAATATTGGAACATAATGAAAACATAGGGACCAAAGATATAATGTGTGTTCATTTGAGTATGCAACCAGTATCTTACAATTTATTGAAAAAAAATAAAATGCAAAATTAAAGTTATATATTGTCTACCTAATTGAGTCGCAACCTAGGCGGTCTAGGCGGGCATCTTAGCAGTTTTAGACGCCCTTTCTTAATTTTCAAACGTCTAGGTATTAATCGGGGCAGTGGTCAGCTAGGTGGCACTAGCCGGAGATTTTTAGAACAGTAATTATAATGCACACGCCGGAATTAGTTATGTTACACACGGCTTCTTCTTTACGCATACTGAAGATAGCAAAGATCTAAAAATGCAATAGCCGCCTTTCGAAACAGCACATAACACACTACTACTTAGAAGCCCAGCTAAATTTAGAATATAATCTTCAATCTATATCCAATTATCGGTCTTTAATACGAAACGAGTGTCTTATAACAAGTGCTTTCTAGCATTGCTCTCCAGAATATTGTCAAACTCACCTTCCATTTCCAATAATTTTCTCAGTTGAACAAATAAACAATCCGAAACATCAAAGTTCTTTTAAGTCGATATTTTATCGGGAACCAAGCATAAATCACTGTTACATTACTGGAAAGAAAGAAAGAAAAGGCAAAAATTGAAATGATAAACCCACCAAGAAAGACCCACAAAACCAACAATTTACGAAGAATCCAATTCAAATTTAATGATGATATACACAAGAAACAAAGGAAATTAGAAGACTTACCAGAAGGGGGAGGAGGTTGAGGGTGAAATGGGCAGAGGCAATGCGTCCGGAAGCTTTTCCTGTCGGCAGAATCTACGGCGGGGACTATGAATCCACTTGCCCATTTGCCAATTCCGGCAACACATTGACTGACATGCAGAGAAATTGGATTCAAATCAAGAAAATCAAAGCTTTCGGAACTGCTATTGCAGATTCTTCGCTATGTTGCAGAAAGAGAGAAGATTTTACAGTTGAGAACTTTTCGGTTCAGAGGTAGGATAATGGGCTTCAGTTGGGAAGGTGGTACGCTGTAAATCTGGCAGGAGGCGACCGAGGAGGTTTTGACAGGCCCATGTTTTTGGGTGAACGGAGTCCACTGGGTGATGAGCAACTTTTAGGCCCAGTTCAAATCTGAAGTTTACTTTTAAATTTGAGCTGACAATTATTGTTTGGTGCGCACTAATCAGAGGTGGGTGTACCCCACTAACACGAACGCTCAGAACGTGCTTAATGTGATCTATGTATGATGTGGTTATGAACCTCTCACTTCCTTGACTTAATTCTTCATACAATTAATCATTTTAATGTCTAGCTTAGTTATAAGCTTATATTGACCATATGTCTTAGGATAATGTTAGAGAGACCAAATTTTAAACCAAATTTACAAATCAAATGATGTGTCACTAATAAGAAATAAGCACGTTAATCAATATTTAAGTAATAATCTAATAATCTATATCCACATCATTTGTTTGCAAATTTAGTTTAAAAATTTGATCTTCCTAACATTATCCGTCTGATCTTATGTCTGAAATTCAAACATAAAGTATTGAAATCTTTATGCAAAATCAGAAATTTTTCATCGAGTGAGCTAGTCAAAAAGTGAAATAAATATAAAATGAATTTGAATTTGACAGTATCAGATGGTGAATCACTTAACCCAATCATGTTAGACAAGTAAAGGAAGTTGGTTTGTAATTCAAAAAGTGCGGAACATTAGTTTATCCACAAAGCAATAATATAGTGTTGAATTTAAATTACATTTTGGCGTCTCTGCTAATTAGTAGCAAAAGTTATCATGTATTTGATGTCTTTAACTTGTAAGAGATGATCACGCACTTTGGAACCGTTGAAAGTCAAATTCACAGAGAGGTTAAGAGAATGCACAGAATACATTCATGTGCTGGAAGATCAAGACTTTCGAAGCCGTATACGAATTAATAATTCAACCTTTTTAGACAGCATGCACTACAATTTCATGCTTCAGAGGAATTATAATTAGATTGTCTACCATCATTCATGAATACACACACACAAATATATTTATGGGATAGGATCAAGGGACAAATGATTTTACAAATATTTTTACACTCCTTGTTACTCTTTAGATCTACTTGAATCCAATGATCCTGAATAAAACTAATATGACTCATCTAAACTACTAAATGATGTGGAGTTGATGACATGGAAATAAAAAGACATTAATCAATTAAAAAATTTTAAGGAAAAATTATTAGGTTATGGAAACTTAAACACTTTGGAGCCTCCATCTTCATCTAACTCCCTATGCCATTGTTAATTAAGATGACAAGAACTCAATCATGGATATATCAATCTCGCTCCTTACAACCTAACTGACTTTTTCACTTTCTTCTTCTTGTTCTCTCCCCTCTCTCGAATCCTACAGTATCAATACTATATTTTCATGGGTTGCCTGTAAATGATGGGAAGGTATATTTATTTTTGTTAACTCTCGCCCTGTTAAATTTTTATTTTTGTTTATTTATTTTTATTTTTTTCTGTTTGGTTCAATCACTGAAGATCCCCTGGTTTCTTAGCCCAGAATTTGAATATGGATATAGTCGGGGAAACAAAATTGAATCTTCCTAGAAAGGGATGAGGTTTTAACCCTAAAACTGATTTACATCAAATTTCTTAAGTATGTCCTTGATTGACAAGAAAGCTTTCTATTGGCTGGTTATTGCATAATATAAACAAAAGAACTAATCAAAATCTCTTTCGTTGTCCTTCTTTATTTTGGACTCAGCAACAGTTTTTATGCACAACACAATGGCATGAAGGAAGATGGTGTTTGCCAAGGAAGATAAATGGTTTAGGTGCAACAGGACTCTTTTCAAAATATTTTGAATTTTTAGTAGAGGTTTATGTTAATTTATTCTAAGTCATCGCCTCATCACCTACTAAATTATAACAATAATCTTAACTTTTAGGGTAAATCTCTGTTTACTAACCTTATGTTTCGTAGTTTTCAACATTTAGTACATCAAGTTTTTTTGGTCCTAGAGACATACCTAAAGTGTAAATTTTGGGACAGTCTCATACATCCGTTAGTCAAACTGTTAAGTCTGCTGTTAACTAATGACGTGGTGCCTATATGGACAATGATTGGGCGCTACGTATCATTAAGGGGTCCACGTGGATATTAAAAAATTACAAAAAAAAAATAAAACAAAAAATTTAAATTTAAAAAAACTAAAAACCAAATCTAAACCTAAAAAATTTAAAGTTGCCGCCGCCTTTGCACTCAACCTTCTTCCTCTCTCTGTTTCTTCTACTCTATCCAACACAGAAAGCCATCAGCTGCACGGCCTAACCTAACCCACTTGTTCCTCCCAGTCCACTGAGACCACCCAAGCCGCTACCTAAGCTACCAAAATCGAGTAAGCCATCATCCTTTGGAAAACTGCTTTGCTTCGCTCATTGAAAAAGGACCTTCATTTTCAGTTTGCATTTGTGGGTTGTTTTGGGAATTGCGTTGGAGCCATCATTGTTCTCGTTTTCTTCCTCATTTCGCTTTGGTTCACTTCCCGCTGCAATAGCAACAACTCCTTGAAAGCCAAGACCTTTACACACAACTCCTCCGCCATCCCAAACGTCTCCAAAGAGATCCAAGAAATCCGAATTGACAACTTACGGAACAACTCATCACAGCCTGACCCGAAACCCATCAACCACCAGAACCATCCTGACCTGGTTGCTGACTCGGACTCTGCCAGAGCCCAGCCCCTGTTTCTCAAGTAAGACGATCACCACGACAGCCCGGCTGGGAGCGGAGGCCGACAGAGAATTCACATTGAGATTGGAAAAGACCACCAGATTTAGTACCCGGAGAAGGGCGGCGGCGATGGGTCGTCGTATGGCAGCGAGAAGGCTCTGTCTGGGGACCAGGGGATGATCGCTGCGCCGGAGGTTTCGCATTTGGGGTGGGGACATTGGTACACTCTCAGAGAGCTTGAGGATTCCACTAATGGGTTTGCTGAGAGTCGGAATGAGTGTAAAGAGGAGCTTCTGCTTGCGCTGCCGTCGCCGGAGATGAAGAGATTGTGCAGCGGGCTGTTTTCCTTCAATCAGATCCCGGTCAGCCCGTTCGGGTCAATTGATATGGTCGAAGGGTTGGTAGCTGGGTGTGGAAATTGTGTGAAGAAAAGGGCGGCGACCAAGAGGGTAATTTTAAAGTTTTTAGGTTTAGGCTTGGTTTTTAGTTTTTTAAATTAAAAATTTTTGTTTTAGTTTTTTTTTTTCAATTTTTTAATATCCATGTGGACCCAGATTGACATATGGCACTCAGTCATTGTCTACGTGGGGGCCACGTCACCAGTTAACGGCTGATTTAACAATCAAACTAACAGATGTATGAGACTGTCCCAAAATTAACACTTTAGGTATGACTCTAGGACGAAAAAAACTTCACGTACCAAATGTTGAAAAACACGAAACTTGAGGGTAGTAAACCGATATTTATCCTAACTTTTAATTATGACCATTAGATTAAAAAGGATCCAAGGGCTAATAAGGAGTGTAAAGATATTTGTCCCTTAATCCCCTGTCTCTCTCTGTCTCTTTGTCTCTCTCTCTCTCATGTTTGTCCTGTACTTCCAACATATCTTTCTCTCTCTCATGTTTGTCCTGTACTTCCAACATAGGCCATTGGAGTTAGTTAGACCTAACAAGTAATTACACAAAGCACGTGGGAATTTCCTGAAAGCTTAGGTTTAGGGGTGTGATATTCACACACCCCATTTTACTTTTCACATACTCTTCTAATTTTTGACCGTTGGATTTGATGAATTGAAGAAAATCAACTGATAAAAATTAACAACGGGTGTGTAAGAAGTAAAATGGAGTGTGTAGATAACACATCCCTAGGTTTATATGCGACCGACAAATATTATTTACCTAATCAAACCATGCAACATTATTTGTGGAGAGAGACTTTGAAAGTCTTTTTTTTTTTTTTTTTTTTTTTTCCTTGGTCACAAAATTAATATAGTTGCTTATTTGGCCGAAAATGTTGAGGTTGGGGGCAATCTTTTGGTCTTCAAGTGGAGGCTTCAGGGTTGTGGGAATCTTTCATCTTACATTAATATTGTCATTTAAAAGAAACGTTCGAAGTTTGAACTGCAGAAATGTTTTTAGGATGCTGATCATTGAAGTTGTGTAACAATTAAATTTTTGGAGTGTCAACTACAATTTTCATATTTTGATTAAGTTGAAAGCTATTCATGAAGAAAGATATCTTACTAATCTCCACAAAAATGGTAGAATTACAATATGGATAATAGGATTACACATCTGTCATATGACAATATAATATACAATCCACACCTAATAAAACACAAAAGTCCACACTACTACCAACTAGCATGAACTCAGAAATGATCAACGCCTAAAACATACAAGTCTTAACTCAAAATCCTATAGATAAATGATACACCAGAATAATTTAGGGCACGTTGAATAAAAAGTCAACAGTTGGCCAAAGTAGGCCCCGTTAGGGTCAACAACCCTAGATTCTCAAATCTAGAAGATCTGAACGTCAAATTTCCGTTCCACAAGTTCTCAAAAGTCTAAAATCAATTAGCATGCCCAATAAGTTGCATAATGATCCAACAGTCAAATTGTCATCAATGATGAAAATAAAGACGACGGTAGAATTATCTCAAACATTGAATAATTGATCGAACATTTGAACATGCATGGGCTCAAAGTATCGAGTATGTATCGATGCCAAAATCCATGTCATTTGAATTTCCCACTCACTGCTGCTCGAGGTGGTTTCTGGCGAACAAGAACTCAGTTTTCCGACCAACTTTAAAGTTTACCAAATTTTTACAGCATGTATAACTCAACATGAGAACAACTTTTATACCTGAGACAAAGTGCCAGTACAGGCCGTGGGTGCCGTCAACTTCACATCATCGACTTGCCGCCTACGGTGGTATAGTGAGGTCGGGGTTGGTCCGGTTTTACTCCCGGGATGATGGGCTAAAAGATTAGGTAGTAGAGACAGTCGCCGTTTGGCCAATTCGCCAAACAAAGGATAGGGCAGTCGGAACTCATCAAATTTCACAGCCTTAAACCTCCGCATACGGTGGTTATTCGAAGTGGTTCTTGGGTGGGTTTAGTAGATGGAAGTGTGGTCTTCAATCTGAGAAGTTAAGAAAAGAGTTGGGGGTAATTAGTTTGGAATTTACTACAGCAAACTAACAACATAAATTTAATTACCTAAACCTAAAGGAAATAACCCCGCGAATTCAACCAAGTTGCGAAATTGAAGTTATTAAGTGCTGAAAAACCGAATGTAATTAGTTATTCACATACATGTGCAAATTTTCTCGATCAACATATATACATACTTTCTTGTGACTTTGATGTGGTAATGTTTTCATGAAAAGGAGATTGAACATGAAGCTTCATTCTGTGACGGAAATGAAAAGGTGAAGATCTAGAGAGGATGAATGAAGTCCTTCACAATAAATACTTTGACTCAATCAATCATTTTTTTAGCTGCAGTAGCATCAGATGATGAAAATTTAGCAATGAGGACGTGGAATGATAGTAAGGATCACATTATATGCATGCTGCTGGGGCTAGGGTCACATTCGTTTGAAGAAATTGAAAGAAACTGTTATTTAGGGTTTGCTAGTTTGGCAGCTATATCGATCGATATTTCATTATCTTTGCATGTCTTTCAAAAAGTGTGGAACATTAGTTTATCCACAAAGCAATAATATAGTGTTGAATTTACATTACATTTTGGCGTCTCTGCTAATTAGTACAAAAGTTATCATGTATTTGATGTCTTTAACTTGTAAGAGATGGTCACGTACTTCGGAACCGTTGAAAGTCAATTTCACAGAGAGGATAAGAAAGTGCACATAATACATTCATGTTCTGGAAGATCAAGACTTTCGAAGCCGTATACGAATAAATAATTCAACCTTTTTAGACTGCATGCACTGCAATTTCATGCTTCAAAGGAATTATAATATATTTCAGGTTTATACTGTGCTTCCAACATTCGCCATTGGAGTTAGACCTAATCGGTAATTAGATGAAGCACCTGGGAATTTCTAACATTGGGCTGTTTAGGGTTTGCTGGTTTGGCCGCTGTATTGATATTTCATTATATATCTTTGCATGTCTTTCAATTTTGATCGGTGGCAGAGTTAAGATTTTTTTCTTAATGGAGGAATAATAATAATAATATTATCCGTATAGATGTATTATATCAGATTCAACATTTTATGTAACCGATATGTGTGATCCAACATCCTAGTATATAAAATGTTGGAGTGATATAAACTGTTATAATAGTTTTAAACTCTCCCTCTCCCCTTAATAATAATAAATTAAAAAAAAAAAAAGAAACCTCCTTATGTAGTGTATAATTGGAGACAAAAGGCCTTCTTGGGATCATAGGATCCCAATGACTCCACCTTCTCTCCGCTACTGATTTTGGTCCTATTTTTTACCAATATATAGGAGAGCAAGCTACGTATATGTTTAAAATGAGGAAAATGATTTATACACACATCTTTTATTTATTTGCACGTTCTGTTTGTTTTAGTTTGTATGGTTGCTTTAATTTATTTTCATATCAGAGTCAGAAAATTTGTTAAGAAGGGTCAATTTTTTTTTCGTTTTTGATAGAAACCATAGACTATGGAAGATCAACCTTTTTTTAATATTATAGAAAGATCAACCTTAAACAACTAAAAATTTAAAAGAATCGAACTCATTCTTCAACAACAACAAAGAAGTAACTCGTTCAATATTACAAATACCCAGGAAAGCTTTGATGGTAGTCATTCCAAAATGTATAGTAGTACAAAGAACTATAAGTTCCTAATCTATCACGAGTTCAAATGTTTTTATTTATTTATTTATTTTTAAATTTACAATTATTAGGGACAGAATAAGAGTTTGAAACTATTACAATAATTTACGAGAGGAGGAGTTTTGAATCTGGGACGCATGGATAGAAACCCAACACCCTATCAAGTTCAAATGTTGTTATTTAGCCTGAATAAACCTATCCTAATCTACTTCAACTAAACAGCCAAAACCATGTGGGTGGTTATTCAACCCACACTCTTAAGGTTGAGAAGGGTCAATGCTGTAAGGAAAAGGCAAAAATTTAGAAGAAAACCCTGGATGTTAAGTAAAGATCAATGGGGAGAAGGGTCAGGTTCAAACCTTCCCCCTCTCGGAACGTACTGTAAATTAAAGTAGCAATAGCTTGTATTCAAAAGATAAAAGGAGTTTATAAAGAAGGAGATGCCAAGTCATATCAAATGTTCTTATTAGTTTGTTATAGGTTTGTTATAAAGTATTCTGTTTTGGTTAGTTAGAGAGAAAATAGTCAAAGGCTATATATTAGTGATTGTATCCATATTTGTGATTTAATGAGAAATATACTTTTCTTAGTCTCGAAGAAAACTTTCAAAGAAAGTCTTGAGTTTCTATATGGTATTCTTCGCCGCTTGTCTTCCGGCCTTCTCGATCCTTATCCTCTTCGCTTCGCATCTCTGATTTCTTGATTATTTTCAAGGATTTTCATCTTTGCTGCCATGGCTTCTCCTTCTGAGTCATCATCTCAACATGAATCGCTTCAACATCCAATCCCCAATTCCTCTTCTGAAAACCCTAATATCACATATTCGTCGAAGGTTTATTATACAAAATGGTCCCTGAGATTTGCATGATAAATAGAAATGGTCCCTAAGATTGTCCACCATCCATGATTTTGGTCATTCCGTTAAAAACTCTTTGGGCAATTTTCAAAGCTTCGTAACTCAATCTATTTTTAACCAAATTCGACCTATAATATATCAAAATGAAGATAAGAAAGTGTAGAACAAGATTACACCTATTTGGAAGCCCAATGATTGTCAGACATGGCCGAAAAATAGCCTGAAAGATGATTGGTCCGCTGGAAAACTAGAAAATTGGAAAACTCGCCGGAAACTGGGTAAATTTTAAACATTCATAACTTCTTCAATACTCAACCAAATCGAGTGATTCAAAAATGAAAATCATACTTATCCACGAGATGAAGAAAATAGTATCTTTCTTTACTACTAAATAACCGTGGTTTGGCCGAAAAACTGCTCGAAAGTGACTAACTTGAAAATGGTTAGCCAATTTTGAGCCGTTGTCCTACCAAAACACGGTGAGTTAGCCTTCGAAAAAGGTATCATTCTCTTCGTCTCGTCAAGAAGTATTATTTTCGTTTTTGAATCACTCGATTTGGTTGAGTATTGAAGAAGTTATGAACGTTTAAATTTTACCCAATTTCCAGCGAGTTTTCTAGTTTTCCCGCGGACCAGTCATCTTTCAGGCTATTTTCCGGCCATCTATGGCAACCATTGGGCTTCCAAATAGGTGTAATCTTATTCTACACTTTCATATCTTCATTTTGATATATTATGGGTCGAATTTGGTTAAGAAACGATTAAGTTACAAAGTTTGAAAATTGCCCAAAATCATTCTTAACGGAAGGACTAAAATCATGGATGGTGGACAATCTTAGGGACCATTTCTATCGATCAAGCAAATCTCAGAGACCATTTTGTATAATAACCCTTCGTCGAATTTGTATGCATCTCTTACGATTCAGAACATTGGCAGCATAGTGCTAATCAAGCTTAAACGGTCTAACTATCTTTCATGGCATGCACTGTTTGCACCGATTCTTCACCGTTACAAGCTTATTGGAATCGTTAATGGCACTGAGTTGTGTCTACCGCCTTTTCTCCCAGATCGTTCCATCAATCCTGCTTTTGAGCTCTATATGAGAAAGATCAGAATCTTCTGATTTGGTTGAATTCTACACTTTCTGAAGATGTAATTCCCTTTACTATTGGTGTATATTCTTCTTGCGATCTCTGGATCAAGCTTAAGCAACGTTTTAGTGGTGTTTCTGATGCTCATATTCATCAGCTTTTATCTCGTCTCCAAGCCATACAGAAAGGCTCTCAATCCATGTCCAATTATCTGCAATAGTTGAAAGAAATCTCTGATTCTCTCTTTGCAGCTGGAGCACCGATATCCAATCATGAATTTAATGGCGGCAATATTGGCTGGTTTACCAAATGAGTTCGAATCTTTCATTGATTCACTTATGCTTCGCCTTTCTTCCACCTCTTTGGATGAATTACATGGCATTCTTCTCACAAAAGAACTCTCTATGTCTCGTCGCAAGAAGATCTCATCCAATACTAAACTATTTCAGGCGTTCTCTATGCAGTCACAAGCACCTCTGCTTCCCACTCCACCGCCTGAAGCATTTGCCACTCATAATCAATTCTCACATCAAAATTCTTCTCGATTTCCCTCTAATCGTGGAAGAAACAACAATCGAAGACATCAACTCAACAACAACAATCGTTTCCATCATAATCGTCATTCTCGGGGTAATTTTCGTGGAAATGCTTCAAATCGAGGTCAGAATCAAAGGTTTCGTGGTTCTAATTTCTCTGAAAATCATATCATCTGTCAGATTTATAGTTCCACCAGTCATGAAGCCATTGATTGCATTAATCTTGACGTTCATAATGATTGCTCCCTACCTCCCATGCTAGATCTCTCTGCTGGATGCAGCTTATGAACCTCTCATTGTAGAAAGAGTTGGCATCTTCTCCAAAAGCGTCTTAAAAGAGTTAGTCCGAAAACCACGGATACCTCATAAGTACTAAAGCTCCCCATTCCAAGTCCGCCCGAGTCCGGCAGACTCTGAAGAAATAAAGGCAAGAGAATGTGGAATGGTTGGTGGGAGAGCCTCAGCTAAGATAAGGGCATGAGCCATGCCTTCGGGGAATTCTAATTTTGGTGCCCGAAGCTCAGGAAGTACCACTGCAACCACAACTGGACCATGCAGGTTGGCTCGTTGAGGTTGGTTTCAAAGGGTTCACCCCTAGTCATTTTGAAGAAGATGTGGTAAAGGTGAGCAAGAAGGAAGAGGCTCGTAGCTACATCATCGAAAGAATGAAGGGCTTCCACCAAGGGGATCCACTCGACCTTTACTCCCTTGGACTTGTTGGTGAAGATGTGTTTGTTGAGCCAGTACAATAAGAAGTACATGTGCTCTTGATCTCTGTTGGCATTAGAAGGGGTTGGGCCAAAGCTCTTCTTAACAAATGGGATAAAACCTATGAACGAAGTACCATAGCTCTTAAAAGTGGAAGAGTTGTACTCTAATCGGGTAAGAGACTCAGAATCGCCTGAACCTTTAGTCGTCGGGTGAGAGGAGGAAGACCAGTCATGGGTAGTATCCATGACTTTACCTGAAGGCTTTAGCCCGAAGACTTGAGCCATGTCGAGGATGGTTGGGAACATCAGACCCATCCTGAAATCGAAGGTGTTGGTCCCCGAATTCCAAAAGAAAAGGGCTGTAGTCAGAAGCTCGAGCTTGGCAACCATCATGACCTTTGAGAGTATGATGAGTTCGTAGATGCCATTATTCATCCACTTCTTCTTGAAAATGGGTTCGAGCTCATTTACCCATTGTGCCCATGCCTCATCCTTCATCAAGGGAAAACCTCAATGATGAGTTGACCACTTAAAAGAAGAAATTCTCGACTCAGCCGAGTACGGGTTGGGGGTGAACCAATTTGCCTTGGCCATGTTGTTCTCCACATCAATTGGGACCCTAGAGGTCTATGCTGGTCCTAAAGGGTGTACTCCCCATTCCTCGAAGAAAAGAGAAGTATTCAGGCCAGCTCGATGGTGATGAAGGCCATTGAGCAAGTGGCGCATGGTGATGATCCTCTCACCAGACTCCCATGAAGATTAAGCAGTTTTGGGTGCCATTGAATATGTTAGAAAGAAGATGGAAGAGAATCGAAAGCAAGGAAATTGTGAAGGCAAGGAAGTTCTGGGAAGATTGGGAAATTCTGAAGCTTGGAGAATAATAATTGCTAAGGTAATTTGGCTGAGAGGTTTAAGTGAAGATTATATAGTAAAGAAGTTAGTTAACATTGAGGATCGTGGGTTAGTACAAAGGTTTAGTTAAAACGGTTGTTTAAAAAGGTACAATTCCCGAGTAAAGGCATGCAGTTCGTTTTAATCATCATTGACACCTCGAATTCCAAACTCAACAATCATTGACGCCTCGGATTGCAGACTTAATTAATAATCCAATCATCGATATCCACATCATTTGATTTACAAAATTTGGTTTAGAAATTTGGTATCCCTAGCATTATCTGTCTAACCCTATGTCTGAAATTCAGACGTAAAATATTGAAATCTTTATGTAGAATCAGAAATTTTTAGTCGGGTGGGCTGGTTAAAAAATGAAATAAATATAAAACGAATTTGAATTTGACATTATCAGATTTGGTGAATCAATTAAACTAATCATGTTAGACAAAACAAGGGAGTTGGATTGTAATTCAGAAAGTGTTAAACATTAGTTTATGCCCAAAGCAATAATATAGTGTTGTACTATCAAAAGTTATCATGTATTTGATGTCTTTAACTTATAAGAGATGATCACGTACGTTGGAGTTTGGACCGTTGAAAGTCAATTTCACAGAGAGGATAAGAGAGCGCAAATAATACATTCATGTTCCGGAAGATCAAGACTTTCGAAGCCCTACATATATCAATATTTCAACCTTTTTAGATTGCATGCACTACAATTTCATGCTTCAAAGGAATTATAATTAGATTGTCTACCATCATCCATGAATATATATACACACACACACACGCATGTGTGTGTGTGTGTGTGTGGGATAGGGTCAAGGAACAAATAATTTTACAAATACTTTTACATTCCTTGTTGGTCTTTAGATCTATTTGAATCCAATGATCCTGAATAAAACTAATATGACTCATCTAAACTACTAAATGATGTGGCACTGATGACATGGAAATAAAAAGAATTTAATCAATTAAAAAATTTTAAGAAAAAATTATTAGGTTATGGAAGCTTAAACACTGTGGAGCCATCTTCATCTAACTCCCTATGCCATTGTTGATTAAGATGACAAGAACTCAATCATGGATATATCAATCTCACTCTATACAACCTAACTGACTTTTTCACTTTCTTCTTCCTGTTCTCTCCCCTCTCTCGAATCCTACAGTATCAATACTATATTTTCATGGGTTGCCTGTAAATGATAGGAAGGTATAAAAAGTGGGCTGAAGAAGATAGATTCAGAACTCTCGCCCGTTAAATTATTATTATTATTATTAATTTTTTTTTTTCTGTTTGGTTCAATCACTGAAGATCCCTCGGTTTCTTAGCCCATAATTTGAATCTGGATATAGTCGGGGAAACAAAATTGAATCTTCCTAGAAAGGGATGAGGTTTTAATCCTAAAACTGATTTACATCAAGTTTCTTAAGTATGTCCTTGATTGACAAGAAAGCTTTCTAGTGGTTGGTTATTGCATAATATAAACAAAAGAACTAATCAAAATCTCTCTTGTCGTCCTTCTTTATTTTGGACTCAGCAACAAATTTTATTTGATGCACAACACAATGGCATGAAGTAAGATGGTGTTCGCCAAGGAAGATAAATGGTTTAGGTGCAACACGACTCTTTCAAAATATTTTAAATTTTTAAGTACAGGTTTATGTTAATTTATTCCAAGTCATTGCCACATCACCTACTAAATTAATGACAATAATCTTAACTTTTAATTATGACCATTAGATTAAAAAGAATCCAAGGGCTAATAAGAAGTGTAAAGATATTTGTAAAAATATTTGTCCCTCGATCATATCCCTATATATATATATGTATATATATTTCAGATTTGTCCATAGGCCATTTGACCTAACAAGTAATTAGACGAAGCACGTGGGAATTTCCTGAGAGCTTAGGTTTATATGAGACCGACAAATATTATTTACCTAATCAAACCATGCAACATTATTCATGGAGAGAGACTTTGAAAGTCTTTTTTTTTCTTGGTCGCAAAATTAATATAGTTGCTTATTTGGCCGAAAATGTTGAGGTTGGGGGCAATATTTTGGTCTTCAAGTGGAGGCTTCAGGGTTGTGGGAATCTTTCATCTTACATTAATATTGTCATTTAAAAGAAACGTTCGAAGTTTGAATTGCAGAAATGTTTTCAGGATGCTGATCATTGAAGTTGTGTAACTATTAATTTTTTGGAGTGTCAACTACAATTTTCATATTTTGTTTAAGTTGATAGCTATTCATGAAGAAAGATATCTTACTAATCCCCACAAAAATGGTAGAATTACAAGATGGATAATAGGATTACACATCGGTCATATGATAATATAATATACAATCAACGCCTAATAAAACACAAAAGTCCACACTACTACCAACTAGCATGAACTCAAACATGATCAACGCCTAATAAGACATACAAGTCTTAACTCAAAATCCTATAGATAAACGATACACCAGAATAGGACACGTTGAATAAAAAGTCAACAGTCGGCCAAAGTAGGCCCCGTTAGGGTCAACAACCCTAGATTCTCAAATCTAGAAGATTCGAACGTCAAATTTCCGTTCCACAAGTTCTCAAAATCTAAAATCAATTAGCATGCCCAATAATTTGCACAATGATCCAACAGTCGAATTGTCGTCAATGATGAAAATAAAAACGGAGGTAGAATTATCTCAAACATTGAATAATTGATCGAACATTAGGATATGGGCTCAAGGCATCGAGTACGTATCGATGCCAAAATCCATGTCACTTGAATTTCCCATTCACTGCCGCTCAAGGTGGTTTATGGTGAACGAAAACTCAGTTTTCCGACCAACTCTAAAGTTCACCAAATTTTTACAGCATGTATAACTCAACATGAGAACAACTTTATACCTGAGACAAAGTGCCAGTATAGGCCGCGGGTGCCGTCAACTTCACATCGTCGACTCGCCGCCTACGGTGGTTTAGTGATGTTGGGGTTGGTCCGGTTTTACTCCCGGGATGATGGGCTAAAAGGTTAGGTAGTAGAGATAGTCGTCGTTTAGGCAATTTGCCAAACAAAGGATAGGGCAGTCGGAACTCATCGAATTTTGCGGCCTTAAACCTCCACATACGGTGGTTATTCGAAGTGGTTCTTGGGTGGGTTTAGTAGATGGAGGTGTGGTCTTCAATCTGAGAAGTTAAGAAAAGAGTTGGGGTAATTAGTTTGGAATTTACTATAGCAAACTAACAACATAAATTTAATTACCAAAACCTAAAGGAAATAACCCCGCAAATTCAAACAAGTTGAGAATTGAAGTAATTAAGTGCTGAAAAACCGAATGTAATTAGTTATTCACATACGTGTGCAAATTTTCTCGATCAACATATATACATACTTTCATGTGACTTTGATGTGGTAATGTATATGTGCGGAAATGAAAAGGTGAAGATCTAGAGAGGATGAATGAAGTCCTTCACAATATATACTTTGACTCAATCAATCAATTTTTGTAGCTGCAGTAGCATCATATGATGAAAACGTAGCAATAGGGACGTGGGATGATCGTAAGGATCACATTATATGCATGCTGCTAGGGCTAGGGTTCACATTCGTTTGAAGAAATTAAAAGAAACTGTTATTTAGGGTTTGCTAGTTTGGCAGCTATATAGATCGATATTTCATTATCTTTTCATGTCTTTCAATTTTGGTCCTATTGTTTTCCAATATATAAGAGATTGAGCTAAATATACGTATATGTGCGGCTAGTGCTTTACACATATGTTCAAAATAAGGAAAATGATTTATACACACTTCTTTTATTTATTTGCACGTCCTTTTTGTTTTAGTTTGTAACTTTCTTTACTTTATTTTCCATGGCAGAGTCAGAAAATTTGTTAAGAATGATCAATTTTTTTCGTTTTTGATAAAAACTAGAATCTAGAAGATCAATGTTTTTTAATACTATAGAAAGATCAACTCTAAAAAACTATAATTTAAAGAATCGAACTCATTGTTTATCCACACCAAAGAATAACTCATTCAATAGTACAAATTATCCAGGAAAACTTTGATGGTAGTCATTCCAAAATTAATAGTACAAAGAACTGTAAGTTCCTAATCTATCATGAGTTCAAATGTTTTGTTTAAGCTAAATAAACCTATCCTAATGATCTAATCTACTTCAACCAAAAAAGCCAAAACCATGTCGCGGTGGTTATTCAATCCATAAACTTAAGGTTGAGAAGGGTCGACGCTATAAGGAAAAGGGGCAAAAAAATTAGAAGAAAACCCTGGATGTTTAGTGGATATCAATGGGGAGAAGGGTTAGGTTCAAACCTTTCTCAGCCCATAGTCTAATTTAAAGAAGAAAATATCGCTTGTATGAAAATAAAATTATAATTAAAAATAATTCAATAGTACCCTAAAATTGAAAGAATGACGAGAATAATATGTATAGTACTGAAAAGAATTATATATATAGAAAAGAATGAGATGAATCACTTAGCCAATCATTAAGCAATTACAGTACCATATTCAGACAAGGCTTCCATACACTACTTGACACAATTAAGTTTATACAAAACTTTACAAACTCGATACATATTGAGAAATTACTAATATTGACAATATTACTTACCTACAAAAATTAACAAGATCTCCTTTAATTTCTTTAATGATTACAGCTGCAACTTTTTTTTTCGCTTTTAAATGTTCTTAGTAAGACTAATTATTGAAAGTAAATGTATGCTTCAACTCCTTGCTACAGCTTTCCTTATAAAGTATAGCAGATAGAGATGTAATTCATATGGTCGACAGGGTATTATCATTCACTTCAATCTCTTAATAATTTAATAGATTTGTACCTTAAATAATGTGACTCAGATGACATAAAGGAAATCTCATGACATTTTTTAACCTGGACAGCTTCCTCGTTTTACTGTCAGCCAGTAGCTTTCCTTTGCAATATAATGATATATAACCACTTTCAATGTTTCAAATAATCTATACAATGATGGCTGTCATTGTTCTTAAACTACAAGATCTATTTGACAAAACAAGTAATATAATTTTTTGGATAACACTTAGATATACTCACTACTGAGTTAAGAAATCCTAGCAACCTTTGTACTAACTTTTTGTTTTCGTACATTTCACTTCTTCACATGACACATAACATTTTCTTTCACAAGAAATAAGGCCGTTAATTGCATCTAACATTATATTATCTATCTTTCATCACTAATTCTTACCCAAAAGCATTAAAGATCATTTGAAGAAATGAAAAAGTCCAAGTACAAAAATTAGTGCAAAAGTTGCTAGAAAGTCCAAGTACCAACTTTCATCCACTTGTCAACATTATTGATCAATGCAAACAATTTATGGTACACAATACGAATTGGGAGTTGGTGCATGTTTACAAGGAGAAGAACGTTGTTGCGGACGACATTACCAATTGGAGTTATAATGTGAATTTTCGGTACCATTATTTTGAGAATCTACCTGTATAGATTGAAATTCATTTAGTGATAATATAATCAGAGTCTCTACAACTCGAATTGTTTATAATAATTTATTGATTTAGTTTCAGGATGAACTACCCCCTTATGTTACAATAAAAAATAAAAATCTCCGTCTGTCTATTTCTTCTTGTATACAATGAGATTGCACTTTAAGAAAAGTGTGAGTTTATATGCGTTCTTGACTCACTTAACAATGACTAACCTATAACTTTTCACCTACATTTTAATTAAGTTGACATCGACTTTCAAGTTACTTACTTTCTACCTTTCACTGTTTAATTACCCTGATCTTTTACGTGTGCATGAGAGATTGAGAGACGCATACAATTATATGCATTCACTTTCACCTCATGGAAGAGTTTTGATAGTCACGACAAAATAAGCAAGCTGCGAGATTTTATTTATTTTAGCAATACTATACTTACAACTCTTAAATGATGGTGATATTTATCATTCTATTTATTATCGTCAGATAAGTTTAAATTTTAAAATTTATATAACGAATCTCAAAATTTAAACTGATCCAATGATAAAATGTAAGATTGTAAGCATTACTACTAAGACTAGTAAGCAAAAATAATGAATTATTTTACCGCCGCGATTTTGGAAGAGACAAAAGACATTGATTAGAGTGGAATAAAAGTGGGTTAGGGAACACGATAAGAATAATTTTTATTTTTTTATAATTAATCTCAGAGGGTTTGATATCATTCCACAACAATTTTGTGTCGTTTCCGGCTCTTTAATCGCATTTTAGCTTCTTTAACTTCAATGGCATGCTGCATGCATGATGATGACTGATGGGGACGCCTAAAAAAAACCCTAATTAATTAACGTGGTAATCCCACATACGCATCACCCACTTGCTGCAGTATGATTCGGGGATTTTCATTTCCCACTAGCCAATCGATGCCCTAGATTGAACTTTAATATTTATGAATAGAGTAATGCTATGGAGACTAAAATTACAAACTAAATGATGTGTTACCAATAAGAAATGAGCACATTTATCAATGTTTAAGTAATAATCCAATCATTAACTTTCATGTCATTTAGCTTACAAAATTTAGTCTACAAATTTGATCTCTCTAGCATTACTCTTATGAATAACATTAGTTTGATCATCTCACAATAATGTTAAAGACACACTAACTTATTACACTAAATTTTAAGATACCGACTAATGTGCATTGTTAATTTGTTTCATGTACTTCTGGAGTTCTTACAGGCACTCTAACGTTTTGGAGTGCCAATAACCTATGCAACCTAAAGTTTGTAGTAATAAACTAGTATAATCGCATTATGTACATGTTGTACATGAAATGTGAATTAGTAGCTAGTTAAATGATATGCTTAAGAATCACAACGTCAATGCATGTGTAAAGTGGTGTGACAGTTTACAAGTCCTAAATATGTAATATGTAATATGTTTTTAAAGACAAACGAGGAGAGATATACATGGGAGAGATGCATGATGAAGAAGGGTTCGAAAAATACTAGACAAATACAATTTTAAATTATTTTCATTTTCTAAAGTTTTTATTTCATTCATTCTCCATTTCTCAATCTTCCCCTCTCTCCATTCTATTCCCACTTTTATCCCAAGTATTTTTCTTCCATATCTCTATTTGATGAAATACAGATATAGTTTTCATTTCCTTTAATATAGGTAAGTATACTCTATTATTGCATACAATGGTTTCACTTTGAGGGAAACAATATAGGTAAGCTACAAAATGAGTTTGTCAACATAATTATGTATCGAGTTTGTCATCATTATGAATTAAATATGAAACCTCTCAAGACTAGTTTGGGATTGTTGTCCTTTTAAATAAAACTTTTTTTTTTTTTTTTTTTTTTGTGTTTTGAAAAACAGCTGTAAAATAAAACAGTCAAGTTTGACAAACTCCAGTTTTAAAAGTGCTTTTAGCACAAAAACAATGTGAGTTTTTAGGAAACTTTTATGTAAATCTGTTGTGATAGTATCAAATGACCAAATGAATATGGCTCGGTCTCCTAAGCTAGAATTTGCAAAGTCGTGAGTTATGGGCTTTCGTTATTTTTAGATCTCGATAGGGCTACTTCAAGGAAAAGGCTGAAGGAGGAGGAAATAGATTCACAAATCACGTTGCTAAATCGCGATTGGAGGCAGAGGCTGGGCGTCGTGGTTTGCTTCAGATCCACAAATCGCTGGGAGGAAACGAGTCAGCAACTATTTGTTTTCATGATTGGGATGGTGATGGGATTAGCAAAGCTATGGCAGATGAACACCGACACCACCCAATTTTGTAGATGAACAGCTCTCGTACAATAAAGAGAGAAAGGAAGGTAGGTTTTGGAATTTTGATAAATTCATTTGATAGGCACTGTTTACTCGTGTTTTGGAATAAAAAGTCGGTTTTTTAAAGCTCCATTTTATTGCTTCATCTTTTCGATTTTTTCATTCAAAATTATGAAAAATGCTGATTATAGGATGTTCATCAAACACTAAAAAGGTCTCAAATTTTTTTTATATTCGTTTTTTTTTTTAATTTCAACCTTACCAAACTAGTATTCAGCAAGATGAATATCACTAGACTGTAATGATAAAAGCATGTATTTGCATATTATAGAATAACATGGTTCACCAATGTAACGTAGAATGTGATTTCTCTTGTTCCAAGAAAAAGAAATAAACCCTAATTTTTCATGAACATAGACATGACAAATTGACCATGGAGAGTGAGTAGGAGACCCTCTTTTTAGCAGCCCTTGGATCTCTACTACGACATATGTGTGGTCATTATTCCCACATTACAAATGCTCGAGTTCATGCAAGTCTTTATTTGTGGGTCGGTCTCCCTCCAGAAAGCATGCAATTAAATAAAGGATTAGGTTTTTCAGCACAAGTCCACAAATGAGAGGACTCCATGGCAAAGAGTTCACACTTGGCAAGCACGCCACAAACACTAGACTTGCAGTATCTTTATCAAATTATTACAGCAATCTTAATATTTTAATCCTAACAAAGATTTGTGTTTGCTGATTAGGACAGTTGCATGAGAGAGAGACCAACCAAAGTGACCATGTCATCCAAAATGCCGGTTTTTATCGATGTTTGTTGGCGTTTAGGTCATGATTATGTCGTTTTCATTAGTACATTACAATACCCTTCAACAGATTCTCTGTTGGTATCTTCTTCTTGGAGGAGGATCTCTATCCTCCTATTTAAACGGTCACGGTTAAGTCACATCAACATTTTATATTGATTTTTTATAGAGATAATAAGACAAAAAACAATGTGTGAGAGGAGGGGATGAAAATAGGAAGGTAGAGAATCCTCCTCCCTTCTTCTTTCCCTGCAACTTGTAGCTACGAAAGGGTTTTCTCCGTCGATCTTTTATGCTTAAATATTTAGGGTATTTTAAAGTTGAGGTTTGCTTTTGACAAGTTCATTGGCAGCTGCCATTTTCTTATTAGTTTCTGTAAAGAAGGCGGGATACAGCTTCAGACTGCTTTCGTTTTTGTCAATATAATAGTAAGCCGGGTCAATTTGCTATACAGTTACAAAACCTTGAATTATGCCATTAGCATTGTTATTCTTAAAAAATTTTAGTTTTCATATTCTCTTGTGGGAGTCCAACACAAAAGAGTTTCTTCCAAAAAGAAAATTATCAAACCCGAAACAAGACTTGGTTCTATACGATGTCAGAATTTTTCATCCACTCTTGTAACAGTGAGTTGGACACAGAAAATATTTTTTTTTTCACTAATAAATCACCAAGCCCTAAAGAAGATTTTGATTGTTTGCGATATATTTGCATCCACTCTTGTAAGAGTATGACATTGTGTCCAACCTAGAAAAAAGTTGTCCAAAAACAAAATACCAAACCCTAAGAAGATTTGTTTTTTTTTTTTTTTTTAATATGTTTTATTACAAGCGATATTCTACAATAATTTACATTAAGGAGAGTGAGGATTGTTTGAACACTCCAGGCCCACTGGATGAATAATTTACACTAGTGATAGCCTTTAAAGAAGATTTGGTTGTTTGTGATGTCGGCATCTTTCATCCACTCTTGTGAGAGTTTAACATAGAGCATCGAATAGAGAAAAGAGTGTTTCCAAAAACAAAAGACCAAACCCTAAAGAAGATTTGCTTTTTATATTACAAACGATATTCTATACTAATTTACATTAACGAGAGTGAGGATGGCTTGAACTCGAGACTCAGTGATCTAAGGAAAATATCCTAACCACCAGAGCAATCCACTACTTGCAAAACAAGCGATAGCGTCTAAAGAAGATGGTTTTCTGCGATTTCAAAATCTTCCGGGCCAAAGAACTGAAATGATGTTGTGAAATAGCATTGGAACATCAAGTTAAGGAAACATTCATCTATATCACTTGTTGATGTTAGATTCCACTTTCCCAATTCATTATTTGGTTATTGTCCTCTTATGGAACAAAATCATGATGCCATCCATAATCCACAAGATCTTCTCTTATATTTGGAGACAGGTTAAAGACAATTCCAAAAAAATATATTATTAAGCATATAATCTCTTGAAGGGATACAATGCAATCTATCAAATTGTACAAAAATATGCCGATAAAAAAGGGAAGGGGGAGATGGAATATTGCTTGCTCCCCATAGAGATGCAAATCTCTTAGTGCTCAAAAACACAAGTTGTACAGAAAAAGTTGAAAAAAGGAAATGATTCTCGCACAATCTATTTTCCGCATACACATTCCTGTTTATTTTTGGCATTTATTCAATAAAAAGAAAACTATAGCAACAGTGCCTCAACTAAAAATTCGTGACCATTGGTCCCTTTCACTCATCAAAATCTCCCGCTATGGTCTTTTTCGTCAACTCCATTAAAACTACTGTAAAAATAAGTCACGTGTCATACACGTGAGGCTGAATGAAGAAGCAAATATAAAAAACCAACTTTAACCCAATTGGAGCAATGGTCCCTCAACTTTAACTCGATTGTAGCAATGATCATTCAAACATGACTAATTTTGACGGAATTCTAATGGAGTTGACAAAAACGACTATAGCTGCACGTTTTGATGCGTTAAGGAACCAATGATCATAGACTTTTAGTTGAGAGACTATTGCACCAATTTGATTAAAGTTGAATGATCAATTAAATTAAGGAGAAACGTGGGATAAATGAACAGGACGGGGTCGGGATATCATATCCTGGAAAAAAAGAAAAAGAAAAAAAACATATAAACAAGAGAATCGGTCAAAGAATCATTCAAAGTTGTCCATTTGCTGAGAACTGAGGGATTGATAGAAGCAGTAGCGGCTGATGGGCAGAAGAGTAGTGTTCCTTCGCCCATTCAAAGTGAGCCCAACAGGGTCCCAATACAAACAGAAACCATTTGAACTTCACGTGCCCCATGGACCCATCACTTTCCTCCCTCTCAATCTGAAACCAACGGCACCACGGCCAGAGGGCAGGCTTCAGTCTCCCTCATCCGATATGCAACTAGATACGGTGATATTAACATTATGACCACAATATGGATTCCAGGACACCAAACCTGAATCTGATACGATCATTCATGTGACCAATAAACACGAATATGGGGGGTTCCGGAATACATACCTGTCATCCGTTGCGTCGAGGCAGAAGCAATAACTCTTACTATAAATGGAAGAAATCATAAAAATTAGATTAGAAAATGTTAAAGAATGGTAAAAGGTGGGATTGTGGTTGCAACTGTTAGAAAAAGTGCAAAGATTTGTGAGATCTTTCTTGTGACTTTTTCACCCTTCAACTTGGCTTATGTGGTGTGTGTGATGACTACTCTCTTATAAACAAAAGACCCCAAAAAAGAAGAACTAAAAAAAGAAAATCTTAAAACTCTTCCACTCAAAGTAGGCAGTCTCCAGACGGATTCTAACAGATGAAGACGATAGGTTGACTTAGCCACCCAAACCCTTTTCCCCCCTTTAAATACCCTCCTCAACCATTTATTTCCTTGCCATTTGTACACCTCTCATTTTTCCTTTTACCCTTTTCTTGCTAAGAGACAACTCAAAACATTAAGCTCCTTTCACCTTCTGCTTCCACCATCGCTTCTAACCAGGCAAAAAAATGAGGTATCCACCCATTTACTTCCTCAAACAAATGAACATGCTTATCATCGAAGGCTTCATGGTCTTGCTCGTGAGCTGCTTAACCATTAGAACGAACCTTTGTTCTCCAAACACTCCTTCGTTGAAAACACTTCCCCTCCATGGGCATTTCGACTTCCATGAAGTTCACCATGCAGCTAGAGATTTCGGCAACAGATATCAGTTCCTCCCTGTGGCAGTGCTGCATCCAAAGACCGTTTCAGACATTGCTACTATAGTTAAGCATGTTTGGGAATTGGGTCCTGGTTCGGAGCTCACAGTTTCAGCTAGAGGCCATGGTCACTCGCTCCAGGGCCAGTCACAAGCCCACCGTGGAGTTGTCATCAATATGGAATCACTCAAAGGCCCTCAAATCCAGATTCACACCGGAAGTTCTCCATACGTGGATGCCTCTGGTGGTGAATTGTGGATAAATATCCTGCATGAAAGCTTGAAATATGGGTTAGCGCCAAAATCATGGACCGACTACTTACATCTAACTATCGGTGGTACTCTGTCTAATGCTGGGATCAGTGGACAGGCATTCCGGCATGGCCCGCAGATCAGCAATGTCCACCAGCTGGAAGTTGTTACAGGTTTGTTAAACTAAACCAGGGGGGAGGGCAAACATCCGTGGTGATGGTGATATATCACCACGGAAGACAAGACCAACATCAAAGGTCAGACTTGCTCATGAAGCAAGTCATTACTTTGACCTTGGTCTCATGAATGATGATATAAACGAGTATCTATGAAATTTGTATATTGATCCCATACCATCTATTTTTACTAACAGATGAACTAAAAATGAGTGCAGGAAAGGGGGAGGTTGTAAATTGTTCAGAGGAGCAGAATGAAGACCTATTTCATAGTGTTCTTGGAGGGCTCGGTCAGTTTGGCATCATAACACGGGCAAGAATATTGCTGGAAGCAGCACCTGCAAGGGTAAAAGCTATATATCATTGAGGCTAATGTGTCAAAACTTAAGCTTCCAGGTGCAGTAGAAAGTATCAGTTGCTAACCAAAATCTCCATTTTTGTGAATAGGTAAAATGGATTAGAGTCCTGTATTCGGATTTCACAGCATTTACCCAAGATCAGGAGCATCTAATGTCTGCAGAAAATAAGTTTGACTACATCGAAGGATTCGTGATAATAAACAGGACCGGTCTGCTAAACAACTGGAGATCATCCTTCAATTCAAAGGACCCAGTTCAGGCCAGCCAGTTTAAGTCAGATGGAAAAACTCTCTTCTGCCTAGAATTGGCCAAATATTTCAACCTGGACAAGACTGATTTAATAACTGAGGTAAGCCGCACAATGGCCTACGAGCAAGCAAAATGGTTTGGTGGAATTCGGTTGTAAGTTGACTATATAACTAACATTGCACTCATACATCTCTTGCTGACATGCAGGAGGTTGATAACTCATTGTCTCAATTAAGCTATATCCGTTCAACGCTATTCGTGTCCGAAGTTGCATACATAGATTTCTTGGACAGGGTACATGTGGCTGAGATCAAATTACGCTCAAAAGATTTGTGGGACGTTCCACATCCGTGGCTCAATCTTCTCATACCAAAAAGCAAAATTCACACTTTTGCTAAAGAGGTTTTTGGGAATATCCTTACAGAAACAAGCAACGGCCCTGTCCTCATCTACCCAGCTAATAGATCAAGGTCAGTTACATCAAATGTGTCATTATCTCCAAAAGTCCCTCCTATGGCTTGTCTTAACAACTAATCTCTTAATTCCATGTTCAGGTGGGACAGCAGAACTTCTGTAGTCATACCGGAGGAAGATATTTTCTACTTAGTGGCATTCCTAACCTCTGCAGTTCCCTCGTCAACCGGAACTGATGGATTGGAACACATCTTAACTCAAAACAAAAGAATTTTAGCATTCTGTGAAACAGCCAAGCTTGGGGTCAAGCAATACCTACCCCATTACGCCACACAGGACGAATGGAAGGCCCACTTCGGTCCACGCTGGGAAGACTTCGCACAGAGAAAATCTGCTTACGACCCCTTGGCAATACTTGCTCCTGGACAAAGAATATTTCAAAAGGCAATACCCTTCTCGTGACAGCTGCGACATGTAAATATTATAAAAGAAGAGGCCCTAAAGGCATGTGGGGAAGTTCCCTAACCAAAAAGGTTATGAGCTACTTTATATTCACAAGCCTTATATGTGTCGCAGGGAGACTGCAAGCGTTTTAAGACAACGGGTAAAATACTTTTATACAAACTATAAGTCATGGTTGTAAAGGGACTGGAGAAACACCTGCTCCATAGAGGATGTAAATACTAACTCTTGTCAATATGGCTGAATAATATATGTCATCAATCCAGTTCATATCTCCGATATCTTATCGAATAATTCCTCTCTCCAATGAAAAGAAATAAAATAGTCGGAACAAAGTAGGGATCGATTCAGATGAAAGAAAAAACATAGCAAAATAAAAAGGAGAAAAGGACCCAGAAGAGCAATTAACCTGTAGTTGCAATCTTCAGCTTATTGCCTCTGTCACCTTGCAATATATTAATATCATATCTTGCTGCAAAACATCCGTTAATCTAGTACAACACTAATTTATACGGAATTGTGGCAATAACTAACTTGGAAAGCGCTGGCAACTGCAACTTGTGGGAAGGGGCTTAGACCTACAAAGCATTCATTCAGATAATAAAATGATAATGTACAATATAAAATGACATTGGCTATGTTCCATTTGATAACTCTTAAACACCGTTATGCAATAATTCCTTCCCAGAACAGATTCCAAATTTTACATCAGCAATCGTCTGAACCTAGAAATTTGATCATATTCATGTGTGTGTGTATGTGAGTAAAATATATATAAATACGTAGAGAAATTGAATAGAAGATATGTTTCACTGCGAAGAACATAAGCAAAAACACGATCGCAGCAAGCACGGGCTTGGACAGTATTGTTGTCCAATTTATTTGCACAGTCAGTAACTTCATTGGAATTTTTAGGCAAGGAAATATGACATACAATGTGTGTGTGTCTGTGTCTGTTGTAGTAGCAAAAGGAAATTGATAGAGGTTACCCTTAGACTAGTACTGAACTGCGATAAACCTGATATATAACAGAATATCATAACGACTGAATTGAAGTATGGAACGTACAGAACAAATAAATTTACTGGTATTCACCCAACTAATTTGAAACAAAGATGCATAATCTTATCCTTTGTTTCCTTTTATTGGTTTTGGTTTTCTTGTTCTTCTCTTAAATTAGAAGACTCGCACAGCGTTGCAGGCCGGCATAGATCTCAAACAAAATCACTTTATCAGGACCATTTTTCTCTACAAAGTGAGAATTTCCAGTTTAATGGTCCTGCTAATCATATATAATATCCATGATTTTTCATACCTGTTATGTCAACTAAATAATACCAAAGTTAATGAAATTATACATTTTCATCCACCTTCATGTACATTCGAAGTCAACAGAAAAAAGGATCTATCAAGTAAGTGAATTAAAAAAAGGAGACTTCTTCCATCTTTGTCTCAGAAAGTTAGAAATGTATTCAGTTGTTTAAACAATTCATGTACCGTTTTAATCACTGTTGACTGTACAACATAGTGATTTTAAAGTTCTTTGACACCAAGACCACCTTCATAATTACAAAATGCAGTGGTTGAGAATGGTCTCCTCTGTTTCAGCAACCACTCAAACACCAGTGACTCTCAGAAGACTAAAATCACCACAATTTAAAGCGAAGCTTCAGCTTTACTCATGTTGTTGGACGCTAAGGACCCTTGCTTTTGAAGATGAATTTAAACCATTCAAACTTCTCACAACGTTAGTTTGTTAAATAAAGAGAAGAGTTCAGTTATGAACACAAGTACTCTTTCCTTTTAAAGTACTCAAACATTGACAATATCATTGAATCCCCTTTTCAATTATCTGTACAAACCACAGAATCCCAAGAACGATAAGGCTAAGTACCTCACTTACCTTAAATAGAATATGGATGTCTCACTTAAAAACTTTGATAATTCTAATGTTGCTTCTCCAGTGACTACAGAAAAAGCTGTTGGAAAATCGGACACAACAAAAAGGTCCATTTTCTATCAAAAGCACCAAACTTCAAGCATTTCATCAGTGCCAATTGACCAGATAACCGATAAGCATAAAAATAACTAGATATGAAAAGGATCTAACATATAAAAGAAACACTTACATATGCATTTCAGAGCCAAAAGTTTGTGGTCAGGGAGCGATTATTGCCCCATGAAGGGCACATAATAAGTCAATGGAATGTGAGTGGGTAGGTTGCTTAGTGCACCAAATTGAAGTTGTACTACACAGGGTTCTGTCAGATCCTGATTCCCATGATGGTTGGATTGGACATACCTTGATATAGAAACAACATACTTAACAGTACTAAGGGCCAGTTCGGTATTGTTGTGCTTTTATAAAAAAAAAAAAATTGTTTTTACTGTGCCGTGAGAATACACAACTACATGTTTGGTAAAGGACATGTCGGAAAATGCTATTTATTTGTCTGTTTGGCAAAAAGAGCCAACTTTGACAAAAGAATTTAACCATAAAACAAAATATTGTGAACAAATTACTTCAATGTATTATAAACGTTAAAATTTTGAATAGATGCCTAAAATACCGTCAGCCAAATAATAGTTCCAACATAAACATCAGTAACCCGAAACTATACAATACATTAGGTCCTTGTATCAAACCAATTCACAAGAAGCCTCAAATAGCATAACAAGATAAGTTCACAAATATGATTCGTATGTACACTTTAATTACTCATGTTTGAGTTTACAAAGTCACCACTTGTTTCAAGATCTTAAACATTGGGATCCAAATGATCAGAGATTCATGTCGCCGATTCCAAATGAAAGGCCTACAAGCATTTGGGACCTCTAAAGTATTTCTTGCCACTTTTATTGACAGAAGTTTAATACTTTTGGAATGGATTATTTACACCATTGTGCTGTGAGCTTTCTTCTTCCATTATTTCCACGGGTAAGTTCTCCAACAACCAAGTGTGGCTTGTTATATCTAGGATTGTTATGATCACTTACCTCTTTGAATTTAACAATATTCGACGCTTCGATGATCTGTGGTTCATGATCCCCCCTTGCACAAGTCAGCTAACCATATCTACTTACGACGTCTAGAAAGAGAAACATTGTCCAGAAAAACGAATCAATTAGTGACATTGTTAACTAATAAATCGTGATGTCAAGAAACAAGACATGGCAACTCCAATGATTGACATAAATGTTGAGATGAGCCGAAGAAACATGAAAAATTCTAGCAATAACAACAAGAACGGATTGAAGTATGGGTTCGAACTCAAAGCTCGGCAAGAAAAACCTCAAGAACATCAGGGCTAGCTACATATCCGAATATAAGCTAAAATTTGAATCATCAAACACAAGGAATAAAATTAATAGGAAATTAATATGCCAAGGAGTGAATAAAAATTTTTCAATTAGAGTTTGGAAAATGGATTTAGAGCTGTGCAATTCAACAAACATAATCATAGATATATTCAATTGACAACAAAGAACCCTACTCCAAATCTACTGCACCCAAATTAATTAACCCAAAAATAAAATCTCAAAAACTAGACTGAAATATTGGGTTCAGTTACCTTGTCTCCCAAGGACAACTGGAGCGAAAGAGCGACGGGAGGAGATGGGAGAGACGAACGACGGAACGAGAGCAAGGAGAAAGACAAGGATAAACGTTGTCATTTTCTAAAATACCTGAGGGTATTATAGGTAGTCCACTTTTTAGGGGCCGAAATACTCACATAAGCATTTCAGCTTCTCCTGACCATTATCGTTCGATTCACCAACGTCAAGAATGAATGAGGATTCTCAAATTGTATCCGTTCATCGTACATCATACGATCAATTTTTATCAGATATTATTCATATTTAATTTTAAATAAAAGTATTTAAGATAATTTATAATCGCATGATTTATGATTTACGATGAATTAACAAGATTCCGTTCAAAGATGTGGCGTCTGAAATACAAGCGCGATACATCCCGAATCACTTGGACATGCGGAGGTGAATCATTGGGAGGTGTATCTAAGTTGCCCTCATTGGGAGGTGTGACAAACTGGCCAACAGCAACCGCCAACAGTCTCCATTTCTTGACAACGTGAACGCATAAGCTGCTGCCGCGTAGAAGGCAATTACGAGCACTGGCCGCTTGTTCTTCTTCCAGAGACAACGTGACCATTAGAGTACAGGAGTAGAGAGAGGAGGCCAAGCAAGTTCATTTCACCCCACGTTCTCGTTTCACACGCCAAAACCCACCTCAGCAAAGATAACCCTTTTGCGTTCGTCGGCATAAGGTGTCAAATTTGACAGCTTTTTTGGGTACACGTTTGGATTTGGAGCGTACCAATTAGAAGGAGCCAAAGCCAAGTCAGTCCACCCAACCGCGTCGGCAAACACAAAGCATAGTTTGTTTCTTCTTCCTCTTTCCTTTCGCTTTGTTTGCGTTGATTCGTTTTGGTGGGCCTTGGATAGCCGCTGAACCTGCTCGCTAAGAGTTCTATATGTTTTTGCTTTGCGTGTTGGAATGCAAATCTTGTGTGGGGTGATCTAAAACCCTCTTCGGTATTTGTTGAAATTTTGTAGAATCTGAATTGTCTTAGGGGAAAAGGTAAGTGGAAATTTGACAAAAGGGCTGTTTTTTTGGCAGAAAACTCACCAAGAATATCTCATTTTTATTGCGAATTGAGGTGATTTGATGGTCTGAGCTGTGCAGTTGAGGGTGTTGTGAATCTAAATACAAAATCGGAAGTGGGTTGTTTCAAACTTTGTGTGGTTATTTGAATTTAGGGAGTTTGGTTTTGCAACTTCGAAGAGCAAAGAGATCTTCTTGAGATAGGTTATTGACAGTTTGATTGTGGTTTCGCTTCTCGGAGAATATAATATTGGAAGCATTTCTAGTGTCTGTGAGCATTTGTTCGTGTAAGTGACTGTGCTAGTCTTAAGTTTCTTGGAGCGGAGTTTAGAAGAAAATGGTTGGGAGTACTGATGGAGTGACCGATAAGGTCTACTCAAATGGATTGATTCACCACTCGAGTGATTCTGTTGAGGAGAAGCTTGATGAGCTTCGGCGACTAATGGGCAAAGCAGAAGGTGATCCACTTAGGATAGTTGGTGTCGGTGCAGGTGCTTGGGGAAGTGTATTTGTTGCTATGTTGCAAGATAGTTATGGTCATTTAAGAGATAAGGTCCTAATAAGAATATGGAGACGGCCAGGAAGATCTGTGGATAGAGCCACGGCAGAACATTTATTTGAAGTGATCAATTCAAGGGAAGATGTATTGAGGAGACTGATTAGGCGGTGTGCGTACTTAAAGTATGTTGAGGCAAGATTAGGTGACCGGACACTTTTTGCAGATGAGTTGCTGAAAGATGGGTTTTGTGTGAATATGATTGACACCCCTCTTTGCCCAATGAAGGTTGTCACAAATTTGCAGGAGGCTGTGTGGGATGCCGATATTGTGGTGAATGGGCTGCCATCAACAGAAACTCATGTCGTCTTTGAAGAAATTAGTAGGTACTGGAAAGAGAGAGTAACAATGCCAGTCATCATTTCACTTTCTAAAGGTGTTGAGGCTGAATTGGAGCCTGAACCGCGCATAATTACTCCTACTCAAATTATCAATCGAGCAAGTAAGACTGATTCCATACTTTTCTTGAATTGTTGGCAATGTTTTTAGGGTCAATGCACTGGTAGCTAAGGTTTCTGACACCTATTTTTCCTTGAGCATTTCTTTTTTCTTGGTTGTTTTCTATCTGTTTCAACATTTCTGGTGCTCTTTGATGCTGATTTATAGTTAGTGTTATATAATTGTTTAAATGATCCCTCCCTTGAGTTGAAGGCCTTGAGATTCTTAATGGGGTTTTCTTTCTGATTAAAAAAGTGATCCTTATTAATTATTTTATGCCATTAGAGTGGTTCATACTTGATAAAATGGCTGTGTGCGATAGATATCCAATCAATTAATTTCTTGGTAAGCTTTTGACCTTGGCTATTCTCTTCTCTTATTTTAATTTGTACTGTTTTTTGCAGCTGGTGTTCCGAATGAGAACATTCTCTACCTTGGAGGACCCAATATTGCCTCCGAGATTTACAACAATGAATATGCTAATGCTCGGATATGTGGAGCTGAAAAGTGGAGAAAACCCTTGGCTAAGTTTTTAAGGCAACCCCATTTTATAGTGTGGGACAATGGTGACCTTGTTACTCATGAAGTTATGGGTGGCTTAAAGAACGTCTATGCCATTGGAGCTGGTAAGATTCTGTTCTTTACATATCCTATTTGATAAACGTTAAGAGGTTTAGAACTTTTCTTGAATTTAACCCTAAATGGTCGGACTGCGTTGCATATTAATGCGTGCTAGAGTGACTAATTGTCTTAGGCAATGTAGTTTCATGAATTACAAAAGAGAGGATAGTGAGAGAGAGACGACTTGTGAATAAGGAATTGCAAAAGATGTAAAATACATTATGCTAAACCATGTCTCACTTTAGTTTTTGGCAAAGCTGAAATACGAGTAGGCTTTGATAATTAAACAAAAAGTGCTGCATTTTTTTTGGATCAAGCTCAGCTAGTCTTAAAATTGTTTCATTCCACATAATGATACACGGGCAATCCATATATATATGTGTGTGTGTGTGTGTGTGTGTGTGTGTGTGTGTGTGTGTGTGTGTGTTTTTGTTGAAATTTGGAATTATCTGCACTTCATTGACCAAAGGCTATAACAGAGTGACCGAGTCATGTTTAGACTCCAAAAGTTAATTGAATGCCTCACTATTTGAGAGCATGAGTTGTTGGTGGTTCAATTTTACCTCTTGATTCAGTGTCATATAGACCTAAGTATGCATGTTAGATAAGAAAATTTTTATGGACCTCAAATATCTGCCTCTTTCTTCAGTCCAGTGTTGTTGGAATTTTAAATTATCTGCACTTAATTACCTTCTTTAGTAGATCACATCACATGTCAATTGGAAGGTTGATATGTATCATCCTCATCCCTTATGTTGCCCTGATGTATGTTAAATATCTTGGAACTTTATATCGGGTACTAGTGCTATCCTTAGACAATGCGACAATTATAATCAGTTGATTTTATCTCACTTTTAAGAATGTTTATTTGAAGGCTTTAACGTTTAATCAATACATTAATCTTCAAATCATGACTTAACAGGAATGGTAGCAGCATTAACCAACGAGAGCGCCACAAGCAAATCAGTATACTTTGCACATTGTACATCAGAGATGATTTTTATCACTCATCTGTTGGCAGAAGAACCAGAGAAGCTGGCAGGACCTTTGTTGGCTGACACGTATGTAACCCTGTTGAAAGGTCGTAATGCATGGTATGGACAAAAGCTGGCCAAAGGGGAATTAAGCCTTGAAATGGGTGATAGCATTAAGGGCAAGGGTATGATTCAGGTATGGTCTCAATCACCTTCATATTCGTGACTTCACGAGCATGATCTTTGCGTTGTATTATTATTATCGTTCAATGAAATATGGGCTTTGAACATGAACATAGAGAATTGACTAATAGGTTAATCTTTGTGAGGATTATAATGACAAGTGATAGCGATCACGAATCACATTCCAAAGAGTTATTTGATAAAACGATGTTCTGATGGCCGATAAATTATCAACATATTGGACCTTGCTGATTCTGCGGTTTAATGCTACATACAGTTGTCGCATGAAGGATCACATCACATCATATCAAATATACAGTTTTTCTGTCGTGTGACTGCTTTCTGTTGGATATCTTGATGAAGAAAAGAAAAACTCTGTTTGGAGGTCTGCTGATGAGAATCCTACTTTTATCTTACAGGGTGTCTCTGCTGTGAAAGCCTTTTTTGAGCTGCTAAGTCAGCCCTCTTTAAGTATCCTACATCCCGATGAGAAGAAGCCCGTTGCCCCCGTTGAACTTTGCCCTATCTTAAAGATGCTATATAGAATTCTCATAATAAGGTATTGCTTTTCTACATTCCAAATGAAATTAAGACAACTGCATTTTGATCAAGTTGGTTGAATTTAATGTGAATCTTAGTAGAAGTGAATTTGATGTTGTCTCGTTATGTATATCTTTAGGGAGTTCCCACCACAGGCTATTCTTCAAGCGTTACGGGACGAGACCATGAACGACCCTCGGGACCTTATTGCAATCGCACAAACCCATGCTTTTTACAGGCCATCTCTTCTTGGTCAGCAGCTTTGATGTGAATTCTCTCTCCTTTGCATGTAATTTTATTAGTTCTCGAGCATGTAGCAAGAAGCACTGGCGTTGTAGTTTTGTTTGGCAGTCTGCCGGGGGAATAATGTCACAGGAGAACGCTTGGCTGACGGTATGTTTGTTTTTGCATCCAAATTCAGTACCCCTCTCTGGCTCTCTGTTAGGGCTGTAAATCGGTTCGAAACAGTTCGAGCTCGCATGAGTTCGGCCCGTAAAAAAAAATCAACCTAGATTGGCTTGATTTTATGACAAGCCAACCTTGAACATTAGTATGTTTGGTTTGTAAAGCTTGTGAGTAGCTCGAAATTTTTTTCGAAAGAGCTCGAAGTAAGGTTTGAGCTCGGCTCAATCCTTCACGCTTGATACGTAATAAAATATATGAAAAAATGGCATCCAATCTTGATTAAACGTGGTGTAATCATATTATTTTTATTTGCGTAATACGTATTTAGAGGCCGAAGTCAAACTAACTCAACTAACAGTACAAATTGGTGCCCAAAGAACCCTAAACTTTAAAAAATAATGTCTACTTCGAAAGGATTATGCTTCTTCCCTTAAGGTAGCGTGTTTTAAAGTTCTGGATTGAACTTTTTATGTTTTATAATTCTATTCTTGGCATGTACTGCCATGTAACAAATTTTTTTTACACATTCGAACCAACTTACAATAAAAAATAGCTTGAAGTAGTTTGAGCTCGGTATCAAGCTTGAACATATTAAGCTCGCTAGCGCTCAACTCATATAAGAGCAAGCCAAGTCTAGCTCCAATTTGATAAACAAACCAAATTTAAACACATCGATATTCAATTCGACTCCCTCATTTATCACCTTTCTCCTTGTAATTTAAAACTTTAAATTAGATTATAGTATCGAGGTCTGGCTACAATGTTACGTCTTACTCAATGGTACATATTATAAAATTAAACCGTTTGATTATTCTGATCACTAAGTGATACTTTTAGTGAAAGAAAAATTAAAGTATCGTTCAAATATGAGATAATTAAATATACATAAAATTGTAGCAAATGGTCCTTATGACTTTAACCCAATTGGAGTAATGGTTCTTTAACTAAAAATTCATGATCATTGGTCCCTTAACTCATCAAAATGTGTTGCTATGGTCATTTTCATCAATTCCATCAGAATTCCAACAAAATGACTCATGTTGGAATGACCATTGCTACAATTTTTTTCATTTGGTTTTCTATATTTGCCCCTTGATTCAATCTCACTTGCATAGCACGTGACTCATTTTGATGGAAGTTTTAACGGATTTGACGAAAAAATCATAATTACACGTTTTGATAAGTTAAGGGACTAATGATCAAAGATGAAACATTGCTACAATTTTCTTGTTAAATATAATATCCAAATTTATGCCAAAAAGTAGTAAAGAAAAAGAAAGAAAAAAAAAAGAATATTGCAGAAGGAGCAGCGTTTTCATTGTCGAGCAGGCCACTAAGAGCAAGCCCAGCGTGGGCAGTTGCTCCGGGGACGAAGGAGAGAACAGGGGCCCAAGGCCCTGTGGACCGGCTCCAGCGTGGGCAAGCCCGAGTGAAGGTGGAGGCCCGAGTGAAGGTGGAGGCCCGAGCTCCGAGCCCGTGGAGAATTGTCAGCCCAAGAGCCTGAGGCCTTGTGACACCAACGCTGACGTTAGTCTGGCGTCAGGTATTATTTATTTATTTATTTTTTTTTTTTGTGTCAGGCGCGTGCACCCCACTCGCGCGTGGGGGCGCGTCGCCAACACAAAATCAGAAGAAAAAAATTTACTTTTTCAATTACCGTTGGGAAGCCACGTGGCTTCCCACGGTCCGTTCGATTTCAATGGATATTTAATTTGGACCGTTCGATCTCAACAGTAAAAAAAAAAGTCTTATTTAATATCCACCGTTCGATCTGAGATCAACGGTGGATATTAATATGCTTTATAAATAAATAAAAAATAAATAAAAAATAGTTTTAAAATTAAGAAAAGTTACCGTTATGGCATGTGGCACAATCTGGAGTGTTGGAATTCAAAATTTTTTATATCCAATGGTAGAGATTAATTAATTGAATAAAAATTGTAAAAAATTAAAAAAAAAAAAAAAAAAATCTGAATTTTTTTTAAAAAAAATTGTTTTTACTTTTCTATAAATACATTTTCATTATCATCTACCTTACACAACAATTTCATATTTTCTCAACTACTTTCAATCACATTCATTTCTCTATCTTAAAGTTTCAATCCATTTTTTTTCAACAAAATGACCACTGGTGCAGGTACGAATTGGTCGCTTCTTGAAGATGATGCGTTGTGTACTAGCTGGGTTGAAGTTACTCATAGTTCGCTTACGGGTAATGAGATGCAGTTGCGAGAAATGTGGAGTCTTATTCATACCAATTATCTTGAGAAAATTGATGGGAAAAGAACCAAAGAATCGATCTCCAGTCGTTAGAAATTGTTTAGCCAATCGTTTAGTACGTGGAGAGACGCCTTGGCACAAGCTAGTAGTAATATTCGAAGTGGGGAAAATTACTCGGATCAGGTAACAATATATTATTTATTTGATACCCAAATTTACATTATAATTATTTGTTTGTATTATTTAGTTGTTACCTACTTACATTATAATTATGTTATTCGTATTATTTATTTGTTACTTATTTTCATTATAATAATTTTTTCTCCCGCATTGTGTAGGAACTTCAAGCACAAGCTTGGTACGCTGCCAAAACCAAAAGCAAAAATAAATCATTCAACCGGTGGGAATGTTGGAATATTGTCAAAGATTGTCCTAAATTTAGAGTTGTGTCAATCGGTCCAAAAGTGCACATGAACAGCACCCCTCTACACTCTACACCTGATCATGTCTCGCATATTCATGAAGATGATGCAGAAGAAGTGCCCGAAACGCCCCTCCCTGAACAAGCGTCGGGTTCGACCCGTTATCCAATTAGGCCTCAAGGTAAGAAGGCTTCAAAGAGAAAAGGGAGTGTTTCCAAGAATGATTATGCAAAGTTCATGGAAGAACTTACTCGCCAAGGTGAATTGACTTTGGCGAGGGAACTGGCGAAATATGAGGCTGATAAGGCTAGAGAAGACGCAAAAGCTGCAGCTATTGAGAGAGAATTTCAGGCTAATGAGAGAGAAAGAGAGTTACTTAGGTAAGAAATGGAACATGTTAGAGAAGAAAGACGAGCTCAACGAGATCGTGAGATTATGAACACGCCTTTAGAAAGAAAATCTCAAAATTCTAAATTTTTTTGGAAGTTAGAGAAAGCGGACGTGGTGCGAAGGAGGCGTGCAAGAGAAGCGATAGCAAGCCAAGATGGTCCTAGCACCACAAGAGAAGATCATTCTAGCACCACAAATTGGTTAAGTGATGATGAATAGAGTAGTTTTTGTAATCGGAGCCCATAATTTTCCAATCACTTAGGGTTGTAATTTATTATTTATTGTTTGTATTATTTATGTTGTTTCCAATTTATTGAATATTTATTCAAATTAATTTGGTAAGAAAGAAGCAGAAACTATGAATAATGATACAGATTTTTGTGAAGAATGAAGCAGAAACTATGAATAATGATAGAGATCTTGAGAAAATTTGTGTGAAATTTGTGAGGATGGATGGTGGATTATATGGAGGATTCAGAAAGGATTAGGTTGTACATAATGCCACGTGGCATGCCGTCATTCGTTAAAATTCTGATGGAAATCTATCCTTAAAGATTGTGAACAGATTATGACACGTGGCATGCCGTAATTCGTTAAAAATCTGATGGAAATCTATCCTCAAATATTATGAACAGATTATGATATGTGGCGCGACGTAATTGGTTAATAATCTTATCAGAAATTCATCCCCAATAATTGTATTTTCGGATAATGACATGTTGCATAACGAGTACGATTAAAAAATTTATCAAAAATTCATCCTCAATAATTATCTTTTCGGATTTTATTACAAATGGCGCAACGACAACGATTAAAAATCTTATCCGAAATTACAAATAAAATATTTTGTATTATTTAATAATACTTCGGATAATGACACGTTGCGCAACGAGAACGATTAAAAATCTTATCCGATATTACAATTAAAATTATTTTGCATTAATTTATAAATTAAAAAAATACTAATATTTTATTGCCTATTGTCAAGGTTATTGAAGTGTAACGGTGAAGATGCAAATACTATTACCAAGATTATTACTGTTTATTAAAAGCAATTATTATTCATTAAGTGGATTAAATAGTGCATAAGCTCCGATACTCGAGTTGCTCTAAAATAACAGCGGAGACGGAAGAGGGGCATAGAGTGAAAGAGTGAAAGAGAAAAGCCGAAAGATGTCGTTGGTGGACTACCCATCTTCAGACGACGACGTACCGGAGGAAGAGGAGGTTAGGGAAAACAAGGAAAACGAGCCACAACAAGAAGTTCCCAGGGACAATCCGCGTCTTCCGACTCGTCCTCACACCCAGTAATTTCTTCAATTTATTTGTTAAATTTGAAATCTTTTACTTCTTTCGAATTCATCACTATTTTGTTATGATTTTATTTATTTATATGTGTTGGGATGCTGTTATTTTTGCGTATTTGAGTTGTAAATAAGAAAGGAAAATTCAAGGATTATGGGAAGAAGCATATTGTAATTATCTTAATTACAATGAGGGTTATATCCCCTCTTTAGGAAAATCCAACTTTTCCTTTTTAGAAACGATATTCTACACTAAATTCATCTAAATGATATTCCACACTGCTATAGTCAACTTGGCTAGCTCCCGGTCTGCCGGAAAATTAAAACTTAGAGATAGGCACAGTGTAAAAGAGAATTCCATGTTTTTGGTCTTTTATTTTATTATTTTAAATTTTTCTCGGGTTTCTATATTGGTTGACAGAATGGTGTTGCATAGTGTTGTAGTAAAAGAGGGTTTTTCTTAGCAGTCCTAAATTTTTACAGCTCGGAAAATAGTCACAATGTTTTATATAAGCTTCTCCTTCCTCGAGTTGAATTTTAATTTGATATTTTTTTTTTCTGTGTAATAGATCAGTTGTTTCATCACACCAGCAGCCTGAAGGTTCTGCCCGTTCATCAGCTCCTTCAATCCGGCAACTTCCTGATGCTTCGCTGCTCTTGAATTCTCCTGTTTTCTCATCCAATATGGTGAGTGACGACGACCACTCTTCTCGTGTTGCAGCTGCAATGGCTGAGAGTTCATCGCGCAAGAGAGAGTCGAATGCATTTGCTTCCTCTGTTCCCCGCAGTAAAGTTCCTAGAGGTAGTTTGCCTCATTCCAAGAATGTTCCAGATACAGTTGGTGATCTGCTGGTTCCGCCTCAGCTTAGTGGAAGGTCAGTTTCAATATCTGGAATTTAAATTCTGCTATTGTTTAACTGTTTAGCTATACACACATACTCTTTTGTATGCTTTCATAACTTGCAATATGAGCTTTAATTTCTTGAATATTGCATCTTAAGTTGCTTATTGTGAGTAATCACAACTTCAGAATTCATGTAGTCATGATTTGGGATTTAAATGCTAACTTGCTATGTTGTTTTTAGAATCCCAACTAAACTCGGGTCACATAGAGATCATGCCATGACGTATTGAAAGGGAAAAAAAGTTTGTAGATTTGTGTTAGCAATGAGTTTTGGTGAATAAATTATACGATTACAACGAGTGAATAGAGTGTGAAGTTGTACTTTAAAGTTTAAATTAGAAAAATTTATTCCTCGTAAGTTCAAAAACTCTTCCATATTATCTGCAGTTACTTGTAATATTTACATGAGAGAGCCATATGCTGTATAACTTAAGAGTTTTAATGAAATGGACTCCTTTTAATTGGGTAAAAATTGCAGACATGGAGTGTGCAGTAGTGGCTTAACACTTAACAGTCATGATGACTTAGTTGAGTGTACTCATTTTAAGTTGGTCTGTAATAAGAATCCTGCTCCACTACTCTATATTCTTAGGGTTCTGCAGTACTTGTATTGGTTCATCCTTTTGCCTTTGCTTTTACATGAAAAGATGTATTTGGGTTGCTTACTACTGCGCCATATTTGATTCTGTGACTGGATACGTTCTTCATGGGATACTCCTAGGAAAATATTTGTTAAGTCTGTCTTCAACTGTAAAGGGCCAGGTTTGTGTATTTCAAGGTCACTGTGCATAAATCTTGCTAAAACGATGGCTATGTGAAAGAATTTGTAGGTATAGATTAAATACAATCTTCTTGTGTTTGGTGAAGTTTGGAAATTGGTTAGAATTCTAAAACTGTTGGTCCTTTTTCTTCCTGATGGTGGCAATCCCTGAACTTGGCGTATTGTATCTGTTGAGCAACATTAAATATGCCAACTTTGTTATACGTCAGAGTTTTCGTTCTCATCATCGTTTTTTTTCTCTTTTTTGGGTCCAGGAGCAACATTGTTACAGAAGATGTAGGAAAGCTATTTGTCAAAAAGCAAGCTGACCATTCACCAAAGTAGACGATATCTAAAGGGGTGATGACGTAGTAGGAGTCTTAGATTATGTGGTTTCTTTTTGTTGTTTTGGAATGAGAGTCAGGATAATGTCTTTCAGAATCACATCAACTACTGAGGATTTTTGCTGTGTACAATGTAAAGAATGTTGGAGGACCCTTTTATTGTATTTTAGTTTTAGCTTGCCTAAGTTGTGTCACAACAGTTAATTAGTTCTGGATCAATGAGTCAATGACAATTACATTTTGAAAGATATCCAAAAGTAGAATTTTCTGCTTCTGATGTTTTTTTTTTTTTTTTTTTTCTTTTCCTTTTTTTTTTTTTTGCATTTATGAGGCATGGTTGGCCGTGAGGCACTGGAGTTGTAGCTTGTGTGTTTCTGGAACTATGACTCAAAATTTAAAGCATGTTCAATGTCTTGTCCAATTTGGTGGTCTATTTCCCTTGATCTGATGAAGAAATTGTTTCCTTTGGTCTGATCAAATGGCTTACCCTTGGATTGTTGCTCATAGAAAAAGCAAACCCTTCTTGAAAGGTGGTATTGGAGTATTCATGGTATGGCTGGTGATATCATCACTCTTATTGGTAGAAAATCATCTCTGAACGGAGTTGGATAGTAGGTAACAAACCCGAAAAGAAATGTCCCCTAGACTTTTTGGGCAACAAATTTTCTGTGTGGAAATTAGATTAGGAAACGGTTTCTTCATTCCTTTTAACTAGAAGAAATTGCTTCTTGTTCATTAGTTTAAGTTCAATTTACCTATAATTGTATGAAAATGACATTTTTGTACACATTTTATGACTGCAGTGCTGTAATTCCCAATACTCTTTTCTTCTTGTTACTGTTTTTATTCATCTTCACATGAATCCTCAGTTCTTCACCCCAAAATATTGATTAATACTCAAAATTACTTGATACCATCGAAAGAAAACTACGAGGCCTGAGCTTCTCTTGGCAAGAAGATGTTCTTCTCACACAGGGATGGCTTGCAACCAGCATGGATGTCGTGCACATAAAAGGTCAATCGAAGATTACTTATTGGGGGCGAGTGACGGATTATTTTCACAGCTACAAAACATTTGCAAGTGATCGAGAGGAGAAGTCACTACTACAACGGTGGTCAACTATTCAACAAGCAACCAAGAAGTTTTGTGAGTATGTTACTCAAGTGGAAGAGAAGCACAAATACGACGTGAATGGGCAAGATAAGGTAATCTTCTTATTCTCAATGTTATTTATGGTAATCATAGTTTGGTACATTTAGTAATGACCTTTTTTTTTTTCTTCTTTGGGCAGTATTTTTATGCGAAACAGTTGTACGAAAAATTGGAAAAGAAAAAATTTCCTTTCGATCATTGTTGGAAGCTGTTGAAGGATGCGCCAAAGTGGTTGGATGATATGTGGAAGCCCAGGAAAAAACCAACAAATAGAGGAAAAGGTACAAGTCTCGCTCCTGAATTCTCTTCTCCTTCTACTTCAGAGAGTTTGATAGGTCTTGTAGAGGACGACGTCCCAAATACTGAATCTGGGAACACAGAGAGGAAGAATGTCCCAAATACTGAATTTGGGAAAAAGGAGAGACTGCAAATAAGGAAGGATGCCCCAGATGCTAATTCTGGGAACAGGGAGAGACTACCTATTGGGAATGATGCCCTGAATAGTGATGTTTGGAATAGGGAGACACCACCGAAAAGGATGGACATCCCAAACATTGGTATTGGGGATATGGACGTCCTAGTTACTGATTTTGGGAATACGAAGAGACCACCCATGAGGAAGGATATCCTGAATTCTGATTTTGGGAGCATGGAGAGACCACCAATAAGGACAGACGTCCAAAACACTGACTTGGAGAACATGGATGCCTCAATTACTGATGTTGGGAACATGGAGAGACCACCATTAAAGAAGGGCATCCCAAATACTGATTCTGGGAACATGGAGAGACCAACGACAATGAGGGACGTCCTGGATACTGATTTTGGGAGCATGGAGAGACCGCCAGTAAGGCTGGTTGAGAAACCAAAGATTGAAGAAAACCAAAAGAATGACGATGCAAATAAGCAAGCCGTGGATATCCTACACATGATGGAGAAATGGAGAGACCAAGTTAATGAAGAGAAAAGGCAATATCGGTTAGAGAAATTAGAGATGCTTAGGGAGAGGCTTGAGATGGATAAGGAGAGGCTTGGGATGGATAAAGAGAGGCTTCGACTCGACCGTGAGGACAAAGAGGAGAGAATAATGTTGATGGATATAAGTATAATGCCTCATCAGCTTCAACAATACTATCATCGACGTCGAATGGAAATTCTTGCTAGAGGAATGGGTGGTGTCTGAAGTTTACTTGTTGCTTTGTAATTATTTGCTATCTCAGCGCACCTTCTTTTTTTCCTTTGATAGTCAAAACTAGCGTTATATTTAGCCTCGAACGTTCATCTCGCTCATTACCCTCACTGCAACCCAATCTTACTTACCTAGGAAATTTGCAGTTGACCCAACTCGGCACAGCACGCACACTCACCGCCATCTCTACTGCATATACCACCGAAGCTCACGCATTCAATTTGACCGCCAACCAGCGAAGCCCCGCCAATCAACTCCACTGTGACAGCCGAACCCAAGCAAGCATCTCCGCTGCTTTCTCTAAAGCTTTTGATTCTGTCAGGGGCCTAGCTCCTTTCAATTCAACTGAGCGGGAGGAAAGAGGCAGGTTGCTTTGGCGGCCGCAGCCCGGGTCTTGGTGCGTACTGGCTCGCCTAGTCCCTTAGGACACGAGTCAAGTCTTCACCCTTGCGGTGTCTTAAAATGTAGTTAACAACTCAACAGCAAAGAGGTTAACAGTTGAAAGATGAAAGCAAACCGTATAAAACTCAGCCTGCAAGTAAATATTAATCCTCCTGGCTTTTCCTGCCCCAAAAACTACAGTTACCAGATCAAGCGCGTATAAATTGAATTTGAATAAATACCACCGAAATGGCGAAAAGAAGACCGATTTCTATCTGAAATGTACAACCAAAAATGACGAGAAATGGTGTCGAAAAATGTTGAGCAAACATGCAACGAAAAAACGAAGAGATTCCTCCAAAATTCTGGCACAAAAATCTTTCACGAACAAGCTGTTTCGATCTTTCATGCGTTGTCAGGGCCACTGAGGAGAGGTTCGTAGACATCCTCGTGATCCCGAGGAGCTTCTTGTTTCCTGACAGAAACAGGAATGAACTTGAGGACGACAGCAACGAGCAAACTTACAGCGCCGATCAAGACGCTTGTTAACCACAACTCCCAGCTCAGTGGCACGGTTTGTGCAAACTTGCCCAAGAATTCAACGATGATGATCTGGAAAACAACGGTGGAGATCATCACCATCATGAAGGTGTAACTGCTGAACATGCCACTGAACACATTGATCTTCTCCATATCACGGCTGTTTATCTCGTTGAATGCCTGCAATACATGCAAAATTATATCACCTTTGAACGAAGAAAATAAAATATCAGATTAAAAAAAAAAGCCCGTAATCTATTTTAAATGACCAACTTACCCACCACGTTTGACGTCACCCACATTTTATAGAGATGACACATTCGAGAAAGGAAAAATAACAAATAAAATTTAATCCATTCCTAGGCATGACAGTGATCAAAACAAATGTTCAGAAGGAAAATCGACGGTAAGGTACAACAAGTTGTTGGGGAAATTGGTGAAATACTCATAAAAAAAACTTGTGAAAATCTGATACTATGTTTCTGAAAATAATTTGATAATTATTTTAATAGCTGAAACAATCATGAATTAAACAGATAAGAACAAAAATGATACAATGTATTTGTAAACACGAAAATTCATGTAACGAATAACAGTAGTACCTGGCAAAACACAAAAGAGTTGAATATGACGGTATTGAGAACGGAATTTGCGTCGGAACCAGTTAGCTTCAAAAGCCGGATTCCACAAAACTTGAGAACCAGAAGGACAGCAATTTGGTAGATACTCTGACCAACAATGTTCCTCCACATGATCCCGGTTATGAACTTGACGTTCCTTCCGACCGGTGGTCTTTTCATTAGGCCCTCGTTTGGTGGCTCCGTAGCCAGCGCCAAAGCACCGAGAGTATCCATGATCAAGTTCACCCAAAGCATCTGGACAGCCGTGAGAGGCGCAGATCCTGAAAGTTATTTCGCACGATCATTAGCGCCTGCAATGCTTTTGATAAATATGTATGTTGAAAGGTTTTGAAGTAGTTCCGCAGATGAACAAACCTGAGACGCATGCTGAAACGAAATTGAGCATCAGAGCTGCGATGTTAACTGTTAGTTGGAACTGTACAAACTTTTGAATGTTGATGTAAACCGCCCGACCCCATCTTGCAACGTTCACTATGCTTGTGAAGTTGTCATCCATTATGATAACATCGGCATTCTCTTTCGCAACCTGTGGACCGGCAGATGTTTAGCCGATTATTAGCATTTAAGAAGAAACAAAATTGTGTAGGATGATGTTTGTAACAAACCTCCGTTCCCGCAATACCCATGGCAAGTCCGATGTCTGCCTCGTGCAGCGCAGGAGCGTCATTTGTCCCATCACCAGTTACTGCCACAACTTCTCTAAGCTCATTCCTCAACTGTTTCACCAAGGTGTGCTTGTCCAAAGGCAAGGATCGAGCCATTACCTGCACAGAGAAATTTTCACCAATTTCCTGACAGAAAATTCATCTGGAAACTACTTCCCATTGTTACAAATGTGAATTTGATGTTAAGAAGTTACTAAAGCAATAGAAAAACTAAAACCTGCAGTTTCGGAATTATTTCCGCCATCTCCTGTGAGCTCTTGTTTCGGAAATCTGGCCCTTCTATAGCCAAACCACCTTCTGTCAAAATACCACACTCCGTAGCTATGGCTTTAGCCGTATTAATATTGTCACCGGTGACCATCCTTACAGTAATCCCAGCATCTAAACAAGTCTTCACGGCTTCCCTCACCCCTGGACGCACAGGATCCTTGATTCCAACAACAGCTATTAACGTATACTTATCGTCAGGAATACTGTTTTCACTAGAGGAATCATCTATATTCTTGAAAGCTAAGCATAGTGTTCTTAAAGCTTCACAAGCAAAACCATTTATGATATCTGAGATATTCGTTCTTTGCTCGTCCGATAGAGGCACAGCTTCACCATCAGTGCCAACAACATTATCACACATTTCTAAGATTATTTCTGATGCTCCTTTGCAGAAAGCTCGTTTCTTTCCTCCATCGGGTAGAGCCGCTAGCACCGACATCTTTTTCCTGACTGAATTGAATGGTTCAACCGTAAGTATCTTATAATCCTCACTGTAAGATTTAAAATCACCTCCCAGAAGCATTCCAAATTCAATTATCGCCGTCTCTGTTGGAGTCCCTATAATGCTATTATTTCCATCTTCCCCCTTGACTACCTCCGCGCTTGTATTCAGAAAGATGGACTGTAAAAGGAGGTTATGTACTCCTTCAGAAGCCGATTTCAACTCATCATTGTTCTCATTACTCGTTATGGTCTTGGTTTCGTTACAGACCCATATCTTGTTTACAACCATATGATTTGTTGTCAAGGTTCCTGTTTTATCTGTGCAAATACAAGTAGCAGAACCCATTGTCTCACATGCAGAGAGATGCCTCACAAGTGCTTTATCCGACATGAGTTTTTTCATTGCAAAGGCAAGACTTAACGTCACTGCCAAAGGTAGCCCTTCTGGGACTGCAACAACAATTATAATGACGGCAGTCGAAAAGTAATTCAAAAGCTTTTGTGCATCTTTGGAAGACCAGTCTTTCATGTGATGGTGAACCGCCTTGTTTACTAAAAACCTTGAAATCAGAACTATAAATGTCAGCACCGCAAAAGCCAAACCAATTTTTCCGATAATGGTTGCAACTCCATTAAGTTTCACCTGCAGTGGTGTCTCATTGTCTCCCCCTTCACTCAGAGTAACCATTAGTCGTCCCCATTCGGTCCTCATACCAACTGATGTCACTAGCATTTTACCAGAACCATCTTGCACTTTGGTTCCTGCAAGAAGAAAAGGTCTATCTTGATTTATGTCCACTGGCTCACTCTCGCCTGACAAGCTTGATTCGTCGACTTGTAAGCTGTGGCCTGATATGAAAATACCATCAGCTGGAACTTGATCACCGATGGAAAGATGAACAATTTCTCCAACCACCAAATCGTAGATAGAGACCTTCTGTCTACGTCCATCTCTAGTCACCTGAACCATTATGTTTTTCTTCTCCTTGTCCAGTTCTTTAAATTGCAGTGACTGCTTGTAGTCGCTAATTGCAGTCACCAACACTACTAACAATATGCTAACTATTATTCCCAAGCCATCATACATACCTTTCGGCATTCCTTCGGTTGCAATTCCAACACCTATAGAGACCGCAGCAGCAACCATGAGGATAATTAAAGTTAAATCTTGTAAGGCTTCCCAGAGAAATATCAAGAAACCTTTAGAAGGTTTCTCTGCATATTGGTTTAGGCCAAATATATTCTGCCTAATAGGTATCTTGCTTGAAACAACACCATCTTTCAGCGATACAGAAACCTCTCCTGCTAATCCTGATACTCCTCCGTGTCCTTCCAAACCCTTCGTATCATGAGATCGAGCAAAGGATGCAATTTCTTCAGGATCAATGCCAAAACCAGCATCTTTTACTTCTTTGGAAAGATTATATCCCCCACGATTGCCAGCTGAATTGTACAAAAAATTATACATTGACTTAGAAAGGAATCAGAAGTTTGAATGAAGGAGATGTTACTATATAAGAAGGATATAATACCATCGATGAATTGCAATGCCGCTTTTTGTACGTAAAGAGCTACACGTATCTTTTCCTGACAAGAATCAACAGAAGCATAGCGAAAATGGTAGATTAAGAAAATAATTAAAACCAGTATTCAGAGTTAAATGAACACGCTTTTCATGCTTAGCAGATGACAAATGCCATCAAACCTGATGCATAACAATCTTGATGCGGATATAATCATATATTATATATCTATTTAACATTGACAAGCCTAAATTTCCTGCCATTGAAGTATAGTTCGATTGAAACACTAGTCTGATGTGCTGACAGTGCACGCCATCCTCACACAAGCATATAAATTTTGTCCTTATCAAATGAAAATCCCGACTTTATCAACATGAAACCTTCATTCCTTTGATTTTCATTCATTTTCTGTCACACTATGAAGGCGCGACACTTTCAAATGGAGGTAACATAAAATCAACGAAATAGACACCAAGAAACGCAATTTTCTGAACATCTAACAATGTGCAGCTTCATGGCATCAGTAGTTGGATTTTTACCTCAATACACATTATGGGAATTTGAGCCTCTTCCTCCCAATTTCTCCCTAGGCCTTAGGCCTCAATTGAATTATTTCATTGTCATTGGTATATTCAACTGCATCAAACCCTCTTCTATTTGTACCACTTTCATATACTTTTTTTTGGCGAAACAACGGGGCTAAACAGCACAAGACAAAAGCACAGAAAGAACTTAGCCCGAGAGTCTGTACAGATGACTGTTATTTCTCGAAGCCACACAGATTGTCTATCACTTTCGTGTACTTGAGACAATCACTTTCATAGAGAGTGAAAAAATATTTCTTCGATGGTTTAATTGTTTAATTAAGCTGACATTAGTAACCCCCATGAGCATAAAAAACCATAGCTACTATTCAATAAATAAGTTTAATGCACAGTAATAAAGAGATTCAACACCCTGAAGTGAAGACCTTTAGAAAATAATAAAGTTTATGAAGATAAAAACATAACTGCTGAAATAAACTCATCAAACTGTACCAACTCTACCTAGGGAAAAGTTAAGACACGTCTTGTTCTTTCAGAGTAAGAAGAAAAAAAATAAGCACAAATGTTAAAGTTAAACTAAGAGCTTAACGATTGAGATCAGTAGAATTTATCTTCGTTTCTCGAATTTGTAACAATGCAGCACATTTAGTGGCTTCGTTTGTTGCTCAAGAAGGGGGTTTCATTTTTTGGATGGTCTTGAGCCACAATGGTTGTTTAATACGTTGACTTTAGATATAAACGTTTCCATTTGAATTTTATCTTTTTCTTTCAGAGTAAGAATAAAATATATAAGCACAAATGTTTAAGTTAAATTAAGAGCTTAACGATTGAGATTAGTGGAATTTATCTTCGCTCCTCGAATTTGTAATAAGGCAGCACATCTAGTGGCTTTGTTTTTGCACTGGAAGGGGGTTTCATTTTTTGGATGATTTTGAGCCACAATGGTTGTTTAATACTTTAACTTCTGATATAAGCATTTTCGTTTGATTTTAATAAAATTCTTACCTTTAGAGGAAAAAAAGAAAAAAGAAATAAAAACATTAATTCTTGTGGGTCCCACCCTTGTAAAGCCAAAAAAATAAAATGAGACGATTTCTTGAACGATACGGACTTTGCAGCTTTTGTGGCTGCCTAAACCCAGTGTCAGTGGACAATTTTTTTTGTGTGCCGAAAATATAATTAGCTACATTAAGTATTCTAATACAATTAATTGAATTTTTTTTTAAAAAAAAATTTAAATTAATTATATTATTTTACCGGCACGCTAAAAATTTTCTCGTGTCAGTTGCCGCCTAATGGACTTCTGAATAACACCACCACCACCTAATGGACTCGTGGATTTTGACCCCTGCCACCTCTCAAAGAATGAGGTTTGCTCACCCGCGCACATGGATATGTGCATGATTTGTGTAAATAGTGCATTGACAAGGTATTCTAACTAATGGAAAGAGATCCGAAGAAGATCTCTTTCCTCCCAAACCATCCTTCAAAACCATCAAATTAAGTTATCCGGGCCTTTGAAATTTGATCCAACGGTTTAGTAAAAACTTTTGAAAGTTATAATAATTTTTTGCCGTTGAATCAAATTTTAAGAGTCCGGATCACTTGATTTGGTGGCTTTGGAGGTAGAGATCCGGAGAGGATCTCTTTCCCTAACTAATGTATCGTTATGGTAAAATTATTATTCTATTAACATAATGGTGCACTGTTCTAAAAATTATCGCTTAGGACTGCCCTGATTAGTCCTTAGACGTTTAAAAATTAAGAAAGTCTGCCTAGACCTGGTTAGGTACCCGCTTAGGTTGTGACTCTCACTTGGACAGAAAATCAATAACTTTCTTTTTGCATTTTGTTTTGTCAATAAAATGTAAGAGACTTCTTGAATACTTGGATGAAAACTCATTATGTACTTGTTCCCTATGTTTTCAATATGTTATAATACTTTATAATCTATGCGTCATTTATTTTGCAAATAATGTATGCCAATACATTATCGGTAGCCCATTGTGAGGCTAAGCACACCCCCTCCTCCTTAGTGTAGATAATATCGTTAGTTAAAAAAAACACATAAATGTGTTTTTTTTATAATATAAATAGGCACTTATTTATACAATATAATAAATTTATTTATCCCCCTAATCTGCCTAGGCCCCCGCCTAGCCGCTTATGTGTTAGACCCCAACCAGCCGCCCGACTAGTTGGTTAGTGTCTTTTAGAACCTTGAATGTATGTCGTCAATACACTACTTATCTATATTTATGCACATCAGCACAATTCAGATGCGCAGTAAGAATTAATGCTCAAAGCACAATGCAATGGCATATTGTGCATTGGATTTTAGCACCCAAAAGAAAAACAAAATAAAAGACAGTTTGTGGAGCAATCATCCAACTCAATATTATGCACATCATTATTAATTAGTTGATTACTTGATGATATGTTCATCATCAAAGGCATTTCGAAGCCAAGGATCATACAAATATTATAACAAACAACACATCTACTACAAGTCACTTCTCCCTCACAAGTATAATTATCCAAGACTCGCAAAGGCCTGTTCGGTTTCCAAGAAAATCTTAGGCTCCAAACAATAACACAAACACAAACAATAGAGAATTAACACATGCATCTCATCTATTCCTCTGACTTCGCCATAAATTTTTGAAGCCAAAACAGAACGTGACATGCAATTAAAGTAACGAGCCATCGAGTAGTTTGAATGTGACAAACACAAAGGCGAGAATCGAAATAATTAGTTGAAGAAATTATATATAGGAACGACGATGATCCAGATATTGAAAGGAACCTGGAGGTTCTTGCGCTTCCGCTCGTCCTCGGCGCGCTTGGCGAGATCAGCGACCATGCGGAACCTTCGGGTAGGATTCTTGACAATGGAAACCGCGGATCGCCACCGCTTCAGGGCCTCCTCGGACGGCCGTTTGGGTTCGACGTCGAAGTGCGTCCGCAAGTACTCCTCCATTTTCTCTCTCATGATTTCTCTCTCTCTTCTTCTGAATACGACGACGATGACCACTCTGACCGACTCGTTCTGTGTGACTGAGTTCGTTTGGATCTGTGAATTAGTTCGTAGCGAGAGAGATAGAGTTTTATTTGGTGTTATAGAAACGTTCAAAAGGAAGCCGACAATGGCGGGAATGTTTGTGTATTAAGAGTATGTTTTGCACAAAATCTCGAGGGGAGATATTATCAATAAATTACCGACTAATTAGCTCAAAACTAATTAGCTAGCTAACCAAAATTAATTAGCATGGAAGGCGAAGCCAAGATTTTGTAGCAATGTGGGCGTGACAAAGAAGTTCTCAAGTATTAATTAAAATACGTCTGTTCACAATTATTTCATACATGTTTTCATATTTTATAGTCATATGCATGACCGATATATTGTATCAAATTTAATTTTCTATGTATTATTTTAGTCATTTGAAAAGGTCCATATTCAAATCTCCTCGATAAAATATGTATAATCTAAGGATAATGTTATATAGACTAAATTTTTAAACTAAATTTGCAAACTAAATGATGTGTCAACAATAAAAAATAAGTACGTTAATCAACACTTAAATAATAATTCAATCTTTTCTATAAGAAAAACAAAGTTTGCTATGAATAATTTAAGGCGAAATGAACAATACGCAATTGTTTCGGGTACTTAATCCATTTATTGTATCTAGTGTTCTAAAAATCAAATCACATTTTATTGGAAGAAAACACAATATTTTTTTTTTTTTTTTGAAGTCATATGATATTATCTACATTAAAAAGTGAGAAAGTGGACTCAGCTCATAATGGGCTAGCAATAATTTAGTTTGAATTTGGTTTAGGTCAAAATCAAACCTAATACTTCTCACTTACAAATAAAATAAAATAAAAATTACGGTCTACCCTACACTGTAATACTAAGTAACAACACAATGCTTTAGAGAAAGAAAAATCACAATGTTATGGATTCACTATGTCCTTCACAATATTATTATAAGTTTCTTGCTTTTTCCCCAAGTCTTTCACAATTCATTCATTTGATTGATACTTTCCCTATTTTGCTCAGATTGATCCTTGCTTTGGGTTTAAGGATTTCTTTCCTCGTTGAAGCTTGGAAATGGCCATCCAAATAAGTTAAGGAATAGCAAAAGTTTTTTTGTTGTTTTACGTACGCATTTGCCCTTTAAAAGAAGGGGAAATTAAATTAGGTATAGCGTATTTTTTGCTCACCTCTACCGTGAAGGTGATGCTCATCCCGTATTGTTGTAAATTAGTTTAAATTTCGAGTATCGTGTATTAGATCAATTAAACAAACTAATCTAATGGAATGGGGGTGAGCATCAAAAAGGGAAATATTGACGAAACATACTCTAATTGTTGTGTGATATGAGATGCAAGTAGTGGATTGCTTTAATGGTTAGGTTTTTTCTTTTCAACTTACTGCGTTCCGGTCTTAAGCAATCTCTCTTTTTGTACTTTACATGAATTTAATATAAATTATCCTATCCTTTATCAAAAAAAAGAAAATCATCTTAAATGGGGTGATATGGGATACTGCAATCTAAGTCAAAATCTGATCCAAGTTCACTTAATCAAGTTACAAATGGGATACACATGACAAACCTAAATTTCAACCAAAGAATACAAACTGTATTTCTATTCTAAATATTGCTAAGAAGAAAAGGCAAAAAAAAAAAGAGTTTGACGTTGTAGTTTAAAAATTAATATCCTAACCAGTAGAACAATCCAACACATGCTACTCGAATTGGTGTTGACGTGCTAGATGACAAGCATAATTAGAGAACCAGTATTAACAACATGATCCAGCCATTCAACCTCAAAATACTCCACCACCACCACCACAACCTCCTCCACCGCTGTCACCACTGCCGCCATAGCCTCCTCCACCGCCACCACCCCCACAACCTCCGCTGCTGATGCTGCCAACATGACTATGTACGGTAGCTACAGCAGTTGCAGTAGCCAACGTAAAACCAGCTGCTCCCAAAACAGCCACACCACCGTCTTTGGTTCCACCACTTTCAACATCGCGGCGCAGAGATCGTTGATAGGAGTGATGTGACACGGTGCCTGGTGATGATTCATCCATCACGTTATATGTTGTATAAATATAGAAACAAGCAAAAACTAATGCAACGATTGCAACCCCAGTAGCACAATATGCAGCGAATGGCGTCATCTCGCACAAGTTTATCGTTAAAAATAAAGGTTTTACGATAAAATTCCAGAATTCTTTGATAATCTCATAGTATATTCTTTCTTCCCCATCTTAGAGCAATTTATAAGAGAACAAAAGTAATAAATAGGAAATAAAATCAAAATAAACTGTCCCTAAAAAAAGTAAGCTTCATAGCTAAAGGCTTCATTGGATTGAAAAGGAGAATAACCGTAACTTACCATCATTTTTTTTTTTTTTAAGAAACATTTTTAAAATGATTGAAAACATTTTTTATACAAATATTTTTTGAACCAATCTTTAATAAAAATATAAGTAAATTCTGGAAGAATACTTGAAGTGTTTTTTAATCCCAAAAATATTTTTTCTAAAAGCGTTTTCAATCATTTTGAAATCACTTCCAAACACTCTAAAACACAGAACCTTTAATTAAATCAAATCAAAAATCATTTCTATTTTATTTTTTTAACACCCCCTCAAACTCATTATTTAATAAAATAAAATCCATAATTATAAATAATTCTCAATATGCGAGAAAGGGCGCCTAGTGCACGCTTTATATCTACCTTACATCTTGCGGTTATCATACATTTTTGTCACGCCCTGTTCCAAGAAAATTGAGAAATACCAATTTTCGAATGGACAAGGATTTTCTGCCCTTCACTTCCGGTGTCTTCCATGTGCCCTCCTATTTTGTGTGGTCACGGTTAAGCCACGTCAATATTTTATATTATTTTTTTCATAGAGATAATAAGATAAAAATGAATAGTAATATAAAATGTTAACATAATTTAACCGTAACCACACAAACAGGAAGGCACAGAAAGGACACCGGAAGTGGATGGCAGACAATCCTTGTCCCTTTCGAATTAAGGCATGATTGCTTTATTTAAAATCATAATTGCAAAGCTCTTACGCATTGAAATGTGTTGCACGGACTCCATACTCTCCACCAAATAATTTGATAAATTTTATTCAAAACTTACCATGTCTACGGATGAAATTAATTGATTGGCATGCTAATGTAATTGGGTGATGCTGTTTATAGTGTATACTCAATTGAAATTCAAACTAGCATGGAGTGTTTCTTTTTATTGGTGTAAGTGTATATTAAATGGCAAAAAAGATATAATGTACTAAGTGTTGCAATCCTATTGGATTAGGAATGTGATTGTGTAAATCCTAGTATATCTAGGAGTATCTTGCATATTCCCTTTAGTAGTTTAATTCTTATTAGAGTTGTAATCCTAATAGGGTAAGGATTTAACCTTCCCCACTACTATAAATAAAGGCACAATGAGGTGAAACAACACACACCTCAGAATTACATCTCTCTCTTCTCTCTCTCTGTTGCCGCCGGCCTCTCTCGCTGTTTTTACTTTATACAGTTCAGTTAAAGCATCAAAATAGAAGCAATTAGGGTTTTTAACCCTAGAATTCGAAGAAAACAAAACTGGGATTTATGCGGCACCGCCGCCGCACCACCGTGGTACCATCGCCACACCCAAGCGCTGGCCTACATCCCAGCCGCATGGAGACAACATTGGGACAATGTCGTATCGACACCTTAGATCAACCATAGTAGCCCTTTGGGCTTGCTGTCACTAAACCACAACCAAGCTTTGGCCTGGGTTGAATCACATGCACGGGCCCGAAACCCTAACCCACACCCTAGCATACCTGAAGCCAACTGGGCTTGTCTCTTGTCTCGGCCCCATCTGCTAGCAAGCCTTTGTGCTTGTTGGGCTTTGCCTTAGCCCCAACTTGTGAGCACCATAAGCCAGCCCAAATGGATGGGCTTGTCCTTACAACCCAAAAATCAAATCCAGCTTTGATGGGCTTCACGCGTACCCACTTCCCAAGCCAGCCTGTGTCTGGCATGTGCACCCACATCCCAGGCCAGCCCATGTCTGGCCTTTGCTGCTCGGCCTATTCCAATTACACAATTCGTGGCCTATGACCATGTTTGGGCTGCAGCGTAGCCACCCAAGGCCCAATATGCCCTTTAGGGCTTTGCCCTACTCACGACACCCATACCCACTGGAATTGGGCTATGGATTTTTGAATCCAATGCTATCTTTTGACATCCTATATAATTTTAACTCGAATGTTATAATTAATTTTGCTTATACGTTCAACCCTTAATGGTTTCGATCTATTGAATTAATTAAAGTGACCAGCAGTCCATTAATCTAACAATTAATCCAAAATTATTGGCATGAAGCTCACTTTTTTGGAAATTAACGATTCAATAAATTATTTCGTTTCTTTGAACCGTTGACTATCATTCACCGTCCCAAAGCACTCACGCTTGGGTTCCTGACGCAATCCACAAATCCACTACACTTTATTGTATATTGTATTCTATGTTCTTGCAGGTACTCATATATATAAACTAAATGTTCATAGCTAAATCGAACTTGTAGCTTTGAATTTAGCACATTTGAAACCCTAAGTTTTCATTCAAAACTTACCACATGAAAGTCGTAGCTTTCATGCTTAAATTAAACCAATACATGTATATAGAACCCAAATGTTCTACGATATATGTCTACGGCTTTCCGTATGACTGACCATGTTTTGTTGTACCCTCCATTTAAAGACATGTCGAACTTGAACAAGCTCGATTTCACCACTTTGGAAATCTCTGGAAGAAACTACCTAAAGTGGGTTTAAGACGTGAAGCTACATCTTACTACAAAAAGTCTTAGCTACTATCGAGGAACCTACCAACAATGAACCCATCAACGAAGCTCAGAAAGCTACTCCTATGATCTTCAACTACAGGCACATCCATGATGCACTGCAGACCGAGTAACTCATAGAGGAGGATCCACATACCCTCTAGCTTGCTATGGCCGATCGATTCGATCACCAGAAAGACACTTACTTGCCTAAAGTAAGACACAACTGGTAGCATTTACGCTTCCAAGACTTTAAGTCTGTGAATGAATACAACTCTGAAGTTTGTAGAACCCAATCACTACTTAAGATCTGTAACGATGACTTAACCGAACATGATCTTTTGGAGAATACCTATTCGACCTTCAATGCCAGAATATTGTCCTACAGCAACAATATAAGGCACATAAGTTTACCAAATTTTTGGATTTGATATATGTTTTACTTCTCGCTGAAAAGTAGAACCATCTTTTGATGAGAAATCATCAAGCTCGGCCCACTAGTTCGAACGCTACTCCTGAAGCGCATGCGACCAATTCTAATAGCCATAACCAACAAAAATCCCATTGTGGCCGTGGAAAAGGGCGGTAGCCCCACCACGGGCCCAAGGTCAACAAAATAGAGGCTTATCCAATGGAGGAAATTTGACCCAGAAGCGACAACCCCTTGGCCCCAAGGCTCTAAACTTCAAGAACAAGGGAAAAGCTACCGTTCAATCGGCTTCCACTGAATTGGACATGTGTTATCGCTGTGGATCAAAGAATCATTGGTCACGCGTATGCCGAGCTACCCCCGAGGCTATTGCCAAGTATCATTCTCGTCGTGAGTCTAACTTTGCGCAAGTAGAACTTCCCGAAGATACTACTACAACTCTGGAGGTTTTAGATTTTTAGGAGGCATTCGTTCCTATGGAAGAATGAAGTTTTATTTTTCTAAGACATGTTAGGGAGTTTTACACCCCTAGTGGCCGAAACCCCCCCTAAATTTATAGGTTTATGGTTTAATTTTTGGACAATTTTTCTAAGTATTTGGAATTATTTGTTTGGTTTTGGTTTGTTTTGAATTATCGATATTATTTCTCGAATTGATTAATTGAATGAATAGAATTATATTTATGATTTGACCGATTCAATTAATCTATTTCTAGGTATGACTAGTGGGGAAATTAGTTGTCTGGCTGATAATGCCACCACGTACACCATATTGTGTGAGAAACACTATTTTACTAACTTCGTACCTAAAAATGCACCTCTGAGAACCCTCTCAGGCCCATCCAACTTGATAGAAGGATATGGAAAGGCCCATATAATGTTGTCCAACGGTACTGAATTAACCATTAAAGAGACAATTTGTTTTCCACGTTTTGACAGAACATTGTTGAGTTTTAGAGATATTTGAGATAATCAATATCATGTTGAAACCACTAAAAAGAATGGTTATGAATTTCTTTGTATCACTTCTTACAAATATGACCAGAAGTGTATTCACGATAAGCTGGAACGTCTCCCGAGTGATTTATACATAACAACCACTTGATCAGTGGAGACCCACCATGTGGCCGACCCTATGGCCGAGTTCCAGCCCACTTTACTGATTTGGCATGACACTTGGATGAGATATTGACACGCGCTAACCCTGATATCCCCAAATATCAAGGTAGGCACGTGATGGCCGATGCCCGAGAGTGACGAAGCCATTTTAAATAAGCATGCAAAAAAAAAAAAGAATAAGTAATTAGAACGATTATGCCAAAGCAAGAACGTGTTCAGAGCATACAACTACTAAAAGTAGTATGGAAGAATTACTAGGAAAAGATACGAACAAGGGAATGATATCAATACTGAGGAGACTTAAGGATACCTATGTTGTAGAGTTCTGACGCCGAGATCATGTGCCTCAATCCTAACTCCTGAGGGGGTGCAAAAACAAAAGAGGTGAGTGAACCGTAATTTATAATAATACTAATAATAGGAAAACATTTTATTTTTGGACATAATAACCCCCTGTTTTGAAAACACATATATAACCCTAGCATGCCATGTAAAACATTCGTAAAACATGTAGATATTATGCATACTTCTCACTTTTCTCCTTAGTCTATAAGTTTTCCCCTGCCTTGGGTTTTACCATAGCTAGGTTTTGTGAGTTTTACTACTCATGCACACTTTCTTTTAAATTTGAGAGTCACATTCACCCGTTGTGCCGACAACTTCATCAAATGTTCTACCTTATTTGCTGAAGATCTGATGCGATGTTTTGTTTGAGTATTTACACACTCAAGAGAGAATGTTACAGTCCTATGATTGTGTAAATCCTAGTGTATCTAGGAGTATCTTGTGTACTCCCTTTAATAGTTTAATTCCTATTAGAGTTGTAATATTAATAGGGTAAGGATTTAATCTTCCCTACTACTATAAATAAAGGCACAATAGGGTGAAACATCACACACCTGATAATTACATCTCTCTCTTCTCTCTCTATTGCCGTCAGCCTCTCTCATTCTCTATCCTTTATACAGTTCAGTCAAATAAGCCTACAACATTAATTTCTTTTTTCTTTTTCAAAAAAAAAAAAAAAAAACTAAAGACAAAAACTAACCATGGTTAATGTTAACGAAGTCTGTGTTTGCATCTACTTGTTGGCAAACTCATGTCATATGCTGCCATAAGTTTGACAGGGTGTTGAAAAATTAGTTATTTATTTTATTATTATTTATGGTTTTCTTGTGGGCCAATGATTAAGATTTCTTACCCTTCAAGGTTTAGGGTTTATTTTTATGTTTCACCATATATATATGAGAGTTTGTATTCATTTATTTTATATAAGTCTGACAAGATATATTTTTCGTTTTGTAGTTTTGTATTCATTTATTTTATATATATGAGTGTTTGTATTCATTTATTTTTCTTTGTTTTTCGTCAATAAAGAGATATTTGTAGTTTTGTCATGTGGTGCCGTTTGTTCGTTTGCGCAGTCTAATGTCCTAACTTATGAATTAGTTATTAGTCAATCTTAAATCTGGGCAGATGAGTTTATGAATTAGATCCCAATTTTCTTGTTATTTTACTGGTTTAGTACATGGAACTTGTTTGTTAATTTATTTGTACTTAATTTGATATCTCAAATATTTTCGATTTGACTAATATTTTACAAGGATGATTTATAAGGTCCAACTTGAAAAATATACGGTTCAGATAATTGAAGTTCAATGTGACGTGGCCCCATAAATAATCCTCATCAAAAGAACTTATTGGCTATTAGATTTCTTTGTGTTCCGGGACTTTTAATGAGATTGCTAAGCGTGGTCGCGGCTTGTGAGTTTTTCTTTGTACATTTCTTTTATTTTTTACATCCTTCATACCTCATTTTTTTTCTATGTATTTATTACTAACACGGAAAACTGAAATAAAAAAATCGAAAACTAAAATAGCTATAAAATGAGCGTTCAAAGTGCTTCTAATGCATTTTAAAGAAAAAAATGGATGACAAATTCCTAATTTTGTCCAAATTAAAAGTTATTCACATAAAAAAAAAATATTCCTACTAACACCACAAAAATGATAGAATTAAAAAGTACAACTGTTTTTCATGAGTATCATTTAACATGAATAAAATAAAGAATTTGTCATTTATTTCTACTTTAAAATACTTTTAATATAAAATAGTCAGATCCAAACTAATTTTTCTATAATTATACATACAAATTATCAGCGACCGGATAACATCCAAAAGGGTATAATTATGCAGGTATGCTGACACCGCCAAATCGGTGATCCTTGTTTCCATTTTGTCTTTGTTATCATTGTTAAGAGTTGAGTTCCCCCCTTAAGTATAAAATCCAGGCTACTTGCCTCATAATTTTGACAGAGAGGAAAAAGTATGCATGAAAACATAAGCTCCGCACACACAATTTGACCACCCCTATTGTGTCATCAGTCTGTTATTCCAAGCGTACCTCTGATCTGTCGAGTGAGAGGCCTTTCCCCCGGGTCCGCCGAATCATTGTGGCCGATTTTCATCTTTGTTCGACTGATAGGTCTCACGATCAAGCAAGCTTATAACAACAACAGAAATTTTAGCTTGAGCGTACTGTCGCACACCTCCGTTACTCTTTAGGACGCATCTGCTCCAAATAAACTACCCACCTCGCAGGCATCCTTAAGCAAGAGAGTGACCTTTCCGAATTGGCGTTGTGTGTCACCATGTCCCACTTATCCTAAACATTCAATCAAGGTTGTCATTGCAAAGCTATAGTACATGCATATACACACACCCGCGCGCGCGCACATATATATATATATATATATATATATATATATATTAGGATCAAAGGACACATATTTATAGACACATTTTAATATACTTTTTTGTGGTTCTCATTTTATAACATTTTTTTTAAAGATCTAAACCATCAAATATTTCTATTTTAATTTATAGATCATCCTTGTCAAAAATTAGATAAATTCAAAACCATTAAGAATCTTTTGTAGTGAAAAATTAGACGAATACAGTTTTAAAAAGAAACACCAAGATGACTATTATTTAATCCAAGAATCATATAATTTTGCAATTGACTAATTTTTGGTAGAAATAATTTTTGAAGAAAGACGTAAAAATAGACGATCAGATTGCTTCGTATAATACAAAGTGAGCCCTAAGAATGTGTCAAAAAAATGTGTCCCCACTCTTTATACAAGACAGATTAGCACATGGAGCCTTGAACCTTCCCTCTTTAATCGTAAGCTTATTTTTTTAGCAACCGTGAAACTCAAATTTAATTTCATTTTCATCCGTGAAATAAAAATATCACCATCTTACACTCCCTAAAACAAGATTTTCATCCCAAATTGTCTAGATCTTGTTAAGTTGCTTATGTGGCAGACATGTTGGACCCTTCACACAATGATATGACGCCACTTGGATTTACATATTAAATGAAAGTTTAAAGGTTTTTAAATACTAAATTCATAAAGAAATTGAATAGAAAAACAGAAAAATATTGTATAAAAATCAGAAAAGATAACAAAAATATGGAAATGGAGAGAATGAGAAGAGGAAGAGACGGGGGTGGGCGCGGGTTGACTTCGGCGACCATTTGTCGGCGACATAGGATTGCGTCGGCAAAGGTTTTATGATAATGTGGTAAAAAGTGGTGAAATTTATGTTTCGAAAGAAAAAGTGAGATTAAGTTTGAGTTTTACATAGCATACTAAAAAATAAGCTTTGATTTTATATGTGCACCAAGAAACTTGTGTATCTTTATATTATGAGCTACTAGGGTTCCATGGATCTCGTCGGGAGACGTGCTTTGAGTTTGGATGGTTGTTGGAGTGCATTTAACAATATTTAGTAGAATTACAAGAGCGCTCATTGCGGGAGGCTTGCCCACCTCATTTTTCATTCGTCTTTTTGGTTCTTTGATTCTACTTCTCGGTGGCGCCGGCTTTGTGGTAGTGGAGTGGCTGTTAATTTGGGTGGAGCCGGCTGCTTTTCTGTTCCAAATCTAGTGTTTTATGTTTTGGAGTTGTTATGGCCCCTCTTATCGAGCTTGTTTCCCTGTCTTTGAACTTTCCTAATCCTTCAATATTGTAATAAAAAAATTAAAATGAAAAAGCCAAAAGAGAATACCTTGGATCCTCTTCCGGCATAATCATGTTCGTTTAGACGTGGTACATGCATGACAGAGTGATAGAGCAGAGCAAACACAGCTTTTCTTTTTTACTTGCTGCATTTTCTCATTCGACATTATTAATTTTCATACAATCATATCCCAAACTTTACACCCAATTCTGGGCCAATATTCCCCTTTTCTCCTCTAGGAAATCATACCACCTAGGCACCTACTCTTTTTTTTCTTTTTACACAATTTTTATCCTTATCATTATTTTTTTGAGAAATTATTCAAAAATAACGGACATGATTAAACAAAAAGGTATACAAAAACAAAAAGTACAGTTATTTTGACAAGCTGTTGTCTTATTTATGACTTAGGCAATCGTTACTTTAATATGTGATTCATATTTTCTTTTATTGAATTACATTCGTACTTGGAAAACATCAAAACTGTTTGATAAAGACATTACGCAAAATTGCACGCGTATAGAGATACATAAACCGAGTGCAACTAATCAAAAAATCTTATAAGGAAACAGTCTTGTTCTTTGTGTTAATAGCACACTCAAAAATTTCTGTGTAACTTTGACACTGTCGCATCAGTGGCAACGATGAAAATTGTCGGAGGAAGGGACAAAACATGGAAGGGTAGAAGCTTCAGCCTTATTTTTGGCGCGCTTCATAAAAAACACATTCGATTGCGAAAACTTATCAAACACTTTCACAATCGCCCATTTCTTCTCATTTGAAGTACAATTCAATCAATGCATAACCACAAACGTATTCAATGCAACCTTGTCATGTATCTTCATTAACCCATGTATTATTTTCTCATATATGATGCCTTAACCTCACACACACCTTTAGAACAGTGGGAATGGAAAATTATCAGGCTTATCATCATTGCTTCTTGACTTAGATATCATGTTATGGAAGAGATACAAGGTATCTTCTCATCGATTCTCTCTACAGTAGCTCCTAAGCATGACATTCAAGATAGAGACAGTTAAGTGCGGTGTTGCATCAAACACCTTGTAGGCATGACCGAGTGACTTATATAATTTATAAGTATGCCTTCGGCTCAATTCCCTCACTCAACATTGCGTTAAAATACCTCTTGGCCATTATATATCGGTTGTGACGCATAACGGCCTTAAATAGAGCCTCATAGGACTTGAAACTTCTCCGCACACCCAATTCCTTCGTACTATCAAACAACTTAACAGACTCTTGACAATAACAACTTCCTTAACGACGTTGTTCGAATTTTTTTTTTTAATCCCAGTACGAAAATAACATTGTTTTGACCTGGGTATTTAAAAAAATACAAAACGCAGAAGAAGTAGCAAAGTATATAACACAAAAGCAATGAAGTAGCGCAACAGATTTCAACGACAATTCAAAGGATCTGAAGGACGAACTCCTTACTCTCAATAGTGATTTGTGGCAATCGAAGGGGTGGGCATCCCTCCTTGTCCCCATGTAGCCTCGCTCGTGTATCTCATGGTAGTATCAATTCATTCAGATAACACATGTATTTATTTATATAGAATATACATTAAATTTAACAATGAAATAATCATATCGTCAAAATATATTATAACACGATGATTACTATTGCTATATGCTGACACCACATTGTAGTGTGACAATCAACAAATGTCTTGCCCCGTTTCAATCTTTTTAGTGCGCTACCGCATAAGGTAACCTCATTTTGGCATTACATGCCAAAGTGAACCATTCATCACCTGAAGTCATGCGCATAATGGCCTAACTTAGTATTCTAGTTACACAAGTAATCACATTTCTTCAACTTAATAATCATGTCATGCCTCATGATGAAATTGAGATTCCACCATAAAACCAATTGGCAATATGGGGAGTAGCCCAATACCATATAAGCACATAGCAAACTTTGTCCCTCACCGATGTAGAACAGCTCTGAACACACCCCCCGCACGTGTGGCGGATTTTCAAGCCTACACGTGGACAACAACTGGGCGATGTGGAGTGCGTGTGGTCGTTTGGCTTCACACGAGGACAACCCGCTCTGATACTATGATAAAATTGAGGTTCCACCATTAAACCAATTGGCAATATGGAGAGCAGCCCAAGACCATATAAGCACATAGCAAACCTTGTCCCTCACCGATATGAGACAACTCTCAACACCTCATAATTTAAGTTCATTAGCATAGTATGTAGTATACCCGTGTCATGTAAGATCATCTTCAATAATTTTTTTTTTAACCCGTGTCATGTAAGATCATCTCCAGCCAATATCTATAAGCCAATTTTAGCCCAAATTCATACAAAACCCGAATCAAGCCAAATGCCCAAAGAATATGCTCAACAGAATTATGGTTACATTTAGCCGCTTCATCTAGCAAACCAGCATCGATGGAGAGACTTATGGCTCGTTTGAAAAGTGATTTTATATGATTGAAAGCGATTTTAGATTTCAATCATTTAAAAACACTTTTAAACGAGCTCCTTAGCCATGCATGACTGGAGATGAAAAAATGTAACTCTATTCTTTAAAATATTAATTTTGAAAGACTAAAACATAATTAAAGCAAAAATGTTATTTTTACCATTTATTTGTACAATTACTTGTACCATCTTTCTGTAGAGATGAAACACATATGCGTTTGACAACTTTACTTCTATTATAAAAAATAAATAAAAAATAGTATAAGTAATTGTATAAGTAGATGGTAATTATATTACTACTCTAATTAAAGATTACGTACGTTTAGCTCTCCATAACATTAATTATCCTTCAACACGAAATAAGACATTTTTACCCCTTTTCGCTCCCGTCACTTTCATCTATTTAATTTACCAGAGTTAAAACAACGAACCGAAAACGTCATAGTCAAAAGGGCTCAAAGACATCAACGACTTGTGAATTGCCGAGCCCTTCATTCCAAAACCCTAATCATAAATTCCCAAGAAACCAGTTGGGAAACAGCGCAAGGATAGGTCTTACACGGTAAAATAGTAATTTTGCAGTTACCGAAACATTTTGCCTACCTATTTTTCAAACAAAGTTAAGAAGATCAAAATTTTAAATTAAATTTACGAACTAAGTATGTATCACTTATAAAAAAAATAAATACATTAATCAACACCGAACTAAAATTATCCATGTTTCTCACCAACCATATCCATGTTAGGATCTTTTTCATTAAAATCACCGAATCAAGTAATCGGGACCTTCTAAATTTTATCTAATGGTCCATTTGTTTTAATTCCTTAAAAATTGTAATAATTTTGTATCGTTTGATGAAATTTAAAAAATTCGAATAATTTAATCTAATTATCTTGATATAAGAGATTACGAGAGAATATCTTTCCATTTTATCCATCTAACTTAGATTTCTTTTACTGGTCAAGTAGGTTAGCTACAAACTCCGAGCCAAAGGGTAAATAATATATCTTGCAGTTACTGCCAATTTTGTCACGCATTCACAAAATAGGGCTACGGAGCCCAAAAGATTCCAGTATCCGTGCACTTTGTCATACGTGTGGCCATCACATCTACTTTTAGATCTCTGCATGTCCTCTCTCTCTCTCTCTCTCTCCCCCCACCCCCCCTGTCAATAAAAAGTGAGAGAAAGTAGAGAGAGAAAGCTTAGAGAGAGATAGTGGCATGGCATAGATCGCTCACATGGGTGGGGTAGTTGGTGTGTAGGGACCCAACCCCCAATCTGGCATTATATAAATGAGTAGGACCCGCTTGCAGCGTCAGCAATCCCATGTGACACCGTGCACTGCGGTCCCCACTCAGCTTTAGTCTCTAGGACCCCATGTATCCCGCCAATTACAAAACAAGAAGAAAATAGAAAAGGCTTTTCACAAACGGACAAAATAACAAAATAAACTTAGAACTCGTTTAAAAAGGACATGGGTCTATTGGTTTTAATTCATCAAAGTGATCATTAAATTTGATTCAACTACAATTAAAAATCAATTTAAAAATTTATAATAACTTTAATCATTATATCAAAGTTCTGAAACTTGTTGGATTAGGACCAATGAATCCGAAAAGACTCCATGTCTGTTTAAAAATGCCTTTAAAAAAATTGGAAGTATTTTTAATGAAAATGTTTTTAAAATTAACTTTTGATAAAATATAAAACCAATTACTTTTGGTAAGAATATTTTTAAAATCAATTTTTAATAAAAACGGAAGTAAGCTTTTGAGAAAACACTTAAAAACATGATTCAAAAAACATAAAACCGATTTCCTAAGAATATTTTCTCTGAAAACACATTCAATTATTTTAATAGCATTTAAAAACGAACCCTAAAATAACTAAAAAGTGCAACAACTTACATGCGACTGATTCACTGTCTCATAACATGCAATCTAATAATCTTATGTCACATGAAGAGGAACTTAGACACGCATGAGATTAAACCGGAAGACCACATGACAATAGACATGCAAGAGATTAAACCGGAATACCACATGACAATAAATACGTTTCTTGTAAGTCGTTAATGCATACAAGGGCAATGAGGGTATAGAAAAGAGTAAATAGTATCAACTTGACTTGTTTCATTTCTGATATTGTTCCTAAACTTTTCTTACTGTTTGATAACAACTACAAGCAGCAGGAACACATGATTGATAGTGGTACAAAAAAAATTTCCCAATATCTAGCTGGAGCTCATCTGACAGTAATTCATCCTTCTTCCTGAGCTTTCCCTTCATATCAGTGAATCAGCCTTGTAGTTACAAACATACAAATTTACTTTTTACCTCTTTCTTTCCTCAGCTTAGCTTCTTCTGGGTTCTTCTGCTTCTGCTGTACAAAGATTTTGATTACACTTGAAAAAAGACTAACAGTAACGTCTAACACTAAACCTTTGGGCAATTGTTTCACTTGGAAGGTTGAAAATTAAAATTACAGTGCCAAAAGTAACAACAAACTAACATATTTTTCTTTTCTGTTTTTTTTCCTTTTTTTTTTTATTTTTTTTACCGTGTCTCCTTTTCTTTTAACCTGTGGTGCTTTGATTTCTTCCGACTTGATAAAGCTAGTGCAGAAAATGGGGGGAGTAGATGTGACCGAAAATAGTACAAACAACAAACAAAAGAAAGGAAAGGTTAATGGGGATGGGACGGGGACCCGCTTCCTTCCTTTCACTGCCCTTTTTACGTATGCATTTTTGTATGGTAGTAAGTAGAGTATTGTTGGGTATTTGGATGGTGGTACTGCTGCTGCTGGCGGTGATGGTGATGGTGGTGGTGGTGGTGGTGGTGCCGGTGGCGGTGGCGAGATTTGATATCATTTGATTCTCTACAGATTGTCGGGGGTGGCTTTTGTTTGGTTATACTTGAAACATGTTGACCCTCCTGCAAAAAAAGACAAATTAATCATATAGATTAAATGTTTATCTAAACAAAATCTAATCTTAGGTTTGAAAGTAACTTTTACCTAATTAAGCTTGATTAGGAAGTTCCAACCGGGCATTTTGGCCCCGCTCCTGTGCCGGCGTACATCCCTATGGCTCCGTGGCCGGAGTTCAACCTGAAATGTAATCAAACCTTGCAAGTTACATATATAATTCACTTCGCACCGTAATGAAATGAAAAAAAATTGAGAGTAGGACATTAGAATTTACCGTGGAATTTGGCAGTTGAAAGACTTGAAGGATGCCACGTCCAGGGTGGAAGACGCTGGAAGAAGGGAATTTGCCACGTTAATATTAGCGGTTGCAGCTGGGGCATCCGAACCATTGGCCTCGCTAGTCCCATTGGGGAAGGCGGACAATGTGTACTCTCCAGCGGGCTTTGTTGGAGATGCGAAAGGACTATCGGGAAGATTGTGCTCCAAGCTGCAGGAACTCAATTGTATAAGCTTCTACACATTGTCCTTGCAAATTTGAAATATGGGTAAACTTGATGCATAACCCGGCTTACCCTTCGAGCAAGTCACCAATCTCATCATGGGGGGTCTCCTTGCCACTACTATTGCCACTTCGGCTACCACTGCCATTTTCGTCATTGTTGGCAATTAAACCTTCACCTAGAACAGCGGCAGCTGCTTCCTTAAGCAGCTGATCGGCATCCACTGCTGGAGTCATGTGTGGCACCAGAGAAGAACAGTTATCTGCAATCAAGAACAAATAAACATTACCTACTGCATTGAACCATGACGTGGTTTTGTGATCAGGGTATGAGTGACAAAACAAGTACCGTGGGGAACTTCTTGGCCGCTGTGAACCGAAGGATGCATCAGGTTTTGATTGAACATGTTGGGAGACTGGGTAGGGGAGTGAATCGGACTGCTGGCAGAAAGCGCACAGTGGTGATGCTTCTTGACATCAAGTAGCTGCAGGCCCATCAGTCTTCGACTTTGAATTTCAAGTGCTTGCTGCAACTCAGCTTGCTCCTCCAGCTTCCTCCTCCACAGCATATCTTGAGGATTGTAAAACATCCTCGGTCCTAAAATAAAAAACAAAAATAAATAATTAAGCATGTGACAGAAATGGAATGCATATCGTCAATGCGTGAAAATTAATAAATATTACCATGTAAATATTTTTGTTTAATTAGCTAACCTAGTTGGAGATCATAAGGGTCTCTAGCATCCAGCCCAGTAGGTGTACCACAGGGGGACAAATCTCCTCTTTCCCCTTGTTGCTGTTGTTTCCTGGAAGATTAATAACATGCAAAGCAGCATTATTAGCTTGTTATTCACTAAAATATAATTTAATTAAGGTATTGATATAATAATTAGTGGAAAAATTAAAACAAGATCAATTGAGAAAGTGAGAGAGTTCGTGTACTTTTCATGAACTTTGCCCTTCTCCTTGTAAGGCTTGACAAGCACTCTTGCATCACAAACAAAATGAGGGTTCCCTTTGGCCAAGATGAGCTTCACCGTCTCCGGGTAAATGAATGTAACGAATCCAAACATCCTCTTCTGCTGGTACGGGATTCGCACGTCTTGAACCGGCCCGTACATGCTTCATTATTTTCCGATCATGGACAACAGAAACAAAGGTCAGCAAAACGAAAACAGCCCGTGACCTTCAAACTGACACTAAAACGGAACAAATAAAAAAAAACAAAAGAGAAGAAATTAACCTGAAATAGTTTGAGACATCTTCCTCTCTGAAAGTGCTATCGGCCGGGAAAGTCAGGTATATCTGCCTTGAAGCTGGGTTCACAATCCCCGCCCCGCCATTCATCGAAAAATCAGATCTTTCGAGGCGGGATCGGCTGAATTTGTGCATATCATCACCCATCATCAAGGCAGCTGCTGCAGCCCTACATGTACAATCAACAGAAACGATCAACTTAAATGTAACGCAAATGATTAAATATAAGAGCTTTCCTTTAATTAATTTATAAAAAAGATATAACTTCTTTAAATCATGTACCTTTGGGCGTCAGTTTGTTGCTGCTGAAGAAGGAAGTTCATGCACTTCGAGGAGTACGGGAAGGAGTTGGCTGACGCCGCCATGAGCTGAGAAGCAGCAGCAAGTCTCTGCTGCTGAGCGGTTTTAGATCTAAGAAGTGCTTCGTGGTCCGTCATCTCAAGCTTGCTCGGCGACCCAACAACCACCTGTCCACCGCCGTCGACGACGGCGTCTCCGAGCCCGCCGCCGTGCAAGAATCTGCAGCTGGCTCCGTTCTTGCAGTAGCCTCTGGCGAAATACAAGCAGGGTTTCCACCCAAACCCTGAGTTGGGGTCCTCCAAGCTCACGTCGCTGACTGAGCAACTTCGTCGGTGGAGCGGCCCACCACCACCCCAATTAGCAGAGCCATGGAAGGAGGGAAAAAGGTTCGGATCAGAAGCGGTGGTAGGACTCGGACTGGAAGACAAGTCGGACTGAGGGTAGAAAAAATCAGGCGACTTGGGTCCCACCATTGGTGGTGGACAGCCGTCGTTAAGGAAGGAGAGCTGCTCTTGGAGCTGAAACTCATCCATCACATCAGTTGGAACTCCTCCATAAAAGCTGTTTATTTCTTCTTGGTTTCTGAGCTCGGAGAGAGCAGCCCAGGAAGCGGAGGAAGAAGGGTTTGGGATAGTGAGAGAGAGCCTCGAGGCGGAAGAGCAAGAGTTCTGCCTGGAGATAGCGATGGGGTTTGTGAAGGGGGAAGGAGAAGGAGGGGTGGAAGGAGTAGGAGAGTTCGATGATAAGGGCACTCCCAGCTCCTTCCTTGCCTTTAGAATGACAGAGTGGAGAAAAGCTTCAGGCCCAAAAGCAAGCCTTATCATTTCCTTCTCCCCATGGTCTTGTATCAGAAGTAGACCCATGATTTTTGAAGCATTTTCTGGGTCCAAATTTTGGATCCTTGAGAACACAATTCTTGTAGCTTCGTAGGAATCCATGGCGGATAGAGAAGTTGAGTTGATGTGTGTGTTGGAACTGGAACTGGAACTGGTACTTCACTCGCACCACCAACCCTAAAAAATTTATGTGTTTCTTGGGAGGAACAAGTGAAAATTTCAATTTCTTTTTCTTTTTCCCAACCCTTTTACCTACCAACTTGTTTTTGTGATGAGTAGGAGGAAGAGTACAAGAGAGAGAGAGAGAGAGAGTAGTGTTCTCTTTCTGTTTCTTTCTATCTTAATATTCCTGCAAAACCCAAGAAAAAATAAATAAATAAACAAAGGTCGAGAGAAAAGGAAAAAAAATTATGATAAAAAAAGTTGGAGTGTTAAAAGTAGTATTCTCGTGTGGTTTGATTGATTAAAAGGAAGCAACTAGTAGCTGAAGCCGAAGAGAGAGAGAGAGAGAGAGAGAGCGAGAGAGACTTTATTTCTCCAAAAAGCAATTGAAGAGGAGGAAAGTTGGGAGGACTCCTTAAGCATAAAGTAATAGCAACAAAACTGAAAAGTTTGAACTCAACTGAACTGAAATAAAATCCCCAACCAAATAATCAGTCACTGAAATAATCAATTTTTTTTCGAAGTTTTTGTTGCCAAATTGAAGCTGAAACCAAAATCTGTGACTAAAGTAACGCTTACCCACGAAAGATGAAAGGAGTAGGAGTGTTGCTGTTCTGGTTTCTGTGCGTCTTCCTGCAGCTCAACTACTTGAAACATATTATTTGCTATAAATTGTATAAAATCCCAATCTTAGAGCTATGGAAAATCCGAGTCAAACTTTTACTACAAAAGCAAACCACCGCCTTTTCTTTCTAGCTTTTAGGCCCTCTTTTGCCGCAGCAGAAGAACCATCAATTGCTTCACTGCTGCTGCTGCCACTGTTTCTGCTGCTGCACTGCTGGGTTTTTGGGTTCTGAGCTTCTCTCTCCTCCTCGCATCTCTCTCTGTTGGGTCTCTCTCTGAAGTTTTATAGAGGACGAGGACCGAGTGATGAGAGAAAGTGAGTGAGTGAGTGTGTTGAGTGTCCGAGTCGGGTGTTTTGAGTGGGATCCAGATCTGTGTGCTTGCTTCAAATACTGCACGTATTCTTGCCCCTAACCTCTGACACCCTCTAAATTTCTCTGTAATTGTGTTTTTATTTCCCAACTCGAAAACAACCTGGTTTGACTCCACGCAGCTTGTGTGGGGAGGTCAGCACACGCGCCAATGGTGATCTTAAGGGACTCATCGAGGACCATGGTTGATTGCAGAGTGGTTTGCACGCTCTTGGGGTTTGGTTTGTGGACGGATTCTGTGTTTCCGTGAGTGAGTCAATGCCTCCATCTGTATTAATAAGATGAAAAAATTATTGTTTGGAATTAGGTTAAAATAATTAAAAGCAATTTTAGATTACTAAAAGCGTTTGTTATATGTTTAAATGAAAAAATTAAGTGCTTCTGGTTTGAAATAAACTCGCTTAATTAAAAATAATTTAAAATAACTTAAAATATTTTTAAATTGTTAAAAGTACTTTTGACTTTATTTGGCAGAACAAATTAATATTTTTGGGTTAAAAAAGATATTTGAAGTGCATTCTAGAAAAAGCTGTGTTATTTGCTTCTTAAGAAGTACTTGCATTTTTATTAAAAATTTCAATGTGTTTCTAATAAAAATACTTTTATTATAAATAAATTTAAACGAGTATTTGTTAAAGAAATAATCTTGAACAATCTCCTTAAGTGAGTTTGTAGAGAAATATATTTTTAATAAAAACGTTTCCAAACGAGTCAAAGTATAAAAATTTGCCTTACAATGTTTTTAAATTTTCTCTCATCTTCATCCACATAATTAGGGGTCACTGGAGGTCATGTCTCACTCTCTTGAAAATAATTGATATTATGATGATGGTTTTTGAGGGGAAAAGATAGATCTCATTTCAAACAAAACAATCCAAAACGTATAAGAAGATGATTGGGCATGCCTAAGAAAAAGGCTTCTGAAAAAACCTCTCACAGTTAAAACCACTTAAAAAAATTATCAAGAAAAGAAAAAGAGGTCAAGCATGCCAACATTAACAAAAAATATACAAAAAGGGAGGATGGGTGGTTTATTTTTTGAGATTTTTTTTTTTTTTTATGTTGAGTGATAACTACAAATGGTATGGGGATTTGTATATGATAGGGAAGCATGGTTCATGCCCTTGCTTTTTTTGAATAAGATGCCCCACAAACAAATAAATGATGACTGAATCCTTCCCCTATCTCCTCTCCTTTTCTCACTCTCCAAGCACCCAACTCATATCACATTATAATTTTAAGAGGCAATGAGCCCCAATCACTTTTCTCCCCCACCTTTTTATGTTCATTACTCAGTTATATGCACAAAGAAAGATACAGGAGGGAGTACAAAATTGTTGCCTCTTGGTGGTGAGTAACAAAAGTAGTTGGGACTTGAAAAGTATAGCTTTTCATTAGAGAGAGAGAGAGAGAGAGAGAGAGGGAGGGAGAGGGAACCATGGAGAGCTTCCACATGGGGTGTATGGCCAATCTCATAATTCTACTTTCAAGCAAATGTTCATGTTATGTGGTATGCACTATGTACCCTATTTTTATTCACATGTGTGAGATTCTCAGTTTGTACCATACATTTCAGAAAATTTAGATAACAGGATTAGTCCAGTGTCGAGGATATGGTGATGGATATGAATCAGCTAGATATTAAGAGTTCAAAACTCTCATTTGTAACAAACAAAATTGACAAATTATGTCGTCAAATCGTCAAATAGATTTGTTTGGTTTACTGGCCGTAACAATCACTTATACATGCTAATTTGTGAAACGATTACTTTTCAATACTCGATTCATGTATCGTCAATGGTTGATTGATATGTTGTATGTATTTGATTTTGACCAGTCCAACAATTGAGATTTACAAATTGACCATTTCAGTCGATTTTTCAAATTATTAACACAATTATTCATGTAATTAGTATGAGAATTACAGTTTGATGACATAGTAAATAAGTAAACTATTTAAGCAAATGATTACTAGTGAGGAAGGTTAAGTGATATTTAAGAATTAAAATAAGTTTAGAATTCAATTTTACGACAATGTAACCGAAAAACATTATTAGACAATCGAACAAGAGATTCCTAACATAGATTCATTACCAATACCAAAAATGATGATAATCCTCTTACATGGAGTACTTTATGCTCCACGATCTTGGCTTCTTTAATTTCGTAATTAATTGAAACATTAATCAAACCATTGAACCAAAATGAAAACAAAACAATTGCATGTTTTGAGCTATGTAATCACAACATTCTTTGCTAGTCAATTCCGCGCGTGACATCTTGAAGCTTATAACAAGCGCGTGGGAATAAATCCACTTTGTTTCCTTTTTTGGTCGAAAAATTTCACTTTGTTTCTCTAATCTAATGTATGATTGGCCATTGGGTCATGAATATATTTTTTAAATAAAAAATTAGGGATGGGCACGAGCAAGGTCAGATCCAAATTTGAAAGAATTGGATCGGATCAGTTTGGAAATGAAATGCAGTTGGTTGTTATATTTTCAAAAATGGAAATAGACTTAACCCGTCCCGTTTGTTTTAACGTTTCCATGGGTCCATGTCCTTGTGCAACCTGAAAAACCTGATGTGGAGAATTGTATGAAGGCAGCGTTGAGTAATGCTTGAGTTTATGTTCTATTTCCTCACTCTACAAATTCCTACTAAAACCAAAATGGAGAAAAACCTAAATCAGAGAAAGAACAAAAACAAAAAAAAAACTCAAATCAAACCCAAAGCAAACCCAGTATCAACGGAGACCTCGATTGACGAAGATGGTGGTGAGGTGGTGGGTGGGAGGTACCTCGTAGTGTTGAGGTGGTGGGTGAGAGGGACCTCAATTGACAGAGATAGAGATAGAGATAGAGATGGAGATAGAGAGTCGAGAGAGGGAAGGGGGAGAGACACAGACTGAGAGAGAGAAGAAAATGTGATATCTATATGATACGTGCGGAAAATCACAAATCAATGATAGAAACTGTTCGTTAAATTAATAAATTTACTTAATCCCAATACTATTAATTTCTAAGGATTTAATTGTACAAATATATATGTTCCATCCTTAACTTGCTCTAGGACTTGCTCTTTAGAGCTAGAGTTTTCAAAATTGAAGTAGTAAATGATTAATTTTAATGTCATTTTTTTTAATTTTATTTTTGCTAGGTTTGTCCTTGGTGGGAATTGGAAAAATAAATTAAAATGCCATTAAATCAGTATCATATGAAAAGCAAGATCCTCTCCAAAGCTTAGGAGACTGAGTCTCTTGAGCAAATTCATTGGACTGTTGAAATTTGATCCAACAGCTACAAATAGTAAATCCTTCTAAAAATTATAATAATTATAACCGTTGAAATATGAGTTTGCCCAGAAAGCTCATCCTTCTAAACTTAGGAGAGGATTTTGATCCGAAAAGGATGGTTTCCTCCTATTATGTAAGAGCAAGTCCAGCCCGGACAGAATTGACTGGCACCAAGTGAAGAAAATGGCCCGGCTTGCATGGAATGAGCTCCAGCCCGTGCCAGTCAAGAGCCCATCCCAAAATGGACAGACCCAGAGGCCGGTCCGTTTCTTGGCGCGTGCACAACACGCGGGAGGCCAGGTGAGTAGCCGACAGGCTTTGCAGGCGGTGGGGCCCGCGTGGCAGGGCAACTTGCAGTCATCCGGCTGAGGGCTACGTGGCCCTCCTCAGAGCCGTTGGATTTCCAACAGCTAGTTTTTGTAGGCCGTTGGATTTCCAACGGTAAAAAAAATTTAAATTTAAATTTTAAATTGGACCGTCCGATCACAGATCAACGGTCCACGTTTATTTCACCAAAAATTTAAAAAAAAAAAAAAAAAAGGCCCAACGGTCAGAAATTTGACCGTTGGCCACGTGGCAGCGTGTTGGCTGTTGGATTTGATTATTTTTCAAATCCAACGGTCCAGATTAATTACAACATTAAAATTTATTAAAAATTAATTAAAAAATGTCAAATTTTTTTTAAAAAATACAAAAAAATTTTAAAAAATTAAAATTTGTTTTTCTATAAATACCTAACCCTCATCTTCCACCTTACACCACATTTCAATATTTTATACACTTTCTACATTTGAATATTTTGTACACTTTGAGAGAAAAAAAATGACTTCGTGGAAACTCAGTGAAGATGTTACGTTGTGTGAATGTTGGGTTCGCACTACTCATGACCCGATTACGGGTAATGAGATGGATAAGCGAGAAATGTGGAGTAAAATTACGAAATCGTTCAACGATGTACATGGAAAAGATGCAAGATCTAGTCAAGGTCTTCAAGGTCGTTGGAAAAAACTCAACGCATCCTTTACTTGTTGGAAAAACGCCCTCTCTCATGCTTCTAGTAATTTGCGTAGTGGGACAAGTTTAGCGGATGAGGTAACAATATTTTTATTTATTTATATGCATTCCACCCACATCAATATTTTAATTTATTTAATTTCTAAAACGACGTCTAAAAACATAATCAGGGAAAACGCTGTTGGGAATAAAATAATCTTCCAAGAGATCTTTACCTCGTCTTTCCCTTCTTCTATCGATGTTTGCCGCACGTCCGGGTTTGGCTATCTGACCCATAGCTTCCATGATACGGCGGGAATGTGAGGCCCTCCGCCTTCTATGGTGATCATCCTCATCCTCCTCCATTGCGAAGGCCTCATCTCCACCTCCACCTTGGTCAAGATTGACCAATTCTTCCTGTTATGCCAACAACCTTTTCTGCTGCTCTTGCAACTGTTTATACGCTCTCATTGAAGAAGACATTGTAAGAACTCAAGATTTGAAAACGATAAAGAAGAATTCTGAGCTAAAAAAAATGATTGAGTTTAGTGTGAGGATGGATGTAGGGATGTAGGGTTTATATGGACAAAAAAAAAGAAGATGAGGTTCTGGACAATGCCACGTGGCACTACGTGATTGGTTGAAAATCTTAGCGGAAATCTATTAAAAAAATAGTACGTTCGGATAATGACACGTGGCGTGACGAGATTGGTTAAAAACCTTATCGAAATCTTACCTAAATTATTGTAAACAGGAAGTGACACGTGGGTTGTCGGGATTGGTTGAAAATCTTAGCAGAAATCTATTAAAAAAATAGTACGTTCGGATAATGACACGTGGCGTGACGAGATTGGTTAAAAATCCTATCCGAAATTATAACTATTTTTTTTTTTTATTATTTTATAAAAAAAATTATTTAATATTTTAAATGGACTGGGTGCCAGCGCATTTTGTAAGGGTGGAGATCGTTTGTGCCAGCGCATTTTTAGACTATGTGCCAGCACATTTTTTTGGGGTGGAGATGCTTTGGCCTATTACTGTTCATTGGGTCTATTACTGTTTAATTAAGTGGATAAATGGGCTGGGTGCTGGCGCAAAGTGGATAGGGATGAAGTTGCTCTAATGGTACTACACAATGTTGGATTCTTGAATCGTGATATTCAAAAAGTTACTTAAAGTATTGTGTTCATATCAATTCACATCATAGCTTCCTGTGCATGACATGATAGATAGTTAATAGATATGGGATTAGTTGGGCTTTGATTTTTTTAAAATAATTACCACATAAATGTAAAGATTATTGCACCATTACATATTTCTTTCACTGCAAAAAAATGGTTTGAGAATAATATTAGGGAATTAATTTTCACTCTTTCTCACTTTACACACAAATATAGTTTCGTAATGGTTACATTGAACAATTAAAGTAAAATTATGATCAAAATTAAAATAGAATGTGCACAAAATAAAAGGAATGTGTTAAGAATTACTACTCTAATTTTAGCCTAAAAGATAGCGTTATTTGTGGTTCGTAACAGTTCTTTTGATCAATAGAAGAGAAATTTCGATTTGACATCTCTTCCAACTTTTCTAAAAGAATCCTGCAGGATTGTTTCATTTATTTTTAAGCACTCTAAGGATACGAGAATAATACTACTGCTTGTTTTAATTATATCGTAACATTTTTAATTATTCCCAAAAACAAATAACATTGTTACTATAAAGTTTAAATACGTGTACTTTCTTTCAAAATAAGGGAAGATTGATCAATAAGCTCTTATGCTAACGAAATAGCAAAAGTATAAAATTTAAAACATACAAGAACACTCAAGCGCAGAAAAACTAATTAGTAACTTAATACGTGCTAATTACTCATTAGGGTCCATTATTGAAAACTATCTCTACAAAGATTCACTGAAATTAATCTTAACTCTTTAGTTATTAATTGAAATCAAAAGTCGTTCAATTTTTCTGTTTAATTGTACAGATATGGCTCAACATGGTTAAATAATTCGAACTCAAATATATGATGGAGGGACTATGAAGAACATCAAATTGCAGATACCAACCTTCGAACCCAAACCCTACAAGGATCATGCTTGTGCACATTCCATTAGGTTAGGAGGCATGTCGGTCAGTATTACGGTCTAGTAGTATTTCTCTTCACTTGTGAGTGAGCTCTTTGGTTCAATTTTCATCAAAGATGAATTTAAACCACATTATTACTAGTCTATTGTGAGATTAAATTCATCTCCTCCTTCTTATTATAGATAATATTGTTTATTAAAAAAAAATGATATGATGGAGGGATGTTACCTTAGGTGTTCTAGGCGACAAAATACGTTTGGAAATGTACATGCATTGAAACTTTTACTTTTGAGAATTATGCGAGGAAATCTAGTCTTAATTAACACGCACAGTATAACATGGTACAAGTAAATTGACATATATGCAATACGATATTGTTTGCCACTTGTTAATGCCTTATTACTTTAGGCCGTAACAAGAAATATCAGTAATTCCAACACGCATGATGCATGAAATGTAATTGGAACTCGTAAGGAGTCACATTGACCGGAAGTGGTAGATTGACCTTGTAATTAAGAATTTTCTTTCTGATCAGATTCTAAGTTTAAACTCTTCACTTTTTCTTAGTGTGGAATATTATTTTACTAAAAAAATGATTTGCAATGACCATGAACCAACAAAAATAAAGTTTTTATTTATAATATTATTAAAACAGTAGTAATTAGTGTTATAAGCCATTAGAAGCTCCCTTATTCTTTCTCAATGTAGGGTTCATTAGAACATCTCCAATTCTACTCTTACTTCAAACTCTAAAATTTGATTTTAAAATGGTATATCCCCATAATATTCCAACTCTAAAAGTTTCCTACCTCAACCATACTCTATATTTGAAACTCTAAAATAAAATATTTCTTAATACTCTATACTTTTTGACACATCCCTACCCAGATATTTAGGTGGATACTTAAACCCGAGGCATGCTGACCAATATTTGGAAGGTGACGAAATCATATTATGATAACCTTTGGGTAAAAGTGTGAATAAATTAAAATCGAAACCTAAAACTAATTTACGAGAATGTGCAGTGCGGATGTATCCATATTACATAAATGTAACGTTAGAGCATAGATAAGAGTGTAGTTATAGAAGAATATTCTCATCCTAGTAGGATGAATATTCTCACAAATACAAGAAATTAAATTCTCACATTTACTGGGTAAATACAAATATTCATATGTACAGTAAACTGCAACATCTCAACTATATAAAATAGCATGCTCATCACAATAGTATAGACACAAGTCCATTCAAAAAGAAACTACATGGAACAAGTTGGGTGTTTACGCTCAAGTACTACATACACATGAAGCTGGTGCTAAGCGCATCACATATGAGTCTTAATTGCCTAATGCAAACCAATACATGCTAACACCTGCAATAGATCCATAATGAGCATAATTGTGCGATGTGAACATACACTTTAGCCGATCCTAGCTCGAACGAGTACTATAGACACCGATATAAGCATGCACGATAAGCAAATAAAAATATACGTGTGATCATGCCAAAATAATTTCATACACATCAACACCCTCAAATAATACTTATAATCATAAGTAAAAGCATGATATGATGTAAAAACACATTATCCAAGCAGTTATGGAAACTACAAAAAAAAAATATATATATATATATATATATATATATATATGCTTGAAAACAAAGCTCACTCACTAATATGTAATCAGGTCGTAGCCGCCTTATTTTGCTTGGCCTCTAAACTCTTCGGGCTAAGTTTTTCTTATATGGGAAATTATTACATACTCATAGTTAAATTACCCAAAGTTTGTAAATACTAAGGAAAGACTTGAAAAATTATGTCTTTTGCTTGCTCAAAATGGAGTTAAAAGTGTTAAAAACAGGGCTCACGCGCCGCCACACGCCGCCGGGAACCGCCACACTTCAGCTATGCATGATCACGCGCTTGCATACCAAGACCGGAAGGAATATTCATTTAAGGTTAATGGAAAAAGTAACGGTTGCCTGACTTCGCCCAATTGACAGAATATATATTTCTTCATCTTCTCTGGTGAGCCGGTCAACTGCGTTTCGTCAGCTGCCTGTGTCGCCGGAAACTGGGAAATTTGCCGAAAATTTTCCAGACACGATAAGCTTGAAGTATTCAACCAATGACTACGAAATTCACAACCTAGGCCAATTTGAGGGTGTAGAATCCAAGCATCACCATGGTTTGGCCAAAAAATGGCAAGCCTTTAAATAGGCTAGGAAAGTTTCGGCCCGAATTTGGAAATCTCGAAACTGCAACGGGTTGCTCGAAACTGAGCCTAGGGACATTGAAGAGTTGTTTGGTGGTCACGATCTTGTCTAAACTTGACGAGATAAAGTCAGAAAACCCATGTCGTTTCTCTACAAAACTTACTAGAACTGCAGTAGGTTTCCTCCTCTGCGATCTGTGTCCACAACTCACCATTTCGACAACTAATCACAAGATTTAATCTACTAAATGAGGTGCAACGATTTAAGAGGATTAGAAGCTTACCTTTGCTGGGAAAACGATGAAAAGCTCGTCGGGAAGTTTGGCCTTGTCGAAGCCTTGCTTGTACATTTGGGTTCAGATTATCATGAATCCAAACCCATGGCTGGGTTCGACGTGACCAGGTGAGTGAAAATGTGGAGTTTTGAGCGTCAATCTGTCTGAGATGACGTCGTTTATTTGAGTTGCGGCGAGAAGAGGGAGGCCGATATGAGAGAGAGAAAGATGAGATGGTGGAGAGAGATGTGTAGGTGGGAAGATTTCCCAAATTGTGATATTTCTTTAAATAGAAATATCTCACATAAAAGACAATGAGATATTTCTAAAACAGAAAACAGATATTCTCTAAAACAGACCCACCGTTTGTTTAGCTCAAATCATGTTCCGCTGGAGCGTTCATAATGAGGAGTACTACAAGATGATAAGAAAGAAGATAAAATATAAAGTGAGCTCAAAGGATTTCACTTAGCTCAAAAGGAGCATTTTCGTCATTTTACAGCTTTAGGAAGAAAAATACAACAAATTATAAAAATATCGTCACACTTTTCCAACAAAAAAAAAATTATATACTTAAAACACTTTTCCAACGAAAGAAAAAATATATACTTAAATGTAAATTTACTATACACATGACTCATCTTAAAATTTATCTTATACTAACTTCATATACTTAACTATTAAAGTTCAAAATTTGTATTATAAAGTCAAGATTAGACTTGAATTAAAGATCTCAATGAAATATTTGTAATGGTATAAACTTTTTGATAAAAAAAATTAAAATCAAATTTGTGATATGATAATAGTTATAATGTGAAAGAGATATGAAAGGAAATAAAAAAAAAAAAGTACCATAGCAAAAATGAGTAGTATAGGCATTATAAGAAAAAATTACATCTACTCCATATATGAAGTATGATGGTGTCTACTCCATATATGAAGTAGAATAATTGACAATCCAAAAAAAATTAACATTTTTGGAATTGCGTTTAAGAGTAGGGTTGGAGGAAATTTATGCATCGAACTAAGGTTTTGGAGCAGAGTTGGAGATGCCTTTAGAGGAGCATGGTTATTAGTACTATCTTATATAAAAAGACCCAAAAAATAAATGTGTTTTATTGATTATGTGAAAAGTTTGCATGTATGTGAAGCTATGTCTTCCTTATACATATGTTTATTCGAATATGCAAACAATAAGTCGTTGAATTTTTGGACTTTTTTACTAAATAAGGAAAAAAAAACATATTTACTTTCCATTGCTCCGTGTATTGCCACACACCAAATTATGATGGAAATTTCGCTGACTAGTATAATAACTCAGAAAATGTAAATCGGAAAACTGATTTTTTTTTTTTAAACCTCAACAGTATGAGAGAGATTTTATTGATAATCAAAAAAAAAAAAAAAAGTTACACCTAATTAAGGGGACCAAAAACTGAGATAAATTTATATGCCAAGATACACATTAATTTGAGAAGCGGAAGTCAAGCAAGCCAACATAATCTAAAAACAAAGCAGCATGAGCAGCCGGCAAAGGGAAACCATGTCATACCAAAGTTGGAGAAGACAAACCCATGTTAGCAAAAAATGGTCCGCAACAACATTTCCCTATTGATATATGTGAGAGGCGTAGAAAGTCATTTCTCAAATGTTATCCAAATAAATAGACCGTTGCGTACGAAGAGGCCAAGGAAGATCAAAATCAGTCAATCGAAGAGCGAAAATAACACTTAAAGAGTCATTTCCAAACCAGTAACAAGTGACAACCATATAATTTGAAGATTATTGTATACACAAAGAAACAAAGTAACTAAAATAAATTATTCTAAAGCGTTGAGATAATAATATTCCCATATACAAACTTCCGGGATGTCTTTGTCACACTAAAAGCCACATTCTAACAGCAATAAGAAATACATACTGCTTCAATCAAAATTGTTCGGAATAATTCAACTCATCATGAATAAGCTCAAAGACCTTAAAATACAACTACTTAACAAACGACTTGAAAACATTATCTTTGGACTTCACAATCAGCCTGTTATTAATGAACTTAATTGGTGTCTTGGGGTATAATTCAGTTTAAATATTTTACTAAATTATGATCACCAACTCCTGCTTATGTATTTATCCATTTTTCTAAACCCTTTAATTTCCACAGCTAGCCTCCTAAATTACGAATACCATTAATTATACATACATAATGTTGTATCAGTTGGTAGCCTCCCGATTAGTAAGTGGGGCATCGATTTTCTGCAAAAAAAAGATGAGTAATTTAGGAAATATTCTCTTACAAAAATTTAGGAAAATGTTAATGGAAATTTAATTGAAAACATGGTTTTATAGTACAAATGAAGATACTGCATTATATCTTTAACCAATCCACATATCACATTTCCAAAGTAGCCAAACACGTCCTTAATCGCATGGTTACTATTTGTCTCCCACCAATTGGGCATGACATACACTCACAGTTCCAAGGCTTTAAAAGGTAATGAGAATAGTTCACGAACGCTCCTCAGTTCTCACGTGAACCATCGTCAGCTTTCACTATTTGCCAAATTTGGTTCCCAATAAAGTTCCTTTTTTGAGGGTTCCAAAACCACATGCCTTATTTCTCTCACGCTTTTCTTTCATTTCTGGCTGGGGCCAAAACCCATGCGGTTTGTTTCCATGAGCATCACCCAAAAAAAAAAAAAAAAGTAACTACCAAAAGAGTGATGGCAACAGTGGTGGAAGAGGTCAGCTTTGCACTCTCCATCTCCACCTCATCGATCATCAGTCGGTGATCTATGGCGTTTGCTCTAATACCCTCTTGAAGCAGATGGTTGAGCTCATACAAAGATCCAAATACATATGACGTCAAAACCGAAGCGAGAAAACATAATTGAAACCCGAAACTTCAAGTTGCGAGATTGTAAAATGCAGTTAGTGATCAGTCGGTGATTTATGGCCTTTGTTCTTGCTAGTACCCTCATGAAGAAGATGGTTGAGCTCATACAAAGATTCAAATACATCCACGTCAAAAAAACTGGAGCGAGAAAACATAATTGAAACCGATACTTTAAGTTGCGAGGGTGTAAAATGTAGTTAGTCATCGGTCGGTGATCTATGGCCTTTGCTCTAGCCAGTATCCTCATGAAGTAGATGGTTGAGCTCATACAAAGATCCAAATGCATACCACGTCAAAACGGAAGCGAGAAAACATAATTGAAACCTAATACTTCAAGTTGCGAGCTTGTCAAATGTAGTTAGTCATCAGTCAGTGATCTATGGCCTTGCCCAGATGGTTGAGCTTATACAAAGATCTAAATAGATACGACATCAAAACCGAAGCAAGAAACTTTAAGTTGTGAGGTTGTAAAATGTTGTTAGTTATTTGTCAGTGATCTATGACCTTGCCTAGTACCCTCAGCTGAACCATATTTGACTTTAATTAAAAGAAATGAAAGAGCTTGCAATATTGAAAGGATCTTTTGATATAAAGGTTGCTAAACCTGCTAGTAGAATAAAGCTTTGAAATGAAAATGGTGCAGCTGTTGGTTTTCTAGAGAGAGATTTGTTTGATTTTTAGTGTTCTTTTTTTTTTTTTTTTTTTTTTTTTTGCCTTGGGTTCAGATATATTGAGAACAAACCATATTGTAGAAGCAAATCTACTTTGCTGCACTTGCGTGAATAATATCTATAAGCATATAACATATAATAATGAATGTCATTTGATATCTGTAAGCCAATTATATATATGTCACTTGATGTAAGTTTAGCTTAATTTCAAAATAACCTCACAAAAAGCTATAATTTAGCCTTAGACACAAATAAGTGAAATTGTGCCAAATTTAAGCACAAACACAATGCAGATGCATAAAATTTTATTTGAAAACTATACAAAATAACTTGAAGGAGGTCAAGTATGATTAAATAAAGTAGAAAGAGCTTATTTTATTTAGACAAAAAAATGGGAGAAAGCTACGTGATTTCATTTGCGATGCGACGCTGCGGCTGTATATACTATATAGTAGAGACTTGAGTGGTCCTATTCATACAGGTTTAGATTATACTTTGTCTGTTTGCGTATACAAAGTCCCCATCAGATTAAAGAGAGGAACTTTAATATATGTATTGAGACTATATATATATATATATATATATATTTTATATATTTATATAAGGATATGCGAATGTGATGCACATGTGCTACTTGATGAGGAAAAAAAAAAGGACAAGGTTTACATGGGCGGAACCATGAAGATATCAAAATGGTCCCGAGACTATTGTACTATTTTTTTTCACACAGAAAAAATTAGAGTTATTCCTCTAATTTCCAAAGACTTATCAAGGATTTAGAGTCTCAACCAGAATCTTGTCCTTATTTTCATCATTGAGTTCCATTTGAGACTAGTGGCCCTTATGCAGTTAATCAGTGACGAATTTTGAGAGACTGTTAAGTGATCAGAAGAGGAAAAGACAGGATTTGGGCGAGGGCCGTGAGAGAGTTGGTTTTTATTTTTTATTTTTGCTTGATTTTTTTATTTTTTTCTTTGAAGTCTCTTGATACAATTACTTTTACTTTTCTTTTCTTTTTTCTTATTTTATTTTGAATCTGAGTTATGATACTGGGTATGGGGTTGAGTTGAGAAAGAGTGACATTATACTAAACTCAAATGTTGGTGGTCGGTAATTAGAACACGACATATATTTATTTTTCTTAAATCAGAATAACGTTTTAAGGTGAGACTTTTGATCTCTCCTAAGCCAAAATCCTGGCTCCGCATAACAGTTGGACAATAACTAAGAAACGAAATGTGATCGAATTTGCTGCAAACTAGTTAGGGATATATTCAACGTTTATACGTATATCCTAATGTTATAAACATTCAAAAGCTGCAGGAGCAGTTCTCTTAGGCTATATATACGTCAATTTTGTAAGCAGAAGCTACATGCCTTAAACAAGGCCTTAAGTTTATGGGCATTGACACTCATGTTCAGGTAGAAGGAGATTCACGGGTTCTCGTCGAAAAGAGATTTTTCAATGTGTTCAGAATACAGAGAGGTATGCCATAAGTTATTATATAAGCAGAGGGAAAGTTTATTTATTTATTTATTTATTTTTCATTTTTAAGTGTCCCTCTACTTGTATAATAACATATGCGTATGTACCCGTGCTTTGTACACATTGAAAAGTCTCTTCTCATCAACATCATCCAAAATTCTAAAAGATGTTAAGCGCTAGGTGGGCGAGAGGCTAGGGCCTAGCACCTATGCGGCTAGGCGGATTTAAGTAAATTTATTATATGTCATGTAAATAAGTGTCTGCTTATATTTAAAAAATACATAATTTCACTAGGATACATAAATTGCAAAATAGAATGATATATGAATTATAAAGTATTAAAACATAATGAAAACATGGGAAAAAAGCATATAATGCGTGATCATCTAAATATTCAACAAGTCTCATGAAATTTATTGAAAAATAAATAAAGTGTGAAATGAAAGTTATTTATTTTCAATCTAAGTAAAAGTCGCAACTAGACGGGTGTTTAGGCGGGTCTGGATGGTCTAGGCGGACGCATAGGCGATCGAGGCAGGCACCTAAGCAGGTTTAAGCGTCCTTTCTTATTTTCAAATGCCTAAGGGTTAATCGGTGTAGTGGCCAACCGTCTAGTGCCTAGAAAAAACCTAGGTGGCGCTACATGAGATTTTTAGAACAGCGACATCATCGGTGACAAGGCGCAACTTCCTTAGAGAATAAAGTCAACTATTGAAGACATCATTCAACTCAGAGAACTAATTTTCAAAAACATAATTCATGCATATTTTCCGCAAAGCAAACATGACAATCAGTTGGTCACTGAATTTGGACATCAGTATAATCATAAGTGTATATTTGGTTTTCATAATTTTTTCATTCCATTACAAGGTATATGTATTGTGATTGTATGTCTGTAAAGATTCGTAAAGGATCATCGCTGTAATTCAAGCTTTGTTCAGAAAAGGAAATAAAAAATAGATTGATTGAATTTTTGTTAGAATGATATTTGGCTGAAGATTTAGAAGTAAAAAGCATGATTCGAAGTTTTAAACTGCAATGCAAAGGAGGCTTTCACAAGCTATCTCAATTTCTTCCACCCCTTGAAATCCGAGTTTACTCATTTGTTTACTACGCTTAAAAATTAGAACGGTGGATGCACTATTGGATTTTTATGCGCTTCAAATTGTTAAATTTATTAAGTTTTTTTTTTCTTTTTTTTCTCACTCAAAAGGGAACTAGTTGGTGGCTTCGCCACGATAGTCTACTTTTTTTGAGGGGTTGGAAGATTCATAGAAGCATTTTAATATTTTCTGACCACCATCGAACTCTGGACGTGCTGTATGGAATACATACTTGTAATTCATTCCCAACTACTGAGCCACCCGTGATGATTGTTTATTAGGTTAAAAATATTCGCCTTTGTAAAACCATAAAAAGTAAGAAATATTTTATGTGTGTTGTTTCAACTAAAATTGCTCATTTTCATCACAAGACTATTAGATTTATCGAATAAAAGACACTTTTTAACTCTAAATTACTTTAAAAAGAAGGGACATGTTTGAACTAGAAACATGGTGAATTGAAAAAGAAAACCTAATCATCATGGCAACACATGCGCAAGACTATTGGATTTGAAAACTGTACTGTGAAAAAAGAAGAAAAAGATATAACTTTGCATATAAATGTGCTTAATCCAGAAAAAAATTGGGTGCATTTTTCTTACTACTATCAAGTTTGGTAATGTATACCATCTTATTTATCATCGTTAGTTGAAATTTTCAAGATTTGAATGCCGAATATTTGTTAAGCCCAAACCAAACAAAATTGTACGAACAAAACCGAACCAAAACCAAATTGTTTGGTTTCATTTCGGTTCACACTATAAAATCGAAGACAAGTAAATTTCGGTTTTGATTTTAGCCCAAAACCATACCTACCCTTGTTTTTGTGGTGCTAAATTGGTGGTGGCGGTTGTTGGTCGCCTTTGCTTTCCGGGCAGCTGTAAACCTGCGACAGGTCATCCATCCCCTAGTCTTTTATGTTTTCTCTACTAGCCACTATTGGGCCTCTATTTGTTGGGCCTATGAGGAGTATTTTTCTTTTTGGGTTGAAACCCTTTTATGTTTTTATCACAAATGGTTCATGAAATTGGCTTATACTATCAAAATGGTCTTTAAAATTGAAAATAAATCAATGATATCTTTAAAAATGAGTGTTGCAAATCAATGTGTTCATTCTGTGACAATACCATTAAAATTTTTGTTACGTGCTAATGTGGCACATAACTGGGTCCCATAAACTAATTAAATATTGTCTATGTGGATTTAAAATATTTAAAAATTAAAAACATATTTGTTATAATTAAAAACTTAAAAAAAGAAAAAAGAAAAAAGAAAAATAACTTAAAAACTATGTACTTTATCTGCTAAGCTTCTTCCCCTCCCACCGTAGCCAAACACACTAGCCGCTTTGCAAACCCTCCATCTCCGTTTTTCTCAACAACGAGTTTCCGGTCATCACCTTCATCAACATCGTCACCGTGATTTCAGCGTCGTTGTATAACCAAAATTTTCATTTCTCGAAAAAAAAGATAAAATTTGACATCTGAACCCAGAAAAATTCAAAGATTAAAACGATCCAAAAACACAAAGGGTAAATTCTAAAATCCAAAGTTGTTATGACGACTCCAGACCAGAGAGGCAAAGCCCCATTACTCAAAATCTTAATGCAAAAGCACTCCCAATCACCTCCTGCATATCCGCCCCAATCAGCACCGCTAGCTCCACCATCACCCACAATACATCCTCACCCTCGGGTACTCTTCCCTACACAGCTCTGCCAAGTGTTGCCCAGTCCCCACCCCCGGTTGAGCCGACAGTAGTTGCACCAACAGCCATATCACCGTCACCCACATCAGTAGCCACAACAAGTTCCAAGTCGTCGCCCACTTTATCATTTTTTTTTTTTCTGAGTTTTTATTTTACAATATAAAAATCATTTTTTATTATTTAAATATTTTAAATTCACATGGACAATATTTAATTAGATTGTTGGACCTAGTTATATGTTACATAAGCACATAACATAATTTTTTACAAAATTGAGATGGAATGATCACATTAATTTGAGACACCCATTTTCAGGGATTATATTAATCAATTTTCAATTTCAGGGACCATCTTGATGGTATAGTCGATTTTAAGGATCATTTGTGATAAAAAAAATCCTTTCTTTTATGTTTTGTTTTGATGTAGGATGAAATAATTATTTATGCTTTGTTTGATAAGTGGCGCTCTTTTTGTTGCCAATTCTTTCTAGCGATATGTAAGTTGTACATGGGAGTCTTCGTAGACTTCCCGTCATCTCATGTTTTTAGCATAATATTTTTGTAATATTGGTACGAGAATTAACATTAAACTGTAAGGTGACAAATAATGTATGGTGTTGATAGATTTGTCAGTGTACCGAGGAACACCAAGTGTTATAATACAAGTGGTTGGATACTTAGAAGAAAAAAATTCAACCACTTATATTATGACACTTGATATGGTATACAAGATTGTGTTTCCAATACATTGAAAAATTCTTTACAAAGGATCCCACTTCGAAGGAGTTTCTTAGCATTTCTCCAAAAAAAAAAAAAAAAAATTGTCATTTCGGGTTGGATTGAATGATTATTCATTGAGCATTGAGCATTGATCGAGCAACACTAGCTTAATCAAATATCTTAATGCATTTTGTGCCATAAATTTTAACAATATTAAAGAATAAAATAGTAATTTTAACAAGGAAAATAAAATCAATCAAAGTAGGACTATTTGTAACATTTATAATATTATGCATATATGGATAATGGTCCCCTTGTTGTGTTACCACAAGCTTTTTTTTTTTTGGTTTTGGTCTGTTTGGAGTGGTAAAAGTTTAAAAATAAATGAACAAATAATAGGAAACTTGGGTTTGGACTAAATTTATTTTAACCAAAAATCATGTTATAACTTTATTTAATTGAAAAGACTTAAATTTTAATGAAAAACCCTTAAACTTTCATAAAAATGACAAATTTTTTTTTTAATGAAAAAGACATAATTTTCATATTAAAAAAAAAAAAAAAAAAACTGATGCGTGAGGCCTGCGCATCATTACACATACTGTTTATGAAACTTAACGGTACTACACTGTTTATGAAACTTACTACATTGTTTATCAAATTAACAGTACTACATTGTTTATGAAACTTAACAGTACTACACTGTTTATGAAATTTACTACACTATTTATGAAACTTACTACATTGTTTATGAAACTTAACGGTACTACATTATTTATGAAACTCAACGGTACTACACTATTTATGAAACTTAATGACACACCCCGATCAAGATCAGGGCATACTGGCCGTCACGTGGAAGTGACGTAACTATGTGCACAGTGCGGAAGCTAATAAAATAATAATAAAATAATAGTGCAAACGTAAGTGTGAACACAAGGTTCAGAGCACGAAAACCTAATGCAGTCCGGAAGAAAACGACACTACAAAAGTACACCCGAAGGTGGTCCCACACTGGTATCAGTATGTCAGGTATGCTAGGGAATTCATCAGGGAAGCCACCAAACGTGCTAGCCAACTAGAACCTGGAGGGGTGCAAAACAAAAGTGTGAGTGGGTAAAAACAAAGCTTTTCAAAAACCATTTCATAAACAAGTTCTAACCCCTCGCTGTAAAACCTGTATACTTCCCAGAAAATATAATATACATATATAAATCATGCTCGGAAAATATGATATGCCAAACCTCAAAGTAAAATGCAAGTGCTCAGGTAATATCACATCAATGTCATATAATCTGTCAGCCGGAGTCACCTAACGTGACCTGTACGGCTGAATCTAGAGCTCAAATCTCCATCTCACTAACTAGACCTGCACACGAGTCGGAACCACCTAAAGTGGTCTGTACGACAAGCCTGGGTGTAATATAAGTACGCTCAAGTGCTACGGTCACGTGAAGGCTGGGCGAATAATCGCGGGTCACCTACGAGTCGGAACCACCTAAAGTAGTCTGTACGACAGGACTGTGCACCTAACTTGGATCTAAGATGAGCGTGTGGTGCGGGAGGTGAACATCACGTGAAGGACTGTGCCCAACTCTGGGCGGGAGCACTAGCACCAGGGGTGCAGGTTATGATCTCTCTATAAGCATCTCAAACACTACTGAACATAACATAAATCATACTCACCTGGCACTTACCTGTGTGTCCGCAGCACCAACATACATACATACATATATATATATATATGCAACTAACAATGTATAAACAAACGGCAATATAATGCATGGCCATATAAACGAATAAACGTTTCAAATCAATTTCTGGGAAAAGTATAATTATATAGGTATATACGGAAAACCAAAAGCCCACTCACTGGTAAGTAGAAGGGTCGTAACCCCCTTGCCTCGAGTGACCACGCTCGTCCTCGGGATAGGTCTCACCTATATGCGAAGCAACTATAAAAACGTTAATTTTAAAGCACATAACCAACATTAAGAAATAACTTCTCATACAATGCTCAAATGGGGTGTATGAATACACCAACGTGATCTACTCAACCTCAGGAACATCCTCATATTTTTAGAAAAAATTTTCACCGTCGCACGCGCCCCCACGCGCCGGCCACGCACAGGCACGTGCCTGGCACGCTGATGACGTCAGTTGACGCCGTCAGGAATATTCTGTTAACTTTAACGGTTTCCGTCAACGGCGTTAGGAATATTCCGTCCAAACTAATTGAATATTCCGTCGTCTTCTCCGGCGAGGCTCTGGCGCCGGAAAATCGTGAAATTTTCAAATCGTCCTATCTTCTTCGTTTTTCAACCAAATTTCACAAAATTGGTATCAAAATGAAGCTTACAACGAGAGGAACAAGTTCATACCACTTTCAAGTGCTAAAATCCACGAAATCTCGCTGGGAAAACACCACCAACTCCGGCCAACCTCGAAACTCACGATCCCGACGTCCAAAACCTTCAAACGAACCACCCCGACCCTCCTAAGGACCTCACCAAGCTTCCTACAAGCTTGAAATTCCCAAAAACATAAGAATTTACGTGTTTATGAACAGTGACAAAATCGGGGTATCCCGAGTTCGACGTGAAAATGAAGGTATCCTTACCTGAAATGGGTATGGTTGAACTTCTACGGACCTCACGAGCATGAATATGTACTTTGTTTCTTCGATCTGTGAAGATTTGGGTGGTTTCTAGGTAGGTCCGTACAAATGGAGGGGAAAATGGGAAGGGAAATGGCACGGGACAGGTGCAGGGACAGGGAAAGGGTGAGGGAAAATATGGGAGAGTGTGTGTGTGGTCCACAATCAGCCACACCAAGCTCAAAAACAACCACACAACGAAATTTCACACTAGGGGCAAAATCGTCTTTTCACATATACGTTTTAAAAATTTTCGGAACGGGCTGTCACACTTAACGCGCACTGGGCACACATGTTTATATTTTTTGTTTTTTTCTTTTCTTTTTATCCTTATCATTAAATAAATTTATTCGATGATTTTTTTATTAAAATGTAAAGTTTTGAATCCGTATTTTCCTTAAATAATATATTGAAAGGATGAAAATAAAAAGGTAAATTAACCTTTTTAACCCCGAATTCATAATCTATAATTAACTTGTTTATAAGTGAGATGTCTTAGAATTGAATCTCATAGATTATGAGTTTGAAATTAATTTATTTCATCCACCTCTTAGTATATCGTGATATTAGAACATCTAAGAAATGGTAATTGAAATGTTAATGGAAAAAAATAAGATGAAAAGGAAAGGTCGGAAGATGAAGTTAAATTACAGAAAGGGGACAAAGTTAGAAAGCAAGAGAAATGGGACAATGTTAATGTCCCCTTCCGTTGTCCATGAAATGTCTCACTCGAGGTTTATGAGGCAAATAGTTGTTATCGCTAAGCTACAATATTATGTATGATATTATGGAGCAAATAGTTGCATGAATGATTCATATGGGTCCTTCGCATATCAACGAGATCTAGGAAGATAGTGAGATGTAGCACTTTCGTGGATGTACCTGAGTGACTAGGTGGTACTTTACTTTATACTAATTTTTATATAAATTGTTTGATAATCCTTTAGTTTATATTTTTTATTGAAAATTAAGTGCAATTATTAAATAAGATTTTAATTATCAAAAAAGTGAAAAGTGAAAACCAAGTAAAACAAGAAAAGCACCTTTGCGGCTTTGCCTCTTAACCAAGTAATGAGAATGAAAGGCTCCTCTTTTTTTTTCTTTTTTTTTGGTCAAAAACATGAAAACTCATTGAATAAGAAATGCTCAATACAAGAAATGCCCAATACAATTACATCAAACCAATTCAATAAAGTGGCGATGGCCAAAGCCTATTCAGCAAAAAGACAGAAAATAAAAAAGGAATCCTAATCCTTAACCCGCAAAAGCCGACATGTGCTGCCGCTATCATCTCGCCATCGGTCACAATGGTAGCCGTCCTAAGAAAACCAACTTTACGTTGAAGAAAGTATCGCGGTGCAAAGCAATTCAACCCGCAATAAAGAAAAATTCCAAACCAAATTTTACCACAAAAACTGCTACACGGAAAAGAGTCAACAAATCGAAAACGCCGGGAAACGGCAAAGATCGCTAAAAAAAATTACAAAAAAAAAAGCTGAGAAATAAAGATGTGACTTCTCAAACGGATAACTAGGGACGTCGGAAGAGCAATACAAAGACATAACTAGAAAGAACAGGAAAAAGGAGAGAAATCATTAAAAAAGGAAGTTGCCGCGATCTCAACCAAAGGAACGAGTCCTGCGACGCTGAAATGGGGCTTCAGATTTGGTGCTGTAAATGAAAGGCTCCTCCTAAGACCATCTCCAATAGTTGGGCTAAAAGTCAAATTTTTTAGCCCGAAAAATTTAGCTTTTAGCCCAAAAACAGTTTTTCTACTCCAACCGTTCTATCCTAAAATTTTAGCCCGGGATTATTAAAGAATGAACTTAGCCTATTTTTTTTGTTAAATTAATTTTTTTTAAAAAAATAAATATGTAGATTATCGTAAATTAATTTTATGAACATTTTAATCTAAAAAAATTTAAATTCCGATAAATATTGGGTAGAGTCCACCCCGATTTCTGGGCTAAATTTCGGAGGGAATTTGGCATTGGTTTAGCATTTAGCATTTAGCTTAAAATTTCCCCTTGGGTTGGAGTGGGTTTGGGGGGAAATTTTAGGAGGTAATTTGGCTTTTAGCCCACCATTGGAGTTGGTCTAAGAGTGGGCCACAATGATGGGGGCAACCCTACAATATTGAGTAAGATCATTTTTAGCAAGATTTATTTTTAAGAATCATCTCTTTAAAAAAAAAAAAGCAAAAAGGAAAATGATTAGATCATTTTAGGTTTATCGTCTCAATATGATCACATAATGTTCACCGGAATATTATTTTTTATTTTATTTTAAATTTAGTACTATTATTGTCACTTAGTATTACGGTCTGGTGGTTGAAAGTGAGATGTTTTAGGTTCGAATATCATGGATGGCAAATTTGATATCAAATTAGGCTGCCCATTATGTGGCTTAGCCGAACTCCCTCTCATTTTCGTGAAAAAATGTCGATGTACTAAAAAAAACTACTATTATTAGGGGAGAGAGTTCGAAATTATAATAATTTAGAAAAAAAATTGAGTTTTGAATCCGTGATGTATGGGTAAAAACTCAACTCACTACGATATTAGACTACATGCAAAATACCAGAAACATTATGTTCATCAACTTTTTTGTTTAAAATTATATGATAAAATGTTTTCCTATTTGGTGGTTGTTTTCAAAAGATATACGTTCTTTTCATCAAATTGCATTGATGATTGAGGTTACACGAATACTTTTGAGTTTAGTTTAAATATCAAATCTAAATTAAAGGCTATATTTTTTAGTTTAATACTAGTTGAACTAATTTGTTTGTTAAGACAGAAATATCCAACTCAACCATCAAAACCATATTAAGTCATTACATTCCGAATGGTAACATGCATACGTAACACAATACTTGTTCACCGAAAAAACAAAACATAATACATTAAAAAAACAAAAGAAATCACTACGTTTATCTAGGGCACATGCTTTAGTTCACGAATTTTAGGCTCTGCCCAAAACTCGAGATCTCCGTCCAAAGCTCTTCCAGGACAATTCCTAAACTCTAAAATAATAAACCTCAGACCTTGACACGCTTACTAAACTATAAAGGTGCGTTTGTTATATCGGACTCTTGAACTAAACTAATTTTAGAGACTAAATTAGATTGACTTGAACTAGATTAAGTTGAACTAACTTAGTAACGTTTGGTGGATTGTAGGACTAACAAACTGAATAATAAATTTTTTTTTTCCATTTTCATTTTCAACAAAGGTTAGTGTTTCAGAACTCTCTCTCTCTCTAGGATTTGCAATTAGCAATTCGAATATGGATTTCATGATTCGAAGATTGGTTTTGCACTTCCACCGAATATGGATTTTTTTTATTCCAACGAATTTGTGCAGATGTGCAGAAGACTAAGATGAAGCTGTGGTTGCAGATGGAAGTGGGCATCGGCCATGGTTGTCCACCTGCCAAGTTCTTTATCTTTGTCTATTGGCGAGGACCCAGGCGAGCTCGAAGGTGAACAGACGACGGCGAGAGTAGAGAGAGCAGAGAGCAGAGAGCAGAGAGAGCGCGACTTGATCCTGGGTTCTTTGAGATTCAAAACGAGAAGACGAAGAGTTGGAGATTCTGGGTTCTCTACAATTCGAAATCAACGGACGAATAGTTGGTGATTCTGGATTCTGGGTTCTGGGTTTTGGGTTCTTCGCGATTCGAAACGAGCAGATGAAGAGTTGGCAATTCCTGGTTCTCCACGATTCGAAACGAGTTGACTTATGGATTCTAGGTTCTCCGCGGTTCTGGGTTGGCGGGTGTAGGCGATGTTGGCGAAGCGAGCAGACAAGGTCTTAGCAATCATGGTATTCGGGGGTCTCGCTAAGACCTCCTAGTGAAGGAGATAGTCCACTCAAGTCCCGATTTATCCCATTAAATTTAGTCCCTGTAAGTAACAAACACGGGATTATGTTAATGTATAATCTAGTCCAGTCCAGTAAGGATTAATGAACTCAAACAAACGCATCTTAAAAGTCAACCCATGAACCCAACAAATTTTTTAAAATCTTAAAAGAATTAAGCTTGCGTTCGAGAAAATATTCTCATTTAGTAATAGCTTGTCATGCAATAAAGCTTCTATCTACCCTAAATATTTTGTTGAACTTACTATACTTTTCCTTAAACTATGTGTTTATTCTTGAAAAATACAATTAAGTTGGTATTGATCTGAATTCTCTAAAGAAAAAGTCCCTCCTTTTAAGTTTTCATGTAGTTAATAATTAATCAATACATAATGTAGAAAGCATTCACAATGTACTATTCAATCAGATAAAATGTTGAACCCTAATTTTGTGTGTTAAAGGTAAGTGGGATCGACACTCTGATAAAGAGTGGAGTCCTTGCATCTTTCCCTCTCCAATCAAAGTGGAAATCTGACAAAAATGGGCCCTTGTTAAAGATGTCCCTTTCTCTCCATCATTATTTGACAAGAAAAATTTGAATACCTGTTGTATGCAAGTGATCGAACAGTCGATGCACGTCCATAAACACAACTGTTAATTTTCTGCACTACTGTTGAGCAGTTGCAGAGCTGATTTGGCTTCACGGGAAGAGAGGCCAGGTCCCATGCACAAAGGGGTAATTACACACTCAGGTTTGTGGTCACTTTCAAAAGGATTGTGTGGTTGAAAATTTTTGTCCAAGCGAATTGACCAGAAAATATATATAAAAAAAAAAGAGAACACCAAAAATCAACTAATTAACACCGGTGCTATGTTTGCTAAAGAGTCTTCGATGCTTAAGACGACAAGAGGTTTAGGCAAAACTGAAAAGTTCATAGAGTTCTCAATTACCAGATTTAGTGAGTGACTATTTATATAGCAGAAGTTCAACAATGTATGCTATGCTCGCCGACGTGTGGATGCGGTGTCCTCTGCCCGTGGAGAAATATTTTCTTTGGTGGATGCCTAGGAGACATCCAAAGGTCTTTTACTTTATCCTGAACTATACATGTAGTAGGTAGTCTTTAAGATGGAGTTGTGTAGGGAAGAGAGACCATATGGACACTATAAGGAGCCTTGCACTGGTTGTTTGGGTGCCCTACGGGTTGAACTGAGATATGTAGTTGCCCACTCCCCTCGGGAGAGGAGTGGTGTCTTGCTTGTGAGCCATGTGTTGATGGAGTTCTTGGCAAGTGATGTCTTGGGGCCTGTTTATTGTTGTGGGCTTTCGACGTCTTCATTGCGCTGATCTGCTTAGCCCATTAAGGTTGATATTGTGGTATGCTCATGTTGTAGAGGGTCACTCTGTAATCTGAGACTTTTATGCAAGGAGACACATTTTGAGTAGATGTCGTTAATTTATGTTAATTTTCATATACCCAACCTTTAATGTTTTTATCGAATAAAAAAACCTTCAATATTTTTCATTTAGTACCTTAAGTTTTATATTGTTAACAATTGAAGCCACACTGGTTTTGATAGTTTGGGCATTTCACTAACTGCCTATAAAGTAGTGTAAAATGATCTTATTTATTAACTAAGGAATTGTCATTAGCACTCTAAAAATCTTATTTGGCACTCCAAATTTTCTATAATTAGAAAGAAACATAAACTTGTAAGAAGTGTAGAATGAAATTTTTCGAGTGTTAATAACAATTCTCATTAACCATAATATACTTAAGATAATGTCCTCGAATTAGAACCCCTAGACAACTACTTGGAAACAATTAGCCAAATTAGAAACTATTGAAAGTCTGAAAGTCTCGGGACTGACTAGGGTACATTAAGTTAAGTATTTAATAAGATCACGTATCGATGGCCATATATAATTGTTTTTTTAGTACAAAGATATATTTTACACTAAAGGAATGTGAAGTTTGGCTAAGTCACATAATAGACAACCTAATTTGGTATCGAATTCGTTATATACGAGATTCGAACCTAAGATCTCTCACTTACAAATGAAAATGAATACAACCAGATTGTAGTACTGAGTGGCTTATTGATGGCCAGATATAATTGTTAGATGTCATTATTTTATATTTGGGTAATTGTACTCAGTACTCAGTTATATTATAACCAAGTCCCAAAGACAGAGTGAACTTCACAATTTAGCCTTTTTGATCCCCCCCCCCCCCCCCCCCGGTTCTTTGAAATTCCTCAAACCTTCTCCTCACATATATTTGAAGTTCATTAAAAAAATTGAAAACAGGAACAAAATAATAAACAGAGGAAGAATCATGTGCAAAGGTTGACTAACAAAAATATCAACTCAACAAATGGTAGATAGCCTTGGTGGTTATGGTCTTTTTGTTCAATCCACTGTATTTCAGATTCAAACTTCACATTTTTCCTTACTGTAGATTAGTGTGAAATATCATTTATGCTAAAAAAAAGAATATTAACTGAGCAAATCAATACTATATATAACAGGGTTGTGATTAACCTTAACAAAAAAGAGAGTCTCTCATGTAACCAAAGATATCATGCAACAAATATCTATTTGACTGATACTGTACTTTTTAAATACATGGTAAACATTTATTAAATGATTGATTTCATTAAACTATGTCTTAATTGCAAGAAAATATTTATACGGAATGGGCACTATAAGATCAATTTTGATAACATCTTTCTTTTTTGGATTAAATCAATGAAAATGGGCTTTATACGCTACACACTGTAATAGTGTGCACCCTCAACGCCCTTTATTTGTGAAAACCTGGCTTTCCAAGATGAGGTCTGCTCATAGCTCAAAGGTTTAACAAAATCCAGGGAAGCAAAATGAAATATTCAGACGACCAGAGACCGAAACGATGAAAACGCAGTCGGGAAAAGTTGACAGAGAAAGGAAGCTAGGAAAAGAAAACTTAGTATCTTCATCTTGTTGTCGAACATCATATAGATTGGTGGCAGAACAACAATCAAGTCCCAATATACGGTCTGAGAAAGGACTTCTCATTTCTAATTAAACTCCATCCACAAAATTTTTTATAAGGATGCATCAAGAAACAAAGAGAAGTCATGATTTGAGTTTTTCAGAGATACCAAAGCAACAAATATTATGAACATATACTTACACATCTTCTACACAATGTATTACATCCTAAAATATGATAGGACACGTTTACTTACATTTTCGGGAAATTGTTCTAGCATAGGAAAAAACCCTTGTTACGAGTCCCTTGCTAATGATATCTTGTTGAAATTGGGAATCAAACACATATTTACAACATGACACCCACTATATTTTCATTCCTAATCTTTTAGATAACGAAGGATGGTATGTTAGGAATGAGAATGACATCTATACGGGCCATCCTTGTATTCTATACCTAATAAGCAAACATGCTTTTATCGTCATATGTAGTTTACGGATATTTACTCTGGTATACAAGGATGAACTTACATGCTATAGTTGCTTCAGTAAATTACTCAGCTTGTGTTGACTCCTTATTTGTATTTGCTCGGCAATCAATTACTGCAGGCTGACGATTTCCTCCTGATGGCACCATCGTTTTTTCCCTTGCACCGATACTAACCTGGACGGATGACCCAACAGGTGGACAGGAGCATGGTAAATCGGTTTGACAATGAAGTCCCATTGCCCCAGCACTAGACTGCAGATTACACTGACTTTCCTTGAAATAAGTATTACTGTTACATTGTTTTTGGAAGGGGAAACCACCCAACTCATTATCAATCTTTCCTCCAAGTTCCAGCACAAGGCCTTTCAGCCTTAAAAACTCAGCTTCAAGAGTTGCCTGTGCCTGTATTTTCCCAACAAGTTGCTGGTTCAACACCTGCAATTTCCTGATTTCCTCTTCTAAATAAGCTGTGTGCGCCTTCTTTTTGTCCCTGTACTTTCGAACGGCTTCTCTATTGCCCAGAGGCCTTCTTCTTTGTGGTTTCGGGATGGAACGCTCTTTATTCTTGCTATCATCATCATCATCATCTTCGGACGAAAGAACTTGGGTGTGTGTGTGGTAGCAAGTATGTGTATGTGCAGCATCAGGGCCAGGAGGGTTGCAAGTGTGAGTGTGAGTGCATGTCTGCGTGTTCAGAATTTCATCAAAAAATGTATCTACAGAAGTTGAACCTGGAAAATTGCTAGAGCAATTGGGATTTGGAAGCAAAGCGTGGTCTGAAGCAACCAACTCCCCATCATCCATGTTTTCTTTGATTACTTGAAATAAGAACTACTTCAAGCTAAACAACACAAGAAATATGTATCTGCAAAATACAGAATTGGGCCAATTCCCATTTTATTGGTATACAAATTATAATAACTTGAAGCACAATTAAACCAAACTTAGTTCTTACACAAAAGTATGAGGCTTTGACTGCAGGTACGGATCCGGAATTCAAAATTGAAGTGAGATGAACTTTGAAGATAAATTTCATTAGCGAAAGGAACTTATGAAAATTTCGTCGGAGTCTCCTTTTAGCTGCATCCAAATCAAATACAATTCAAGAATATATACAAGCAGCTGATCCCTCTGAAAAATATTCAGTTAACTTATTTGAACATATAAGCATAAAATCAACCATGAGCTGAACTCAGAAGTAGAAAGTAATTGATAAATTCGATTCCACAGGTGGTGAGGAGAACAACTTCAAGTGGGGCAATAATATATGATGGAGCAGAACACAATATAAAAAGCAGATTTTTGTTGCAGAATATATGAACAGAGGCAGAAAACTGTGGAATTCTTTGTGAAAGCAGTATGACTTGTTACCTGATTTTTGCCTCAGATTCTGTGAACATGATTGTTTAGAAGTCAAACACTCCAGCACTTTTGTTGGAGGATAAAATGTCAAACACTCTACAGTACTAACTGGTGCAGTTTTATTCCCGGTCTTCAGATAATACACATGACATTTTATATTTTCATTTGTGCCAGTGTCACAGTGTCTATTACGTTTTTTTTCAGCTCGGGAGCTATTTTTCACTCTCATTTTAACTTCTCACACACCTATCTTTATTTAGGTTAAAACAGCATTTCCCTTTCAGTTTCTTCCTTTAAATTGGGTTTCTTCTCATACTTTGTGGCCATAAAATGGCCTGTTTTAAACTTCTTTGGTAACAGTTTTTAATTTACAAATAAAAAGAAAACTGAAAGTTGTTTGGCAACTGATATAGATTTCCTTTATTTGTGGAACTTGTAAATGAAATTCTTTTTGCTGTCGACTTTTGAATTTGAGGTCATAAAATGAAAGGAAAATTAATAAAAAAGGCTTGAAAATTTTGAGTTTTAACGAAAATGACAAAAAAATGTTGTAAATGAATAGTACCAAAATTGACTTTTTAGTGTAAAAATATGGTTTTTCGTTAAAGTGAACAGTACCGGAAGCTTTTCGTTAAAGTTCCCTAAAATGAAAGGGAATGTGACGAAACGGTCGTCGTATTTTTTGGAGGAGAAGAATTTTGGGTTGGTAGGATGGTCCAAAGGTTCCAAGGCTCAGACGAGATCTGCAGCCGAGATTGAGGATCCTCCTGACCAAGCTCATCGGGCTGTTGAAATTTTATCCAACTGTTACAATTATTATAACTTTTAGAGGGGCCCTCTGTTTGTAGCCGTTAGATAAAATTTCAACGGCCCGATGGGCTTGATCAAGAAAATCCTCACCCTTTGCTCAAGAGAGAATCTTGATCCGCATGTTTTGATATGGATCTAATGTATTGCACAATCATACGTAGGGTCTAATAAGTAGAGCAATTAAAGTGTCCATAATTTGAAAACAAAATTGCACCGACTGTCATTGAATGTTTTATCATGACTATTCCAGAATTAACACGAAACTTTAAGTTACACATCAAATCTCATCATTTCATAAAAAAACTCTCATCTTTTTTAGTGTAAAATATATCGTTGTATTAAAATAAAAAAAAAGTTACTCATCAAATCTCATCGTTTCATCAAAACATAAGTCGGATAAAACATGACTCATGTTTTGAATTTTCCTCGCGATTCCTGCAGATTAGTATCCAAATTTGAATTTGAATTCGCATGAAACTATGAGAACTACAAGTAATTTTACATGTTTTCGTTGAGTCGTTAACAAGAGTAAGCTTCATTTTTTCTGGTATTTGTTACATGATTCGTGAACATTATACATTGGTTGTCTTATATAAGTAATTGCTCAAGAGGCTTTTGACATTGATTGTGTTAGCTTCGGAGGATTTTAACATTACCAAGATGGAAGGCTACATCTTACTATTAGAATCATGTAAAATTACTTATTCCACCATGATAGGTAGTTACAATACGATAGGTAGTTTAGCTTGTACAAATACTTATATGGCAGGTAGTTCAAACTGTAAAAGTACTTATATAATAGGTAGTTTAGATTATAAAGATCAATTGAAATCTAAGTTTATGCCGACTAATATTATAATATGATAGGTAGTTTAGCTTGTACAAGTACTTATATGACATGTAGTTTAGACTGTAAAAGTACTTATATGATAGGTAGTTTAGATTGTAAAAGATTAACTGAAATCTAGGTTTATGCCGACTAATAGGGTACCTGAGTTGAAAAAAAGAAAAATAAAAAAAATAATATAACTAATAGCAAGGCCCCTCCCCAAGAGATTTATAGGTGTCCAAAATTTTGGAAATGTCCTAAATTAATTTTAGGAAATATGTGGTGCGAATAAAATGACTCTAACTTTGGCTTATAGCACACAGTTTTTTGTAAAAAAAAAAATTGAAATTTTTAGCTTTAAAAAATATCTTGCGCTGGAGTTAAGGAAAATATTGCAAAACCTTTAGATGTGATCCTACCGATTATTAGGTTCTGAAACTATTTTTTATTGATTCTTAAAGTGAGAAAATAGAAAAATGTGACATCCCACATTGCCCAAGGGAGTGATCTTTATATGTATATTCCCATCACTATCTAGCACGAGGCCTTTTGAGAGCTCACTGGCTTCGGGTTCCATGGGAGCTCCGAAGTTTAGCGAGTAGCGCACGAGAGCACTCCCATGATGGGTGACCCACTGGGAAGTTGCTCGTGAGTTCCCAAAAACAAAACCGTGAGGGAATGGTAAGTCCAAAGCGGACAATATCGTGCTACGGTGGAGTCGGGCCGGGATATGATAATTTGGTATCAGAGCCTAACCCTGGTCGCGTGTGTGCCAATAAGGACGTCGGGCCCCTGAGGATGTGGGATTGTAACATCCCACATCGCCCAGGGGAGTGATCCTTAAATATATATTCCCATCCCTACCGAGCACAAGTCTTTTGGGAGCTCACTGGCTTCGTGTTCCATGGGAACTCCGAAGTTTAGTGAGTAGCGCGCGAGAGCATTCCTAGGAAGGGTGACCCATCGGGAAGTTTTCGTGTGAGTTCCCAGAAACAAAACCGTGAGGGCGTGGTCGGGGCCCAAAGCGGACAATATCGTGTTACGGTGGTGGAGCGGGCCCGGGAAGTGGTCCGCCCCGGGTCAGGATGTGACAATTTGGTATCAGAGCCTAACCCTGGCCGCGTGTGTGCCGACAAGGACGTTGGGCCCCTAAGAGGGGTGGATTATGACATTCCACATCGCCTAGGGGAGTGATCCTTATATGTATATTCCCATCCCTACCTAGCACGAGACCTTTTGGGAGCTCACTAACTTCGGGTTCTATAGGAACTCCGAAGTTAAGCGAGTAGCGCACAAGAGCACTCCCAGGATAGGTGACCCATTGGGAAGTTCTCGTGTGAGTTTCCAGAAACAAAACTATGAGGGCATGGTCGAGGCCCAAAGCAGAAATATCGTGCTACGGTAGAGTCGGGCCTGGGAAGTAGTCCTGCCCGGGCCAGGATGTGACAAAAATATCTTTAAATTTAGGTTTTAAATATGAATTATAATATACTTTGCACAAAAAAAAATATATTTTGAAAAATATGAATATGATAGCTTGTTGTTATGGTAAAAGAAATAAAAGAAACATTAACAAAATAAAAACTAAAAATAAAAAATTGAAAAGGGATGGATCGGTATGAAGAGAGCGACTTTTTCTTAGTTGAGTCGCTATATTTTTAGCGATTTTACTCAAGGATGATCGCTATAAAAGTACCGATCGTATCATTTTCTATTTTTTTTTGTTTTACTATTTCCATTGAATAGCTATAGTAGAGTAAAATAGTAATTACAACGCAAAGTATTAACCTAACAACAAAAAGTACAGACACATGGAGTCCTATTCATGGACCTAAATAAAAAAATAACTAAAAATTGGACTAATCTAATTGTTAGGCCATAAAATTGGGAAATGGATCATTTCCGGATCTCTTCCACCAAATCCACCCAATCATCTAATTCGGACACTTGAAATTTAGTCCAACGGCTAAAGTTATTATAACTTTTAAAGGGTGCCCCTGTTTGTAGCTGTTGGATCAAATTTCAAGAGCCTGGATTGATTGATTGGGTGGATTTAGGGGAAGGGATCCAGAGAAGATCTCTTTCCATAAAATTGGACCTATTTCAAGTTAGTTTATTTATACATAACATATTTGTAAGGAAGAAGTTAATTTAAACCACATATTAATGAAACTCTTTTTGTCAACTATAAGAGGGTGGAAAAACATTTTTGTCTTCTATCACAAAATAAAATTATGGACAATAAAGTAATTTGCACAAACTAAATTTTGCAGTTGTTTTTAAAAGCATCATCTACATGTAATCCTAACAAATCACCTACAAGAACTCAGGATTTTTACGGGTGTATTGTTTTATGAAATTTCGAATTTTTATGGCACTTATTTTCAAAACTTCAAGTTCGAGTTTAAGTACGAATTCTAGGTTCATGATACCTGCAAACAAACACAATATACATATGTAGTGAACGGGAATAGCTTCGGGATTTATGTGTGAAAAGAATGAGTGACGACCCAAAATATGGGGCTGTCGTGACTTGCAGGCCCAAAAGAGTAGTTATTGGATTGCTGGGCAACAAATGAGAAATAAATGGGTTAACAAATTATATACCCAATTATTGGGCTAAAAAGGAAAAATGAAAAACAAGGCCTAACCCATGGGCTTGTTATTTCATGCGAGCCAAAAATAAAACAAGGGCCAAAAGAAACAAAAAACAAGTGGGACGGTTTGGTGCATATGCCCAATTGGGTTGCGGGTCGACTGCAGGCAGGTCAGGTTCGTAAGAAAGGTAATGCAAAACGGCTTTTTTTTTTACCTTAGAGTTTTGGAGCAGGAACGACTTGGTGGGTTGGGTAGCGCGACTTCAGGCTGCGGCTCCCATGCGTGTAGGGTTTGAAAAATCCCATTTTTTTCTTCTCTTATTCACGCATATTCAATTCACCACAATTATAAGAATAATAAATTTAAGCTGAATCTATAATTTGAAAAAAAAAAAATAAACGTAAAATTAGAGTTCATGCTTCATGGTGAATGTTTCATGCAATCATTGCTGAAAAAATATCAAAATTGAAACCATGTTTTATAGATTACTTGGATTGCTTGATGAATATTGTGAACGGCTTTGTAGTAAACAAGCATTCAGTTCCTTAGCTTAGTTTTAGGAGCGTGTTTAACAATGCGTTGTGGCCTAAGTTTAACTGAAGGAGAGAGAGATGGGTGCAATTGCATAAAGAGAAAAGATAGGCTTGGGAATTACTGTGATGATATTTCTCCATACCTTGTGCCTTTTTTAAGAAAAATAATGGGGTTACTTGCCCTACATGTAATACAAAGTTGTGCCTTTTTGTTTTTTGTAATTAATTCTTGAATTATTTCTCGTTAATATTAATCGTTGTTGAGACTATAAATACTCAAGTAATGATTTCTGTTGTGAAATTTATGTGAATGCCCACATAAAGAAAACAACCACATATGGCTAAGGGTGGAAAGTGGAAGAATAGAATTCAAAATTATATTTCTTAAATAGTAGAAGTTTGGTTTTTATTGTTTTAGTGTGTAAGCCTTTTACATGCATTAAAAGAGACGTATGCTTGTATTATATGGGTAGTACAAAAAGATGAAAAACAGAAAGTAATAATCATGTTTTCCTCATTTGTCTCTCTCTACGTTCATTTCTCTTATCTGATACTAGTGAAGAAAATAAACATAATAATACATGGCTCCCGTTTCACTTCAATCTCTAACAACTCTGATAATATATATAGGTACGCATCATCTGATAATAACATGTTTCCAAATGCTAAAGGTAATCATTATCTTGAATTAGTCAAAGCTCCAAAAGACTCCAAAACAAAACTGTCGAACACTCTAATGCTTTAGCACATTCAATCACATATATTAAATATTAGCCCGTTCTATCAACTATATTTTTCTCTCAAGTGAGGCTAAATATATATATATATATATATACACACACACACAGAGATTGCTTAAGGGAAGAGATCCCCATTTTTTCAAAAAAATGGGGACACGCTCCCCACCGTTGGATTTAACTTTAATGAAATTATATGGTTGAGATTGTGTGCCTTAAGCAATCTGTATATATATATTTATTTATTTATTATATGGGTTTTTATAACCAAATATATCTCGGAATACTAAACTTAGTTAGAAACTTTTTTTTTTTTTTTAGTTTTACATATATTAAAATAAACGGTTAAATGAGTATCCGTTTATAACCGCATGTAATACCCATAACCGTCCATTTAATTTTACGGATAAACGGTTATACCCATAACCGTTTATTTATCTAAACGGTAATCTATAACCGTAACCGTCAAATTTAAATGAGCGGATAACCGCGATTACTCATAACCAATGTGTATTTGCCCATCCCTAGCCGAGAGTAAGAGTAGAGTCGTCGAGTCCAAGTCGGGAGATTCAAACTGAATTTTAAGACTGGATTATGGCATTCCGATATTTCCAGAGTTTCAAGAGAGCAGAGGTGTGCCAACTCTTGCCTCGGATGGTCCAAAGACTCGGCAGATTGGAGATGGACAGATAAGTAAGCTTGTTGGGCAGCCGCAGACGCTTGTCAGGTAATTGAGTAAAATACAGTTCTCCTATATTGTTGTTGGAGTCGTCAAATTCATGATGGTATCAAACCACATCATATGAGTTTTCCATAAAGAAAATTGATGCTAATTACCGATGTCAATTTCAATCAATGTTTTAAAAGGCGAAGGCATAGCCGAAGTGTTTCATGGACAACCACACCTAGGCGAAAGTCTTGAGACTTGAGGCGTGAAAGATAATAGAACAAAGTTTCTAATCTCAACTCAATAACGAGCCAGGCACTGATCATTAATATTCTTAGGAAGAATACATAAGCAATCTGTGTGGAAGAACAGAAAACATAATATACAATCAGAACTAGAGTCAAACTTGGTTTATCAAGGCTTTGCCTTACGGGATCTAAATAATTAGGGACTGCTGTGGGTTCACAAAAAAAGGGAACTGCTATGGTTACAAAAAAAGGGGGACTGTTGTGGGTAATGAAAATAGAGACTTGGCCTAAAAGATGTTTTGGGCCAAGCCTTTTGAAAAAAAAAATACATCTTCGCAGTTGTCTTCTTCGTGAAGACGCTGCTGCTGCAACTGAAAAAAAAAAAAAGAGTGCAAGGATTTCAGCCACCTCAGAACGCCCTAAGGAGCGCCCCAACCACATCTAGGCGAGTTTTCGCCTACTCCCACTATGCATAAGTGATTTGACCCCCGCCCCACCTCCAAAGCCACCTAGGTGTGCCTCATGGCGCGTTTTTTAAAACACTGATTTCAATGCAAATGAGAATACTGATTTCATCGCCAACACCCATGTTAATTCCACTCCGGAGTATCAGATACTCCTGAATACCATAACAAATTCTGTGATGACAAATGAGTCTTCCCTTCTAGTAGGAAAATTATGTTTTGAAACGGGTGTAGAAGTTTTTCTTTTTGTAGTCGTAGTGAGGATTTTTACAAGTCTGTCAAATAGTGATCGACAGTAAAGAAGAACGACTTCTCACATTTAATGAGTCTAAGTAGAGTTCGTATTTAAAAAATTGGAGCCAAATAACAAACAGTACTTGACCTGAATTCAATGAATGTGAGACGGGAGGTGCTTTGAGCAAGAAGATGCTTTGTATTTACATCTTGGCTGTAACAAGGTCACAACTACGGGCAGCGAATGTAAGCTGCTCATCCTTTGTCAGTCGTAGTGCTGCTGCAATTTTTTACAAAGCGGCGTGGTTAGACGAACTTGTAACTTCATGGAGAATAAAGGGTTTTGATTCAAAACAAAAGACGTGCAAATAGTGCTAAAATATGAACGTAAATTTGTAGGGAAATGAGAAGCATACCTGAGAAAACTCCTCTGTTTCTCATTATCTTCATGCCATTAACTCATATGCACATAGGGGATGTTTTCAATCTTGGACCAATCCTCTCCTTTGTCTCGTTCACACCGATGCAGCAGAAGAGGGCAGCGATGAATTGATAGGTGACAAAGCGTTGCTGGCAGCCCCTTCGTTGGCAAATATTGGAGCTTATCACACTCCCTGATGACCAATTTGTGAAGAGATGAGAGATTTTCAAGCACCTCCGATATGGATCCAAGATCTGGGAGTCTTTGGATGATGAGGGATGTTATAGTGTGGGGAAGAAGGAACTCGCTTGAGAAGGACACGAGGCCAGGAAATCCACCGACAGTGAGATCATGAAGAGAGTGGAGTTTGTGAAGCCTCCATTCATCTACGGGATTGAGCTTTTCACAATCGGTAACTGTAAGTAATCTTATGCTGGTGGGCAGACCTTGCTTTGGCAAGGAGATGAGATTAGAGCAACCAGATATCTCAAGTTTTTGCAAACGTTTAAGTTTGTAAATGAACTCCGGTAGGGACTTGAGCTCCTCGCATTCAGAAATTATAACTGATTTTATGTTTGTTGGCAACCCGCCTTTCGGAAAACTCTCAAGAAAGGGGCATCCAGTTACTTGCAAGATTTCCAGATTCAGGAGGTTGAGAAGGCTGGATGGCAAGGTCCGGAGTTTAGAGCAATCGCTGATCTCAAGGCGCTCAAGTGTTGTGGGTAGCTCACCGCTTGGGAATGACATGAGAGAGGGGCAGTTGTCTATCTCCAAAAACTGAAGCATCATGTTGTCTTTGCACATCAAACCCTCCGGCAATGATTGCAGACTTTTGCAATAGCAAATTTTTACGTGTTTGAGGGTGGGAGGCAAGTTTCCTTCCTCAAGAAATGATGTCAAAGAAGAACATTTACGTATCTCCAAGTACTCAAGGCTATTGTTGTTGCTCATCACCTCCTTCTGAAGGCTCTTAAAACCACCACAATCACTGATTACAAGACGCTTAAGCATGGATGGCAACCCTGTATGTGGAAATGATTCGAGCTTTGGACACCATTCAATTCTCAACTCTGTAAGACACTTCAGTTTGTAGAGCTCATGTGGAAACTTCGCCAGGCTTGGAGAATGTTTCAAACTCAAATATTTAAGCACAGGTGGGAGCTTATTCGCTTCATCTGGTAAGGCAATGAAATTAGGACAATTGGAGATGGTCAAGCGTCCAAGGGATGCAAGACCTGCCAGTCCCAATCTCTTATTTGACAAGAATTCAAGTTCGAGAAAGCTATCAATACTCAACTCTTCAAGTTTTGCGATATGTTGCACCAAGCCCTCAGGCAGAGACTTGACATGTGAAACATTATTCAAGTGCAGAGAGGTTAGTGAGCTTAGTTCCATCATGCATCCAAGTAGTTCAACACTAGAATCTAACACGGACAAAGTAAAAAGGCCCATTAGCCTTGGAAGTGCAGCCAAATTTTTACAACCATCTATCTCTAGATATTCCAATGAAGGGATAGTAACAGGAAGTTCATCAAGCTCACCACAATCTACGAGAACAAGCTGTTGAAGGCTTGGGAATTCTGCAGGTTCCAAGTTTCCAAGTTCAGAAAGACGAGAAAAAGTAGTTAAAGCTGCACAGTTCTTGACGTGCAACTTTTTCAGGGAGGAAAATCCATGGGAGAACTTTCTTAACTTCGGACATCTGAATATGGAAAGCTCACAAAGGCCAGGAAATCCATCGAGCCTTCCATCCTCTATAGATGACCATTCCTCCCACTCTTTCATGTTCTTAAATCTCAAAGTCTCCAACGACGGAAATGGAATTCGAGAATCATCACCATCCCCAAAAAATTCAAGTCCAACATGATTTATTCCATCCATTCCTTCAATTACAAGGTCTTTAAGAGAAGGTAGTTGGCCAAGGGATGGTAAGGATGTGCACTTTGTGCAACCGTAAAGATGCAGATATACCATGTTACTGAACATAGGATCACTCATCCAACTTGGAAATTCGGTACCACCATAGTACTTGATGGTGAGTTTCTTCAGGTTTTCATGAGGCTGTAATGCATCGAGTACATCCGTCTCAATTTTTTCAGTTCGTGAACTATTACCATTGCTGCTCCAATCCAGAACTAGCTCATCAAGATAATTTTTTGCCTCCAATTTGGCCTGAATTGCATCTCGAACACTGCCCACCTCATGCAAACCAGAAATGGAAAGGGAACCTCGAAGATGTGACAAATCCTTGAACGCAGCTATCCCTGATCCGGTGGCTTTCCCCACAACAAAATCTGACAGCATTTGAAGGTTAGTCAATCTTCCCATTCCCAGAGGCATACTTTTCAGGTTAGTTCCAATAAGGTTGAGATGCCGTAAATTCTTAAGGTTTCCCATATCTGTAGGCAGTGTGGTGAGGGATACACATCTGAACAATATCAACGTCTGCAGATTGTATAGGCTGCTTGTTGACTCAGGTAGCTCTTCTAATTCACAATGAGACAGATTAAGGTAACGAAGACTTTTCAAATTGCCAATTGAATCTGGCAACTTAGTTATGAGATAACCACTAAAGGACAACACCCGCAAGAATCTCATTTTTGGCATCATATCACGAGGAACCTTGTCGGTTATGCTGCTGAGACTGAACCCATGCATCGGATGTAATGGTAGAAATGTTCGCAAACACTCAACTTCGCTGAATGGCTCAAATTTCTGAAAAACATCTTCAGGTTTGCGAATGTATGACAAGTGACGAGTTTTTGTGGGCAGCTCACTATTAGTCTCTGCATTTTCCTCCAACCTGAAAAATGTTTTTCCAGAAACAGATTGCGCTAGATCATGGATGAGGTCATGCATCACAAATCGTTTCGCGTCATTGAGGTAATGTTGGATGAAGGACCTTGATAGTAATTCCGAAACATATCTCCCAGCTACATCTTCTATTCTTTTATTTCCATCTGGCTCCACAAAACCCTCGGCCATCCATAGCATGACTAACATCTCTATCTCATATTCATAGTCCTTAGGAAACATTGAGCAATAAGCAAAGCATCGCTTCAAATTCCCTGGGAGGTGATGGTAGCTTAACCTTAGAGCTGGTAGAATGTTGTTGTCTGGAAGTTCCCACATCTTGCTTTTCAAGATATCATTCCAGAAATTCTCATCCATTTCAGGTTCAGCGCGCAGAAGACCCCCAAGTGCCTTCACAGCCAAAGGCAACCCTTTACACTTCTCTACGATTTTCTTGCCAATCACTTTGAAGTTTCCCCAGGCATCTAAACTTCTGTTATCAAACACAATTTGTTCAAATAATGACTGGCAATCATTTTCCGACAATGCCTTCAAATTGTAAGGTACAACAGTGCCCACAGTTGATGCAACTTTTTTAGAGCGTGTTGTTATTATAATTCTACTCCCGGGAGCGCCAACCATGAAAGGTATTCTTAATTCATCCCAACTTTGATAATTATCATTCCAGACATCATCCAAAACGACCAAAAATTTCTTCTTGTCCAACAATCTTTTGAGATTTTCTTGAAGTAATTCCAGATTGTTTGTGCTTGAAGTACTCTTGGTCACCGACTCAACAAGTGTTTTTATTATCCTGCAGACATCAAATACATCAGACACACAGGTCCAAGCTTTCAAGTTAAAATGCCGACCCACGACCTCATCATTATACACAATTTGAGCTAGTGTTGTCTTTCCCATGCCTCCCATGCCTACAATTGGAACTATGGAAATCCCATCATCATTTTCCTTGCCCAAATCCAGCAACTTGACTATTTCCTCCTTATCAAACTCTCTGCCATAAACATGAGATTCATTAACCATTGGAGTTGTCGGCAATCTATCAATCCCAGACGACATCCCTCCAGCATCTTCTCTCAAACGAAGAATATCTTTTTGCTTTGCAATTTCATCTAATCTTTCTATGATCTTTTTCAGCTTTGGCTCTACACGTTCCTTAAACGGATTCAGAGCATTACCAACGTCTTTCATCTTAAAGTCCAGGCTTTCCTTGACTGTTTCATTTGCATTCAAAGAGTCACAGACATAGTTCAATGCCTTATTATTGTATTGCGATTCAAGTGAATCGTTAGCAAGCTCATCCACAATGTCCTCAGCATCATAGGCCGCAACCCTGACTTCTTCAATCCAAGCTTTGACATCTAAGTCTTTGACTTGCTTCTCCTCAGCATGATTGAGAACTGCACGAATTATGTGCAGGTTTGTCTTGAGCTTTGTTAAGAGCGAGCCGTCCAGTTTCCACTTGAGGAAAAAATCAATTACATCTTGATTGGCCAACTTGTTAAGCAGCAGGCTTACAGAAGCAGATTCAAAGGCTCTTCTCAAAGGCATGGTTGCAGTTTATGTTTCTGAGGAAATGAGAGATAGAAAGAGGGAAGGGGAGTAAGTCAAACGAGATATAGAAAGACATTTATGTATAGAGAAAGAAAGCTGTCAACTTGTTGCTTTGTAGAATTGTAGTATATGCAATATATTGTTTAACCTAACTAGCAATTTAACCTTTAATTCCGACAATTTCGTCAACCAAGCCCGAGATTTTTCATTTTTATTTTGAAAAAAGGCATAATATGTACTTGATTAATCTGCCAGAAAGGAGAAAAAATTATTGCACTTCAATATTTCAGAAGAAAAATGTTGGTTGAAGACAAGTGGTGGTGTATTCATTACTGGGGTAAACTTTCTTGAGCTATTTGGACAACATTAGAATAACCAAGGATGTGGCAAAGTAAATAACAGAGAAGAGAGCAATGCTCGTCATCACGCCCCAAAAGCCCGGCATGTGACAGATTCACATGCCTCGACGATCCCAAAAATACAACGCTCAATCGCCGTAACATTGTATTCCCAATTTCCCAGGTACCCTCGAGTAAGCATGTTCATGGTCTCTTGCTGTATAGCAAGCATGTTGCCCAATAACTACAGTTGGACCCCTCTATTTTTAGAAAATCATCAAACTGCCGAAAAAGTACATTCAAATTTACAAAATGCCTCTCTGCACTGCAGAAAACAGTACAGCAGCAGCAGCAGGGACATTTTTTTTCCAGATTTTTTACTTGTTCTTCATGCAAAAAACTACCCATTACATAAATTCCAAATCCACTATCAAGTAACTAACAAAAAATTAATTTCGAATTTTTATCTCAATTGGTAAAAATCTCCAACTATAAGAACAATTCCTCATTGGAATTGTACATAACGGATTTGAAACTTACCCAAAAGTATCAATCGAGTCCCCATTTCGTCAAATTAGCTTCCCGAGCTCATAAGCAACTCAATCAACACTTCAAGTTACAAAATTTAATCTCAATTACATTAAAACTCTGAATTGGGAATATTTCGAAACCGGACTAAAAAAAAAAAATGAGTACCTTCATATGTAGAGCTCGTTTCGTGGATCTCGTGGTTGAAAACGGCATCAAATTTGGGCTTGTATTTTGAGAATTACAAAGAAAATAAGATATTGGAGGAGGAGAGGAGAACAGAGACTTCGTCTCTTTCCTGCTTATGGTCTTCACGAAGAAGAAGAATGGGTCTCTTCTCTCCCTAACTCACCAGGTCAGCTTTTCATTTTTCAAAATTTTCGGGAAAAATTAATTAAAAACTCATCATGCAGAAACAGTCTGAATACTTCAAGAAGAAATAGTGACAATCATGGAAGAAAAATAAAGTTTTAACGAAATGCTATACTATTTATTTATAACATATTTTTGTTCTTTTTTGTTAAAATTTAAAGTTTTTAAATTTTTTTCGTTAATTTTTTTTTGAAAAAAAAAATCTCTGTAAATAATTGTACTCTTGTAACTATTTGAAAAGTTATTTGTAATCTTGCAGTCTCGTATCTGTATAAACGAAGGCTTTCCTTCATTCACACTGAGCAAGTATTCAAAGCTTTCTTCAATACTTTGTAAACTTTCATCTCTGTAACCTTCCATATTTTTGTAATCCATATTATATTAATAAAAAGCAAGTGTACATATTCAAGTAAGCAATTCTCCAAGCTTAAGTAAGCTCTCTCTCTCTTCGTATAGAGTGTGTGTTTAATTAGAATTCCAATTCAAAATAGGAAAACATTATTATAGTTTAGTGTTGACTTGCTAACTTACGATTATACTTTGTTCGAGCAGTCTATTACAGTTGAATGATTGTCATATAAATAACTAAACATTAACTATGAATACCTTTGAGTTATCAATACCTCTGATTTAGCCTTGTGGCCTTGTACCTGCATTATGAATGGTTTTCATGCCAAAACATGTCGAAATCCATATGCAATATTTTATGTCTAACTATTATAATGGTCATCCGACTAGACATTAAACCTTGCACATGGATTTACCTAGCCATTATCAAACATGATGAACTACCAAGCACATGAATCGAGTCCCCAATACCAAGTGATGTCGCGATTGAAGATAAGCCATTATCAAACACGAGGAACTACCAAGCATGTGAACCCGGACAACAAGATGAGTCAACTACATATTCAAATGTTATTTATGGAATCGAATACATGGTTATACCATCCATGTTTGAAGAAATTTTAGCTCCTCATGTTAAAGATTATATGTGCTTATCTAGCTTCGTGATTTCTAGTGTCAGAGTCAATTTAAAGATAAATTCGAGGTTGAGTTTCTTTCAAGTAGAGGAGTCTAATGTAGAACAAGATATAAGTCAATTCCAACAAAGGAAGATAGAGAAATAAAATGTTTCAAATTTTAAAAAAGAAGAAATAAAGCTGGGAAATATTGGATTCAATTGATGACTACAGAAAATGCAATAAGAAATCTTCTGGAATCAAAATTGGGCATGTAATACGTTGTTTTAAAGAGAATTGCAAGAAGAACAAGACTCATGGTTACCATGACCTCAACATGTTTAACGCAAAAAATGATGGTTTTCAGCCTCCGAAACAACGTTTAATGTTTGTAATAAGATCAAACTTCTGGTTCTCCGTTTGATTTATGTCATTTCACTTCCTCAAATACCCATGAACTTTCCAGGGTGGAGCCTTTTGGCATTTATTGTAATGTGGATTCAAGAATTAGTCAAATAAACCTTTTGGTTTTCTCCTAATTCTGGTGGATTCGAGAATATTGTTTTTTTAGGGTTTACGTTTGTGTCTTCGTTAGCTTGTGTTAAAAGATAATGCACAGCAGCAATTGCAGGAAATATAGCAAAGGTAAGAGAAGCTAAACTGGCTCAATCCCTCGATAATCCAGAAGGTGAATTATCATTGAATTATATAGAGTACATTGCTTCATTTAGAAGTATAATTATGATACAATGAATACATAAAAGGAATGTTTTAATGATATAGGAAATATTGATGAAACAGAAAACAATCCCAAGAAATCAGGAGATATCATGTGTCATGTGTTGCGTCAAAGGAGGTTGTTGTTGTCACATCTTGGTCCGAGCCAGTCATGTCCTGATTTAGATCAGGGTGTGTCAGTTGTGGCAAGTTGAGTTGAGTTAGTCAAAGTAAATGAATGGAGATAATAGCTAATTTGCGTATAAAATGACGTTTTTGTGCTTATAATTTTTTTACATGAATATCATAAGATCAAAATGAATAAAATATTATATAAAAATGAAAAAAATCTAACTGCATGAATGATTTTGACTAATTATGAAAATCTAGAGGTAATGGACTAAAATTAATTTAGAAGGAAATTATCACACTTCACAAGTTCGATTCGAGTGAGAAATCAACAAATCGGTCTTTTTCAAACTTAGCGGTGCGTTTAACGTGTCAAGCAATACAAAGAAGTGGAAATAATACATCCATTTGCGTAAAGAAATAGCTCGCTTAGGCGCACTCTGCTGCGACCCACAATACGTGCTAGCTCTGTACCCGAACCGGCAGCCTATGATATATTGCCCTTGGATTGTGCAAAGCGATTGGACCCACTGAAACGTGATTGATTGGCGCTTGGAATCCGATTGTAGGTATTGGAATCTATTTCAGTTGCAGAGGAACATAGCTTTTGAAGAATCTGGTTGAACCAATGATATTGATGTTACTGTCTTCTCTACACTTGTCCTTTTCACAGTTTTTTTTTATTGAGTAAATTGTAGCAATGATTTCTCAATTTTAATCAAATTTGAACAATGGTCCCTCAACTCATCAAAATGTGTAACTGTGGTCCCTTTCATCAACTTCGTCAAAATTTTGTCAAAATAAGTTATGTTGAAAGGACTATTGCTACAACTGAGGTCGAGATCCCTCAACTCATCAAAACGTGCAGCTATGGTCATTTTCATCAACTTCATCAGAATTTTGTTGAAACGAGTTATGTTAGAAAGATCATTGCTACAATTGGGTTAAAATTGAGAGACCATTGCTTGAATTGGGTTAAAGTTGAGGGACCATTACTCGAATTGAGTTATAGTTAAGGGACTATTTTTCCAATTGGATTAAAGTTGAGGAACCAATTGTAATGAGATTTTAGTTGAGGGACCATAGCTGCACATTTTGATGAGTTAAGAGACCAATAGCAATAGATTTTTAGTTGAAGGACCATTACTCCAATTAAGTTAAAGTTAAGTAACCATTGCTACAATTTACTCTTTCTTATTCTTTTCTTTGTATTTTTCTTTCTACTTTTTTCTACCCAAACCATTTTTGTAAAATCCAATCTCGTTTTTCTTTGTTGAACCGCTAACTAGTTTACTAAGAAGATAAAAACACTCAAACGTTAATCAGTTAACAATTTAATATAAAGTTAATTATGCGTTTGTGAGCAGTCTATAATATTTATTTCCATAATTTGACCGTTCTTTGTTTTAGATCTTCATTCAAAATCACTTAAGAAAAATAGTCTTAATCATAAATCATTGAGCTATTCGATTATTGTTGTCAACATTTCATTGTGTATTTGACAACACTTGGTTTGTCAATTATTTTTTCACAATTAGATATTGAAACATTTTTTGATTTGAAACATGGAAAAATGTTATGGAACAAGCACAAATACATGATTAGCTTCACATTAAGTTACTAACTAGTTGAACGCTTCGTGTTTAGGAGAAGGTTATAAAACAAATGTACAAGTAATTTCATCGCAAGGTACTAAACTTCCCTCTGTGTTTTTTGGTCGGTAGAGGGGTGTGGGGTTTTGTTGTTTAACGGACAATTATTCAACACAAAATTTTAAAAGTTGGTTTCTTTTTCCTTGTCTTCGGAAGGAAGAAGAAGCGTTTAAGCAACTCCCTCTCTCTCTCTCTCTAGATTTTGGCAGAATCTCCTAAATACTTGGAGAAGACTGACTGAGCATTCCACGAAAACCATCGCAACTGTTATGACACTTCTCTGCTGAATTCAAAGGTAACCCAACTGAGAAAAAGAAGGAGAATTTCTATTAAGTTATTTATCTTATACTGTTTTTAGGTGTTAATTTAAGTTAATGATTGAAAAATTGATCAGAAATTCTGCTCATATCAGATTTGGTTCATGTTTGTAGAATATATTTTGTGGATATGGAAATACTCTCATACAGTTCTGCACCATGCTGTGATGCTGTAAATTTGAGGGGAAAATTAGTAGAGAAAAGCTCAAATTTACGTCGATTCGGGCTCCCAGATGTTAGTAAAAAAGGAGTTTGTGGTGTTCAATTTGATCCCAGAAGCGAGCTTTTGAGGTGTTACAGTTTAGATCGGTCTTTCTTGAAGCAACTAAGATACCGGGGAGGTTTTAGGCCATTGAGCACAAGAGAAAACTTCAAGCATGTTGGTCCGATTTTATCAAGTGGAAGCTCGGATGGCTATGTAATTGGCGCGGATGCGGATGCAAATGTTTCAGAAACGGGGGAATCCGTGACTAAGGTTTCGATTCCTGGTCTACCGGACGAATCCAAAGGCGAATTTGGTGCTCCAATAAGTAGTTGTTTTTGGGAATGGAAGCCCAAATTCAATGTGCATTATGAGAAAGCCGGATGTGAAAACTTGGGATCCCCTCCGGTGCTGTTTCTTCCTGGTTTTGGGGTTGGCTCTTTTCACTATGAGAAGCAACTGAAAGATTTGGGGCGTGATTTTAGAGTATGGGCAATTGATTTCCTCGGCCAGGGTAGGTCATTGCCTTTTGAAGACCCTGCCCCTCGTATTAACGAAGAAGGTACGTCAGACGGGCAAGATTTAGCGTGGGGATTTGGAGAAAAACCCGAACCATGGGCAAGCGAGCTTGTCTACTCTATTGACTTATGGCAGGATCAAGTTCGTTACTTCATAGAAGAGGTACACTATAGCTCATGGAACCTCTGTTTGTTATAGTTTTGGAAGCATTTTTGATAACTTGGTCTATTTCGTTTCTTCTCTTTCCATTGTTGTTTATGCTAATTTGAGCATCTTACATGGCTCCTTTGCTTGAGTTTGTATGACTTCTACTCTTTTGCAGCGAAATAACATCTAATTTTAGTTTTTACTATATGAGAAATAGCCTTCTTCATCACTTCCTGGACTATTACTCATGAGCAATATAAACACAACCATTTTTCTTTGCAGGTTATCGGTGAACCTGTCTATATTGTGGGGAACTCGCTTGGAGGATTTGTTGCTTTGTATTTTGCCGCATGTAACCCTCATTTGGTGAAAGGTGTTACCTTGCTGAATGCTACTCCTTTCTGGGGATTTTTACCTAATCCTGTAAGATCTCCAAGACTAGCAAAAATATTCCCATCGGCAGGATCATTTCCTTTACCTGCCAGTGTGAGAAAGCTCACACAAATACTGTAAGTTTTTATAGCTGGCATAATTTTTTAGGATATGTTTTATGATTTAGGTTGTAAAGTACATAAAACTGTTTTGATTTGCTTCATTGGTTTCAGTTGGCAAAAAATAAGTGATCCTCAGAGTATTGCGGAGGTACTCAAACAAGTTTATGCAGATCATTCAACAAACGTTGAGAAAGTATTTTCCCGTATACTTGAGACGTCAGAGCATCCAGCCGCTGCTGCATCATTGGCCTCGATTATGCTTGCTCCTCAAGGAAAATTATCCTTTAAGGAGGCTTTGGCCAGGTAGACAATACAAGGGTTATAACTTATATGCATGAAGACAATTTTGTATGTGCTTTCGTTTTTCTGGTGCAAGGAAATCACCAGTACATTTTTTTTCCGTAGATGTCAAATGAACAACATACCAATTTGTCTTATGTATGGAAAAGAAGATCCATGGGTGAAACCTATTTGGGGCCTTCAGGTGAAGCAACAGGTGCCTGAAGCTCCATATTACGAGATCAGTCCCGCTGGTCACTGCCCTCATGATGAAGTTCCGGAGGTAAGCAGTTAACTAATTAGCACCGAAATATCCTATTTCGTGCATTGAATACTTGCTATTGCAGGTTTAGTTGGCATATATTATCGCTGTTATATATGTTTTAATTTGGATACACATTAAAAGTTTGTGTATTTAGATCAGTAAAATAGGAAAGTAAATCTTGTATATTATTTGTGATTTTGTTAGTAAGTTTCTTGCTCAGCAAGAGTAACTCTTGTTAGATAAGTAGATATGTCATTCATCAAAGTTCTGAGAGATTCAGCAAAAGTCGATTGGTTGGATTTTTCTACGAAGAAAAATGTACATAAACCATATTCACTATCAGCTTTTCGTTGGAGCACTTTCGATTGGATTTTTCGATTTCCTGTTTGATGATTTCCTTTCTTGTTTTGTGTTCTTAGAAGACTAATTGTCATTGTCCTGCAGGTTGTGAATTACTTGTTACGCGGGTGGATCAAAAACCTAGAGACTCAGGGTTCAGTTTCATTACCTTTGCTTGATGCCCCTGAAGGTATGCCGAACAACCTTGCCAAGGACTTGGAATTTCTCAGAGATGGATCGAAAAAGTCAGTAAACGTGCGGTTCTTCGCATCCAGGTTCTCACTTTGGGACATGATAAGTTCTTATATCAGATTCATGAACCTGCAACGAAGATAATGTAGATATAGAAATCTGACAAATATATTCTTTTGTTAATATACATATTCCACGTCTATAAAGCTGTCATATGTTTTACTCGTCTCTTCCAATCTACTCACTCCATCCAACGACCTTTCATAGCTTCTTAAAACTGATTTGTAAAGAACAAAAATTCTCTCCAGGGCACGCGGGTTGTGGGTGTGGGCTGCAACCCGTATTGATAGTGTATTGACAACGTATCTTTATGTGGATATTGTATCGTCATTAATTGTACTATCATTAGACTGCCAATATGATGGGGATCGGTTATGTGCAACTCATGCGGACAATCATGTGCGTTGGAGAGCATTTCTCTTGTAAACAAATGGTGCTCAGAATTGGGTCATAACATTTCACCGCGCTTTTGCACCCTTTGGTGACTAACTTGGCAGTGCCACAGCAGTGGCATAGCAGATTAGCAGTGACATAGACACAGGTAGACTTTGAGCCATACCTTCCAGAAATTGATCATCTCTCCCTCCATTTGCTATCTCTCTCGTCTTTTTTTGTTTGTAGCCTTTTGGATATTTATAGGCAATATTTATAATTTTTTTTCTATTTTCTGTTTTTTTCCTTTCATTTTAATATTATTTTCGAACCAAATTAAATTTTAACATTATTTTTAAAAATATATATCAATTTTGTCACATCATGTATCATTATCCCAAATTACATTAAAATTGTTGTCTTGTACTTTTTCTCAATTTTTTTTAACCAAGTTAATATGGATTGTTATATTCATTTAATTTTCAAGAAAGTGTACCAGATTGTGCCATGTGGACAAAATGGTCACTTTCCTTTTTTTTTTCTTTTCTTTTTTTGGTTTAAACAAAAAGACGGCTGAAGTAATGAGGATTGTTGGAAATCCAACAACCCAGATTCTACCACGTTTTAGACAGCCTACAATGTAGGCCTCACGATGCTTTTTTGTCTCATGACGGGCCACCCACGAACGTTGTATTGCACGCGTCTGACGTAGAATTTTTTTGCACATGACCGAAGTCATGTTGGCATCAGATCAAACTCGGGCAAAGAGTTCGGCTAAAATCGCCAGCTGGGCTGGTCAGGCAATTCTGAGCCCATGAACTGCCTGACTTTTTTGACTGGGGTGGATATGGTAGCAATTGAGTAAGAGTAGACTTGCTCGAGAGCAACTCCACCCCATTTTGGCAAGAATTGACCCATCAATTGGAGAAATTTTTTATTGTGACCGAAACACAAGTGATACATATTTATATAAATGGTGTAAAATTTTAACTTTTAACTTTTTAACACATATCCCACCATTTATACAGTAACATATGATGTACCATCTCATGTTCCGGTCACACTGTAAAATCTCTCCATCAATTGAACAAAGACAATTATTCCCTTAATAAATAGTAATTTGCCTAGGGCATGAACAAAACTCAAATTTCAACCAACTTTTATTTGGGTCAATATAATATGCTTATATACAATAACGACACCGCGCAAACAGTTGCAGAACACGACGCCAGCAAAACCCAATTTTCAACCAACTTGGGTGCTGGAAATTTCATATAATCGAAGTCACGTACGTTTCATCACACCAAACTCTCGTCTCTCCAATTCAATCCATCCAGAAAACCAAAACACAGAGTCGAAATCTCGATTTTACATTTATGGGGTACCTTTCCTGCAGAGCTCAATCAGCCATCTCCGTCGCCAATTCCCAAACATCATCCTCCAAAACCACCGCCACCGCCACCCCGGAAAACCCCATCAAGATCCAACACTTCGACTACAGTGATCTCGTCGCCGCCACCAATGGCTTCTCCGACCAGAAGCTTTTAGGCAAAGGCAGCCATGGCTACGTCTACAAAGCTGTGCTCCGCGGCCGTCTTGTTGCCGTCAAAAGACCCTCGAGAGCTCACAGCCAGAGACTCCGACCCACCTCGTCTTCTGGGCCGGAGACCGCCAACGAGGTCGACAACGAGCTCGAGATCTTGTCCAAGATTCAGAGTCCGAGGCTGGTCAATCTTTTGGGGTTTTCGAATGATTCGAAAGAAAGGCTTTTGGTGGTGGAGTTCATGAGCAACGGTACGCTGTACGATGTTTTACATTCGAGTACAAATCGGCCTCCGAATTGGGGTCGTAGGATTAGATTAGCTTTGCAAACTGCCAAGGCAATTGACATTTTACATTCATCGAACCCACCTGTAATTCATAGAGATATTAAGTCTGCTAATGTTTTGATTGATCGTAGTTACAATGCCCGGTTGGGGGATTTTGGATTGGCTCTGAGATACTGCCAGTTCGACGAGTATAGGCTCCGGTCCACCCCGCCGGCGGGGACGATGGGGTACTTGGACCCTTGCTATGTGACCCCTGACAATTTGAGTACTAAAACTGATGTTTTTAGTTTTGGGATTTTGTTGTTGGAGATTATAAGTGGTAGGAAGGCTATTGATGTTGGGCATTCTCCGCCTTCGATTGTTGATTGGGCTATCCCGCTTATAAAGCGAGGGAAGCTGATAACGGTTTATGATCCGCGAATTGTACCTCCTAAAGACCCTGTTGTGAGGAAGCAATTAGCTGTCATTGCAGCCAAGTGTGTGAGATCTTGTAGGGAGCGTAGGCCATCGATGAAGGAGGTCGTGGTTTGGCTTTCTGGGTTGAGTAAACTGGTTCCCCTGCATTCGTGGAATGGTTTTAATAATCCATGTACAATGGTAGAGACCATGGGGCGCCCGGTTGAGTCAAGGAACGCACATTTGATTTCGAAGCTAGAGGGTGTTGGAGAAGAGAATTTGGAAGCCCTAGAAGCTAAATTGACTAGGCAAGCGTTGAGGAATTCGCGTCCAGTTTATTCGGATTTGGGGTTTAGCAGCAATCTGATGGAGCTTATGGCAGGTACTGATGGGGAGTCAGAGTTCCATGGTAACGCAGATGGAGATGACTCCAGTTCAAAATCGGCGAATCTGGTTTCTAGATTTGGTAGTGCAAGATATATTGGTAGGAGTAATCAATCAACTCCTGGTAATGGGAAAGGAGTCCCTGATTTGATGCAAAATCATTCTTTTGGGAAAAAGTCATTTACATGTTCAAGGAGAGATGATGCAATGCCTCATGTAAGGGGCAATTCTCGTGCAGCTGCTGGTATACAGCTTGCTGCATAAATTTGATTTATGTGAATAGAACGAAGGCATGTAAGCTTTCTTGCTTGCAAATTTTACATTGATGCAGATTTGTTGCTCTCTTATTTGTTCTTGGTTTTGCTTCGTCACGTCTTGCGATTCGTTAATTTGTTAATGTGTTGTTAATTGATCTCCCCATTTGTAAGTTGTTTGATCATTTTTGTTTTTTGTCTTTTAAGTTGTTTAATGTTGACGAATGATATGAAGACTTTTGTAGTCTGAAAGTTCACATATGTCAAATGCCAAGTGATACCGCTTTTGATCTTTTTAGTCAGCATCTTTGTTACCGCATTGTTCAAATTTCAGGGATCCTTAGGATTTGCCGAGTCAAGAGCAATGTTTTGAAGAACTGTGGCTCATTGCGCTGCATATGCCTTCAAATTTTGTTATGTCTTGTTTATATTCAGATGAACGGAAGAACACGCAATCTGTTTTTGGTTCAAGTGTGTGTGCATCCCACGAGATTTGTGTTTAGTTGTGAGCCTCATAGATGTCTACGCGACTTTGTTTTTTGTTAGGCTTTGATTGGTGTCCACATATTCGATAATTCACTGGATTCAATGCGTGTCAAAGGAAGCAATGGATACTTTTGAGGAAGCTAAATTTTTGTTCAAGTTAGAAAGTTGAAGATGAACAAGTCATGAAGAAAACTTTTTTCTTCTAATCCACACGAAATTGTAGGACGGTACCAATCTACAAGTTTTATTTTTATTTTTACTTTGACCAAAATTTCCCATGCTTCGAAAATTACTCTCAATTTTTTCCATATTTTAGTACGTATTCTTGCAACAGAAGCCTTGAAAGTATATAGTGCATCATGATGAAAAGCTTTATGTTATTTTGGCAGAAACGTGCCCTTTTGCTCATCTTTATTGTATTGATTGTTTCCCCGCATCATTGCAATCTCAAACTAATTAAATTATAAACATTTTTACTTATCACTAACCATCATCAATCGAAGTCCTCGTTTGAAAGTACTTTTAAAACCGCTGAAAGTGGTTTGAAATGAAAATGTTTTTGGAACCAATCATTAATAAACTGAAAGTGAACCTTAGAAAAAACAGTTAAAGTGCTTCATGGAAGAAGCACATAATTGATGCTTCTTGCTCAAAGCACTTCAAATGTTTGTGGAACTCAAATCATTTTAAAACACCTTCAAACGAGCCTTAACTATTTTTGTTTGAGTTTCTCCAATCTCTCAATTTTTCTTAATCTTTGATCTGAAGTAAGTACCTATTTGAAAGCACGATTTAAGTTGGATTTTTCCACAATACAAATTCATGTTGCGTAAAAAAACGCAGAAGTAGCTGTTAGATCCACGACTTCATTCTTCTCTTTAAAGGTATAGATTAATCATGCCTTATTGACTCGTACTTCGATTAAATGAGAAATCGCAAGCACCCGATGATGATACCGTGTACATGTAACATGGTAGACAATTTGTTGCTTCTAGATGGGTTTGGCATTAGGTCGACAAGGCAGAATTTTTTTCAACCAAGAATATATCGAAAGGCTCAACTTAGATCATATCACTTTGAATTCTTGTTTGACTCTCTTACAGTATCACACTGTTGCTTTCTTTACCCATCATGAAAATGGCTAGTCTTGTCAGTTAATTTAATCTGAAGAGCCTCTTTACTTTTACTGTTTAATTTCCTAATTTCTACCCCTTTATTGATACCGACCTCATGTACTAAATAGCTGATTTACTTATACGTAATCGAAAAATTGAATTATTGAGGAGTTGAAATACAGATAGAGTAAGAATTTGACTTCCTTATCTGAGTAATCCAATTCTAAAAGATTTAGAAATTCCATTACTGGTATTAGGTGGACTCTTCTGATGCCCTAAATGCTGATAAATGCTCGAATGCGTTGCGAAGAGTGCGATTTTGTTTCTTCTCACTCTAATCTCGTGTGGTAAATATGCCATAAATGCTAATAAATCAAATGATTATTGACTCTTCATAGATAAGTCTCATGTAAATAAATCAAACGCATATTGTATGATTTGTGAATAATGCTAGCTATACTACATATGTGAGCCACGTTAGTTTACTATATTATGTAGCAACCGAAGAACGCTTTTTACATTAATTATTATGGTTGTTATTCTTCTTATTACTTTACAACATTTTGAGTTTGAACACGCCCTTTTCCTGTGTATAACATAAAATAAAATAAAAAATATCGCTAGTAATAAAGAAGAAACGGTTAAAAGAAGCTTTTCATTTTGTTGTGAGAACCTTGTTTTATGACGCATTTTCCGGGAACACTAGTGCTCTGCGGGTCCAGGAAAAGGAGTGGACAGGTGCACAAACACCGAGTTTAACAGCACTCGCATGGATTTGTAGCAGCAGCCAAACATTCTCTTTACGTTGTAGGCTTGTAGCTGTGGCTATATCTACTGTTTGTTTACCTTTGGACTGGATAAAACAATCAAGTACAAGACAAACTGAATTTTGAAAGATATCAAAAGATTCCAGAGCACTCCTAGCCTGCTCTCCAAACATGGTTTCAAACTGAAAAGGTAAACCGGAAGAAGAATTGTGTTTTTAGCTGTTTGGCAGCAAGCAGAAACAAGCATATTAGGTATCCCTTTGTCAAGGCTTTACAGCGACTTCTTGGCCTCTACTTTTTTGAAATTCTGAAACTCGATAGGCCTTATATCACTGTAGCCTAGCGTGTGGCGCGGTTTTATTTTTTGGCTCAAATTCATTGTTCGGTGATGCTATTCACACATCAATTTTTATTTCTCACACATCTTTTGTCAATTTCTGTTCTTTGATATTCTTCAATTATTTTGATTCGGCGGCTGAAAATTGAGAGATGTGTGTAGAAAGTAACAAAGAGTTTCGATGGCAAGCCATTTGTTTACAAAGAACTAGGTTCATGTTGTAGTTACTAGTGTAATAATCCATGATCGAAATAAAAGTAAGGAGGTGGGTTTCGATTACAAATTGCTAAAGTGTTTAATTATTTGAAAAAGAAAACACAAGTGGAGTCCACAAGATACCAAGAAATATAATTTGCCGCGAATGACAGCAAAGGTAAATATAATTCTTGACATATCATATGCGTTTATTAACACCCAAGTAATGTCAAAGTAAATATCACGTTGAAAATATAGATTTTATTCTCAATTTCAACCAAGAATCATCACCAAAAGGGGACAAATGAAAACACAACTTGATTAATTCGAAGTGGTGGATGATTTGGGGACTAAATTGTAAGTGGTGGATAAGTTCGAGGACTAACTTGTAGGTGCACCTGAACTTAAGCCATTTACAATTTAGTCCTCCAACTTAGTTTTTTGTTCTTGGGGTGCTTCAACTCGACCTCATCTGGTCCTGCCAGTTTGGTATGGAAATGTGAATGCCACATCGACAATGTCTAATACCAATGTACCATACATATCTATCCATACAAATTTGCAGAATACACATTTACAACTTATCTTCCTCCTCGTAGTAAACTCGAAAATAGCATTTACTTAATACATTCAACATCTAACAATCCGATATGCAACCAAAAAGAGAATTTCATATATGACCGTTACACAGCGGAACACTGACATGAATAATAAGAGGCCCCTTCAAATTCATGTGCCCAAACCATACCGAAATCTCAGATTGCAAAAACAGTAACACATAAATGATACACAACCAGTCATTTTCAACAAAATTGAAGTCGGAATTCTAATTGTGTTCATATAACAAAAACACAAAGGTGGTACAATTTCATGCCTATGACAAAATGGTACCCAGATCACTAGGAAAAGCTCAAAGCAGCTGAGTAAACGTTCTATGAATTTATGTAAAATGTCGAAAGTGAAAAAAAAAAAAAAAAAAATCAATGCTATTTCTAAGCACTACAAAAGTAAAACCGAAAGAGTCACCAAGAAGTCTTTTAATGTGCAGAGATACTATCTTCACTATTTGCGTTCAAACCCACTATTTGCCTTCCAAGGTAGAATTAATCGAAAGCTAATCAAATCCCGAAGCCAAAATCTAGATATGCACTTCTTGAATGCATGAAAACAAACCGTCCCGCACTCTTGCAGATTAGGCCATGAAAGATTTCTGGGAACCAAACAATCCGAAACTTGCGTGATAACAGGCTTATAGTCTCACATTTTGCCTTGTCTTGATCATCCTCTTTAGAGTTGCAAGCCAAAAGTTGCACTCATCCCATTCACTAGTGGTAAGAAGCACCTGATATAAAGCAGAAACCAAAGGAGCCCCTATTAAAGCCCATCCATTTATGCAATGCAGTGCAAAAAATAAAAAATAAAAAATAAAAAATAACCGTAAGTTTGAAGTTTTGAGAAAATGTACCTGGATTTGCAGGGCAGTACCAAAATCACCATTATCCAATGCCTGGCAAAGCTGAACAAGCTTATCAGCAGCATTTCTAGATATGTCCCCACTGTTGAGTTTGGCAAACAACGCACCTATCTTCCTTGAATTGTCTTCTATTTCACGCTTCTTACCGGGATTTGCACGTGCACCTCCCAACGCCTCTGATGTCTCGTTGAAAAGTCTTGTTAATGTTGCGATTACCAATTTTTGATGGGCTGTACCACATTATACACAAAAAAGCAAAGATTGTCACACAACCACAGGTTGGAAATTCTATGTGATAAATAGGGAACCACAGATGAAGGAGAATATTTTACAGACCACACGCACATAAGGAAATAGAATTAGCAGTCTCCCAACTGTTGTACTTGTTTAAATACACAAGTAACACTAACGTCTAGATGTCAAAATGTCTCGTAGACCATATATCCCAGTTCAAGATTCGGCCATTCCATGATACTAACTGCAATACAAAAACTCAACTAACTGCGGTCTCCACAAATATTTCATTCCCTCTACTTCTTTGGGCCAACAATTGCATGCCAGACAAGAGGACAGCTCAAATAATGTAGAGAGTCCATCATTCAGGTCAGGTCGATTTTGAATGTTAAAGTAGGGAAACAGCCTACACTATAATACCTAACAAACATAGAACCTAGGTAGAACTCAATTTTGGACCCTCTATTACATGGTGTTCAGGAACTATAACAAAAACAGAGGCTTCTCTCATCTATAATTGGAGTCAACTGTACAAAACCTCTTCCTTTACCAATCTGAAGTTGGACGATATTTTCGTTCCTAGTCATACTTTTGTCAAGTATCTCCTAATTACCTCCACTCATAATACTTGTTATCTTCATCGTCCAAATGAATATCAATGCAATTTGTCCATAACCACTCTTGCTTGCAGTGATCACAGTGGTCCAAAATTCTCATGTCCTTTTTTTCAGTTTTTCAAATTTCCAATCATGAGAACTGATGATATCTTCGAGACCTCAATAACTTAAAGTTTGAATCTGCATCTTATTATTTAACAAATACTGCAAATCAAAATATTGACAATCCTACCAGCGTATTACTGTTTAATTGCATTTATATCTTTGATAGTCCACCAATTCAATCTAAATTCCTCTGATTTTAAGTTTGAAATTGAGGGAGCTATGACAAGGAGAAAATTACGACATGAAGCTAGCTTCATATTTCAAAATCGGAAAAGTTAAACAGATATAAAGAGCAAGGCAATTCAGGAGAGAAGTTAGCAAATTTCCACAAGATAGAAGGAAATCTCAAATTACCAGGAACATTGGATGTATCAACTGTCTGTATGGTGGGTGGTGGAGCTGCTGCTGCCACGGGGGTTCGAGCTGGAGCTTGGTGAGTAGGACTAGGTGGCTGCAGTGAACCCACATGAGGCCCCTGAACAACTCCTGGATTAGTAACGGGCATAAATCCTCTTGGAGGAACAGAAGCAGCTACAACATGTGGTTGATTTACAGGAACTGGAGGGACATGCGATTGAAGAGGAGCAGTTGAACCAGGCCGTGGTTGCATAGGTTGGAAAGTCTGAAACACCAACCAAAAAAAAAAAAAAAAAAAAAACGTTAGAAAAACAATCATGGTCATGGTTTCTGATATTTAATTTGACATCAAACAAGATATACGAACAGGATACAACTGAGAACCCAATGTTGGCTGCTGATATTGATCCACATTTTTCAGCACAGGAGGAGTTGAAGGAATGAAAGGCCTTACTGCAGGCTGAGAGGAAACAGGAGGTGCAGAAAATTTCTCCTACAAGTACACCATGAAAAGTCCAATGAACCAGACCCTTGAACATTGAAAAATGTGAGAAGTGACCAGTAACTTCTTAATAACAAAAAGTTCATTACAACTAGGATTTCACAGCCAAGTGCCATTAACAGCTAAATTTCAGATAATCATTAAATAACACGCACATTTTCAAAGACTAACGAACAATTTTATAATTTTGTAGCATCCTGCAATTTACCAAAAGAAAAAATCCTAATAACCCTTAACCATAGCCCCCCACTTGGTGGGAAAAGGCTTTGTTGTTGTTGTTGTTGTTGTAACCCTTAACCAGCAAGAATACACATTGGCGGCTCTACTTCAAAGAAAGGAATTTCAGTGCACTGATTCCAAGAATATTTTTCCGTAGTATTAGTATGTTATAGCATATTCAGAAAGTAAACAAACTAATTACTCTTTACTAAAGAGCCTAATAAACAACAAATTACCTGTGGAACCTGAGGTGGTTGGTTAGGAAGAAACATATGGGGCTGGGATGCAGGCTGATACGAGGCAGGAGGGACGTATCCTCCTCTTCCATACGAAGGATTCACAGTTTCTTGGTAGCTCTCACCATAAGGACTTACAGGAACACCTGATTGCAAATGTGATGGCACTGTTTCCTAACCATTTAAAGAGAGAAAATAAAAGTCAATCCACATCAAGAGAACAGATTTGGCAACAAACAACAGGAAAAAAAAAAAACAAACGGCAACGAAAAACTTCATGAACACCTGATAATATGGTGAAGAGGACCCGACAAAACTAGATTGGTCAGCCGTGTATACAGGCCCACTTGTTGCAGGTTGGTTTCCAAATGTTTCATTCTTGGTAACTTTCTCTGGTGCAATAACACAACAAATAACATGGGAAGAAAATAAATAATGTAGGTAACAAGAAAGAAGCTTTTGTAATTTTAAGAGCTCTAACCATCGAATTTTGTGTATTGAACTAATTAAAATATTGACCACTCAGTAATCACTTTGATCAGATTAATTGCCATTGATCGAAATCTCCAGCATACAAAAATGCATATATTAAAACGTTATTTCAGTAACTTTTCAAGAAGCACATACCAGGTTCGGTTGAAAGAGAAATACGATCTCTTAAGATAACAAGCTCAGGTGACAACTCATCAGAACCTAAGAGTTTTAGGTACTCCAATGCTGTTGTTAGAAGGCCTTGACTAGCTAAAATTTCAGCATATTTCTCAACAAGTTTGCACAAGGATGCACTATACCGCTTCTGCCCAGATGCCAAGGCAAGGACAATTGTCTTTTCCATTAATTCCTAAACCAAATAACATAACATATTTAACCTCGTTCTCTCTGAAAAAAAAAAGTATATTTAACCTCATGGCCAAGAAGAACATGACTGGCCTGGTCTAAATGAAAATTTACCTGGAGAAGGTCAACATAGGATCTCCCCTCAATCTCAGTTGTCAGACTTCTTGACCAAATCTCTACGGTTTTATCAATATTCCCCGCACATATATAACAAATAGTTGCCGCCAGAGTATTACCAGCAGCTACAAGTTTGGAAGCAAGTGTATCACAAAGCTCGGTCCACTCATCTCTGGATGCAAACTGTCCATTCATGACGCATTGAAAAACATAAATCAATTAGTAATTATACAAATTTCAAAGTTGACTTGCTCATGATTTGCTCTTATGATACAGCTATTAAGAGCGCAGTTTAGGGTAAGTCAGAAACACTAATGAGTCAAGTAACCAAAAACACTTCATTTACAACGCATTACTTGTCAAAAAATGTAAACAATGACACAATGTATCATGGCATTAACATTTTGAGGAGCTGGGAAACTTACACTACACAGAAGAGCAAGTGTTTCTTTCCAGAATTTTAGGGGTCTGGTGTTGACAAGACTCAAGAGATCATTGCTCACCATTGCAGAAACAATCTGATTGTAGGAATTAGCCATGTTAAACACAATTATGACACAACTTAAAGACACAGTATAATCAATCTTTCACATCTTTACATCTACATTCATATATTATCAAAATATGAAACAGAAAGTGTTTCGAAGCCTCTTAAGAAAGTGGATTGTAAATACCTTAAGGTAAGGCGAATGGCTCATCTTAAGATACTGATCCCGCGTGCTCTCCCACAACGAAGCACCACCAGCATGAGCAATAACTAAAGCATCAGCCATTTTATTTACTGAAATGCATTTTGCAACAGCACCCTTATAATCTCCTACAACTAAAGCATGTTGAACAGATTCATCAAACGATGGATCAGCACTCTCCTCCTGTCCATCAGGCTCTTGTTCCATTTTTTCTGTAATAGGAACTGCATCCCCCTCAGACAATTTGCCACCAGAGGTTGACACAGGAGTATCAGCTTTGGGACTAGGAAGATTATTAAAGAAATCTTCTCCATTATCAGATGGAAAGATGGTGGCTTCCTTATCATTCCCAAGACCCACTTTATCAGTTATTGTATCCTCAAGCCCAAGTGCATTGACTTCCTGTGATGGATCTTCTGGAACATCTTCTTTTGTTTCCTCGGGCATACTGAAACCAAGATGAGTGATCAACTTCGTCCTTGCAGTCCCATCATCTTCAAACATAACCCTTAATAAGCCCCATGTTTCCTGGTCATCCTCAGATCTGCCGAACAGAATCATGCAAACAGAAGCAGAAGAGAATTAATTTTCAAGAGATATTAACTCTCTCGACGCTCATAAAAAAAGTTATTTCTAGTAAGTGGCATACTCAGCCTCCTGCGATTTCTTCTCACATAAGGCTCGAAGTAAAGGCCTTTCCCCATTTTGTATAGCAGCTTCAAATTCAGAGGAGCGATTCACCAAACTGTGTTCAGTCACCAAGCTGTGTATATAAACCTGGACACAAGGGAGGAAAATGAACTCTAAAATGCATCAGAGCAGAAGACACAGGGAGCATGCCAATAAAGCGTACCTCTGAACCAGCAGAACCATGCTGAAAGGACACAATCTTGCCTCCAAAGCCAAAAGATGCTCCAACTGGGCGCTTATACCATTTCGGAGCTCTCAGAGGTCCTGAAAAGAAAGAATAACAAATGAAAATTTGTAACACCCCAGATCTACTGTTCTGTACAAATTAAACCTATTCTAACCTAAATCCTGCCAAACTTTATTGCTTGCTGTAAGAGATAATCTTTGTAGAAAAAGAAACAAGAAAAAAAAATAGCCAATGAAGTGCTGTTGTTAACAGAGTTCAGCCAACCCAAAAAGAAAATTTAAAATTGTCAATGCAATGATTAGGAAAGTTTGGTATCCAAAATTTTACACTCAAAAACACTTTTTGAGTCCCAAGCTCATAAATCTTGTTACCCATTTTCAAAAACAGTTAAGTCTTGACAACAAACTAACTAAAAAATGCCCACTTTTTAAAAACTCAAAAAGTTAGGCTCTAGAGTTTTCAATCCAGCCACTCTCCCTCTCGAATCCTCTCTCCTCTCAGTCCCTTCTCCATCTCTTTCTGCTCTTTGATTATCATTGGATCTGCAAACAAAGTTTCATACTCTTGCAGTCAGGGTTTCTAGTTGCTTTTTCCATTTTCTTGTTCCACCTCTTTCATCGAAATAATCTTTTTATTATTTTCCCCTTCTTTCTCCTTTTTTCCTTCTTTTCGGTGAACTGTGGTCAGTTTCACTCTCTTTGCCTGTCAGACCCGGTTGCTTTTTTTTTCTCAATATTTAAGATTTAAAATAGGTTTTTAAGCTAAAGATTTACAAACAAAAGGTTTCAAGTTCCATACCAAACGACCTTTTTTTAATTAACAAAATCTAGTATTTGAAAACTTTTGTTTTTAAAGAAGGATCATAGTTTTTTCAAGTTTTTTAAATAAGACACCAAAAGGGCCCTTAATTTTTTTTTTTTTAAATAAGTTACCATGCAATGGCTAATTAATTGTGCATTACCTGCACCAAAAGCACTTTCCCCAACTCCATATCTGCTGCAACCCTGTGAGAAAAATAAAAATATAAGAATAGAAGAGATTTAGAACATGGTAAGTTCATGAAGGAACATAGACCCAAGCACGCGCATATATTTACGCAGTTCATAAAATAACAGTAAATTCCAATATGATAAGAACCTCACTATACCTCAATATTGTAAATTCCAATTTTTCCATCAAATGAAGATGCCGAAATCACTCCAGGTACTTTTGGATACCAATGCACATCAAAATTCCAATTGGTGCCTGCCGGCAATTCACATACAATCTGAACCAATATATAAGAAAAAACAACCCTACAGTCAGACAAATGATAGTGCACTTCAACTGAAACCAAAAATACAGAGGAGGATAGTGCACCTCACTGAAACCAAAAGTACAGAAGAGATTAAAAGTGTAGGAAAGGTGCAGAACAAAAATATTGGCCTCCTTAAAGAGCGGGTAAAAACCATACCTCTGCAGAAACTGTGTCCCAGCAAATAGTTCGATTATCCTTGGCACATGTAAGCAGATAAGAGCTGTCATTCGGACACCAAGACATTGCAATTACACCTGGGATAAGATGGGTATGTAACAGAATAGTAAGCATATCCGAGTTCAAACGCATGGATCACGAGTTGACACAACAATTCCTAAAAGCAGAAATAGAAACATAATGGGGAAACTTGTGTACTATTTAAGAAAGCCTCAAAGCCTTAACCTAAAAAAGCCACTAATCAAGTACAATCATGCACATAAGGCATGATATCCGAGTGGCCATTGAAAATCTTGGCGCTCTCTCGCACCCCCTCTTTCACAATTAGTGACCGTGAATGGATCTTGTTTACTAAAGTAAACGAAAACCCAAGTAGACTAGCAGTTTGAGGCTCTAATTAAATGAACAACATGTGGCAAGCCCTTAATTTCATAAATCCTTCCAGGTTCATAAGACTTATTATCCACTTCATATTTGAATGCAATTTGATTTCAAACCACATTGGGAAGGGCTATACAAAAATCTCATAGCATATCATGTTGTAGAGAAGGATATTTTAACAGCTCTTCTCTGACCTGTTCCTATACCCAGTAATTTTTTTATTTTTTGGAGAAGAAATGATAACAATTTATTAAAACAATAACATGAATTACAAAATAGTGGATAAGAAATCCACCATCTAGCAAAACTAGCTAAGACCTCTCAAGTAGATCTATTTATAAGTAACAGAACCTCATCCAAAATCATTTCACGGCTGCTAACATATCCCACACTATATGAGAAAGAGAATAATCCCTGAACTCATTTGAAACTGATGCCCAGTATCTTACTCTACCCCATAGTTCTACTACCCCACTCCATTATAATGGAAATTAGCACTAGAGTAAAAATAGCTTTATGAAACCCAAAGCAAAAACTGCTCCCAAACAAAAAGAAAGGAAGCAAAGAATCATTAACAGGCGTTCTAGGATTCATACAGCCGACCCCACTTAGTGGGAAAAGGCTTTGTTGTTGTCGTTGTTACCTTTTGTGTGCCCGACAAACTCTTTAACTGGTGACATTATATTACGCATATCCCACAGCTGCATGAACATAAATGTTAAAATGTTTGACCACTAAACAAATAGAATATTACTTCAATATCATTACCCTCAGAGACGGTGAACCATCTTCATCTGAAGCAACAACTAGCTGAGTGGCAATATCAGGATTCCACTGCAAAACGGAGCACCGTCTTTTAACTGAATCTGTAAAACTGCCGGTCAAGCAATGTCAAGTTAGGTAATGGAAATGACCAATCCCAATAATCGTTGAGATTTAAATATAATAGATTCACAGTAGAATATAATCAAATCACCTTATCACTGGCTTTTGCTTTTTCAGGTCCCATATCACTGAAAAATTCAAAATATTAAATTCTAACAATAAATAAAACTACTAGACAACAAGTACCTAAAGAGAAAAATATATTTCTCACCAGTTGTCCCATTTAATGAAGTGGATGCTAATATATGTTGGACCTTGCTATTCCAAGATAAAAATGAAACCTCACCCTGGGCAGCAGAACCACTACCCTGCATAAAGACATCACACTTTGGATCAGATGATGTCCAGATTGCTTTTAATATATTCATGACTATAACAAAATCAAGAGAGAAAAATCATTTCACGCAAAGACAGAGACAGAAAGCAATCTAATTATAGACTCTCTCGTAAAATAAGGAATACGGTCAAAATCAACATAGGCGTCCACAGGTGACGAGAATAATTTGAAGAAAGGGACCTCTCATCCTTTCCAATTGTCCACCTCCTTATGTTTATCATGATTGTATATTGATTACTACATCTACAATTGATTACTAAATCCAACTTGCTTCTCACTCATTGTGATGCATACTGTAAAAACTAGTAGTCCTATTTCTTTTGCTACCCTTGGGTAACAAAAAGTAAACATCTTTAATGATGTCTAACTATTGTACTCTACAAGTGCATTTCAGGTAGACTGTAAGGTGAAGTATGACAACCAAATCAAAGGCTCTAAGGCCAGAATAAACTAAAAATCTGTGTGGCCAAATAGAACCACACCAAAAATTGAGGATAAAGAATATAATACCGACTACAGAGAAAGAGTTTGCAATACTTCAGAAAACTGACAACTAATTGGCACAAACCTTGAGAGGTGGAAAGTGAGATGGTTCTGCAGGATTGGTCAAGTCCCATATACAAATTTCACCATCATCAGCCCCAGATGCAAGCAAATTGGGTGCAATTGCATTAAATTCAAGACCACGAACCTGGAATAAAATAACAAGAATAAAGGTTTAGAGTTTGAAAAAAAAATACCCTACGTAGTGATCAGATGTCCTAGCATTGTAAGAATCACCAAAAAGACATGCATCTGAAAATGAAGAATACTTACAGGGCCTTTATGTCTTGTGAGATGTCCAACTGAAGCACTTACACCTGCCTCGGGACTAAGGATATGAAAGAATAAAAAATAAGGCCCTTCCAAAGCACACCAAAAAATGCTTTCTGAAATACAAAAATAATTCCACAAAACCAGAGGGCATGTAGTTCCACGCATAATTTTGTAAGGGAAAGATCAAATCTAACTAAAACCAGCAGGAGGCTCAGATTATTGCACTACTAACAAATACACTGAAAATATAAGCCAAATGCAAAATTTTCAAGTAAACATACACATTACCAAAGAACCTAAACCATAAAATAACATAATGAACTGAAAATGTTCAAACGCGTTCTGTCAGAGAATACGCCCAAGATTACATCTTCACAATAGAATTCATGAAAATCCCAATTCACATTATCTACATATTCAGACTTCCAGCAACCAAGAAAATTCCAACATATCATTTCACTCCCAAAAAATGAAAATTAAAAAAAAAGGAACTGGGCATTTAATCACAGCTTAAGATAAGATCTAATCACTCACACTACAAAAATAAACCGCAATATCAGCTACCTTTAACCCCATTTCCCTTCACCCCAAACAGACCACTCACTCAGATCAAAGTCAAGCACCAAGAAACTACAGAATTAGCAAAACTTTCCACTTTCCCACATTGTTCCAACACCCAAACGAAAACCCACATTCCAAATCCATACAGATAATCCGAACTTTACAAGCAAAACTCAATTCATTTCGATTCAATTCAATCCCAATCGAAACGAAAAGCAAACGGCAAATTCAAATCCAATTACCGGATCAGAGTCTGTGGGTTCCAGATATCAATAGTGCCATCAACGAGTCCACCAGCGATGAGCCCAAGGCCGAATTCTTGAGACCCCGATCCAGTGGGCTTGGCCCACGACAACCTGTTGAATCTCTCAGAGCTCGTCGACTCGCCCACTACCGGTAGGTCACGATCTTCTGACTGTAAATCAAGCTTGAAGATCTCAATGTTGGCGGAGGAGCTGAACGACAGATCCACTGCTCCGGCCATCGTCCCTGCCGCCATGTACGGCGCGTCCGGAGCAAGCGCCACGCAGGCCGATCGATTCACCCCCTTTACGCACGCCATGGCTCGAAAACTGAGCGAACCCCAACCCCAACTCAATCTTTATTGGAATCGGAAGAATTGGGGGAACGGATCTGAGAGAAGAATTGGGGCAATTTTGTATCTCCGTATGCGAATATTTCGAATTTTTAGGGTTTGGCTTTGAATGTGATCTCTGTGTGTGCACTTAGCTTCTGAGTTGAGGCCTCTCTCTCTCTCCTCTGTCCGTCTTTGATATTTGGCAATCGTTGGCGTTACGCGATGGTCAGCGAGTGTTGTTGTAGCGGGTTTGGGATACTTGATCCTCTGCGGTCGGGCGCACTGTGGGTGTTTCGGTGTTTGCGCTGTGGATGGTTGTTCGTTGGGATCTGCTGCGTTTTGTAGGGGAATGATTTGGGAGGAATGTGTCGATGTAGAGGATGATTTTGGAGGAATGACTCTGGATTTTGTAAGCACGTCCACCTAGATGATGACAAGTGTAATGCTGGGCATTCTCCTATTTTGTGCTCCTTTGCGGGACCAAGGGTGATTTTGGGCCTATATTTTGCGGGTGATGAACAATAGCCGGCCCAAAACTATTGGCGCTTTTTATTTGAGTGGAATGACCTCAACAATTTAAAGTCATTTGTACTCCGATGTCTTTAGTTTGTAAGGATATATACAAAGATTCGAACATAAAACATCTTGTAAGTTAAGAAGAATAAAAGATTTAGAAATCTTTGCTAATCTTTTTACCAACGGATGATTAGACGAAAATGAAATGAAATTGACTATTTTGCTTAATGCATCGTGTCTGTCACCTATATCACTTTTAACAAATGTGAAGCATCGTGCTTATCACGTATCACTTTTAACAAATGTGAAGCATCGTGCCTATCACGTATCACTTTTAACAAATATGAAATGTACGTATACACTATTTTGCTTAATGGTGTTTTTTTTCTCTAAAAAGAAGAATAACCAGTGGTGCATCATGATTATCCACTTTTTTTGGGTTCGAAAAAGGCTAGTTAAGATGACCATGATCAAACAGATTCACAGCTTAAGAAATATCAAACTCAAATTCAATGGTGTATTTTTAACTCTACATTATATTGCCATACCTCTTTTTACAAGATAAGAAGAAGAACCGACTTTTAGGTTTAGCATCATCTCATGAATGAAATTTGATGACAAGAAACATATCTTACAATATATCATCCTTCAAAGTTTATACCGTTGAATTTTTCGAAATTTGTATAATACATTATATTTGAAAGCTATTGTGTTCTACTAAAAAAAAGAGAATTGTCAAAACAAATGAATAAAAATACACGCATAAAAGAAATATATGGCTTGTTCATAATTGCTTTTAAAAACACATTCAAACAAGCCAGGCCCAAAAGAAGAAAAAAAAATCTCCATGAAAATTGCCAACTAACCAAGCTACCCTTAACAGTTAACATTAGCATGCATATGTTGATAATTTAAAAGAAGCATCAACAACTTAATTATTTAGTATCGTTGTCATTGCCTCTGCCACTGTCGTTTTGGTTCAGTTCAACAGGCGGAGTATGCCTATCAACTGGGAGCTTTATTCTGCCCAAGGAACCTCCGGGAACAAGCTTGAGATTCTCACAGTTGCACATCTCAACCATGAATCCATCTGGATCGTTGAAGAAGAGTTGGTCGATTGTGGTTCCGTTTTCGTCATCCTCTACTGCTCTTTTTATGTAGTGTATATCCAGGTCCTTCAACTTCCGCTCTATGGCTTCCATGTCTTCACACTGCAAGTAATTCAAACTAATTGACGAAAGTACTCCAAACTAAATTCATCTAAATTTGTCTTCTCAAATAAAAAGCTCAACAAATCGTCAAGTACATCAGTTAGTACAACAATATGGTGGCATTTCCATTCACAAGTGAAATCTCTTAGATTCGACTTACGTGAACGAAAAATTCAAACCAAATTACTATGACTGCCTGACTGCGTGGTTTGACGACACTCCCTACGCTTAACAGTAAATTTAAGGTTGTGTTTAAAAAAAAAAAAAAAAAAAATTAAAAAATCGACCTGTACATGTAGAAATTAATTTTTCCAATAAGAAGAACTGGAACCTGGAAAGAGATATGGTTGTCCATGGGATCCAAGTGATCTTGATTAGGTGGAAGCCTCTCCTCATCCTCAGACTGCACCAAATGAATCCCAATTCCATAATTAAACAACCAAGCCCCATCAAAATCAAAAGCTGGTGGCCTCTCAATCTTGACAAACCCCAACACTTTGGTGTAGAAATCCACCGACTGCTCCACATTTCTGCACAGCCTCGATACGTGGTTCAACGCCATTAGAGGAAGTGAGTCGCCTTCCTCCTTCTGCTCATCTTTTTCCTTGCTGTGTTTCTGTTGTTCCTCATGGTCGGTTTTGCTTTCCTGATCATTCTTTATCTCACTGGGTGTTTCCAGCTTCCTCTCCATCTGTGGCATTTATCTTAATTTTCCCTCTCTCTCTCTCTTTTTTTTTTTTTTTTTTTTTTTTTTTTTTTTTTTGGGGCTTTATAGCTACCGGCCGGTGTTTAGGGTTTAGGTTTAGCGGTGTTATCTATTTTCTGAATTGGAGGAGTGAAATCTGTGTATTTCTATAGAGGAAGAACCGATACATGACATGTAACGTAAGCTTCCACGAGAGAAATCCGTGTATTTGTATAGAGGATGGACCAATATTGACACGTAGCGTAAGCTGCATGGGAAGGGAATTACGTGTGCCTTGTCTGTAGGAGACGGCTGGCTTTTGAGTATGTCGCACAAAGCCCTGTCGACTCTTGTGGATATCCGTGCATTGAGGAGGTGGCTATATATTAAAATATTGAATGAGGATCCTCCCATCCTTTCTGTGAGAATCTTACGAATCTTTGAATCGTGTTCATTTATTATATATCATTGTCAGTTTTCGTCAGGTACTATTCATGTTTAATTTTAAGTAAAATATTTAAAATAATTTGTAACGCATAATATACAATAAACGGACATAATTTGAAAGTTCACAGGATTCTCATTAAAAATAATTTATAAAGTGAGTTGTGTTATAAAATGTGTGTTGAAAAATGGGTGGCTGATCCTAACCCAATATTGAATCCATAAACTTCCCTGGATAAGCTTCTGAAATGCCAGCATTTCACGTATTTTTTTTCAGACAAGTTTGTATTTGCAGATTTTCTTTCTCTCATTTTCGTAAGTGTTGTTTATTTCTGTTAAGAATTTGGAAGTATTGCTGCCACAATATGGATTACGAAGTACGAACGGTGAAATAAGCTTATCAACTAGGAAGAAATCTTACCGAGCTCGCGGCAGGGTTTTTTATGGTAAATTGATCGAAAGTGTGATGCGCCTCTGAAAATCTCTTTTTGGACAACGGACAAGCAAATTCATTGAATGAGAATGGCTCGATACAAATACAACAAACTAGCCCAATAAAGTGGGGAGAGCCAAAACCCATTCAACAAAAAAATAGACATGACAAAAACCCAGAGCCGCAGGCAGCAAAGACCGACCGCTGTCGATGCCATTACCTCGCCAACGACCACAAAGGTAATTGCACGAAGAAAATCCACTCCACGTGGAATTCGATGAAGTAGTCGCACCACAAAATAACTAGTAGTAAGGAAAAACCCCCAACCCAAAACTGACATATCGGAGAAGAGCCAACAAATCTGAACCACCAAAACAAGCCCCTGCAGGTAGAACCAAAACCAAAACAAAAGGGATGGGGATGGGGCTAAGGCGGCATGTAAAACATCCTCACTTTGGGCAAAGTCGCAACACGCTTGGCCCCGGATTTTCGACATCCTGGTCAGGTACAAAGATGTGAACTGAAGGCTAAGATATGCGAAAGTGGTTGTGAGAGGGATGTCAAGTGGGAAGAAGGAGGAAATGAACAAGATGGAAGATGATGAATGTTTTGGGTTACGAAGCAAGGGTTGTAGGATGGGGGTTGGGTTTGTCAAGACATAAAAGACTGTAATAAACACCGAAATATAGCAAAGAATGCTATAAAATGGGGATGAATGCGGGGAAAACTAGAAAATACACAAGCATAAATAAAAGAAAAGAAAAAGATAATAGGGGGAAGAGGTTGCCAACCGGCCCCAACCCAAGGAAGGAGTCAACGATGTTGAGAACTAGTTTGTGACTTACTCTATGCGAGAGAGAAAATGGAGAGAGCGGCTGGGGTTGTTGTATTCAAGGCCGCCTTTGAAAATATAAGTATCCCTAAAAGAGAGAGTTTAAATAAAGGTAAGAAACTTTGTACAAGATTACATATTTTGTATAATCGATGATTCTGTTGAAAATGAATCTTACGTTGATGAAAAAATGAACATTGTATAAGCTTATAAGTAATTTGTGTTACTCTTTATATTGCCATTTAATTTTATAGTGGAACTACGACTTTCTTTATAGTTCTGTGATTCTACACAACAACAATCTCTATGCTTCCTTGATTCACTCATAACCAACAACAATCACTATACAGAAACAAAACAACTACTCGTTTTGCGCATAACCAGCAACAATCATATTCCAATAAACGATTTTACCATCACATTAATTTCTATACCACCGCAAGCTATGCAAAAATGGACAAAACCCAATCATCTAAATAAGTAGAAGCATAATCATCTTCAAGCTATATGTCGTCTTGACCTTTGAAATTAACTTCAAGTTAACACTTCAAAAAAAAAGAAACAACACCTATAACTACATAATTTAAAAATTGAACGTTTAAGAATATGAAAAATAAGCACCAACCTACCAAAGGGAGGAGAAAAAAATACGAACAACCCATATCTTGTTTTCGAGGATGATTACAAAGCAGATTTAATCGGAAGCAAAACCATATAACTCCAGAAAGAAATTACTTCCCAATTTTTGAAAACAACATATGACCATAAAGATTGAGGGAAAAGAGATACAGAAAGAGAGAATTGCAAACAAAACCTTAAGGGAGAAAAATGGGTGTAGACGAGGCAGCCGAGGGATAGCTTTGTGACTTTGTCTCATAGTTGAAGGGGAACTCAGTGAGGAATGAGACATTAGGTTCTGTCTTTATTGAAATCATAGAAATACCCTCAATTAATGGGCGATAACGGGTAAATCCAAAATGACCAGTTATTTAACGACTGAGAACTACTTTGGTTATGGTTTTATGCAATTCAACAGAAAAAATTTGGTGTTTCAAGTCTCTACTTTGAAACTTTGAATTGTTCAACCATTTTTTTGACCCCTTTCATCTTGGATACTTATTCTTTGAAGATTTAGGAGATTTTGAGCTTCACTAGTAGAAAAAATAGCTTACACGATGATATTTTGCGCGACGAACAAAATTTCATCGCACAAGACGTACTTGCGCGATGAAAAAAATCGTTTTGTTGCACAAACAAGATGTACTTGCATGATGAATATTAGTCGTCCCACGTTTGTATCATGGTATTTTGTGTGACGAACGCATTTGTTCCTAAAAATTTTGTGCGATGAAGGTTAAACCGTCGCTCTATGTTCTTGCGACCAATCATGTTTTTCGTCGCGCAAAGTCTTTCTTCACGTTCTTTGCAAGATGGATTCTGCGCGTAGAAGTTCGTGTGACACAAATACACTTTGCACGACCAACTTTTGTTCATCGCGTAAATAGTAAAACATAGTAGTGCTTGTGAACATGCTGGATAAGGTATTTAGGTTTCAACCAAACCTTTTTTGTATCATGCAGTTAGGTTTCAAACCAAAACTGTTTCAAAATAGTAAAAACCGAACCATCTGGTGCGACTCGGTTTGATCCGTGCTTTGATTTCAATTTTCAGTTCTGAGTGCGCACCTAGATATTGTAAATGACGGAAGTCTCCATAGATACAACCACGCTCGAAAACTTGCTTGCACTCAAAGACTCAAAATCTAGATATATTATCCAATACGATAATTGATCACCGAAACTCTAAAGTTACCTTGTGTAAACAAATATGAATGAGTAGTGAGTTGTGAAGTCAGTGAGCTTCCTAGTCACATAATCCAAAAGGGGCACTTTCTCGGTGTACATATATAGCAGAGCCAACACGGTAAGCATAATCATTTCTCTTAATTAGTTGAATTGCTCCAAAGGAAGGTGATGCGTCTCCCTCATAGACTATATGTTGTCTGCATTCGGTTCAAGTCGGTGTATTTGGAAATAAACTGAACCAACATAAGGAAAAAGGACATAAAAGAAAGTCAAAGACATTGCCAGAAATAGGGAGATCATTTGATTGCTTCTTTGTTTTTTTGCGAAATATATATAAAGAGTAACGCTCTTGCTGGACTTGTAATACTAGACAAACGTTGCTAGATTGTAAAAATAAACCAGATAGATGGTCTAGATTCATAATCTGGCAATATAAGCGTCGAAGGTACAAGTTAAGCTAAAAATATAGTAATTATCACCTGAATGAGTAAGATTAAAATATGTTCCTGTCATATCCCTATCCATACATATACACAATGCAATCAAACTATTCAGGGTCGCCTTTGAAAATATAAGTATCCCTAAAAGAGAGAGTTTAAATAAAGGTAAGAAACTTTGTACAAGATTACATGTTTTGTATAATCAATAATTCCATTGAAAATGAATCTTACGTTGATGAAAAGAGCGACATTGTATAAGCTTATAAGTAATTTGTGTTACTCTTTATATTGCCACTTTATTTTATAGTGAAACTTCGACTTTCTTTATAGTTCTGTGATTTTGCACAACAACAATCTTATGCTTCCTTGATTCACTAATAACCAACAACAATCACTATACAGAAACAAAACAACTACTCATTTTGCGCATAACCAGCAACAATCATATTCCAATAAACGATTTTACCATCACATTAATTTCTATACCACCGCAAGCTATGCAAAAATGGACAAAACCCAATAATCTAAATAAGTAGAAGCATCATCATCTTTAAGCTATATGTCATCTTAATCTTAGAAATTAACTTCAAGTTAATACTTCAAAAAAGAGAAACAACATCTATAACTACAGAATTTAAAAATTGAACGTTTAAGAATATGAAAAATAAAGCACCGACCTACCAAAGGGAGGAGAAAAAAATACGAACAACCCATATCTTGTTTTCGAGGATGATTAACAAAAACAGATTCAATCAGAAGCAAAACCATATAACTCCAGAAAGAAATTACTTCCCAATTTCTGAAAAATGGGTGTGGACGAGGCAGACGAGGGATGGCTTTGTGACTTTGTCTCATAGTTGAAGGGGAACTCAGTCAGGAGTGACACATTAGGTTTTGTCTTTACTGAAATCATGGAAATATCCTCAATTAATGGGCGGTAACGGGTAATCCAAAATGACCAATTATTTAACGACTAAGCACTACTTTGGTTATGGTTTTATGCAATTCAACAAAAAAAATTTGGTGTTTCAATTCACTACTTTGAAACTTTGAATCGTTCAACCATTTTTTGACCCCTTTCCTCTTGGATACTTATTCTTTGACGATTTAGGAGGTTTTGAGATTCACTAGTAGAAAAAACAACTTCCACGACGATATTTTGCGCGACGAACAAAATTTCATTGCACAAGACGTACTTGCTCGACGATAAAAATCGTTTCGTCGTGCAAACAAGATGTACTTACATGACGAATATTAGTCATCCCACATTTTTATCCTGGTATTTTGTATGATGAACGCATTTGTTCCCAAAAATTTTGTGCGATGAAGGTTAAATTGTCGTGCTGTGTTCTTGCGACCAATGATGTTTTTGGTCGTGCAAAGTCTTTCTTCACGATTTTTGTGAGATGGATTCTGCGCGCAAAAGTTCGTGTGATGCAAAATAGTAAAACATAATAGTGCTTGTGAACATGCTGGATAAGGCATTTAGGTTTCAACCAAACCCTTTTTGTATCTTGCAGTTAGGTTTCAAACCAAAATTGTTCCAAAATAGTAAAAATTGAACCGTCTAGTGCGACTTGGCTTGATCTGTGTTTTGATTTAAGTTTTCAGTTCCAAGTGCACACCTATATATTGTAAACGATGGAAGTCTCTATAGATACAACCACGCTCGAAAACTTGCGTGCACTCAAAGTACTCAAAAGTCTCAAAATCTAGATATATTATCCAATACGATAATTGATCACCGAAACTCTAAAGTTACCTTGTGTAAACAAATATGAATGAGTAGTGAGTTGTGAAGTCAGTGAGCTTCCTAGTCACATAATCCAAAAGGGGCACTTTCTCGGCGTACATATATAGTGGATCCAACACGACAAGCATAATCATTTCTCTTAATTAGTTGAATTGCTCCAAAGGAAGGTGATGCGTCTCCCTCATAGATTATATGTTGTCTGCATTCGACTCAAGTCGGTGTATTTGGAAATAAACTGAACCAACATAAGGAAAAAGGACATAAAAGAAAGTCGAAGACATTGCTAGAAATAGGGAGATCATTTGATTGCTTCTTTATTTTCTGTTGAATATATATAAAGAGTAATGCTCTTGCTGGACTTGTAATACCAGACAAATGTTGCTAGATCGTAAAAATAAACCAGATAGATGGTTTATAATCTGGCAATATAAGCGTCGGAGGTACAAGTTAAGCTAAAAATATAGTAATTATCACCTGAATGAGTAAGATTAAAATATGTTCCTGTCATATCCATACACATACACAATGCAATCAAACTATAGAAACACTAGAAGAATGAGCAGTTCTTCCAGGTTCACATTGACTTAATTCTAACATCTGATGCAGCGCAGATTGATGGTTTGTAATATCAGTCGAGGTGCAGTTAAAAATAATAATAAACACACACTGTTCCCATTCATTTATACACAGTGCGACGACCAAGTCGAAAGGAACCGTGATACTGTTTTTCGACTCCCAGGTGTTCTTAACTATTTATAGTGATTGGGTGATGGGGAAGGGGAGGGAGGTGTATGTGTAGGATTTATATGGGTGGTTTGGGATGGAATCGAACCTAAAACTTCCATTTTACAAAGGAAGAAGAATATCATTGAACGGTAATATTAAGATACACTTATCAATAGGAATGAAAATTTGCAATCCAAAAATTAGATTAATAATTGTTTAATTATTAAGGTGAAGAGAAATAATAAATCGTAATACTAAATGATCATTTTGTCCTCCTAATTAGTGGTTACCTTAGACGTTTTAAGTTTGAATAATGTGGCAACGAGTTCTATACCAATAGATTCTCCCACCCGTAGATAAAAATATTTCGTTATATCATAAAACAAAAATTAAGAGGATAAAATTGAAATTAGCATTAATATAGAGGATGGAAAATGTAATTTAGATTATTCAATCACAGGGGTAAATCTGGGAATTGTCCGAATCTTATTTATGAAAATTGGAAAATCAATTAATTGTGTTCGTACATTATACATCGTACGATCAATTTTTGTTAAATATTATTTATACTAATTTTAAATAAAAAATTTAAAATAATTTTTAACGATATAATGTATAATAAACGGACACTATTAATTAATCTTTCGGATCCCAAAAAAGGATTTAGGGAAGGATCTTATTCCCGAACAAAACCCTAGTCGAGTCCGACTAGAAAAGGAAAAAAGCAGCAGAGGCGCTGAAGAGGGAGAAGTGAGAAATAGGAAGAGAGAGATGACGCAGAAAGGGAAGCTGTTCAAAGGGCAGCAGAAGAGGAAAACGATTCCTCCCAACCGCCATGGAAAAATGACTCAAATTCGCAAAGGCAAGCGAGTAATCAAGCCGTCGAAGGTCACCGGTGAGATGGATTCCGATCGGGTATGTTTTTTCCCTTCTCTCTCATGATTTTGTTTTATTTGATTTGATTGTTGATTAATTTTAGCCCAGAATTATCAATTTTTGTGCTGCTTCCGGTGAACCCTAATTGTATGTAACCATGGAAAATTGAAAATTGACAGTTTTATTTTATTTCATTTTATTTTTTACAAACATAGCGTTAGTGGGTTAAATTCTTAAATGGTAAGCGGGAGGGAGACCGGTAGGGATCGAACCTGCATTATTGCTTTCCGCTACACGTTTTATTTCATTTGTTGTTTGATTAATTTCAGTCTCATTTAGTGATTCTTCATTATTAGTTAGAATTAGTAATAATGGAGTTAAATAGATTGATTTGAGAGTATTTGTTTGGGGCACATTTGATTAAGGAATTGCTCTAAAGTTCAGTTTTTTCTCTGAGGATAGCAGGTTATGTCTTTCTTTCGGTTCATTTATCAGGAAAAATCAAATCCTCTTGCACTGATGTTTCCGTAGGATTTTGTTTGGGATTGCTTCTAGAGGCCCGAAAGCGCTTTTGGACAGCCAAAAACACTTTTGATTGCGTTTGGCGGAAAAAATATTAGTGCTTTGGGCTCATAGAAAGCGCTTCTAGCAGAAGTGCTTTCCATATAAGGAATCGTAAACGGGCCCTAACTCTGTTCTGATTCATTTCCTTTCTTACCTCTTTTATTGGGAGTAGGATTCTATCCCCTCTAAATTTCCCTCCCCTTCCCTCCTATTTGAACGGTCATGATTAAGCAATATCAACATCTTGTGTTGACTTATTTATAGAGAGCGAAAGACAAAAGAAAAAGTGTGAGGGGAGGGGAGGGGTGAAGTTTATGTTTCACCAGTGTATGGAATAACTTGAAAAAACAACTGTATGCTACAACTTCTACTATGGATTTCTGGTCATGCGTCGGAAGTAAATAGCAACAGGCGTTCTGTGTTTCCATTTTTTCAACTACAGTACTATGTTGCTTGCTACATCAAATGTTAATAAGCTGACATTGTTCCCCCAAATCTTAAATGATATTGAGTGTAGCTAGTCTATTTATTTCCTAGGAACCGTGGTGCTATTTTGGCATTTGTTCCAATGCATAACATATTTTCTTAAGTTAGTAAATTGTGGATTATATTTTCTGTCGTCCATCTATTGTCATAATTACCGAGTACCGGAAATTTGTTGATGTCATATGAGGTTTGTAGAGACGAGAGGACTGTAGTGTGGGAAGTTGGGGGTTCTAGTCACCTTGCTATATCCCTATTAGTACAGAAACCCTTTGAAGTAGGTGCTAGTAACCAGATATATTGTTGAGTCAATCCCTCCCTAAAAATACATTCAAATGCACTAATCTGAATATTTATCTCGTTGTAACGCGTTTGATGTGCTCCTCGATTCCTTCGGCATTTATCTGTTTTTGAATATATAGGATGCAGAACCCTATCATTTTGTGTGCAACTTTTACTCCCGATTCATTTCATATTATGCCGTAGGTCCATTATTTCTTTATACTGATGTCGATTGGTATCTCCTTTATGAAAACTAGCGCTTTGCTTTACATCTCTTCTTGCTTCTAAGTTCTTACTTCTTACTTTCTTATCTGATGGATTTAGGAGATGACAAAGTTCATAAACCACTGCAATGAGATGAAGGCGGCCACCGCTGCAAACAAGGAAGGCGGTCAATTAAGTATTGTCAAAACACCTCAAGAATCCAGTAACACTACAAAGCGATAGTAGTTTCCAAAGCTTGCGGAACTTTGGATGCGGAGAGTGATAGGTTGTCAGGAAACACTTGAAACAAACTGTGGTTGAAAATTTTGTGGTGTTTATGTTGTGGTCGTGTTAGATTTCGTGTGCCGCTCCAACTCGTTATGTAGTTTGTATCATTTGATTAGGCTTCAAAGTTTTGGGATGGTAATTGTGACTTGTTTGTGTCATTTCCAGTACAACATATTGTTTCATCTAATATAATGCCGTGAAACATTTGAGAATGTGACAAATAAACCCATTGGGTTGATAATTGGTAGTCAACATGTTAACTTATCGACTACGATAAATTGGGATAAATTGGATTGGATTTTGCAGTTTTTTCTTTTGCATACTATTAAGGCCCATTTAGTATGATTTCATCATAGCACTACTAATGTCGCTACTATATTATGGTGAAATCAAATAGGTATTATACCCTAGGATTCACCATACGGGTCTTATACCCTAGGACTCTAGGAGGAGGAGGATTGGGCTAAAGCTATATTATGGTGAAATCAAATGGGGTCTTATACCCTAGGACTTTAGAAAGAGGAGGATTCGGCTAAGCCACAAAAAGAGTTGGTCATACTTGGGTATCAAATTTAACAAAAAGATTATAATTTATTGAAATCGTCATTAATTTGAGTCAAACCATGAATCTTTCACTTTTTGATATTTTTTTTAATACAACGATGTTCTACTCTAATGTAGGGATATTTGGCCTAGACCACACAACGGGCTAGTCACAAACTAGATATTAAACATCACAAAAATATAATATGTCATTGTTATTCATGTAAATTGAATCTGAAATCTTTTATTTATGAGTAAAAAAAACGTTTATTCTAATATTGGTGCTCCTTGCTACTTAGAAGTTAGTACTACGATCTAGTGGTATTCTTCTTCACTAGCAAGTGAGAAATTTTAGGTTCGAATCTCGCTAAAGGCGAATTTGAATTACATTATTTCTAGCACATTATGAAATTAGGCATATTCATTTCCTTCAGTGTAGACAATATCGTATATTAAATAATAATTAAAAAAAAAAAAAGTGGTGCTGTCTATCTCTACTGTGTAATACTTGTCATTTTCTGTCCTTCAATACAGACGTTGAGGTGTATCTGAGTCATCCATCTGATGGCCCAGGCCCACTAACCTCAACACGTTTACATCTTCTCACCCGAAGAGGGGGCCCGCCAGATGGTCTGTCACATCCATGTGGAGTTTCTGGTCCAAGTAGTTCTCCAATTTCGCCTTGACTGTTTGCAATATTTACTTTTCAACTTCAACTTTTGCTGCAGGTCAACAGGGTGGCATGTAGAACTTTGGAGATTTTGCTCGACTTGCATCGGAAAATCAGTGATGCGCGCAGTAAAGAACAATAATATTTTTGAGTCTTCACTAATAAGATGAAATATATTAAAGAGTGCACCTTTTCAGTATTTCGTCTTAAATTATTATACGGGGGAATACTCTTAAAAAGATTAAATATAGAGACAAAAATTCTAAATTAAATAATGTGTCATTAATATGAATGAATATATTTATCACGCTTAAGTAATAAACCAATTATCAATTTTTAGTTATTTAATTTTCAAAATTTTGTTTTTAAATTTAATCTCCCAAATATTACCGTTATAATAGTATGGCTATTGCTGATAAACTACACAATCTACACCCCAACATCTTCATTGATCAACAACGTGAACTTTGGTGATGGGTCCGACCATTCATCGTCGTTGTCGCTTTTCTCAACATTTTCCTCTCCTCTCTTTGTTCTTGTGTGTCTCGTTGCTTTTAGATATGAACCGGCGAGCTAACCACATTTTTTTAAGATTAAGGACCAATAAACCATCGCTTGAACTAGAGTGAGGATCTCGGGAATCCTCAAATCACATCCGCTCATCGTACATCGTGTGATAAAAAATTATTGTAAATTCTTTTATTTAAAATTGAATATAAATAGTACTTAATGAAAACTAACTGCATGATGTACGATAAACAGATGTGATTGGAGAATCCTTGAGATTCTCACAAAGAGGATCCGGCGAGGATCCTCACTCCTTGAACTACTCATATTGCTATTAAGAAATCACTAATCAAAGCGATAAGAAGATTGAGACTTTTGGGATATGGGGAATTTGGGCGTGAATGAGGAGGTTATGGCGGTTGTGAGCTTTGAATTGGTAATTTTTTTTCTTTCTATATTTGTAAAATTAAATATTTTTTATTTTTATTTGTTTTTTATGCTAGTTGGGGCCAAAAAATACAATACTACCCTTATTTCTAACAGACTTTTAATAGAAATTACATTTTTGAGTTAAAATTCCTAACCGTCTTTCACTATAAGAGTTTAATCATAATTAATCCAATTTGACCGAAATATAAATAAACCTCGTGTTAACACACTTGAGCCACCAATGAGCGAACACCACTTCAGCGGTTTCATTTTTTTCCTAAATGTTGAACACAACTTTATTGGTAATGGTCATAAATCATGATGACCTAATTTAATTTGAGGACTAAATGTATACTTTGTTTGCTTGTTTGTTCCCAATTGGTAAACGTAAGCAATTCATGAAATTTCATGTAACAAAAACACAAGCATACGATAAGGTAGGTTTTTGTTCCCTTTTTGCATACGTCTCTTTCTCCTTTTCTCACACAAAAGTCAATGCTTTGCTTCTTATGAAACCATTACTCATTTTTATAATTTCATCTCATCTGTCCAATAATTCCGCAACCACAAAATTCAAACTTCCGTTAGTCTAAATTCTTCAACTATTTTAAAAAAAGATGTCAAAATGTCCAACTTAGCACTAAACAAGACAGCAACAATATTTTCTAACTGAAAATCTAAATCTGATGTGGCATGACATGAATTGACATATGTCACCCTTGTTGACAAAATTGACAGCAGCTTCAAATTTTTTTAATTAATTATTTAATGCATTTTATTGATTAATTAATGGGTTTATGAAGTTTCATGTTTGCTTTTATTTAGACTGAATTTATATTAATTTAAATGGCCAATGAGTTTGCAGATGTATCGAATTGCAGCTTCAACACACATTGCAGCTTCTTCGTATTTGATTGACAAGCCGGCAACACGCATCCTGTAGCTTCTTCTTATTTGCAGCTTCAGCACACATATCTTGTTAAGAATTTTTATTATGAGCTATGTATAATTGTAACTTTTAAAACATAAATCAGAAATTTTGAAAAGAAAATAATATAATAAAATAATAATTTAATTTGACATATCGAGTGGAGAATACAACTTTAAAAATGTCAAAGTACCACATAATCTGCAGAATTTGAATTTTATGTTTAAAATTTGACAACTCATTTGAAGATGAGAATGAATTTTCTCATACAACTGATGACACTTATCTATATTATTGGTGGTGTTTCAAGAAAGTTTCTCTATGCATTGAGGGTTGTTTGAAAATAAACAGCATATCTTCACACACCCTCTCTACTGTCTCAAATACTAATTTTTATTTTTAGCCAACAAATTGAATAAATTAAATGAAAATAAAAAACAATATTAAACTTGGGCTTGTAGTGGCCTGATAAGCTCATATCTATATATATTTTACATCAAATTCACTTGTTTTTTCTTAGTTAGTTCCTTATAATTTTTAGCTATTTACTTTGTTTTTGTGTTTTGTAGGATTTGTCAAGTAAAGAAAAGAAAAATAGCACAAGTGGAATTTTAAGTAACAAATTCGTCAAAACTGCATGTGCACGTCAGCTGACTTTGGAAGCAAGTTGCGGACAGCTCAGAATGAATTAGAGAATGAGCCTTATATGCTTGGAAAGCTACAGATGTCTATTTGTTGGAGCATTTCGTGGATTGTTAATATCATTTTTGTAGAAAAAGTTATGGGCGTTTTAACTTTGAAAGGTTCCCAAGAGGTTGAGCAGTTTGTAACTGACAAGAAAGCATTGAAAGCAATAAATCCCATAAAACTAACAGCCAAAACTAATGCAGCCAAGAACAAGCCAGCTAACACCTATTCAAATATTAGAGGAAATGGAAAATTAAGTGAGAGTAATGGACATAAAGGCTGCCCAAAGAGTTACAATTGTTTTAGCATTTCCTCTCACTTATTGTCATCACTAAATAACTGTTAGTGGGGTGAGTTATGGAGAAAAAACTGTGGCAGCAGAAAAGAAGAAAAAGGCTACAGGTTGCAGCAGCAAAGAGGGAAAAAAGGTGGAAAAAAAGATAGAAAAAAAGGAAGGAAAGCAAGGAAAAAAGGCAAGGCTGCTGCGTTGGGGAAGGAAGGAAAGGAAGGAAGAAATCTTGGCATTCTCTTCTTTCGGTTTTATCTTCTCAAACTCATGTCTTTCTTTTGGTTTAATTTGAGAATTATGTGTAACTAATTTTTAGTAGTTAGGGGCTGTTTTGAAGCCCCAAATATGATTGCAAGTTTGTTATGACATTTCGTTTGAATTACTTTTATGAATCGATGAAAATTGGTTCACTACTTGTCTCATTGATGAATTCTTTATGTGTTTTCTACGGATGCATACTTAGTAAGCATATCTAGGATTTTAATGCTATGAATATGTGTGTGCCTGCCCTTGTCAAATGAGGACCTACACATGTTCTAGAGTAGTACTTGTTAATTGTGATTAATATGTGAACCAATTTCTAGGATTAGTAAGACAACGCTAGTACTTACGATGCCTTGTGATGACTCAAACTCTTTTCGTTGTTAATGATTTCTACTTATTAAATCTATGAACACACCATTCGAGATTGCATGATAGGGACTAAGTTAAGTTGAAAACGTCATTCTCTTAACATACTACATAACAAAGAGTAATAGGTTGAGTTCTAACATTGAGCCAACTTGAGCATCTTCATCCAAAAATGAAAGGAATTTGAATGAAACATAACATGTTTGCATGATTATTTGGTGGTGGATAGCAATTCTCCTGACTCGTTTTTTCTTAATTTGTGAATTACTTAAAAATCTGTTTTTGTCCTGTTTTTGTTCGATTTAATTTAAATATCAAATCAACTCCAAAAATCCCAAAAATTTGTGTGAGTGTAGCTCTATGTGTCTAGTATCTGCATATAAAATTTTGTACACTTTAGATAAGTGTAAGTCTGTCTAATAATTATTTTTCGGTGGCTGGTCAGTAGGGACAATAGCCCAGTTTTTGTGACATTTTAAGTAGTTAGATAAAACAATCTTATGCGGGAAAGACCCTTATTTTCATATGCTACAATTGACAAATCTTATTGTTAATAAGGAAAATTAATAGGACATTTGTGTGCTACTTTGTGGTGTGCTTTTAATCCTATCATGGCCGTGTAAGGGGAACAAAAATGTGAGTTTATCATTTACCTTAGAAATGGTAATAAATTTAGGGGGTGTGCTATCTACACACTCCATTTTACTTCTTACACACCCCTTGTTAATTTTTATCCGTTGATTTTCTTCGATTCATCTGATCCGACGACAGAAAATTAGAAAGGTGTGTAAAAAGTAAAATGAGGTGTGTGAATATCACACCCCTAAATTTAATTTAGGTCAATAAATAGTTTTATATTTCAGAATAAGTTAATGTTGATTTCATTTATAAGTATATATGCAATTTGAAACAATTGTGTCTGTACGGCTCGAAATTGTTTTTGCAACTAAAAAAGTTTATAAGGTTAATGCTGCATATCATTTAATGTTACAAGTGTTTTATTATTAAATTATATTTTTTATAACTATTTAAAATTTTCATATTTTTTGTTAGAAATATTTCTTTATTAATGTTTGTACTTTCTTCCCATATGATTCATTGATTGATAAATAGTATTGAAGAAATTTCCGTGTTTGTAACCATCTTTCACATAGAAGTTACCAGTTTTCCATAAGCACTTTTAAAAAAAGCACATATTTCAAACGTTAATGAAAACATTGATCATTTACCAGTAGACGCTGCTTTTATTTCACAATCACTCCCAGACACCAACCGCAGAAAAAACTCTATTTTAAACGTGCTTCAACCTCAATCTGACATGAACCCACCAGGCCCTCTCTCATTGGTCAAAGTCACACACGCGCCACTGGAGCACGTTAGCCATATCTATGCTACGACTGGGCGGGTCCCACACAGTCAGATCCTCTGAGGTAAGCATTTACGTTTGTGAAAAATAGGAGAGAAGAGTCAGCATCCACCGGCACCAGTAACAGCACCACCACAACCATGGATGGATAGATTTCGGAGAGATAAATACACAACTACTTACAAAACACGAAACATTCCAGACAACAACACCGCCGCTGACACCGGTGTCACGTCATACCGCCGGCATGGGTGCCGCAGAGCCTGTAAAGCAACCCATCTTTCTCATTTCTTTTCTGTTGTTTAATTTTTTTTTTATTTTTTTATTTTTTTATTTTTTATTTTTTTGTTTATTATTAGCTCTGTGTACATTTCAATTAATGCCAAAAGGTCCGAACTTTGCTGTGGCATGTAGGTGGAGGAGAGAGAAAGAGAGGAGCTTGAGGAGAGAGAGGACTATGGGAGGAAGGAGGAGGAGGAGGAGGAGGAGGAGGATGTGAGAGATGTTGAGAAAGGGGAGGTGGGTTTTGAAGAACAGGCGGTGGCAGCTGAGAGAAATATTAATATTAATATTAATCATGGAAATAATAATATTAATCAGGACGAGAAAGAAGGAGATGTTCATGTGTCAATGCTGCAGAGGCTGAATCCAACAAACCCTTTGAGAATTGTAATAAATAGCAAAACCAGAGCTGCAACTCCGCCGCCGCCGCCGTCTCGGTTCTCTAATATCAGAGGCGTTGGTGGTGGTCATGGTGGTGCTACTGCTACTCCTTCCCCTCCTCAGTTATCCTCTCACACCAACACTCCCCAGCATTCTGAGCCTCGTTCGACACCAAACCCACAAGTAAGTTTTCCTTTTTTTTTAATTAATCTTCCTCATTAAAACAAAATTAAAGTTTTTAAACAACTTAGGATACCAACTGATAAGTGATGCTTAAGAAAGATTAAACAAAGATATCTCATTTTTATTCTTGAAAAATTGAGATTTAGATATATGTTCCCTAAATATCCTTGGTTAGTTTGGAAAGGAAATGATACAGATCATTTTTCTGGGACTTGTTTATTGAGATTGAGACTTGAAGCAAAATCGAGCGCAGTAACGTTCTAGGTTCATATAGCTGACCCATTTCGTGGTATAAGACTTTGTCAATTAAGTGATGTTTAAGAAAGATTAAACAAAGATATCTCATTTTTAATCTTGAAATTTTGCCATATATGTTATTTTTATCCTAAATATCTTTGATGAGTTTGGTAAGGAAATGATAAAAGCCATTTTTCTGGGACTTGTTTAATGAGATTGAGACTTGGCACAAAACCGAGCACTGTGGCGTTTTAGGGTTCATGCAGCCGATCCCATTTAGTGACATAAAAAGATTAATTGCAGAACTTGTGGTCCTAAATATTTTTAATCAGTTTGGCAGCCATTTATCTGGTAGAGCATGATTTTTTTGGGGAGAATTTTGAGTTATCAATCTGATATTTTAATGGGTTTTGTCTCAATTTTTTGACCAGCCATCTTTTACAACACTGAATTCAAGAAAATACACCAACAAGATATCTCTGTTTCTGTTTCTTCTGCACATGGTTGCAGCCATTGGGCTAGTCGGTTTCCTTCTGTTCAGGGGAGTTCAAGGGCTGATAGAAGCATCAGACAACAAGGTTAAAAGAGCCGAGAAACGAGTGTTGAAGTTTTTTCTACCACAAGTCGAAGCTGCATCTCTTTTAAGCATTGTTCTTGCATTTGCATGGCAAAAGGCAGTCAGGCTATGGCCTAAGTTTTTTATTCATTTCATACTATGGACCACTTTTGTCATGTCTCTGTCTGCTGGAATTCTGCTAATTTGCTTCCAAAAGGCTCCCACTGATGGCGTTGCATTCTGCTTTATTGCATTTGCGATAGGCAATGGCTTATACGCTTGTTGGATCACACAGCGGATAGGATTTTGTAGCAAGATATTGATCAAATCGCTCGAACCCGTATCAAAGTTCCCCGATTTGAATCAACCCACTTATTGGATGCTTGGGGTCGGATTTCTGTGGATGTCCCTGTGGATTCTAGCTGTGATTGGAGCCTTGAATTTCTACTTTCCTCCACTGATCATAATTTTATTGGTCTTGAGCTTAGCTTGGACAGCTGAAGTAATGAGGAACGTTGTAAATATGACCGTCAGTAGGGTAATTTCTCTTTATTATCTCAGAGGAATGCAATCCAATACTCAATTTTGCTTCCAGAGAGCCTTGAGTAAAAATCTTGGAAGTGCTTGTTTGGGTTCACTCTTTGTACCTGCAATTGAAGCACTGAGAATTGTTGCTCGGGCTTTAAATTTACTCAAGGGAGAAGATGAGTTCATGTTTTCTTGTGCACATTGCTGTCTCAAAGTCATGGAGTGCATCTTCAGATATGGCAACGGCTGGGCCTTCATACAGGTACGTTTATAAGCCATTGTCAAGTGACTTTGTGATTCCGTTTGCATACCAGCCAAGTGCTTCTTGCAGAAAGTACTTCAAGTGCTTTTCCAAGATTCACTTCCATTTTTGCTAAGGATTGGTACCAAAAACCATTACCAAAAACGCTTTCAGCCATTTTGAAAATACTTCCAAACAAGTCCTTATTTTGCCTAGCAAAGTATACTAGTTTTGCCAGCTGATCAATAATTCAGTAACACAATATGGCCAATTGCTGCAGATAGCAGTGTATGGGAAAGGTTTTGTGAGGGCATCACAAGACACCTGGGAGCTCTTTGAACGGCAAGAAATGGAACCAATTGTTGATTCCGACATTACCAGCTCAATCTGCTTCCTAACCGGCGTCTGCAGCGGCTCTATCTGTGTCATAGTTGTGGCGGCTTGGACCGCTAGAGTGCACCAAAGTTTCACAGCCACCATTTCCCTCCTTACATTCTTCATTGGATACCTTATGGTTGGTCACTTTTCTTACTCTATTATTCATTTTATGCATATGAACGATGTGATCAACTTGTTAATTCTTTAATCTTTGTTGCTTATTAGTTATTTAAATACCTAATTAACACCTTAACCTAACCAATTTCTATTAATATGCTTTTTCCAGACGAGGATAGCCATGGCACTACCACATGCTTGTGTAGGTAGTTACTTTGTTTGCTATGCAGAGAATCCAGACAACAGATTGTTTGACAACACAATCAAGGATCGCCTCGCTTTGATGAAATCTCGTCGAGATGTAGTTGTTCCCACACCTCGAGTCCCCAGCCGGTTTGCAAGGTAAAGCATAATCACACTGCCATTAACTCCTCGAGTCCCCTCACTCCTTGCAGAAGTGAACTCCGGCCACCCCCAAAACCATGATTGGAGCCCTTTTTTCTCCAACGGTACGATATTATAAGGGCAGCGGATATTGTTCGGACGAGGTTTTACATGTGTATAACCTTCCTCTCGAAACATGTACGCGAGGTCTATCATGTACGAATGAGGCCTTCCGTACATATGAATAGGGGAACACTGTGTATAACTGGCTCATACATTTTCCGGATACTCTCCTCGGAGACTCGGACTTGAGGAATGAGCCCAAGCTGAAATTTCCTGCAACTACTACAACTCTGCAAGAGTGATATGGTAGTGGTGATGATCAAGGTTGAATGAAAGAGTTGAACCATTATTCGAAGGAACATGGGGAGCCAACGCGTTGAGACTCCATTGAACAAGGGGCTAAAAGAAAAATGCCTCGTGGGACTGTCCAATTTGTATTCTGTCCTTTTGGCATATACCATATGCTGAAAAGTCCCATTTTTTATTTTATTTTATTTTTTCACTGGAACTTTTACCTAAAATTCGAAACCAAACCAAAAAATAATTCAGATCCAATACCGAAAAATTCTCAAATTGATAATACCGAAGTTTTTGGGACTCTATACTGAATCGATCTCGAACCTTTAGGTACTGGAATCGGGATTACGTATTCAATGGTTTGGGAATCCCAAAACGAATATATATTTATTTATTTTAGTTGCATAAGTGTTGAATTTATAGTAGACTATATTAGAAATAGAAGTATGAAATTAAGTAGTTTGGAACTTTGGAACTTTAGATGGTATGAATAAATTGGTATTTCAATTGGTATGAGGTAAAAAGCTTAAATTTCAATCGATATGAAATTGGGTGACAAAAATTTAGTTCAAAAGCCCAAATTTTAGAACAAAGCCCAAAACTCTCAAATTTCAACCCAAAATCCAAAATCCAGTCCCGAAATACTGTGACTCATGTGAACGAGTTGCAGATTATATCAATGTTTGAATTTCATCTTTCAAGCGTTTTTTGAATTGCTTGGGTGCTTCAAATCAAATTGTATCTGAATTGCGGTCCATTAGGGACATTTTCATTCTTCTGCTAATCTTAATTATTTGTATCTCAAAGGAAAAAAAATACCTAAACGCATTTGACAATTTTTAATCTTTTACACTTAAAACATCAGCTAAGGAGATGACAAATCCTAAGTGAAATGTCATGTAATCAAATTTGAAAGTAGAAGTAAACTCCAACCGATATGTCAATCCTATGTGGATTAACATATGAATTTTCATATGTCAAATTTGTTAATTATTTTATTGTGTGAGTCTCATTAATATACCAATTATAGATCTTAAAAATTTATTTTAATTGATTTCTTTTAAAAAATAGGTCCTACGAATTGAAACCTATAGCCATTTCAGCCTTACTCCCTATTACAGTCTTAAATAAAGCTCATTTATAAGAAAAATATATATGGGTTGGAGGAAAAAAAAATCCGACATTTCCACGTCAGCTATCAAATTAACGTGCGACATCTATCTTTGACATCTCCATTGGAGATGCTCTTATTATGCATTTACAATGACTTCCACTATGTAAAATATGTACATGTCTCCTAAATTACCTATGAATTGTCAACTGAAAGGAAATTAATTATATGACATAGGACCATAGTCCCAATCGTGCTTAGTATTGATTTAGGGTTTAGAAGAATTGGTTACTGATTGTTAGAGTAAACTAAATGTTTTTGCTGTGAAGAATCAGATTAACATTTGTGATTCGTTTGAACATTTTTTTTATTTTTTTTTACTTGCGCAGACAATTTGTTTTATGCTGAATTATGACACTAAAGTTGTGAGGAAATGTGAATGTGAATGTGATAACCTATAACCTCATCTATCATTTGTTTTAGACATCACTCAAGTTGTGAGCAAATGTGAATAGACATTTTATGAAAATTACTAGGCACTAAATGTAATTGTATTATTTTTGTGAATAATCTATTCATCGGTTAAATATGCTTTAAAGAATTTAAGAAAATTAAACAATTGTATGCAATCCACTTCAAAATCAATGTACATTATACATCGTTATGACGCAATTTTGCCTTCATTTTTTTTTTCTTCTTTTAGTATATTTTCAGAATTTATAAGAGGGTACATTTTCTTCTTTTGTATATAAAGATATTCTTCAAAATTTACAAATTCAACCTTTATTCATACATGCCTAATATGGTTATACGAATTATAAATGCATAATAAGAGCATTTACATAGGACATTGATTTTACATGTTTTATACGCTTTTAAAATCCGTTGTAACGTGTGAACTCCTATGTTAATGTCTTCTTAAAAGGACATTAAAAACGGAGAGCCCGTTAGAGTACTTGCTTCCATTTGGATGCTGGCCCTCAGGCTAATTTCATAACATCTCATTTGAAAAAAAAACTGAAATTCTAGAAACCAATCTATAATAATAATATCTCAACATCCTTTTTTACTTTTAGTGTTGATTTTGGAAACCATTTTAAATTCATCAATTAATTCTTGGCAGCTCCCCAGTGTAGAATTCATCAACATAAAAGAACATAAATAACATCTAACAAAAATTGAATACACGATATACGATAAAAAAATCTTCGGAGATTTATGGGGTGGCCACGCTGCGTGGGAATACAAAAGTAGTGAGAAAGAAATGGAAAGGGAACCAACGGCTGCAATTTGGTTTGATGAGATGAGAATTTTGACGCGTGGTTTTTTTTCTTCATATTTTCAATTTTTAATGTCGTTGGTTGACCCACCACCATGCAATTGGCTTTTTCTCATTCAATTTTGAATGCAGTTGCTTTCTGCTTATATATAAAATGGTATATTGTCACTTGTACTACTTTTACTGATATTTTTTTTACTTGTAAATGCAAAGTTTTAAGTTTGATTTTTACCGTAGGCGAATGTGAATCACATTATTACTAGTTTATTGTTAGGCTAAACCTACTATTTTTTTCCTAATATATATAATATCGTTTGTTAAAAAAAAAGTATAGTATTGCAGTAGTGCATTTGCTTTATGCCTTTATATAAAAAGGATGGATGAATAAATTTGGTATTGGAGCCCGATAAAATTGCGTCAACGTTATATAGTATTATGCAAAAAATATGAGATGATATAGAGTTATGAGTGTGTCATTTTTAAGGGAATCCTTTTAGCATTTCTCGTCTAGCTATATAAAATCTATATTTACATTAGGGTGGATGAATAAACTAGTATTGGTCATGTTGGAGACTGATGAAATTGCAAGTGTGTTTAAAAAGTAAACTTTCAATCGTACGTGTTCGTTATGTTGTTTATTGTTATTCCAGCATCTCATCTTTATTAATATATTTATTTTATTTATGAAATGATACATGAGTTGATGGATGAAAGCTCAATTAATTCATGATATATTGGTGGTGGCGCGTATTTTAATTTGATCAATTTATATTAATGTTTCATGGACCGATAAAATTACAAATGGATTTTGAAAATACAACATAACGTTAAGAACCAAGCCGGCACTAGTGATATTGTGACAAGTCTTTGTTTTTATTTTATGTATGGAGTGGCGTATGGGTACTTGGATGAAAGTGCAACTAAACGTTAGGGACCAGGCCGGCATTAGTGAATTGGTCACAAGTCTTTGTTTTTAATTTATTCATGGAATGACGTATGAGTGGTTGGATGAGTGGGCATATAAAGATGAGCAAGGACGAGCCATCTTGTACTATGCAAAACCATATTCCCAGTTACAAGTTTCTACCTTAATTCGCTTCACTTGTGTCTTTGCTTGTACTGAATACAAGAAATGGCGGAAGGAGTTCTCTTCAACATTGCAGAAGGGATCATCGGAAGGCTAGGCTCCCTTGCTTTCCAAGGGATTGGATTGATCTGGGGTGTCCAAGATGAGTTCCAGAAGCTTAAGGAGACAGTTGTAGCATTCCAAGCTGTTCTTCTTGACGCTGAGCAAAAGCAAGCCAACAATGAAGTCAAATTGTGGCTCCAAAGCGTAGAAGATGTAGTCTATGAAGCCGATGACGTGCTGGATGAGTTTAATACTAAAGCTCAACAAAGACAAATAAATACAAAGGTGTCAAAAAAGGTACGCCTCTTCTTCTCTAACTTACTCAAATCAACTTGCTTTTGGGCTAAAGATGAATCATAAGATAAAAGATACTAACAAGAAGCTTGGTGAGGATGCATTTCGTAGAACCTTTCTATAGTCACATAAGCCTATTGATATCTACTTATCAGGAATACAATAGGTCTCTCAATAACTTATAATTAATTGTAATAAATCCCCAACATTATTGTTTTGAATGTTTAATATAACTTAGCATTACAAAATTCTATTAACTTAATTAATACAATTCTATCGACCTAATGATGTGTCTACCCAAATTCTTATATTTACGCCTTTTTTTTCTAGCTCAAATGAACTTGTTACTGGGTTAAAGATGGGTTATAAAATAAAAAATGGGGATAATTAAGTCTGATCCCAAGTCACTAATGTTTATTGATGAAACATTTTTAGTTTTAAATTTTTGTTTGAAGGCCTTTGACTTATGTCCATATCAAATTCTTAAAATTAATCAAATTCCATGTCAGATTTTCCTTTTCTTTTTATTAAAAAAAATCATTTATTCATTTCCTTTTATGTCATTTCCGTTTAGGATAATTGATCATTTACATCATTTAAGGGATTTTATTGCAGCTAGATATCCCTAACATCCCTTTAATTTGAAATTAAAATTTGAATTTTTATACGTTCCAATAGTTTCATCTCATTTTTCGTTTGACTGAATTAACAATCTTTTATTAATAATCATGGGTCCATTATATTTGCTAGAACGCTTATGGATGCCCTCCTTTTTTTTTTTTTTTTAATTTATTTATTTATTTTTTTTATTAAAATCTAAATGGGTACATTGTTTTGAAATTTGTATCTAACTATAAGGGTACATTTTTTTTATAAAAAAAAACTTTGGGGTGTACACATATGAAAACAATTTACTTTTGGGAGGATGTAGGAATTGGACCATAATTAATAATTATATATGGCAATTGTATGGGTACTTTCTTTTAACAAGTAACTACAATTATACCTTCCTTAGTCCAAAAAAAAAAAAAAAACTACAATTATACCTTCCGTATATATGTAATAGGTACAATTGCAATTGTTTTGAATGCTGCTAGACTCTCTTTATTGTCATATTTTTTTGGGAAAATTAGAAACTCCTGTACTTTTATAATACTCTTTAGATTAAACATTGGTTCTATTTTGAAATTTGATTATGACGCCTAAACAATAGTCATGTCCGCATTTTTATATTTATTTAGATTACATGTAATTATTGTATTTTTTTACTTTAAAATGTTAATTATTAAATTCCATATATATCCCTTTAGGTTGATATATTTATGTACGTGGCCTTTTTTTTTTGGAAGCCAGTTTCTTCTCCCATGTTTGAGCCGTATGATTTCTTCTCCCACGTTAGAATTCTATGATCCTCATTTTTGAATTTTGAATGGACTTATCCATTTCAATTAGTGGTTGTTTTCACTATTTTATATTGATATCATGTGAGATAATTAGACGTATTCTCTATTTTCTGAGGCTTGAGGCTGGTACGTTCAAATAATATATTTAAACGTACCAAATACGTGCCAAGAAGATATATAAAGTAACATACCAAATACATTTTTTTAAATAAATATAAAAGTACCAAAATAATATATAAATGTGCCAAGAAGAACTTAATTAATTATCATATTAATGATTATGTCTTTTCAAATTCTTACAGGTGGGCCTTTTTTTTTCTAACTCAAATCAACTTGTTTTTGGGCTGAAGATGGGTCATAAGATAAAAGATATTAACAAAAGGCTGAGTGAGGTTGCAAATCGTAGACCCCTTCACTTAGAAGTAAATCGTGAAGATACACGATTTGTAATGAGAGAGAGGGTCACTAGGGGTGGAAAAAATTCCCAAAAATCCCGAACCGAACCGAAAAAATCCCGATCCCAAACCAAAAATTTCCCAAACCGAAATTCCCGAAATTTTCGGGATGCTATCCCGAACCGATCCCAAAATTTCGGCCCAAAATTTCGGTATGGGATTCGGGATTGGCTTCTCAATATTTCGGGAATCCCATACCGAACCGAAAATATATAATGTTAATTATTATATATATTTATACATATATATATATTATTCTTTTATAATTGATGCTAGTAGTTTCTAATTCATGCTCTGCAACCTGGAATGCCCTACACCTTGCATATTTTTCATGTTCTATTTGATATTCATGTGGATTTTATTATTGCTGCTGCCATGGCTAATGATTTCAGAAGACTTGATTCTTTTGTCTCTCAACAGATTGCAAAAAGGGTTTAATTAATTTGAATTTTGACTATGATAAAAACAGTCAGGCATATGCCAGTGTTCAATTAAATGGTAGTGTGAATAAAATGAAATTCCTAGTTCATGAATGTGTTCTTGAATTATATATTTGAAGAACAATTCATAATTTTATATTTCAATTTGGGATTCCCGATTTGTCCCAAAATCCCGAAAATATTTCGAGATTCCCGAAATTTGGGATTCCCGAAAATTTGGTTTGGGATTGGTCTTCAAATTCCCGTCCCAAAAAATTTTGGTTTGGGATTCGGGATACTAGTTTCGGTATGGTATCTCATACCGAACCACCCCTAAGGGTCACTCACTCATTTGTCCCCAAGGAAAATATTATAGGGAGAGATGAAGATAAAAAAGCAATTATCCAACTTTTGTTGGATCCCATCTCAACTGAGAATGTGTCAACCATTTCCATAGTTGGATTTGGAGGATTGGGGAAAACTGCACTTGTCCAACTCATATTCAACGATGAGGTGATTCAAAATCATTTTGAGTTGAAAATATGGACATGTGTCTCTAACGTATTCGAGTTGGATATACTTGTTAAGAAAATCCTTCAATCCAAAAATCATGATGAGATTGAGCAGTTGCAAAATGATCTTAGAAAAAAAGTAGATGGGAAGAAGTACCTACTTGTGTTGGATGACGTGTGGAATGAGGATCGAGAGAAGTGGCTTAGCTTGAAGAACTTGTTAATGGGTGGTGGAGAAGGTAGTAGAATAATAATAACCACTCGTAGTAAAACCGTTGCGACAATATCAGATGCAGCTAAATCATACACCTTAAGGGGTTTGAATGAAGAGCAAAGTTGGTCTTTATTTAAGAAAATGGCTTATAAAGATGGAAATGAGCCAGAGAATTCAACAATTAAGGCAGTTGGGGAGGAGGTTGCAAGAAAATGTCAAGGAGTGCCACTCGCTATAAGGACGATAGGTGGGATGTTGTTCACCAAAGATGATGAAACTGATTGGTTGAATTTCAAAGAAAAGGAACTTTCAAAAATAAGTCAAGAAGAAAATGATATTTTTCCAACACTTAAATTGAGTTATGATGTGCTCCCATCACATTTGAAGCATTGTTTTGCTTATTGTAGCTTGTTCCCGCTTGATTATAAGATCTCTATACAGAGATTGATTAGACTTTGGGTGGCACAAGGGTTCATTAAGTCAACTGATGAAAACAAGGGTTTGGAGGATGTTGCATATGAATATTACAAGGAGTTGTTGCAGAGATCGTTTTTTCAAGAAGAAAAAACAAATGAGTTTGGTATGATAGTAAGTTGTAAAATGCACGATCTCATGAATGAACTTGCAATCTCAGTGTCAAGGGTCAGAAGCGTCGTAGTTGATATGAACCAAGAGAATTTTCATGAAAAGATTCATCACGTATCTTTCAATTTTGATATTGATTTGTCGCAATGGGAAGTGCCAACATCCTTGCTAAAAGCAAACAAGATACGAACTTTTCTTTTTACTTGCCAAAAGCCTTACGGAAAAAGAGATGGGTCATTCTGTGATTCATTTTGTGCTAAAATTGTTTCAAATTTTAAGTCATTGCGTATGTTGAGTCTCAATAAATTGAAAATTAAAAGAGTACCTAAATGTCTTAAAAAAATGAAACATTTGAGATATCTTGATCTTAGTGGGAATCCCATGGAGAGACTTCCAGATTGGATAGTTGAACTTTCAAATTTGGAAACACTAGATCTCTCATACTGTAGGGATCTTGTGGAATTGCCTAGAGACATTAAAAAAATGATCAACTTAAGGCATCTCATGTTGGAAGGCTGTGGGGAATTGAGTGGAATGCCACGTGGAATTGGTGAATTGAATGGTGTTCGTACATTGAATAGATTTGTTTTGAGCGAAAGCAATTGTTTGGGGAGGGGCGGTAGTGCTGGTCTTGCTGAGCTGGGGACCCTTAACGAATTAAGGGGACATTTAGAAATTGATAAGTTGAGGCATGTGGTGTCAGAATCAAATGTTGGTACACCTCTCAAGGACAAACAGCATCTTTGTTCGTTGCAATTGTGGTGGAAACGTCGAGAAGATGCAACCGCAGTTGATGAGGAGGATATTATAAAGTCAATGGAAGTATTGCAACCCCATTCTAAACTAAAGCAGTTGTTGGTGTTTGGCTACAGTGGTGTGAGGTTTGCGAGTTGGTTTTCTTCTCTCATAAATATTGTTAATCTCGAATTGGTTGGATGTAACGGATGCCAACGTCTTCCGCCCTTGGATCATTTGCCTTCCCTTAAGTCTCTTAAAATGGTTGGGTTGGAGTACATATCAGAGAAAGAGAGCAGTAATAGTACGAGTGATGAGATGATGAGGATCTCATTCTTTCCCTCCCTGGAGACACTTAAGATACAATTTTGCCCTGTTCTGAAGGGATGGTGGAGGGCCCACACTCATAACAGTGCTTCTTCTTCTTCATCAACAGAAAATCTGTCGTTGCTTTCTTTTCCTCGTCTTTCTACATTGTATATCTATAATTGTCCTAATCTAACTTCCATGCCTCTGTATCCAAATGTGGTTAAAATAGAACTTGACAATACCAGCTGGAAGGTTGTTGATTCCTTGTTTGTTAGAGGAGCATCTGATATTACACATGATGTTGATGTTGATGTTTCTGCCTCTTCTTCTTCCCCTCATCTCTCCAAATTAACACATCTGAGACTCGATGGAATTGAGGATTTGGCATCAATGCCAGAAGGGATTCGTGGACTTCCCTGTTTAAATACATTGAAAATTCGGAATTGCCCCATGTTAAGCGAAAGATGCAAGAAAGAAAAAGGTGAGGACTGGCCTAAGATTGCTCACATCCCACACATTAACATTAATTAAGGTGCGTTTTCTAACTTGTTTCAATTCACACTAGCCTAATTTAATATAAACTACAAAATATTCAAATGCCAATCTCATTTCTTAATTTTATTCTTCATTCATCATCACCAGCATTTTACTTTTTCTTTTCAAATGACATTACCATGTGGATCAAAGTTTCCGTCGTCCATACTTTTTAACTTCAATTTTTTTTTTTTAATCTCTCTTTAATTTCCTTCTTTTCAATTATAGTCTTATATGCAGCGAATGGGGCATCAACCTTTTGGATTCAATATGTGATGGCCATGTTGACTGCTTGGAGTGGTTGTTTATTTTTTATTTTTTTATTTTTATTTTTTTTTTATCATCGGGGTTTAGGTACTATGTCCCCTCTGTTGTAATGTTTTTTCTTCAGTAATATAATATGGGCGTGAGGGCCTAGCCCCCCAGCTTTGATTGGGTTCCAGCCCTCTTTAAATATTTCTTTTTAATATAACTCCAACAACAGCGACCATCAAAAGAGCTTCCCAGAGCGACATGATCTCGTCGCCATAATAATCCTTTGTACAAGCAATTCTAAAACCATAAGATACCTAAAACAAACCTACTGATATTACAGAATGGTTTAACCCAAAGTTATTTAATTCAAACACCGAACGCAAACCCTAAGCACCTTGATAGTCCTTAAACCGGGTAAAGAGTGTATACTCACAGTTGCAGAATCCCAAAGCCACGCCTGAAACGTCTGAAGCTGAGGGTTGAGCTTAAGTTGTTCCATGAGTGCATTAGCTTCTTTCCACTCATCTCAGCTTTCAATGTGGCATTTTCAGCAGCCCAGATCGCATCATCCACCTAAAAATATTGCAAAAGAAAAATGTTTTAGCTCCTAAATCCAAACAGCAAAAGAAAAAACACAGAAAATTAAGTAAACAGAACGCAACTGAACTTGCACAGCTGCTTCTCAAATTCACGAAATGTTGATAGAATGTTGCAGCTGCGCGGCAAATTCATCAGGTAATTTCTGTTGCCAATGATTTTCTATCAAATGAATTCATTTTGTGTTCAAATTCTAAGTAATTAATAATAAGAATGATTTTCTATCAAATGAATTCATTTTGTGTTCAAATTCTAAGTAATTAATAATAAGAAGGATACCATGAATTTTATTTACCCAAATCTTGTAATTAATAATAAGAAAAATACCATGAATTTCATTTTGGGAAGCTGTGCAACATACCTTCCTCTGGTGAAAACTTTTCTGACAGTTCAACATACCCTCCCCTGGTGAAAACACATCCTACAATGCAGCAAGAAATAGGGTAAAAGGAATTATAGTTGGTTTCCATTTAGAACCTCAAAACCCCACTTTAGTCTTTCTCTTACAGGAGGAAATAGCATCTCCGGTGAAAATGCATTTGAACTTGGCATCCGTTCCTCCATCATACATAGAAGCAACCACAAAGGAAGTTCCATGACAAACTTCCCATCCATCCACTGACTCCGAAGTCTTGAACTTTACAATTGTAAGTTTGCTCTTGCTACTCTTTCCAGCTCGTAATTGCGCCATTTTGTTGTTGTAGTCCTGCAATGCAAACAGTAAAAAGCTTCACATAAGCAACTCTCGAACGGTAAAATTTAAATCCAACATTGAACCAACCCATGAACTTAAACGACATCAAAACCAAAACAGATTACTAAATGTCAAAAAAGAGTATTTCAAGGCTATGGCAATAAGGATCACACCTGAAATGCTTTAGTAAGATTGAAGACCCCTCTTTGATCAACGCTGTAGAGGTCTCCGCTGATAGTAGAAAGTGCAGTAGCACAATAGATAATCTTGTTACAGCCCTGTACTGCGGCGTACAGGGTAGCAGTATCACCCACATCCCCAGTCAATGGCAAGACAGATATGAAAAAAGAGAGAAAATGATAACACCCACCATTTAAAGAGAACAACAAAAAAATATCTTGCAAACCCTTGATTTATCGGTAAAGCACATCAGAACCAAACAGTTAAGAAAATAATTTAAAACCAATTCTATATTTCTAATCAGAAAGAGCATTTCACAAAATTCCAGATCTGCTACACCATCAAAGGACAGACCGAATAGGAAAACGACATCATTCGTTATCCAGATTGATACAACAATCCCACTAAAATTGACTTCTCATAAGAATCTCATTCCACAAAACTTCTTCAGTCCAGGCCTAAACAACTGCAAGCAAAAAAAAAATCCTCAAGATACATACTTTCATCCAAATCATCCACCGCCATTAACAAAAGCACAACCTATATCTTCCTTCGGCTAACATTACAGAACAAATTGAAACCCTACTCATTCCCAAACATGCTTTTGGAATCAGAATAGAAAGGAAACTCGAAATTAGAGGATCATACAAAACTGGGCGGCGGATTGGACTCGTGCTCGGAATCGACCTCTTCCTCTTCCTCTTCAGATAGATCACCGAATAAGTTCTACATCACCGATATGTCATTTTGACAAATTAAGCAAATAGTTTGAAATTCAAAATTTTAACAGTTTGGGCTGATGGAAGTGGCATGGTTTGAAAAAACAAAAATTGTTTTACACGCTAGACTTTCTTCCAGTTTGTGGGCCGTTTATTTAAGCTTGTTTTCTCTTAAGCTTTTGTTCTTTTATTAATTTTCATGTCCTTTTTATTTATTTATTTATTTTTTTGAACGCCTTTTCATGTTCTTTTTATTTGAATAAAGTTGTTATATGATTTTTGGTTATATTAAAATTAGGGGTAAAGTATAAAAAACTACCTCAACTGTTGGGGTCACGACAATTTCATATTTCATCTTTTAAAATTGACAATATCATACCACATCTTACGAATTTGTGACAATGTCATACCTCCGTCAATTTTTCTGTTAGTTTTTCTGTTAAGTGCTAACGTGGCTTGATTCGGGACTTACTTTCTATTAAAAATTATTAAAAACTAAAAAAATTTATTTAATATTTTTTAAATATTAAAATAATAATAAAAACAGAAAAAAAAAAAAACCTCATTTCGTCCCTCCCCTCCCCCCTCCTCCCTTCTCTCTACTCTCCCCATCTTCATCTTCTTCCCTCACCTACAAATCCCAAAAAAAAAAAAACAAAAAAAAAAAAAATCCAATTTGTCTTCTCCTCACACCCACACTCAATTTCCCCAGACCCATACCCATACCCACACTCTTCTCCCTCTTGCAACCCAGAAAAAAAAAATGAAAAAAAAAAAAACCCCGCAAATCCCATTGGCGGCAAGATGGGTGAGCAGAGAAGGTGGAGGATGGGTGCGGAAGAGAATGTGGAGAATGGTTGAAAGTGGTGGATTTGGGGTTTGATGGGTTTTCAAATTTTTTTTTTCCTTCTTTTTTTCCTCTTCTTCTTCTTCTTCCGCAGGAGAGTTGATGGTTTTAAAAATTAAAAAAAAAAAAAAATTTCCTTCCTCCTTTTTTTCCTCTTCTTCTTCTTCCTCCTTCTCCTTCTCCTTCTTCTTCTTCCGCAGGGGGTGTTGATGGGTTTTCAATTTTTATTTTTATTTTTTCTTCCTCCTCCTTTTCTTCCTCTTCTTCTTCTTCCTCCTTCTCCTTCTCCCTTCTTCTTCTTCCGCGTCGACAGGGGGGAATTTTTTTTTTTCCTCTCTCCTTTTTTTCCTCTTCTTCTTCTTCCTCCTCCTCCTCCTTCTCCTTCTTGTTCTTCCGCAGGGGGGTTGTTGGGTTTTCAAAATTTTTTTATTTTTTTTATTTTTTTGGGTTTGCAGGTCGGGGGAAGAAAATGAAGATAGGGAGAAGAGAGAGGAGGGGGGAGGGGGAGAGGGAGGGACGAACTGATGGTTTTTTTTTTTCTCTTCTTTTTATTATTATTTTAATATTTAAAAAATATTAAAAAATTGTTTTTTAGTTTTTAATAATTTTTTAATAGAAAGTATGTCCCGAATCAAGCCACGTGAGCACTTAACAGAAAAACTAACAGAAAAATTGATGGAGGTATAACATTGTCACAAATTCGTAAGATGCGGTATGACATTGTCAATTTTAAAAGATGAGGTATGAAACTGTTGTGATCCCAATAGTTGAGGTAGTTTTTTGTAATTTACCTTTTTTTTTTTAATTTTACTTTTATTTATTATTTTAATATTTTAAAAATATTAAATATTTTTTTTTAGTTTTTAATAATATTTTAATAATTTTTTAATAGAAAGTGGTCCCCGTCTCTTGCCACGTCAGCATTTAACAGAAAAACTAATAGAAAAATTGACGGAGGTATGACAATATCACAAATTCGTAAGATGCGGTATGACATTGTCAATTTTAAAAGATGAGGTATGAAACTGTCGTGACCCCAATAGTTGAGGTAGTTTTTTGTACTTTACCCTAAAATTAGTTCAAGCGGTTTGACATTGTACCACTAACATATATTTAATATTGACGATTGATGACGATCCTATGATCATGATTTAATCTAGACTTTTCCTTACCAAGCAATTAAGACGTATTTACTTATACACTAGGTTTTGCTACATATGTTGGAAAACTGAATACTTACAACACATCCAAATTCCTCTTACATGCTTTTGTAATGGTCTAATCTCTCCAATCCCACATTTTGCAATCCATCTTTTACTAATTTGGCGTCAATCTCTTGAGACATAGAAACCTCTTGCTCAAACTAACTCATATGTAAGGGGATGTTTGGTATTATATTTTTATCCAATTTTTTTGTTTTGAAACTAATGTGTATTAAGTAATTTAACTACATTTATTATTTATTTAAACAAAAAATTAGATGCAATAAAGATTCCAAATAGGCCCTAAGTAACCTCAGCTGAGTGGTGCACAAATCAGTGCCCATCTTTTTCTAGTGGGCTACGATAAACTCAATTGGATACACTATAGTAAGAACGTTTGCCAGTTGATGCTTAGACTTTACAAAAGTCAAATAAATTAAAATGTTGATCAACTTCAACATGTTTACGTTGATCAACTTCAACATGTTTACGTTGATCATGTTGAACGGGAGTGTGAGTGGGATTGTAGAAAGCCTAGTGAAGTTAACCCAAGTTTGCATCGGTGCCAAGGCCGAACTTGACATTTTACCATGGCTACAAAAACTCCTACAGAAACCCAACTGGTGCAAGAAATTGAATAAAAACTTATTATTTGCTGCTCATTTCGGAAGGCCAGTTCGAAAAACCTCCTTTTTTAGATTGCAAATTTTGTGATGACAAAAGATAAAGTAGAAACATGGAAAAGAAATGAAAGCAAATACATTAGCGCCTCGATCACTATATGCCAAACCAACATCCTAGCGAAGTTTACTTCAGTTTACATCAGTGCCAAGGCTGACTTTGCAGACTACAACATAATAAGTTTTCTGCACTCTTCTCTATTCCCAGAAATAGAACTTGATACAGTCACAGCCACGAAAACTTCATCGGAACCCTACCTGGTGCAAGCGACGGACTAGGAACTTTAATTGGGTGTTCATTTCTGAATGTCGGTTGGAAAACATTCTATTTTCTATTCAATCTCTTTGCCCACTGCATTACAACATATCAGAGTGTTTTCTTCAGTGCGTAGATAAAAAATGTTCGGTGCTCTCAGTGATTTTCTATCAATACTAGATTCTGTAAAGCAACTGATTATGTTGCAGAAATGTATTAATGCATAAGGAAAGAGATGTAGAGAGAAAGAGAAATGAATTGTTGTAATAATTTTCTATATGTTGCAATTACATTCATTACATTTGTTATATATTCACACCACAAGCTTGTTCACTAAGACTCATTATAACTGCCTTAACCTCCTTATAACAAACCTACTAATCCATTGACACATGGCACACTATCTAACCATTCATTATATACTGTTAACATCCTCCCTCAAGCTCAGAAGGAGGATCACGAAGGCTGAGATTGCAACAATGAGCACGAAACAATGGTGCAGAAAGCCCCTTAGTCAGGATATCAGCGAATTGCTTAGTAGAAGAAACAAACTGCATATGAAGTAATTGTTTAGCAACCCTTTCCCGAACAAAATGTATGTCAATCTCAATATGTTTGGTTCTTTGATGCATCACTGGATTGCAGGTAAGAGCAATTGCGGACAAATTATCACAAAACATTGTTGAAGGAGTTGATATGTCAATCTGCAGAAATGCAAGAATCTGTTTTATCCAATCGATCTCAGTAGCTGTTGTAGCAATGGCTCTATATTCTGCTTCCGTAGATGAGCGAGATATTGTATGTTGCTTCTTGGATGACCACGATATTGGATTATTCCCTAAGAAAGCAACAAATCCAGTTGTGGATCGTCTGTCATTGGGATCCCCTGCCCAATTAGCATCACTAAATGTATTCAACTCCAACTCACCTTTGACATATTGAATACCATAATGTTGAGTCCCTTTAAGATATCGTAATATCCATTTGACAGCCAAGTAATGGGACTCCATAGGACAATGCATGAACTGACAGACCTGATGCACAGAAAATGCAATGTCAGGTCGTGTGATGGTGAGATATTGTAATGCTCCCACGATGCTTCTGTACAACGCAGGATTATCAAATGGTATTCCATCATCCTTAAGAAGTCGATGATGAGGCAAGCAAGGAGTGGCACAAGGCTTTGACTGATGCATTTCTGTCCTTGTCAACTGATCATTAACATACTTATGCTGGGAAAGAAATAACCCGTCTGCAGTTTGTGTAATTTGAATTCCAAGAAAGTAGTGAAGTGATCCCAGATCCTTTATATCAAATTTTGTTGCCAATGCAGCAATGACTTCTGGAATGATAATTGTTGCACTCCCTGTGATGATTATATCATCCACATAAAGAAGGAGGATGACAACCCCAGATTCAGTGTGTTTGACAAACAAGGAAGTATCTGCATAAGTTGTTTGAAACCCCAGAGAAGGCAGAAAATTAGTAAACGTCTCATTCCATGCCCTTGGGGCTTGTTTGAGACCATATAGAGACTTGTGAAGTTTGCATACTGATGATGAATAGATATAATCCACAAAGCCAGGAGGTTATGCCATGTATACCTCTTCTTGCAAGATTCCATGCAAAAATGCATTTTTGACATCAAGCTGTCTTAAATCCCAACCAAACTGTGCAGCTAAAGCAAGAACAAGTCTTACTGTAGTAGGCTTAACTACAGGGCTGAATGTTTCACCATAATCTATCCCTGCCTCTTGATTGAACCCCTTGGCCATAAGCCTGGCCTTGTATCTTGAGATAGTTCCATTGGCATGCCTCTTTATCTTGAAAACCCACTTACACCCCACAAGATTTCTATTTGATGGTAAGGGAACCAAGGATCAAGTGTGCTGAGAATGTAAGGCTTGGATTTCCTCCTCCATAGCTTTAAACCATATTGGAGATTTCAGAGCAGATTTGTAAGAAACTGGTTCAATCTGTGATAAATCCACTTTTGTAGGCTCGGAGGCCATGACAAGAAATGTTTTCTTCTTGACAATGGCACTCTTTGATCGTGTTTGCATAGGATGTAAGTTTAATGGAGGAATAGGAAGAATGACTTGTAAAGTTTATGGTTGAAACTCAGGAGCCACAGGGATGGCAGAGGAAATACACTGGGGGTGAAGTGCCAGTAATGGAGTGTCTTGTGTCTTCTGTTGATGGGGACTGAGATGGATCCAATGGATTTGGAGACTGGAGAAATTTGGCATTGGCAGAGTTAGGGGTAACACTAGGACTAGACACAAAAAGGGTTGATGATGCTCCAACAATTGTACTGTTATTAGTAACAGACATTGAACTCACTGGATTTTGAGAACTAGACCTCTGTGAATGGATATATGACTTTGAGACAAAAGAGGAATATGGGAAATCACACTCATCAAATATCACATGCCTAGAGATGTAAGATCGCTTTGAGCTAACATCAAAACAAATATAGCCCTTGTACTTAGATGCATATCCCAGAAAAATGCATAAGTTGGTTTTAAGTTGCAGTTTGTTCCTAGTATAAGGCTTTAAGAATGGGAAACATGCACAAAAAAATTTTTAAGTGTTGAACATCTGGAACAGATTGAAAAAGAACCTCAAATGGGGATTGGTTATTTATAGTTGAGGAAGGCATCCTGTTTATAAGGTAGACTGCAATTTGACAAGAAAATGACCAGAAAAATGCAGGTAGGGATGCAGTCTGTAGCAATGTGATTGAGGTTTCAACAATATGTCTATGTTTTCTTTCTGCCAGGCCATTTTGCTCTGGAGTATAAGGACATGAAATTTGATGAGTGATTCCCTTGTCTATCAAAAAAGATTGAAAAAAAGTACTTGTATACTCCCCACCCCCATCACTCTGTAAGGTTTTAATACTGACTGCAAAGTGATTAAAGATGAATTGATATAATCGAATAAACACAGAACATACTTCACTTTTATTATGCAAAGGAAACAGCCAACAATATCTAGTGCATTCATCAATGAATGTCACATAGTATTTGTATCCATCAATAGAGGTACAGGGAGCAGGGCCCCATACATCACTATGCACTATTTCAAAGGGAATTACAGATTTTGACACAGATGGGGAAAAAGGTAACTTGCTGAATTTGCCTTGTAAGCAAGAATGACACAAAGAAGGTAATACATCAGAAGAAACTGGAATATTAGATTTTCTAAGTATAGTGGAGACAATAGAATTGGAAGGGTGACCTAGTCTGCTATGCCAGAAACTGGAATGCACTTGCTGTCCAAGAAATGCAGCTTTAAATCCTTGATGCTTAAGCACAGTTGGTCTGGATATTGGTATTGGATATAACCCATTACTACACTTCCCCTTGTACAGAATCCTCCCTGTGGCTTTGTCCTGAATCCAGAAATAAAAAGCATAAAGAATTAGCCAACAATTGTTATCGAGACAGATTCTGTGCACAGATAACAGATTTTGAGTAATTCTCGGAACATATAACACTGAATTAAGCTTCAACTTTTGAGTAGGTGTATGAATGACAGATGAACCAGTATGTGAAATTGATAAACCTGCACCATTGGCAGTTTGAATGGTCTCTGTGGATGGGAAAGGCGTAGCCAAGGAAAGATTTTGCAAGTCTGCAGTGAGATGATTTGTTGCTCTTGAATATGTAAGCCAAAACTGCTGAGAAGAAGCATTTGATGTTGGAGTGGATAGTGAGGAGTTGACATGCATTGCAGACATTTGAGGGGTGGTGCCAGGCATATTTTCATTTCGAAAATGGCAAAACTGGGCAGTGTGATTCTTCTTGCCACAAATCTGGCACCCTTAAACTATAACAGCCTCAGTATTTCTGAATCGACATGTATCAGCAAGATGACCAAGTTTTCCACATATTTGGCAGGCTGATTGTGAGGGAGATGCACCAAGAATACCAGAAGCAGAAGTAGTGTAGACATTTCTAAAGTTCCCAGATCGAGAATTAGTATTATAGTTGAATTTACCTCTGCCCTTGTGCTTGTTGTAATTGTTCTTGAAGTAGATAAGTGGAGTAGTTGTACCAGAAAACCCAGAAGACTGAGTGCTCAAATACCCTTGACTCGAGTTTGCAGGACTCCCTTGATGAGGACCACCAGTATACCCGTTGGATGAAAAAGACGAGTTCTTGGAAGCAGATTCAGAATTCTTGGCCATCATTGCAGAAAGAAATGGTGTAACAGCAATATTCTCAACCATTGCTTCTTCATCAAGCAATTGAGATCTTAAGTCTTTGAGAAAGATTACACTTTCTCGACCTCGAATGATGGATCTGATAGTATTATATTCCCCTGATAATCCATTGAGAGTTAAGATGACAATATCATCATCTTCGAAATGCACTCCTGCAGCAGTCAAATAATCACAAGCTTCCTTAATTCGCTGCAAGTACTGGGATATGGAATCAGGGCCTTTCTTGATATTTTGTAACTCAGACTTCATTTGGAATATGGTTGCACGAGAAACAATGGAGAATTGTTCCTTGAGTCGAATCCACTAGGGGTGGGCATAAAAACCGCCAAACCGCAAAACCGCATCGAACCGTAAGAAAAAAAATCGAAAAAAACCGTGTTGACCGGAAAAGTCAACTTTGAGTGAAAAACCGAACCGAACCGTTCAATCCGGTTCTGGTTCCGGTTTCGAATGACCAAGAACCGATCGAACCGAACCGAACCGAACCGTTTTATTAATAATAAATAAATAAATTATATATACACACACACATGTCGTGGTATAATAAGTTGAAAAAATTGGTTTCACTAAATTGCAAAGCAGAGGATCCTATCCCAATTAGGGTTCATTTTCACTTACACACACGGAGACACCTTCACGCACGCCGCTCATTTCAGATTTCCCCCATTCCTATTCCTAAATTCTGATTCCCCCATTTCAGATTTCACACAGATACTGTCATACTGAGACCGAGTCTGCCAAAGCCCCCCGTGGTGTCCGTGCCAGTGCCGGTGTCGTTGCCGCAGCAGCAGCATACACTGAAGCCTGGGCAAGTTTGTAGCTTTTCAAAGGGATAGGCATATAAGTTTAATTTGTTTGGAATTGGAAAATTCTGCTGCTTGTTAATTTTATGGTTGTGTGGTGGATTCGTAGTTCAATTTTGGTTGAGAAGTTTGGATTTTGGATTGTGAGGTAATGTGGGAATTGTTCTCAAATTTTGAGGTGATCTGATTGCTGTCGACCCCGGCGACCCCCACTCACGACCTCTCATCCTCAACTGCGACGGCCCTGATCATCCCCCCTCCGCGACAGCTCACGGCACTGACACTTCGTCCTCCGTTCTCCCTCCTTGGTATTTTCTCTATCTATATCTAACTGTACTCTGTACATGCTTAAAATACTTGGTGAAATTGCAAAGATCATGTGCGTTTCTGGGTCATATGTGCATATGTTGGTTTATGGTTAATCGAGTTTGCGATTTGCAGCCCATTATAGAGATTTTTTTTTCTCTTACATTACATGCCCACATGTGAATGTGTAACCTGTCGTATCCTATGAGTTAATGGTTGTTGACGATGTTACATTTGCATTTGGAAGAGAGTGTTGTGATGCCATTCTGGTTGACATGCAATATGATTACCAACTAGAAAACCTTACATTAGTTCAAATCATTACACTAACCGTACAAGAGAAGTTAAACTGTAAATCATATTGAATCATGACTTATGAGGAGAAATAACCCTGCAGAAAATTTTCATGCGCATAATAGTATTGCTTTGAATCAACATGATCATTTAAATTTTAAATATTGACTGGTCCATGAATTTTTCTTAAGGAAATCAGATATTAGACTACACTATGTGTAAATTAAATTCATGGAAACACAATTGTGTACTTGCATCCATGCCTATTACCTGCGATATGTTTAACACAATCTAATAACATATGCTACTGCTAGACATATGGATTTGTTGGTTAGGTTTCGATCAGGTGTATTCATAATTCAACAACTCCATATGTCTAGCATGTTGTATCAGTCTTCATTTCTTTTGTCAAGGTTGAGGTTAGGTGCTGCATATTGGAAATTTAAACAATTTCCAAGTCCAACAGTAGCATCTGCATTGCTTAAGTTTAAGTTTAACAGTAGCATTTTTATTTTTGTCTATTTTAGGGATGACGAACCAATCAACATCACATGGTTTTTGTTCTTCTGTTGCATCTGTTTCTTCATCATCGCCTTCGTCATTACCGGGTCCAACACCATCACCACCAACTGAAACCCAATCCCAACCACCAACTCCACCACAATCACCAACTCAAGCACAATCACCAACTCAACTGAGTACTATTCCTCCATTGCCTCCTCTTGGCTACAGTAGGCGTAGGTCAACAGTGTGGGAGCATTTTGTGGAATACGATGACATAGAAAACATTGTGAAGCCGGATGGGACCAAAGAAACAATAATTAAAAGGAGAGCTAGGTGTAAGTACTGTTCTACTACCTTTGCAGCTAACCTTTCTGGAAATGATACTTCAACCATTAGAAAACATATTGAGGGAGGAAGATGTAAAAGTTACCCGGGAAAAAATCTAGATAAAAGGCAAAAGACTTTGTCTTTTGATGATGGTGTTGGTACTCTTATGGCTAGGGGGAATACGAAAGAGGATTGCATAAAGGCGTTGGTACAAATGGTTGTTTTAGATGAGTTGCCGTTTATACATGTTGAAGGGAGAGGGTTTAGGTTTTTCTGTAGTGTTGTTTGCCCTCATTTTTATCCACCATCTCGTAGGACACTTGCGAGACACTTTGTCCTCATGTTTGATGAAATGAAAGCAAAATTGAAAACAGAGTTAGCCTTACATAGAGTTAGCCTCACGACCGACACCTGGACAAGTATTCAAAAGGTAAACTACATGGTAATAACGGCACATTTCATAGATAGTAATTGGAAGTTGCACAAAGAATACTAAACTTTTGTGTCATAGCTAATCACAAAGGGAACTCCATTGGAAAACTTCTTGAGGTTTGTTTGCTAGAATGGGGTTTGGAGAATGTTCTAACCATCACGGTCAATAATGCTTCTTCAAACAAGGTGGCAGTAGAGTATTTGAAGACAAAGATGTGTCATTGGCAAAATTCTTGAATGATACTCAAGGGAAAGCACATGCATGTTAGGTGTTGTGCTCATATTGTTAACTTGATAGTTCAAGATGGTTTGAGGACGTTAGATAAATCCATCTTAGCTATTAGGAATGCGTTGGTGTATGTAACGTCTTCTCCATAAAGGGTGGAAGCTTTTAGGAGTTGTGTTAAGAAGGAAAAAATTGAATGCAAGGGTCTTGTTTTTTTAGATGTGCTAACTAGGTGGAATTCCACCTATTTGATGTTAACGAATGCTTTGAAATTTGAAAAAGCTTTTGTGAGAATGGGAGATGATGAGATTGCATACTTGTCATGGTTTGGTGAAGATTTGCCGGAAGAAGAAGAACGGGTGGGTGAACCTTCCAATGGTAAAAAGAGGTATGGGCCACCAAATATGGAAGATTGGAGTAATGCTGCTATTTTTGTCAATTTTTTGAAAGTGTTATATCAAATGACATTGAAGATGAGTGTTACTTTGCATCTAGCTTGTCATAGTGTTTTTTCTGATTTGCTTGCAATTGATGAAGAGATAGTTGATTTGTTCATCGAAGAAGATATGTTATTGACTCAAACCTACACAAGCTTGATATTGCATAAAATGGCACGAAGCATGAAGGTAAAATTTGATAAGTATTGGGGTGATCTTGTTAAAGTGAATCCTTTTCTATTTGTCGGACTTGTGCTTGATCCAAGATATAAACTGGGTTATGTGCCACATATTTTGAAGCGTCGTGGGTGTAGTATTGATGAAGCCATGGCTAAAACGGATGAGATAAAAAGCCTAATCTTCAAACTATATGATGAATATGTTCCTTCTTCCAACCAACCAAGTGGTTCTAGTGCTAGTAGTTGTTCTAATACTACTAGTACTATAGCTACTATTGGTGGGGCTAATCCAACTCAACATGGAAGGGGGAAAAAACGAGCTGAAATGGATGAAAGTTGGATAAAAGAAGTTGAAGCAAGTAATGCCGTGCTCTCGAACCATGAGTTTGATAGGTACTTGTTAGATCGCAATGAAAAAGTGGAAGTAGGTCAAGATTTTGATATTTTAAATTGGTGGAAATTGAATGGTGTTAAATACCCAGTGTTGGCACTAATTGCAAAGGAAGTTCTTGCAATTCCGGTCTCAACGGTAGCTTCAGAATCTGCCTTTAGCACGGGAGGAAGGATTGTGAACTCATATCGTTCTTCATTGACTCCTCTAATGGTAGAGAGGTTAATTTGTACTCAAAATTGGTTGATGTCAGATAACATCTCAATTTTAGACAATGAGACAATCTTGGAAGATATAGAGTTTTATGAAGCACTTGAAACAGGTATGAATATTTATTTTTCATTACTTTGTTTTTGTTTTTTCTCTTGTTTTATTGCATGCTTACTTTCTTATTTGCTAATGAGTTCTTAATTTTTATATGTTCTAGAAAAAATGAATGGTGGCACATCTAGCAATAGCATTGCGGATTCATAAACTATTCAATCCTAACTTATCACCTTTTACTAGTGATGGTATGTATGTAACTTTAATTTTTTTAGCACCTTCCTTATCACCTTTTCTCCTTAATCTTTCACTTTTATATTTTCCCTTTTGTTAGTATTGAATCTATTGATAGTTAGTGGAATTAATAATTTACTCTTTCAATCAGTGGCAGTCAAAATGCATATTTTAAACCTGTAGATGGCAGTCAAAATGCATAAGATTTTGTTTAAATTTGTGTGTGGCAGCAAGTTGAAATTTGTGTGTGGCAGCAAGTTGCAATCTCTGTTTCTACTCTGATTCTATCTTTCGTAAACTATACTGGTTTAACTATTGTTGGATATGCTGTTGTTCTTCTCGATGTCGCTTCCCTTTCGCCTTTTATTTTGATGTGTTTGATTGCCATTCCAAAGATTCATCCTCACCGTTGGTTGAGTCTCGGGCGGAAGGGTGTGGAGAAAGATTGGAACTTGTTCTTCAACACCCTCTTTTGGAATTTAAATTTTTGGGACAATGTGAGTACTTTAGCTGGGGAAGTAGATAACCCCCAAAAAACTTTTCCGGTGGCTCTTTTCGTGGCGGTGATCTTTACTTGCTTGGCGTACTTGTTCCTGCTTTTTGCTGTTATTGGTTCGGTTAATGTGGATCAAACTAGATGGGGTTCTGGATTTCATGCAGAGGCAGTCAAAATGCATAAGATTTTGTTTAAATTTGTGTGTGGCAGCAAGTTGAAATTTGTCAGCATATTCTGTTTAAATATGTGGCAGCAAGTTGAAATTTGGAGCATAATGGCAGTCAAAATGTGTTTAAATGCTTTAAAATTTGGGATTGAGTAAGTATAACATCTGTGGGTATGACTAGAAAGGAACACTGCAAATGCATAAGATGTGTAGGAAAGGTGGGTTATGACTCTAATTTTTGGATTTATTTGGAGCTTGTAAGAATGTACACCTTTTATATTGAAGTTTCGGCAAGAATGAGATGAGCATGAGATGGTTTTTATTTTTCTTGATGCTTCTTCAAACTTGGGAAGCCCATGCTTCCTCTCTGAAATAAGTTGTTTGATTTTGCTTGCTCTCTGGAATAAGTTGTGTGATTCGATTATATGTTGTTTGATTAATTGATTGTGTACAGGAGCTGTTGATTGTGTACAGGAGCTGCTGCTTCCTGCTTGCTCTCTGAAGTCTGAAGTCTGAAAACCTGCAATTTGCTTCATCATTTTTTTGTTTGTTGACTGCGACTGATTGACCAGTGCATATGTATTTTAGTTGTCTCTTTTTGTTGATTTGGTGTCACTACCAAAGACATTTGCATTAAAAAAGATGTGTTGTATGCAACTTTATGTAATCAGTTTTAGAAGATGTATTTGAATGCATAATGATTTGGTGTTCAAATAATTTATTATTAGGAACCGTAAACCGGCAACAACTGGATCGGAACCGGTGTAGACCGAACCGTAATGTTCTAATAATAAATTTAAGTGGAACCGCACCGAATCGAACCGTTAATATATTTCGGTTCCGGTTTCAGTTTAGGGGTGGAACCCCACCAAACTGCACCGTGCCCACCCCTAGAATCCACAGTTCTCGAGCACTTGTGCTGCCAATGACACAAGATACAGCCGATAGGGAAAGTGTGACAGTGATGAGCTGCATCAAAGCGCGATCATGCATTTTCCATACCTTATATTCATCTGTGTCAGTTCTGGATGATGAATCCCCAGAATCAACATCAGACTCCCCAGAACCCGAAGATATAAACTGTGCAGGACAGGGAAGAGAACCATCCAAGAACCCCATAATTCCATGACCTTCAAGGAGCAATTCCATCTGAAAATGCCAGGTGAGATAGTTGGACTCATCAAGTTTGATAGTAACCGACGTAGGAACAATAGATATAAGAGAGGTGATTGGCGATTGCACAATTTGTAGTTGAGTGGCAGTCACCATTGCAGCTTGTGAAGGAAAAAAATTCACACAGGAAATATATCGAACACTTGGCGGACACGATTGTAAAGAGGAACAATCGCAAGATAGGGAAACTTGTAAAGGCCCGAAACCAAGAAAAAACCACAATAACAGAGAAGAAGAAGAAGATCTGGAGCAGCGGAAGGAAGAGATCCAAGATCGAGATAACCGTTCAAGCAAGAATAGCTCGATCGGCGAATGATACCATGTAAAGCAACTGATTATGTTGCAGAAATGTATTAATGCAGAAATGACTATGAAGGTTTTAAAGAGATGAGGAAAGAAATGTAGAGAGAGAGAAATGAATTGTTGTAATATTTTTCTATATGTTGCAATTACATTCATTACATTTGTTATATATTCACACCACAAGCTTGTTCACTAAGACTCCTTATAACTGCCTTAACCTCCTTATAACAAACCTACTAATCCATTGACACATGGCACACTATCTAACCATTCATTATATACTGTTAACAGATTCTATATTTGGTCATTTCTTAAATCTATACTTTACTGCACCTGTTTTGTCATTCGACACCTCACAACTTCCCAAGAAATTCGCCATCGTGTCAACATGCTTGGCTGATTAACTAGTGAACATAAAGAGAGCCTCGATTTAGAACATTTCTGAAGAGAAACTCATGTTCAAAACAACTTAACACTCCAAGCATTAACCAAACACACTGATTAGGAGGATGAAAGAGAAAACCTGTAACAAAGAAAAATTCCAAAAACAGAAAAACACTTCTGATTCTCCCCAGTTCTGAAAAGCCAGAGAAGGCGAGATAGCTAATCATCAAACAATTTAACTTCAGATACAATCTCACACTTCAAAAAGCGACGGTTCTTCATTTTCAATACCAAAATGCTACTCTTGTATGTATGTGAGTGCATGCAGTGTGTCACTTGGGCCGTTGGCTTTTTGAGGTATGTTCATTTATAGGGATTTTGTAACTGTGTTGTTGAATTTTTAATGTATGCTTGGATTTTAAAGGGGCACTGTATTTATGGGTTGTTGTACGATTCTAGGGAGATATAGGGGATTGAGAGGTCATGCTAAGGAGAGTATATTACTTGCCACTGAGGAATATACTTCATATAATAGCAATGTGATGATGTGTGGCATGCTTTAACTAAGGGATATTTTTGAGTAGTAAGAAAGCCAAACAGAGTCACATTTTTGTTTTTTTGTTTTTTTATGGATTTGGTAACTAAAATTTTGGGTGAACTAATGTTTCTTATGTTTCTCAAGGAAATAGAACTTTTTTGGAAACCATCTCTTTCTAATCAAAGACGTTCAGTTTCTTCCCACTCATTGTACAATGTGTTTATATGTCAGCTCACTTGAATGTACATAAAAAAAAAACTATTTGTTCATAATTGTGTTGGATTTATTCAACTTAAATGTGTTTTATTCATCCGATTACACATGAAATAACAGGTTGCCGTAGCAACGCGAGGACATATTTTCTCGTACCAACTAAGAGAGTGTATTCAATTGGGAATTTGAGATATTTTAATGGATTTATAAATTCATGGATTTTTATGGAGTTTAACTGCTTTGTAGAGATTCTATGTAAAATTTTGATTCAATTCCCTCGAAGTCTCATGGGAAGAGGTGAGATTTGTGAATGTTTAAAATACACTACAAAATATCTCTAATTCCCTCTAATTCCTCAACTTTTCCAAATTCTCTAAATTCTAATTATAATTGAATACATCTGAAATATTATAAATTTCTTTAAAATTCTAATTGAATACATCCGGATTTCTAAATATTTTAATAAATTATCTTAAAATTCTAATTAAATATATTTGAACTTCAGAGAATCACTTGAAATCCTAATTAAATACCCCTAAATTTATTAAAACAATTAAAATCTCTCAAAATCCTAAGCAAGAACACATACAAATGTGGAACTCATTTTCTGATTACCCCACCATTTAGACAACCCATTTTCTGATTATTACATTTTTTTTGTTGTTAATTTTAAATGATTGTCTCATTCCATAACTTCAAGACTGTTCTTCAAATCAACATAACACATCAATCAGGATCCTCATATATATATAAATAGTTGATTTTTCAAACTTGTTGAAATTTGATTAGTTCAACTTTATCATCTTTTGAAATTTCTATGGAAGAATAATCCTCCGGATGCCAAAAAATCTTTTGGTATAGCCAACTGATACGACAGTCTTCATTCCTAACTTATATTGTATGCGTGTTGACTGTTGGGTATCCTAGATCCATGAAGTTTCTTGTACCACCAAGCACCCACGCTCGTCCAACTACATCCCAAACTATTGTGTTTGGTTTATGATTCACTAGCCTTCATGCACGCGCCTGCATTTTTTAATCACACTATTATCCGCGTATGAAAGACATTTTTTTATAACCGGCATTACAGCCTCTTAAGATGAAAATTGCAATATTTCCAACTTGGAACCTGCCACTCTTGTTCCTTAAAGACTTAAAAAGTAAACTGTATGATTTTTACTCTATTTTAGGTCATGTGTCAATGAGTACCCCACCATTTAGACAACCCATTTCTGATTATTACATTTTTTTTTTTTTTGTTAATTTTAAATGATTGTCTCATTCCATAACTTCAAGACCGTTCTTCAAATCAACATAACACATCAATCAGGATCCTCATATATATAAATAGTTGATTTTTCAAACTTTTTTGAAATTTGATTGGTTTAATTTTATCATCTTTTGAAATTTCTATGAAAGAATAATCCTCCAGATGCCAAAAAATCTTTTGGTATGGCCAATTGATACGACATTCTTCATTCCTAACTTATATTGTATGCGTGTTGACTGTTGGGCATCCTAGATCCATGAAGTTTCTTGATTCACCAAGCACCCACGCTCGTCCAACTACATCCCAAACTATTGTGTTTGGTTTATGATTTACTAGGCTTCATGCACGCGCCTGCATTTTTTAATCACATTATTATCCGCGTATGAAATACCTTTTTTATAACCGGCATTACAGCTTCTTAAGATGAAAGTTGCATTATTTCCAACTTGGAACCTGCCACTCTTGTTCCTTAAAGACTTAAAAAGTAAATTATATGATTTTTCCTCTATTTTAGGCCATGTGTCAATGAGGACCCCACCATTTAGACAACCCATTTCTGATTATTACATTGTTTTTTTTGTTAATTTTAAATGATTGTCTCATTCCATAACTTCAAGACCGTTCTTCAAATCAACATAACACATCAATCAGGATCCTCATATATATAAATAGTTGATTTTTCAAACTTTTTTGAAATTTGATTGGTTTAATTTTATCATCTTTTGAAATTTCTATGAAAGAATAATCCTCCAGATGCCAAAAAATCTTTTGGTATGGCCAATTGATACGACATTCTTCATTCCTAACTTATATTGTATGCGTGTTGACTGTTGGGCATCCTAGATCCATGAAGTTTCTTGATTCACCAAGCACCCACGCTCGTCCAACTACATCCCAAACTATTGTGTTTGGTTTATGATTTACTAGGCTTCATGCACGCGCCTGCATTTTTTAATCACATTATTATCCGCATACAAAAGACCTTTTTTATAACTGGCATTGCAACCTCTTAAGATGAAAATTGCATTATTTCCAACTTGGAACCTGCCACTATTGTTCCTTAAAGACTTAAAAAGTAAATTGTATGATTTTTCCTCTATTTTAGGTCATGTGTCAATGAATACTCCACCATTTAGACAACCCATTTCTGATTATTACATTTTTTTTTTTTGTTAATTTTAAATGATTGTCTCATTCGATAACTTCAAGACCGTTCTTCAAATCAACATAAACACATCAATCAGGATCTTCATATATATATATATATATATATATATATATAAATAGTTGATTTTTCAAACTTGTTGAAATTTGATTAGTTCAACATTATCATCTTTTGAAATTTCTATGGAAGAATAATCCTCCGGATGCCAAAAAATCTTTTGGTATAACCAACTGATACGACAATCTTCATTCCTAACTTATATTGTATGCGTGTTGACTGTTGGGTATCCTAGATCCATGAAATTTCTTGATTCACCAAGCACCCACGCTCATTCAACTACATCCCAAACTATTATGTTTGGTTTATGATTCATTAGCCTTCATGCACATGCCTGCATTTTTTAAATCACGGTATGCTACGCGAGGAGAGAAGAATCTAATTGGGCAGTGAGGAGAGAAACCGGGAAAAGGAATTATGGGGAGTGATTTGTGGCAAGTGATTGGCTGTTTGCGTGAGGGAGAGGGAACACGGATCCCCTTTTTGTGGGATTGTTTGACCTTCAAAGTTTGTACTACCTTTAATGTACAAATCAGATTGCTAACAGTGTTTTACACACTGTAAATTCGTATGTGCGTGTACAAAAATACTCGTGGTTAACGTACTTTAACAGGGCGTAATTTTTTCGTTACAGATCCGATTCAAGTATGACACGCGTTCATAGCGACGAGTACAATTTAAGTACGAAACCAAGAAAAGAAACAACAGTCGAAAACAACATCCACGTCAAATTACACTTTTCCCCAAAAAGGTAAAAATGTCAAATTACACAAACAAAAAGGAAATTACAGTGAAAATTTGGAACGGGTCGTCACAAAAAGCAAGATTATGTTTGGTCTTATCAATAGAAGTAGAATTGATTCATACGAAATACATCCATGGGTGTACAACCACAATTTTTCAAGATCAATGGACTACATAGTCTACAACTTTCAGGTCCATATACCACATCTTCTTCAACCATAGTCATAAAACAAGAACATTGAATGATTTAATGAATTCAAGTTATACTCTTACACGAACTTCAGAGCCAAGATTAACCAAAGTCCTAAGACTGGTCACACTATTTTCTCCAAAATTCTATATGTTCTTCCAAAAATCCGAGCATTAATTTAAATAAAAGTCAAGAAAACACCTTCAACAACCAAACATCACCAAATGGGATTGCATTTCCCAATTGTCGAATTAAAATAAAAAAAAAAAAAAAATCGCATGCGGGTAAAATTTAATTAGTCATAACGAAAGAGGGAAAATAGAAAAGGATACAAAAATTTGTGTTGCTCGAACACCTTGTCTCTGCAAAACAAGAATCACTCCACAAAAAAAAAAAAAAAAAAAAAAAAAGAAACATAATACAATTTAATTTGATGAGCAACTAAATTTGCTGCAATTGGAGCTTGGTAATGTCGGCAAAGAAAACCACAGAAAATGGCTTCAATAAAGTAGTTGGGAGAGGGTCTATGAAACGGTGCCATTGTGCAATGGCACAAACGAGGTCTGGTTTGAGGTGTTTGTCGACGAATTCTTCGAGTTTTTGAATTTTGTGGTGGAAGATGTCCACGAGCCCTAGATTAGACTCAATTAAAATTCAACAGCACAACCTTCTCCAACTCTAATGTCCTTTGAATATCGACTTTCATTGGCTCAACAGTCAATATTGATCACTCTGTATTGCCTCGCCACAGAGATAGTGATGGCTCAAAATGAAGTTTGGGGATCTAATCTGTGGATTTTGCATGGGGACAGAGATGGAGCTGCGATGTGAAATTAAAAAGAAAAAAAATGAAAGGTTTCGAATGTCAGGAAGAAATGTGGGAAGGAGACAAAATAAATATACTAAACAGACAAAAGTTTGCGGTCATAGGTAAAATTGGAAACTCAATATTTGGGCTATTTAAATTGAACTGATTTATTGTTGGGCTTTATCTTAATCATTAAACAAAGTTATTACATAACTTTTGATTAAAATTTAAAGTTGTGAAATCCTTGTTATTAGTTTTTCTTATAATATATAGTAACGTGTGGGCCCAGGGAGTGGGAGAGAGAACATTTGTTGAAATCTCCTCATTCCAAATGGACCCCAATTTATGACTTTCTTTGTCCCCATAATAAATGGTTTTAGCCTTAAATTTCCTCATTCCTCATTGTCTGATTGTAACCGTTCAAAACTTGTGAAAAAGTCAGTTATAATTTTGTTTAATTAATTGTAGAACCAAAATTTAAATTTGAGATTTCTTCGGAATGGTATATTTATATGTTTACTAAAGTGGAATGGGAGTGGAAAAAAAAAAAGGGAATTGGATTCTTTCTAAATTGATTCTGCAGTTTGATCATTTAATAATTTTTAAAGAATGAAAAAATAGACGGAGTCCACTCAAAATCCGTAATTATACTCATTAAAATCAAGAATTCCAATACTTAAAAAGGGCATGAGATTTTGACTCCAAGAGAAAGTTGCGAGATGGAGAAAAAAAATATTCGAATTGTGTGAGATTATTAGAGTTTTTTGAAATTTGTCCTAAAACTTTTATTTTTAGCCTCTGTCCTCTGAGAAGGACATTAAAAATGGAGAGCCTTCAGAGTACTTGCTTCCATTTGGATGATGGCCCTCAGGCTAATTTCATAGCATCTAAAATTCTAGAAACCAATCTATAATAATAATAATACTACTAATATCTCATTATCCCTTCTACTTTTAGTGTAGATTCTGGAAACCAATTTAAATTCATTCATTAATTCTTGGCAACTCCTAATGTAGATTATATTATCAACATAAATGAACATTACGATATCTCATCATCTCTTTATTTTTAGTGTACAATGTTGTTTCACTGGTAGTCTTCTAATAGTTACATAGTTTTGGCAGTATTCAAGCTTACATCAAAGCAATCTTAGCATTTCATCTTACACCTTATGAGATGAAGACACTTGGCAAAAGAGTAGCATTATTATTATTTATTTTTTGTCCTCATGTTGAAACTAGAAATTAGAGTAGATCTAATTTACTCAGCTAAAAGAAAGCTTTAGAAGTTGGGGTAGATTAATTTTCTCAACTGCTCAAAAATAAACAACAATACAATATATAATTATTAGTTATTAATTACGCAATAAATGTGAGGATCGATGAATAAATTAGTAGTGAAGATACCATTAAAATTGGACTGATTGCTTCTATTTGGAAGTGTTGGGTGTAGAAACGTGCAGCGTTGGGTGTACAAATGCCCAAATGGCGGGGTAATATAGTAGCATGTGGGTCCAGCAAATGGAAGAGAGAACGTGTGCTGGAAATCAAATCCCGTCATTAGTGGAAGACACAAACAAATCCGTGATTGTTGTAATTGCGTTTTCTTACGGGTCCACACAACACAAGCTTTACTAGAACACTAGCTAATACTTTACTAGACTAAAGTTGAATGATTGTATTTTCCAATTTGGACGTTTTGATATAGGCACCTTATTTTTAAATGTAATAGACTAAACATCTATTCCTTTTACAAATTTGATTAAACACTTTCCCTACAATTTTGGTACTTTAATTTTATTTAATTAGAAGTTTATTCACGTTAGCATTCCCTTTTTTTCTCCTATTTTTATGCCTCTCTTATTATGATGATTTAAGATTTTTTTATTTTTTTATTAAAATATTTATTTTAGTAAATTAAGGGGTGTGCTATCCACACACCTCATTTTATTTCTCACACATCTTTGATAATTTCTGTCCGTTGATCTTCTTCAATTCATCCGATCCGACGGCCGAAAATTCAAAAGGTGTTTGAGAAGTAAAATGGGATGTGTGGATATCACACCTCTAAATTAAATAGAATGTAACAAAATTCGTTGTTAGGTGCGTTTGGTTATATCGGTACGTTTGATTATAATAGTACATTTGAATTTTTGGTCCATTTGGCTTATTGGTACATTTGAATTTTTGGTACATTTAGTTTTTGGTACATTTGAATTTCTGATACGTTTGTTTTCAAAACATAAGTTTTATTACTTTTTGTCCTAATAATGAGGAATTACTTTAATTAATTTTTTTTATATAGAAAGAGTCATTAATCAAAAAACAATAGCCTTTTTATTAATTCAAAATTATATGATTTATCGTTATTATTTAGCATTATCTACAATAATAAGGATTTATCTCTGATCAACTAAAAGTTGTTCCAGAGACTTATCTACCAAAAAATAAGACTATCTAGCGCACTGTGTATGAATCAAACATATTTTTAAACATTCCAAATAGATGAATATTCATTTTAATATAGTTTATAATCGGGTACGTTTTAATTCGGGGTTGGTACGTTTTCATTTGACGTTGGTATGTTTTCATTTAATGTTGGCACGTTTCCATTTGGCATGGGTGTACATTTAGATTCGAAAAGTTTAAATTTTTAGACTTAAATATAGTTGAAATTATTTAAAATATATAGAAGATATTTAAATGTAAATTAATTTCAATTAATCTGAAGTAGTTTAAGTCTGAGTATTTTAATTAAATGTTTCAAAAGCTTAATAAAAAACTTAAAAAGCATAAATGTTTAATCTACAAAAGTCTAAAAGGAAGCATCTAATTCTAAAACATAGATGTTCAAAAGTCTTTACTTTTACACAACTTAGACTTTTACACACATTTAAACTTTTATATACACCTTTATACTCTTTTTTTTTTTACACACTTTTAGACTATTCTGTCACATCCCGGCCCGGGTGGGATCGCTTTCCGGGCCCGCTCCACCACCGTAGCACGATATTGTCCGCTTTGGGCTTACCATTCCCTCACGATTTTGTTTTTGGGAACTCACGAGCAACTTCCCAGTGGGTCACCCATCATGGGATTGCTCTAGCCCCCTTCTCGCTTAACTTCAGAGTTCCTACGGAACCCGAAGCCAGTGAGCTCCCAAAAGGCCTCGTGCTAGGTAGGGATTGAAATATACATTTAAGGATCACTCCCCTGGGCGATGTGGGATGTCACAATCCACCCCCCTTAGGGGCCCGACGTCCTTGTCGGCACATCACGACCAGGGTTAGGCTCTGATACCAAATTTGTCACATCCCGGCCCGGGTGGGACCGCTTCCCGGGCCCGCTCCACCACCGTAGCACGATATTGTCCGCTTTGGGCTTACCATTCCCTCACGGTTTTGTTTTTGGGAACTCACGAGCAACTTCTCAGTGGATCACCCATCATGGGAGTGCTCTAGCCCCCCTTCTCGCTTAACTTCGGAGTTCCTACGGAACCCGAAGCCAATGAGCTCCCAAAAGGCCTCGTGCTAGGTAGGGATTGAAATATACATTTAAGGATCACTCCCCTAGACGATGTGGGATGTCACATTTTCCACATAATTTTATATTTTTGTTCACACTTTTAAACTTTTGTACACACCTTAGACGTAAACTAAGGGGCACTTGCTTTTGTAGTTTTTCGTAACTATTTTTATAATTTATGGGCCATGGTCTGTGACTGTGATGCACTCAATTTTTTTTTAGGGAAAATTGCTCATCAAAGTGAGCAACTTTGTTATGTGTCGGTGTGTCCGAGATTGCATGCATTTTTAAGGCAATGCAACCAAGGATGCCTGCATAATTAAAGTAATCCCAGAGAAGAAAATACGAAGTATGACTGCATCATTAAAGTAATCCCAAAGAAGAAAATTAAAGTAGCTTTATTATGTGCTATTAATTCAAAATCATTGTAGGTGTCAAAAGTTAATCATGTAGTGGGAACCGGTGACTTTGTTTTTATGCAGACAAAACTTAAAAAAAAAAAAAAAAAAAAACCTTAATTAAGACTTGGGCTAAAAGTTAACGATATAGTAGGAGCTGATGTAAAAACATTGTTTAACTTTCAGTTTTATCACTTCCTGGAACCAAATAGTGTAGATGCACTGTGAAAGCATGCTGGTTTATTTGTTAATTATTGAGAGGTTCAAGGTAACCCATCAACCTAAAACACGTTTGGATGATTTGTTAATTATTTGAGGGGCTCAGGTAACCCACCAACGTGGAAAATGAAGCAAAGGTGTAGCTAGCTGTCATTCTGTATTTTTCTGGGTTAGTGGGATGTCTAGGATTTGAACAAAAGTTGCACTTTATGTCTTGTTATAAATCTCTTTCGGACTACTTAGCCTTTTTAACCACTGGTCTTTTTCCTTGCTTTGTTTATGGCCTTTTCCTGGGGCCAGACTGCCTTTTAGCCTCCTTTGTTGTACATCCCATGGTAATTCAACTTAAATCGTATAGAGAGAGGATTGGTAAAAAGAAAAAAGAAAGAAACCAAACCTTTAACCATGACATATAACAAATAGATTATCTCATGCACAAAAAGTCAATAAATTCAGTAAAAACTGAAGGTAAAGAGTAAATTCAAACAATTGAGAAACATACATGAAGCAACACATGGAGAAAAAGTAAAAAAATTGAGTAAAAATAAATGCAAACAATTGAATAATACACACACACACACACACACACACACAACAGCTAGAAGCATGCAGAGAGAAACGGTAAAAATCCCAAACTCATCTGATTATCTTGAAACCAACCAGATCCTTCTCACAATCCAAAATCCAAATAACCACTTATAATCCATAAAATTACAATGAAATCAATACCAGAATGCACCAAACAACAGTATAAAAAAAATGCAGTAAAAGCAAGGACCAATTCAACAGCCCAAATAAGCAAAAAGATTCATACCTCAATTGAATTTTGAACTTGATTCTCCCTTAAAAATCTTGATCTACAAAACCAAATTAGTATTATTAATAATAAAGTAACACGATAATGTAGCAAACAACATTGAAAATTAAAATCTAGTAAAGGTAAAGATCAATTCAACAATCTAAATAAGCGGAAGCATTCAGACCAGAACTGAATTTGCAGATTGATTTTGTCGCTTAAAAATTCTAATTTGCAAAACAAAATCAATTTTATTAACACCGATAATTTAAGATTTGATATGAAAAACAAATCTATAATATAGACCTTTCACTGTTAATGAACAATGGTTTTTGTGTTGGGTTTTAGTATATGTATAATGTTGCTTCACTAGAACTCTTTTAACGGTTATATAGTTTTGACAATATTTAGGCTTACATCAAAGTAATCTTAACCTCTCATCTTACGTCTTATAAGATGAAGACACTTGGCAAAAGGGTAGTATTATCATTATTTTTTTATCTCAACCATCGTTTTGAAATTAGAAATTGGAGTCGATCTAATTTTCTCAGCTGCTCAAACATAAACACAATGCAATATATAGTTGCGTGTGGGCCCAAGGAGCGGGAGAGAGAACATTTGTTTATTATGCGACGAGAGAATGATCATGATTTAATCAAAGAAATTTCATAGTGTACTAAATTTAATAATATAATTTGTGAGGATCGATGGGTAAATTTAAAACTGAAGATACCAATAAAATTGCAAACGGGTTGAAAAAGTACGGATGAGGATCCCCTCCGATCCTCATTGTCTAATTGTAATCAATATTGGATTGAGCTTTGAAATTTCCTCATTCCCAAATGGACCCCAATTTATGACTTCCTTTGTCCCCATAATTGAGGGGTTTTGGCCTTATATTGTGGCAAAAGGGATACAATATGAATACCATTCAGAACTTTTGAAAATGTTATAATTTTGTTTAATTAATTGGAGAATCAAAATATAAATTTGAGATTTCTTCGGAAGGGTATATTTATATGTTTATTAAAGTGGAATGGGAATGAAAAAAAGGGAATTGGATTCTTTCTAAATTGATTCTATAGTTTAATCGTTTAATAAGTTTTTAGGAATGAAAAAAATAGACGAAGTCCACTAAAAATCAGTAATTATACTCATGAAAATCAAGAATTTCAATACTTAGGGGGCATGAGAATTTTTTTTTTATTTAAAAAAAAAGAAATTATCTACACTAAAGTAGAGATGAGTGAGCTTAGCCTCACAATAAATTAACAATAATTTGATTCAAATTCTCATTTGGCGAGACTCGAACCTAAAATCTCTCACTTAAAAATGAAGAGCCCTTTAGTACTTGCTTCCATTTGGATATTGGCCCTCAGGCTAATTTCATAGCATCTAATAAATAAACTAAAATTCTAGAAACCAATCGCAACATTCCTTTTACTTTTAGAGTAAATTCAGGAAACCAATTTAAATTAATCCATTAATTCTTGTCAGCTCCTAGTGTAGATTATATTATCAACATAAATGAACACTATGATATGTCATCATCCCTTCTAATTTTCTCAGCTGAAAAAAAAAAAAAAAAAAGTTAAAAGAAAGCGTAAGAAATTGGAGACATAAACAAATGTCCTTTTTTCTCAACTGAAAGAAAGCGTTAGAAATTGGAGTAGATCAAATTTTCACAACGGCTCAAACATAAACAAAATACAATGTATAATTATTTGTTATTAATTACAAAATAAATGTGAGCATCGGTGAACAAATAAGTAGTGAAGATACCAATAAAATTGAAATGATTGCTTCTAGTTGGAAGTGCTGGGTGTAGAACCGGCCAGCGCTGGGTGTACAAATGCGCAAATAGTGGGAACAGAGTAGCGTGTGAGCCTCGTGATTTGTTGTAATTGGCATTTTTTATTGGGATAGGATTCTCTTCTCTCTCTTTTTTTTCTTTTCTTTCTTTTTCTTATATTTGAACGGTAACAGTTAAATCACATCAATATCTTACATTAATTTTTTATAACAAGAAAAGAAAAAAGACAAAATAAAAGAATGTAAAATAAGAAATTAAAAGGAGATGAGAAGAAGATAGGAGAGAATTCTGCTTCTTCTTGCGGATGAAAAGCACTAGCTAATACTTTACTAAAGTAGAATGATTGATGCTCTCCACAAAAAAAAAAGTAGATTGATTGATTGTGTTTTCTAATTTGTCTGATTGTAATCATTCAATACTTTATCAAGCCACTAGACTAAAGTAGAAGACAATTATGAAGACCAGCAGTAACATATTGACCGGTCTCGTTTTCATTTTATGCATGGAATTATATGTGAGTGGCTGCATATAAAGACAAGCAGGAGGAGCCATCTTTCGCTACGCAAAACCATTTTCTCACTTACAAGTTTCTACTTCATTTCACTTGTCTTTTTTCTTGTCCTGAATCTAAGAAATGGCGGAAAGAGTTCTCTTCAACGTTGCAGGAGGGATCATTGAGAGGCTAGGCTCCCTAGCTTTCCAAGAGATTGGATTGATTTGGGGTGTCCAAGACGAGTTCCAGAAGCTCAAAGAGAGTGGCCAGATTCCAAGCTGTTCTTCTTGACGCTGAGCAAAAGCAAGCCAACAATGAAGTCAGACTGTGGCTCCAAAGCGTAGAAGACGCAGTTTATGAAGCCGATGACGTGTTGGATGAGTTTAATACTAAAAATCAACGGAGAAAAATGGTGCTTGAAAATACAAAGCTGTCAAAAAAGGTACGCCTCTTCTTCCTCTAGCTCAAATCAACTTGCTTTTGGGCTAAAAGATGGGACATAAGATAAAAGATGTTAACAAGAGGTTTGGTGAGGTTGCATCTCATAGAACCTTTTCATAGTCACATTAGCCTATAGATATCCACCTATTAGGAATACAATAGGTCTCTCAATAACTCAATTAACTGCAATAAGTTCTCTACGTTATTATTTTGAATGTTTCATATAACTTAACGTTACAAAATTCTATTAACTTAACGTTACAAAATTCTATTAACTTAATTAATATAGTTCTTTCATATTAGTGATTATGTCTATTCAAATTCTTACAGGTGGGCCTTTTTTTTTCTGGCTCAAATCAACTTGTTTATAGGCTGAAGATGGGTCATATGATAAAAGATATTAACAAAAGGCTGAGTGAGGTTGCAAATCGTAGAACCTTTCACTTAGAAGTAAATTGTGAAGATACACGATTTGTAAAGAGAGAGAAGGTCACTCACTCATTTGTCCGTAAGGAAAATATTATAGGGAGAGATAAAGATAAAATGGAAATTATCCAACTTTTGTTGGATTCCATCCCAACTGAGAATGTGTCAACCATTTCCATAGTTGGAATTGGAGGATTGGGAAAAACTGCACTTGCCCAACTCATATTCAACGAGGAGGTGATTCAAAAGCATTTTGAGTTGAAAATATGGACATGTGTCTCTAATGTATTTGAGTTGGATATAGTTGTTAAGAAAATCCTTCAATCCAAAAATCATGACGAGATTGAGCAGTTGCAAAATGATCTTAGGGAAAAAGTAGATGTGAAGAAGTACCTACTTGTGTTGGATGACGTGTGGAATGAGGATCGAGAGAAGTGGCTTAGCTTGAAGAACTTGTTAATGGGTGGTGGAGAAGGTAGTAGAATACTAATAACCACTCGTAGTAAAACCGTTGCGACGATATCAGACACAGCTAAACCATACACCTTAAAGGGTTTGAATGAAGAGCAAAGTTGGTCTTTATTTAAGAAAATGGCTTATAAAGATGGAAAGGAGCCAGAGAATTCAACAATTAAGGCAGTTGGGGAGGAGGTTGCAAGAAAATGTCAAGGAGTGCCACTCGCTATAAGGACGATAGGTGGGATGTTGTTCACCAAAGATGACGAAACTGATTGGTTGAATTTCAAACAAAAGACACTTTCAAAAATAAATCAAGAACAAAATGATATTTTACCAACACTTAAATTGAGTTATGATGTGCTCCTATCACATTTGAAGCATTGTTTTGCTTATTGTAGTTTGTTCCCACCTGATTATGAGATCTCTGTTCAGAGATTGATTAGACTTTGGGTGGCGCAAGGGTTCATTAAGTCATTTGATGAAAACAAGGGTTTGGAGGATGTTGCATATGAATATTACAAGGAGTTGTTGTGGAGATCGTTTTTTCAAGAAGAAGAAAAAGATGAGTTTGGTATAATTAGAAGTTGTAAAATGCACGATCTCATGAATGAACTTGCAATCTTAGTGTCGGGGGTTGGAAGTGTCGTAGTTGAACCAAACCAAAAGAATTTTCATGAAAAGCTTCGTCATGTATCTTTCAATTTTCAAATTGATCCGTTGGAAAGGGAAGTGCCAACTTTGTTGCCAAAAGCAAAAGAAATACGAACTTTTCTTTTTCTTTGCCAAAAGGAGTTGAGTGGTAGAGATGGGTCATTATGTGATTCATTTTGTGCTAAAATTGTTTCAAATTTGAAGTCATTGCGTATGTTGAGTCTCAATGAAATGGGAATTAAAAGAGTACCTAAATGTCTTAAAAAAATGAAACATTTGAGATATCTTGATCTTAGTGGGAATCCCATGGAGAGACTTCCAGATTGGATGGTTGGACTGTCGAATTTGGAAACACTAGATCTCACTTGGTGTCGGAGTCTTGTGGAATTGCCTAGAGACATTAAAAAAATGATCAACTTAAGGCATCTCATCTTGGAAGGCTGTTGGAAAGTGACTGGAATGCCACGTGGAATTGGTGAATTGAATGGTGTTCGTACATTGAATATGTTTGTTTTGAGCGAAAGCAATTGTTTGGGGAGGGGCGGTAGTGCTGGTCTTGCTGAGCTGGGGACCCTTAAGGAATTAAGGGGACGCTTAGAGATAAGGAATTTGAGGCATGTGGTGTCAGAATCAAATGTTGGTACACCTCTCAAGGACAAACACCTTGATGAGTTGCAATTAAGGTGGAAATATGGAGAAGATGTAAGGGGAGTTGATGAGGAGGATATTATAAAGTCAATGGAAGTATTGCAACCCCATTCTAATCTAAAGCACTTGTCCGTGCTGTATTATGGTGGTGTGAGGTTTGCGAGTTGGTTTTCTTCTCTCATAAATATTGTTAATCTGGAATTGTATTTATGTGAGAGATGCCAACATCTTCCACCCTTGGATCTTTTGCCTTCCCTTAAGTCTCTTATGCTTTGGAATTTGGAGAAGTTGGAGTACATATCAGAGAAAGAGAGCAGTAATAGTATGAGTGATGAGATGATGAGGATCTCATTCTTTCCCTCCCTGGAGACACTAAGGTTATACAAATGCCCTGTTCTGAAGGGATGGTGGAGGGCGCACACTCATAACAGCGATGATTCTTCTTCATCAACGGAAAATCTGTCGTTGCCTTCTTTTTCCTGTCTTTCTACATTGAGGATCTGGAATTGTCCTAATCTAACTTCCATGCCTCTGTATCCAAATGTGGAGAGAATAGATCTTGAGAAGAGCAGCTGGAAGGTTGTTGATTCCTTGTTTGTTAGAGGAGCATCTGATATTACACATGATGTTGGTGTTGATGTTGATGTTTCTGCCTCTTCTTCTTCCCCTCATCTCTCCAAATTAACACATCTGACACTCGGTGGAATTGAGGATTTGGCATCACTGCCAGAAGAAATAAGCAATCTCACGTCACTGCAGCACCTTGAATTTAGTAATTGCTCTAATTTGACATCACTGCCAGAAGAAATAAGCAATCTCACGTCACTGCAGCACCTTGAATTTAGTAATTGCTCTAATTTGGCATCACTGCCAGAAGGGATTCGTGGACTCCCCTGTTTAAATAGATTGAAAATTCAGAATTGCCCCTTGTTAAACGAAGAAGGTGAGGACTGGCCTAATTAAGGTGCGTTTTCTAACTTGTTTCAATTCACACTAGCCTAATTCAATATATGCCAATCTCATTTCTTAATTTTATTCTTCATTCATCATCACCAGCATTTTTTTACGTTTTCTTTTCAAATGACATTACCATGTGGATCAAAGTTTCCGTCGTCCATACTTTTTAACTTCAATTTTTTTTTTAATCTCTCTCTAATTCCCTTCTTTTCAATTATAGTCTTATATGCAGCGAATGAGGCGTCAACCTTTTGGATTCAATATGTGATGGCCACGTTGACTGCTTGGAGTGGTTGTTTATGTTTTTTATTTTATTTTATTTTTTTTTTATCATCGGGGTTTAGGTACTATATCCCCCCTGTTGTAATGTTTTTTCTTCAGTAATATAATATGGGCGTGAGGACCTAGCCCACAGCTTTGACTGGGTTCCAGCCCTCTTTAAATATTTCTTTTTAATATAACTCCAACAACAGCGACCATCAAAAGAGCTTCCCAGAGCGACATGGTCTCGTTGCCATAAGAATCCTTTGTACACAGGCAATTCTAAAACCATAAGATACCTAAAACAAACCTACTGATATTACAGAATGGTTTAACCCAAAGTTATTTAATTCAAACGCCGAACTCAAACCCTAAGCACCTTGATACTCCTTAAACCCGGGAAAGAGTGTATACTCCCAGTTGCAGAATCCCAAAGCCACGCTTGAAACGTCTGAAGCTGAGGGTTGAGCTTAAGTTGTTCCATGAGTGCATTAGCTTCTTTCCAGCCCAGATCGCATCATCCACCTAAAAATATTGCAAAAGAAAAATGTTTTAGCTCCTAAATCCAAACAGCAAAAGAAAAAACACAGAAAATTAAGTAAACAGAACGCAACTGAACTTGCACAGCTGCTTCTCAAATTCACGAAATGTTGATAGAATGTTGCAGCTGCGCGGCAAATTCATCAGGTAATTTCTGTTGCCAATGATTTTCTATCAAATGAATTCATTTTGTGTTCAAATTCTAAGTAATTAATAATAAGAAGGATACCATGAATTTTATTTTGGGAAGCTGTGCAACATACCCTCCTCTGGTGAAAACATATCCTACAATGCAGCAAATTAATAATAAGAAGGATACCATGAATTAAACTTCTTATTTGCTGCTCATTTCGGAAGGCCAGTTCGAAAAAAGCTCCTATTTTAGATTGCAAATTTTGTGATGACAAAGGATAGAGTAGAACATAATAAGTTTTCTGCACTCTTCTCTATTTCCAGAAATAAAACTTGATCCTGCACGGCCACGAAAACTTCATCGGAACCCTACCTGATGCAAGCGACGGACTAGGAACCTTAATTGGGTGCTTATTTCAGAATGTCAGTTGGAAAACATCCTATTTTCTATTCAATCTCTATGACCACCGCATTACTGGATTCTTAGTGATTTTCTATCAATACTGGATTCTATATTTGGTCATTTCTTAAATATATACTTTACTGGACCTGTTTAGTCATTCGACACCTCACAAATTCCAAAAAAATTCACCATCATGCCAACATGCTTGGGTGATTAACTAGTGAACATACAGACAGCCCCGATTCAAAACATTTCTCAAGAGAAACTCAAGTTCAAAACAACTTAAAACTCCAAGCATTAACCAAACAAAATGATTAGGAGGATGAACGAGAGAAATTTGTAACAGAGAACAATTGCCCAAAATAGAAAACACTTTATTCCTCCCCAATTTCTGAAAAACTAGAGAAAGCAGGATAGGGCTGGTTTGGTATTGTTGTGCTTTGAAAAAATGCTGCTTTTACTGTACTGTGAGAATAAGCAGCTATAAAATAAAACAGCAGAGTGTTTGGTAAACTCTTTTGTAAAAGTGCTTTTGAAAAAAAAAAAGCAGTATTATAGTATTTGCATTGGTAGATTAATAATAAGAAAATGAGGTCACTTGGTATTACGATTTAGTGATATTTCTCTTTACTTGTAAGTGATAAGTGTTAGGTTTGATTCTCGCAAAGGCGAAGTTGAACAATATTATTACTAGTTCATTGTGAGACTAATTCTACTAATTCCCCTTAATGTATATAATATCAATTATTAAAAAAATGATAATATTGATTGTTCAAATAATAATAATAATAATAATAATAATAATAAAATAGGAAAAGTGGGAAAGTGAGAAGGTAGTTGTACATATACAAGATCATATAAACCAATTATATTTTATCAACAACCTCAATTGCAAAGAAAAATGATCACCGTACCCATTCAAAAAGCAAACAAACAGATAAATTCTTTCAAAACTTTCCTCCATAACCAATGAAATATCATCTCTAATTGAACCAAGCATATGCTCCTTGAAAAAGCCCTAGGCCTAATTTCAAACTTGACAACAAAGTTTCACAAAAGAAACATCATGGGCATACATTCGTAAAGTGTAAAGGGATTCCGTTTTTTCGAACCCCCAAAACCAAAACTGAATCAATAAAGTTCGGTTCGGTTTTTTCTTTTTCGGTTTGGTTTTTTTTGTTTGTGGTTTTTCAATTTTGGTTCGGTGTTTGGTCCCATTTGTTTTGGTTTTCGGTTTTCGGTTTTTTGAACCCACCCCTAAAAAGATTTATTCGTTTTTAAAAGAATGACAGAATTGATACAACGTCAAAAGACTCAAAAGTATCACTAGGGGCCAAACAAGAGATTGAAAACACAAAGCAGCACAACCAACCTAATTCTTATACGACATGACGTTTGTAGTTTCTAAACATATATTATACAATGAAAGTGATTTCTGTCCTTCTTATAGACATTTAATTGAACCGATCAAAAGAAAATTAACGAAGAAAAAGTATTTCATATTACAACAAATACTAAACATTTTATGGTAATTGTTACTCATATGTTTTAACTTGCTGCTGTATGCAATATATACAGAAATCATGACTTCTACAATTGACACAAGGGAAGATGCAAGAGGGCGGCCTATTCAAAAGGCAATGGTACATACAAATCTTGTATCAGCCTTGAAACTTTCTGGTATCTGCATTGGTATTTTGTTAACCCAAGTTGGCAGAATGGGGACGTAATGTGCACCAAAAAATTATATTTGAATTATTTTACGGTTTTGCTTTGAGAAATTCTCTGCTTGTTTTGCGAATCAATTCTTGGTTTCTTTTGCAAATGTGTCATTTTGACAAATTAAGCAAATGGTTTGAAATTCAAAATTTTAACGGTTTGGCTGATGGGAGTGGCGTTCCCTTAGGTATCGTTTGGTATGCAGACGGGACGGGACGGAACAGAATAGGACGGGACGGGACGGGACAGGACGGAATGGAACGGAGCGGGAGCAAAGATGCCCTCGGATGGAAACAAGGAGGAAGAAGAAGGAGACGGAGAGGTTATAATTTTGTGTTCCACAGATGTGGAACGAGTCGTTCCAGGGGGTGAGGTGGAACAAAAATTCACTCAAAACTCGTCCCGTGGAACAGCTCGTTCCACCCATTTTAGGCGCACCAAACGTGGGACGGAACGCTTTGTCCCACTCTGTTCCGTCCCGTCCCACGTACCAAACGGTACCTTAGTGGCATGGATTGAAAAAATAAAAATTGTTTGCACGCTGGATTAACTTCCAGCTTGTGGGCCCTTTATTTAAGCTTGTTTTCTTTTAGTTTTTGTCATTTTCATTAAAATTCATGTCATTTTCATAAAATAAAGTTGCTTTGTGATTTTTTGTTAAATTAAAGTTAGCTCAAACCGTCTGACATTGTACCGTTAACTACATTTTATATTGACGATTGATGACGATCCTATGATCATGATTTAATCCAGATTTTTCCTTACCAATCAATTAAGATGTATTTACTTATACATTCAGTTTTGCTAACAATATGTTGGAAAACTGAATACTTACACCGCGTCCAAATCCCTCTTACATGCTTTTGTAATGGTTTAATCTCTCCAATCTCACATTCTGCACTCCATTTTTTACTAATTTGGTGTCAATCTCTTGAGACTTGGAAATCTCTCACTCAAACATAATCATACATAAGGGGATGTTTGGTATTACTTTTGATCCAATTTATTGTTTTGAAACTAACGCATATTAATTAATTTAGCCACATTTTTCATTTATTTAAACAAAAAAATCAGAATTAACGTTTTTTATTTCAGGAAACGTTGCTGATCGAATTTTAGGGTTTTGTATAGAATCTTGCAAGCCCTTTCTGATTAAGGTATATAATTTATGTTTTTCCTCAAAAAAAATTTCCTGAACTTTGTTTACTTCAATTAATTTTTTGTGGTTCCTCTCTCTCTCTCTCACTTTTTTTATTCAATTCATGATCGAATTTCATTTGTATGAATGTTGGATCTATTGTTTTGGCAAATTGTGTACTTTGTTTACTTCAATTAATTTTTTGTGGTTTGATTTGGTGAATTTTTGGGAAAATCCAAGTTCACTCCCGTTCTGTTTGCAGCATGCCAGCGATGATTTAAAACATTTTACGGTGGACAATCAATTGGAAACAACTTCAAATGGGAAGTTTTCGCAAGGGACGCATGTAAGTGGGGTTATGCCTAATGCTGATGGAGAATGCTTTTTGGAATTCCATTAAGGGAAATTTTGGGTTTTATTGGAGAAATTTTAAACCCAAAAAGCTTGGGTTTCCTGGTGAGTTCTCTGACATTTTTGGTTAGGGTTTAGTTCTTGGGTTCTCTTTTCGTTGTTCAAATTTTTGTGATTTTAATTTTAAAAATCTGGGTTAAAGAAATTTTTCTGAGTTAATTCATGATATTGTATGAAGTATGGCTTATTCTGTTCTCTTTTTATTGAGGTATGAATTTACTTGGAAATGTTTATATGCCATTTGAGAAACTATGGTATTCATATGATTATTTTCATTTTATTTTGGATTTGTTCAAGTTCCAGTTTGCACGATTGTAAGATGTTTATCTAATTCCAAGTATCTAATTGGTTTTGTACCAATATACAGTACTCAAACGCTCTCATCGAATACCCGCTTTCTCCCTCTCTCTCTCATGATAATTGATGCGGAGTACCAGACCCAGAGAAGGTAAGAATCTAGACTTCCCAAACTTGGCCTCCCTTCTCGGCCGTGGAGTATCAACCGGTACACTTGAGCTTCCCAAACTATGTTGAAATATTTGAGGAATGCAGAGTAAACAAAAGAGAAAAGGAATTTTAGAGAGAGCGATATAATAGTTGCTCTGTAATTGTATGAATGAATTAACTATTCAACAGAGAGATAGTTAACAATTTATACAACAACTAATCACCTAGCTTAGCTCTCATGGCACATACTTAACAGACTAACAAACATTAACAATCTCTAAACTGATCTGCTGAGCTGGACCATTAACCTCTGTTTATATCCCAGCCACTCATCTTTCGGCACTTATCACTATTTGCAAAATCTAGAGTTGCAGAAACCCCATTCTTAATGAATATTATTTTTCGTTGATAATTAATTGATGATTAATCTATTCCATTATTATTATTTTATCGCCAAATACTTTGAATATTCATTAGCAAAAGATATAGGGTTAACTATTTAATATTCATTAGCAAATACTTTGAATATTCAAATACTTTGAATATTCATTAGCAATTTATACAACAACTAATCACCTAGCTTAGCTCTCATGGCACATACTTAACAGACTAACAAACATTAACAATCTCTAAACTGATCTGCTGAGCTGGACCATTAACCTCTGTTTAGCTCTCATGGCAAATACTATGAATATTCATTAGCAAAATATATAGGGTTAACTATTTAATGAATACAATTTTGATGGTTGATTGCATTTCGTCAGTTATAAATATGGTGAATCCATTATTCAATACTAGCTGAATAATTGATGAAGTTGCATGTTTCTTAAATGGAAACCTCTGTTCTTTGAATTTGGCTTTTACAATTGAAGTCAAATTGACTCTGGCTTGAGCGACGTTTGTAAATCCCATTTTCTGAAAAATTACTTTACACACCGTGACCTGTATTTCAAACTGTTTACTGGTCTATACTTAGAGATAGTGTACATCATTTTACTTTTTGTTGTGCATGTGACTGTGATCTTGAATATTTGATATTCTTTAGATTTTTAGCATTCAGGTTTTGAAAATTCTGAACTTTATTCTTTTGTTTTTCTTCCTGTTTTATCAAGAATTGAGCCAGGGTCCCTTAAACAACATTTGGGGCAAGCTGTTTTTATACCTGCTGGATGCCCTCTTCAAGTCAGGAATCTTCAGGTAGTTTACTTCGTAGCTAAATTAATATTTTTGAAGTACCAACTCCGGGTTGTTTAATGAAAATGTGAACGGTTTAGATTGACTAGACAAGTAATTTATTTAAAGCATCTAATTGTACTTGCATCTGTATTAGTTTTATTTCTTGGTTGTTCAAGGACGTCACATAGCAAAAGTTAAGTCATCTAATACTACAACGTACATACAATACAGAAAGAAGCTATCTTAATATTGTATGACTTAACATTCTCTGTTATTTATTTTTGAGTTTTCATTAACCCTGTATGTTAAAAAATAGCTATTTTTGAGTTTTGTAGGCTGTCATTTTTATCAATTGTCAAATGTGACTCAAAAACTAATCCAAAAGCTTTTAAAAAATTTACTGTTTGATAATTTCCTTTCCGAAATTCTAATTATGTTTATACTTTTGTCAGTTATTACATTTTTTGTAAGTACTCCAAATTCACATTGTATTTCAATAAATTTTAAACGCTTTGTCTACGCTCTTAAATTTTTTTACTACAATGTGTTAAACTATTTTTAATTACTAAATTAAATTATCGGTATTCCATTTAGTAGAAAAAAAAAAATTCCAGCATTATTCTTATCATTCACAGATGTGTGCTTCTCAAGCTCTGTTCTATACTAATTTTAATGCACTTAACGCTTACTTCAGGATCATTGACATTGATCAAATAAGGTGACCAAATTCTTATTATTGATCATTCAATACCTTCTTTCTTTGCTAAGTTTTTTTCACCCCTCTTAAAACTTATTAACTTTGATATGCTTCAAGTTATTCCTTGGTATAGATATGAGGAAAGTGATTTCCGTCCTTATAGACATTTAATTGAACTGATCAAAAAGGAATTAACGAATAAAAAGTATTTCATATCACAGCAAATACTAAACATTTTATGGTAATTGTTACTCATATATGTTTTAACTTGCTGTTGTATGCAATATATACAGAAATCATGACTTCTACAATTGACACGAGGGAAGATGCAAGAGGGCGGCCAATTCAAAAGGCAATGGTAACCTAAGTTGGCAGAATGGGGACGTAATGTGCACCAAAAATTATAGTTGAACTATTTTACGGTTTTGCTTTGAGAAATTCTCTTCTTGTTTTGCGAATCAATTCTCGGTTTCTTTTGCAAATGTGTCATTCTGACAAATTAAGCAAATAGTTTGAAATTCAAAATTTTAACGGTTTGTGCTGATGGAAGGTAGCGTTCCGTCAGTTGCATCGATTGAAAACAAAAAATATGTTTGGGAAAACTAACGAAAAGTCCTAAACAACTTTAGTTTTTAATCAAGAGGATAAAATAAATTTGTAAGTGAATAGTACCAGGAGTAACTTTTCAAGGTAAAAATGTCCTTAACGTTAAAAGTCAACAGTACCGGAACTGTTTCATTAAGATTCCCAAAATGTTTTGCGCGTTAAACTTACTTTCAGCTTGTGGGCCCTTTATTCAAGCTTGTTTTCAAAAACTCCTACAGAAGCCCAACTGGTGCAAGAAATTGAATAGAAACTTCTTTATTTGCTGCTCATTTCGGAAGGCCAGTTCGAAAAACCTCCTATTTTAGATTGCAAATTTTGTGATGACAAAAGATAAAAGTGGCACATAATAAGTTTTTCTGCACTCTTTCTGAATGTCAGTTGGATAACATCCTATTTTTCTATTCAATCCCTATGACCACTGCATTACAACATATCAGTGTGTTTTCTTCTGTGCATAGATAAAAAATCTTCGGCGCTCTTAGTAAAAAACTAGGTTCTATATATGGTCATTTCTTAAATCTATACTTTACTGGACCTGTTCATGCTCGGGTGATTAACCAATGAACATAAAGACAGCCCCGATTTAAAACATTTCTCAAGAGAAACGCATGTTCAAAACAACTTAAAACTCCAAGCATTAACCGAACAAAATGATTAGGCGGATGACAGAGAGAAACTGGTAACAAAGAACAATTGCCCGAAATAGAAAACACTTTATATTCCTCCCCAGTTCTGAAAAGCCAGAGAATGCGGATAGCTAATCATCGAACAATTTAACTTCAGATATAATCTCACACTACAAAAAGCTACTGTTCTTCATTTTCAATACCCTAGGGTTACTCTTGTATGTATGCATGTATGCAAAAGAGTAATTCTTAATCCAGCATGAATGTCACCTTTGGGCAGAATAGCGCCTGTTCCCTCGTAAGGGCAAGGCTAAAGAGCGAGATATGAGTTTAGTGCATTGTGGGAGTGTGGGTTTGTTACTTTAACCATTTTTTCTATTCTATTCCAGTCTCATGTTAACAGCATGTGGTACACGTCATCAATCGGAACAAACTCAAATCAAAAACATAAATCTCTATCAATGTATAATCATTATTGTGATTCGACACTGCATTCTTCAACCAAATTATGAACAAAACAGCCAGGCCAATGAACAGAAAAATAATTGGACAAAAAATAAAATGAACAGAAAAATAAACTTAAAATTACAACGTAAACCACTCAAAGCAGAGTAAGTATTCAGACATCGACTTTAAGCCGAAAACTATGAAAGTTCCGAATCCTCAAATGCATTTTCCAATTGCAGTACAAACGCTTAAGCATAAACATTGAAGATAAAGTAAAACAACAGAAGATGTACTTTCCCCAAATAACTCAATTTACGGTGGGAGGAGGGACCCATAATGCTTTTTGACATTCAAGTCTCTTTGAAAACAAAACTATTCAATTTGAGATTTTTTTTTTTTTTTAAATGGGTGCAAAGATAATTTTACATTTTGAATTGGGTTGGAGATGATAGTTTAGGTAATAAATTTAGGTTTAAAAAGATATTAGTTCTTAATTAAAAAATATTTAGAGGTTTAAATAATAAATTGAGTGTAAAAAAAGATTAAATGAAACCAAATAAAATTTTCCATCCATTAATTCTTAGCAGCTCTCTGTGTAGATTATAGCATCATCATAAAAGGACATTATGATGTCTCATTATCCCTTTTACTTTTAGTGTATAATGTTGCTTCATTGCTAGTCTTCTAACGTTTACATAGTTCTGGCAATCTTCAAACTTCCATCAAAGCAATCTCAATCTTTCATCTTACACTATTTAAGACGATGACACTTGACAAAATAGTAAAAACGTGCAGCGGTCTGCTCAAAAAAACAAAAAAATCCAGCGGTCAGCCCACAAATAAGGAAGGTGCAGCGGCCTGCCGAAAGGTTAAGAAACGTGAAGGACCCAGCTGGCATTAAAAATAAAATTTGAATTACTAAGATCAGCAGTAACATATTGACCAGTCTTTGTTTTTATTTTTTACATGGAATCATGTGTGAGTGTTTGGAAGTGCTGGGTGTAAACGTGCATAGCCGGGTGTACAAATGCTCAAATGGCCGGTAGATTAATATAGTAGAGTGTGGGCCCGAAGAGTGGGAAAGATAACATGTGGGGAGATCCGGGTCTAAGGGGTGGCCACGTGGTGGCGTGGGAACACAAAAGTAGAGGGAAAGAAAAGGAGAGGGAACGAAACCAACGGCTATAAATTGCAAATGGGTTTAATATATTGACCAGTCTTATTTTATACATGGACTGATGTGAGTGGCTGGATTAGAGAAGGGCATATAGAGATCAAAGACTAGCAGGAGGAGTCATCTTTCACCAGGCAAAACCATATTCTCACTTACAAGTTTTTACTTCACTTCACTTCACTTTACTTGGGTTTTTGCTTGTTCTGAATACAAGAAATGGCGGAAAGAGTTCTCATCAACATTGCAGAACGGATCATTGGGAGGTTAGGCTCCCTTGCTCTCCAAGAGATTGGATTGATTTGGGGTATTCAAGATGAGCTCAAGAAGCTCAAGAAGACAGTTGAAGGATTCCAAGCTGTTCTTGTTGATGCTGAGGAAAAGCAAGCCAACAATGAAGTCAAACTGTGGCTCCAAAGCGTAGAAGATGTTGTTTATGAAGCCGATGACGTTCTAGATGAGCTTAATACTCAAGTTCAGCGACGACAAGTGATGCGTGGCAATACTAAGCTGTCAAAGGAGGTACGCCTCTTCTTCTCTTGCTCAAATCAACTTGCTTTTAAGCTTATTGATATCCACTTATTAGGAATATAGCAGGTCTCTCAGTAACTCATAATTAACTGCCATAAGTCCTCTACATTATTGTTTTCAATGTTTCATATAACTTAACATTCCAAAACTCTATTAAGTTATTTATACAATTCTATCAACATGATGACTGTGTCTACTCAAATTCTTACATGTGCGCCTTTTCCTTTCTAGCTCAGATCAACTTGTTTTTGGGTTAAAGATGGGTCATAAGACAAAAAATAGGAATAATTAGGTCTGATCCCTAGTCACCAATATTTCTTGATTGAAACATTATTGGTTTTAAATTTTTGTTTGAAGTTCTTTCACTTCTGTCCATATCAAATTCTTAAAATTAATCAAATTTCACGTCAGATTTTCAATCATTATTTAATTTCCTTTTATGTCATTTATGTTTAGAATAATTGATTATTTACATAATTTAAGGGATTTTATTGCAGCTAGATATTCCTAACATCCTTTTAATTTGAAATTTAAATATAAATTTACACGTTCCAATAGCTTCATCTCATTTTTGGTTTGACTGAATTTAATCCATGTTTTGTCATAATCATGGGTCCATGATATTTGCTATAACGCTTATGGATACGTTCTTTTGAAATTTATAAATACGTTGTACTCATCTAATTATACGGGTGCATTTTTTTTTTTTTAATAAAAAGATTAGGGTTACACACATTTAAACAATTTTCTTTTGGGAGGATGTAGGAATTGTACCATCATTGTATATGGCAATTGTATGGGTATTTTCTTTTAGCAAGTTACTACAATTACATCTTCCGTATCAATGTAATAGGTACAGTTGCAATTGTTTAAATTGCTGCTAGATCCTCTCTATTGTTCTATTTTTCTACCCATATTATAATCTCTCCCACCTTAAAAAGTAAAAAAAATTAAAAATATTATTTGTCCCCTCACTTTATTCCTAAAATAACGTCTAATAAATATTCAACCCAAAAAAAAAAAAAACATTGTCAACTTCACAAAATATTGAAAAATGAAAATTTCAAAGGAAAAAAAAAGCCGCTTTTTTACTCCACCTATCCACCCAATCTCTCGAGCTATCCCGTCCGGTCGGTAAAACCTCCACCTCTCTTTCTTGCACTTCCCCCGAACACCCATATCCATAATGTACCTACTATCAAAAAAGGTACGTCTCTTCTTTCTTTAGTTCAAATCAACTTGCTTTTGGGCTAAAAGATGGGTCGTAAGATGATATTAACAAGAGGTTTGGTGAGATTGCATCTCATAGAACCTTTTCATAGTCACATTAGCCTACATATATCCACCTATTAGGAATACAATAGGTCTCTCAATAACTCAATTAACTGCAATAAGTTGTCTACATTATTATTTTGAATGTTTCATATAACGTAACGTTACAAAACTCTATTAACTTAATTAATACAGTTCTTTCACATTGATGATTATGTCCATTCAAATTCTTACAGGTGCACCTTTTTTTTTCTGGCTCAAATCAACTTGTTTTTGGGCTGAAGATGAGTCATAAGATAAAAGATATTACCAAGAGGCTGAGTGAGGTTGCAAATCGTAGAACCTTTCACTTAGAAGTAAATCGTGAAGATACACGATTTGTAAAGAGAGAGAGGCTCACTCACTCATTTGTTCGTAAGGAAAATATTATAGGGAGAGATAAAGATAAAATGGCAATTATCCAACTTTTGTTGGATTCCATCTCAACTGAGAATGTGTCAACCATTTCCATAGTTGGAATTGGAGGATTGGGAAAAACTGCACTTGCCCAACTCATATTCAACGAGGAGGTGATTCAAAAGCATTTTGAGTTGAAAATATGGACATGTGTCTCTAATGTATTTGAGTTGGATATAGTTGTTAAGAAAATCCTTCAATCCAAAAATCATGACGAGATTGAGCAGTTGCAAAATGATCTTAGGGAAAAAGTAGATGGGAAGAAGTACCTACTTGTGTTGGATGACGTGTGGAATGAGGATCGAGAGAAATGGCTTAGCTTGAAGAACTTGTTAATGGGTGGTGGAGAAGGTAGTAGAATACTAATAACCACTCGTAATAAAACCGTTGCGACGATATCAGATGCAGCTAAATCATACACCTTAAAGGGTTTGAATGAAGAGCAAAGTTGGTCTTTATTTAAGAAAATGGCTTATAAAGATGGAAAGGAGCCAGAGAATCCAACAATTAAGGCAGTTGGGGAGGAGGTTGCAAGAAAATGCCAGGGAGTGCCACTCGCTATAAGGACGATAGGTGGGATGTTGTTCACCAAAGATGACAAAACTGATTGGTTGAATTTCAAAGAAAAGACACTTTCAAAATTAAATCAAGAACAAAATGATATTTTACCAACACTTAAATTGAGTTATGATGTGCTCCCATCACATTTGAAGCATTGTTTTGCTTATTGTAGTTTGTTCCCACCTGATTATGAGATCTCTGTACAGAGATTGATTAGATTTTGGGTGGCGCAAGGGTTCATTAAGTCATCTGACGAAAACGAGTGTTTGGAGGATGTTGCGTATGAATATTATAGGGAGTTGTTGCAGAGATCATTTTTTCAAGAAGAAAAAACAAATGATTTTGGTATGATCGTAAGTTGTAAAATGCACGATCTCATGAATGAACTTGCAATCTCAGTGTCGGGGGCCAGAAGCATCATAGTTGATATGAACCAAAAGAATTTTCATGAAAAACTTCATCACGTATCTTTCAATTTTGATTTTGATTTGTCGCAATGGGAAGTGCCAACATCCTTGCTAAAAGCAAACAAGATCCGAACTTTTCTTTTTCTTTGCCAAAAGGAGTTGAGTGGTAGAGATGGGTCATTATGTGATTCATTTTGTGCTGCAATTGTTTCAAATTTTAAGTCATTGCGAATGTTGAGTCTCAATAACTTGAGTATTACAAGAGTACCTAAATGTCTTAAAAAAATGAAACATTTGAGATATCTTGATCTTAGTGGGAATCCCATGGAGAGACTTCCAGATTGGATAGTTGGACTGTCGAATTTGGAAACACTAGATCTCAGTTGCTGTGGTAGGCTTGTGGAATTGCCTAGAGACATTAAAAAAATGATCAACTTAAGGCATCTCTTCTTGGGAGGCTGTAAGGGGTTGAGTGGAATGCCAGGTGGAATTGGTGAATTGAATGGTGTTCGTACATTGAATAGATTTGTTTTGAGCGAAAGCAATTGTTTGGGGAGGGGCGGTAGTGCTGGTCTTGCTGAGCTGGGGACCCTTAACGAATTAAGGGGAGAATTATTCGTAAAGAATTTGAGGCATGTGGTGTCAGAATCAAATGTTGGTACACCTCTCAAGGACAAACAGCATCTTTGTTCGTTGGATTTAGAGTGGACATCTAGAGTAGATGGAAGCGCGGTTGATGAGGAGGATATTATAAAGTCAATGGAAGTATTGCAACCCCATTCTAATCTAAAGCAGTTGGAAGTGTGGTATTATGGTGGTGTGAGGTTTGCGAGTTGGTTTTCTTCTCTCATAAATATTGTTTATCTCAAATTGTGGGTTTGTAAGAGATGCCAACATCTTCCACCCTTGGATCTTTTGCCTTCCCTTAAGTCTCTTTGTCTTATAGAGTTGGAGATGTTGGAGTACATATCAGAGAATGAGAGCAGTATTAGTATGAGTGATGACATGATGAGGATCTCATTCTTTCCATCCCTGGAGTACCTCTGGATATCATATTGCCCTGTTCTGAAGGGATGGTGGAGGGCCCACACTCATAACAGTGCTTCTTCTTCTTCATCAACGGAAAATCTATCGTTGCCTTCTTTTCCTCATCTTTCTACATTGGAGATCTGGCATTGTCCTAATCTAACTTCCATGCCTCTGTATCCAAATGTGGTTGAAATGGAACTCAACTGGAGCAGCTGGAAGGTTGTTGATTCCTTGTTTGTTAGAGGAGCATCTGATATTACACATGATGTTGGTGTTGATGTTTCTGCCTCTTCTTCTTCCCCTCATCTCTCCAAATTAACACATCTGTCACTCCGTGGAATTGAGGATTTGGCATCACTGCTAGAAGAAATAAGCAGTGTCACCTCACTTCAGGAGCTTGCAATTAGTAATTGCGATAATTTGGCATCACTGCCAGAAGAAATAAGCAGTCTCACGTCACTTCAGGAGCTTGCAATTAGTAATTGCGATAATTTGGCATCACTGCCAGAAGGGATTCGTGGACTCCCCTGTTTAAATACATTGCAAATTTCTGGGTGCCCCATGTTAAGAGAAAGATGCAAGAAAGAAACAGGTGAGGACTGGCCTACGATTGCTCACATCCCACACATTGACATTTATTAAGGTGCGTTTTCTAACTTGTTTCAATTCACACTAGCCTAATTCAATATAAACTACGAAATATTCAAATGCCAATCTCATTTCTTAATTTTATTCTTCATTCATCATCACCAGCATTTTACTATTTCTTTTCAAATGACATTACCATGTGGATCAAAGTTTCCGTCGTCCATACTTTTTAACTTCAATTTTTTTTTAATTCTTCATTCATCATCACAAGCATTTTACTATTTTTCTTTAATTTCCTTCTTTTCAATTATAGTCTTATATGCAGCGAATGGGGCGTCAACCTTTTGGATTCAATATGTGATGGCCATGTTGACTGCTTGGAGTGGTTGTTTATGTTTGCTTTTTTTTTTTTTTTGATCATCAGGGTTTAGGTACTATGTCCCCCCTGTTGTAATGTTTTTTCTTCAGTAATATAATATGGGCGTGAGGGCCTAGCCCCCCAGCTTTGATTGGGTTCCAGCCCTCTTTAAATATATATTTTTTAATATAACTCCAACAACAGCGACCATCAAAAGAGCTTCCCAGAGCGACATGATCTCGTTGCCATAATAATCCTTTGTACACAGGCAATTCTAAAACCATAAGATACCTAAAACAAACCTACTGATATTACAGAATGGTTTAACCCAAAGTTATTTAATTCAAACACCGAACTCACACCCTAAGCACCTTGATAGTCCTTAAACCCGGGAAAGAGTGTATACTCACAGTTGCAGAATCCCAAAGCCACGCTTGAAACGTCTGAAGCTGCGGGTTGAGCTTAAGTTGTTCCATGAGTGCATTAGCTTCTTTCCAGCCCAGATCGCATCATCCACCTAAAAATATTGCAAAAGAAAAATGTTTTAGCTCCTAAATCCAAACAGCAAAAGAAAAAACACAGAAAATTAAGTAAACAGAACGCAGCTGAACTTGCACAGCTGCTTCTCAAATTCACGAAATGTTGCTAGAATGTTGCAGCTGCGCGGCAAATTCATCAGGTAATTTCTGTTGCCAATGATTTTCTAGCAAATGAATTGATTTTGTGTTCAAATTCTAAGTAATTAATAATAAGAAGGATACCATGAATTTTATTTACCCAAATCTTGTAATTAATAATAAGAAAAATACCATGAATTTCATTTTGGGAAGCTGTGCAACATACCTTCCTCTGGTGAAAACTTTTCTGACAGTTCAACATAAACTCCCCTGGTGAAAACATATCCTACAATGCAGCAAGAAATAGAGTAAAAGGAATTATAGTTGGTTTCCATTTAGAACCTCAAAACCCCGCTTTAGTCTTTCTCTTACAGGAGGAAATAGCATCTCCGGTGAAAATGCATTTGAACTTGGCATCCGTTCCTCCATCATACATAGAAGCAACCACATCCTGAAAGTAAGTCCCCTAGAAGCAACCACATCCTGAAAGGAAGTCCCATGACAAACTTCCCATCCATCCACTGACTCCGAAGTCTTGAACTTTACAATTGTAAGTTTGCTCTTGCTACTCTTTCCTGCTCGTAATTGCGCCATTTTGTTGTTGTAGTCCTGCAATGCAAACAGTCAAAAGCTTCACATAAGCAACTCTCGAACGGTAAAATTTAAATCCAACATTGAACCAACCCATGAACTTAAACGACATCAAAACCAAAACAGATTACTAAATGTCAAAAAAGAGTATTTCAAGGCTATGACAATAAGGATCACACCTGAAATGCTTTAGTAAGATTGAAGACCCCTCTTTGATCAACCCTGTAGAGGTCTCCGCTGATAGTAGAAAGTGCAGTAGCACAATAGATAATCTTGTTACAGCCCTGTACTGCAGCGTACAGGGTAGCAGTATCACCCACATCCCCAGTCAATGGCAAGACAGATATGAAAAAAGAGAGAAAATGATAACACCCACCATTTAAAGAGAACAACAAAAAAATATCTTGCAAACCCTTGATTTATCGGTAAAGCACATCAGAACCAAACAGTTAAGAAAATAATTTAAAAGCAATTCTACATTTCTAATCAGAAAGAGCATTTCACAAAATTCCAGATCTGCTACACCATCAAAGGACAGACCGAATAGGAAAACGACATCATTCATTATCCAGATTGAAACAACAATCCCACTAAAATTGACTACTCATAAGAATCTCATTCCACAAAACTTCTTCAGTCCAGGCCTAAACAACTGCAAGCAAAAAAAAAACCCCAAGATACATACTTTCATCCAAATCATCCACCGCCATTAACAAAAGCACAACCTATATCTTCCTTCGGCTAAGATTACAGAACAAATTGAAACCCTACTCATTCCCAAACATGCTTTTGGAATCAGAATAGAAAGGAAACTTGAAATTAGAGGATCATACAAAACTGGGCTGCGGATTGGACTCGTGCTCGGAATCCACCTCTTCCTCTTCCTCTTCAGATTGATCACCGAATAGGTTCTACATCACCTGGTGCCGCTTCTCCTCCCCCATCGCTGCTGCTGTGTGTTGAAGTCGGAGCCCTCAAACTACTGAAATTAAATAGTTCATTTGATTAGATAATAGAAACTATCACCATAGCATCCTGCAAATTTCAAGTAGCGTGTGTTGAAACAAATCTGAAAAGGAATGAAAACCCTGTTAACCAAACCCATCAACAGTCACATAAGCTTCACCAATCGTAGCAAACAAAACCAATCCGACGTGGCCAACAATACAAAAAATACTCCGAACATCAGCCAATATACAGCACGTAGAAGCAACGCAATTTTTTTATTTTTTTATTTTATAAAAATACCCAAATCCGTAATGATCCTAGGAGTTAAAATTAGGGTTTGATAATTAGTGCACCTATTGCTATTAGACTTTGATCCCCGGGAATACTGTTGATGATGCCATTGTGTTCAAGCCAATGGATTTCAACCCTATTCGCAAAACATCACAAACTCCATCAGAAAAAGATCCCCACTGGAATATGGCTAGGGCGGACTGCCTTAAGAGGAATGAGCAGAAAAGGTTCCCGCTCCGAGCATCCAGCAGCTCAAATACCCAAATTAATAACCAAATAATCGAAACCCACAATAAAAAATCATACAAAAATTAATGCTTTCACAGAAAAATGTCTAAAACCCACAAACCCAAAAAAAAAAAAAAAAAAAAAAAAAAAAAATATTATACAAAAATCTCACCGTGCTCAGATATACTAATTAAGATTAAGGGGTTTTTATGAGCAAGAACACATACAAACTTGGAAATGTCATACAATCCAAACCCTTTTCCAATATTAGCCACAACGAAATGAGGCCGTATCGGCCCAGTCAGAACCTTCTCGATAACCTCCTTCACCGCAACCTATCAATTCCAACACAAAAATTGAGAATGTGTGAGAAAATTTGAGCTTGTAATTTTCTCGGAAACCAAACAGGGGTCTAGACTTTAAACCAAACCTTAGGAGAGGGGTGGAGAGAGAGGGCAGAGGCGAGCTTCGGGCGAGCAAGGATTCGGCTGCAGATTGGGTTCCAGAATTTGCTAACGCACGCCGCTGATGCGAATGATAAGGCGGGTAGGTGCGAGAGGATGTCGTCGAGAAGGTCGTCGTTTAGCAGATTAGGCGTGGAGGGGGAGGGAAAGAAGCGGTGAAGAACCAGAAGGCGATGCGTGGTCGAAGCGGAGAAAGCATCCCCGAAAGATTTAGGGTGGTTCGGTTTCGGTATTTTGCCAAAATCGAAACTGAACCAAAATCTTCGGTCCGTTCAGTCCGGTTTAATTTTCTTTCGGATTTTTAGGTTTGGTTTTGTTCGGTTCAGTTTCAATTTATTTTATAAAATTTGATATTTTTTAATATGAAATTTAAAAAAAAAATTGCATTGGTAGATTAATAATAAGAAAATGAGGTCACTTGATACTACGATTTATTGATATTTCTCTTTAGTTGTAAGTGATAAGTGTTAGGTTTGATTCTCGCCAAAGGCGAAGTTGAACCACATTATTGCTAGTTCATTGTGAAACTAATTCTACTAATTCCCCTTAGTGTATATAATATCAATTATTAAAAAAAATGATAATATTGATTGTTCAAATAATAATAATAAAATAGGAAAAGTGGGAAAGTGAGAAAGTGAGATAGTTGTACATATACAAGATCATATAAACCAATTATATTTTATCAATAACCTCAATTGAAAATAAAAAATGATCTCCGTACCCATTCAAAAAGCAAACAAATAGATAAATTCTTTCAAAACTTTCCTCCATAACCAATGAAATATCATCTCTAATTTAACCAAGCATATGCTCCTTGAAAAAGCCCTAGGCCTAATTTCAAACTTGACAACAAAGTTTCACAAAAGGAGCATCATGGGCATACATTCATAAAGTGTAAAGGGATTCGGTTTTTCCGAACCCCCAAAACCGAAACCGAATCAATAAGGTTCGGTTCGGTTTTTTTTGTTTTTGGTTTTTCAATTTTGGTTCGGTGTTTGGTCCCATTTGTTTTGGTTTTCGGTTTTTTGAACTCACTCCTAAAAAGATTTATTCGTTTTTAAAGGAATGACAGAATTGATTCCATCCCTTCTTTAGACTAAAGAAATGGCAATAAATGATACAACGTGAAAAGACTCAAAATTATCACTAGGGTCCAAACAAGAGATTGAAAACACAAAGCAGTACAACCAACCAAATTCTTATACGACATGACGTTTGTAGTTTCTAAACATATATTATATGATGAAAGTGATTTATGTCCTTCTTATAGATATTTAATTGAACTGATCAAAAGAGAATTAACGAAGAAAAAGTATTTCATATTACAGCAAATACTAAGCATTTTATGGTAATTGTTACTCATAGTTTTTACTTGCTGTTGTATGCAATATATACAGAAATCATGACTTGTACAATTGACACAAGGAGAAATCTTGTATCAGCCTTGAAACTTTCTGGTATCCGCATTGGTAGTTTGTTCACCTAAGTTGGCAGAATGGGGACGTAATGTGCACCAAAAAATTATAGTTGAACTATTTTACGGTTTTGCTTTGAGAAATTCTCTGCTTGTTTTGCGAATCAATTCTCGGTTTCTTTTGCAAATGTGTCATTTTGACAAATTGAGCAAATAGTGTGAAATTCAAAATTTTAACGGTTTGGCTGATGGAAGTGGCGTTCCCTCAGTGGCATGGATTGAAAAAATAAAAATTGTTTCGCACTTCTAGCTTGTGGGCCCTTTATTTAAGCTTGTTTTCTTTTAGTTTTTGTCATTTTCATAAAATAAAGTTGCTTTGTAATTTTTTGTTAAGTTAAAGTTAATTCAAACTGTGTGACATTGTACCGTGAACTACATTTTATATTGACGATTGATGACGATCCTATGATCATGATTTAATCCAGATTTTTCTTACCAATCAATTAAGATGTGTTTACTTATACATTAAGTTTTGCTAACAATATGTTGGAAAACTGAATACTTACACCGCATCCAAATCCCTCTTACATACTTTTGTAATGGTCTAATCTCTCCAATCTCACATTTTGCAATCCATTTTTTACTAATTTGGCGTCAATCTCTTGAGACTTGGAAATCTCTCACTCAAACATAATCATACATAAGGGGATGTTTGGTATTACTTTTGATCCAATTTATTGTTTTGAAACTAATGCATATTAATTAATTTAGCCACATTTCTCATTTATTTAAACAAAAAATCAGATGCAATTAAGATTCCAAATAAGCCCTAAGTAACCTCAGCTAAGTGGTGCACAAATCAATGCCCATCTTTTTCAAGTGAGCTATGATAAATTTAATTGGACAAAAATAAGTACATCCGTGAGTTGATGCTCAGACTTTACAGAACTCAAATAAATTAAAATGTCGATCAACTTCAACATGTTTACGTCGATCATGTTGAACTGGAGTGTGAGTGGGAGTGTAGAAAGCCTTGTGAAGTTAACCCAAGTTTGCATCAGTGCCAAGGCGGAACTTGACATTTCATCATGGCTACAAAAACTCCTTCAGAAACCCAACTGGTGCAAGAAATTGAATAGAAACTTCTTATTTGCTGCTCATTTCGGAAGGCCAGTTCGAAAAAAGCTCCTATTTTAGATTTCAAATTTTGTGATGACAAAGGATAAAGTAGAACATAATAAGTTTTCTGCACTCTTCTCTATTTCCAGAAATAAAACTTGATCCTGCACGGCCACGAAAACTTCATCGGAACCCTACCTGATGCAAGCGACGGACTAGGAACTTTAATTGGGTGCTCATTTCAGAATGTCAGTTGGAAAACATCCTATTTTCTATTCAATCTCTATGACCACTGCATTACTGGATTCTTAGTGATTTTCTATCAATACTGGATTCTATATTTGGTCATTTCTTAAATATATACTTTACTGGACCTGTTTAGTCATTCGACACCTCACAAATTCCAAAAAAATTCACCATCATGCCAACATGCTTGGGTGATTAACTAGTGAACATACAGACCGCCCCGATTCAAAACATTTCTCAAGAGAAACTCAAGTTCAAAACAACTTAAAACTCCAAGCATTAACCAAACAAAATGATTAGGAGGATGAACGAGAGAAACTTGTAACAGAGAACAATTGCCCAAAATAGAAAACACTTTATTCCTCCCCAATTTCTGAAAAACTAGAGAAAGCAGGATTAAGGGCTGGTTTGGTATTGCTGTGCTTTGAAAAAAAGCTGCTTTTACTGTGCTGTGAGAATAAGCAGCTGAGTGTTTGGTAAACTCTTTTGTAAAAGTGCTTTTGAAAAAAAAAAAAGCAGTATTATAGTGTTTGGTAAACTTTTATGTAAAACAGATGTGAACAAAAAACCGGTTTTTCAAAGCTGGGTTTTGCAGCTTCTTGTTTTTGGCTTTTTTTCACAAAAAACTGTGAAAAAAAGCTGAAGCTGAATGTTTACCAAACACAAAAACAGCTACCAGCTTTTTTTTATACCAGTTTTTTTCAGTACCAAACTAGGCCTAACTTCAGATACAATCTCACTCTTGAAAAAGCTAATGTGCTTCACTTTCAATACCAAAGCGCCAGTCTTGTATGTATGCATGTATACACACTACTGAAAAGGGTAATTCTTAATCCAGCATGGGCAGAATAGTACCTGTACCCTCAAACGGGCAAGGCTAAAGGGCGAGATGCGGGTTTAGTGCATTGTGGGCGTGTGGGTTTGTCAACTTAACCAAGCAAAACAACTACTAATCTAGCCATTTTTCCTACTCTATTCCAAACTTATTCGCAAGTTCTGCTACTAATAGGATTCATTACTAGTGATGAAGAAAGATTTAGCACTACAGATCATCAAACGGAACAAACTCAAATCAAAAACATAAATTCCTAATCAATGTATAATCATTATTGGGAGCACAAAAACCATAGATAAAGTAAAACAACAGAAAATGCACTTTCCCCAAATAACTCAATTTACCTCTCACTCTCATACAGCCTTGGCATTCCCTCTCTCGACCTTTTTCGCCTCTGCCTTATCTGGTTTCGCCGCCTCCCCTGAGCAACACCCACCTTCATGATGGTGATGATGGTGGTGATGCCCATGCCCATGCCCATGCACATGCCCATGACTATGTCCATGCACCTTCTTCCCCTTGAGCTCCTTCCTCATATCATACGCATCTTCCCCATCGGCATAGTACTTCGCCTCCACATCATGAATCTTATATCCCAAAGTCTCAGTGTACAAATTGAACGCTGCTCGATTGCTCTTCCTCACATGAAGCGACACGTACTCCGCCGCAAACACCTGTTCCATGGCATTCTGGGCGGCGCTCATGAGCTTGGTGGCGAGCCCGAGTTTGCGGTGGGTGCGGAGAACGGCGAGGGAGGTGATGTGGCCGTGGCACTCGTTACTCTCCTCCTCCATCTTGGCCAGGACGTAGCCGACGATGCGACCGTTGTAGTCTTCAGCGACGTAGAGGAGCTGCGGCCATGAGAGGATGTGATAGAGGTAGTACTTCATCTGGTAATTCTCAGGGAGGCAGAAAAGGTTGCAGGCTTGCATCGCCAGGAGGTCGTCGATTGTGGCCTTGCGTATGCACACCATTTTTGGAGCTCCTGGAGTTTCTAGGGTTAGGGTTTTAGTGTGGGAATTTTGACTTTGGGGAAGAAGAGAAGGGAGTGAGGTCAAAAGAAATACGGGGGTGTGGGATTTTTAATGAGATTGGGCTTGGGCTGAGTTATGGGCTTGATGAATTTAAACATGGGCTTAAAGTCCACACCTTTCGAATAAATTAAATACAAAATAAAACATTTCAACAATTTTCCTCCTGAACTTTTATTTTCCTCATTCTTTTATCTCCATATAGCATCATCTTTCTCCGTAATTGATCTAACTTTTCATTAAAACTGTCTTGTTTAAAGAAAGAGAAAATAACAACAAATAATATTTTGTTACTGACGAGAGTTTTATGGACAGATAATTAGATGTAATGCGGGAATTGACCATTTATAACAGCCCACGTGGGAAATTGGCCAGAATTAGGGAAACTGGCTAAATAATCAAACTAGAAACATGAATACCGACCCTCCAAGATCAAATTCTTCCATCTGACAAGTTCCAGTTCGATTCTACGTTTCTTGTCAATCGGTTCAATTCTGGAACCGTTAGTAAAATCGACCTACTATTTTCTCGGAGGACTCAACGGAAAACAGGTTTTTATTTCAAGATCAAGAATTTGTTGTAGTTTGTACACCAACCATAAATAAACTTTATACATACACATTATCATGAATATCATACACGTCAAAGCAAAAAAAGAGTGGTCGTCTTACTCAAATTTCCAGATTCTGATGTACTTATCGTAGTGCGTGGTGATAACCTTCCTCATCCCAACCGTCAAGCACGTAATGGGAGGCCGTCTGGTACTAAGAATGCTCTCAACGGGGGTATCTTCCGAAAGCCTTGTTCCTCTCATTCTTTGGGTAGTCCCGATCGTGTTTCGAGAACTTGATGATAAATATCCATCCAAGACGCAACTTGAAATTACTTCACCTGTGCTCTGGTTCAGAAGACGCAGCACACCGTCTATTCCGCCAACCGCCAACGTCGATGCATCATTTCTCATGTGCTGCAACGTGTATACCCTATTTGGACTCACTCGTGTCTCCCATAAACATTTCATTGTCCTGAATCGTACAATATAACAGAAGAACATTAACATACTACTGTATTGCGTCAAATGTTACTATCGAGACAGTAAAATAAAAGGGCGGAAGACAGAGAAAACTAGGACGTAAAGGGTAAGTTTTGCATACAAATTTTACGATAACAAAACCGCCATATAAAAACTACAGATTTTTTATGCTGAAATCCGTTGGTGACAAAACAACCATATAAAGTTTTAGCATCTGTCCAGAGAAATACATGTCACACAAAAGTATACACGTCACACAAAAGTATAAAGAATAGACCCTGAAATGAAAATTGATAAACCACTCTAAACCTTAAGGCTTACTATTTCAGCAACACTAGTGTTCAGCCCTTAGTTTCAGAGAAACGGTCAAAATTCAGCCCCAAAAGAATCGAGATTATATAACTTCTAAGAAACAAATTTTCTAGAATTGGAACAAGTATATGTGATGTTCGTTCACGTGTTTGGATGTCGCCTTGTTGATATCATTGTCAGCTGCCCTATCCATGGCTGGTTAGCTTCTCAAGTTTTTTGCCTTAATTCGTTACGTTTAAAGATTTTTTCTTTTGGTTAAAAGTTGTGGGTTTTCTTTTAATGATAATTAATGTACAGTTAAATGGGCATTTTTAACAGAAATCACCGCAGAATAAGTTGTTAAATTGACACTTCCATATGAAAACACACTAAGGGCCGTCAGACACTATCTTCGATTAAAATCCCTTGTCTTTTAGAGAGGAGGGCTAATGTCTCATAACCATGGACATTTGGGTGAACGATGGAGGGCAAAAAATTGGGGGTCTACACACTTTTTCATACTCGCTTTTATTGAAGTTTTCATCTTGAAGCAACTCTCATTCTGTAGAAAGGATAAGTAACTGACTAGTTGCATACAAGCTTTCTATCTACCAATGATATCATCTACAGAACATTTGAATTAATCCAAACCTTGTATTCGAATTGTAACAAGGTGAAAAATGGAAACGGTTATAACATAGACTATCATCAAGCTAAAGTGCACATCCAGGCAAATTAAAATTCTTAAAAGAGCATTTTAAGTCATATTTCATACCTAACGTCCCAACAAAATGCATATCCAGCAGCCGATCCAGCAAATACTAAGTGAGAGCCCGCGTTGAAACACAAAGTCTTTATGCCTGCATTGAAAAATTGATACTAGATTTATGATCTCTGTCATGAACATAATGTCCTTATCACTCCAAGATAGAGGATTGCTCAAAACCCATAAATATGTTATTTAGAATATTGATGTACTGTTACGCGCCGACACTTCCAAACAACTGCAATCAAAATCCTTATCAATTTGCTTTCACATGAATATATTTCATTCAACAAGGACAAAAGGGCATAAGTAGTAAGAGTACACCCAGCAGTTATAAGACACAACAAATAAATATGAGACAGTGCAATTATGACTTCTACATGATCCCATTGGCAGTTTGATGAAGTACTCAAAATTATATGAACAAAGTATAGTGTATCTCTGTCGATATATACAATGGAATGAGTTGTCCAGCACACAATGAATCAGATATACAAGACTGTGGGGCGAAGGATGAAAAAAAGAATGTAATTAGTGTCCTGATGAGCTTTCAAATTTATTTTAGTTTTATGTATCAGAAGCTATAACTGGAATATAGGTGTCCCTCATAACAATGGTAGAGCACGCATAAAGTGTAACCTGAGGAATCATTTGAACTTAATTTCGCAACCTGCTCGCCAGATGAAAGTCCAGATATTGTGATACCACCAAGAGATGAACCACTAAGTATCAACTGATCATCACTCAAACATAAGCATGTTACTGGCCCCGCATGCATTCTGCAATCAGGAATCAAAAGAAAATCCATAAACCATTGAGCAGCATATAAATTCATTTTACAGCAAATACTGAACATTCTACGCCAGAGGGGAAATTATTCTAAATTCTAACTTATACTTCCTGTTTTTTGTTTTACAGACAAGAACTTTTTTGTCTTTAGAAATTTAAATGCATGTCTACAAGTCAAAAGGTATCTTCTTAAGCTGTATAAATTCCCCGTATTCTTTAGAAGAAAAATGAAAACAAATACAAACACCAATCTAGAAGTTACATTCTTTGTAGTACATACCTAATAATTTGAGAACATTGTTTACTATACATGTCAAATACACGAGCTGTCCCATCCTCACATCCAACCACAGCCTCAGGATCGCAGTAACTACAAATAGAACAGAATGTGAAAACCACCAAAAGTAAACCTCCGCACATATCTAGCATTCTATTCCAAAACAGAAATGATCAAGTAAAGACAACCGTCAGAAAAATTGAAAGGCCTTCGGCAACAAAGGAATTTTTTAAAGTCCAAAAGCAATAGTAACGGCAATATTAGTAAACAAATAAATACGATATAATCAATCAAAACAAGAAACTTTCAGAACAACCATTGATAGAAGCTCAAAATGTAAAATATTCAGACAATCCCCCGCCCAACCAATTGGTGAAGGAAATCAAATAATAAATCTCCAATTTTATGTTATTGGTCTTTACCATGTATATTGCTGCTCATGAAGTAGTGCATTCTAGCACTTACAAAATAAAACTAAAAATAATGAGAGTATTTTCTCTGCATACCGCATGCATAAACCCTTCGGAAAGGTGCCCTCACGCGAGGGAAATATGCTTCTCATCGCATTCCTCCTCCATATGCATATACGAGTGCCAACCAAACCTACAATCTACAGAAAACTAAGTCAGTCATGTCTGAAATTCTGTTAATTATTGAAAGCAACATGCTTTGACTAAGGACTATTAAATAAGGTAGCTATTCACACTCAAGGTTAAAGATCCAACAATATTATCACAACGAATCATCCATACCAGTCTCTAAACTGGATGAAAGGAATTGAACAGCATACATGCTATTTACATTTCCAAGTAAGCTTGAAGAATGCAATAAGCTCAATAGCATATTTCAAAAGCCCTTGTATGCTCTGTCATATAAATTGATGTTAATGCTACATTTTCACTCCTAGGTTGATCTGTTAAACTCAGATGCGTGCATGGCATTGCAATCCTTTATCAAGATGTCCAGAAAACAACAGAAGTCACAGTCTTGCTTCACAATCTGAACGGTAAGTCAATGATATATCCAGATTAAGCTTCAGATCAATATGTGGTCTGTAACATGATAGCATTTAAGTTGAGTCTCGTTTGAATGAAAAAGTAATAAGTTTGAATTACCTTGCTTTCATCAAAATCAAAGCCAACCAAAGGAACCTTGTCTGGAATGGGATATTCTCCCACACATTTATAGCTTTCCAATGACCAAAGACGCATAACCTAGCATCATTGCCATGTCAAAAGTCAGAAGAACTATACTGAAGAGAAAACCTTATGACCACATAATTAACAACAATTGAATAAGTTCTCGAGTTTATTACTACAAGCTATCAAGAGAAGAAAGGGTAGGCCCTGCGGAACAAGGCCTGTTGAACAAAGAAAGTCCAAGGTTGTGGACACAAAGAGTGGTATACTTAGTTAAAAGATACGACAGGGCCAAGTGCAAATGCTAACAAAGCACTCGATGCCTTGGCTTAGGTGGAAATAGGTGAAGGATGGTATAATGTGGGAAATGGCAAAATGCATGCAAGTTGAGCTGATGAGAACTTAAAAGATGGACCATTCATTCAAAAATACAATTTCTGTCAAATATAAAACTTATTCCACAGCCAATATCATTTAGTTTGAATTTGACATTTGTTAATACGATCCTCCAAGCAGATTTGCAAGCCAAGTGGGTGGTGCTTGTACAAATGACACATTTGGAGGCCAGATACGAATACGTTTAAATTACATTTACATCCTATAGAACACGTCCATACTTCTGAAGCATATCCAAAATCTAATAATAACATGTATGGTACTAAGTTCTTGCCTCAAGAAGTCGTCACATTATAGTATAGAGTTGAAACATCACAATGGGCAAAATATAGGGAGGAATCGTGATCTAGGAACATATGATTCAAGGACAATATTCAAGCTCCCCACCCCAGTTTGGAAGTACATCAGGAGATTCAGGACTCGGGAATATTTGTGCTTTTGGATAATTAACAGTTAAAAAAAGGAGCGACCACAAGCCAACAAGGCTTCCCACTTTGCGAGGGTCAGGGGGAACGTTTATCGTACAAAGCCTTACCCTTGCCTTACAAAAAGGCTGTTTTCATGACTCGAACCCGTGACCTTCGGTCAAAAAACTTCAATATATTTTATGATACATAAAGATGCTAGTTTTGTAAGTTGTTTACAAGGGAAACTACCTTATCACCGCTGCCAGTGAGAAGCAACCCCATCTTTTTTCGACACTGTCCAACCCTAAGACAAAGCAAGGTTAGGAAATGATATCATCCCCGCAGAAAGCAGTATGCCTAGGCATAAGATAAGAACTAACACAGATCCCTTCCCTCATCAAGCTATGAGCCTACTTACACACACAGCCAGCTAAACCAGAATTTGTTTGGCACCCCAGCTTCAGTATTTAATAATACCGTACATATAATTCTACAGTCAGAAAGTATAATCTTAAATGTAATTAAAATTGAAATGTGAGGCGTGAAGTATCTCATGAGGTTTAACAAGCATTAACGTTCGTATTCAACTATTCATTTGCCCCTCTTGGTTAACGAGACAACTGGTTTCTTGAATAAATGCCTTCTCAAGCAACGGCCTCTCCAAATTCATCTATACGCAAACTCTAGATTAAATTAATTAATTCTATAGAATGTTTCACGCCCGCGATTCAGCCCTCAATTGACACAATCAAAACTTTCAATGCATTATATAGGCTGCTTCTTGTACAATGCAAAGACACGCAGACATTCAAAAACTTCATATTATGATTCACAAAAGTTACATCACACCAAAAAGTATACGAAGAAAGGTGAATTGAACATTAAGAAGGATAAAGACAATACCCGACAGAGTGACCCCTCAAGTGATCGACTCGAATTCGACCTTCGTGTAACGCCAGTTTATGACGCTCCACAGCCATCTCCTCCAAAAAAACCTCCCAAGGTTTCTCAGGACCATCACTAGACCCATTGCTAGAACCCGCAAGACGCATCTGCCATTGCTTGCGGCAAAACACTCGGAGCAACTTAGACTTGTTGATCACCGTGCTCCTGCATTATAAGTAACAAAAACCCAGTTCAAATTTACCTACAAAATTCCGAAAGAAGTATAGTTGAAAGCGAGTACCAGGTTTTGCATACGGCGGAACAACTTGCGAGGTCGAAGAAGTCGAGGAAAGAGAAGATAGTGCAAAGGATTTCGTGTTGGAGGGACTGGATTGTGGTCGGAGATCTTGCTCTTGAGCTGCTGCTCCGCCTCTCCTTGTCGCCGGTGAAAGAGATATCCATCTTTGCTCGTAATCCGTCGGTAAATTGAGTTTAGCAACGTTATACACAGGGTGTCTTCGACTAGGAGTTTTTTTTAGTTCAATAAATCATGACTATTCAATCAAGATTTAAATAAATTATGAAACTTCACGAATCTTCAATTAAAATTTTAAAAAGTTTGTAAAATTTTATAGAGATGTGAACGTACTTATCTTTACTAATTAATAAAATATTCATTGTCAATCAAAATGTTATAAAATTATCAATTTAATCCTTTAATTAAAACAAAACGTGAATAAGAAATATAAGACATAATTTTAATTTCACACAATCAAATTTTACCATTTTTTTTTTCAAAATCTCACATACATATAATCCTAACATATCTCTAATTAAAAAAATAAAAAAATAAAAAAACTTCTCGCTGTTCTTTATCACTATCTTCTTCTCTCATTCTATTTCAAAAAGAAAAATAAAAAAAAATTCTTACACACTTTATGTGTACCCCATATGCTAGTTTTTAATTTAAAAATGGTTTATAAAATTTCATTGTATATTCAATTAAGATTTTATTTTAAAGTACTTTAAAAAATTAAGAATTTAAATGGATTTGGAAAGATTTATCCGTGTTTTTTAAGCTTCACAAAATCATGCTTTTTTCCAAGATTTCTATTGAATTCATCTAAAGTTCACACGGAGTATATAGAACTCCACTAAACTTCATGAGTACAACGTCCATATATTTAGAAACATTTTAAGGGATTTTTTTCTTCTTAAATTAATTTTTACATAAATCTTTAGAAATCAATTAAGCACTATAAAATTATGAATTTGTTAATACACTAAAATTCCTCAAAACTCCTAATTGAGATGGTAACAATATTTTTTTTATACAACGATATATTTGTAGCAAGGAGTGAAAAATAAATTGGTATCGAACTTGTCATTCACGAGATTTGAACCTAAGACCTTTTCCTTGGAAGTGTAGAGGGAAGAATATTAAACCGTAGTACTAAATAGCAACAACGATGGTTGTTGGATGTGTGTGGTGCAATAGCAAGGTGGCAGGGGGCAATGGTGGTTGGAGTGGTAGCGGTGGTGGTGTACATGGTGATGTTAGCTGGGAATGGTGGTGGTGGCGGCAGCAACAATGGTGATCTATGATTATTTGGTAACCGCAACAATAGTAGTGGAGGGTGTTGTGGTATCAATGTTGGATAAGAGTGGTGGTTGGATGGTGATTAAGAGGTAGCAGGAGTGATCGAGGTGGAAATGGTGAAGGTGGTGGGCGAATAGTAGTAGTGGTGGTGGTAATGGTGATGGTGATGGTGGTAGTGGGGATGCAATGATCCCATTCAATATTCAAGAGAATAAACAAAAACCGGGTTTTAAGAGCTTTGAAGAAAGTTTGGTATTTTAAATAAGGTATTTTAGCCAAAATGGTATATTAGATTTTCATAATACATCACTCTGGTCTTTAATATTCAAAATCAATAAAAGTGGTCTTTGAGATTGTCTACCATCAATCATTTTGGTTATTTTATGCAAAATTATGTTAAATAAGGATCAAAATGACAAATACACCCATAATTTAATAAACTATGTGCCAAAATGATTTGACAAAAATTAAGGGTATTTTGATCATTTTTTTCTTATTTAATGAAGATTTTTCATGGAATGACCAAATGATTAATGATGGACAAACTCAAGGATCAATTTTATTACTTTCAAATCTCAAAGGCCAAAATGAAGAGTTATCTAAATTTTAAGGACCATTTTAGCTAAAAACCTCTAAATAATTTCTTTTTGGTTTTGGTTTGGGCCTATGATTGTTTTGTTGTTGGACAAATAGTTAAAGAATAGTCTGGACAAATAGTTAAAGAATAGTCTGGACAAATTGTTAGGAATAGTCTGGAAGTGGCTCTAGAGTTTCCTACAAATTAGGCTTATTATGTTTTCTATATTGGCTAACTTATTTAATTGTACTTTTCGAAAAGTTCTTCCCCGTTATGTAACATTGAATGAGCTGGATTAGTTTGGATTATTTTTATTGTGGATCCGTCAATTCTGACTTTCTAATGTTTATAACATTCAAGTGGAATTTGTAGCTTTCATCTTATCATATTATTTATTCAAAAATTAAGAATTTCTCTTTCAAATTTCTATATTCAAAAGTAATCATTCGTGATCACCTTGTTAAATACCTTCCCTTGTGCTATAAATATAATTATATGATTGATTTTATAGATTATCTTTTTCATATAGTTTCTCTTCTCGTAGAATTCCTAACCGATTGTATTAGGTTGCACTCCACTCATGCAAGTTGTTATATAATCCTAGAAATAAATCAAGGTATGTAATCCTGAGGTGTTAGAATAGCGGCCTTAATTCCAGATTCTTCTCCTTAGTTATTGTTCCTTGTATATCAAGTAAATGTTAATCTAAGAAGTCATATGTCATATTAGTCTAGCGAGAGGACATGAAAATTTTCGGTGAAATTTTATTAATTTCAATAACAATAAATTACAACTTGAAGTTTGACAAATCAATTAATTAACCTTGTGTGGACCAAAAAAATTAATAACAAGGTAGTGCCAGTCGAATAGGTAGAAAGATTTGAAGAAATTAGCTAGCTAGTTATATCTTTTGGTATCAGGAAGAGGTGTGCCATCAAGGAAGTGCTTGATGAGTGAAAGTCCTCTTGCAGGCTGATAGCTTGGAACTTGATGCCCTGCCTGTCTCACTGTAGCAAATGTTAGGCCTCCCTTGAACTCTTGTGTGTACCCAGCAACCTGTTCAGCGACACATATAGAACATATCAAGAATTTTGAAGGTCTTCTGAAAATTCGATTACTGAAACAAACAACAGTAGAAAGAAAAAAATAAATAAAAAATGTTGTATATAATACCTCTCCACTAAGGAACCAAGCGTGCCACTCAGTCTTTACTGGAAGATTCATCTTGTCAAGAGAATACTTTGTTGAAGTCACTGGTACCCTCCCATCAATGTCGCCACTGCACTCAATATTTTCATAAAAATAAGATCGTTTGTAACCCTAACACTGAAACTGCAAGGCCTTCTTTTCATCAAGTATTGAAATTGCATAGCATTCATAAGAATATATAACATACGAACAAGAAAAAGTCTGAAACTTGACCTGAAAATCCACACTCGAAGTCCATTCTCCAGGAACTCATGTAAAAGAGGTAGTACGGTTGATGCACTATCGCCCCATGTGATAACATCACTACATGGTTCCCAATCGTGTGAGAGTTTGGTGACATTGGCATGGAGAGCCTGTTGAACGTCAGGCCGATTCAAATAAGCATACACATAGTCCTCACTGCACGGATCAAATTTGAATATCTGCACGACGAATGTATTAGCGCAAGATTATGTTTTGCAATAAGCAGTGTTACATATATCTATATGCGGGAAATTTTTAGGGTTTTGTTTTAACTTACCGAAGTCCTTTTGGGTTTTGCAGTGAGGTTGGTAGACAAACATGAAGGGGCATAGATGTTATAAATGTCAACGTAATAGGTATCTTTAGCAGCATCATCTGTGGCATCACTGCACTCCTTACGCTGATCAGTCTTGACATTAGGTGCAAAATTACAGTAGTTGTTAATAACGTTTGCAGTTTTATCTGAAATGATAGCATGGCTCGCAAGATAGTCGTACATTCCCTTTGTATCAGTTTCATCATTGATCACTGCATTCCCAATCTACATCATGTAACAAGGAAAGCTTTGAGTAAAGAAGAGAGATAGGGTATTTGCAATTTGCTAAAATTTTAATGAACTTTATATGCTTCATTATCATCAATGCTTTTAACATGTCATAGAGACAAAAAATTTGGATGCTAACGATCACACCGTCGAGTGGTGTTACCAAATACATATTGTAATACAAATATGCAATATGGTAAATATATATTTGATGGACCTAGGATATAGTACTAATAAATAAATAAATACATGTGCTATAACATAAATGAATCAGTAACATTATGTGCCGGTTGGTTGTCTCACATAAAATGTATGGTATCATAAACAATAAATCTCGCATCTATTACAACAGGTGGGCAGTATAGTGCGCCGCATATATAAATAAAGGAGAAAGATTTTCGCAACCCTTTTATGTTGCACACATCTATTTTTTTTTTCCCCCAATGCAAAATATTAAAAATAAACATGAATGTGTAATGATAAAGAAGAGCAGAAATACTTTCTCAAACAATAAATTCTTAGTTTTTTTCCTTTTTTACCCAATTCATTAAGTGATAGTCAAGCATATAATAAGCAGATTTCGCACCCACCCACTAAAATTAGGCAATGTGTAACATCAGTCTTAAAAAACAAAAATGATGACCAGACCAAGAATTATGGAAAACCAAGAGCAAAAGGGATTATATGATGATACCACCAAATGTGGGAGTTGGCCAACCCTTGCCAGGAGCGACCAATCACCTCCAATGCAAGCATTTTTCCTATGACCTTTTTACAACTTTCACCAACTACCAAGAATCCAAGAACATAGAACCTCATGGAATCTAAATTCTAATTATTTGCTATAGATTTGTGCTTCCCAATTAGTCTAAAACTTAATTATTTGCCATTGATTTGTAAGGGACTCGCTCAGTTGATTAAGAGCAATCTTCCTTACAATCACAGTTCCATATTGAAATCCCCCTCCTCCAATATCGCTTATATATAAAACGAAAAAAAATTGTTTTTCATAGAGTTGGGAATTCCCAATTTGAGAGAGAGAGAGAGAGAGAGAGAGAGGAACATACTATTATGCCCTTGAGGTTGATAATGGTCTTGTTAGCCCTCTTATTATGGTATAGAATGGTATGTGCAAGTTGAGGTACATAATGCCCTGCATAACTTTCCCCAGAGATATAAAACTCCCTGCCCTTGTATTCAGGAAACCTCTCCAACCAATTCACCAAAAATACATAATTATCTGCTGCTGTGTTTCTATCCCCGCTCGCATCGTAATCAGATGTTCTATTTGAGTATGAAAATCCCACCCCAGCAGGAGACTCAAGGAACAACACATTAGCAGCTGAAGAAAAAAAGAGAGATTAAACTTTGAAGATTTATAAATTAAGGTCTGGTAATTGTGTTTTAAATATATACCATGATTCCATGAAAATCTGTTTCTGTAAAGTGTTTTTCCATCGCTGTGGATTCGGAACGGTCCAAGCTCGAGCATTGCTCCATAGGCAAGAGAAGAACAACCAGGTCCTGTGAAAATATTAAGCAATGGCAACCTTATATTATTGTCAGTTAATATGTACCAATTAATAGGTAATAAATTATTAAAATGTCATCAAAGTAGTAGTTAGTAATTTATGTCACTGGATCCAATTGACACAGGATGCAAGTGGAAGTTAGTAAGACTAAACTAGAACGATGTTCTAAGATAATTCTATATATACTGGTGTATGAGATGCATCGGTGCATTGGATGACTAAATTTGTATGATTGAATTGTTACCATTGCAATCTAACCGTTTAAATACCAGTACACTCCATAAACCGGTGTATCGCAACAGTCTTATGCCAAAATATTGGTAGAAAGGAGAAGATGTAACCGAATTGTGTAAATAAATGATCATGTGTCATGTGGACAACTAAACTATTTGTATTTATCTGATAAATAATTGATCAACATACGAATCACAAACATTTTCAACGTCCATTTTATATTATGTATATTTTCCAACTGAGAGACGTATTAGATTCAGCATGAGCGCCAAGATATCCTCCACAAGGGGCCAGCCCTTCCGAAAATTAAAGAGGGGTGCCAGGATTAGCCTTCTGGGGAATTTGCATTAAGCTTCACATACGTCAAGATTAACAAAGAGTCATGTGTGTGTTTGGTGCGACTATCGCAATACAATATGTTGTGTTAGGCCTAAATCATTGAAAAAAAATTAATTGATGTAAATTTACAAGACAAGCAATTGATTACAATTAACCTTTTGGGTGATGAAAATTATTGTTTAGGGCATCAATAATTGAGGGACATAATTAGCTATAAATTATTATTCTTTTAATAATCATATCAGGCCGAAGAAAAACTAGGAACCATCATGCAAAGGTGTGGGAACACTACAAAGAGAGTGGGAAAATACAGAAAGAAAAGATAGGTTGGAGTAGCTAGTACCACAAAAGAAGCATTTTTTGGAATTTTTTTTTTAAACAAGTGATATTTTACATTAATTTATCAAAATTTTAAGAAAGGAGATTAGAAATTAGAATTTGACTGCAGAAAAATGAGCACATTGCTCTAGCTATTTTGGCTAAGCTTAAGCCAGCTATTTAGTTGGGATTTTAGTGGAATACTTCATATATTTCCACTTCTATCAATCACCAATAATTAAAATAAAGGAAAAAAAATGTATACTTAGACAAAGAGATCACAATTAACCACCCATAACTTTCGCAGCAAATGACAAATTATAACATCATCAGTTGAACAGGTGGCATTGACATTACAATTTGCAGGTAGGATAGTAATTTACCTCCATTGAGCCACAGAAGAAGAGGTGAAGAATCCTTAGCTTGCTCAGCTTCAACTAAATAGTAAAACATTGCACGGCCGGCATTTTTATCCACCGTAACGTACCCGCCATACTGGGAGAACTTCACGTTGGGTTGTCCAGGCAATTTAACGATCCTATCCTTCACCTTCAACCCTTCCTGAGGATGAGTTTTGGTTGCGTTTGCGTGAAGAATCGCCACGAAGGGACTCTTGTCGATGCGGGCGACGTTCTTCAATTTGGACCTGTGGAGCTGTGAAAGTGCTTGCGATTGCTTGCTTCCATGGATTTGAGTTGCGAAGCAAGAAAGAATGAGAAGAGATAAAATTGCCGAACAATGCCTAATTATTTGCATTTTGATTGTATTCATGGTATTAGTATATTTTTGGTGTCTTTTTAGAGAGAAAGAAAGAATGAAAGGGCTTCTGGGTTTTGGATCCAAAGAAAGAATGATTGTTTTCAATGTTTGGGTAATTCCGATGAAATTCCCTGGAAAGGTTATGAGAGCTCACTCATTTTTATAAGACAAAAGTTAGTCACCAATCATGTTATGCCATGTGAGTAGTGTTTTGGGAGTGATTGGGGTCATTTAAGAACACATGCAGTTAATTATATAAATGAAATAATCCAACCTGACAAACAAAAAGTGTGTGAAGGGCCGACTTCTAAGGAAAATCCGCCTTCAGCAAGATTCTCGGACTTAATAGTCGCTTATTAAAAACTTTACTCAACAAACTGAGAATGCCTTACAAGACAAAAAGTATACATTATGTTGTAATAATACAAGGATATGCGTAAGCTTATCTCCAACTAACGTTGTATCATTATATCACATGAAGCCGCAATAATAGTATATTCATACTATTTTTTTCAAAGGGAGATCAACTGGTGGTTTTACCATGGCAATCCATTTTTTCGGGGGTCAAAAGACTTCTAGAAGCATCTTAGTCTTCCTCTTGCCACCACTCACCAGCGCTAGGAGTCGAATTCAAAACGTGTTGTGTGGAATACGAGCCTGAAATTCATCCCCAACTACTAAACTACTTTATGATAATCATGTAGCCGTACCGTTGAAATTGCTCTCCTACAAACCACTCACTTCCTTGAAAACTTTATATTATTAGTGCTCTTGGTCATGATTAGCTTCCCACCTAAAAAAAATTGTCCATTTCAAGATGATGACCACAAGAAGTTAATTCTTATAATTTGCGTGGGACTTGAAATGCACCACTTGCTCTCCCATCTTTTTAGCTATCTTTCTTCGCTCATTCCCGTTTCCACGAGGAAGATGCTACACCTAAGAGAATGGATAAAGATGCATATTTTATTACTTGCACTCAATTAGTAGGACGCACACAACCTTTAACTTTCATACATCATTATCATTTTTTTTTTTGTGCATATTAAATTATTGTAATGAATACCGTATGCTAACATTAATACTACAGGTGTATTTTTGCTCACTATCTTCAAGTGTTGGTAATGCTAACTACTTATCCAACTTATTGTTATTCTATGAGTCTAAATTTTGAGATTTGTGTATATCCACTATATAAAGCTCGAAACTTAAATTCATCTAACGGTAATAAATAGGATGGTGAACAAAAATATCCCCTTTTATATTAGAATCTATAATATGTAAATTTTTTGTCGAAGATACAATATAACACATATTCTTACAGTTGTTGGCAATTTTAAGAATGGCACTAAGAGCTTGGTTCGGGACTGTTTTTGTATGGGCTACGTTGTAATTATCGTCAGATTAATCTAAACCATCCAACATGTTTGAATCTAAGGGTTAAAAAATTATGTCAAAATTTGTGTGAAAAACATGGTTTCACATATCCGCTCTTTATATGGCTTTTTATCTAAAGAATTATGCATTGAAAACAAAATCCTTATTTAAGATTTGTTATCTCTATCTCTCCTCATTAATACTAATTCAATAATCTCCCTTTCTCACTCGCTCCATTCTTTCTTCTCCCCATTCTCCTGTTGCATCTTGTCCCCTTTCTTTCTTCTCCATCTGGCATTAATTCCATTCCACCAATTGCAACACCTATAATTGCTATACATTTAGAAATTACTATTATCACTCTAAAAATATATTTTAAAGTTTTTCTCTCTTTTCTACCTTTTGTTAAAAAAAAAAAAAAAAAAAAAGTTTTTCTCTCTACCTGATATATCAAATTTTAAACATAAATGTTAAATTATAGGATCAAGTACCTAAAACCCTCAACTTTTTAGTGTCATTCCAAAATGATCTCAACCCTTTTAAACATTCAAAACAAGCACCCAACCTATTAAAAATGTCATATCCGCTAAGCTTAGTTAATTTTTCAAACATAGATTATGTTCTTTTTTTAGTCAAATTACTTCCATTTAAATAAAAAGACAAGTACAAGGAAAAGAGAGCCCAAAGGCAACCTACAACCTAAATACAAGCCCAACAACAAAAAAAGAAAATACAGTAGATAAACCCAAAAGTGGCCAGCTGAACAATAACAAAAAAAACCCTAAGACTGGAATGGAAACCAGCAACTACCAGATACGCCTCCATCGTATCACAAGGCCACCACCACCACTAAGAGAACGAACCAACGAAACAACTAGATCAACAAAAAATGAGGTAAACGAGCCAACCGTGCAGTGAGCGCTCCCATAATCCTACCAGATAGTGTTAAAAACATTGTAATAGCCCACCTAACACCCGATGAGAAGCACACAGGCCGAGTAGCAGAGGCCAGTGGTTAAGGACCCGCAATTTAAAGTCGCACCGAAGCAGGAAAGGGCCATGAAGGTCCAAATCTAAGACCATCTCATGGGCATTGAGACAAAGTTCAAAGAACAAAGCTCAAGGGAAGCCAAAACAAAGACCAAAAGAGAAAAAGTTTAGAAATTAAAAACTTTTTGAGTGGAATGATGGGGGAAGGATGAGGAAATGAAGGGGGAAGAGGGAAGATGTGGAGGGTGTAGATGGATGGGAAAGAGGGAAAGAGGGCTAGAAAAAGGTGGGAAGGATGGGGGAAAAAGGAAGATGCTGAAGGTGGAGAAGGACGAGAAAGAAGGAAGGATGGCTAGAAAGAGGTGAGAGTTGGGCTACCGCCGACCCCAAGCCAGAGCAAGGAGCAGCAGCTATGAGGGTTTCTTTTTTCTTGAAAGTATAGGGGAGAAAAGGTTTTAGAGAGAGAGAGAGAGAGAGAGAGAGAGAGAGAGAGAGAGAAAAAGTGTTAAAAGTAAACATAGATTATGTTGAAAATCCATTAATTGGGTATATCATGGTCAACATTAATATTAGTTGTCTCAAAATTTGAATTTTAAACATAAATTATGTAATATGAAACCCAATGAACAAACAAGTATTAAATTGAATAAAAAATGAACCCAAATTGAAATTATATTATGAGGGCAATCTCCTATCAAAGAAGAGGGTTAAGAATTCAGATAAGATTTCAAGCAGCTTGTTTCTACTCATGTGATTTCCTCATACGTTAATTGTCAGCTCGTTAAGCTTCCAGTTCTTCTTTGCAGGCAGTGAAGATGGTGGTGGGCGGATCATGACAGTTCATACCATTTCAGAAACCTGCATGACCTTCTTCTTGATGTTGGCAAAAGGCCTCATGCTATATGAAGGTGGACATGTACATATAAGGCATAGATGATCCACTCCCCTGGGCGATGTGGGATCTAACAATCCACCCCCCTTAGGGGCCCGACATCCTCGTCGGCACACTTCCGGCCAAGGATTGGCTCTAATACCAAATTGTCACATCCCAGCCCGGGCTCGACTCCGCCATAACACGATATTGTCCGCTTTGGGCCCCGACCACACCCTCACGATTTTGTTTATGGGAACTCACACGAGAACTTCCCGGTGGGTCACCTATCCTAGAATTGCTCTCGCACTAACTCGCTTAACTTCGGAGTTCCTATAGAACTCGAAGCCAGTGAGCTCCCAAAAGGTCTCTTGCTAGGTAGACATGGGAATATACATATAAGGCTTACAGGATTCTCACCCCTGGGTGATGTGGGATCTTACAATTAAAGTTAATAAAAAGCATTTAACAGTTCATTAAAAATTATTTGAAGCTGCTGTCAAATTTGATAGCAACCCGCCTTGCTGCTAATTCATGTCATGCTGCATAGGAATTTACATATTGGTTGGAAAATATTTATGTTATTTTTACTGTTATTGTTGATCTGGACCTTTTGACATCTCATTTGGAGATGCTTTTAAACAATCTTTTTTTTTTTTAATATTAAATTGTGTAACCATTTTTATTTTCATCATAAGTTTTTTAGGGTAGTGCTACTCACACACTCCTTTTTACTTTTCACACACCCTTATTAAATTTTGTCCATTGATCTTCTCAATTAATTCGATTCGACGGCTAGAAATTGAAAGGTATATGTAACAAGTAAAATTAAGTGTGTGAATAGCACCATTTTTTTTTTATCTCACCTTCACAATGAAAATCATCGGAGCCTAATTAATGAGTCGATCTTTTTTTTTTGCCCTAATTTGAACACCTCTCTCACACACACACACACACACACACACACACACACACACACACACACACACACACATATATAGGAATCCTTTAACAAGAGGGATCCCCATTAAAAAAAAAAAAAGATGGGGACACCCTCTTGACTGTTAGATTTGGCTTTAATGAAATTATGTGGTTGAGATTCTATGGCATGTGATTTAATCTCAACCATAGAATTCCATTAAAACCAAATCTAACGGTCAAGAGGGTATTCCCATTTTTTTTTAAAAACGGGGATCCCTCTTGTTCAAGGGCCTGCATATATATATATATATATATATAATTTAGGATTCAATGATTAAAAAAGGGAGTTTCTATTTTTGCTCACATGTCTTATTTTCTAACTATTTTTAATGAGAAGGTTAGATGACAAGTTTATGCTAACTATTTGTCAAAGGCTGAATTATGTGCAATATGCATGGACCAAATCTTTTTTTTGGGGATCTTAAGGATCTCGCGATCGTGACCATTCATCGTACATCTTGCGGTAAAAAATCATTTCAAAATTTAAAATTTAAAATTAAAGATAAATAGCCACCCAACACCTGATAAGAAGCACACATGCCGAGTAGCAGAGGTCGGTGGTTGAGGACGCGCGATGTAAAGTAGCATCGGAGCAGGAGAGGGCCATGAAGGTCCATATATGAGACCAGTTCATGGGAATTGAGACAAAGTTCAAAGCACAAAGCTCAAGGGAAGCCAAAACAAAGGCCAAAAGAGAAAAAGTTTAGAAATTAAAAACTTTTTGAGTGGAAGGATAAGGGAATGATGAGGAAAAGAAGGGGGAAGAGGGAAGATGTGGAGGGTGTAGATGGATGGGGAAAAGGGCTAGAAAAAGGTGGGAAGGAGGGGGGGGAAAGGAAGATGCAGAAGGTGGAGAAGGACGAGAAAGAGGGAATGATGGCTAGAAAGAGGCGGGAGTTGGGTTGCCGTCGACCCCAAGCTAGAGCAAGGAGCGGTGGCTAGGAGGGTTTCTTTTTTCTTGAAGGTAGAGGGGAGAAAAGGTTTTAGAGAGAGACAAAAAAAAAGTGTTAAAAGTAAACATAGATTATGTTGAAAATCCATTAATTGGGTATATCATGGTCAACATTAATATTAGTTGTCTCAAAATTTGAATTTTAAACATAAATTATGTAATATGAAACCCAATGAATCGAAACGGGACCCAAATTGAAATTATATTAGGAGGGCAATCTCCTATCAAAGAAGAGGGTTAAGAATTCAGATAAGATTTCAAGGAGTTTGTTTCTACTCATGTGATTTCCTCATACGTCAATTGTCAGCTCGTCAAGCTTCCAGTTCTTCTTTGTGGGAAGTGAAGATGGTGGTGGGCGGATCATGACAGTTCATACCATTTTAGAAACTTGCATGACCTTCTACTTGATGTTGGCAACTAGAGTTGTAGGGTGAGTTAGTAGTTTTGTGTTGGGTTTGGAGGTGATGGCATGATAGGGCTAGTGGTAACCGTTTGTTGGTGGATGATATGCTTTCCATAACCTTCTATTGATTTTAGAGGCAAAGTATGCCCTAGTTAGTTTAACAAATTTTTAAATAGGGCTTAACGAATGTGACATGTTCAATTGGTTGGGTATTTATTTAGAATGTTTAAAAATGTTTAAACCAATTTGAAATGACATTAAAAGGTTGGGGGTTTTAGGTACTTAATCCTATATAATAAATGCTTTAAACAAATAAAAAGGACGGTGAACCAACAATCACTTATAATAAATGTTTAAACCAACAAAATTAAAGTTAATGAAAAACATTTAACAATTCATTAAAAATTATTTGAAGCTGCTGTCAAATTGACAGCAACCCGCCTTGCTGCTAATTCATGTTATGCTGCATATGAATTGACATCTCGATTGGAAAATATTTGTGTTATTTTTACTGTTATTGTTGATGTGGACCTTTTGACATCTTATTTGAAGATGCTTTTAAACAATCTTTTTTTTTTTTTTAAATATTAAATTGTGTAACCATTTTTATTTTCTTCATAAGATTTTTAGGGTAATGCTACTTACACACTCCTTTTTACCTTTCACACACTCTTATTAAATTTTGTCAATTGATATTCTTCAATTAATTCGATTTGACGGCTAGAAATCGAGAGGTGTGTATATATATATATAATTTAGGATTCAATGATTAAAAAAAGGAGTTTCTATTTTTGCTCACATGTCTTATTTTCTAACTATTTTTAATGAAAAGGTTAGATGACAAGTTTATGCTACCTATTTGTCGAAGGCTGAATTATGTGCAATGCATGGACCAAATCTTTTTTCTGGGGACCTTAAGGATCTCACGATCATGACCGTTTATCGTAGATCTTACGGCCATAAATCATTTCAAAATTTAAAATTTAAAATTAAAGATAAATAACACCTAACGAAAATTGAACGCATGATATATGATGAATGATCACGATCGTGAGATCCCTAAAATCCCCAGGGCCTGAGATTTTGGAAAAATAAGGTCTAATTGCTATATTAAATCATATGAAAAATCAAGAAATAATTCATGCAATTATATATCAAAGTAATGCATGCACATAAGTAACTAATGCTAAATGAACAAGACATAATGGATTAGAAAAACCTAGAAAATATGGTTGAGGCAAACGTTGGACACTTTGTCTTTAAGGCAAGTTTATGCCCCACTATGATGCTCATGGTTGATTGGCATATGTCTCCCAAGATACAACGATCACGTCCTTGTAATAGTAGCACTCCAAATCACAAGGCTCCATGAACTACTATTGTGTTGAAAATTTTCTCATATGGACTCAATGAGACTTTCTATTATTTAGTGCACTATAGGTTTGATTATGTAAAACAATGAAAAGTTATTTTGTGATTATAGGGGGTTCCTCTATTTATAGAATGTGAGATACTTCTTTAAAAAGCATATGACTATTCATGAAGAGTCAAAAGTTACAATTCTTCATTTAAGTAAACACATATTTCTATCAAAATGCTCAACTTCTAATTTCTATGCAATTAATAAATTTAATATAATAATATTATTATTATTATTAAATTGACTCGATTGAGATAACATTATGTCATTTTATTCTGACTTGACTAGAGATGCAATCGCAAACTTCTGCAAGTTCCCATGAATGAATGAATGACACACGGAGAGATCATATCAGATAGACAGAGATCGGATCGCACAATAATTGTTCAACGGCCACTGAAACTTCAGCAGCAGAGAGCTTTTTCATTCAAAGTGTAAGAATAATAACTACGCCATCAGTCCTATAAATATAACAGAAAATTAAATCCTTGCTCCAAATACGAATAAATTTATATGAGTGTCTTATGATTCCTTGAAACCTGAAACTGAGGAAAAAAAGATGGGTGTATGTGTCATGTTTCAAATTTTTTTATATAATTTTAACGTTTCAGGATGGTTCATTTTAACGAAAAATCATATTTTTATACTAAAAAAATCAATTATGGTACTATTCACTTTACTATTTATTTTGTCATTATTATTAAAACTCAAAGTTTTGAAGTCATTTTCTTTAGTTTTATTTTTTATTTTTTTATGATACAATCTATTTTCCTTTTCTTGAAGTAGAAAGAACAAAAGATTGAATGAAAACAAAAGGTGAGAGGATAACTGGTTTTGGACTGTGATGCAATCATTAAAACTAAGGCCATGTTCAATTAAACGAGTCAAAAATAGTCATGTTCAGAATTATAGTTATTTAAAAAAAATTATTTTTTAACGAACAATTTCAGGTCATACTTATATATCATTGTCAACCGAAGGGGCCAAACATAGTCACCTCAATAATTTATTAGTTTTAAGTTTATAATTTAATTTAATTATACTACCTTTGAATGTTTTCAAATCTAACCGTTGAATTTGAATTAATTATTGCAACTGATGAGCTGGGCTAAAAAAGAAAAAGCGCTAAGAGAGAGCTACATTTGGCCAGCCTGATGCCCATTTGGCCAAATAATGGTCTGGTGGGCTATATAGAATTATAGCCAGTCATCGGTTGGAGATGAATTTTTGGGCAAATTAGGTCTTTTTTGGCATTTGGACCTTTAGCCCTCTCCATTGGAGATGGCCTAAGGCGCCAAGGTGCTAGTATGTGCATGTGGAACCTTTTTGATTTTGGAAGAATGCTAGCAATATGCTCATTTAGACCATTTTGATCCGTCTTTTCAATTATTCTTCTCATTTTGTAATATTTCACGATGTTCTGAACCGATACTTTTTAGGTCACCTTTAAAGTTCATCTCTTGAAAAATTAACTAATCTAAACCTGTTTATAGTCTAAATGGTTATCCAATAAATCCTCTACTCTTTTTTCTAGGTCATCCTTTCTAATTCGGTTTTTTTTTTTTTTTAACAGAATTAATCTTTAAATGGTGATCTATAGAGTAGACGGTTCTAATCACTAAAACTAAACTACAAGATGAGAAAGAAAGCTAAAAAATGTATTATCATCCCCTCCTCAATCATAGTGAATAACTGATATATGGTTTACATTGTATAGGATGGGTGTGGTTAGGGATTCCTTCATTGAAAGCATCATACTTTTGACTTTTCTCTTGGACGCTTATGCTCGTCCATAACGCTTTGATGTGATGATTATTAAGAACCGATTGATCAATTTGTATCTAGAAAACAACACAAAACAGATAAGAAGAAAACATATGAGAGGTATTAAAGCTCTTTTGAGAGCGCTTTTAAAATAGTTAAAAGCGTTTTTATAATGGCTGAAAGTCTTTCTGGCGAAAATATTATCAGAACCAATTCTTACTAAAAATACAAGTGAAAGCACTTCAAGTGCTTTTATAACCCAAAAACATTTTTGCTAAAAATGTTTTTAATCATTTTGAAAACACTTCTGAATGAACACTTAATATTGTTGTCAACTGATTAATTATAAATTTCAAAACTATTCTGGAATGAAAAATACTTCTTTGGTTGTTCAACCGTGACCGACGCGGATAGAAAAAAAAAAGTTTACGAACAAGATATTGCTTATTGCATTCAAAATTTATTTTCCACTACATTATACGTTTTAAATTATGTAATATGTCTTGGTTTTTGTGGATCTTGGCCTAACTTGCAATTTGGTCGAGCACTAAATATTAGTGTACGTCTCCATCTAGGTAACAGCCGCCCTTCAGCATTTGGACGCACATCACAGCCCAATCCATGTCTAGTCTGTAAGAACATGAGGATGAAAAAGATTGTTATGCTGGTGATTCAAAAAGTCTTATAAAAAGAGGATGTCCTATTTTATATGAAATTTGACTTATGTAAACTGATTTTTACCGCTTATAATTTGAAAAAGAGACTATATGGATGTTCTATGTGAATTCTAATAGGAGAACCAAAAGGATCGTTTGCCAACGGGATTTTACATCATCAAGATCAAGTGAGAAATGTTGGAATATGATCATGATGATATTGGCTTTACTATGTGTGTATTTGATGTGTGGAGGTGCACCATAAGATTGTTGTATTGATATACACTTAAGCAAAGATTGTATTAAAAGGTATGACTTATCATAAGGGTTATACCTTTCTATAAGTGATGTGTCTTATCATGAAAGGATAAGATCATTCAGAGAAATCTCACAACTCTTGGAAAGATAAAGTTAATTTAAAAAGGAGAATTCATTCTTCTAGGCAGATCATCCAACGGGAAATGGATTCTCGTCTTCCCTTTGGTGCACTATGTCTCCCTTGACACTCCCTCATAGTAAATCAATAGTCTAACAACGTTAGAGATTGATCCTGTGATTACCAACGATCCCATGTTCTCAATTTCGGTCTCTGACGACTCACCTATTTGGTGGTCAACGTCCACCCTAGGAACAGAGCGGACGCGATCTTGCCCTGTGACACAATAGAGCTTCTTGTCCTCGGTAGCTACAAAGACGGTGGCTACTCCCCTGGTCGTTTCCTTGGACTCCCGGACGTCTCTGGACAGACTGATTAGCTTACGGCGCAACCGTTGGTTGGTTACGTTAGGGTTGGTCAGTTGGGTTTGGCTGGGGCGAGTTCTTCGCAGTGACCCTGTTGAAATCCATGGCGGGTTAGGGTATTAGGAATAAGACAATACCTACCCAAGAGAATAGAGAAGGGCTAGCTAGTATGATATATGAGCCAAGCCTAGAGAATGTAATTGTAGCAGAGGCTCCATATGTCCAGAACTTGTATGTTGCCCTATGATTGTTCTTGGGTACATGGGGGTCATAATGTCTCGTATTGTTTTTCTATATTTGTGCATGCACCAAAAAGCTGAAAAGGAAATTATATATAGGGTTATTTACGCAAAAAAAAAAGGGGAAATTAGGGCTACATACTAAAAAAACAAAAAACGAAAATAGGCAAAAATAAAAACAAAAATATATGTGTTTTAAATAAGATAAGAATATGCATGTTGCATTAACAAACCTTATATTAGAAATTAATTCCTTATTGGTGGTAATTAGGTATTTTATTCTAGTTTACATTAACTTGTAACTCAAGCCGTCTTTTGTGTTTTTTTTCTTCTTTTACCTACTGTTTTTCCTTTTTTCTCAATATAATTTTTATAAGGGTAATGCTAGGGAGACCAGTTATTTAAATCATAAATTGTAAACAATAAGACGTGGTTGTTAATGATTGAATTATTATTTAATTGTGAATTAAAATGTTTATTTCATATTGACGACATATCGTATATTTTGTAAATATGGTCTTAAAAATTAATCTGCATAACATTACTCTTTTTCTAGTGACACATTTTTTGGCAGATAGTCCTACCTTTCCCAAATGGACACTACACACTGTCGTAATTTTACATACGGACAACATCCTTTCTACGACGTGTTCTTACTACTTAGCTAGTTACTAATCACATTGATCGAGCAGTGTTTGAGAAGTGAATGTAATTTTCGAGTACTTGGCTTACATATGCATGTTATACCGGCCGACTCTTAAGTTAAATCCACTTGCATCCAGATTCATTTTAATTTCACTATTTTAGAATTTTGCATGAACAAAATTCGCTTTAGAATTTAATTCGTTACGGATGTTAATTAGTTACGTACTCTTGGTCATCACCGTCTAAGACACTTATCGCAACTTTTTTTTGTCGAATTTTAGAAAGTTTCATTAAGTTTGAATGGAAATGTTTACATCAATTGCAAACGCATGACTCAAAATGCTCCCATTGATGAAGTCCGCCATCACATGGCGAGTCACAAACGCTTAGAGCATGTCGTACTTCTAAATTCTACACAATTCTCCTTTTCAAAATGATGACAATAACACTTTCATTTTGGTGAATGAAACATTGTTAAGTCTATCAAGATGAGCATGTACCAAGTATTTAAAATGAGATTCACCTTCTCTTGATCTTTAGAGTTCATTGTCACTCACCAATAGTTTTGGTATTAAAGATTGAGATTAAAACATTAATTAAAATGTATCTATTTATTTTTTCTATCTTTGATTTTAAATCTAACTGTTAGTGATCATGTATTTCTTTGTCATCGAATGATCAAGAAAACATCTATTTTAAAATGATTACATATTTTAAAAATTGGTGAATGAGTCATCTATCTTCTGTTACTGGTTATTTTTGCGGGTCATGTTCGTATTTGGATTTTCCATATGCTAGCCTAATGACACATTTGAATTCAGAATGTCCATGTAGGCACCCGAATCAAGTTGTGCTGGCTTCATCACCTTCTAGCTGTCAGCCAACACAACTTGATTGGGGTGCCCAGGTGGACATTCCGAACCAGGTTCTGTCACTTAATAGGTCATGTGAATTAAGTTAATTTTCACATGACATGCATGATACTACATATTGCCAGCTGTTGGTGCACGCACCGCCAATTTAATTTGTAGTTTTTCTCAATTAGGACATTCAGTTAAAGTGGTATCTCATCATTTTCACGCGTCAACTTTTTTTGGTATGTGCATTTTTTTAAACGAACGATATTATCTATACGGGAGTAGGTGGGCTTGACCTCACAATGTGTTAGCAATAATGTGATTCAAATTCGCCTTTGGCAAGAATCAGATTTAAGACCTCTCACTTACAAGTGAAAAATGATACTACTGGCTATAGCACTATAAAAGACGGTATTTGCGTTTTTTAAGAAGCGTAAAATCTCAAACATGGAATTTCCGTATCTATGCCAATTTCTTTTATTTGTAAGAAAACTCATTTTCGTTGAACGTTGTGTATATGTGAAATCCCAAAATGCCCTTAATGTGATAATTCAAGGTTTTTATGATAATTTCACCTACTTCATTTCTTATCCAACCTACCCCGACTATCTTTTGAATTTCTGTACACGACGATTTACAAAATTCGTTCAGGTAACACTATAAAATGTGATTAACTAGAACACTGATTTTACTTTTGTATACTAGTTTACATCACCCAAAATTTTAATTATATTTACTTCAAGAAGATTATTGAAGAATTTTCAATTGGAATACTGATAAAAAAGAGCAAAACATTCAACATCTATATATTACTATAACATACAAGTTATTCTAATTAGAACACACGCAGGGCAACCAATCTTCTCGAAATGAAAAACAAAATTCAACATTATTATTTTTTTGGTCGAACTGGAAAACAAGAAACAACTCTTAACAAACCCCCAAACCAAAATCAACCAAACATACCCCTCTCCCTCCTCTCTTGAAAGCAACAAATTTAAAGAAACAAAAACACTGTGGAGTAGCCATAGCTACCAAAGCATACACATCTATTGAACTTCTGCCTCACTCACAACCAGGCCTCATGCGACGTTATCCTAATCCACATCGACGCTCACGGGAGACAGTGGCAGTAGCACTGCCATCACGAACAGAAGTCAAACCACTGCTACCACCAGTAGCTGTGGACTTCTGTTCGGTAGCCTTCTCCATACCTTTCTTCACTTCCAACAAGCTTATCTTGTACAGCTTAAGCTCCTCCTCTCCCATGGTCTTAATCGGCTTAATCCACTGCGGACCACACTTGTCATGGTCCACCACTTGGCCTAGGGTTTTGCTCTCTGATGGCTCCTGGGTCGTCCGAAACCTCCACCTTAGCGGCATGCTGGGCTAGCATGTCTTCGACACGGTATTGCCCAGTGACACAAAACAGCTTTTTGTCCTTAGTCTCTACATAAAATGTGACTTCTTTCCCGGTTGCCTCCTTGAGCTCCCGTACGTCTCTGGACAGGCTCATTAGTTTGCGCCGCAATCGTTGTTTGGACAGATTATTGGTTCGGGTTTGTTTGGACGAGTTCTTGGAGGTGACTATGCTGAAATCCATGACGGCTTAGGGTATTAGGAATAAGACAATACCTATAGCCAAGATAATATAGAGAAGAGGATTGGTATGATATATGAGTCAGGGCTACAGAGGTATTTATAGCACAGGTTGCATATGTCCAGAATTCCTTCCCTTGTAGGTTTGCCCTATGATTGTTCTTGGGTATATGGGGGCAATAATATCTTTAATTCTTTTTCTTTATTTGTGCATGCACGAACAAGCAAAAAACAGGAAATTATTTTTAGGGCTTACTTATCCAAAAACCAAAAAAGGTAATTATATATAGGGTTTCCGTAACCAAAAAACAGAAACGGAAATTAATTAATGGATAATTATTGAAAAAACATTGAAGGAAACAATCAAGCAAACAACAAAGCATTATTCTACTAAGTAAGACCAGCCATGTGATTCCTAAAACACCATTGTACTTGGTTTTGCGCTAAGTATTCCATTAGATCTAGGTACTCGATGTATTTTCTTAGAGTCTCTTTCCAAATCTTCTTAGGTCTTCCTTTACCTCTTTTGCCTTGAGCATTTGTCTCATAATCGCATTTTCTAATTGAAACATCCATAGGTCTTCGGTTGACATATCCAAACCGAAATAACAAAGAAGGAAAAGAGGCAAAAATAAAAATATGTGTTTTTCAAATAGGATGAGAATGCATGTTGCAGGAAGGGAAATTTCACCAACTCTTTACTAAATCTCCTTCAACCTCATAGTGAAAGAAGTTCAAGTCTTTTGTGTTCTTTTTCTTGTACCTTATATTATTTTTCCTTTTTGCTTCTTCTTTTTCAACATACTTTTTGCCTTATATTGTTGTTGAGTTGAGCACACTACACATTGTCGAGATTTCACGGGTTAATTGTTGTTGAGTTGAGCCATTTGCTAAATAAATTAAGAGAGTTTAACTAAAAATATTTTCATGACACTATCTTTTGCTAAAAAAATTATAGCCAACTTTTTTTATTTTTAAGGACACACACACTAAAACATGGTTCAACATACAACTCCACTCCCAATCCAAACACTGCTTCGACATTCATCGGTTATATGTAAAAATAAAAAGTAATTTTGCAAAAGGAAGAATTTGATACAATTAGAATAAAAAAATTTCACCTACTAACTTTCCTCCAATAATTTGATAGTTGTGATTCTTTTAATGTAGCACATAGTAGCTTGGGCGTGCCAACTTTTGTGATAAGTGCAATTTTTTTTAAGAATGTAGCATCTAAGGACATAGAAATATATGAGGATGTCTGAATCCTTAAAATCTCAAAAAATGGGTCCGGAGATGATCCTTTTCCATATTGGTCAACCGATACTTAAGTAGGGCGATAAGTAGTCAAAATAAAAATACGTGCAACTAACACGAATACGAGAAGTTGAGATTACTCTATACTAAAACGAATTTGAAAAACACTGTTTATAATAGTGATTTGACACTATTGCCCTTAATTTCTGCCCATTCGGTTTTTTCTGTTTAGCACAGTGAATTTACAATTTTTTTCTTCAATCTCCTGTTGACTGAGGGTGCTGATTTGTGTTAAGTGTGACGGTGACACTTTCTTTTTTTGGTCAGAAGTAGAGAAATTTCATAAAATAAAGTTCAAACAGACAAATTACATCAAAGATCAGCATACAGAAAAAAAAAACGTTACTTATGCAAACAAAACATGAGTAAAGGTTCTTCCCTATAGCAAATTACAAATAGTACACAAAGGAAATAAACATGAAACGGTTTCAACCCAAATACAAATCCTCCACAAGGATTCAAACAGTGGAGGCCCAAAGGCGGCTCACAGAGAAAACTCTACAAGCCTAGGTGAGAGATCACCCGCCGCAGTTGCTTGAAAACCATAAACGGCCGACAATCCACACCGCCAGATTCACACCACAAAATAACAATTATTCACCCCTATATCGGGGTCATACACAGACCTTCACAAGTCCCAAATAAATAACAATGCTAAATCACATAACAACAGCATCATAAAAACCAAAACAAAACTGAAAATTATCACCGATAAACCTACAAACCAAACGGAGAAGCCAAACCTCAATTGCTATAACCACTGCCCGGTAACCAGCAAGAACAAAGTTCCAAAGCCGGCGAAGTAGGACATGAATTCAGAACCAAAGAAGGAGGCGGGGCAAAGCTCCGCACCGAACCCAAGTGCTTGGTTTCGCACACCTTCAACTGAATGAGCAACGATTCGCTCTTGAGGTGAGCAGCGGACACAAGAGCTCGGTCAAACTTCTCAATCGAAAGTGTGACGGTGACACTTGCTTATTCCAAACCACCGCCACCATTCTTCTCGCTAAAAACCACGGGCCACAACACCATTTTCCATTCTGCTAAAATTCGAGCTTTGCATGCACGAATTCGAATCCTTTCCTAGGTTTAAAATTTTCTTCCCATCCAAAACGGATTCACGCACTTCGTCCACTGGCGCTCCCACCAATCAACGGTGCAGAGTTCTCTTCGTCCACCGGCAATTCCTTGTGGGTCCCACTAAAACCCATCTAACGAATCAGAGTTCCCAAAAAACTTCATTTGAAGTACAAATCTCGTTCTGCTTTATACTAAATAAATATACCATGTGCCCAACGACTAAGTCAACAAAAGTCAACATATACTCAGTAAGGGTATTTTCGTCATTCTCCCACTCTAAGGATTTAAAATACTATAATTCAGGGACAGGTCGTTACACAAGAACCATGTACCACAAGTCAGCAAAGATTGACGGCACCGCGACCACACAAGAACCATGTACCACAAGTCAGCAAAGATTGACGGCACCGCGACCACGGAGAGCAGGGCAACCCCAACTCCTATGAACTGGTTTTCTAATGAGAAAAAAGGTATACATACTTCAAGCAGGCTTTCAGTCAACTATAAACAAAACCTCACTTAAGAACACAATTTGTGATTTTTATAAAATTTGAGAGAAAACATATTAAATTGAAACGATCTCAAGGATGATATAACATACTAAATTGATTAGTAAAGAAATATATATTTCCAATGACAAGTTGCTATCTTTTTAACTACCCATTCAACAACCCAATGTCCTGGATCAAGCCCCTAAATTAATTAAAGTCCTCCTCGAGCATCAGTTTTTCTGGGAAAAGAAATAAAAACCAAGTACAGTTTTGGCTTCCTTGTCCATCAAACCTATGTCATTGTGCAGCAGGTTTTAGGGTTTCGCTAATTGACAAGTAATAGAAGAAAACCCAAGAATGAAATTTCAGCTCCACAAGTACAAGAAAACCAACTCAAGTCTGAAAAATGAGAGTCTATTTCGGTTTCTATTTGTACACTTCAAATACGAAGGGAAAAAACAAAAAGGGAAAGAAAGCAAGCAAACCAGACAATGTGCAGGTCTCTCTCCGAAGATTATGCGCAAAATAGACCTAGCTGATATCCTCCAAGTTGCCCTCTCACTCTCTCTCCCCCCCACTCTGGTTGTAACGTAAGGGGACTTTTCTTTTTCAGCTGTTGAGATTGATCCAACGATACCTGCAACTTACTCCTGGCAAATACTCCCACTCGTGATAGCCTCGTGGATGTTGAGATTGATCCAATGACACCTGCAATGAACCAAATTGATGTAAGCATATTTTGCAGACCAAGCCAAGTCAAGAACCTTGTACTGCAAGTCTGCAAAGATTGGTGGCACCATGACCATGGAGAGCAGGGCAACCCCAACTCATATGAACTGGTTTCCTAATGAGAAAGTATACATAATTAAAGCAGACTTTATTAACAAAACCTCACTTAAGAAAAAAGCTTGTAAGATACAGGACACGACGTACCTTACAATATAGCTCTGAAAGCTAGCTGCTACAAGTGAATGTTGCAGAATCAAATGGCTAAAACTGTTAGAATGTCATCCAGTTTAACATTATGGACATCACAAATCTTCAATTTCAACTTTCCCTTGATACAAACTCAACAGTTGAGGTACTTGGTCTAGGTATCTGGTCACAAATCTCTCCAAGAACAGCTTCTCCACTTGCAATAACACATAACTCAAGCTAAAATTTTCATTTATCAATCCTTTCAATAACAAAACCTTAACAACTGAACACCTTGGGATGATTCTATTCTCCAAACTTAGGCACAAAACCGCTGGGCACTTTGCGAGTAGTCCCGATGACCATCCCATCTTGTTGACAAAAAAATCCATTGCTAGCGTTATTTTTTTCTCAGATAGATTCATACACTGCGGGTTTTTCCTGAAAGCAAAGAGAATATCATCCTCAGACCAACCCCAACTCCTGTAAACTTCCCGACTTCGATCCCATATCAACTTACTATTCTTACCAGACAATGAGCGTAGCGCAAACATAAAAGTCGCTTTTTCAAGATCAAGTCCCTTATCCCTCACCTCATCCACAACTTTACCAAAATTTTCAGGCTTTTGCATTAAAGTTTGGGTGCATTGAGCTAGCATCAGAGAAATGCATGATTGGGAAACACCCAATTCTCTCAACAGCCCAATATTTGGAGCCACATTCTTGCAGTGACCTTCCAAGAAAATTCGAGATCGAAACTTGAAAACCGAAACAACATTCTTCTCCGAAATCAGACTCCTAAGGAACTCATAAGTGGGTACAATTCGGTTCGCCAAGCTTACCGATAAAAGATGTGGAGTAGAAGCCAGAGTTTTGGCAAGCTCCTCCTTGGAAACTCCGAGGGAGCTGAAAAACTTGATCTTGGGCAAAAGGGTTCTCTCCGGATACGCCAACAGAACTCTCGGGTACGACCTGACGAGCTTTGAGATCTGGATTTCGGAGAAGCCGTGGTCTCTCAGAAGGGCCAAAACAGAGTCTGCCCTTTCTGGGTTTTGCAATTCGAGCATTTTGGACGCTGAAATTGCAGCTTCTGGGGACAACCCACATGACCTTATGAGGTAATCGACGGTGAAATTGTGTTGGTTTTCTGGGATTTTTGAGGTGATGGGTCTGTAAAGCAACTGGTTTTGAAGAGAAGAAAGTGAGGGTTCTACATTTTCAATCACTAATCTCTCGTTTCTGGAAGCAAATGGAGAGGAAAATATTAAAGAGTATAACCTGGGGGTCTTTGAGCTGCAGAGTAGAACCATGTTAGATGCTGCCGGCGACGAACGATTTCTCACGGCAAACCCCAGAACCCTTGGAGTGGCTCTCAGGTCTCTAGAACCCATAAGTAGGGGTGAATAAAAACCCACAAATTAACCTCAGTGAAAAATTAACAAACACACGTGTCGTTTAATTCACACCAAAGTCGAAAATCACCCACTATGAGAAATTATTATGACTCGTTTGGATATATTTTAGAATGATTAAAAGTATTTTGAGAGAAAATATTTTTCTGTTGTAAAAGCACTTCAAGTGTTTTTTGCAAGAAGCATCAGTTATGTGCTTATTCTAGGAAGTACTTTAAGTGATTTTTCATAATTCATTTGCATTTTTACTATAGATGAGTTCCAAAAATATTTTTACAAAAATACTTTCACTTATTTTAAAAGCACGTCCAAACGAGCTCTTAGTGATCCTATTTTGTTAGAGATCAAGCTCTGATAGCCCTTAAAGAAATTTTAAAGGAAAACTAATGAAAATAGCTAGAAAACTTTGAATTTTAACGATAAAGACAAAATAAATGGTAAAATGAATAGTACCAGAATTAACTTTTTAACGTAAAAATGTGGTTTTTCGTTAAAGTGAACAATACTGTAGGTTTTTCGTTAAAACTCCCAAATTTTAAGCCCTATTAAACACCAAATGTTCATGACCTTTGAATCATTTGACTTTTATTATTTTAAATTAAACATAAATAATACCTGACCAAAACTAAACGTACGATACACGATGAACGGTTGAGATGTGGGGATCCATAAGACCCCACATAATGGATCTGGAGGGGATTTCCTAAATCAAATTCTAATTTAGAGACCAAATCAGAAGAACTTTCTTATAAAAAAAATAAATTACAGAGGCTATAAACCTAAATCTACCAAATCCACCAAAGCCACAAATTTTGGCATTCGAAATTTGATTCAACAGTTAAAATTATTATAACTTTTAAAGTGAACTATTATTTATAGCCGTTGAATCAAATTTTAAGGATCCAAATTTATGATCTTGATGAATTTGGTGAAAGGATCCGGAGAGAATTTTTTTTCCTAAATACTTATCAAACAAAATTTCAATTTAAATTAAAGAAAATAAAAATTGAAAACAAAATAGTTATATCGTGGCAATTACCAAAAAAATTACCGTAAGAAATCGATTCCGGCTCATACCGTCCTACGCTGAGAAACTTCACAGCAGGAAAAAGGAGCTCATACTTCGCAAAATTTGATCTCAAAGCCCGTAATTTACCCAAATCCACTTCCAAGTCACTGATTTCAATTTCCGCGGTCGAAGCCGTCGTCGTCAATGTTCAGCAACAACAGCATATCAATCTCAGTCTCCGACGACGAAGCGGACGAACTCGGCCGGATGCGAGTTCGAGTTCGAAGAAAGCGCAAGAAACTCGGCCACCGACTCAAGAACGAGTTCCTCTACCGAGTCGCTAGAAAGCTCGTCAGGTACTGGGCACTTCTCATTTTTCTCCCGGCCCTTGGGTTGCTCTTATACGAGGTTTCGAGGATTGGTAGGAAGCCGAGTTTGGTGGTGAAATCGGAACTCAGTGCGCCGGAAAAGCCGAGTTTGGTTGGCGCGGAAACGGTGAAGAACTCGAGTTTGGAGAAGAAATCGGAGGGGAATTTGAATCGGCTCGATCATACGACTCGGGTTGTTGGAGGCGTTAGACAACGTAAGTTCAACTCTTGCTTAATTGCCATACGTTTCGGATGCAATTGTACAATGGGTAATCGAAATTGTGTTAAGAACGAGTTCAAAATCTTTAATTTTTCTTTCTAAAGAGTATATAAGGAAACGATTCTGCAATCTGCATAGTGTTGTAAGTTACTTACTTTTCTAATGACGTTGTAAATTTCAATGAGTGTAAGCTAGAATTGTGCCTGTTAGATTAATGGGACTGCCCGAATGCCGATTATCATGCATTGCTTGGCACCCGCATTAGTTAACGATTCGGAGTGATTGCCGAGCTTGCTTTGTTGTTTCTTTAGTGTTACTGATAATTGGGTTGTGCATTTTACTGTATTTGGAAAATTTTATTTTATTTAGGATTGGAGTATTGAAGCATTTTGAAATGTGACGAAAATTTGCGGTAATGTTAGGTTGTTTGGACATCCTATCTCCTGAAGAACTTGAGCATCTGGAAATTCCTATTCGCGAAGATTCCAATACTCCTGTTAAGAAAGTGGTATACATATCAGAGAATGACACTCCGTTTTCAGGAGGGAACAACAGTCTTTCTCAGGAGCACACACAGGCCCCAAGATTTAATTCATTTACCGGAAGTCAAACTCTGGATCAGAGAGCGAAATCGTTTAAGGTTATAAGCTGCATCTTTGTTTTGAAACTTTGAACTGGTTTAGTATTCTATCTGGTCTTTGTCATGTTAAAGGTCAAATTTTAAGATGCATCTATTTTCTTTAGGTTTTGATGTAGATGTTATTTTCATTGTGAAGCACATTGAGGTCTTTACTTTTTGCCCGATTTTAAACAGAAATAATAATAATAATTTGTACTGTGAGGCGGTGTTCATATTGTTAGAAATTTGTTGCTCACAGGTAAATGAAACTGTTACTATGAACTGTGGTTTCTACAGTGAAAATGGAGGGTTTAAAATCTCAAATGAAGACAAGGGGTACATGGATAGTTGCAAGGTTGTAGTGTCCACATGTGCATTTGGTGGTGGAGATGATCTTTATCAGCCTATTGGAATGTCAGATGCAACACTTCGAAAGGTTTTTGTCTTTTCAGTCAAATATTACTAATTAGCTTCAAAGTTATAAATTCTTATGAGTACTGAATGTATGCAGGTTTGCTATGTCGCTTTTTGGGATGAAATTACTCTAAGTACACAGGAAGCGGCTGAACATAGAATTGATGGGAATGGATTTATTGGGAAATGGCGCATTGTGGTTGTTAAAGATCTTCCCTTTTCGGACCAAAGGTTAAACGGAAAGATCCCAAAGGTAACAACTTTCAGAGTTAGGTTAAATTATTATCTTTTTCTCTATTTTCATTTAGTTTGTTTAAGTTCAATTTAAAAAATTTATCCTGATCATGTTGCTATCTCTTGTCATCTGTCATTTTCTTTACTTTTTAATTTTTGCAAACATTTTTGTTTTCATGATACATGAAAGCTATTGCAACATGGAACCTATTTTCTGTAATTACATTAATAAGTCAAGTAAAGTACAATAATTTAAGCAGAACAATATTAATCAAAGGGACGCTGGATCTGTTCTTCATGATATAATAGGTTTAAGCTAAATGTCAAATATCCAAAAAGTTCTGTTACAAGTGCTAGCCAAATATCATGTATAGGTGTATGTGGATATTTATCTGAGACTTCGTATATTTTTTCTGGTGTTAGATGTTGCCCCATCGTCTTTTTCCTCGTGCAAAGTATTCCATTTGGGTAGATTCAAAGTCCCAATTTAGGAGGGACCCTTTAGGTGTGCTCGACGCCCTACTTTGGCGTTCAAATTCTGTACTTGCGATCTCAGAACATGGAGCTCGCAGTAGCGTTTATGATGAAGCGAAGGCTGTTGTGAAAAAAAACAAGGCCAAACCAGAAGAAGTTGAGGTGCAATTGACTCAATACCGCCATGATGGCTTGCCAGATGACAAGAGGTTCAACGGAAAGAAGGGTATGCTTCTTTTTCTTTCACTTGTTCTGGCTTGATCTCTCTTATGAAATATTGCTATTTATGATGCTTCATGATTGTAGCAATTCTTGAATTCCATTGCTTCTTTGTTGAGTACATCTTTTTGAAGCAGGAGCAGTTAAGCCTACTGCATGCCTTATTGCTTTCCTTAATTCTGTATATAAGGTGACTTACTCCTGGGTTTTACCGAATGTAAATATCTTAAAATTTTGACATTGAGAAGAGTAGTCGAAATATAAAATCAATCTGTTTATTCATGTTTTCTTATCAGTCTGTTCGTAATTTGAAACAATCTGTTGATTGCCTCAATTCTGCATATTTTAACTTGCTCCTCTGCGCATCATATACCCCTACACTGATTCCAGTTGCCAGTCCGCTCCCCATCAGTCTACTTCAGATTCATATTTTCCCAATTTGTGTTTAAAGTGGGTTATGAGCCCTCCCTCGCTGTCTGCCACCAAGCTTATTTGGATACTTGAGAATTAAGAAATAACCATACTTAATATGAAAAACTCCAAAACTACAAAGCTGGTTATATCATTGTCTTGCATTTTGTTCCTGTACTGAACCATTGTGTCGTTAACCTGTGCAGCTTTATCTGAAGCATCTGTTATCGTGAGGGAGCATACACCATTGACTAATATGTTTATGTGCCTCTGGTTCAACGAGGTGGTTCGGTTCACTTCTCGTGATCAGCTTAGTTTCCCATATGTATTATGGCGGTTGAAAGTGCTCAAGAAGATAAATATATTCCCTGTATGTACCCGGAAAGATCTTGTTAATAGTATGGGTCACATACGCAAGGCTAAGCCCCTTAGAAGTTGACTCTTTGGTAACAGATAGTGCTTCGATTTCTCAATTATTGAACAGGGTCGCGCTGGGGTGCTTGTGTGGTGTGTTCTTAGGCAGTAGTAGATTCCTTCCATTTTCTAATTTCTGTTCATAAACATTTTACAGGAAGAGAAAAGAAAATGATTTTTGCTTTAGAATTTGCTGTGCAAGACTTGCTGTAGTACATCGTGCAGCCTGTTTTCGTCAGGTATTATTTATATTTAATTTTAAATAAAAGTATTTAAAATTATTTCTGACCATACCATGTACGATGAACGGACATGATTTGAGGATCCCGAACGAGGATCCGCTCATTCCCGTTCATAAACTCCGAGAAGGCTTTGTCAGGAGTGGCAAGAGTGGTCTTGTGCTGCTGCTGGTAGAGTTTTCCTTGATCTTTATAAAGTGTCAGGTAATTCACTTTTGTTTCCCAATTAAGTATGAAAATAAGCTTTAATATTTTGGCTTTATAGCCAAAATATTCTCTAAAATTGTCATAACTATTCTCTTTGGTCGCTAACAATGAAAATCAATAAAAAACGTCCTTAAGTTTATCCACTGTAATTCACTTTGTTCTTTATGTGAAAAATCTGTTAATATCCTCATTAAGTAGAGGGTTTGGTTTGACAAGAATACTCATAAATGGGTGGTCACGTAGTCCTTCATGTGACAATTTAGTGATGATATTGATATAGTTTTCACAGAAGAACCAAATTAATTTATGGTGGACAAACTCATCAACGACTTGTGTCAATTTTCATTGTCAGAAATCAGAGTGAGGAGTTATCCTAATTTCAAAAATCATTTTAGCCAAAATGTTCTATAAAATTGTCATAACTATTCTCTTTGGTCGGTACCAATGAAAATCGATAAAAAGCGTCCTTAACTTTATCCACTGTAAATCACTTTGTTCTTTATGTAAAAAATCTGTCAATATCCTTATTAAGTAGATGAGTTGGTTTGACAAGAATATCCATAAAAGGGTGGTCACGTAGTCATTCACGTGACCGTTTAGTGATGATATTGATCTAGTTTTCATAGAAGAACCAAATTTATTTACGGTGGACAAACTCATTGACGACTAATATTGATTTTCATTGTAAAAAATCAAAGTGAGAAGTTATCTCAGTTTCAAAAATCATTTTAGTTAAAAAGCCTTATATTTTCTTTTCTTTTCTTTTGTATTTCAGACAACGGGAGCTTTTAGTTTAGACAATTGACTTTTCTATAAAATACAGTTAGCAAAATTGCAACCTAAAAAACTGAAAGAAGCACGTTTACACGCCAATTAAGTGGTAAATGCACGTTGTTTCCAAAAAAAAAAAAAGTGGTAAATGCACGTTTCCACGCACGCAGTTTTGTGTGCAGTGGGTGCAAATAGTTGCATCACGGAAAACAAAAACGTGCGTTGACTTGGGATTCTAGTATTTAGTTTCAGTACAGCCGTAGCTTGTAGCCTGTACGTGTTTTCTTTGTATGGAACAAAATTTGTCCTTCCTTTCCTTCCTTCCAGATTCTTCCTTCCTTCCCTACATTTGGGAGTTCTGAGGGTCCTTTACTTCTCTCATAACTCTGTTTACGAGTTTGACTGTTTCCCACATTTACTATTCGTACCAATCGAATTGAGACATCGTTTAAAATAGCAGTATCGGTAGAATATTAATATGCAAATTTATAAAAATATCGATGGATATATCAAATATCGATATTGATTACTTTGGATAAAAATTATGGAAATTTGAAATGAAATGTTAGGGATTGTCAAACACTGGTTTAGACAAAATATACAAGTTTTTCCGTTATTTAACATGTGTGTAAGAAATATCGACAATATCTGTTGATTTCAAACACTGTTTGAGCCAAACGTGAACTTTCAAAAAAAAGGAACACTCGGGACTTGTTTATTAGAGAAGATTGACTTGGATATGATATTCACTGTATTAAATACATTTTGAAAGAATAAATAAATGTCAGTTTTCTTGTTTTGTCCCAGCCAATCATCTTTAACAAGGGAGGCCTTGTAGTACTACTACGATGACATAAACCAAAACAAAGCTCGTAGTGGGCAGTGTTTTTGTTTATTTATTTAACTTTTTAAATAACAAAATATAAAAACATAATTTAAACAAGAAGTAAATAAATAATAACGTGCAAAAGAGTAAATTGCCACACATGTTTAAAACCTTTAGATTATATGGACATTCATAGTTTACCAGTTAATTGGCATTAAAAAATAGGAAAACTAATGAAAATGGCTTGAAAACTTTGAATTTTAACGATAAGGACAAAGACATTAATAAAGTAATATTCTTATAGTAAAGCCGTGAAACAATCAAGTAACATTATGGTTTAAGCTACCGACTAACAAACAATGCGCTGCTGCAGCAACTGCGACCAATAAAAACATATACAAAGGAACCAATGTGCTGCATCTGGAGGGAATTTTTTGTATACACAAAACACAAGTCAGTACACCACGTGCTATGATAGAGATGGTTTTGAGTTGGATGCTAACATCCTATTGTGAAATCATTTTTACTCTCAACTAGTAGTAGTAGCTTTCACTATCGTTTTCTTCTACACGTTCTATTGTTTTGGTCTTTTAATTTCTTTAAATTCTCAAAATTTAAGACTAGAAATAAATTAAAATACGCATGTTGACGAAAGAGGAATGCAACGATCACTTTGTCCAACAATATGTACTTTTAGGTGATTTAATATGTTTTACCAAAAAAAAAAAAAGTCATTTAATATGTGTTATTCATGTACCAAACTAAGTAACATCACTTGCAAAAAAACGTGTTCAGAATTAAAAAGCATATCACTTAATCAGATGCTAACTTTGCAAAACAAATAATAGACAATCTCCATTGCTCCAAAAGTGTCTTTCAAGGATTAGTACAAACAAACAAGATAAGAACATTTGACCGCCGCCAATGTCCCTCCTCAGTTTTTACAATTTTCAATTGGTAATTGGCCTAATGGCACGCACCTGGTTTCAACTCTTTTCTGTGTCCATCTGTTCAGCCAAAACGAACACGCCATGTGGACTTTTTCAACGCAACCCCCACAGCTTATATAACACACAAACCCACATTTTCCAACAACTCAACCACAAGGCACAAACCAAATTTCCAAACGAAAACCCTCATTACTTTGCAATGGTTCTCTTGGTGCAAAAGTTTAACCAAATCTACTCCAAGCTGGAGAATCACCACCACCACCACCACAACCACCACCAACTGTCGGAATCCGCCTTATCGGCATCTCTGGATGCCTTCCAAACCCATGTTTCAAACTCCTTGAAAAAGTTGTTGCCTCTGAGTTCATCAGAATCTGCAGGGTCAGAGATTCCATCATTTCCATGGATTCAACAGTGCTTTGAGCTCCTACCCATCGTCCAAAGTGCTTTTGCAAAGCTGGTTGTGGAAGTAGATTTTCCCATGAGCAGATGGGGAGCTACTTCTGTGGATGAGTATCTCAAATACAGTTTGAGTTTGTTGGAGCTTTGCAATTCTGTCTGTTCTTCTCTGTCTAATCTTGGGAAGGCTAGGGTTTCACTGGCTCATGGTTTGAGCCTGGTGGAGAAATCGTCGCCTTCTTCGGCTTTGGAGCATCTGAAGGCAATCCAATTCCTACCAAAGGGTTTGAGCAAGGGAATCAGATTTCAAGGAAATGAAGAAGTTGGGAAAGGAAGTTGCTTGATTAGCAAGGAAACAGTGATTCGACAAGCTTTGGGGGTTATGCAGGAATTGGTATTCTGGCTAGGTGGGATTTTGATGTCTGGATTAGCTGGGAATCCCAAGCCATACTTGGAGGTGAAGAATTCTGGTGGAAGGTTCGTTGACTCATTGCTTTCGGGGTTGAATTCAAGAGTGAGTGAAATAATGGAGAGAAATGGTGGATTGAAGGAGGTGAAGGAGCTTAACGATGCAGTGACGGGCCTTGCAGCAGCAATCGAAATTGGAAAGAACAGCGGAGTAGAAGCCGAGGAATTGAGAAGGAAAATAGAGGTGTTTGAGAAGTCTGTGGACGGTTTGGGAAAGGAGGTGGATTCCGTCTTCGACAAGGTTTTGGCTGGGAGAAATCAATTGCTCAATGGCCTTCCACAGCAAAAGAAATAGAAGATCAATTGTATAACTCACTGTGTACAGAACATTGTTGTATATTTATTGATTTTAGTTTGTAAATCAGAGTTTGTACGTATATAGAAAAAAATGAAGTAAAAATTCACATTTCAAATGATCAAACCAATGTTTATTTCATTTTCGAAAATGTAGATCCTTGTCTTTTAAGTCCACTTTATAGAACTTAAACAGTGATCGGATTCTACAAATTTCAGAGTTGTATTCATTCATGGACTTAAACACTTGGAAGCGTATATGCTGCTAGCCATATCTTGCTTTAGGCAAGTAAATGTCTTTCTAGTTATCGAAACAATCGGCCAGAGCAAGCCAAAGGGTGAGTGGATCCTCCTTAACGAGGTACTCGGTCTGCAGTGCATCATAGATGTGTCTTCGGATGATGATCATAGCTTCTCATCTTCGTCGACGGGTTCATCGTCGATAGGTTCCTCAATGGTGGCTCTAATACCCTTTGCAATGAGATGGAGTTTCACGTCTTAGGTACTTCTAGAGCGGTGAAATCGAGCTTGTTCAAGTTCGACAAGTCCCTAAAACAGCGGGTACAAAAACGTGGTTAGTCATATGGAAAGCCATAGACAAACATCATAGAAAATTTGGGTTCTATAGATATGTATTGGTTTAATTTAAGCATGAAAACTACAGGTTTCATGTGGTAAGTTTTGAATGAAACTTCGGGTTTCAAAGGCACTAAATATGAAACTACAGGTTCAATTTAGTTTTATGAACGATTAGTTCATAAAGGAGAGGTTCCGGCAAGAACAAATAATGCAATATGCTGATTTAAGTGTACTGGATATGAGTTTCTTCGGGAGCTCAAGTGTGAGAGTTTTGGGACAACGAAAGGATGTCAATGGTTCAAAGTATAAAAATAATTTATTGAATTGTTAATGTCCAAAAGTGATTTTCAGGTCAATTATTTTGGATTAATTATTAGATTAATGGATTGCTGGTCACTTTTAATTAATTCAATAGATCGGACCAAACGGGGTTAATCGTGGAAGCAAAATAATGACAAACAGATCATATTAGCTTCGGTTAGCGATAAACCAAGTAATAATTAAATTAGAATTAATTATTGTAAACCAAAGTTGGGTATGATTTATAACGTGGGAATGCCAAAAATTAGCATTGGGTCGAAAAAGATAACGCGGCCCAGCATAAAGTAGGCTAGTTGCAATGTGGGTACGAGCCCTGTAGCACAGCTGCAGGCCATTGGGCCGTGGGAAAGCTACAGGGCTCAGGGCCATGTGGTATGGGTAAGCCCAGCAACAAAAGCTACTGGTTTGGGCCAAAATAAGGCATGAGGCAAGCCCAGCTTAAAGCTGGTTTGCAGGTTGGTGCAGGAGGCCCAGCCAAGGCTGGCTCCCAGGTTTTTGGGTTGGGGCAAGTCAAGCCCAGCAGCATAAGCTATAGGCAAGTCGGGCAAGACTTGGGCAAAACCCAACAAGCGATACGGGCTTGCTGCAGACGAGCTTGGTGCATGGGGTGAACCTAGCAAGCTACGAGCTTGTTGCAGGTTTGGGCCAGGGACTTAAGACAAAGCTCAACAACTCAAAAGTTGCTAGTTTTGGGCTTAGAGGGGCTGCAGGCCCATGGTAACCCTTACCAGGCTGAGCTTGGTGTTTGTGCAGGCACAGCAAAGCCCAAAGGGCTACTGCCATAGTCCAGACGTCACAACGATGTCTTTTTGATGGTGTGCTCCATGCGGTTGGGCTGCAGGCCAACTGGGGTTGTCGGCGGTGGTGCCAGCGGCAACGCAGTGGCGAGCCCCAGCCATGCTGCATGTTTCCCATTTTTTTTTTTCTTGACATCTCTAGGGTTTGAAAAAATCCTAAATTGCTTCTAATTTATTTATATGCTTTGACTCCCAAATCCCACATAGCAAAATAATAATTGTATAATGCATGAAACGGATATATATATATATATATATATGTATAATGACAAATATATAAATCATATACAATATTTATATATATCGGAAGGAAAATATAAATATAGGGGTTCATGCATAGTGGGGAATGTTTCATACTTCGTGGACGTTTCAAATATCTTTTACTTTATTTTAAGTGTACCTAATTGACAAAAAACAAATAAAAGCCTTTGAATTTTGTAGAAGAAAGCCTCATCCTACGATCCTTCAGTTCCTTAGCTTCTGGTAAGAGCGTATTGATAACGTGTTGTAGGCCTAATTGACTGAACTATTCTAAGGGAATAGAAGGGGAGAGGCCGGCGGCAAGAGAGAGAAGAGAGATATTTAATAGTGAGGTGTGTTGTATTTCATCTCATTGTGCCTTTATTTATAGTAGTATGATAGGTTAAATTTTTATCCTAATAGGATTACAACTCTAATAAGATAATATCTACTAAAGGGAATATTACAAGATACCCCTAGATACATTAGGATTTACACAATCACATTTCTATTCTAAATATGACTGCAACAGTTTCATGTATTCTAGTTTTTTAGTCAAAACGTTTCATGAAAACGTCATAAACCTTCACTTTGGTTTTTAACAATGAAAACTGATAGAAGTGGCCATGAGTAAATGATTTTGTTTATTCCGTGGAAAATCTGTCAATATCCTCGTTATGTGGCTGGGTTGGTTCACAAAATCCTAAAAAGGTTATTACATGGTCGTTCATGTGACAATTTAACAAGAATATGAATAAATTTTTCACAGAAAAACCAAAATAATTTACAATGACCACTTGAATTGATTTTCATAATAAAATACCAAATTGAGAAGTTATGTCGTTGACTAAAAAGCTTTATATATAGTTTTTTGTTTCTTTTCTTTTGTGTATCAGACAATGGGAACTTTTAGTTTAAATAATTTAACTTTTCTATAAACTACAGGAAGCAAATTGCAATTTAAAAAACTGGAAGAAGCACGTTTACACGCTATTTAAGTGGTAAATGCACGTTTCCACACAGTATGTTGACTTACGATTTAGTATTTACTTTGTATGGAACAAAATTTGTCTTTCCTCTCCTTCTTTCCCTACATATGGGAGTTCTGATGACCCCTTACTTCTCCCAGGACTCATGTTTCTGAGTTTGACGGTTTCCCACATTTTCTATTAGTACCAATCCAATTGAGCTCAGTGTTTAAAAGATCTGTATCAGTGGAAATATCGACATGTAAATTTATAAAAATATTGACAGATATATTGAATATTGATATTGCTTTCATTTGAAATAATAGAAATTTAAAATGAAGTTTGAGAGATTGTCAAACATTAGTTTGGACGAAATATAAGAGATTTTCCATTATTATGTGTAAGAAATATCGACAATATCTGTCGATTTTAGCATAAAGGTCCTAAACTTAAGAGTTTCTTCGATATGAGCTGAAGTTTAGACATCACCCCTAATTTTCATGTCTTTCTTTGATTTTTTGGATTTATCATGAAAATATCAACAATGTATAAAAAAAAATTTAAACACTGATTGAGCCAAACCTGAACTTCCAAAAAAAACACTTGGGACTCGTTTGTTGGAGAGGATTGACTTGAATATGATATTCATTGTATTGAAAGTATTTTAAAGGAAGAAATGAATGTCAATTTTCTTGTTTTGTCTAAGTCAATCGTCTTTAACAAAAGGAGGCTTTGCAGTACTGCGGTGACATAAACCAAAACAAAACTCGTATTGGGCCTTTTTTTTTTTGGTTAATTTCTTTAACTTTCTAAATAACAAAGTTTAAAAACATGCTTTAAAAAAAAAAAAAAAAAAGTAAATAATAACATGCAAACGAGTAAATTGTCACATACGTTTAAAACTTTTAGTTGATATGAACATTCATAGTCACCGGTTAATTGGCAATAAAAAATTGATGACAAGCAATAGAGAGGACCTTTACAAACAAAGCAAAAACATTGAGAAAGTAATCTTATTATAGTAAAGCCGTGAAACAATACAAGTAATGTTACGGTTTAAGGTACCGACTATATAAACCAATGTGCTGCATCTGGAGAGTTTTTTCGTGTACCTTGAACACAAGCCGGTACACCACATGTCATGATACAAATGGTTTTGAGTTGGACACCAACATCTTAATGTGATATCGTTCCTACTCTCAAGTAACAGTAGTAGCTTTCATTATCGTTTTCTCCTCCTACATTAGTTTTTTGTTTCTATCATTTAATTTTCCTTGAATTCTCAAAACTTAAGACCAGAAATAAATTAGAACACATATTGTGAAAAGGGAAATGCAACAATCACTTCGATCCAACATTATATGCTTATATATCATTTAATATGTGTTATTCACGTATTAAACTGAGTAACATCACTAATATGAAACATGCTCGGGATTGAAGAACATTACTTACTTAGATGCTCAACTTTGCAAGACAAATAATAGACAATCTCCATCCTCGATCCTTCCTATATGTTAGCTTGCATTTGAAGGCAACAACAAGTGGATCCAATTGCATTGCTCCAAATCGTGTCTTTCAAGGATTAGTACAAACGAACAAGATAAGAACATTTGACCGCCGCCAATGTCCCTCGGTTTTTTATAATTTTCAATTGGTAATTGGCCTAATGGCACGCACCGGGTTTCAAATCTTTTCTGTGTCCATGTGTTCAGCCAAAACGAACACGCCATGTGGACTTTTTCAACCCAAACCCCACAACTTATATAACGCAGCACAAACCAAATTTCCATACCAAAACCCTCATTAATTTGCAATGTTTAACCAAATCTACTCCAAGCTGGAGAATCACCACCACCACCACCACAACCACCACCACCCGTCGGAACCCGCCTTATCGGCATCTCTGGATGCCTTCCAAACCCATGTTTCAAACTCCTTGAAAAAGTTGTTGCCTCTCAGTTCATCAAAATCTGCAGGGTCAGAGATTCCATCATTTCCATGGATTCAACAGTGCTTTGAGCTCCTACCCATCGTCCAAAGTGCTTTTGCAAAGCTGGTTGTGGAAGTAGATTTTCCAATGAGCAGATGGGAAGCTGCTTCTGTGGATGAGTACCTCAAATACAGTTTGAGTTTGTTGGAGCTTTGCAATTCTGTCAGTTCTTCTCTGTCTAATCTTGGGAAGGCTAGGGTTTCGCTGGCTCATGGTTTGAGCCTGGTGGAGAAATCGTCGCCTTCTTCGGCTTTGGAGCATCTGAAGGCAATCCAATTCCAACCAAAGGGTTTGAGCAACGGAATCAGATGCCAAGGAAATGAAGAGGTTGCGAAAGGAAGCTGCTTGATTAGCAAGGAAACAGTGATTCATCAAGCTTTGGAGGTTATGCAGGGAATGGTATTCTGGCTAGGTGGGATTTTGATGTCTGGATTAGCTGGGAATCCCAAGCCATACTCGGAGGTGAGGAATTCTGGTGGAAGGTTTGTTGACTCGTTGCTTTCGGGGTTGAATTCGAGAGTGAGTGAAATAATGGAGAGAAATGGTGGATTGAAGGAGGTGAAGGAGCTTAATGATGCCGTGACTGGCCTTGCAGCGGCAATCGGAATTGGAAAAAACGGTGGAGCAGAAGCTGAGGAATTGAGAAGAAAATTAGAAGTTTTTGAGAAGTTTGTGGACGGTTTGGGAAAGGAGGTGGATTCCGTCTTCGACAAGGTTTTGGCCGGGAGAAATCAATTGCTCAATGGCCTTCCACAGCAAAAGAAATAGAAGATCAATTGCATAATTCACTTTGTACAGAACATTGTTGTGTTTTTATTGATTTTCGCTTGTAAATCAGAGTTTGTAAAAATGAAGTAAAAATTCAGATTTCAAATGATCAAACCAGTATGTTTATTTCCTTTTCGAAAATATATAACCCGGAACATGAAGTTTAGCCCAAAATTTTGTGAGATGACAAGAGAGATTTTGTAAGCACGGAGCAATAATTAAAACTACGAGCAATGCTAGGTAGATCAAATTTATAAGTCATCTCAATTTTTGGTACATTTCGAGGAGAATCAGCTCGCTCCAAGTTCAAGAGGTATTTCATCCTTAACCACAACTCATCCGCCAATTCTTCAACATCAGTCAGTTCAAACTTCACGTAAACGTAGGCCATTGTTTATGGAAATAAAGGGTTTGGTATATAGAAACTGGAAACTTCCTTTGTAAGCTTTCCAATTGTATTTCTGAAAATTAATTATTTTGTACACTGTGAAGACATATATATAGCCTTTGGCTATTTACAAAGATACCCCTTAACTACCTACCTTATAACAGTTCTAACTAATCACAAACATTAGCACAGCTAATTACATTTAGAGATAACATACTATTTTACAGTAACTGAAATGGGTGACTTGTCATTTTCCCTAATACACCCCCTCAAGCTAGAAGGGGAATCAGAACAGATTCCAATGGGAAGCTTGGAGCACAGGAACTGAAATCGACTTTTGGATAAGGACTTGGTGTGAAGATCAGCTAATTGGTCTGCACTGCAAACATACTGAACTTTGAGAAGATTAGCTAGAACCTATTCTCGAATATAGTGGTAATCAATCTCAACATGCTTTGTACGAGCATGAAAAACAGGATTAGATGCTAGGGAAATGGCTGAGATGTTGTCACACCAAAGTGTAGGTAGTGTAGGGATAGGGAAGTGAAGATCTCTGAGGATTTTGCAAACCCAAGTAAGTTCAGCAGCTGTATGAGCTAAGGAGCGATATTCAGCCTCTGTAGATGACCGTGCAACAGTACTTTGTTTCTTAGCACTCCAGCTAATGAGATTGGAGCCTAAGAACACACAATAGCCACTGGTAGATCTTCTATCAAAAGTGCAGCCAGCCCAATCAGCATCAGAGTATGCTGAAAGATGGGTTGAACCCTTTGTGAACCATAAACCGTGGGAAAGAGAACCTTTAAGAAATCGGAGAACTCGTTTAGCTGCCTGAAGATGTTGTTCCCTGGGAGCATGCATGAATTGGCAGATCTGGTTAATAGCAAAAGCGAGATCCGGTCTAGTCCAAGTAAGGTATTGTAATCCCCCAACAATAGAACGATATTCAGTGGGGTTGGACAAGAGAGACCCACTGTTATCTAATTTTGTGGAACTAAGGGGTGTGCAGCACGGTTTGGCACCCTCCATGTGTGTTTTCTTAAGAAGATCAATTAAGTACTTGGATTGATGAACAAAAATGCCATGGGAGGATCTGTGTACTTCTAAGCCCAAGAAGTAGTGTAAATGACCAAGATCATTTACTGGAAACTGAGAACTGAGTTGGGTGATAAACTGTTGACAGATTTGGGAGTGAGGACCGGTTACTAGAATGTCATCAACATACACAAGAACAATAACCAAATGAGGACCATGAAGAACAAACAATGAGGCATCGGATGAAGATTGTTGAAACCCAAGAGAATGAAGAGCTTGAAAAAGTTTATCAAACCAAGCTCGAGGAGCTTGTTTTAGTCCATATAGGGATTTCTTCAACTTACAAACTGAAGTAGGAGAATTGGGATCAACAAACCCAGGAGGTTGTTGCATGTAGACATCCTCCTTTAAGTCACCATGAAGAAAGGCATTGCTTATATCCAATTGATTGAGAAACCAGTTATGTTGGACAACAAGACTGAGTAAGATCCGAATGGTAACTGGCTTGGCAACTGGACTAAAGGTCTCTTGGAAGTCAATACCTTCTTGTTGATGAAAACCCTTTGCCACTAGTCTGGCCTTAAATCTGTCAATGGTGCCATCAGCCTTTTTCTTAACTCGAAACACCCATTTACATCCAACTATATTTTGGGAAGGATGAGAGGGGACAACGGACCAAGTACCAGTAGAGATCAATGCATTATACTCATCTTGCATTGCAGCTCGCCAATGAGTATGCTTAGAAGCTTGCAGGTATGTACTGGGAACATAATCAGTGTCAACAGGAAGAGGATGCTTAGTTACTGCATAGGCATGAGGGAGAGATTTATAAATGCCAGCCTTGGATCTTGTGATCATTGGATGAGAATTAAGAGGAAGAGGAGGAGGATTGGACTGACTTAAGGGTAAGGTGGAGGATTCAGAAACAAAGTCAGAATTGGAAGCAGCAGGGACTGAAATGGGTTGAGAAGAAGAAGGATGGGGAGAATCGGAGGCAGAAGGAGAAACAGGTGAAGAAGATGGTGCACGGCTAGTAGAGAGATGGGGAATATATTTCTCAAAATAAAGATCCAAAGAGGAAGAGCTTGCTGGTGAGGATGGGTTGGGACAGAAACAGGGAGGCTGCAGGGATTGAAATGGATAAGAACTTTCATCAAAGACAACATGTCTGGAGATGTAAAGTCGAGTGGTGAGGGGATCAAGACATCGATAGCCTTTGTGTTGAAGGCTATATCCGAGAAAAATACAACTTTTGCTCTTGGCATCTAATTTGCTGTGAACATATGGTTGGAGCCAAGGGAAGCATTGGCAACCAAACACTTTAAGTTTAGAGTAATCTGGGGGTTGCTTGAATAATAATTCCCATGGTGATGAGGAAATACCAGAGATGGGAAGCTGATTAATAAGATAGATGGCAGTGGAGAAGGCTTCAACCCAAAATACATGAGGAACATGAGAAACAACTAGCAAAGTACGAGCTGTCTCAACAAGATGCATGTGCTTTCTCTCAACACAACTATTCTGTTCAGGGGTATGTGGACAGCTAAATTGGTGAAAAATGCCATGTGTACTGAGAAAGGAAGCAAAAGAGGTACTGATGAATTCACCCCCTGAATCTGAGTGCAAAACTTTGATTTTATTTCCAAGTAAATTTTCTACATAAGATTTGAAGACAACAAATGTAGAAAAAACATCTGACTTGGACTTCAAAGGAAAGAACCAGCTATATTTGCTAAAGTCATCAACAATGAGCAAATAGTACTTGAAACCACTGTTTGAGATAATAGACGCTGGACCCCACAAATCACAGTGTAGAAGTTGAAGACTGTGATTTGTTGTTGAAGAAGAAATTCCAAAAGGAAGCTTATGATTCTTGGCAATAGCACAATCTGAGCAGAAGAAATCAATAGTAGACTTGCCTTGTAAGGCCAGTTTATTAGTAGAAATTACCCTTCTGAAAATAGAGGAGGATGGATGACCCAAGCGTCGGTGCCAAACTTTGACAGGAGCCTTGACACTGAGCAGAGCTGAGGGAGAAGAAAGTGAAGAAGTGCTGGAGCCTTGAAGAGGGTAGAATCCATCTCTAACGGGTCCCCGCAAAAGCATCTTCCCCGAAATATGATCCTTGACAGTGGATCCATAAGGGTCAAGGGTTAATGAACAGTTATTATCTTTGAGAAACTGATAAACAGACAAGAGATTATGTTTCATGTAGGGAACGTGTAAAACATTCTGCAGCTTAAAGGAAGTATGAGGAGTATGCAAAGCAGAGGAACCAATATGATGAATAGAAAGACCTTTACCATCACCAATATACACTTTATCTTTACCAGTATAGGGAGTGGGAGAAGAAATGTTGGCAACATCATTAGTAATGTGAGAAGTCGCATCCGAGTCAATCAACCAAGGCTGAGCTGGTTTGGCAGATTGATTGACATACATAGCAGCGAGTTTAGCTGGAGGAATCCGACCACAGATGTCAGGATTCATTCGATCAAAACAATCAAGAGCCTCATGACTGTTAGAACCACAGATTTGACAGGGAACTTTGAAATGGGAAGAGCCTTGAGGATGACGAGAGCCTTGAAAGTTACGATTTCCATGAGTGTTGAAGTAATTGCCACGGTTCATTTGGAAATTGCGATTGCCTCTGTGAGAGAAGGAATGGCCTCTGTTATGTTTGCCACGATTTGCAGATTTTGATTGTTGCCAGGATGAAGATTGGTGCTGAGCAGCAAACACAAAAGGATTAGGTAGCAGAGGAGGCTGAGAGTGCACCGAGAAGGCTTGAAAAGGTTCAGCAGCAGAGGAGGAACTGATATTTTTGCGTCGAGCCATGGACAGTTCTTTAGTGAGAAGAAGACCATGGAGTTCATCAAGAGAGGTAGAGGACAATCGAAGCATGATTGAGTCAATGAAGGACTCAAAATCATCAGGCAAGCCATGAAGTGTGGCTGCAATTAGGTCGCGATCAGAAACGGAGGCACCAGCAGCTTGCAAGGAGTCTGAGATTTCCTTAATTTCTTGAAGATACTCGGAGATGGAGCGAGAACCTTTCTGAACAGATTGGAGACGCGACCGTAATTGATGAATATGAGCCTCTGAAATTCCACCAAATCTCTGTTCAAGCTTCAACCAGAGTTCGCGAGACGAAGAAACACCCACCGTGAAGGGGATGATTTCTTCAGAAAGTGTGGAATTGAACCAGATCAAGAGATTTTGATCTTTTTCGTACCATTCCTCAAAGGCAGGATTAATGCTGCGATCAGGTAGGAATGGCGATGGACATACATCAGTACCATCAATGATTCCAAGGAGCTTGTAGCGCCGTAGAATTGGGCCAAATAGCGCACGCCATGGCAGATAGTTCGATCGTTTCAGCTTGATCGGCACCATGCTGCCGATGTTGTGGATCGTAAAGGAGGTGTAGGAACTCAGAGGACTTGGATTTCCAGAGAAATTAGGGTTTTGAACCGACGGAGAAGACGATTCAGGTGGTGGCGAAGATGATTGCGCCGCCATAGCTTGCAAAGATGTTGATGCAAGAGAGATCGGAGAAGAGAAACTGAAGAATCAGAGGAGAAGAACAGAAAGATCGATCAAGAATCGATCGACCGATCGAGTTGAGGGAGCGGAAGGATCGATGCTGTGAAGCAGAAATGGCGTGATACCATATAGAAACTGGAAACTTCCTCTGTAAGCTTTCCAATTGTATTTCTGAAAATTAATTATTTTGTACACTGTGAAGACATATATATAGCCTTTGGCTATTTACAAAGATACCCCTTAACTACCTACCTTATAACAGTTCTAACTAATCACAAACATTAGCACAGCTAATTACATTTAGAGATAACAGACTATTTTACAGTAACTGAAATGGGTGACTTGTCATTTTCCCTAATATGGTATTCTTCATAACATGGGTCCATAACTTGAACCTTTCAATTTCAAATAATGGCCGAGAGCCTGAGATTCAGAAACTTCAACAAGTACTCTAGGTGCTCTAAACATCTTGATCCGACTATGAAAGAGGAGCTAAAACTTGCAATTTCGAAAACAGTTAACATTTTCCTTTGTTTCTTTTCTCCGACCTGAAAGAAAATACAAAACAAACTAGTAAAAACTAACTAGGACATTTTCCTCTTCATCAGCCAAACCTTCCCAAGAAAGGATCTTCTATGACACCACATCGATGATTTGGGGGTCCTAACGATTCTACACTCTTTTACAAGTTACTGACCTTTCAACAAAGGGTTACTACACTACACTCTTGACTGTATCAACTTCTTCTCTAGCATCTGTTGATCCTACAGAAAAGAGATCCTCATAAACAATTACAGACCTAATTGGCTCCCTGAGTCATTGGAGTTGGCTTCTCTTTCTGGAGCTTTCCTCTTCCCACAAGCATCACTTGGCAGCCTGGTAAAACTAAAACCGTTGGAGTAAGAGAACACTGTTATTTTCACTTGAGAAACTTCTATCAAATCATTTGTAAAACGAAACACCGTATGAGGAACTAAATTAATATTTTGCTCAACAGGGCTGGGGTAAATTTCAGTTGGCTCATCCTAACTAACCATCCCCAATATTTGTTTTAGCCTTTTAGTTTAGAATGTAACTTGAGCATATGACTTTAATTTTAATCAGACTCTTCTACTCTTTGAAAGAATATCAAGCACGAATATAGATAATATAGTGAAATTTTTTAAAGGTTAAGCTTGTTATTAAGGAAAGAAGAGTACCCTAGCTGCAAGGTGGTGTCAGAGTCGCCGTTCTCAAATGCAAAATTGCTGACCAAATCAGGACTATGTGTGACGCCATGGTTTACAAGGGATTTAGTTTTCTCCACAGGATAATATTCCAAATAAGATTGGACTGCACGGTCAGTTTGTGGAAACAAACATCGAAGCTCCTCAACCTACATAGAAAGAATATGCCGAAGTAGACTTGCATGAGAGAAAATCACTCAAAGGCCAAGTAACGTGAAACTAAGAAAATTTGCATTTGGCAAGAAGAATGTTACTTGCCTGTCTGCGCAACGTTTCATTCTCAAGTACAGCACGCTGTTCCTGGAGGAAACAAAATAGATGACAAGTTAAAACCATAATTGTCCCTTTTTATGACATTGAATCAACATTTGTCTTTGCAATTCAAACCGATGAAGATTCAAGGTCATAGTGCAACTTATACCAAGAAGCCAAACTTTTAAACCACAACAGAAGTATTTATAAATGGAGAACTTTCCAGTCTAGATTAGTCACTTTTGTAGAACATTGTGTTTTGTATCATTTTAATCCCTCTTTCTATTCGTCTTTTGCTTTAAATCATTGTTTATATCCTTTAGTTCAAAATTCAAAGAAAAAGTAGCTTATTTAGAACAATAATAATATATTAGGTAAAGTGAAACTGAAAATCTATATCTCATATGTTTTGCATGAATGAATATTATTCGTTAGTTCTTTAGAAAACTGATAATTCAACTTACTACTCAATGCTAGTGCTAATGCTTACATCTCAAACTTCAAGTAAGACTCGGTGCTATTTCGGTACTTCCACATACCTGTATTCTTGATTGCTCTAGTTGTTCTGTCATTAATTGCTCCTGAAATATTAGAACATCTATTTAGGCCTTACGGATTGCAGAAATGAGTAGATATTAATCTGAACTACATCTGACATCCCTACTGAATACCTCGAAGAAAAAAAAAAACGAAACAAGGTAAAAATATAATTTGTACCTTCCTCTCCTTCACTGTCAGTAATCCTTCATTCAATTGCTGTTCTAGTTGCTGCAATTCTTTCAAGCTCAAATCAGTCAACTCCTTACCCAACAGCCTTCTACACAATCAGAAAATAATAATCTTACACGCACTACTCCAAAAATATAAAATTATTAGATCTAATAATTGAGTAAATACATACAATTGTTTCTTTTGTAGCTTTGCATATTCATCCTTTAGATTATCCAGCTCCTTGCAGTCTTGCTTCTGAATCTAGAAACACGAAAAAACAATGGTTGCTGCAATTCTTTGTGAAAAATGTTATGTGAGGTTCTTGCTCCGAAGGAGGTTAGCATAGTTTACATAGGAGAAACGAAAAAATTTTGAACATAGGAAAAATTGGCACAAAAGTATATTTCACTTTGTCAAACGTACGAATAAGACTGACATGCAACTGGTGGACATACAAATTAACGCAGGAAGAACCAAAATAGGACAACAGATAAAAAAATTTGTCCATGTTAAAATTTCAAGTGCTACAACGCAAAAGATCAACTAGTGGCAAGTGCATAAACTTGTGAGAACAATACCTCTGCCTTGCCTTCTTCTGGTGCATCTTCTGAAGAATCTAAACACTTGTTGTATCTTGAAAGAGTTCGCATCATACTACAAAAAGAAGAACAAATAAACATCAGCCGTGTTCTTTTTATACATGAAGGGCACAGTTAATTTCAACTTTCTATATCGCTTCATTTGCAGCAACATTTCTAAATTGTTTCACAAGGTACACAAGGTAGATGCAACCATCCACAATGAGTTTGCCCAAAATTTCAGGAAACAAAAATATAGCAGAAATACAAACATGGCTCCGTGGAAATCCGAACCAACATCCATATTACAAACTAATCAGTCAAATACATCGGTTCATCCCTTAATTCATGTTTAAATTAAAGAGTTATTCAATGCTGGCTTATTACCAGTGAAGCGTTTCAGATTGATCGGCCTGATAGAGGAAGGAAGCACCTTCAACATAGAGTGTAGGGCATCTTTAGAGGAAAATTAAAGGCTTTCTCACAACAGCATTGCATCAGGTATTTCAACCAGGAAGTAGTTTTAAAAGTACAATTTTACCCCATTTTAGCACAATGTAGCTGGCTTGGACAAAGGAAAAGAGCATCTGGATATTCAAATCCCAAAAATAAACCACTGCCTAACTTTGGAAGATGCACAAAGGAGCAACAACCAAACAAGGCAGTTTCAACTTTGAGAAGCTTAAAAGGAAGTGAAAGTTCTTTCGATTCTGCTATATGTCGGATTTAGCACTAAATTAACTTAGCTGAAATCAGTCTTTCTGATAGTTCAGAATCATCACCAATACTATTAGCTTACCAAGGTCCATTGCAGATTCAATTGATCAAACATCATAAAAGTTGGAACAGACTTCACTCAAGGACTCAAAAACATACTTGCAAACTCAACGTTAACCAAGATATATACTCAAATATTTGCACAACCACTTCAAAATTTGCTCATAAGAAGATCAAATCATAGGAGAAATCGCCTCCAAATCAACAATTGTAAGATTATAGGCAACAGTGTAGGGAAGAATTTATAAGAAAAGAAAACCCTACTTCATAAGTAAACTGACCATCCCAGACATTCACACAAACCCAAATAAGAAAAAGGGAAAAGGGGCACAGGAGCATCCACTAGTCCCTAAAATAAAATAAAAACAATAAAAAATGAAGAGAGAAAAAAAATATCAACAGTAAAAGTGGAAAAACCAAAACCCCAGATAAATTCATATTCAAAGACAAAATCTTTATCCAAAAAGAGTAAAACCCATCAGAGAAACATGATCAGAAACACATGCATGAACCTAAAAAATTCAGAAGAAGGAGAAAAAAAATTGAAAATTTGTACCCAGAATTTAAAAGTAAAAAGTAAAAATTCAGAAACATACCCAGCACTGGAAAATTCAAAAAGCTTTCCAGTATTGGAGAAGATAATAACAGCAACCTCAGCATCACAGAGAATAGCCAATTCCTGAGCTTTTTTTAGCAACCCAGAACGTCTCTTTGAGAATGTGACTTGTCTGCTATTTGCATTCTCAATCCTCTTGATCTCAATCTTCCCCCTTCCCATTATTTCTCTCAAACTCTCAATAACCCTTCCAACAAAAAATATATTAAAAAAACCCAAATGCTCAAAAACCCAGAAAAGGCACCAACTTTAGGAGAAAAACTTGAATACCATTTAAAAATTTCTCTCTAAAACTAAAAGTCCAAAAGAGTAGTGCGCCGTTCCGCTCTACGCCTCTCTCTCTCTCTCTCCTTCTCTCTCTCTAGGAGGCGTTGTTCTGAGGGTTTGGTTCTTTGGGGGAGAGAGGGTGGGGCTGAAGGGGGAAGGGGGCGTTGCCAAAATTAGATTGGGGAGAAGATAAAGGGGCGTGTGTTGGTGTGAGAGAGAAATAGAAAGAAAGCGTTTATACCCCAAATGGCGAAAGCTTGGAAACGGCAAGTTTGCATGGCTCTGTTTACTATTTAGAGAGTGGTTGCATGACTCTGTTTTCCCACATTTGGCATTCTGGGTCCCACTTTTACTTCCTAACCATTTTTTACCTATTATTTATTGTATTTCGAGTTGGAAACTGTTTAGTCGGTCTTGCTTAGGGGTCCCACTTGGCCGTTTCAAAACGGAAATAGATTGTTTCCGGATCCCTTTCACCTGAGCTAACTGAACAAAAAATCTGAATCCTTTAAATTTGATCAAACGGCTATAAACAGAAAGTCCTATTAAAAGTTATAATAATTTTAACCGTTGAATCAAATTTTAAGGATCCGGATTTTTTGCTTAGCTGACTTAGGTGGAAGGGATCCGAGGATCCCTTTCCTTTCAAAACTTCATTATGTAAGTTGTGAATTGCCGTGACGGATGCAGTTAATTTTTTTAACACTATGTTTTCAGTCCAAACTCCTCTCTCACTATAATTTAAATAATTTGGTGTAAATTATCGTATTATCTATCTGTGTGCTATAAACATGGTAGTTTAATATTTAGTGCTAGAAATAGTAAATCCTCTACCAAAATGAGAGAGAGAGGGGCATTTTGTTTTGTTTGCTTTTTTCTGTTTTGGGAGGGAGAGTGTATGCCCTCTAATCTAATGCCTTTGCTATCCAATTTGCCACATTTGTATTGTGGAGCCCACTTTGGGAATCTCTATTTGCCACATTAAGAAGTTTTTGGTTACATTGCAACTATCCGAGTGTTACATTTAGTAAAGCCACTTCCAAATTTGGAGCATATGGGAATTGGCTAGTTTGTTTGAAAAAGCACTTTTGAATTACTTCCACTTTTAGAGAATTGGGAGTTGCCTAGTTTGTTTGTAAAAGCACTTCTCTTCTTTGCTGTAATTGTTAAATTGGGAAGGGTCTCATTACTCATTTGGCTTGCAAAAGATATTTTCCCTGAATTAAATGATTTTTTTGCTACAAAATATATTTGTGTACAAGTTTGGTTGAGGTGAAATGATTATTCAGCCTAGGTTTATTAGTTGTAATGGGGATTATCAAGCAATTCTAAAAAAGGAATCAAACACAAAACTTTTGGTTTGAGGGTAATTGGGCAAATGCTCTTAAGATGAACTTTATAAGGGTTGAGGTAGAGCGTGTTTAGCATTGCTTCTAGAAAAAGGATAGTGTTTTCTGACGGTTAAAAACGTTTCTAACTATGTTTGCCAGAAAGTGTTAAAAGTGTTTATGGGTAAGAGAAATATTTGTCAAATGCTTCTTCACGAAACCCTACCAAGTGCTCTTTTAGGAAGAACTTGAATGTTTTATAAGTGCTTCTTACAAGAGTTATCCCAAAAGACCCTTAGGCAAGCAAAATAAATGATTTTGTTTGTTTGCCTAATAATCAAAGTTGTTTTTACAATAAGCGATAGGGGATATGGAAAAAAAAAAAAAAAAAAAACTTAGAACCTTGAATGCATAAGTAAATGCTCTTAATCACTTGATCTAACTTCGACTAAATCTGAATGAGTTGACATATCCACTCATTGCAAATTTCTATAATTTCCATCAAATGCGATATCAATATACTAGTCGATATTTCCATAAATTTACATATCAATATTTATACCAATATCAATATTTTAAACATTGCATACGATAAACAATCATCACGTAATTGAGGGAACTAAGTAAAAATGTTCCAAAAAATAAACTAATATCACAATTTATTTTGTAATTGTTCATGGTAGCTACTTCAGTGTTGACTGATACAATACAAGAAATCAAAAGATGGGCCAATCAATGTGTCCATGGAGGCTTTTGTTTCAGTGAGTTATTTGTTTTAGATTTTTCATGCCAAAGATCTAGGCAGATACATTAAACAAAATCCTCTCTCTTACAGACACCCCAACGACGATCACAATTAGCAGGTGGTACAATAATTAATCATACAAATGACAACGATAAGCATGTGAATGCTAGTATACAGGTCACGAGCTACCTTCATCGGCGTTTCACTGCACTGCAAGTAATTACTATAAGCCATCAACTGTCAATCGACTCAATCCATCAGTTGGTGGATTACTTAGCTCCCCATCGTCCTTTTTACACACATATATGAAGTGACAATCTGGATCTTCCAAAACAAAATCAGCCGGAAGTAAGCCCTTCTCAGTGATAGGAACAGGTTCCAAATCTGACTTTGTTGACGAACCACAGCCTTCAGGCGTTTGGAATCCTGGTCTGGCTGTGAAACAATAGCCAAAAGGATACAAAATCTAGATAAGGCACCTCTATCAGGAATCGTGAACACTGAACTAACAAAAAATGAAAGTACATGGCTAGAAAACAGGAAGAAACCAATTCATAGAATTATCATCTCTGTTGACTGCTTATGACTATCCAAGAAAGATCCCAGGAAAAGGTGGGTACAACGTAGTTTGCGATAGTCGAAAAATAGTCAGCTTGCATGTATGCTATGCATAAGCAACAAGTATCTGATGCTTGGACAATCTGGACTGAACTTCCCAAGCAATAAACCAAAAAACGGAAAACAAAACACGTTGAATAATACAACCTGCACATGGAATCTAAAGATCTTAAACTCCTAAATGACAATTTCGGAGGTCATCGCTAGCTCCCGTTTTTGCTTTGTCAATCATATTAACTCGTAGATTGTGAATAGCTACAAATTTCTCAAGCTGGTGAAGGAAATTAGAAACTTTCTTAACTGACACCACTTTAGATGTGGGACAACAAAAATCTTGTACCATTATACTTGAATGGATGTTCACCATGTGTTAAAATTGACTCAAATTCACTAACAAAGTAAGAACATTTGGCATCGAAAAGAAATGAAAACTGCAATTTAAACCAAAAATCTCTAGCAATTATTAAACAGAATTTAATAACACGGAAGTAAAATCACTTCTGGAGAGCTAACTGAATGAGGAAAACTGCAGATATTTGAACAGCAAGAAAAATATGAACTATTATGAAAGGACAGTAAACTTACGTATAACAAACAAACGAGCTTTCCAGTTGTACACTGGCCTGCTCAAATGAGGCATTCTTACTGTAGGATCACCATAGGTTATCTGCTATATGGCATTGTAAGAACAGATAATACATTTTGAGCTTTTAACTAAAGAAAGAGCATTGAAAAATGGTGCACATTTACCAACATATAGATCCCTCCGGGTTTAAGAAGCCTACAAGCAAAATAAAAACCATATTAGTGAAGGAATATAGAACTAAAAGATATTGAATTACTATAGAATGGAGAGCGAAATTGTGAACTGGTATAAGAAATTGCAGCTGTAAATTGAGTTTTAAAGTCTAAAACCTGCTCACTTCCCCGAGCATTTGAGCAGCACTAATTGGAGCGTCGTTGCCACACTAGAAACATAAGCACAAATGAGAAATTCAGAGTGTGCCCAGTAATGAGTAGGAGGAGTAATTAGAACATAAGAACATGCATCGTACCATCAGTGAATCAAGAGTTCCTTTGACAGACCACAGGTGCAAAAAGTGATGAAAGCAAAGAAGGTTTATCAAGACAAGACAGAAAATTAGTATACAATATTGTATATTTCTAAAATGAGTATCACAAAGAAATAGATTCTTACCTTTATCAATGACACCATCAAATGATTCATCTGGAAAGAAACTCATATCTCTGACATCCATTTGCATGTCTATAAGATTTATATAGGAACCATGCCAAGCGTCCCCAATTGTTACTAAGGAAAATTTAAATTTGTACTAGAGATTTTAATAAAGTAAATTTTCAAAAGGATACATTTCAGCTGAGGTATGTGCTCATATTTGCTTTTCATCATGTTGATAGCCACTGACGAAATGTCAATGTTCATTATGTCTTCATATCCATCCTTGACCATGTCCTCGGACATAACTGGGAAAGAGAACATTTTTCCATCATTATCTTGGTCAACAAGTACACAGAACCATATAAAGTATCTTAATCCGATGAAATTACAGATGTCAGGTGCCTTTTGCTAGACACCGCATGATTGTTGCATCAAAAATCTTTCTCCTACGGATGGCAAGGACAATGCCACATTTAGGGACCCGAATTGCATCAGGCACATTATTACTTTCAACATCAAATTTTCTAATTAGTGGGAAAGAAAACGATACTTCTTAACTTCTTTTTTTCATTCTAGGGTCTACACAGAATGCATCCACCGCGTAATTCATATATGTATCAACCAAAACAGAAGGAAAACACAAAACAGAACCTTAATTTGGGGAATTCATACTCATGCCAAAACCCCCTGCAATAAAAGGGGTCAAATTTGAGTAGCACAATGTTCAACCAAACACTGAATGGCAATAATGACAAAAACCCAGCTCAAAACTACCAAAAAATAGCTAAAATGCAACGGGAATGATCGGAACAACTGAATTTCGGGAACCAATACTCTAACAAAAGTCTCATTCAAATAATACAAGCACAAAGATCACCCAATGACCCAAATTCCCACATCAAAAAATTATCTTTTCTGTAATTTCCTCAGAGTTTCTCAGCAACCAAACAGAGCAATTAAAGCAGAGGGTCAGAAAGGAGCTATATATATACATATAGAAAACAAAAGGGAAAGAGAATAAAAAGAGAATGAGAGAAATGGGTGGGTAGAAAAAGAGTACCGGCATTGCCGCAGCCGACCATGAGAACAGGAGAGGAGGTGGGGATGTAGTGGCGGACGAAAGGGCGGAGAGAAGAGTAGCGCTGGTACCAGTCGAAGGCTCCCCCTTCTTGGACGTAGCGGGCGTCCCAGTAGAGGGCGTCGCCATAGTTGTAGGTGTTGCAGGTCGACTCGTCCCTCAACATCTCCTTTCGCTGCCCCTGCTGCTGCTCTGATATTTCGGTGGATTTGATTAGAGTTCGGTTGTTGAACAGTCGGCGTAACGAAATGAAACTACGATAGAGAGAGAGAGAGAGAGCGCAAAACTGCAAAAGCCCACCACTAGGGACATTATGGCCCAAATGACCACCAATTCTATCACATTTCGAGACTGGTTACAATGGTAGATTGTCAGTGATACGAGTTTTACGCATGATTTAACTGTTGCAAAGGTCTATTATGCAAGATCTAATCGTTAATTTTTTCGATCATTTGGTGGTATTTACTACAAAAGTAAAAGAAAGTTGCCCTTTTATGGACTTTAACTGATAATTATATATTAATACAATATTGACAACTATATAATTAAAATATCGATAATATTAATTATATAAATGACGTGAATATAAAATAACATAATGTACTTGTTGATATTAAATGATCCAACTAACATGGTCAAGGGTAACCCAAGTTTATTCTTTTTGTGCTGCCATGTCATCACATTGTTTTGGGTCTTTGACTTACAGCATTATTGAATTTTGTTCTCCACAGGAAGAGTAGGACTATTATGTTGAGTTGTGTTGTCACTCAAGCCACCTCACTCTTGTTGAAACATAATACCTATTGTGGTGTCTTGTGTTAATAATAGGGATATAATATCCACATATCCTTCTAATTTTTGGCTGTCGGATCGGATGAATTGAAAAAGATCAACGAACAGAAATTAACAAAGGGTGTGTGAGAAGTAAAATAAGATGTGTGGATAGCACACCCCTAATAATATAACGCCGTATGTATTTTTCATTTCACGTGACATTCCATGATTAACATAAAAATACGGTGGTTTATCATTTTATTTTTCACTTCATGTGACATTGCATGATTAACATAAAAACACAGTGGTTTACCGTTCTATAAAAATCGCGTGTGATCTTTTGGCGCTGCCTAGTGCTTCGGCAGACTCTCCGACGACCTCCTCCATGAAGGTGGATGCAGCTACCACTTCTACCTCGCCGTCGACAGATACCAGTTCAAGACGGTAAATTTCTCCGCACCCATCTGCGTAACAATGGAGTTTTTTTGACTAATTGAAGTTTAAAGTTGTGGAAATTTAATTTGGCAGGAGACGTTGATGGACCTACTGGGCGTGGCGGGTCGGCGTCCGGGGTTGCCCATGGTGGTCTGCTGCAGCTCACGTGACGAGCTTGACGCGGTCAGGTCCGCCGTCGCCAACGTCCCTTATATCTCTTTGACTTCTCTGGTAAATTTTCAATTTTTCTTCTTGCACCCACACTTATTAGCCATTCCCTCATACAGTGTTATTGTTTGATTCAGTTCTTAAAAGCTATGTGCATGAGCAGCTGATGGTGTCGAAAGTTGTCATATACGAGGCGTGTGACAACTTGTTTGGCCGCAGGTTCTTCCTACCAACCTGTACTGCTTTGTTAGTTGCATAGTAATGGGGTTTGCTCTCTCGCGATAACTTTGTACAAATATGTGCAGATGGGAAAGTAATCAACATGGTCGTTGGGGTGAGGTAGTAACTCTCAAAAGTATTGAAGAAAGTAGCAACCTGGTCATAGCTGAGATGCACATAAATGTGAGTTTGTCGATGCTTACGTTTCCACATTTCGTTTAGCCATCCTGTTCCTTTCTGTTTCTCTCGCATAGATGGGCACTCATTCGATATATGGTTGATTGGATTGCAGATTTCTGAGATTTTATGAAGATACATAGTCTGCTATGCTGGCGGACATGTTCGAGAAATGATTCCTTGTACTTAGATGTGGTGGTCGAAGACTTGTGCCGTGTGATCTGGGTTTCCTTTGAGTGGTTCCAATGGTGTTGAATTTATACTGATTTGTGATTTTGGATGAGACTTGGTTTTGTATCACTTGCCGAGTGGATTATTGACCTAATAGATAGAAGGAAATACACAGTTGGCTCCTCTTTGCATTTGAAACATCGGTAGAATCAATAATATAAACGATGTATCGATAGTACCATCGAGTCTCCCGCACTGGCGCTGACATTGTGCAAGAGTTTAAAAAGGACACAATGCCAGCGCTAGTGCGGTGGTGACTAAATGTAAGCAAAAGATCAGTCGTACTTGTACCCTGGCATGCCAAAGAAAGATACTTTTTTATACATGTGAATTGTTTCGTTCACTGCCTTTCAGCGAAAGGATTGTTTCGTTTGTATAACAGTGAGAACAGAAATGAAATCAATATCCACACAATCATGTAACTTAAGTAATCCACCGCACGCACTACTCTCGGATCTTTTGAATTCCAATCCAACGTGCATAATCGACCCACCTGTTGCACAATACAAAAAATTATGAGAATTTGAAGAGAGGAAACACAACGAATGAATATAATGACAATCGAGGAGAACTCTGATCGTACATCAAGGAACCCAAGAATGTGTTGCCAGTTCGAACAGCAAAGCAAATTGCACTCAGTATAAGCTTGTGCTGGTGCAGCAAGGGTTCCAGAAGTCGCTGTTCAATTACTCCCGCGAGAACTTGGTACCTTTGAAAGAAATCGAAAAACATAAAATTTGGTACGTAAAGCTAAATAAATGGTAAGCAAAAAGATTTCTTGCTTCAAGGTGTCTTCTGTCCATCTAGCCTAACTCTTACTTACGCTTACGCAGGTCCTTACTTTGCTACAGAGCTTGTATGTACTGTTGGAATAACTAAGCTACGATGAATTTCCAGAATTCTTCAAACACATTACTAACCATATTCAGACACATAAACAAAAACGTGCATCTTCAAGATGCGAGTTGAGGAGTTAAAGCTACTCAGATTTTCGTTTTAAGACATATTTATAGCATGCGTCCTTTCACAAAATTGCTGTTGAAAGAATTTTATGAACTGTTTCTTCCGTCTACCTAGAAATGCCACAAATGGTTTTTTTTTTTTTTGGGACAGATCCGATTCTCCGTGATTATGACAGTTACAATTTAAAGTCTTTCTCTACGCATTTGGTCTAAATTTTTTTGTTAATGGCCTACGCTAACAGTTCGTGAAGGTTAGAGTAAAAATGATAAAAAGAAAACTTCAATCTGAAAATAGCCCTTGTACCTTAGATTGCTAGAAACTGCCATATAAACTCCATAGGCTACACTGGTTGATAATATGGGAACATCCTCAGCTTCACCAGCAAAGGATTTATCAAGAGCTTTTCGTGCATTAATCAATGCATTTGTTACACCCGTACCAACCTGAAACAATTTTCATTAAAAATTGTTATCCATCGTATGACACCAAACGGCTACTAACAGTTTCAACCATATAACAAAGTGGAATAAGAGACGAGAAATAAAATTCGAAGAAGACTTCATATGTACATTCTGCAATGAAAACTATAACATGCGACCAAAACAATCTCGTAATGTACCAAAAACTACCATCTCTTTCTCTGAATGCGTATAATATTGCAGACAGAAATTGAAAAATGAAAGTAACTTTCGATAACAATAAAGCACACTAGAGCCTCAGAATGGAGAATAAATTTATATGACTGGTTGGACCGTCGAAGAAGCTTGTGCCTTTGTAAATTATTTGGAGAAAAAGACTTTGCATCTTTACCATTCTTGGATGTTGATGCAACATTAAACTCAATGGAGTTCGATACAACGTTAAACTCAGTGGAGTTCTACCAATGGCTTAATTTAAGTTTGCCACAATCGAGTCCTAATTAGATTTAAATTTAGACGAGCAAAGTTCAAACAACCAGTGGTAAAGAAAGAAAATTTTGATAGACATATACTGCATAAGTATCCGGCATGTTTAGTACAAAATGCTAGTAGAGTTAGCATACATGCCGAACAAAAGCTGATGTAGTTTTTCCTGCATAGCATGATGCTAATAACTACAGGGGCTTAAAAAAGTATGAAAAGTATTTGGCGATTGCTGAAAATTCCATTGTTTTCAAACAAGATAGAACAAATATCAAGTAACTTATGGGAAGTTTTGCCCAGCCTTGAGGTTTTGTAATGTCACACGAAAAGTTCATGATAAAACGGAAAAAAGCAAGGAGAGCCACAATGTTTTACATTGCGTAGATGTTACAGATAATTCCCAGAAAAGCTAAAGCTAAGGCATTTCAAAACATGTAAGGTGTTTCACTTACCAGAGATGCACCAGTCCCAACTGCAAATAGTTTAGCTCCATTTCTCTGAAACGATCAAAATACTATAAACTCCAATCACCATGAACGTAAAGACTGAATAATTTTAGATCACAGAACACAATATCACATACCACTATTGCACCTATTCTCTGTAAGAGTGAGTATGATGTTCCAGACAAAGCTACCTGCAGACAGGATTGATGCCTCCCATGATGTTATACACATGATAAAGTGGCAACTTGAAAAAGCCAAAAGTAATGAAACAATCAAGAACCTGGAAAGCATTATCGGGACACCCATAGAAGAACTTAGCAATACGGCCTGCGCTGACAGCAAGAGGTGGTCGAAGCGAAACAGTAGGAGCGGGAAGCCAGACAAGCATAAAATCAGCTATGATGGCCATCACCTAAGATTTAAAAGGAAAAGAAAAAAAATCTACTCTAAGGGTCAGGCTGCAAAAAGGTGGAACAAACCAAAAACAGAAACACTACCAGAAAAAGAAGAAAGAACAAATAGCGTGAAATTGGTAACCAAAAGACTTCTGCTAGAAAGTTGAAGGATCGCTGCAGAGCTTTTGCACTATAAGCAACTCATAGCTTGACATATATTACAACTTATGACTAAAAATGGAAAACTTCCTTTGAGATAAATAAGCCTTCTGAAAGTGTAGTCAAGTAGTCAAACAATCGGATAATGTAAACGAAGAACATTTTACCAGGTCCAACTAGCAAAACCGCAAATTAAATAATAAGTCATCTCTGCATGTTCGAACTCAACTTCATAAAACAAAGTTGATTATTCCATGGAAAACCCTTTAGCACAGTTACCAGGTAGAGGCCAACTAAGAAACGCGAAACCTATTGATTGAAAAAGCAGAAGGGCAAGAAGAAAATAGAAAAGAAGAGTAAATATTACCAAATACATGAACATGATTCAATGATTCTGTATTTGGAAGCGCACAAATTGCACATAAGGTTGCTACCAAGAGTTCGCATTGAGCACAAAACGAACAAATATAGTTTTCTGCATCCATATTCCATTTCATGACCCAAAATAAAGACCATGCTTGACTGAAAGGCAGAATGTCCTAGTTCAACTTATTTATTTCTAACTTTATATCGTATGGCATATCCTGGATTCCACCAAAGCGTTTCAGAAGATTACACTGTTGCGCTAATTTAACAAACGCCACTTATATAAACTGCTCATCTATGAAGCAGATGGAAATTACTTTGATTTGAGATGATAGCTTTTCATTATATAGCACAATGAAATCAAATCTCTTATTTATACAAGAGACATACCACATCAGCAAAAACAAAATCCAGCTCTTTGGTAAAATTTTCTCGGCGCCGCTCCAATTCTGCAGCAGTCTGAAAAATGAGTAACATGTAAAGAGCTTACATCCATACTAAGAGACACTTCAAATGGTACTTCAATTCAAAAGTCAAGGATATCCAATGGATAATAGAGACGCCAACTCTGTTGGTGGCGAATGACTTACATGGAACAGGTGCACGTGGAGTCCCTTCCAATAATCCATTGTCATGTGCAAGCTTTTCTCCACATGACAATGTATTATTGGGCAGAATGCCATGTGACGGTGAACTCGTTCTATATAAGTTGCTCTCATGTTGAGGCGTCAAATAAGAACGGTTGATGCCACAATACGGTCAAGATTTCTTCCTCTAAAAAATTTAAGAAATTTGACCGTTATATTTTTGGCGTCAACAAGAATAATCACATGCAAGTTTGATCAACAAATTTCTATTACGAAGACCGCTGCTACACTTAGCAAAATTGTTCATCGAATTTCATCAGGATTAGTTCCAAAAACACTCCCATGAAAAACGCTTTCAATCATTTAAAAAGATCTTCGTATCGAGCCTTAAAAATAAAAAGAAGAGAGTAAATGAAAAGCAGAGACCTTAGTGAATATTCCAACGCCGCACTCGATGCCAACTTTAGTCAAGAACAAGTCGTCCGCAAGCAACCGCTCCTTGAACCCATCAAACCCAAGCAACCATCTGAACACCGCCGACTTCTCCAGCTCAAAGAACCTCTTCACAATCAAGCCCGGCACCCGCCCGGCCTTTATGGCCGCCGCTAAGTCCTTTGGCAAACTCTCCGACGACCTCCCCGCCTCCGCCATTGCCGCCAGGGCCTCCGCCTTGTTCCGATCCCGGTCCTCATCACCATCACCACTCCCATCACTGTCATCGTTATCATTACCTCCGCTTCCGCCGTCTCCGCCTCCTCCTGCGGGGGGTTCACCACCGTACGCGGCGGAGGCGAGGCGGGATCGGGTGAGGCGGGAGGCTGTGAGTCGGAGGGAGGGAGTTGCGGTGATGTTAGTGCGGGCGACGATGGTGAGAGTGAAGTTTTTTGGGGATAAAGAGAAATGGTGGGGGTTGGTTGATGAAGGGAGAAACTGAGAGTGAAAGGTGGCGAAGTTGGAGATGGTGGTGACTGCTGCCATTGTTGGTTGTTTGCTTTACTTTCAGTATCTCCCGCTCTCTCTGTCTATCTCTCCTCTTTGAAGGAGTAGAGAGAGAATGGGAGAACCAGAAAGAAAGACTGTTCAGAAAAAAAGGGTTGGTGGGGTTTTGGCTGGGGGAGGACTGGTCTTGGTCTTCTTCCTTCTTTCTTTCTTTATTTTTTTATTTTTTTATTTTTTTAAAACCTTCTTTCTTTCTTTATTTTTTTGGTTTTGAAGAAATGATTTGAATGGGGTTTTTTGTGGACAGAATCAATTGGGGAGTCAAATAAATTTGTGGGAAAATGAATAACTGAAAGGTCATGTCCCTGTTTCTTTCTACGGTCTGTCTTTTAGCATTGACAGTAGTTGGAGTCAGTAGCACTAACCGAGCAAGCATAGAATCATTGGTTGTTTTTCACTCTAACAACTTTAAAAATTTAATGTATATTTACTTGTATATTGTATTTAATACTTATAAACAGTTAAGGCAATTATAATCTTCTCCTCCTACTTCTTCGATTTTCTCCTGCCATTTTAGTGACATATGTCGGCATAAATTTTTGGCATATGTTGATAGGAATTGAAAAGTTCCTAGTAGATGATCGACGAAAGGACCGAATAAAGTTTTTTTATTGATATTATGATATTCTTATTTGAAAATCACTATACTATTATAAGTTTAATATATTAATATAACACTCTTTAGTTTAATATTACACTCATGAGTTAAAAATCATTCTATTAGATGAGAGTGCAAACATATTTTTAGCCATTTAGTACTATAGTGTAATCGTATTTCCTTTCATTTGTAAATAAGAGATCTTAGATTCGATTCTCGTCTTCTCACTTACACTTATAAATGAAAAGAAATATCACTAGATTATAATACTAAGTGGCATTGACTCATGAGTACAATATATTAATATCGCATTCAAATTTTTTAGCCTATTATAAAAATGTGATTCTTATATGAATTTTTAATATGCTAGTACTATACTCACTTTTTTTAACTATGGAAGGCATGTTATATTATTACGTTCCCTAACACGCCCAACATCCCGAATTCACAAAATATGATTAAAAATCATGTCTCTCTAATATTTTCTTATGAGTAATATTATTTATATCATATTTTTGTATTATATTTTCATACCATCTTAGATGACATTTGACGTGGACAGCCACATCATTTGAATTAATCATATTTTTAAATTTAGTTCATTATTTAATAAACTAATAATTAAGAAAAACTCGTTAATTAAATGATGATTGTAATATATGAGGAGTCTTTCTCTTTCATTTTCTTGGATTTTGCAAATTTTTCAAATGATATGGGTGTCCACATCAAATATTACTTAAGGCGATATAAAAATGTAGTATAAAATCATGAATAGCAAAACTCTTTTCCAATTCGTTATTGTGATTTACTATCGCTGATGGTAACTATGGTGTATCATATCATCCACAAGGTCCATGGCAGACAATGATAGCCCGCTCTTATCTCCAACATAAAAGGATAGGTAGAGCAATTGCGCAAAATCCTTTATTTGCAGAGAGCTCCAACAATGGCTACAAGCACCACGCCCTCGTCCCTCATGCTAACGTACGCCTCCTCGTACGCGCACCCACATGACCTCACTCCCTCTCTCGTCTCCTTCCAGCCCAAGCCGCTCTTCAAAACCTTCTGCCTCTGCCCGCTCGCTCTAAGGCCGAGAGAGAGAGAACCAAGCAAATGGGCCAATTCCGAGCCTCACCGAGTGGCCGCGGCGGCTCTTACGGCAGAGGCGGAGGTGGAGGAGGATGTGGACGAGAAGGAAGGAGTGAAAGGAGGTGATGGGTCTGTTGCTGTTTCTGTTCCTTCAAAGCCCAAGAAAGGGAAGGCTGCATTGCTTTTGAAGAGAGACAGAGTGAGTCTTTTTCTGGTTTTCTTCTGCAAGTTCTTATTTTTCATTGTTTTGAGGGTGAAATTTGATTTTTTGGGTTATCTCGTTGGTGGGTTTTGCTTGCTTTTGGTTTTGATTACGGTTCTGGGATTCAAATTTCATGTATTGCTCTTTGATTTAGTTTTTCTTTTGTAGATTATCAGTGAGTTCAGCGAATACTTGTTTGTTATGGTTCTTTAAATTCTAAAAGTCAAGGATTTGATTTGAGTAATTAAGGTCACTTCGTTATCTCGGAGAAGAGACTGGTTCTGCAAAATTTGATATTTACATCCTTAAAGTTTGACGGATTTTCCATGTTTTGGATTGCAGAATGCCCCGAAGTTGTGTTTGATAATTTGGTCCTGGTTTATTTTTGTGTTTATCATTTATGTTGTTAGATATATTCCTGCAATGTCCTAGTTTTACGTTGTTCCAAGATTTCGGTAGTGATTCAAGCGTTCAATTGTCTTCTGTTTAAAATGTCAGACAAGGTCCAAAAGGTTCTTGGAAATTCAGAAACTGAGGGAAACCAAAAAAGAGTATGACCTGCAGCCAGCAATCGCTTTGCTGAAAGAAATGACAAGTACGAAATTTGTAGAAACTGCTGAAGCCCATTTCCGCCTCAACATTGATCCAAAATATAATGACCAACAACTAAGGGCAACTGTGAGTTTTCTGATCTTGTCGGTCAGAGATATGTTTAGTCTTATCAATGCTTAGCACTACATTATATTCGTTCATTTATTGTGGAATTCTTCTACTAGGTAAACCTGCCCAAGGGAACTGGACAGACTGTTAAAGTGGCTGTTCTTACTCAAGGTAGTTCCGATTCTCAATTTCCCACCTCTGTATACAAAGTAATTATATCTGTCATTATATGAGCTAAGGAGGTGTAAAAATTAAACCACGTATTTGAACTGAGTGGATACAAGTTGGAAATTTTAACCTAGAGAATAAAAAGTAGAGGACTGTATTTATGCCTGCAATTTCGGCATTTGCATGTAGTAGGCAGGTGGCCATTAGTCTTGAACTGTTATCTGAATTCTCTATAGGTAAATTGTTTGCCAATTAAGCCTAAAAGGAGAAAACAAGTGACACCTTCACTGAGTGGGGTTTTGTTCTCTCATTCTTTTACCTTGGTTGGAAAAACAGAAAAAAGAATGCTTGCATGGCTCAAGTGGGTTTTTATTTTCTGTCAAGGGGACTTCTTTCTTTTCTTTTTTTTTTTTTTTTTTTTTTTCCAATGATTTAGTATCAGACTTCAAATTGGATCAGAGCATTATCTTTTCTTTTGTAAGGTGTAGTCTGAATATATATTTTTGTTCACATTTTTTTTTTCCTGATGAAAAGGCAATCTTTTGGTCATTTGGGTCCAAAAGTGGTTAAACTTTTGTAAGTTTTAGGAATTGTAAGATTTTCTTAACTCTTTTTGAAAACAAATGGAAGTAGTCATAAATGGAGCACGTTGTTTTATTTTTTTTTTTAGTCTTGATATTTTGTTACTTAGGTTGTGGGAGATGTATCACTGGCTTGATTTAGCTTATATATACAGAATTCCAGATATATGTTCTCTAGATTTAAGCTAGTATGAAAAATGTGCTGTATCTAATAAATTTGTACATTCGGTATTTATTGGTTGCTCTCAATAGACATATTGTAGTATGTTTGAATGTCTTCTACTTTTCCAAAAAAAGTGAAATATTCTGGTTCTCATGTTTTCCCTTTCATAATGTGCACACATATTCATGTTCTTTAAGCTTCTTGGCATTGTGCACAAGTTATCTTACGGTTTTGGTTTCATAGTATTTCATGTCACGTATTATCTTCTTCAATATCTGCAGGTGAGAGGTTTGATGAAGCAAAAAATGCTGGAGCAGATTTGGTTGGTGGAGATGATTTGATACAACAGATAAAAGAAGGATTCATGGACTTTGACAAGCTAATTGCTTCACCGGATATGATGCCTAAGGTGCTGCCTTCGTTATCTTGTTCAATTAAATTAGTGTAGTGTACTGTGAAGTATGTTAATTATTTTTATTTTCTAAAGCATCTGTAGATGAAAATAATTAATTTGGGTCAAATCTAAAATGCTATGTTCTTTGTTTGGTTTTCAGTTGAAATAGGGTCATATGATTGAAATGAGAAAAAAGTAGTTTTGCTGCAGGAAATAACTTGTCAGCTTCATAGTAGTTTGACTGTAAATCCTGATGTGCATGATGGGATGCGGATGATTATTCTTTGGTTGATACGGTAAAGTCCTTGTTATTCATAAGTGAAATTAAGAACAAAGAAATTGCCTCAATATACATCTCATAATGAGACGCCACCCACCAAGACTAAATAATTATAATTTAGAATGTAAAAACAGTAGGTGCTGCCCGGTTTTCCTTGTGACTTGTTTATATGGAGTTAAAAAAGTGACTCAAGTTAGACTGAATTTTCGGGTCTGCTTCTATGATTCTACCAGCTTACTTTTTTAACTTTCACATAGTATGAGAGGCATTGTTCTTTAACGTGAAGCAATTCACAGTTTCTTTTTTGTATCTGTTCTTCTGTGGTTTTAATTGGCCGGAAATTATGATCTCAGTAATTTTTCATCATATTATCTTTGTTACTATTCTCAGGTTGCTAGCCTAGGAAAGATTCTAGGACCACGAGGGCTCATGCCAAATCCGAAAGCTGGTACTGTCACGCCTAATATACCACAGGTATGGTTTGTTTTGCGACATTTTTGTTTCCTTTCTGCACTTGTGTGAATATGCTTTCTTACCCTAAACCCTTAATCTTAGCTATTGTTTTAGTTCTTTCCTACACATATGCATATGTATGTCTGGTACAGTAAGAATAATGAAATGAGGAAATCCGTAAGAAGAAAAAACTGAGACACTGACACACATACGAGGGTATAATATTCAATATGAATACAATGAATTTTGATACAATGAATACGATGAGGGCAAATGAAAAGAAATATAGTTGACACAACCTACGGTGATCATCCATGGTAGTACAGGAATGGATTTACATGTGGCAGGGCAACAGTACAAGGAATTTGATTTCTTAGCCTACTTCATATACTGTTTCAGGCCATAGCAGAATTCAAGCAGGGGAAAGTGGAATATAGAGCAGATAAAACTGGTATAGTTCATTTGCGGTTTGGAAAAGCCGACTTTCCTGAAGAAGACCTTCTCGTGAACTTGCTAGCAGCAGTTGTACGTTCTTCACTTCTCCTTATTTCCTAATTTCGATTGCTATCTGAACTCCACCCACTTGGCCGTGAAATTTAATTTACTTATATTTTACCTGGCAGAAATCTGTAGAAGCAAATAAACCACCAGGTGCAAAAGGTGTTTACTGGAAGAGTGCACATATATGCTCGTCGATGGGGCCTTCCATCCGGTTAAATATAAGGGCGATGCTCGATTTCAAGCTTCCAACAAATGCTTGAAGAACACTAACCACCTGTACATGTTGTCGTTAAATTGTTCATTCAGCCTCTTAAGGTGCCACTGTCGAATCTTTGCCAATGTAGTTCGTAAAGACGGCTGGGGAGAGTAAGGGGTGACCTTGATACTTTTGTATCTTGGTTAGGTCTGTACCATAAAAGAGCATGCGAGTTTCATCTACACCGAGTGAGAAAGGCCATGTACTAATTTTGTGATCGATATTATCAACTCATCACTTTGGTTTCTTGTTTACGAATGAGAGAAATTTCACGAAGTATATGCCATGTTTTTTTATTTTTTTTTGAACAATAATATTATCTACACTAAGGGAAGAATATATATGATGTATATCAGGTATCGAGCTATTGATCTCAGTCGAGAGTCGGGACCAGGTGGTTGTTTAACCAGAGAACAATGCCACTGCAGCCAGCCATCATTTGAAACGAATCATTTCTCCTTCCTATTAAGTTATAATCCAAAAAAAAAAAGCTAAAATACAGAAAAGCTAACAGAGTCACCCTCCAAGACAGCCATCGTTCTAAGAGCAAATATCACCGGTAATTTACTGTGTTAGTTTCAGAGCTAATGGACGTCGGGAACATGCCACCAGGGAGAATGAAGGTTTGAGAGAATGTACAGCTACTATTCGAGCGTAGAGAGAAGCGCCTTAGTGACGGTACTGCGACCGCTGAAATGTGCTTACATATTCCTTCTCATTTCTTCCCTTCACCTGTTCCCAACTTCCCCGATCCATAACTTCCTTTTTTCTAAGATGATTGAAATACAAAGATCACGGAAAACATCACGCGACTTGGAGATATCAAACGTTATCTTAAAGTATACAATGCACCTGATATCGAGTAGAAACAACGATAGGATTATCGCCAAATCGTCGCTCCTCCAAGGTAAAGGTTTTATGTTTGGCTTTTGCTAAGGCATTCCACGACGAACTCGACATAGAGCCTCATCCGAGCAACTTTACAAAAAGGGTAGACCTAATTTACACGGATGAACACGGGTTGTACCAAGCCATGCTTAGCTGGGTGCAACATTACGAAAATTCCTCATCGGAAGGTAATTGTTATTTCAGCGTCCCCTTTTTCCAAGAATGTTTCTGTAGCTATCGCCCTCACTCCAGTCTGAAATAACAAAAAGGAATGAATTTTTGGTGAGTATCGCATAAGTTCAACGAATTAATAGATATACTACTGACTGCTAACTCTCAAGTAAAACTTTCACCTCCATTCGCCCATGAACTGGCATAGGGGCCAGTTTTTATGTTCAAAACGCTGCACTCGTCACTGTAAACCAGATCCGGTAGCAACTTCGGGGTAAGCAAGAAACATCTGAATAACAGTGACAGAAACCAAAGCTTAAGTGACCTTTTACATATGATAAGCACAATTTGCTTTGTCCACTGCAATTTATAAGACAATATAATCATAGAAGCTCATGTCCTCCATTGGTCACACAATCTTGCAATTTCTTTGGTTCATACTAGAAGCAGAAACCTTTTTGTTAACCTCGATATTCAATACTGTTAGGAGCAGCTAAAAGAGAAGTGCATGATGAGAGACGGACTACACATGCTATCCTTCCAATTTATAAAGGGAGCTGTCGCACACCCAAAACATCATTTTGCACTACTTCCAATTAATAACGATGCATTATAATATATCAGTATTTCTAGTTTCTCAAGTCGTCTTCTAAAACAAATGGAGACAGATAATAATTCGCACCAAGAAACAGACACAGATAATTATCACAAGTTATGCATAGTTGCTCTTACTGTGGTGTATTTGGTTGAGATGCTGCTCTTACTAACTGCTGGAACATATTTCTTTCATTTATCGGATCCATCCCTGAAAACATATTAAACACAACAATGATTTATTTTGAGATAAAGAAACTTGATTGGATGAAAAAAAGAAGATAACACTCTGCTGTGCAACCAAACCTTGATTTATCTCATCAACCACCCTAAATGGGCAATTTGTAAGGTCTTGAAGAGAAACAAGATAAAGTATAGTTGAAACCGAACGCTCCTACAAATGGGAATTTGAAGGCCACAATAAGGCAAAACTGTTGAAGTCAAATCAATAACTCAAGAATACAGCAAGTGTAATACCCCTCCGGATTGATGGTGGGCACTGAGAACTTGTAGCTGCCCCGCTTGCCTGATGGCCATAATGTCAAACGAATGAAATTGTGAACAGAAGCAATGCACAACTTTTAAGTAGGTTTCACATAACAAATCAGCAACTGTGATTTCATCTTAGTGCAATAGAACAAAAACAATATAGATACTACCAAGCTTGGAATCTATCAGAGTTATGTCGAACCAGGCTTGGAATTAGTCCTGGTTCCGACATAACTAGGATAAATTAAATTACACTACCATGATAAATTAAATTACACTTCCCAACTTAAAACGACTAGTAGTAGCACTATGAAAGTACAGAAACAGGAACAAAATTGAAATTACCTGAATTTTACTTTTATAAGTATCCCATATTGGTCGAAGTCCATTTCATGCTCATCTGAGAAGAAACATGAAATTACAAAAGTTCAAAATAAAATAATAAAAAAAAAAAAAAAAAAAAAAACCTTCTAGATAGTGCAATGCTGAATGGTAAATACCCAATAAAACTTCCCCTGCAACCGCCATCTCTTGGAAGTTCCTACTGAAAGTCTCATTTATCTGAGCAACAAGACTTCTTAATGTTGGGAGCCAAGTTCCCTGCAAATAATTTACAATCAGGAAACAACAAAGAATATTAGCAAAACATACACTAATGCAAGTGGCATATATGCACACTGACGTGAAAGAGAGAGATAAAGGAAAACGAAGAAACTAAGAATATGAAAGTAGTTTGACATAAATATTTAGAATTTTAAACTGTTCAGGGCTGTTGGTTTAAAAATTTATTCAACATGACCTTTTCAGACCTAGCAATACAAGTGAGTATTGGCAAAGGCCAAATTTGTCTACTTATTTTGGAATCTGTTGTTTGTGGCAAACTAATGAACTGTAGGAGGTTAGCAGCATAAAGAAACTGCTGTTTCCATGGAGATTGGAGACTGTAAAATGCATATAATTACAACCTAACGCCAAAGACCAAAACTCAGGTGAATTCCAAGTAACATAAGAGACAAGCTGTTATGGTAATAGAATGCAAATGTGATGTTTATCCTGAAACATGAACAGTGGGTGCAGGACTAAATAATCTTAAACAAAAGAAAATTTCAAGTCAATTGTGGTGGCTTTTCTGAAACCATCATAATCCATTTAACAATTCCCATCATCCATCATTGAGTGTGTCCTACAGTTTATTGTGGTGACTCTGGTTGGATTGGTTAAAGCAATAGTTCAAACGGACAAAGTATTTTGGTCAAGTGTTCATTGAGGAGACCAACATCAACTTGACAAAATAGTCGTTAAGGTAACAACTAGGCATCACTAACCTTCTTGCTTTCAGATTACCTACTTCAGCTATTCAGCTAAGCTACTCATAAGATAACAACTAAGCTTCGCTAACCTTCTTTATGAAAAAATAAAATAAAATAAAGCATTACTCACTTTCAGATTATCCACTTCAGCTATACACCTACTAAGCTCTGTTTTATCTGCTTCCAGTTTCGCTGAATATTCTTCAATCTGTATTATAATTGTAGTAAGAGTGATGAACTTAAAAAAGAAATTAGGGGAAAAACAGCTACCAGAGATGGCAGAAATATACCTTTTGCTGACGGTCTTCATATTCTTTCAGTATATTTTGATTTAGAAAAAGAATAGAATTAGCTTGAGAAATATTTTCATGTATAGCAGCTTCCAATTCTTCAATTGTAGTAGGCATCTGGAGACAAAACAGACAAAGAAATCAACTTTTGTTAGGTTACAAAAGAGCTGTTAAATTTTGAATAAAATAATAAAAGTGCAAACGGAGAGAGATTAGATAGACTACAGATTTTACATGGTTGACCATTAGGGCCATGTTCATATGAGAGGAACACAAATGTTATAAGGAAATAGAAAGTGCAAATCCTGAGGCCCATGTCAATATTCCAATTGGTTCAATGGTTGAACCAGGTCGGGCTCATATGATAAGTCTACAGTGCCCAGCTTGTCCTACGTACAAAGTTTATACATGGACATAAGCTTTGGACAAATCCATAGGCTCAGATTATTAGGAAAGTTCACCATAAAATTCATAAGAGCAGATCAAGGCCATAGCTCCTTATCAATGTATAACTCAATCACAAAAGAAATACATCAAATTTTGTCCTGATAATTGCGCTTCATAGAATGGTGTTCTGTTATACCAAATAAGCCCATAAGCTCCCAAGATCTAGCTAAGAAGCTACTTGATTACCTTATTGTTTTTTATGTACCCAAATACTGGCCTCATACATAAGAACTTTCACACAATAAAGCAGGTAGACGTTTCTCTTGGTGTCAGGTCAACAGATCTTCTCAATGAACACTCCTATAGTGGTTTAGTACCCCGAAAGTTTACACAGATTAACAGTTCAGGACCTATGTTCCAAATTTATTGTAATACTACATAATGCTACCTTTTATCGTCCATTTCACACACGCCAATCAATCAGCCAACAAGCCCATTAATCAATGATATCATGATTGCAGAATCCTCCGTTTCTTACGACGAGGCCAATATAGGGGTCGCTTTGTCCATGTGGGGAAAAGCCAGGCTACAAAATTTCCATGTCATGAAAAAGGTGGGGCCCGCCACACCCACATCATGGATTAAAAGACTTGTTGACGAATTGATTAACAGAAGTATGAAGACAACAAAATATGGATTTGGGTATGATTTAGGTAAGTTGTGAACATTGGGCACTAAACTGATAATCGATGTAACTTTTGGGAAGTAAGGTGAAAATAACTTCAAAACATTATATACAACAAAACAAAAACACCTGGGCACCTAGCACACAAGTTTTTGATACCAGTGAACCAGTCGACTCACTTCACAGAATTAACTGGCCCCCACCCACACTATATCATAGTTTGTGCCATTTACTCCTCATATTCAAGCAGAAGTTATATTTTCCATGCATTAGAATTAACTCATTATATAGAAAACCTCAAGAAATTCCTTCTGAAGTGCTGGAGTGATCATCGCAATGGATTCTGCATTCTTCTTGGCAACTAAAAGTTGCTGTCGGCAATCCTCCTCTGCCTTCTTACCTGGACAGGAAGCAAAAAAGCAATAACTAGCATTACTGACATTGAGTTTTCTACTGTAAATCTTTATTTTTTTTTCAATAAGAAACAATTTTATTAGCAGGTGAAAATCGAAGACATATACATGTACTGATAATTCAAATGTTATCCTCTTTCTTTCAAAGGCATCCCTCACTAGAAGTTCCATACTTCATTGTGCGTAAGGAGTCTAAGGACCAACGAATTGGACTAGATAACCAATTCAATATTCTGATTGTTTTGAAGACAAAAGAACTACGATAAATTACTTTAGAACAAAAATAATAGAGTGGCTACGATACATGCATGTATTTAATACATTAACCATTTAATGGTCACGTATGGTTAGATTTGATATTCTCTCTTTTCGGTGCATATATGACCGTTTAGATGGTGAATGTATAAAATACATGTACAGGCCAAGTCCTAAAAATAAAGCACAATCATACACTACCAAAAAGAGTGAAAAACAACTTTATGCGTAGATCAAACAGTTTAAACAACTGCACGGAATGGAAGAACCTCAAAGTGAAAGTAAAAAACCACTTACACTCCTCATGGTGCAGGCTTGCTTGAAGAGCAACCTTTTCATGGTGTTTGATATTGACCTCCATTTCTTTAATCTAATAAAATGAAAAACAAGCATAAATAAATTAATTAGAGCTGAGTATGAACGAATGCATATTATTCAGATATCCCATGGCACAATAGCTTTACAATAAAAAGAAACATGAATCATAACGCGGCGTATAGTCTAAAGAGATAAAATCTAACAAAGAAATAATTCATTACAGTATAAGGCGCCACCTTTGTTTGCAAACTGAGTAAAAAAAGAACAAGAAAAAGTTTCAAACCATTCATGCCTAAAATAAGGGGAAATTACATTCTACCTTAACAAAAAGCATTCACTTCAGTTTTATGATTGCATTTGAAGAGTTTTATGATTGTATTTGACAAACTGTCTACGATTTTAAGTAAACTTATTTGTAAATTTTGTAGGCAAACTCAGTATGCAAAAAAATAGTAAAACTCTCAAAGCAGATTGTTCTGGATCATCATAGAAAATACCTTTGCATCAAACTCAATGACCATCATGTGCTTTTCAGCATAACTTTGTTTGAAAGAAACAGCCTCAGCAAGTAGACTCTGAAAAAAGACAGCAGAGTTAAAAGTTTGAAGTAACCAAGTCCTGAAACACTTATATCTACCCCAAACATTGGTGTACAACTTAAACCAAACAAAGAACAGAATAAATAAATAAATAAAATGTCCCCTTAAGAATTTAATTTTAGAAGTGTGCCTAAAACCTGACCTTAATTTCCATTGCAGAATGGAACCTGTCAATCATATATTTTGCAGACTGTTCATTGAGCTTCGCCATACTAGTATCCAGGTCATCCTCCTTCTCCATAGATTCTAATTTCTTTTTCCTTTGTGCTGAGATCACCAGAGTATACTCATTATGTAAAATGAACAAAAGAAATTAAATACGAAGCTTCTAAAGAGAAAACTTCAAAACCATTATTACTTACCAATACGGTTTTCTATTTCACGTTGTTTTCTCTTCCCATCCTGTACATTTCTGATAATCTCCTCCTACAATATATATTACGTTGTTCCACATAAGTAAAGGAATTGCATGTCAAACCAAACCCAGTTAACATTAAAGTATAGTTTATATGTTTGTAGCATTGAATGCCACCTGCTACACTTATTTCCACATACCCTCTGTTTCTGAAATTTTGCTGCTTCATTTTCTGCTTGTCTTTCCTCAATCTGAAGTGATCTAACAATATCCTGTAAAGCAGTAATAGATTCTTCAAGTTCCCCTTTTTTGGACATCAATGACTCAACTTCCCCAGTCTCCAAACCTGAAAGTAAAATGTATGACCTCAACCAGCGAAGTGTTTGGATTATTTGCTAAACAGAAAAGGGTTTGCAGAAACATACCACACAAAAAAAGTTGAGAACGACTGACTGATTCTACACTGGCAGATCTATGACCACCATATCTTGATACTGACCATCGGTAGTGATTCTCAGGGGTCCAAAAATCTAAAATCCCTAACTTAGAAACCTCATCAGCCCTCTGATCCGTAGTCCTGGACCCAATATACTGAGGAAAAAGGAAGAAACACAAATACATGAGCATTTTTTTTATAATAAATTACATGCACAAAAGCTATCAAAATCAACACTACCTAACAAATTTCAAACACCGAACTTCATACGGTTGACCTTAGGCACGGCAAATCGTCATTTTTGTTTATGTACAATACAGTCAATCATCACCAACTCGTCTAATTGATCAGGTCAAGTTACTTAAACACTAACCTCACCCATTTATTTATCACGTCCTGTTTGGAATGATACGGATATATTGTGAATTAGAAACTTGAAACTAAGTTCCGTTAATTTCTAATTAACCCTATTACTTATACATTCCTTATAGAATTGAATCCATTAAGTACGGTTTATTAATAAACCATATAAACCATATATGGTTTATTAAAAAACCATATACTATAATTTTATAGTTTACATGAGGACTCGTACAATACTTATTGGTATATAGTACAACTAAAACGGGCTTATCATGGAAAAGTTATTTTTCTCATGTTTGACACTACCCCAACCTGTTTACCAGTTGTCTTATCGTACAACATACAGGTTCATGTCTTATTGTGCCACATAGAGGTTTGTGTTAAGTAATGGTCAACCAAAACCCGTTAACCACATCTTGGGTTCAAGTCGTGTAATGGAATCATGTACAAATTTTAGCCTAGTTGAAGTCAACAAGTGCACATAAAATTGTGAACATATATTTAGCACATTATTTTAAATTTTATAACTTTTGCCTGAAGTATATAAGATAAGAGTAAGCTTGGGAATCATACTGATCTATCCAAGCCAAATTGGCTAATCAAAACCTCCTTCACAGCAGTAGGAGCATCAAAAACTTGGTCAAGCCGCGAATAGATCTCCAGTGCACTCATCTGCTCATAAAACACGGAAGTAAACAATAAAAATGTTAACAGGACTAGTTCAAACTTTTTTTTATAAAATATAGCACCAAAAACACACACCTGCTCAGAAATTTGAAAGGGTTCTCTGTGACAAGTTCCATTTCCCGTATAATTTAAAACTGGAACATCAAAGGACTTGAGATTTTTTACCAAAAAGTCCCGGTCACGAGAATCTTGAGTTATGAAAGACTACAAAACATGAAAAAGTAAGATCAACAAATAGGTATTATTAAGCCAACAAATAAATACATGTTTGAGTAACATGTGGAATTCTTTTATGATACTGTGCTCCTAAAAAAACACATAACTATACTGACTCAAAGCAAATTCGAAGTACAACAGTGTATAGGTTACCGGCATCTACCCAACCATCCGCACAAACACAAGCACAAACATACACAAACAGAGATTTGGAAAGTAGAATGGTTATATTAAAAACTTAAATAGGATATAAAGCACCCCAAACTTAGGTAAGGAGTTAATTTACATACGTAGTTAACACATGGCCTCACAGTTCTATGCAGGGGAAAGTTGAGATTTAAGTCTTGGTTGGAAGGGGGAGAGTTGGGGGAAAGGCTTTAATGTTGCATCCAAACTCACCTATGAGGGTTTAGCATGGATTAGCCAAGATATGTGACATGCCAATGAAATGATCTTTCATCCCAAAACTAAGCCTTCATTAAGTTATCTTGATTACCTTCATCTCTTGCCTTCACTTTGTGAATCAATAAAAGGCCAAAATTGTATAGACAACTACTCTTGTAACTCCTTTCATCTACCTTCTTTTGTGTACCCTTCCCAAGCAGCTTCCCCAGTTTATGAAACCAAAGTTCTGATCAGACTGACAGATACACAGGTATAAGCCTTATACCAAACAAACTGGGAAATTCTAGGGGCAAATTTGGGATTGCCTTTTAGCGCTCACTAGAAGCACTTGTATCAGAAGCACAAGAAATTTTTTATTATACAAAGCACTTAAGGAGAAGAACCTGGTAGACCAGGTGGCCAGGTGCTTTCCAGAAAGCCCCAAACAGTACTTTTTGAAGCCAGGAGCACTTTTGGTTACTTAATATTGCTTTTGGCTATCTGAAAGCACTTTTAGCCCTTCCAAAAGCATTTTCAGACAGACCCTTAACAATGTAGGAGTTAGAAGCCTGGCATTTGATGTTAGGTAAATACAAGTAGATTAAAAAAAATCTAACATAATACAAATGCATTTACCTTCCACATGTAATTAGGAACATGACCACCCAAGTAGTCAGCGTGAACTCGATCTGGCACATTAACCTGAGTATGCATGCACCCAGAGGAGCATCATCAATAATTTGTAAATTCAAATTCTTCAGTGAACATGACAATGTTATGATTTAAATACATACCTCAAGCAAAACAGGGCCATACACCTCCTTATTGAACTGATGACGATGTTCTTGCAACCATTTATAAGCATCAACTATTTTATCTGCTCCAGAATTTTTTAATACTTGTAAGAGTTTACCATTTTTATTTTCCATCTCCTTCAACCTGAAAAGGATACAGTAAAAGATGTTTGAATTAACAATACAAAGGCATGTGGACAGGATTTGACCTTGAAGCAAATATTACTTATCCAGGCAGGTGTTTAGGGAAAGTTTCTTTTGATTTAAAAATCTTTCCTTCTCTGACTTCTTATCCCTCTTTTCCTTTGCAGAAACTTCTAGATCCACAATTTGAGCATGCAATCTCGCCTGATCAGCAATATTTACTCAGTAACGGGGGGGAAGAACTCAAACAAATCATAAGTCTAATACCCCAGCAAAAAAACGAAACATGTTAGTTTACAGATTTAAAACCTGAGAATAATAATCAAATGACTCTTCTAAATAAATAATTGCGCTACAATGTTCATAGGAAAACAAAACCAGAAACTAGGTACATATTTGATTGAGAAGACTAAACAGTGCGCTAACTGTTCCTAGGCAAACAAATCCAAAGTCTAATAACCCAACAAAACTTGACTGAAAAACATTGGCAAAGGAACCATGACTTCTCAAAACTGGTTTGCACAAAAGTATTTTCATTCATGGTTAATGGCTAAAAATCTGATCCATTTATGTCAATCACACCAGGAACTCCATTTATGTTAATCACACCAGGAACTGCCTGAAGATCCTGACATTTTGAGACTGAATCCATAACTTACAATTTCATCTGTAGGGGCCGCATAAGGAGTCAGATTTTCAAGTTCTAGCTCAGCAGCAGCTAGATCCTTTTTTGCTTTTGAGATCCTTTGTTGACGAGATTCTTCTTGCTTCTTCAATTCTTCCATTTCGTTGTATTTTTCTTTTATTAACACTCCCTATAAATGTGGATGAAATTGAAGCACAATAAAAATTCAATTATCCACACTACAAACTAGAGAAGGGCTAAAATTACATTAAGCAAATAAAGTACCACATTATCATACCAAGCGGTTCACATTTTCCAAAAGTCTCATTCGTTTGTTTGCATTTTCACTAATGTTTTTTACTACTTTTGTACTCTTCGACTCCATCACCACTCTCTCTTGTTTTTGTTTTCTGCAGCAGGTAGAACATTATTACACTAGAAAGTAAAATACAAGCAAGTCATTGCAATAAACAGACTGTATATCTCATGTCAATATATTGTGCATGAATAAATCAACTAAATGAAGTGATTATACTCAATAGGTTCTTTCAGTTGATTTAGAGTTCTTGCTGCTTTCTCCAACTTCTTTTTTGCATCCTTTTCCTGCTCCATAGCTTCCATGCATTCAGCCTTCTTCATATCATACTTCAGCCATGGCAATTTTTTTTTCATGGTATCAGCCTGTAGATGACATCAAGACGAAATCTCAGTTCCAATTTAATTATGTGGGAAGCAGAACAGCGTTTTCTCTTTGGGGGATGAGGAGTGGATTATCGAGTCAGATGGAGTTCCTTTTTTTTTACTATCTTGAGAACTATAAGGGAGATGGGATGAGGATTTATGGGATAAAGTCGAATTCTCATTGTCGCCATTATGGGCTTCAGTTTCACCTGCATTTGGGGATCTAGCTTTCCTTCCTATGGTCTAATGAACCACATTTATCTTTCAGTGTTTTCCTTCAGATGTTTTGGTTTGTGAGGTTCTGTGCTATTTTGTGGATGGTGAATCTGATTGTATTTGAGTTATGTACTAGCGCTCAATGGATATCTTGTCCACTTCATTGTGTGTGTGTGTGTGTGTTATAAAAATCTTTACTAAGAGTTTGTATCTTATCATAAAAATACACTGGCATTCAGTTCATATAACAAAACCAAAAAGACAAACCTTTGCGAGAAGTTCCTCTCTTTGGCGGACACGCTCAACATCTTTCTCTTGTTCAGCATTCAGTGCCTTCAACTGATTCAAAGTTTCTCCATTTTTTTCAACGGCCTAAATCAAAAAGACAAAATGTCTAAATAACGTGATAAAGCTAATTAACATTGTATAACATAAGGACAAATTAAAAACCCACTTGTTCAATTCTTTTCAATTTCTTGCTTTGCTCAATAAGTGCACGATGTTGGATCGGCAATTGAGGATCTCCTACAGCCTTTTCAGTCTCTTCTAGAAGTTGCACTGGAGTTAATTTGGCGAACTCACAGACACGATCTTGTGGTAAAAACTACAAGCACACCCCCAAAAATAAAAAGGAGAAAATTGATAAAAAAAATTATAAAAAAAAAAAAAAGAAAGAGAGGAAATTACTGACCAAAACTCATAATTTAGCTACAAAATTGTTAGCAACAATTTCAAATAGCATCATAAAAATGAGTTAAAACTGAAATATCTTAGAGGGAGACAAATAACAGGAAATCAAATAAATAATGCCATATACGTGCATTAATACACTCGCAGTAAACAACTTGACAACTAGTGTGCATCCCCAGACAACCTTTACTACAACATATAATTTACCCATTCTTCTCAACATTAGTTCATTCAGAAGAATTTGGAATCAATAGGAATGCTCAATTAAGATGAAAGACAAAAGTAGACCACTAGATAAACCATTATTTAGCACATGCTCTAATCAAAATAAAAAAGGAGTGGCATTTCAAACAGGATCATGCAACAAAGGATCTCAATTTTACTAGCACAGCAAGTACAAACAATGGAATGCAGAAGAAGTGAAATATAAAGGTCACTTCCAATAATTTGCTGCCTATAAAAAGACTGAATCAATGCACCGCTATATGAGCAAACACTCCTCATCTTTCTCAACTTTAAGAAAATACTTCGCATCCTTCCTATAATTTTAAAGACCAAGGTGCCAAATACAAAAAAATAAAGTATCAACTTTGTGAGGATATTAAGTAACAGTTTCTACAATCTATTGCACTCCTTACTAAGTAAATTTTCTGTCTGTACATATACTCTGAAACTGTACAGTACCAAGTTTGTAAAAGTACTGCCTATTCTATGCAAGTATAACCTTCAAAATGTTGTCTTCTACTAAAAACTAAAAAACAACAAAGAATACTGATTAAGCTTATAAATTCAACAGTCATAAAATTCAATTACAAGGTCCAGATATTCAAAAGGAATATTAATAAGCAAAAACATGTGCATGCATATCAAAAGTCATATTGCATCCACATATAAAAGCTACAGAATTAAGGCATGCCCTGATCTGATGTTAATTATTAGAAACAAACTCACTTGAGTTAAATTGTTGACTTGAACATTAAACCTTTGAGTGATTTCAACCACATCCTTTTTAGGCACCGCTCTTCCTGAAATACAAAGAAAACTGATAAATCAGTATTTGAGATTACTCCTGTGCCTTCTCAATAAACCGTCTTAATTTGGAAAGTAGTTTATTTCCCTTGATAATGCATGATAGTGAATCAAAACATATCATCCACTTTTCCCACTGTCTTGCAGACTTGTAATTAAAAGTTAAAACTGACACAATTTGAAAAGAAAACAAGCTTGTACACAAGTACCGCACTTCTGCTGAATGAAGACAAGAATAAATGCAAAATAGGAGCTACATGCATTGAAGCACAATTCTTGGAATGGAAATTAATGCATAAGATGATTTTCAGAAACTACTATAACCCGAGTGAGAGCATGTAGGTTAAACATCCTCCGTTCTCTGGGAAAATGTCAGTTAAACATGATACTTTAAGGGGCTACTAACAAGTATACAAACACTTCTCTTAATGGCTATAAGCCACCTCAAGCTATTGCCTAAAGATCTGTTTGTTGGTCCATAATATATTCAAGAGAAATGATAAAATAATTAACTCTTTGCACATGCAAAACTACTTACCATTGTATAACCATTCAGACTTGTTACGTGTATCAATCTTACGCATAATTTCAATATGCTCCTCTTCGGTGTCCCCTCTCAAGGTTATTTTAATATAACCGGACGCTTCACCACGCTTCACATATGCTCCAACACTGGTGGCCCTTCCAAGTAGCTGTAGTTACCAAACTCCTCTTCTTTATATATTGTTTACCAAAAACAAACTTAAGAAATGCAACAAAACACGTTCCCTGATATTAACTAACCTGAGGCTCACCACCAAGACCCAGTGCTATTGCACATACGAGAGAACTCTTTCCAGCCCCATTTGGTGCAATTACAAGGTTTAGACGAGGGGCCGGTTTGCACGTTATGTGACCAAAGGTCATAAAATTATGGAGCTCAATCTTAGTTATGCTTCCCAGCTTATAGTCATCTTCACCCCTGAAAGAAAGAGATGATAAGCATTAAACCTTGACATCATTGCTGAACTAATCAAAACAACAAAAAGGAAATAAATTTCACTTTCTCATGTTCTGTATAGCAGAAAATTTTGAATAGTATCTTCTTGATTTTAACACTACGAAGTCAGTTCAAGATAGCTAAATACATATCTTGTTGCTTCAGCATTGACTCAGAGTTTCTATAGGTCCCAAATAACAAAATTTTAGATCTTTACCACTGTACTACTACTACATTTAGAAAAAAAATAAAAAATAAAAATAAAATTGTGTTAAGCAGAATAAGGTTTTACGGTGAATTCCATAATCCTCAGTTTAATTTCGTAACATAATAATGGAAGACAAAAGAAAAGGTTAAACATTTCATTTAATAATAATTAATAAAGCAAAAAATTAACTCAAAAAAATAAAGCAAAAAATAAACACAAAGACATTAAATTTTCTGGGTAACCAAACAGACAGTAAGAAAAAATGCAATTAGAATGAAAGAAGGAAAAAAAAAAAAAAAAAAAAAAAAACCTAATTCTGACGAACTGGGTACCAGAAAACATGAAAAGAACTTCAATTTCAAATTCAATTTCAAAAGTGGAGTGAAACGAGTCTCCGGACCTTGTAATTTTGGGGCGCTTTGCGCGACTCTCCGCCATTCTTGAACTTTGCAGTGCTACTTTCTGATTCTTCGAGGAATTGGGGGTTTTGTGGTCAATCAGTGAAACCCTAGGTGGTGATCGATTTGGGTCGGGGAAGTAAGTAAAAACCTAGGGATTTGGGAAGGGAAAGAGAGAAGAATTGGCGCCAAAAGAGAAAAAGTGGGGTATGTGTTTTATAAGCCGCAGCAATTGGAGAGAAATGTAATTTTATTTCATTTTAAAAAAATAAAAAATAAAAACATTAAGTGACTTCGTTACGACATCATACTATTTTTTGAGTCTGAAAAAATTGACAGATGCATTTAGTCTTTTTTTACCATTATCATCATTGTATCATCAATGTCAAAAATTAAACATAAAATATAATATACGAAACATGTGAAATATTATTATTTTTGATATTTGAATTGATAAAAATCAAACAAAAGAAATAAACTTAGACAAAATTTGAATCGATGATCGAGATTGAATTCAATGACATCCACATATAGCTAAAATTAATCACCGAATTCCTTTATCCCTCTCCGTCGGACCAACATGGCAAAACACACAAATATCTCCCCCGAAAGAGGGAATGAGATCCTCTCCGGATCTCTACTTCGAATTCATTAAATTTGGGGATCCGGATCTTTAAAATTTGATACATTATAATTTTTAAATAAACCTGTAACTGATAGATTAAATTTTAACGCGCAGCTCCAGAAAATCCCAGAAAGAAAATCCATGACTCACACTTCGACTCGACTCTGTATTATACTGTATAATCTGTATGGCCATCACCGGCAGCATATGTTCATCACCAAACCAACATCCAACTCTCCCAACACTTCCACTCCCACCAATCCCACCACTCAAAACCCACCACCCTCTCCAACTCCACTTCCCTCCTCCCTCTTCCTCCCCAAATTTGGCGCCAACTGGGTCTCCAATGACGCATTGGTCATTGCAGCCACGGCCGAGGCGCTGGCACTGGCCCGGGCTGCCGTGGTGGCGGCCAGAGATGCTGCAGCGGTGAGGGATGAGATTGTGGAGGCTTGGAGTTGTAGGGAGAGTGGGAATGGGAGTGGTGGGTTGGTGGTGAGGAGGAAGAGGAGGAGGAAAAGGAGAAAAGGGTTGGAGGGTTTGGATGAGGAGAGGGGGAGGGGTGTTGGAGATGGAAAGTTGTCGTTTGGGTTTGTGAGATGTGGGCATCTGAACCCAAAAGAAGAAGCTGAATGCTGTCTCAGTCTCAAAGTACTAATTTTCCTTGGTTCTTTTATTGCAAATTTGTACTGGTAAGTTTTATACAAAAACCTAACAACGGTAAGTTTTATACAAAAATGCTTATGCTATGCTTCGAGATGGAATTTGCAAGTACTTGGATGTAGGTTAAATTGGTTTAAAATGCACTGCAGAAGATTTGGTCTGAGATGAGTAAATACGGTACGTTTAAAGGGAATGCATATGGACTACTTGAAAGGAGTCGTCATTTGTGAATCATCACGTATCGCATTTCAAATCCCTTCATCTAATGTTTTGTGATTCATTTGTATCTAATTTACTTGAAAGTTTGGTACTTGTAAATTCCTCATCATTGAAATGTAGCCTACAACGCGCCCAATTAAAGAAAAAGCCCTTTGTGTTAGCCATCTGCCATGTTCGAACTGATTCTTACTGCACGAACTTCCTTTAGTGTCTCTGCTGTTGAAAAGTAGTGTGTTTTTGAAGTATAGACTTGAAGTGTGTTTCTCTAAGGTGTAAAGTTGTTATGCGCTTGCATGTGAAAAGCCTAACTGCCATTTAGTTTCTCTACGGTGTTATTTATGGGTGTTCTTCTGTTTCTCGATTTAGACTACTGCATATTGTTATGAATCATTGGTTGCTCCAATTTGAGTTTGGAGAATGGTTGGTTGGGTTCAATATTTGAGATAGAGATGGTTTAATTGCTCGCCTTTCTTGCATCTCATCTTCCTATTGCAAGCAATTCTCATCTCATATGTAATCGTAGAACCAAACATTTAACTTTTAATGCTAGATGACACCATATGTTTCTTAAACTGTACAGTTAAACGTTGTATATGATGATCACTACAGTAAGCATCATTCATGTCCTCTTGTTTTAATTTTCGTCGAATCTGCTGCTCCTTGTAAATGATGCGACAGATATGATTCAACTGATGGCTTTTGCATAAACCTTAAAAGTTGTTTAAGTCTGCTCATCTGTATTTATACTTTGGTTCGCAGCTTTTTTTTTTTGTGTTCAATTGCAGTTACTAGGAACAGCTTTAATTAGAACTGTGTTTTGTTTTAGAACAGTTCTCAAACTACTTGTTTGTAGAGTTTTCTAATGCCGAAAAGTTAACTTTAGCTCTCCATCTATGAATGGCCTTTAATGACACAGGAGGGAGCAAGATTAGAATCATGAAGATTAAGAGTCATAGAAGCTGAAGAACAGGAGCCGACCTCAAAGCAGTTAGCCAAGGCAATGGGAATGAAGACGAAAGTATAGATAAGGTGCTTTGTAAGAAAAGAGAGTCACAAGAAAGGATCATCAGGAGCTACAGGGGACTCATTGTCTCTGTTTCCAGCAGTTATCAAGGCAATTGTCTAAGCTTTCAAGACCTCATTCAGGTTCCTACACCTTTTTACTCCTGTCCAACACTTTCCGTAAGTGGCTCCAAAAAAACTAATATCTATTTCTGCAGGAAGGAAGCATCAGGCTTCTTTGAGGGGCAGAGAAGTTTGATCATGAGTGAGGATGGAAGTTATCAATGTACATCGACTGGTGGATCAGGCAAGCTATTATCAGAGCCCTAGACAACAAGTCTAGAATAATCAGATTACCAGTGAGAAGCTAACCTAACGAACCATTGTTCTTAAACAGTTGCATTTAGTTCCCTTCCGCTTTTTGATTGAGGTTGCCTAATCACCGAGCTATAGATTTTATATTAGTGACGTAATTAAATAGTTCTCTTTTATGCGACTCCTGCCAGATAACTTTGATAGAAATGCATTGACTGAAAGATTACAGAAGTATGGTTAGTTTATTTGTGTAGGTAAACATATGCGGTATGATGGCAAAAATTACAAAAGCTAAAAATTCCTTCAATCAAAGATTCAAGCGGCTGCCTACTCATGATGAAATTGCTGAAGTGGTCAATGTGCCTGCCACAACTGTAAATCTTGTTTGCGACAGGAGCAGACCGCTGATTTCATTGGATCGAGTGGTAACTTTTCGAGGTTGCATGTCACTGCAGGTCTGTCTCTTGAATTTTGTTTCCACTTTAGTGAATGTTTGCTTTCACGCCTATGCTCCATTAGCTGCTCAAACGGTAATGGAAAGGGCATCAGTTATATGCTTCATTAGTTGATCTTAATATATTAGTTCGCATTCTGCTGCAGGAGATCATGCAAGGGCCAGAGGAGATGATACCTGAAAAGATGCTTACAAAACAGCTAATGAAGCAGGAGGTCGAGAAGCTTCTGAAGAAGCTGAGCAATAGAGAAGCATATGTATTGAGATTACACTTTTGACTCAATGGTGAGACCCCTAAGTCCTTTGAGGAGATAGGAAGATTGTTAAAGCTTTAAAGGGAGAAGGTTCGACAGATTAATCAGATTAATGGAATTGCGTTATCAAAGTTAAAGCATACTAGTACTTTCAACAATCTAAAATTGTATATTGTATAATTTTTCCTATTGCTTGATGAACAAAATATGAAGATAGAGAAATGTACCTAACATAACAAGACAAGAAGAAGGGGTCGCCTTTTTTTATTGCATCGGTAATTCTTTTCCTGAACTCCCAGCAGGGTTAACAACTCTATCAAATGTTGGTGTTACAAGCAACATCTAGCTACGAACTTGAACATTATTCTTGATGAACGATAGAAACAGCATGTTTACAACAAAAACGACAATCTAGCCGGCTCACATGAGACACCCCTGCATGCAAGGCTAGTAGAAAATCTTACCTACATGCCTCGATCGATAAAGGAGAAGGTAAGAAGCAATGACGCTCTGCAAGTTGCAAGAGTCCAATTGCACTTTTTCTGTTCATCTATCAAAACATATACTCAAGCTGGTATCGACATTATCTATGCAAAACCCTTGCAAAATCAAATCTTCAAAGTTATGGATCAAGTTATACAATTGTACTGCAGCGGTCATCGTCTAAGACTGGGGAATATCACCTTAAGTTCCGCTAGGACCTTTTTTAATTTTGGATAAATTGTTGCAAAATGAGTCTACCTCGAGGTTCATCGTGCATGAAATAACAGTAAGAATTAGGAATTGTTATTTGATCTCCATAAGTTGCATGCATCAAACATGGAGGGTTTGCCCAGTGATGGAAGTCGATATCAAAATAGTGAAACTTTGATTTCAATTTGAAAGACGTATATTCACTTGAAGGTGTGAGCTAACATACACTATATGCTATACATAATGCGTTTGAATGAAAGCCTTATCCTTCCTTGTGCAGATTATGAAGGATGTACAAAGAAGCTGAAGACAGGAAAATACAGACAGAATAACTCAACAGATCCAAACCAGTGGTTATCTGTACCATCTTGCTCCTCTCAAACATCTTAACAAGAAGAATCATAACAATGACGTGTCCCACCTTCGTCTTCAGTTCATCAAGTGAGCAAATTTTCATCCATTTAGGCCTCTCCTGCAGAATCAGAATCCACGTATCTTGGTAATGTTGTATAAGAAGTAAAATACAGACCCAGAATAGTTCTGATACAATAAGATTGTTTTAGCATCTATTAATATATATCTATCCAGGTTTGAGAAATGTATATGTGAATTCCGCTTATACTTACTATGGAAGGGAAGCAAACTTACCTTCAGAGCAAACATTCCGAATAAAGAAGAGCCCTTAAGAGCACGATCATCAATGGAAGGCACGTCATGAGGGACATTACTGATAAATAATCCATACAGTCCCATACCAAATATTAGCATGACAGTCCCAGCAAGGTAAACATCTGCATCGGAAGATTTGCATCAACATATAAGACTATACCAATGAAAATAAACATAGAAATATGGACATCATACGATGAGTTTTAACATGTTAAGAAAGGAGTGACTTATGCTGCTTACGCAGAAGTCACAATATTTATCTTTTGAAAGCATATTCGATAAACAGAAACATAAAGCAATTCTAGAAATAGGATTCTGAAAATAATACCGATAGCTTCAACAAGTCGTAGAACCATATGTCCAGTGTGATACCCTTTGACACAACTAGTCCAGTAAACTTTATACGCATCCATTATATAAACACAACCCTGCAGATTCAAATGTAGTATATGTACAGAGTAGTCATACATTATGTGTAGTAATATAAAAATTGTAGTCAGACATTTTCGTGGTAGGAATATACAATATGAAGAGAGAAATTACATTGAGAAAGCACAACAACGAACCAGCCAACGAACCTCCAACAGCAAACAGTGCCAAAAACCGGAAGTCAAATATTGTCTGTTCAACAATGGACACGTAAAGAATGCTTAGAACAGATTGCTATACGCTAAAAAAAAAAAAATTAAACAGAAAGAAAAAAAATTGCACAAGTTTCTCAACTATTACAGTTGGTACCTATAACAAAAAACCAAAAACAGAACATGAGGTAAATGACATATTGGTAGTTTCCTAGCCATATTTAGTTTCCCATAGGCTGTTTATACACGCTAGACCGCTTACAGTATTTGTTAACAATCATGATTCTTTTAAGCCTCAAGAGGGATTGCCTCCCAAGTTTTCGAACGAAACTACGAGTTCATTTGCTTCAGTAGGACTAACTTATTGATTCTTCTTATTTCTTAGCAGTAATCTGTTAAACACTAATCCGTCAATTATCGAAAAATTCACAACTAGGACCTCCAAGCTATCCAAACCCCTCCTCTGTTATTTTTCTTTTAATCAAAGTGAAAGAAATTCATTAGAGAATACTTGAACCCCAACGTGACATCAAAAAATTAACACAAGCTATGGCGGAAAAAAGTCACATAATCGAAGACTGTAAACGAAATGGTATCAAACGGCCCCTAAATTAAGAAGAACCTCCTCTGCAACTACAAAAATGAGAGAAAGAAAGAGGAAAATTCACTCTTTCTGTCACATCCAAATTCCAAAAATCCCAATATAACAATTAAGAAGCAAGTACAGTGACTGATACACAAATTAAAAATTCAGTTACCCTTTCAATGGAAGACTCAGCGGCACGGGCAAACCGGACAAAGGGGTTGCCGTTGGCAAGGGCGTAGTTGAAGCCCGCCGGCTCGGGGGGTCTAGAGGACGCACCATTAAAATGGTTTGGTGAAGTTTCAGTGGAGGAGGAGACTACGGTTTGTTTTGGGGCCGTTGATTTTGATTCCGGAGACGGTGGGGAGCTCAGAGAAGAAGCGGCGATGGGACGAGAGAACCGTTTAGAGGTGTTCGACGGCCCGATGGGATGGATTGAGGCGGAGAGGCAGAGGGTTGAGGAGGAGATCGAAGTGAAGAGAGCCATTGTGTAGAGAGAGGGGAGAGAGAGAGAGAGAGAGAAGGGAGGAGTTTTGCAGGATGGAGATACTTTGGTTGGAGGGCTGAGAATTTTTTTGCGCCTTTGGATGGCGGGTAGTAACGGAATTTTGGGAGCGAAAGTGGCCTTCGCGCGTGGAAAGGGAGCGTGGGACTTTTGGGATAATGCTGGATGGAATGCGGAGGGAGAAGTGGATTTTTTGTCCATCACCAAAGTTGGAAGGGTGAGTTTGAGGATAAATTTTCAGTGTGTCAAAAACACATCGGTATACTTTTTTTTTATTTAATTTTTTCACAAATTGTATTATGACATTTAATGTATCAGGTCTTACATATCGAAAAATCTCTTGAGTTTGAGAGGCAACTGGGCAACGACATTAATAGTGACTAGGGTTATGAAAAGGAGGAGAGGGAACTCGAGTCGTCACCGATGTGCACTTCTCATCCTATTTTTAATTACAAAATAGGCTTTGCCCAAGATGCATTACTTGTTACTTCACCTTGTAATGTGCTTAAATTTGATCTCTTTTAGGTTTTTTAGCTTGTTATGTCATATTTAGATGTAAATTGAAACGAATAATTATTTGTCGTGACACAAATGATGCTCATCTTTTGTTGGCTCTGGTCTAGTTGTTGGCATACCCTCAAGTAAATGACTAATCTTAATTGTGTAAGAGTTAAATATTTCATGCTTTAAGTGCATAATCATTGTGTTTACTAGGATTTTTCCTTCAACAGCTTTGGTATCCGATTTCAAGGACCTTGGCTGAGGAAGCTGCCTGGAAGTTTGCAAAAGAGAAACGGAATCGACATTGTTACAATAAATCCAGGACTGGTGATTGGTTCTCTCTTACTGTCAATTCTGAACACAAGCGTGGAACGTGTTCTGAAACTTGTAAACTCATTGATATATTGCATGATTTGATAAAGTAATCATTCCTACTGGAAAACGTATTTTGAGGGCAGGATCCACTACATAAGAGAAGCATAATACACAGATTACACTTTCTCGACTAAATCCTCATCAGTGCAGAACACTCCTCATAGAAATCTATAAAATTTCATGAGTTTAGAGATTTACTCTTTCCACTTGTGCATACAGACGAGTGGACTATTAAATCCTTGTCTCCAATTATATAAGCACTGATCCTTGAGCACATCTTGAATAATGGTTTGGAGGCATTGTACTCACTATGTTGACATGTCACTTTACATGGGTAATGTACTCCTTGGTATATATGAGATAAAGACTACTGTGAATTGGCGATATATAGTAGAGTTTCGTGTAAAAGAGAAAGGGTATCATGGAGGTGTATATAGTGATCATAAATTAAAAGGTCATGATTGAATCTGCTAAGAAAGTCTCCTTGTTGATATTTAATTGATGCACGAGCCTAAAGATTTCCAAATATAACTAATAGATGAGTTGATTTTAAAGATGTTGCCACTGCTCATATTTTCGCCTTTGAGAATGCTTCGGCTAGCGGGAGATACTGTCTAGTTGGAAGAGTAACACACTGTTCTGACGCAGTGAAAATTCTGCGGGATCTCTTCCATGTTCCCAAGCTTCCAGAGAAGTTGCTATATGCTAATACAATCGATTTGTTGTATGTTACTCTTTTCTAAGTTCTAGAGGCACTTTTAAGGATGGAGCAGGTTTACAGGCATTATTGGTACCTTTCTATCTGAGGTTTTAAAATTTCCGTCTTGTATATTATTTGCAATATTCGCGTCTGAGGATATTTTGGGTTACTACGCATGCCAAGATCCTATTAATATATAACATCTTGGTAAGCCGTTTTAGTACTTGAGAAACGCTTGTTTGGTATCCTATTTGAAATTTTTTATCATTTCTCATAACTTTTCTTAAGAACATTTCTTGAAAACAATTTTCTTTAAGACTAAAAAACTTAATTGGTTTGCGATTTAAAAATTTTAAATCTTACGACTTAAACTAGATAAAGAGATCTAAAAAGAGGGGGCCGTAGGAGAGGGAGAAATAGGAGAGAGGAGGAAAGAAAGTAAAGATGATTGAAAGAAAGAGAAAGAAGTGAGAGGATCGGACGAGATAGAGAGGAAGAGAAGTGAGAGAAAGAACCGAGAAAATGAAGAGAATGGATTGGAGGAGAGACGAAAAAAGTAAAAAAAAAAAAAAAAAAAGAGGAGAGAGAAAGAAGAAAAGAGAGAGAGACAGAGATATATTTGGAGAGAGAGGGGAGGAGGGAGAAAAAAGAAATGAGTGAGTTTAAATTTAAAAACTCAGGAGTTGCTTAAGATCTTTGATGTATGGCTCATGTGTAATTAATAATGTTGCACAATAACTCTAAATGAAATAGTTCAAGTTGAAATTGTCTTTACTGTCTTCAAAGAAATCCTAATTGAGGCACTCTTGATATATCTTGCAAATTAAGATTTCTTTCCCCAATATCGTCGTTCTTCAATGTGTCTGCGGCTGCAAACGTCAGGCGGCAAGTGCCTATGCAACATGCCTTCGTACGAACGCATAGTCAATTCTTATGAACTTCCGGTGATAGCACAGAGTTGGTCCTAGCTAAATGTTCAAATTGCCCTTAGTCACTCCCTATAAGGAAGGACACAGCAGATTTCTTTGACTAAATAAGCTAGATGTAGTTCAGGACCTTCAACTCACAAAAAGTCAAGCAGGAAAACATAGAACTGGAAGATCTTTTGAAATTGGTGATTTTGTGTATCTCCGGTTGGTACCTTACCAACAAAAGTCACTGGCTTTACATCCTTAACATAAAGTGCATCCCCGGTTTTATGGACCCTTTGAGATTATTGCTAAGGTCGGACCTGTGGCTTACAAATTAAAGTTGCCACCTCATTCTAAGATTCACCCAGTTTTCCATGTTTCTTGTCTCAAGAAACAACTGGGCACGTCAGCCTCTACTACTTTGCCACTACCATCAGTTCATGATGCGGGTTTGATTTAAGATGAACCAACAACTATCTTGGATCAAAGGGTAATTCAACGAGGTTCGACTTCAGTCACTGAAGTCTTGGTGCATTGGCAAAATCATCATGTTGCAGATATATCTTGGGAGAGTTTGGATGATTTGAAAGCTCGATTTCCTGACTTCCAGCCTTGAGGACAAGGCTAATTTCAAAGAGGGGGGAGGGGGGGGGGGGGGGGGTTAGTAAATGATAGGAATATGAGGGTAAAGGTTGTTGTATGACAATTGGGACAGTGCCAAGTGTCATCATATTAGTGAATAAAACTGTATTAGTTGTAAAAGTTGCGAGTTAGTTGTAATTGGTAAAGGTTGTTGGGGTTAGTTGCTATGTAGCAGGAAGTGTAGGATACAATTGGATATGATGAAAATATTATTGTTCCTTCTTGTTCATATTCTCTCTCTACTTCTATGGCAGCTTAAGAGTCAAGGTCGATCAACGGTCTATCAGTAGCTCTCCTTTTTGGGCCTGTCTTTTATTTTATATATTGCTTTGTTGTGTTGAGTTTTGTTTTTTGTTTAGGTTTAGGCCTTTCAAGCATAAATGGTATTCCCCTTTAATTAATGAAGTTTTATTCTTGACTAAAAATAAAAAATAAAGACAATTTTCCAAAATAAATAAATAAGCTCGTGAAGGCATGGAAAAACTGGCTTTTTGAATCATTTCTGATTAGGTGTTGAAATGTTTGCGAAGTGTTTGAATTTGAAATATCCTGCCCAACACATGTTTAGTCAACATTCAAAATAAACAATGACTTGCCATTTCTGAATGAGGATCCTTTTTGCATTGGCTTTACGAGGATCTTATGATCCTCATATTATGGTCGTTTATTGTATATTATGCAATCAGTTTTTATTATATATTATTTATGTTTAATTTTAAATAAAAAATTTAAAATAATTTCTAATCGCAGAATTTACGATAAACCGTTAAAATATAAAGATTCTTTAAGATTCTCATAATTTGAATTCTCAAGGGAATCAAATCCATTACAAAAGTATTCAGAGCTGAGGAAGACAAGTTGGCAACATTGACCTTTAATTTCCGGCTGATTTTTCACCATGAAAAACACAATTCTGAACCAAATTAAGCTTATTATTTCTTAGCTAGAGAGAGAGAGAGAGAGAGAGAGAGAGAGAGAGATGAGTACCGGAGAATCAAAGACTGTATGTGTAACAGGAGCTTCCGGTTACGTAGCATCATGGCTGGTGAAGCTCTTACTGCAAAAGGGTTATACCGTCAAAGCCACTGTTCGCGATCCAAGTCAGTATTTCTATATTTGCTCATATATAATGTTCAACTTCAAACAATTCATTCAATAATTTCAGATTCTGGGTTTTGCATATTATTTTGTTTACCAAAAGAAAAGTTGGGTATCCAAAATAATCATCATGCACACCTCGCCTTCTTACTTCCTTTTTTTTTTTACCAACGACATCTCCCGTGCATCCAATTATTTTCTTTTTATTATTCTTGTTCATGTTTTTGTTTTTCGGTGCCAATTGAAACCTCATAGCGAGTTAGTCGTTGTTTGCGACTTTTCCTGCATCGTGTATTCTTAGTTGAACTCACTAGTTCTGTTTACAGATGATGCAAAGAAAACAGAACACTTGCTCTCATTAGATGGAGCAAAGGAGAGGCTTCATTTGTTCAAAGCGGATTTTTTAGAAGAAGGATCATTTGACGCCGTAATTGATGGATGTGTAGGCGTTTTTCATACAGCATCGCCTGCACAATTTTCAGTCACTGACCCACAGGTCTGTCCCTTCACTTGATGCATACATCAAATAGTCTATCGTGTGTGCGCGCTCGCGAATGCATAGAAAATCGATACACCTTCAAGAGAAATGAAGTAGAAACTAGAATGATATTATTTCTTTTCCATATTTCAGGTAGAAATAATTGAGCCTGCAGTGAAGGGAACACTTAATGTTCTAAATTCATGCACAAAATTCCCCGCTGTCAAGAGGGTGGTTATAACATCCTCTCTGGCTTCAGTAGGGTTGAGTGGAAAACCTCTGACCTCTGATGTGGTTATGGATGAAACATGGTACTCGGATCCATTTTTTTGCGAGATGACCAAGGTACGTGCGTTCCCATACTATTGAATAATTTTAGACAGAGGTAAGGTTAACACAATACAAAGTAGTACATGATGGACTACAAATTCCTAAGAACTTCCTTCTTCATTTGTTCAGCAATGGTATCCTCTCTCAAAAACTTTAGCTGAGGAGGCCGCCTGGAAATTTGCCAAAGGAAATGGTATTGACTTGGTAACAATACATCCAGGGAATGCGATTGGTCCACCCTTACAGCCAACCCTTAATCTCTCCGTCGAGTTTCTTCTGAATTTAATGAGTGGTACAATTCACCCCCTTTATGTTAAAACACCATTCCTTGTGATACATCCAGGGTTTATTCGTTTTTGTTTCTCTTTTGTGCGCAGGTATCGAAACACCTTTTATAAACTATACATTTGTGGATGTTAGAGATGTTGCCTTTGCTCATATTCAAGCATTTGAAGTTCCTTCAGCTAGTGGCAGATATTGTTTAGTTGCACAAGTTGCTGATGGTCCCGATACTCTAAAGATTTTACGAGAGCTTTACCCCACATTGACCCTTCCTGAGCCTGGCAATCCTTCTGGCTCCAAGTTTCAAGTGTCCAAGGAGAAGGCAAAATGTTTGGGAATCACTTTCCTTCCTCTGGAAACAAGTCTCAAGGACACTGTTGAAAGCCTCATGGAGAAGGGCTTCCTCAAGTTTTGAATTCTGCAATCTGCAGCAACTTGTTAATTTAGTGCACGAGGCTATTGAATAAGTGGGAAATTAAGTTTGTTACATGCTTAAGTATTCCAAAGAGATGCTGGACATTATATGTCCAGTTAAATCTTTTAATGTAATCTGCAGAGAGCCTCAGAAGTGTCTTAAGAACATGCTTAGAAGTTGCTTTTGGATCTTTCATATATGGCTCATGTGTAATATGTAATGTTTCAAAATAACTCTTAAGTAAAAAAGTTCCAAGTAGAAATTGTTTTACGTTACTGTCTTCAAAGAAATCTTAATTTGCAATTTCATCGTTCTTCAATGTGTCTGCCGTTGCAGACGTCAAGCCACAAGTGCCTATGAGACATGCCTTCGTACGAATGCCTGTCAATTCTTATAAACTTCGGGTGATGGCACAGAGCTGGTCCAAGCTAAATGTTCAAGCTATCCTTACTCACTCTCTAGAAGGAAGGACGCAGCAGATTTCTCTGACTATATAAAGCTAGACGTCGTTCAAGACCTTCAACACTCGCAAGAATTGATAAGTGAATTTTCAGTCGAATTCATTTTTCTCAAAGCTTAAGAATGTACACTAGATCCAAACTAGGCAAATACGCCTCTAGTTTACTCTTTTGATGTGCTGTAGTATGATTACCAGTTGACGCATCTTCCAATTGTTCATCGTTCTAGCGGAAAACCACACCTTAAAAAGGTACAGATAGCTACCACTTTATTAGTGCCCCAATTGAGGGGAGTCTCTTGTACTTAGAGGTTGCTGCCAAAGCCAATGGGAGGCCAGGAGAAGTTCGAAGTTGTGTAGTTGGAATCATGGCCAGCCCTGCCTAAATAGGGGCCAACGGGCAAAATGAAATGAGGCCCCTTGATCATCCGCTGACGGTGAATTCTCCTGCCACCAGCTACCATACCTCTTCCTCCATTATGTATCCCAACTCCCTCCCTCATATAACAAACATGAAGAAAATTGTTCAAAATTGTTTGCCAAATCTAAGTTCGTGGGACTGCAAGCAAAAGAGGGGGAGAGAGACTAGTTTTACATAACTCTAACAAGCCTTCATCTCCCACTTTATCTCTCTTCGAGTCAGATTCTACACAAATTCAGGCCCTCCTCTTTTGCTTGCATGAAGGCAATTTACAGAAATAAAAATATAAAAAGCCCATCGAGATTCAACCCAGCTCATGAAGACTAGAAAACAAGTTAAGGGCTTTTGGATCTAGTTCCAAAAACGTAGGTTGGTTTTGGGACAAAGTCCGGTTGTCAAAGAACCGACAAAGCTTAATACCATTCTTTAGCCACATTAATTAACTAATTTGATCAAAATAATAACAATCATATCCATATCTTCTAAATTCATACTTTATGAAATCATAATCGAATCGTAGAAAAATCTCGAGTGAGTCACCCCAACCAAAACCATAAGCATAGTCTAATCGTGGAAGCAATGATCACCCATCGCAGATATACCAAGCATGATCATCCCTGAAATATGTATGGTCCCCCATCGCGGATATACTAAGCAGAACCATCCATGTACCTCTGCTACATGGTGCAGTCAATTCAACACACAATCTACCCTTACCTCAATCCCTATGATTTACAATATAGGCACATTCTCTATCAACTTCTCATGACTACTAATTATCTTGTCATACAAGCATAAAAGTTCTACATAATACTACGATCACATAGTCATAACATTTATCATACTTAACATTCACCTTACTAAAATATAATTAAACACATATATCCCAATCATCATTAGTAGACAAGCCAAATCATGTTTAATAAACATAAGTCTATGGCTAAATATACAAAAATCATATTTCAATAGAAATCACATTTATAATACCAAGTCATATTCACAAATGATATTAATATAAGAAATTAAGGTAATAACCATATCACATATATTCAAGTCACTCTCTAACCAATGTAGGCCACTAGACTTCACTTAGTCTCCGGTAGTACTAATTTTAGTATTTAGAACGTTTCGAGACATGTTGATCAAAAGTCAACTCTCGCTCAAAGGTAGGGTCCACAATTGTTACACCCGCTTATAAGGATAATTCTGTAGTTCTCCCTAAAAATTTATAGAATTATCACTTTAGTCCTCATTTTGTCACACAATCAAGATCTGAAAATTTAAATTATTACTCTATCCCTAGGCTGCCACGTGGCAGCACCCTAACCCACTTCCCTTTTTCTCTTTTGTCCCCCCCCTGCCGTGTCCCTCCTTTCTTCTTTCTTCTTTTTCTTTTTCTTCTTTTCCTTTCTTTTCTTTTGTTTGTCTGCACCCTTTTTATCCCTCTTTCGAAACTCCCCCATTTCTCTCTTCTTCTTCCCCGTGAAAGACACACACACACACACCCACAGTGGCACCAACTCAAGGAGAGTCACCATCGTTGCCATTTAACTGCATCTCTCTCTCTCTCTCTCCCTTGCTCACGGCGCCGGGAGGATACGAACACCTCCGGCGAGTTTTGTGATTTTTCCGGTTGGGTAAGCCTTTTTCCTTCTTCTTTTCTTATGTTAGACTTTGCCTAGATGTGGTTATTGAGTTTGGGTTCTTGATTTCCAAGGTTTTGGAGTGTTTTTGGCACGGGTGAGTGCACACCCAAATTTCCGGCGAGTTGGGTGAGGTTCGAAGGTTTTTCCGGCCACCAAAAGCCCTTTCACGGCGAACCCAAGGTATAAAACTACTCATCTCGGCTAGTGCTTCATTTTGGTACCTAGATCGGGGTCTAGGTTGTAGGTTTGGCGTTGGCCGGAGCTATGGAAGCTCCGGCATCCTTCTCCGGCGCACCCAGGCCTTCGGGCCATTCTCCACCCTCACACGGGCCTTAGGCCTGTTTGGTCTCTGGCCCAAAACCCAAAACCTTTTCCTTTTTATTTTTATTTTGTTTCATTCAAAAACCCAAAAGGCCTTAGGGCCTTGGTTGTAGCCCAAACCCATTTCCCCTTTTTAATTAGGCCTTGGGCCGTGAGGTTCAAAAACCCAAACCCATTTTCTGTTTTTACCCAAACCCAACCCACTTAAAAACCTAGCCCAAAACCCTAAAGCCCTGACCCGTGACCCGTGGACCCGTTGACTCTGACCTGTTGACTTTCACCCGTTGACCGTTGGCTGGGTCAACGGTCAACGTTGACTTTTGACCGTTGACTTTTTGAGTTTTCGTGCAGGGACCCTCCTAGGCTAATTTCGACGTTCTGAACCCGTTTCCGATGTCCGTTTTCTCAAATTCAATCGTTTGAGTAGAGTTTGACTTAAAGTATCAATTATGTGTTTAGGTGCGATTCTTAGCGGTGATTCCGTTATTCCTGTTTGGTACGGCTTGCACCATCGGTGTACGGTGAGTGGACCCCTTCTAAAAATGCATGTTTTAATGGTAGAATTGCATACATAGAAAAACATGACTTTATGATTATATTTTACGAAACGCTTTGAGATAACATGCTTACTGAGGCTAGTTTGAATTATTACTATTTTTCCTATAACTCATGTTCTTATAGAATATCTGATGGATGGCGATATGATATTTAGAACATGTTTAGAACACTTCTTTATAGTATAGATGATGGATGACTTTATACTATGAAGGTGATTTTCAATATACGTATGTTCACTGGTTTTGTACTTACCTAGTGGTCCTTTCCGCTACGGGACGTAGGGATAGATCCGGTCCGTCCCGGGCGACGGTTTGGTGTTGGCATAGGGCCTGGAGTGTGTTTTCCTTTAACTGTCTGCTCAGAGACGGGGAGCCGGCAAGGGGCCTGAAGTGTATTTTCCTCTGACTGTCTGCTCAGAGACGGAGAGCCAGCATGGGGCCTGAAGTGTTATATCGGACATTCACTAGTGATTATTATTTATGCGATTTATGATTTGAGACATTGCACGACATGCTAGATTTCGGAAAACCTATGTTTCTCATTATACTTGTGTTTTCATAAAACCTGGGGGTTAGTATGTTGATAACTGTTTTACTATTACTGTATATATAAACTTGGTCCACTCACCTTTGTTTTGCGCCCCCTTCAGGACCTAGGAACGAGGAATACGACTTGAGCTACGAGGCGTTCCCCTACCAGTGATTTGTGTTATATTCGCTCCGCTTCGCCACCTATTGTAATAACACTTCTCTATTCTTAGTTCTGCTTGTACTCTGTATTAGACTTATGCTCTGGACGTGCTGTGTGTTTACCTAATTTCAATATTTAGTAGTTGAACTTTTATTTGTGTGGTTAGCCTATATTACGTACTTTAGTTTATTTTCTCAATTTTGTTTAAATTAAATGGCTTTCGTCACCCTTTGGGTGTCGGCCAGCACGTGACTATCTCGATGTCCCTAGGACCTCGGGGTCGGGGCGTGTCAACAATTCTACAAAATTCGATCCGGAAGATCCACAAATTGGATTTTGGATCCGTAACATTCTAAAGTTCACATTATGCTTCTAAAATAACATACTTAAATTTCGTCGCGATCCGATGGTCGGATCTCCGCCAATCAACAATTCTCGTGTTGCTCAATGCTTTATTTTACGAACTTACAAACCCAATTTGAGAAGATCCGCATGTTGGATTCCCGATCCATCAGTTTCTAATATCCTCAAATATTATGTACTCTCACGTATTAAATTTTGATGATGATCCAACAGTTGGATCATCGAATCATAAAATGATCAAGTAACGTACTTCACCATACTAGGTTCAAACTATCGAACTATATCAAACGGTTATCAATTTTGAAATTAGAACATTGAATTCAACTTAAAAAGACAGCATCGGCAAACAGGCCTTGCCCAGCCACACCTGCCGCCGCATGTGGTGGTCGGCCGACCAGGTTCGCCGAAAAAGCCAACTATTTCCAAAAATTACCAAAATTGACAGAAATGAAGATCTCAATGAATAGAGTAAGTTTTATACCTGTGGCCAAATCCAATTTTTCCCTGGAAAGGCCCCAATTTCCCTCGAACCCGCCGGAACCCTAGAAAATGGTGTGCTTCGATTCGACCTCCATACTCGCTCCGATGCCTCCACCACTACTTAGGCTTTGTTCCTGGGGATGGGAGGAGTCTATTGGTGGTGGTCATCGAGGGTGAGGGTTGCTAGAGTGGTAGATTACCGCCATGGTGTCCCCGGAACCCACGGTTTCGTTCTTCGTCATACGAGGCCAAAACCCCGTCCATCTTGGGTAAAAAATGAAGAGTGAAGGCCGGTGAAGAGTTTCCTTGTGGTGGCTCGATGAAACTCGTCGGGAAATCGCAGGAATTTGATCGGGAACCCAACGGGTTCTGCTGTTCCGTCAGGTCGGGTTACCAGAAATGGGTACGAGATCTATGATCCCAAGCCTCTCCACTCCCTCCTTTCCCTCTCTGTTTTCCTTCCTGATTAGTCACCCTCATTCCTCTCTCCTCTCCCCATTCACCGAGCCCCTCATTTCCTCCCTCCTAAAACTCTCATTTCCCTTTCCTTCGCTGCCATCAGGCAACTTCTATATTTTTTATTTTTTTATTTATATTTATTTATATTAAAGAAACTTCTAAAACGTCCGTTCCTTTCTCGTCCAATTCACATACGCCTTCGTCTAAACGATTGTGGGGTCAAGCCCATTAAAGAGCATTAAAAGTGATCCTCACAGGTCTACAGATTTAATAACTATTTTAAAAGAGGGTTATTATACAAAATGATTTATAAGATTTGCATGATCAATAGAAATGGTTTCTGAGATTGAAAATCAATAAAAATGGTCTCTAAGATTGTCCACCATCCATGATTTTGGTATTTCCGTTAAAAACTCTTTGGGCAATTTTCAAAGTTTCGTAACTCAATCGATTCTTAACCAAATTCGACCTATAACATATCAAAATGAAGATAAGAAAGTGTAGAACAAGATTATACAATTTGGAAGCCCAATGATTGCTAAAGATGGCCGGAAAATATACTGAAATGTGACTTGTTTGCGGGAAAACTGGAAAACTTGCCAGAAACTGGGTAAACTTTAAACGTTCATAACTTCTTCAATACTCAACGAAATTGAGTTATTCAAAAACAAAAATCATACTTCTCGACGAGACGAAGAGAATGATATCTTTCTTTACTGCTAACTCGCCGTGGTTTGGCTGAAAAATTGCTCGAAAGTGGCTAACTCGAAAATGATTAGCCACTTTCGAGCCGTTGTCCAACTAAACCACGGCGAGTAGCCTTCGAAAAAGGTACAATTCTCTTTGTCTTGTCAAGAAGTATTATTTTCATTTTTGAATCACTCAATTTGGTTGAGTATTGAAGAAGTTATGAACGTTTAAAGTTTACCCAGTTTCTGGCTAGTTTTCCAGTTTTTCCGCGGACCAGTCACGTTTCAGGCTATTTTCCGGCCATCTCAAGCAACCATTGGGCTTTCAAATAGTTATAATCTTATTCTACACTTTCTTATCATTTTGATATATTATGAATCGAATTTGGTTAAGAAACGATTGAGTTACAAAGCTTTGAAAATTGTCCAAAATCGTTTTTAACGGAAGCACCAAAATCATGGATGGTGGACAATCTCAGTGATCATTTCTATTGATTTTCAATCTCAGGGACCATTTCTATTGATCATGCAAATCTCATGGACCATTTTGTATAATAACCCTTTAAAAAATTCAAACTTTGTAATTAAGTAATTAAAATCTAAAATTAATATAAATTCTCAAAAATACTATAAAATCCCGTGAATACAAAATATGTAGATTACAATAGTGAAATCCAGGAACGGAATTTCACAATTTGTTTCCATTTTTGTCGTTTAGAGAGAGAGATAGTGATTTAAAGAGAGAAGATGAGGAAGGTCGTGTGCGTAACAGGAGCCTCCGGTTACATGGCATCATGGCCGGTGACGCTCTTACTGCATCGAGGTTATATTGTCAAAGCCACTGTTCATGAACCAAATCGGTATATATATCTCCCTCCCTACCATTTTCTTAGTTTCTTGTTTAATAATCTTTCTCATCTTATATATACATATAGACAACAGTTGTTTCAATAATTTCGTTCTTTAAAGTCTGGGTTTTTATTGATTGACAATTCATGGCTTAGAGGCTAGTGCTGCAAGAGATGAAGAGTGCACCTATGACAATGTTTGCTAACAAAAAATTACTCGTCTCTATGCAGTATAAAAGCACTTTTCAGTTATTTCTCTTCGAAAGACTTTCGAATGCTTTTCTAAGGAAAATTCAGATTTGTGTAGACAAAATTTTGATGTAATTTTAACACAAGTGATTCAACGTGGTAAAATAAATGTTTGTTACAAGTTACAACAATGAACTCTTATATGCTCACTTTCACTCTGGACTTGACGTTGAATTGTAGACTTGTAGTTTCAACTGAAAATCGATCCGCATTTTACTCTGGACTTGAAGTTGAATTGTAGACTTGTAGTTTCAACTGAAAATCGATCATCATTTTTTGTGTTTTGGACATAACATTTATAAGATAAGAAATTTCAAATTCTGAAGAAAATAATTAGATATGGATTGAATTTTGCAGTGTCTATATATATATATATATATATATACGTGTGTAATCTGGACTTGAAGTTGAATTGTAGACTTGGTAGTTTCAACTGAAAATCGATCCGCATTTTTTGAGTTTTGGACATAACATTTATAAGATAAGAAATTTCAAATTCTGAAGAAACTAATTAGATATGGAGAAATGCTCTTATGCAACTAAGATTTAATTTCGGTAGTGTCACAATCTAATAAATGCAATAAATAGTCGTGTGTTCCAAAAGTGTACTACTCGTCTAATAGATGATTGACAGGTGATGAATTAGTGACACGAGAGAATCTCTTCCCATGATGACATTTGACAAAAGCACGGACCCTATTTGCTTTTTACACACAAATAGGGAGGGTGCACGTTGGAGTAAATAAGTTCAGGTCCTATTTGGTGAACAACAATTGTAATATTCAAACACAAATAGGGAGGGTTGGAGTAATTACCTCTCTTGTTCTTCTGAAATTCTGAATGCACTTGAAGCGTTTGGAGAAAGGCCAATTCTAAAACTTACTTCTTTTTCTCCCTTTGAACAATTTAGTCAGACTTTTCCCAAAAAAATTAAAAAAGTAGAATAAATTTTCTGTCAATACTTTCTTAGTTTCATAGATTGATCTGCAGACAGCCACAACAATACGTCTTCATAAACTTTCTTAGTTTATTAGTTTTATAGCATTTATTGAATGCTATAAAAAGCGGTTTGTGGTGTAGACTGTAGTGTAAGCTTGTTAATTCTGAGCCCTAGAGAGAGATGAGTACCGGAAAAACAAAGACTGTATGTGTAACAGAAGCGTCTGGCTACATAGCATCATGGCTGGTGAAGCTCTTACTGCAAAAGGGTTATAACTTCAAAGCCACTGTTCGCGATCGAAGTCGGTACTTCAATACTTGCTCATATGTAATGTTCAACTTCAAACAATTCATTCAATAATTTCAATTTCTGGGTTTTGCATATTGTTTCGTTTGTTCACCAAAAGAAAAGTTGGGTATCCAAAATAATCATCATGCACAGACACCTCGCCTTTTTTTTTTTTTTTTTTTTTTTATCATTAGGGTGGCGTCACTGACGTGCAAGATGACTATTTTGAGTACCAATGATATCTCCCGTGCATCCAATTATTTTTGTTTTATTATTCTTGTTCTTGTTTTCCGGTGCCAATTGAAACCTCACGGTGAGTTGGTTATCGTTAACCACTTTTGCTGCTTCCTGTATTGTTAGTTCCACTCACTAGTTTTGTTTACAGATGATGCAAAGAAAACAGAACACTTGCTTGTTGGAGTTTGTGGCCAAGTGGACTATCCTCCAAAATACCTTTCGGCTAAAGAAAGAAGGTGGAAACACCTTTCCTTGTTTTGGGGAGGAAAAAATGGAAAAGTGTTGGTTAAAAGAAATAAGAAAATGATGAAAGGAACATCATGATGAGAAAGCAAAAAGAAGCATCCCAGGGGAGAGCATTCGGCTCTCCCATGGGAAATGTTGATCATTCTATATTAAGGCATGTGTTATGCCTTATGGGTAGGGATGAAGGGATGAAGAGATGAAAAGCATCCAAAGAGATGGTGAGAGCATTTGGCTCTACCATGGGTAAGGGTGAGAGAAAAAAGAAAGCTAGAGTGAAAGTATTCTAGTGAAAGAACTCTTGGGGTAGAGTGAGGCTCTTGGGAAAATTTTGTGAGTGGGTGTACAAGGGATATGGGATTGGGTTATGTCGATTTAACTCATGTATACTTGTACTGTTATTCTCATAGTGAAGAGCAATATCTCTCCGGGGACGTAGGCAGTTTTTTGCCGAACCTCGTAAATTTCTCTGTGTCTTTATTTCTTGTATTTTATTTTGTTCAACTGTGTGTGATTTTTGGTGAGGTTGTAATCTGAATCTCGGTTCCGCACTAACGAACGGGCCAAGGCACAACAATTGGTATCAGAGCATCGTTGGGGGCTTTGGTTCGTTGGAGGTCCAGATTTGTTGTTCACCATGGAATTTTCAGTTGAGCAGTTTAAAGGGAGAGGCGGTTTTGCTCTTGGTAAAGGAGAGTAATGGAAGCCTGAAGAAATGGAAGCCGTGTTTAGGGATGCTTGGATCAACTGCGAAAGTTGATGTTGAGGAAGAAGACAAATGCCTCTTTCTTCTTACCTCACTTTCAGATTTGTACGAGAACCTTGTGAAACTTTACTGCAAGGAAAGAAACAGTAAGTTTGGAGCAGGTGCAAGCTTCTTTGGTGTGGAATGATACACACAAGAGACCATGGATGATGGTGGGCACAAGACTGCTTAAGCTATTCAAGGTTGAAATCGTGGAAGAAAATTGGAAAGAGGATCTGAGAGAGACAGCAGGTTCGGATCCGGTTCCGGAGGCAAGGGTCCACAGTGCTACGGGTGCAAGGCCGGGTTAGCAAGTTTGTGGTGGAAGACTTTGAGTATGCCCTCTAGGTACTCGAAGCAACACTTCTCCTGGTGATGTTTAGTCTCAAGTGTTGCAGGGGTTTTGCAGCAGGTGGAGCTATGGGATTCACAGGTGATGAGAAGGTCCTGAGGTAGGAAGTGTGGGAATTTTGTCTAGCTCGATGGGTTGTTGCTGGAAATAGGCGCGCTGACGAGTTTCCAGGTTGCAGACAATGAAGAGGAGGAAAACCTGCTGGAGGAGATGAGGATGTGTTGAGATCCTGTCTGAAGCTAAATGGTGATTTTTAGCTTGCAGCAGCTGCACATGCATTGGCAGTGACTGAATCGGAACAGGACCAACGAGGTTGATTCAGAGTGTGCATGCTGGTACGTAAGGCCAATGGACTTCGGAACTTGGCCAAGGTGGAGATTGTTGGAGTTTGTGGCCAAGTGGACTATCCTCCAAAATACCTTTCGGCTAAAGAAAGAAGGTGGAAACACCTTTCCTTGTTTTGGGGAGGAAAAAATGGAAAAGTGTTGGTTAAAAGAAATAAGAAAATGATGAAAGGAACATCATGATGAGGAAGCATCATGATGAGAAAGCAAAAAGAAGCATCCAAGGGGAGAGCATTCGGCTCTCCCATGGGAAATGTTGATCATTCTATATTAAGGCATGTGTTATGCCTTATGGGTAGGGATGAAGAGATGAAAAGCATCCAAAGAGATGGTGAGAGCATTTGGCTCTACCATGGGTAAGGGTGAGAGAAAAAAGAGAGCTAGAGTGAAAGTATTCTAGTGAAAGAACTCTTGGGGTAGAGTGAGGCTCTTGGGAAAATTCTGTGAGTGGGTGTATAAGGGATATGGGATTGGGTTATGTCGATTTAACTCATGTATACTTGTACTGTTATTCTCATAGTGAAGAGCAATATCTCTCCGGGGACGTAGGCAGTTTTTTGCCGAACCTCGTAAATTTCTCTGTGTCTTTATTTCTTGTATTTTATTTTGTTCAACTGTGTGTGATTTTTGGTGAGGTTGTAATCTGAATCTCGGTTCCGTACTAACGAACGGGCCAAGGCACAACATTGCTCTCATTAGATGGAGCAAAGGAGAGGCTTCATTTGTTCAAAGCGGATTTATTAGAAGAAGGATCATTTGACACCGTAGTTGATGGATGTGTAGGTGTTTTTCATACAGCATCGCCTGCACAAATTTCAGCCACTGACCCACAGGTCTGTCCCTTCACTTCATCCATGCATCAAATATTCTAGCGTGTGTGTGCGCGCCCACAAAAGCATAGAAAATCAACCTACGTTCAAGACAAATGGTGTAGAAACCAGAATGATATATTTCTGTTCTCTATATTTTAGGCCGAAATAATTGAGCCTGCAGTTAAAGGAACACTTAATGTTCTAAAATCATGCGCAAAATTCCCCGCTGTCAAGAGAGCGGTTTTAACTTCTTCTATGGCTTCAGTAAGGATGAGTGGAAAACCTCTGACGTCTGATGTGGTTTTGGACGAAACATGCTATTCGGATCCACTTTTTTGCAAGAAGACAAAGGTACGTGCGTTCCCATACTATTGAACAATTTGGACATAGATGTAAGCTTCACACAAGACAAAGCAGTACATGATGATGAACTACAAACTCATAAGAACTTCTTCATTTGTTCAGCACTGGTATCCTCTCTCAAAAATTTTAGCTGAGGAGGCCGCCTGTAAATTTGCCAAAGGGAATGGGATTGACTTGGTATCGATACGTCCAGGGTTTGTGATTGGTCCACCCTTACAGCCAACTCTTAATGTCTCCGTCGAGTTTCTTCTGAATATAATGAGTGGTACAATTCACCCCCTATTGTTAGAACACTATTCCTTGTGATGCAAGCAGTTGATTCTGTTATGTTTCTCTTTTGTGCTCAGGAATTGAAATACCATTTGTAAACTACACATTTGTGGACGTTAGAGATGTTGCCTCTGCTCATATTCAACATTTGAAGTTCCTTCAGTGAGCGGCAGATATTCTTTAGTTGCCCACGTTGCTGACCGTACCGATACTCTTTAAGATTTTACGAGAGCTTTACCCCACATTGAGCCTTCCTGAGCTTGGCAATCCTTCGGACTCAAAGTTTCAAGTGTCCATGGAGAAAGCAAAAGGTTTGGGAATCACTTTCCTTCCTCTGGAAACGAGTCTCAAGGACACTGTTGAAAGCCTCAAGGAGAAGGGCTTCCTCAAGTTTTGAATTCTGCAACGTGCAGCAATTTGTTAATTTAGTGCACGAGGCGATCGAATAAGTGGGAAATTAAGTTTGTTTTATGCTTAAATATTCCAAAGAGATGCTGGACAACATATTTTTCCTGTTAAATATTTTAAATGTAATCTGCAGAGAGCCTCAGAATTGTCTACGAAAATGCTCAGGAGTTGCTTAAGATCTTTGATGCAGGCTCATGTGTAATTAATAATGTTGCACAGTAACAGTAAATGCAATAGTTCAAGTTGAAATTGTCTTTACTGTCTTCAAAGAAATCCTAATTAAGGCACTCTTGATATATCTTGCAAATTAAGATTTCTTTCCCCATTATTGTCGTTCTTCAATGTGTCCTCGGTTGCAGACGTTAGGCGACAAGTGCCTATGTGACATGCCTTCGTACGAACGCACAACTGTCAATTCTTATGAACTTCCGGCGATGGCACAGAGCTGGTCCTGGCTAAATATTCAAATTGCTTACCAGTTGATGCATCTTCCCAACTGATCATCGTTCTCGCGGAAAACCACACATCTTAACCCTTTACCCGTATTTTTAGCTCGATATGACGGAAACTTTGAGATTGGGGCCTTCCAAGAAAATTGAGATTGGCCCCTTCTAAGAAAATTATCCTTGGAAGGATGGAAACTTTGTGTAGAGTGCAGCTTCACTAGGACTTTTGTTGAATCCACTACTGCTGAAGTAAGAGTCAATCTCACCGTACCAAACTCGGGTAGCTTGCTTGAGTCCTTACAGTGCTTTGTTTAATTTATACACCTTCTCTTCTTCATTTGGGGAACAATCAATTATCTGGAAAGTTGATGGAATGGTTGGGCCAGCTTATGAATTTTGTTGCACTCAGTTTGTATATTCTCTCATGCCAATCTGCTCATAATCATAAGTGAGCTTGTGGAATAAAATGTCGTCTTCGATCCAAGGGAAGTTCTAGTATTTTGGTTTATTTAGTTCAATTATCAACGATCACGTCATATTGTTTACAAATTTGGTCTGGTTAACATTAGCAAAAGAAAAAAAAAAAAAAAAAAAGGATTTTTTATTTTATTTTTAAGGCTTACTTGACTTTTAATTTTCATCTTGAAGAATGATTTTATAGGTTAGTAAGTCGGTCTTGTTCATGAATTTACGGGTCTCAAATACGTATTTTGTTCGTGTGCTTATGTTCTTTTCGAAATATTTATACGAGGTACTCACAACAGGACTAACAATGCCTTGCCCCCCAAGAAATTGCCGAGATGGCAAATAACAGAAAACGAACTAACTGTATTTTATCTTAACCAACCTCATCCAATCCTAATTACCAAAACCGCCTCATAACTGAATGTTGGTGATTCTGCTAATTAAAAAAATCTAGTGGCAAAAATTAAAACTTATCTATAATTTTATCCCCCATTTGGAATGAAAAATCCCCAAAAAACCCTCATCTTCTTACCATTTCTTATTAAATAAGTAAATACAAGCAGAGCAGTACACACACACATTCTCATGCATCGTCGTCTTCCTCCCAAAGCATCAACCTTTCACTAGAATTAGTACTGCAGAATCCCTACATTCATCTTCTCCATCAAAACCCATTTCCCAGAAATCAAAACAACCCACTTCCATTCTTCAAGATTTCATCTTTGTCGTCTCCAATGGCGACTTCTTCGTCTTCCTCCTCCCACCATGATAACCCACAAAAGGTTCAATTCCCGTTGGACTCGGCCGCGTATAAAAACCTCCAAAAAATTGGCTTCGGCGGCAAGGCCGTCGTCTACAAGGCCATCTGCGTTCCCTTGAACTCTGCAATCGTCGCAATCAAGTCCGTCAACCTCAATCAATCCACGGCCGATTTCGAGGGCAAGCTACGCGGCACCAAGACCTTTTCTCTTTTCCACCGCAACATTCTCAGCCACCATTGCTCCTTCACCACCGCTGACCGCCGTCTCTGGGTGGTCATGCCGTTCATGGCCTTCGGCTCTCTGCAGTCCATAATCTCCTCTGCTTTCCCGCAAGGATTACCAGAGCCCTGCATTGCTGTCGTCCTGAAAGAGACGCTAAACGCCATGTCGTATCTCCATGGCCAGGGACACGTCCACGGCGACATCAAGCCCGAAAATATCTTGGTCGACTCTGATGGGTCCGTTAAGCTCGCCGATTTTGGGGTCTCTGCTTCTTTCTACGGCGCCGATCATTCAACTGGGACAAACTACACTTCGGCAACAGCCTATAGGGTGGCGCCCAATGGAGGTGGATGCAAGGTGGATATCTTGGCATTTGGGATGACGGCGCTCGAATTGGCTGACGGTGGCTCTCCTATGTCTGGCCTGTCGCTGTTTTTGGAGTCTGAGATTCTGAAGGTCAAGAAGAGGTACCAGTTTTCTGATTGCGAAAACATCATCAAAGATTTCAAGAACAAGAAGTACTCTGTGGCTTTCCTGGACATGATGGGTCCTTGCCTTGATCAGGACCCTGCAAAGAGGCCGGCAGCAGAGACGCTGCTGAAGCACTCGTTTTTCCACAACTGCAGGGGCAAGGATTTTCTGGCAGAGACTATGCTTCGGCATTCGGAGAGTGTTGAGGAGAGGTTGAAGAAAAGAAATTGGGGTTTGGGTGACTTGTTGGACCCTAATGAAAGTGATTAGTAGGATTTTTTTTCCAGGAAATTGAATTTGCAGAGAGTTTGCTTTTTGAAAAAATTGGTGAACTTTTTGGATGCTATTTTCATGGTTTAGGAAAGAGAGAGAATTGAGATGTACTATAAAGTGTTTAGACTCTGATTACATCATATGGAATTTGTCATTTGTAAAGAAGCAAAGAATTAAAGATCATTTGATGTTGGATTGATAGTTCTTTGTTTTGTATATTGTTTCGTTCAGCGAAAGAAATTTAGGATCTTTCTGTGTAGGTCTTCATCTGAAGTTCAATTGCCAGTTAAGGGAAGGCCTTGAACTGTTTTTGACATTCTTGCTAGCTTTTAGCGATCAAGCTTATTAGCCACAACTTTATGCATAAATGATAGAGTTGAAACAGTTCGTGTCAAATTTGTATTCTCTTTTTTGGACACTTCTTGGCTCTTTCCCCGGAAGAAGTCATCCCTTGGTCTTGTAGATCACAATTTGAAATGTATGCAGAAATAACTCGTTACAAAAACAAAAAGAACAATTTCTGCACACATGAAATATTGAAATTGTGATTGGCAGGTAAGTACGACGCTATTTGCAATTGGAGGAATCGAGTAGTTGCCTTCTTTTTTGCGGTTATGAATACTAAGGTTGGCCTAGCTAAATTGCCAATTGAACCCTCGGCAATTCTGTCTTGCATATTATTTGTAGTATTCGTGTCTAAGGATATTTGGGTTACAACTGGCATGCCTGAGATCCTATTAATATAGAACAATATCTTTATCAAGCCTATATCGTCCTAGCCCTTGAGAAACTTAAGTATTTCATAAAGAATCCCTACCCGTTTGGCCTATTCTTTTCTGTTTTCAGTATTTTTTTTTGGTCTGAAGTACTGTGAGTGATGTACAAACTGAAAGTGAAATGGTCTGAAGTACAGTGAGTGATTTGCATATTCTTCGTAGTTGCTAATTTGTGTGACAGATAATTTGGACTTCAGATTTGAAAGTTTAACGTCTCTGTGTTCTTCACAGATGTGCAGATGACAAACCATCCTCTTGAGGTGACTTTGAAGGATACCGTGGAAAGTTTGAAGGAGAAAAACTTCTCGCCATGGATCAAGTGGGACTTATCGTTGTAACATCAAATCCCATTTTATCAACTACGTAAAAATTTGTTACAGAAAATAATTGGTGTTTCACAAAACTCTTGTATGAGACTTCTTTCTGGGAATTTTAATTGTACTTTGGAATTTGTTTCAATTGCGTTTTAATTACTGTGAAATATGAAGTTTGAAATTTGTATTGGATCCTGAACATTCTGAAATCCCAAGTCGAAAATGTCTAAGTAGAATCCCAACACAACCGCTCTGAGTTGGAAGACAATAAAGGCACTCAAAGCAATCCAAGTACGCCCAACGTTTGGCCTGGGCTGACTTCGACAACTTATTTGCACATTAACAAATGTTGGTGAAAAAAAAATTAACATGTTTGTTAAACTCTAATGTAACAGGTCTGTTGGGAAATTAATTTAAATTTGGAACTTTCCCACATAACCTAGTAGTCCATTTATAAATATATGCAGAAACAAACACTCCCATACACATTTTTTGTTTCCATCTTTTGCATTAGATTTTGTATAAACTGGTGTCCAAGGTCGTCAATGTGATGGCACTTTGAAGTTTCTTTGTGGCCGGCGTGGCGGCATTGACTTGGTGTCTAAGGTTGTCTGCTCCTTGGCACTGCTTCCTTTTCAGAGAGAGATGGCAAAATTTGGAAGTTATTGATCTAGCTTCCAATAGAATACATGGCACTTCTTCCTTTGGCAACATGACAGCTCTTACCTATTTTTATCTTTTGTTCAAAAATGTCAAGGGTGGAATTCCGAGCTCCGTAGGGATACTTTGCAACTCGAAGTTTTTCCTTGTATCAACTAATAACCTAACAGGAACTCCACCTAAAGTTTTAAGTACACAAACTGCATTTCTAGGTGTCCACTGGTTCTAACATCCTCCATCGTATCAATTGTATTTACTGGGAAACCTCTTTCTGCTGATGCAGTAGTTGATGACTCTTGGTTTTCAGATCCAGCTTTCTGTGAAAAATCAAAGGTTTGTACACAACATACGCTAATTTAATTTTATGACGCCGTTGAAGGCTTAAAGGAGAAGAACTTCTTCTAATCATGGAAATCGTTGTTGTTCGGCTAGTCAGCAAAATCGTCGACAATTCATGACATATCTACTTGTATCTTCTCTCATGCCATTCTGCTCATAAGTGAGCTTGTGAAATAAAATGTCGTCTTTGGTCTAAGTTGTAGTACTTAGTTTTATTTACTTTAGTTATCAACAATCACGTCGTATTGTTTACAAAATTTATTTTAAACTTTGGTCTCTCTAGTCTTGAAGAATGATTTCAATAGGTTAGTTGGTTGGTCTTGTTCCTGGAATTGGGTCTCAAATACGTATTTTGTTTGTACGCTTATATTCCTTTCGAAATATTTATACGAGGTACTCACAACAGGACTAACAATGCCTTGCCTCCCCAGACAATGTTGAGATGGCAAATAACCGAAAACGAACTAACAGAATGTTGATGATTCTGCTAATTAAAAAAATCTAGGGGCAAAAAGTAAAACTTATCTATAATTTCAACCCCAAATTGGAATATAAAATCCTCAAAATACCCTCATCTTCTTATTATATAAGCAAGTACAAGCAGAGCAGTCCACACACACACATTCTCATGCATCGTCGTCTTCCTCCTAAGGCATCGACCTTTCACTTGAAGTAGTACTGCAGAATCCCTACATTCATCTTCTTCATCAAAACCCATTTCCCAGAAATCAAAACAACCCACTTCCATTCTTCAAGATTTCATCTTTGTCGTCTCCAATGGCGACTTCTTCGTCTTCTTCCTCCCACCAAGATAACCCACAAAAGGTCCAATTCCCGTTGGACTCCGCCGCGTATGAAAACCTCCAAGAAATTGGCTCCGGCGACAAGGCCGTTGTCTACAAGGCCGTCTGCGTCCCCATGAACTCTGCAATCGTTGCAATCAAGTCCGTCGACCTCAACCAATCAACGACCGATTTTGAGAGCAAGCTACGCGACACCAAGACTCTGTCTCTTTCCCACCCCAACATTCTCAGCGACCATTGCTCCTTCACCACCGCCGAGGGCCGTCTCTGGGTGGTCATGCCGTTCATGGCTTTCGGCTCTCTGCAGTCCATAATAATCTCATCCCCTGCTTTCCCGCAAGGATTACCAGAGCCCTGCATTGCTGTCTTCCTGAAAGAGACGCTAAATGCCATGTTGTATCTCCATGGCCAGGGACAAGCCCACGGCGACATCAAGCCCGGAAACATCTTGGTTGACTCTGATGGGTCCGTCAAGCTCGCCGATTTCGGGGTCTCTGCTTCTTTCTACGGCACCGATCATTCAACTGGGACAAATGACACTTCGGCAACGCCAACTGAGACAAACGAGACTTCGGCAATGCCTGATAGGGTGGCGCCCTACGGAGATGGATGCAAGGTGGATATCTGGGCATTTGGGATCACGGCGCTGGAATTGGCTCGCGGCTGTCCTCCCCTGTCTGGCCTGCCACCGTTATTGGAGTCTCAGATTCTAAAGGTCAAGAACAGGTACCAGTTTTCTGACTATGAAAGCATCATCAAAGATTTCAAGAACAAGGAGTACTCTGTGGCTTTCAAGGACTTGGTGGGTTCTTGCCTTGATCAGGACCCGGCGAAGAGGCCGGCGGCAGAGACGCTGCTGAAGCACTCGTTTTTCAATAACTGCAGGGGCAAGGATTTTCTGCTGGAGACTGTGCTTCGGCGTTTGGAGAGCGTTGAGGAAAGGTTCAAGAAAAGAAATAGGGGTTTGGGTGACTTGTTGGGCAAGGAAGAATATGGAGGTGATCAAGCTAAAGTTGGACCCTAATGAAAGTGATCAGTAGGATTTTTTTCAGGAAATTGGATTTGCAGAGAGTTTCCTTTTTAAAAAAATTGGTGAACTTTTTGGATGCTTTTTTCATGGTTGAGGAGAGACAGTTGAGTTTTAGAGCATTAACTTTCATGTATGAGATGTGCTATAAAGTGTTTAGATTCTGATCACATCATTTGGGATTTGTCATTTGTAAAGAAGCAAAGAATTAATGATCATTTGATGTTGGATTGATAGTTCTGTGTTTTGTATATAGTTTCATTCAACAAGAGAAAATCCTAAAATTTTCGGTGTGGGTCTTCATCTGGAGTTCAAGTGTATTTCTTGCAGTCCAATTAATGCAAGGCCTTGAACTGGTTCGACATTCTTTCTAGCTGTTAGTGATCAAGCTTATTAGCCAAAACTTTATGCATAAATGATAGAGTTGAAACAATTCGTATCAAATCTGTACTCTGTTTTGGACACTTCTTGTCTCTTTCCCGGAACAAGTTGTCTCTCTGTCCCGTAAATAACAGTTTGACAAGTATGCAGAAATAACTCGTTACAAATACAAAAAGAACAATTTCTGCACACATGAAAATTGTGATTGGCAGATAAATAAGACGCTATTTGCAATTGGAGGAACCAAGTATTTGCCTTCTTTTTTTTTTTTTGGTTATGGATACTATGGTCGGCCTAGCTCAATTGCCAATTGAACCCTCGGCAATGACTATAGTCAATGTTTGCTACTTTGCCTTGTACATATACATCCCTATCTAATGTGGTCGTACTATTCTTGGTTCAACTCATAGTTCTGTTCATGTATGCTACAGATGATTCAAAGAAAACAGAACACTTGCTGTCACTAGATGGAGCAAAAGACAGGCTGCATTTGTTCTAAGCCGATTTATTGGAAGAAGGATCTTTCGATGCTGCAGTTGATGGATGTGAAGGCGTTTTTCACACAGCATCGCCTGTACTATTCTCGGCTACTGACCCACAGGTTTGTACCTTCACTTTATGCTTCATGTACTCTATCATGTGTTCCCTGTGTGGACGTGTAGAAAGAATAAGTTCAAGACAAATGATGTGGAAACCGGCATGATATTTCTGTCCATATGTCAGGCAGAACTAGTTAACACAGCCGTGAAAGGAAAGCTTAATGTTCTAAAACCATGTGTGAAATTTCCAACTGTCAAGAGAGAAGTTATGACATCATCTAGGGCTACAGTAATGATGAGCGGAAAACCTCTGACCTCTGATGTGATTTTGGATGAAACGTGGTATTCAGATCCACTTGTTTGCGAGAAGTACAAGGTATGTATGAATGTTCCGATTCTTATTATCTTTTTTCGTTGTTAATTTGTTATATTTCCGTGTCGCGCCGAAACAAAATCTAATGCAATCTAATCACTAAACTAGATGTCTGGGTGCAATTATAAAAGAGATGAATAATGCTTAGTATTATCTGCCCTTTTTCTTTTTGTTCTGCAGAAAAGCCTGCCAGGGAATTTGCTGAAGGAAATGAGATTGACTTAGTTACAATACATCCGAGGTTCGTGATTGGTCCACTCTTACAGCTTCCATTTTTCTTTTCCACTAATTTTTTTATTGAAGCAGTTGATTGGCTTATGTTTCATCTATTGTACAGGTACCCAACCAACTGTTTCAAACTGCAGATTCGTTGATTTAAGGGATGTCGCCTCTGCTCACATTCAGGCATTTGACATTTTCGAGGTTCTGAAGATTTTACGCGAACTTTACCCCCACTTTGCTTCTTGAAAAGTAAGTTTCATATGCAAAATACCTCAAATTTGTGTAGAATTAAACGTGGTCAAATCTGTTTGAAGGTAAGTTCCTTCATAGAGTAGAAATAAATATAAGATTTGGAATTGGAAACGAAATCTGTACCAGTTAGCAATTTCTTACAATAATTACAGATGCTTGTACAAAATAACTCAATTGTGTACACCGAAAGCTCGACATTTCTATTACAAGAATTATTTCCAAGGGATTTATTATTTAATTGTTTTTGGTAATTGTTGGCAGATTTGAGATTGGCAATACTTCAGACCCAAGATATCACGTATCCTCAGAGAAAGCAAAAGGTTTGGGACTTGGTTTCCACCCATTGGAAATCACCTCTGAGGGACACTGTTGAAAGCATGAAGGAGAAGGGCTTCCTGCAGATCTGATTTATCCAACTCGGACAACAGTTCAAGTATCTTCGGCAGCGGAAGTTTGATTTCTGTTTCCTGTTTCCAAAGAGATGATGAAAGTCATCAGTATCCTGTTTCCAATGAAAATAATATGGCCTCGCAGCCATGCTCGATCCATTGAGATTCAGTTATGCGTCACTTTGATTCGTTGCTCTCCCAAAAAATAACAATGTGTTTCCTGTCAAGACTTTCTTAGTTTCTTAGATTGATCGGCAGACAGCCACATAGGTGACTAGGCCTCAGTGTTCAAATTCACTACTTTAAAAGAATATTTGTTAAAGCACCCCTAGTTAAGGAGTGTCTAAGGACGTTTCCTCACGTGTTGGGGTTTTATCTTGTCAAATCGATGTGCACTCTAGTTAATTGGTTGCTTCCCCTTGCTGTCGTAGTACATGATTGACATCTGTTTGCAGTAATGTTCTTGTGATTTAACAGAATACAGGAGTGTAACATGTTTCGTGGAGATAAAGGCGGTGGTGACTGATTTTTGGCTGCTGGAGATTAGGATTTTTACTGTTTTTTTTTTTTTTTTAGTTGTCTACGGACTTAAATTTGTGTGGGCCTCCCTTTGTAGCTGGGGTTGTAGCTCTTCTTTTTGGGCTTGTCTTCTATTTTATGTAGGGATGTGCTATCCACACACAATTTTTTACTTCTCACACACTTCTTATTAATTTATGTCCGTTGATCTTCTTCAATTCATCTGATCCGACGGTCGAAAACTAAAAAGGTGTGGGAGAAGTAAAAAGAGGTATGTGGATATCACACCCCTTTTATGTATTGCTTTGTTGTGTAGGGTTTTGTGTTTTGTTTAGGTTTAGGCCTTTCTAGCACTAATTGTAAGTTTTATTCTTGACCAAAAAATAAAAAAAATATGCACAATTTTCCAAAATAAATAAATAAATAAGCTTAGAAAGGCATGAAAAAACTGGTTTGTTGAATAATTTCTGATTAGGTGTTGAAATGTTTGCAAAGTGTTTGAATTTGAAATGTCCTACAAATACTAATATTTCTTCTTCCTACATAATATTTTTCTATTTTGTTTTGTCAACATTCATAATAAACTATAATTTGCCATAACATAAGTTTTAGTGAGAGATTCTCTCTCATAGCCATTTCATGTCCCAGTGGCGTGACTTGGCAGATTCATGTTTGTCACACGTTTAAAAAACAAACCAGCTGTGTAATAAAAATTTATTACATGGTTAAATGGTTGCAAGAGAAAATCTCTCAATATTTAAAGCTGAAAACCATATCGAATGAACTGCATGTTATTTTGTTTACCAAAAGAAAAATTCCTACATGTAAATCATTAGTTAAGTTTCAGAATAACTATAAATGAAAAGTTCAAGTTCGAATTATTACTTTACTGAGCACAAGAATCTCATTTTATTGTAGCAAAAACCAGACTGTAGGGCCTTTGTCGAGACGTGTATTACTGTATAAGATATATGAGAAGAAAAAAAAGGCGAAATAGTGAAATAAATAAGGGTCATATTATACGGTCCCTATGATGGTCAGTATCCTGTTTTTGCTAGAATAAAACGAGATCAGTGCTAAGAAGTTGTTGCTTTGCTTCACTACTTTTGAAGAAATCTTGGTTAAAGGACTCTTCATATTTCTTGCAAATATTTGGAATAAGTTACCCCTAACTTAGGTCTAGCTCCGGCCCAACACTTGTTTAGTCAACATTCAAAATAAACCAACACTTGTTTAGTCAACATTCAAAATCAACAATGAGAGAGGATCCTCGCCAGATTCTCTTTGTGATGACGTACATTACGTAATTAGTTTTTGTCAAGTATTGTTTATATTTAATTTTAAATAAAAAAATTTATAATGATTTCTAACTGCACGATTTACGATAAACAAATATGATTGAAGGATGCTCAAGATTCCTCACAAACAGGATCCTCCTGAATAAACAATGACTGGCCATTACAAAAGTATTCGGAGCTGAAAAAGACAAGTTGGCAACATTGACCTTTAATTTCCAACTGACTTTTCACCATGAAAAACACAGTTCTGAACCAAATTAAGCTTAAATTCTTAGCTAGAGAGAGATTGTGAGAGAGAGAGAGATGAGTACCGGAGAATCAAAAACTGTATGTGTAACAGGAGCTTCTGGTTACATAGCGTCATGGCTCGTGAAGCTCTTACTGCAAAAGGGTTATACCGTCAAAGCCACTGTTCGCAATCCAAGTTAGTATTTCTATACTTGCTCATATATATTGTTCAACTTCCAACAATTCATTCAATAATTTCAGATTCTGGGTTTTGCATATTGTTTTGTTTACCAAAAGAAAAGTTGGGTATCCAAAATAATCATCATGCACACCTCGCCTTCTTACTTTTTTTTTTTACCAACGACATCTACCGTGCATCCAATTATTTTCTTTTTATTATTCTTGTTCATGTTTTTTTTCGGTGCCAATTGAAACCTCATAGCGAGTTAGTCATTGTTTGCGACTTTTCCTGCATCGTGTATTCTTAGTTGAACTCACTAGTTCTGTTTACAGATGATGCAAAGAAAACAGAACACTTGCTCTCATTAGATGGAGCAAAGGAGAGGCTTCATTTGTTCAAAGCGGATTTATTAGAAGAAGGATCATTTGACGCCGTAATTGATGGATGTGTAGGCGTTTTTCATACAGCATCGCCTGCACAATTTTCAGCCACTGACCCACAGGTCTGTCTCTTCACTTCATGCATGCATCAATAAGTGTATGGTGTGTGCGAGCTCGTGAATGCATAGAAAATCGATACACCTTCAAGAGAAATGATGTAGAAACTAGAATGATATGATTTCTTTTCTATATTTCAGGTAGAAATAATTGAGCCTGCAGTGAAAGGAACACTTAATGTTCTAAAATCATGCGCAAAATTCCCCGCTGTCAAGAGAGTGGTTATAACATCTTCTCTGGCTTCAGTAAGGTTGAGTGGAAAACCTCTGACCTCTGATGTGGTTATGGATGAAACATGGTACTCGGATCCACTTTTTTGCAAGGAGATCAAGGTACGTGCGTTCCCATACTATTGAATAATTTTGGACAGAGATAAGCTTAACACAATACAAAGCAGTATGATGAACTACAAACTCATAAGAACTTCCTTCTTCATTTGTTCAGCAATGGTATCCTCTCTCAAAAACTTTAGCTGAGGAGGCCGCCTGGAAATTTGCCAAAGGAAATGGGATTGACTTGGTAACAATACATCCAGGGTTTGTGATTGGTCCACTCTTACAGCCAAGTCTTAATCTCTCCGTCGAGTTTCTTCTGAATTTAATGAGTGGTACAATTCACCCCCTTTATGTTAAAACACTATTCCTTGTGGTACATCCAGGGTTTATTCTGTTTTGGTTTCTCTTTTGTGCTCAGGTATCGAAACACCTTTTATAAACTATGCATTTGTGGATGTTAGAGATGTTGCCTTTGCTCATATTCAAGCATTTGAAGTTCCTTCAGCTAGTGGCAGATATTGTTTAGTTGCACAAGTTGCTGATGGTCCCGATACTCTAAAGATTTTACGAGAGCTTTACCCCACATTGAGCCTTTGTGAGCCTGGCAATCCTTCTGGCTCCAAGTTTCAAGTGTCCAGGGAGAAAGCAAAATGTTTGGGAATCACTTTCCTTCCTCTGGAAACGAGCCTCAAGGACACTGTTGAAAGCCTCATGGAGAAGGGCTTCCTCAAGTTTTGAATTCTGCAACCTGCAGCAATTTGTTAATTTAGTGCACGAGGCGATCGAATAAGTGGGAAATTAAGTTTGTTACATGCTTAAGTATTCCAAAGAGATGCTGGACATTATATTTTTCCAGTTAAATCTTTTAATGTAATCTGCAGAGAGCCTCAGAAGTTGCTTTTGGATCTTTCATAGATGGCTCATGTGTAATATGTAATGTTTCAAAATAACTCTAAATAAAAAAAGCTCAAGTAGAAATTGTTTTACTTTACTGTCTTCAAAGAAATCTTAATTTGCAATTTCATCGTTCTTCAACAGGTGCCTATGCGACATGCATTCGTACAAATGCCTGTCAATTCTTTTGAGCTTCGGGGCGATGGCACAGAGCTGGCTAAATGTTGAAGCTGTCCTTACTCTCTAGAAGGAAGGAAGCAGCAGATTTCTCGGACTATATAAAGCTAGATGGTGTTCAAGACCTTCAACTCTCGCAAAAATTGATAAGTGAATTTTCAGTCAAATTCATTTTTCTCAAAGCTTAAGAACGTACACTAGATCCAAACTAGGCAAATACGCCTCTAGTTTACTCTTTTGATGCGCTGTAGTATGATTACCAGTTGACGCACCTTCCAACTGTTCATCGTTCTAGCGAAAACCACACGCCTTAAAAGGTACAGATAGCTACAACTTTATCAGTGCCCCAGTTGGAGGGGAGTCCCTTGTACTTAGAGGTTGCAGCCAAAGCCAATGGGAGGCCAGGAGAAGTTCGAAGTTGTGTAGTTGGAATCATGGCCAGCCCTGGCTAAATAGGGGCCAACGGGCGAAATGAAATGAGGCCCTTCGATCATCCGCTGACGGCAAATTCTCGTGCCACCAGCTATCATACCTCTTCCTCCTCCATTATGTATCCTAACTCCCTCCCTCATATAACTAACATGAAGAAAATTGTTAAAATTGTTTGCCAAATCTAATTTCGTGGGTGGGACTGCAAGCAAAAGAGGGGGGAGAGAAGGACTAGTTTTACATAACTCCAACAAGCCTTCATCTCCCACTTTATCTCTCTTCGAGTCAGATTCTACACAATTTCACGCCCTCTGAGATTCAACCCCTCTTTTGCTTGCAGGAAGGCAATTTACCCTTGAAAAGGAAGGCAATTTACAAAAATAAAAATATAAAAAGCCCATTGAGATTCAACCCAGCTCATGAAGACTAGAAAACAAGTTAAGGGCTTTTGGGTCCAGTTCCAAAAACATAGGTTGGTTTTGGGACAACGTCCAGTTATCCAATTACATGTTTTTTTTATGCCAATTTTGTCTTTTTAGATAAAAACTAGAAAATGTGCCCACGCTTCGCTGTGGGGATTGAATGTATTAGTCGGAATATTTTTTGAAAGGAATATTAGTCGGAATATGTAAGAATAGTTTCTACACAAAGTAACTAAAATGATGGTATAGTACCTAAGAACCAATGAAGTGATACTTTGCTTGCTGTACATGGATATGCATGGTATGAGAAACATTCATTTTTAGATCGTATTGTGTCATTAATATTATACTCATAGTTTCAAGTAATCAACCCATTCCATGCGGGAAAAACACAGAAAAGGAAAAACAAAAAAGTAGCAGACAATAATTGAGCATCTGGCAGGAATAGCAAGCTTGTGAAAAAATTGCTAAATTGTCTTACAAATTCAATCGCCAAACGTTATACTATAACCCAAGACAAAAATAAAGTATACAGTTTGTTTACAAATCAAAACGAAGTGCTGCCATAATGTGCGATGGAAAAAATGGTTTTTAATGAGGTCTTGCAAGAAATGAATGCAATTCAAAAACAACCCAAAAAACACCCTAGAAATCTTTACCACCCCAATCTTACTACATAGAAGCATAAATGGACAGGATCCCTCCCTAGTTTTGTAACAGAAATTCTAACAAAGAATATTAGGCTTCAAAGGTCTTGACTTATCTTTGGCATAAATATGTACACTGCAAGTTTAGTTCGAATGAAACAAATACACATGTAAAGTAAAAGACATCAACGCTCATGCACTGCTTTACAACCATCTCAAGTTGCCGACACAACGCTCAAAATATTTGAGACTCAGATTTTCATACAAACATAACACCTCACCTAAACAATAATCGAAGTTGTGACATCTAAATTAAGCAGGCAGACGCTTTGCATGGCTTTCTTCAATATCATCTCATATTCCCCTTTCAACTTTCCTATATGATACAATAAACCATTCAAATTTAGACGTAAATAAGAGAATTTGCCACACTGTACTTTTATAGTTGCTAGTCCTGAACAATAACATAAGTGTAACTGCTCTTAATCGAGAACTTCATCAAATAAACAATAATAAAATCTAAAATCTAATGTAATCTATCAAAAACCCAAAAAAAAAAAAAAAAAAAAAAAGCGATCATTTGAAGGCACCGTCATGCCGTCACCATCGTACACTTGCAGCATGTAATTGATGCATCTGTTGTTCAATGAAATCATTTGCTTGGCCAAAAAAGTTACAATACAATAAATACAATGACATCCAATTTATGAAAAATCATGCAGAAGCAAATGTAAATGATAATGGAATCATGAATGCGAATGAGAATCACAAACTTGCCAAAAAGAAAACCTATTATAGTGTGCAAAGATACTCGTATCGTAGTTTTTTATTGTATCATCCATTTCGCAACACATTAAAAAAAAATTGTTTGGAAAAGCTTTGCTATGATGATTAGGTTTTGTGAAAAATAATACAAAAAATAAAATAAAGAGACAATTACTAAAACAACAGATGATGACCTAGTAATGGCAAAATCAACTCCTCAACAATGCACACGAACATGTGAGTTGAAATTTTGAAACATTTGACAACAAAAAGAAAGAAGCAGAATTAGAAGAAAAGAAAGAGATGCTCACTCAAAAAGAAATAAGAAATAATATCAGGCTTCTTCTCTTTGGCATCCAAAATTTCGTTGCTGACTCCTTTAACCTTAAACATATTTAAAATACAAAATGGAAAAAACCCACAAGAAATCATCACATAGAATTAAATCATCCAAATAAAATTAGACCATGAACACAAAAGGAAATGAAGGCAGTTTAATCTGACTTAATTAGTGACTTACTGAATAAACTTGGAATCTGTTCCACGCATGCGTTCGACTTCAACCCCCATCCTCGTTGCCCCTCTAATATGTAGACATAAAGAAAAGAAATCGACTTCAAGTTATCAATCGAATCATTTGCTTAGCTAAGAAAGTTAAAATACAATAAATATATTCACATCCAATTTATGAGATATCATGCAAAAGCAATTGTAACTGATTACAAAATCATGAATGCGAATAAGAAACACAAACTTGCCAAAAAGAAAACCTATTATAGTGGTCAAGATACCCGCATCATTTTTTTTTATGCCATTATCCATTTTGCAATACATTAAAAAAATTTCTTTTGAAAAAGCTTTGCTATGATTATTAGGCTTGGAAAAAATAATTCCAAAAAAATTAAAAAACAATTACTAAAAAAGCATGGAACGAAGTAAATGTATGGTTCCATGGATGCAAACAAAATAACACGACGGCATGATATTTGATTAAGACCCCTCTCTACCAGTTTGATGGCAAAAACACACACCTTTCTCATGCGGGAATGAACCTAACCATTTAACGGAAAAAAGATAAAAATCGATATGGTAGCCAAACAAACACAGCATATCGTGTAAACATTGGCCCACAGAACTTAAATCGACCTAATTGCTGTAAAAAGCGAAACATAAAATTTGTTGTGAAGCAAGAGATTGAGGATCCTCTGTCCATAAATTTTTTGGACCAAAGAGAGGAAGAAATAAATAATTAAGAAAAGGCAAGGTGGCACAAAACAGAAGATGCCAATCACACAATTCAGAAAAAGGAAAAAAAAATGCATCAAACCCGATGATAACATGATGTGAAATACCTATGAAGCAAGTTGGCAACAATTAGCAGCGGGCAACACCAACGTAGGTGAAAGAAAAAAGAGAAAAAACAAATCGGACATGCAACCCATCTACATCCATTTTAACTTTAAAAGACCATCTCTATCTTGGCTAGACATATTGCATCACCAATGGCATGCTTCACATTCACAAAAATGAGCAGTGCCCATTGACACATGGGCAGAGCTCAACAGTACCAACCGAATCACAACAATCCTTCAAAGGAAAACAAACAACGAAATGACTTCAAGAAAAATCTCTGTCACGCAAGTTGGAAAAGAGTAAAATTTAAATTGAAAAACAACAATCTAATAGAGACAATGTCACGCCCCGATCCTGAGATACGCCCGGAATCGACACATGATAGAGGGACAATAGTGGTACAATGTAAAATACATAGATTCACTGAGACTCATACATATAATATACATCAGAGGTTAGTGAAAATAATTTACAACAAATGGCGGCAATCCTACTCTCGAGTGCACTGCCCACACAACTACACCACATGCAATCTTCTTCACTAACCGCTACTTCAAAATAACCCTACACTGTAGGAATGGCACACCGGGCAAAGCAAAACCTGGATAAGCTGCGAAGCTCATGATGAGCCAACTAAGCTCAACCTCAACAACATTCTAAAAATAACTACACACTAGAATAGGGTACATTGACTAAAAAGCCAAACGTCGATCAAGGGTCATAAAGGTCAATAAACCTAGGTTATTCAATTCGGAAGATCCCCTCATCGGATTCCCGATCTGTAAGTTATCAAAGGTCCAACAACTAATAACTAAGGTGCTCACAAAATTGCATGACGATCCAACAGTCGGATTGTCGTTAATTATGAAAATCGTACGGCAAAACAATTATCTGAAAAATTGAATAATCGAACCATCGTATTGAATTTCAACGAACGGACTTTGGATAAGAGTTCAAGACATCGAGACCGTCTCGCTGTCCAAAATCCATAGACTTTGACTTTTCCCCACGTGCCGCCACACGCACCACCGCGCATGGTGGTTTCTGACGACCGGAAACCCACTTTCTCAACTAACTTCAAATTCTATCAAAATTTACAGGAAGATAGAGCTCAATAAGAGGAACAAGTTTTATACCTGACATGAAGTTCAAAAATGGACGGAAGATGGTCAATTTCGCCAATAAGCTAGTAGGTGCCTAAAGCTTCCTGGCGTCGATTTGCCGCCTACGGTGATCCAACAGCGTCAAGTCTGGTTGGGATTTACTCCTAGGATGATGGGCTACAAGTTCCAAGTGGTGGCATCGACGATCGTTTTGCCGATTCACAGGAAAAATGAAAAGGATGGCTAGAGCACTATTGGTTTTCATAGGTTTTTGTGGCCTTGCACCGCCATATACGGTGGTTAATTGATAACACCAAGGCTTAGAGACCATTTTCTCAACCTGTAAGTTAACCAAACAGGGTGGAGGAAAAGAGGGAGGGAGAGAGAGAGAGAGAGAGAGAGAGAAAGAGAAAGAGAGAAAAAGTTCTCTTTCATAAGTGGACATAGCCTGGTTTTTGGGTCCCAAAGCCTTACTGGAAAAAGCAATGGGTTTTCCCTATTGCTGCAAGACTGCTCCTATCCCATTTGCAGAAGCATCACATTGTATAACAAATGGAATTAAGAAATCAGGTAGGGCTAACACCTTAGGATGTCATGATCCTTTTTAATTCTTGAAAAGTTGACTCAGACCATATAAACCCATCTTTTTTAGTGAATTGGTATAGAGGCTGGCATATTTTACCATAACCTTGTACAAACTTTCTGTAATAACCTGTCAACCCCAAAAACCCCCTCAGCTCCTTCACATTCATAGGGATTGGCCATCCAATATGGCTTGTATCTTAGTTGGATCAGCTGCAACTCCCTCACTGGAAACTATATGACCCAAGTATTCAATCTGTTGCTGCCAAAAGAGCATTTAGACTTCTTTACATACAACTGGTGTTGCAATAACAACTCCAAGGTTTGGGGCAAATGAGATAGATGCTCTTCCCATGTTTACTGTAGACTAATATGTCATCAAAAAAATACCAATATAAAATGCTTGAGATTGGGTTTAAAAATATCATTCATCAAGCTTTGAAAGCTTGCTGGGGCATTGGTAAACCCAAATGGCATTACCAAAAATTCATAGTGTCCCTTATGGGTCCTGAGGCAATTTTCTCCACATCCTCCTCATAGTGAGTTTGGAATCCATAAGCGCTGTCAACGAAGTGTTGTTGGCTGTAATATAGGTCTGAATGACCTGAGGAATTACCGCCAAAGCAGCTTCAATGCCTTCCAAACACGCATCCATGGTGGTTAAACGAGAGTTGGTTGTGTGGCGGGTCAGACAAGGAGGAGTCCAGGATCACGAGGCTGATGCCAATGATAGCACCAAGGCTCCAAGACCCTTTTCTCAACCTGTAAGTTAACCAAACAAGGTGGAGGAAGAAAGGGAGAGAGAGAGAGAGAGAGAGAGAGAGAAAAAAAATTGTTTTGTAATATTGTATTATATTTTTCAAATGATCATTGGAGAACCATCCAACCAACTGGTTACATATATGTTTCCACTATCATCAAATGCCAGCTGGCTATATAACAAAACAACTTGATTAACTATTGATTAAAGTACTAATAAGCTTCTAATTTTGATTAAGGTAATCACAATCATAACATTAATCGAGGTGGTTCTTGGGTGGGTTTTGTAAAGGGAAGTGAGAGCTTCAAGATGGAGGTGGTGGCGTCGAAAAATTCCACTGGAGTTGGCCGGAATTGGTGTTGGAAAATGGGAGGTCGCAGGGATCAATTTGGGTGGGTTTCTGGGCTTTGGATCAGGTTTCCCTAAATGGAAACCTGCTAATTTGGGCAGATAGACTCTGGAAACTTACTACTAATAGTAAGTCCACGTCTAAAAGGTCTCCTTACTTCCAGGGCTCGTAACTTCTCCGTTCTAACTCGGAATTAAGATCTGTTTGCGCCTACGTGCTTGTGGAATTAAGTTCTACCTAAACATCTCAAGAGTTAACCAAACAGGTTGAGAAAATAGAAAATGACTAAAGTATCCCTCACTTCGTGGGGGAAAAAGGATGTAGCGAGGGAGAAAGATGGAGAGAAAGTGAGGAAGAGAGAGAGTGAGGTCTGAGAGAAAGCTGCCACATGGCAGGCAAGGGGAGGGGAGAGTCAGGGAACCAAAATCAAGAGTGGGCCCCTTGGGCACATCATTTAACATCAAAAACAATATTTTAAACAAATATCCCACAACCCAAATGAATTTACTAAAAATACCCTTCCGTTCTGTAAAATCCGGGACAGGTTGTCAAAAGAAATTTTTTAAAGTGAAGCTTCCGGGTGGCATACGCAGATTTTTATTATAAGAAAAAAGTAACCTCAATCCCAAGTTAAGCAGCGAAATCACTTCATAATCCCTAAATATTGGGAAATGAATTTTTGAAAGGGAAGCTCACCACTGCTATCATAGGGTGTGAGCATAGACTCCTTCGGAGGCTTCAAACAAAATCCCCAAAAAACGAAATACCAGGATCTCCTAAAACTGAAAACAAAACCAAATTAAAACACCACACGTAGAATCGCAAGCTACAAACAAAACCCCCAACACAATCCCAAATGGAGGGAAAGGGAAATGGAAGAAGAAGAGTGGTGACAAAGAGGGAGAGATACAATCCCTTGACCCCACCCTCTCTCCTGCAGCCAACACACTCATGAGAAATTTCTCCACATGCCTGCCTGTAATTGGTTTGGTACTCTAGGTCAGGTTGGGTACCCGGTACCCTGAAAATTTTCTCCACACACATTATCTTAACCCTACCCTCAAACTGGACACCCAATCAACTCTCTTAGTCATTCATTGTGTATCGCACAATAAAAAATTATTTAACTTTTTTTATTTAAAATTAAACATGAATAATACCTAAAGAAAATTGATCGTACAATATACGATGAAGAGTTAGAATGCGGAGATGCTTAGAATCCGAAAAAGTGGATATCCTCTTCCCCGAGCTGAAGAAGACAGGCAACATTGTCCTTTAAATACCAGCTGACTTTTCACCATGAAAAACACAATTCTGAATCAAATTAAGCTTAATTCTTAGCTAGAGAGAGAGAGGGAGAGAGAGATGAGTACCGGAGAATCAAAGACTGTATGTGTAACAGGAGCTTCTGGTTACATAGCATCATCGCTGGTGAAGCTCTTACTGCAAAAGGGTTATACCGTCAAAGCCACTGTTCGCGATCCAAGTCAGTATTTCTATATTTGCTCATATATAATGTTCAACTTCAAACAATTCATTCAATATTTCAGATTCTGGGTTTTGCATATTGTCTTGTTTACCAAAAGAAAAGTTGGGTATCCAAAATAATCATCGTGCACACCTCGCCTTCTTATTTCCTTTTTTTTCATTAGGGTTTTGGAGTACCAACGACATCTCCCGTGCATCCAATTATTTTCTTTTTATTGTTCTTGTTCTTGTTTTTCGGTGCCAATTGAAACCTCATAGCGAGTTAGTCATTGTTTGCCACTCTTAGTTCAACTCAATAATTGTGTTTACAGATGATGCAAAGAAAACAGAACACTTGCTCTCATTAGATGGAGCCAAGGAGAGGCTTCATTTGTTCAAAGCGGATTTATTAGAAGAAGGATCATTTGACGCCGTAATTGATGGATGTGTAGGTGTTTTTCATACAGCAACGCCTGTACAATTTTCAGCCACTGACCCACAGGTCTGTCCCTTCACTTCATGCATACATCAAATAGTGTATTGTGTGTGTGCACTTGCGAATGCATAGCAAATCGATACACCTTCAAGCGAAATGAGGTAGAAACTAGAATGATATATTTCTTTTCTCTATATTTCAGGTAGAAATAATTGAGCCTGCAGTGAAAGGAACACTTAATGTTCTAAAATCATGCGCAAAATTCCCCGCTGTCAAGAGAGTGGTTTTAACATCTTCTCTGGCTGCAGTAAAGGTGAATGGAAAACCTCTGACCTCTGATGTGGTTATTGATGAAACATGGTACTCGGATCCACTGTTTTGCGAAGAGATCAAGGTACGTGCGTTCCCATACAATTGAATAATTTTGGACAGAGATAAGCTTAACACAATACAAAGCAGTACATGATGATGAACTACAAACTCATAACAACTTCCTTCTTCATTTGTTCAGCAATGGTATCCTCTCTCAAAAACTTTAGCTGAGGAGGCCGCCTGGAAATTTGCCAAAGGAAATGGGATTGACTTGGTAGCAATACATCCGGGGTTTGCGATTGGTCCACTCTTACGGCCAACTCTTAATCTCTCCGTTGGGTTTCTTCTGAATTTAATGAATGGTACAATTCACCCCCCTTATGTTTAAACACTACTCCTTGTGATGCAAGTGGTTTATTCTGTTTTGTTTCTCTTTTGTGCTCAGGTATCAAAACACCTTTTATAGACTACGCATTCGTGGACGTTAGAGATATTGCCTTTGCTCATATTCAAGCATTTGAAGTTCCTTCAGCTAGTGGTAGATATTGTTTAGTAGCACAAGTTGCTGATGGTCCCGATACCCTAAAGATTTTACAAGAGCTTTACCCCACATTGAGCCTTCCTGAGCCTGGCAATCCTTCTGGCTCCAAGTTTCAAGTGTCCAAGGATAAAGCAAAATGTTTGGGAATCACTTTCCGTCCTCTGGAAACGAGTCTCAAGGACACTGTTGAAAGCCTCAAGGAGAAGGGCTTCCTCAAGTTTTGAATTCTGCAACCTGCAGCAATTTGTTAATTTAGTGCACGAGGTGTTCAAATAAGTGGGAAATGAAGTTTGTTATGTGCTTAAGGCTAGTTTGGTATTGATGTGTTTTGAAAAAAAGCTGCTTCTGCTGTGCTGTGAGAATAAGCAACTGTGGAATAAAGCAGCAGAGTGTTTGGTAAACTTTTTTGTAAAAGTGCTTTTGAAAAAAAAAATAGTATTATAGTTTTGGTAAACTTTTATGTAAAACAGATGTGAAAAAAAGTCGGTTTTTCAAAGCTGGGTTTTGCAGCTTCTTGTTTTTAGCTTTTCTTCACCCAAAATTGTGAAAAAAAAACTGAAGCTGAATGTTTACCAAACACAAAAATAGCTCCCAGTTTTTTTTTATACTAGTTTTTTTCAGAATCAACTCAGTACCAAACCAGGCCTAAGTATTCCAAAGAGATGCTGGACATTATATTTTTCCGGTTAAATCTTTTAATGTGATCTGCAGAGTGCCTCAGAAGTGTCTTAAGAACATGCTCAAAAGTTGCTTTTGGATCTTTCGTATATGGCTCATGAGTCATGTGTAATATGTAATGTTTCAAAATAACTCCAAATAAAAAAGATCAAGTTGAAGCTGTTTTGCTTTACTGTCTTCAAAGAAATCTTAATTTGCAATTTCGTCGTTCTTCAATGTGTCTGCCGTTGCAGGCGTCAGGCCACAAGTGCCTATGCGACATGCCCTCGTACAAATGCACAACTGTCAATTCTTATGAACTTCCGGCAATGGCACAGAGTTGGTCCAAGCTAAATGTTCAAGCTGTCCTTACTCACTCTCTAGAAGGAAGGACGCAGCAGATTTCTCTTACTAAATAACCTAGATGTAGTTCAGGACCTTCTACTCTCGCAAAAATTGATAAGTGAATTTTCTGTCGAATGCATTCTTCTCAAAGCTTAAGAACACTAGATCCAAACTAGGAAAATACACCGCTAGTTTACTTGTAGAAATTTGGTTTAAGTTTCTGGTATATTTCATATCTTGTGTGAATGTACAATAACACATATAAAGCAAAAGAGACTGGTTACAACCAACCATCCTTAGACTAAAACCTACAGACCGGATAAAGCTATCACCTAACAAGGACTCTTTAATTTAAGCGATTACATCAAACACAATGCTAAAGTAATCTACACGTGTATCCCCCAAAACAAGGGATTAAAGGTGAGCATCCAAAGTTGACAAAAGGTGCCAAAGGTGCCATGATTTCTGATTTCATATCTGTCTAGATTTGTAACTCCAATGTTACTCTTTTGATGCGCTGTGGTATGATCACCAGTTGACGCATCTCGCAACTGATCATCTTTCTAACGAAAAATCACACATCTTAAAAGGTTCAGATAGCTACCACTATGTTAGTGCCCTAAATGGCATGATTTCATATCTGTCCAAAGTTGACAAAAAGGTGAGCAGCCAAAGTTGACATAAGATGCCAAAGGCGCCATGATTTCTGATTTCATATTTGTCTAGGATTTGTAACTCCATTATTACTTTTTTGATGCACTGTGATATGATTACTAGTTGATGCATTTCGTAATTGATCATCTTTCTAGCGAAAAACTACACATTTTTTAGCTACCACTATATTAGTGCCCTAAATGGAGGGCCACAGATATAATGTCCCCTATTTCGTGTCTTCTGTGTGTGTCTCATTTTCTAATTTTTGACACGTATTCCTTAACTGAACTCAAATTTAACACTGTTAATTTATTATAAAATTAAATAAAAAAACTAAAAATTAAAGTAATACAAAAATCAAGAATAAACTCCTGAGTTCCACCCACTTCAACCCATAGCCGCCGATCGGCATACTATAGAACTAGCAAACATTCTGTCAAGTTATTAGGATTTGGGGATTGAAGGAAGATATCTAATCAATTGAATATTGTGAAATCTGTAACGGTTGAACCGATGACGAATGTCGAGATTTAAACCGACGCAAAGACAACTCTAAGATCCGATTCATCTTCGCCGACAAGAGGGAGGAAGAGAGATAAATACAAAGAAAGGAAACCCAGCAGATGGTGAAATCTGTAAGGATTGAACAAACACCGAGATTTAAACCGACGCAAAGCCGACTCCAAGATCCGATTCGGCTTCGCCGACGAGAGAGAGGAAGAGTGATAAATAGAAAGAAAGAATGCTTGGAGTATAATTAGATCATACATCCCCAACAAAGGAAACCTTGCCGATGGTGAGAAAATGCAGCTGACAAGCATGGTGGGGAGGAGATTGTGAGATGTTGGTTGGGAAGGGATTTTGGTTTTTTTGTTTAACTTCAATTTTTAGTCTTTTTAATTAAACTTAATTGAAAGTTTAATAGTGTTAGATATGGAGTTAAATAGAGGGACAAGTGTTAGAAAAATTAGAAATGAGATACAAAAGGAGACACAAAATAGGAGACAGCAGAAGTTCCTTCTACTCGAGAGATTTTTTAGTGTGATCGGTACAATGAGTGGTCCATTACATGTCATTATATAAATTGTGGGATATGTGTGTTAAAAAGTTAATAATTTAAAAAATAAAATTTCTCACAATTTCTATTAAAACACATGATGTAATCATGGCCAGCCCTTGCTATAGGGGCCAACGGGCGAAATGAAATGAGGCCCTTCGATCATCCACTGACGGTGAATTCTACCATACCTCTTCCTCCCTCATTATGTATCCAACTCCCTCTCTGATATAACTAACATGAAAAAAATTGTTTGCTAAATCTAAGTTCGTGGGACTGCAAGCAAAAGAGGGGGAGACAAGGACTAGTTTTACATAACTCTAACAAGCCTTCCTTCATCTGCCACTTTATCTCTTTTCGAGTCAGATTCTACACAATTTCACGCCCTTTGGGATTCAACTGCTCTTTTGCTTGCAGGAAGGCAATTTACCCTTGAAAAGGAAGGCAACTTACAAAAATAAATCAAAAATAAAAAATGCACATTGAGATTCAACCCAGCTCATAAAGACTACAAAATAAGTTACGGGCTTTTGGATCCAGTTCCAAAAGCATAGGTTGGTTGGGACGAAGTCCAATTATCTAATTACATGTTTTTATGCCAATTTTGTCATTTTAGATAAAAATATTTAAATTCAGACAGAAAATCATGGGCATTTACTAACAAATTCAGACAGACCGTTTCTAGAGTTACAACCAGCCAATAGTATTGGTAATACCTCTATTCCCCCCCTTCGCATTTAAAATGGTCCTCTTTAATGGGAGATTGGATGTGAGCCTGCTGAAGGAAATAATAGTGACCATGTTGCTTACGAGGTTGACGGGGATGTCCCACCTGGTTTATTTAACAAAAGAGATCAGTGTTGTGGATGTGAGGATGGATCGAAATGACTTTACTCTAAGTTTTAAGTAAATCTCAGCAGAAAAAAAAAACAAAAAAACAAAAGAAAAAAAATAAAAAGATGATGTAGCTAGGCAAGACGAACCCTATGTCACTAGGGCAAGAAGACAAGTTATTGCTACCTCCAAATGAAGCTAGTTTACTGGAATATTGTAATTCTGACACATGTATGGAGCTTTCCAATGTCTATCATTCCCATCATCCGGATTTGGTTTGCATTTCCGAACCTACAGTTACTTTTAATTCTATTCCTTCATCTTATTGGAATTCATTAGGCCTTTCTTTGCTTTGACACACTCCAATCCTGATATCCCTAAATATCAAGATGCTGGCCGACCCCCAAGGGCGACGAAGCCATTTTAAACATGCATACAAATTAAAATATGTGATTAGAAAGAAATATGCTAATGCAGAATCGTGTTCAGAGCATACAACTAATAAAAAATAATTGAAATAATTATTATAGAAAGGTACGAATAAAGGAATAAGTCCTACACTAAGAAGATTCGAAGATACATAAGCGGAAGTGCCCTGACGCCAAGATCGTGTGCCTCGAACCTAAATCCTGAAGGGGGCGCAAAACCAAAAGAGTGAGTGGACCAAAGTTTATAATAAAACTACTAATAATAACAAAACCATTTTATTTATGAACATACTAACCCCCTGTTTTGAAAACACATATAATACTACATAATAGGTTTTCTGAAAACTCTAGCATGCCATGAAAAACATTCGTAAAATAAGTACGTGTAAAACAATGCTCAATGATGCTTCTATTGCCGCCCGAGGGCAAATCCATAAATCTCATCAATGTTGTACTCACTAGGGGTATCATAATGACCTGAAGGCATAACCATCACCAAAGGTGAAGCTGTATGACACTGAGTTATGCCAGTGAAGAAATCATGGTCCATCACCCGAAGGTGAAGCTATAGGACTCTGGGTTATGCCAAAGAAAGGATGTATCTATATATATGTATATGCAGTGGGTCCATTACCCGAAGGTAAAGCTATACGACTCTGGGTTACGCTAGAGAAGAAACATATACATATAACATATCACATCGACACTAGCTCAGGGCTAGTGAAGCTGGAGGTATGTCATAAATATCATCAACTGTGTCTTATGGCCATAGACATCTACATACTCGGTTGTGTGTATGTGTTGTATGATAACCCACTAGATAAACATCGAAAACATACCTCAAAAGTCTCACATCAAAACCGGATCTTAAAAGCTCAAAGACTCATCTCATAAATCCATGATAACTCATATTCATAAATCTGTAAAATAAATCATATTTGAAAGCCATAGAATTTCATATACAAGAATCCGATAATTCTTAACCTTTAGTAAAACGTAAATTTGATAAATCATAAATATTTTGTAAAAGCAATTTAAATAAATCATAACTATAGAAATCCGTAAAATGTAATATAAAACATGCTTCATTCATGAAATATGAAATGCATGCAAGCCTAATATTTTATAAAAACATCCAATTTAAGAAGGGGTTTACTTACAAATATTTTGTTACCTGGTAGCCGCTCGAACTAGGGAGGATTGAGTCACTTCCCACCGATGCACCTATTGAAGGTCGTGAAAATGGCTCGAAAGCCGCTGGGTTTCTCGTCGGAATCTTGAAATTAACCTCGCGAGTTGTTTTAGTTATAAACCTTCACCAAAACACCCAAATCGGAGAGATGAGAAATTTCGCTGGAGTTCTTCCTTCACATCCTAGCTCGGTGATTCGTGCCCTTCATTCGAGTTCGAGGATGCAGGAGAAGGCTAGAGGATGGTGGTGGTTCGTGGTGCTCACCAGAGAGAATGACGAGTAGTGATGGTGTCGTGAGTGTGCTCGGGGAAAAAGGAACTAACAGAGAGAAAGGGAAAGTGTTTACCAGGGAAAGACAAACATAAAGAGAGGGGAAAAAAGAGAGAGTTTTAGAGAGAAAGATAGGGGAATCACGGGAAGAATATCCCCAGAAAATGGGGGCAAAACTGCCATGTGTCGTCCCAGAATGATCCAAGGTGGAACATATCTTTACTTGAAAATTACCAAAATGCTCTTAAGTTTTGAATTCCGTAAAGCGTTCATCGTAACTCCAAATTCCATTCTCCTTGCACCCACGTGTTCCTAACAACGAATACTACAACGAAACGTCAAGGAAATGAATCTTACGTGACACGACAATGCGGTTAACAAAAGTCAACATTTTTGCCTCGAATGAGCATTTTCGTAATTTCACGTTTTAAAATTATAAAAATTCAATATTTTGGGACAGATCGTTACATGCTTACTGCTAATATCAGGGATGGTTTACTACCTAATATTTAGGTTTTGTGTTCTATAGGTTATTGTTCCCCTACTTTGATTTCTTCTTCAGCTCAATAGATTACTTTTCAGGCTTCTTTTGATGATGTTCTTTCTCAGCTTACTATTATTTATGTAGCTACTACTGCATGTCTTCGTCGTGCTTTATGGTGCAATCTTTTAAATATTTGTTTTCATACTACAGTACCAAGGATGGCAATTGGTTACTTTAATGTTATTCTTGGAGCTCATGAACAGATAGGTGGCCATCTGCCTTCTCGAGCTTCATGTAAGGACTTTTGTAGCACTACTAAGCTTTGTAATTTTACCCATATGGATACTACTAGTACTTTTTATACTTGAGCTAATGGTTGGAGTGTCCATGTGTATATGGAGAGGTGTCTTGACCGCTCTCTTTGTGACACACGTTGGTTACAGTCTTGGCCTCATACTAGTTGTTCAGCTTTGCCCAAGGTAGTTTCTGATCATAATTGTCTTGTTTTCTCATTTTCTGCTAAGGTTCTTGGAGGGTCCCTACCGTTTCGGTTTCAGTCCATGTGGACTTTACATTCAGGCTTTTCTGATTTGGTTGTAAAGTGTTGGCAGTCAACTATTGCCTATGGGTGTCCCATGTTTATTATGTTGGAAAAGCTCAAGGTTCTTAAGCGCTGCCTTTGAGAATGGAACTCTAATGTTTTTGGTAATGTCTATAGAAATGTTACTTTTGCTAATGAAAGACTTCATAACATCCAAAATATTATTTCTTTTGATGAGAATTCTCAAGAGAGGTTTAATGAGGAAGTTGTTGCTAAGGCAGCTGTCCTCGATGCTCTTCGTATGCAAGAAGCTTTCTAGAGTGATCGTGCTCGTGTTAAATGGCTTATAGAGGGTGATTGTAATACTGTTTTTTTTTTCCATGCTTACGCTCGAGGTAGGCATTCGTCTTCCGAGATTGTTACTATTTTGGATGGTGATAATGTACTTTCTTCCCCTATTGATATTGCTGGTCATGTGGTAAACTATTATCAATCTTTATATAACTTGTCGTCCATTCCAAGTGGAATTGAAGATATTTGTGGTGTAATTCCACCTATGGTTAATGAAGAGGAAAATCTTGCCTTTTCTTATTTACCTTCAGCTGATGAGATTAAAAATGCAGTTTTTTCTATGGATCATTCGAGTGCTCCAGGACCTGATGGTTTTACTGGTTCTTTCTATCAGTCGTGCTGGGATATTATTGGTTTGGATGTTATTGCTTTTGTTCAAGATTTTTTTATGCGTGACTGGCTTTATCTTAATGCTAATTGCAACTTTGTAGTGTTTATCCCTAAAGTGGATGGGGCTACCATCATTGCTCAGTATCAGCTTGTTGCTATTGCTAACTTTCTGTTCAAAATTATTCCCAAGATTCTTGCTAATCGGCTAAGCCTTATTGCCATTCACATAATTTCTCCTCAGCAAACAGATTTTTGAAGGGTAGACGTATTTCTGAATGCATTGGGCTAGTTTCAAAAGGCTTCAATTTTATGGACAAAGTGGTGATGTGGGCATAAAAGTTGATATTGCTAAAGCTTTTGATACTTTAAACTGGAATTTTCTTCTCCATGTGCTTTCTAGCTTTGGATTTTCTCATATTTTTGTGGATTGGGTGCATGTTTTGTTACAGTCAGCTTGTCTTTGAATTTTGATAAATGGCACAACTCATGGATTTTTCTCTTGCTCTCAAGGTGTACATCAGGGAGATCCTCTTTCTCCACTTCTTTTATGTCTAACAAAGGAAGTTTTGAGCAGAGGTTTATATTTGTTTTTCTCTACTGGATGGATCACTGCTATTTCAACTCCATGGGGTTGTTGACCTCCAACCCATATGCTATATGCTAATGATCTTTTTATTTTTTTTGTCATGGGAATGCTCGATCTCTTCGTTCTCTTCGAAAGTTTTTGGATGAGTATAGTTGTGCATCGGGACAACTTGTTAATGCAACTAAGGGTACTTTTTATCTCGGCTCTACCTCTGCCCATCGTAGAGTACATGTCTTGAGATATCTTGGCTTTCGTATAGGTGTTGTTCCTTTCACTTATCTTGAGGTACCCATTTTTCGTGGTAAGCCAAGGAGAATTCACTTCCAAGCTTTGGTAGATAAGGCTAAAGCTTGACTTTCAGGTTGAAAAGGTAAACTTCTCTCAATGGCTGGACGGCTCTAGTTGGTATAATTTGTTTATCAAAGCTTGTTTCTTCATAACTTCTCAGTTTATCAATGGCCAGCTTGCTTTTTAAAGCATATTTCTGCTTGTGCAAGGAATTTTATTTGGTCAGGGAACGTGGCAACACGAAAGTTAGTAACTGTTGATTAGAGTATGGTATGTGGACCTAAGCATGAGGGGGGCTTGGTCTTCATGATTTGGTTGTTTTGAACTTTGACGGCTTTGCTTAGTTTTGGCTAGGATGCTTTACAATCATCTTCTTTATGGGATTCTTTTGCTCGCCAACGTTTTCCTCTTGAACCTTACAAAAAGCAAGATATCTATTTACGATCTTCTCTATTGCATGGTTTGAAGCGCGCTTTGCCTATTCTAAATAACAATAGTCGCTGGATTATTGGTGATGGGAGATTAGTTTTCTTTTGGTTCGACAAATGGTTTGATGGCCTGATTACTGGCCCTTCATTAGCTTCGATCATTTCACCTACAGTTCTTCCTAGGGTTTTAAATGTTATTGAAGCTCAAAGTTGGTCTTTGCCAGATTATTTTGGAGATTTATTCCCTTCTGTGGTGCAATAGATTCTACGTTTATCTTTGCCTTTAAATGTAGAAGATGACAAATTGATTTGGGAACCTACGTCTACTGGGAAATTTTCCTTTTCTTCTAGCTGTCATATTATTCGCCAAAAACATATGGATTGTACTTAGGCTAAAGTTATTTGGCGACATTTTATTCCACCTCAACTATCTATTTTGGCTTGGCATTTTTTCATGACAACTTCCTATCGAAGGTGCACTACAACGACGTGGAATTTCTTTGGTGTCCATTTGTTGTTTATGTCATAATTTTGAAGAATCTACTGTTCATCTTTTCTTTGGTTATCGGATATCTAGGCAACTTCAGAGGTGGTTAGCATGTCAATTTGGTACCCCTTTGCCTTTATCTGCTTCTTTGGCTATCTTTTGGGATGCTTATATACATAAACCCTTTTTCCAAACAGTTGCATAATTTTTGGATTTTTTTGGGTCTTTCTACTATTTCAGCTATTTGCAAAGCTCAAAATAAGTTTATTTTTTAGGGTTGCCCAATATATTTTCATTGCCTTTGCATGTTTATATACTTTGGGATTGTGTATGGTGGGAAGTTTATTCCTGGTTACGCTCAGAGTTTTGACACACATATCATTTCTTCTTTGTGGATCCAATCTATTCCTCGCAAGGTGTCGACTGTTCGTCCTGTGCTTTAGTCTTCTCCTTGGTTTCCTTGGATTAAACTTAATACAGATGGTTTGTGTAAAGGAAATCCTGGTCCTACTGCCTGTGGAGGAGATTTCAGGGATTGTTATGGTCAATTTCTTGGTGGTTTCTGCCAAGGGATCTGTCTTCGTAACCCTTTCTTTGCAGAATTATCAGCAATTATTATTGGTATAGAGTTTGCATATTAGTTGGGTTGGCATTGTCTTTGGTTGGCAAGTGACTCTTCTAGTGTTATTTCTGCTCTCCAATCAATTGATTTTGTTCCTCCTTGGCCTCTTTGTACACAATGGTCTATTTGTTTGGACTGTATTTGGAAGACGAGTTTCTACGCCTCTCACATATATCGCGAGGGAAACGTTGTTGCAGACAATTTTGCTAACATGGGCTTGTCTTCACCAACTTTGGTATTGCATGATTCCCCTCCAGTGGCAGCTCATGCTGCTTTGTTTTCAGACTATGTTGGGTTTCCTGGCTTTCGCTTCTTAACTTAATGTGCATCTCGGCATACAAGTTTGTCTGACTTTCTTATGTTCTTTTCTTAACCTGCTTGATTTGTTTTGCAGGTTTAGACCTTTTAGGTTTGCTTTTAGAGAGGTTAGGTTTCATGTCCCCCCCCCCCTCTTTTCACTGTACCATTATTGTTTTCGTTTCTAGAAGGGTAAGGTTTTATGTCCCACCCCCCCCCCCCCCTTCTTTTTCATGGTTTTTTTTTTTTTTAGCTTTTTTTTTCCTTGTACTATGAGAGATTAGGTTTATGTCTCCCCTGACTAAGTGTAACTTATTTTTACTTTATCAATAAAATTTCTCTCGTACCGTCGAGATTTCCCAAAATTTAAAAAAAGAAAGAAAAAAAAGGCTTTTGGATTTTGAATATTTAAATATTCAAACTAAAGTATTGTTTAGTACCTACTATGTAAGAAGAAAAATTGTGTGTAACTACAAAACCTATACAATCTAGTAACATACACAAGCTAAGTCCTCTAATTAGTTGACTAAAAAACTGACTACAACAACGAAAACTTCCTTTACAGTTGGCAATACAAATTACAGCAACATACCCTCTTCCTTCTATGCACATGAATATTATTACCTCTCCAAAATTCCAAAAACTTGTTTCTGAAACAGTTTATGTGTCTGTTCTTCTTTGCAAGTTCAAAAAGTAGTCCATCCGTAGCCCCAACCGATGCTCCATTCTCTTCACACTTCTCCACCGCCGTTGACAGGCCACATTAGATCCAGAAAGATTGGGAGTCTAGTCTGCTTGACCTCCAACTCCAAGTCTGCTAGCAGCTCCCTCTCTTCCTCTTGATGATGAGGAAGACGAAGAAGAAGAGGATGAAAGAGATTCTGTGGTGGTTACCTACAACCACTAAACTACAGAATAGTAATTATAAAACATTTAGAATAGACAATAAAAAAAACTTTTATAGTAATTATAAAAGAGATGTATTAGTCATATCCTAAACTGGGCAGAACGTATTCATATAATCTGGTAATTCATCGATTCGATTGAACATGAACTTCATCATTCTTGGTATGCATATTCAAAGATTACAACTTGAAATGATATAGATTTGTAGGACTAAAGAAACTTAACAACACCAATAGCTAGTTTGATTGTGTTACGAAAATAATTCTCTTGTTCTAAACCATTTTGAGTGACTCGTTAGTTGCTATGAAATCACGAATTTCTAATGTTTTCTCGAGAAGAGTATTCGGGTTTATTTATAGTGAAAAACGGCAAAATGTTTTGTGAAGTTAAGGAAACATATTGATAGGAGCATATTTATGCAACTTTGTTAGCCTATTTCCTTACATTTATTTAGTTAGTTTCTATTTATTATAGTGATTAAGCTATTTTCGTGTGTTTGTAGGTTCAAATGACAAAGTTGGCAAGAAAGTGCAATTTGGAGCATTTTAGAGTAGTTTTGGGCTTGGAATGGATAACACATGCATGGAGCAAGGTGGATGGACAAATTTGAAGTTCAAGAAGGGCTAGGAATGTGCTTAACATCTGGAAGAATTAAATCAAAGACTTGGAAGATAAGGAATCAGCTAAGAAAAAGGAAACATTATCCAAATTACCCTATCTTATCCAAACCTTATCCAACCGTATCTTATCTTATCCTATCCTAACCTTATCTACCTTAATTCCAGCTGCAAGGAGGACATCCAATGACACTAGGATACCTACAAATCAGGTTTCTAGAAGCCCTATCCCTATCCCTAAAAGTATGCTACATGTATCCCTTCTAGAAGTCATGTTTCATGCCGCAAGGATCATTCCTTGTCTTCCTTGGAATCTGATTGAGAGTGTCCTATTCCCTTGTTGATTTGGAATCCTAATTCCCCTCCTTTTCAACCCTTGTCATGCCTTCCTTTCTCCCTATAAATACATAGTGTTGCACCTATCATTCATCACCCATCTCTCACCACAATTCACACCACACATCCATCATACACAAAAATCACCCTTGTGCCGCAGCTTTGCAAGGAGAAAAGAGAGGAGACCCTTGGAGCCGTACCCTGCCATTCGAGCTTGGATTGCTGGAACGTTTCTAGGGGTATTCTATCTTTTGTTTTCAATGTTTAATTTAAGTTATCTTTGTTTAATTGCGAACATGAGGAGCTAAACTCGTTTTAGCTAGAGGAGAATTCAAAGCCATGAACATATTTGCAATATGAATTGATTACTTCCAGTTGTGACTTCATAATTCATGAATGCAATTTACTTAACTGTTAGATGCAGAACTTATTCTTGTTTGTTGATTAAGGATGCATACTTAGTTTGCATGCATGAATTTGATGCTAGAATATAAGGGAGTTTCACCTAATTATTATGAACTTATATATTTATAAGTAGTGGAGGTTGATAGTCACAATTGTGTTAAGTAAATTCCTGGTAGAAGTATCATGCTATTCATAGTTACGAATGCCTTGTCAATGTTTATGATTTTCACAAAGCTTAATGATCTTTGATTGTATCTCTATTATGTTGTTCATGTAGGGAACTATTGAAGAATAATTTGGTTGCCGATGCGTATTCCATCCAATTCAATAACTTAAGGAAAATCTGAGGGTTAATTAGTGTTGTTCACGGTTAATTTGGGGCGTTGAGGTTCATGGTTTATTGGAAAAGCAACTGGAAATCGATTTGTATGCAAGTGTGTTATGTGTGGAAAAGAACCCTCTAGCTAGCCAATCACCCATAATTTCCCTCAATTTCGTGCCAAACTTGTTTAAGTCTTTAATCTACTTGTCTTTACTTTAAATTCGTCAAAAACCCAATCCCCTTTTATTTGTTGTGTCAAATTAGTTAGAATCTGTCCAAACTTGTGTTTTTAAGTGTTTTGAGTCAAGTTAAAATTAATTTTTGTCCAAATCACCCTGAAAAGAAAAATATTTTTTCACATTGTCCAACACGAAGAATAATAAACTTTGAGTTTTCCTCCTCTCCTTCGTGAAATTTCATATATTTGTCCTCCAAATTCCAACCCAAAACAATATTAATGTTTATAAATCTCTATGTTCTCTATTTATAAAATTTCATATATTTTGTTCTTTAAATTCTCAATCCATTTTTTTTTTTTCGAAAATTCTCAATCCATCCTATTTTTCATTAACTTGATATTGGAAGGTTTATTTCTCTTAATCCTCCCTAATTTTTTATTAATTACTCTCTATATTGACTTGATATTAGAAGGTTAATTTCAACATGAAAAAAAACATTTAGCGCCTAAAAAATTTTAATTAGCTAACAATTCAAGCATGCATTCTGCTCTCTTATCAATATTATCTCTTTGTTTTTCTTTTTTTTTGGACATTTATGTGAGGCCTCTCCTCACATAAAATTTTAGCTCTACCACTGTGTGCTTTGGGGAAGCATCGGCAGTGGGGAATGCAGCTCCAATAGCTGTGGGTGCTCAGGGTATTTCCTATTTTTATGGTTTGCAAGTGATGGGCTCCAAGTAGACTTTGGGCTTTTTTGTATGTGTTTTGGGTCCATGTTTCTTTGTATTTAGTGTATTTTTGGGCTCTTTGAGTGTGATGTATTATAAATAGTGCTAAGGAAACTAAATATGTAAACTAATTTTGCAATCTAAATTATGTATCACCAATAAGAAATAAGCACATTACTCAGTAATTAAGTAATAATCTAAATATCAATGTTTATGTTATTTGATTTAAAAAATTTAGTTTACCCATTTAATTTCCCTAGGATTAACCAAACACTATATATAATAACATATTTTACAAAAGACGACTATGAGTTTTTTTATTGTGTTAATAATAGTTTCTCAAGATATCATTTTTTATGTGATACAGAATAAACAACTATTTGTTTCCATTTTTGTCGTCCCCGAATTTGAATGAACGACGGCTGTGTTTAGCTGCCGTTGCCTTCATTGACATTTCTGATCTCTCACCGCACCATAAAAGCACCAACTCTGGCAACTATATGTCTAAGATAAACCTTCTTTCTGAGCTTACAGAGAGAGAGAGAGAGAGAGAGAGAGAGAGAGAGAGAGAGAGAGAGAGAGAGAGAGAAGATGACGAAGGTGGTGTGCGTAACAGGAGCCTCCGGTTACATAGCATCATGGCTGGTGAAGCTCTTACTGCAACGAGGTTATATTGTCAAAGCCACTGTTCGTGAACCAAGTCAGTATATATATCTCCCTCCCTACCATTTTCTTAGTTTCTCGTTTAATAATCTTGCTCATCTTATATATACATATAGAAAACAGTTGTTTCAATAATTTTCATTCTTTAAAGTCTGGGTTTTTATTGATTAACAATTCATGGCCTAGAGGCTAGCGCTGTAAGAGATAAATAATGCACCTATGACAATGTTTGGTAGCGAAAAATGGAATTGGATCCTCCTGAGCTCAGGATGACGATCCTCATGAGCACCCTATCCGGGCCGTTTAAACTTGATCCAACGGCTCCAAGTATTATAATTTTAGAGGGGCTCCCTATTTGGAGCCGTTGGATCAAATTTCAACGGTCCGGATAGGCTACTCAAGAGGATCCCCATTCAGCGCTCAGGAGAGGATCCAGTTCCACGAAAAACTACTAGTCTCTATGTCTATGCAGTATAAAAGCACATTCTAACTTCTGAAAAAGCACTTTTCAATTATTTCTCTTCGAAAGACTACTTTTGAATGCTTTTGAAACGAAATTTCAGATTTTTGTAAACAAAATTTCGATGTAACTTTTAACACAAGCGATTAACGCGGTAAAATAAATGTTTTTTTTTTTTTTTTTTTGGTAAACAAATAAATGTTTGTTACAAGTTACAACAATAAACTCTTATGCTCATTTTACTCTAGACTTGAAGATGAATTGTAGACTTGTAGTTTCAACTGAAAATCGACCCACATTTTTTTGAGTCTTGGATATAACATATATAAGATAAGAAATTTCAAATTCCGAAGAAAATAATTAAATATGGATTGAATTTTGCAGTGAGCCAACTAGCCAAGTGGGCAGTATAGTCAAGGAAAACGATTTCTACACACTTCTGGTTCTTGTCTTTTTCTATATATATATTTTTATTAGTTTTAGTTTTTAGATTGAATATATCGAGACAAAATTAAACATGAATACATAAAATATGAAAAAATATGTGCAGAAATCATTTCCCTCGTGTAAAGGCGAAGATGTAGCAAGGGAAGAGGTAGAAATTGTGCTATATATGGGTAGAGCACAAAACACTTTCTTTTCGTTCTTTTTTTTTTTTTTTTTTTTTTTCTCAATCACAAAATACTTTTATTACAAGGATATTAATTACAAGTTCTTTGAGTATTTTTTTCGGATAGAGTATTTTAGTGCTGAATGGCAATTCGGATCATTTCAAGGACATATTATGAATGTTTTGTGTATGCATGCAGATGATTCAAAGAAAACAGAACACCTGCTCTCACTTGATGGAGCAAAAGAAAGGCTTCAGTTGTTCAAAGCAAATTTATTAGAAGAAGGATCTTTCGACTCCGCAGTCGATGGATGTGAAGGTGTTTTTCATACAGCATCACCTGTACAATTTTCAGCCACTGATCCGCAGGTACTTCATCCTTTTACTTACATATATAGTTGAACTTTGATCAGATTGGAAACCCTATCAAATTACGAGGACTAAGTGTGCTTTTGCCATGAAATTCTTGTTAAATTTCTAGGTTACCCAATGGTACGGACTCTTTCTCTCTTTTCAGTATACATATTCTTTATGTAAACACTGAATGATTCTTTCGTTCTGCGTCTCAGACAGAACTAATTGACCCTGCAGTGAAGGGAACACTCAATGTTCTAAAATCGTGCGTAAAATTTCCGACTGTCAAGAGAGTGATTTTAACATCTTCCATGGCGGCAGTCGGGGTGAATGGAAGACCTTTGAACCCTGATGTGGTAATTGACGAAACATGGTATTCGGATCAAGCAATTTGTGAGCAGTTGAAGGTACGTTTTGTGTGTTCCCATACATACGTATTATTTTCTTCCAACTTTTCACGTTTTATTCTTTAATGAATTTGTGAAATTTCCATGTCTAATTATGTGCAGGAATGGTATTTTCTTTCAAAAACTTTAGCTGAGGAGGCTGCTTGGAAATTTTCCAAAGAAAATGGGATTGACTTGGTTACAATCAATCCATCATATGTGATTGGTCCGCTCCTACAGCCAACTCTTAATCTCTCTGTGGAGATGATTCTGAATCTCAAAAATGGTACACTTCCACAACCGGATTATTTCTCTCTTTCTTGGTTAGGGCAGAACATGATTGTTTGTAGATGCTCGCAGGCCGTTTCGTAGCAAATTAGATGATTCATGTGATGCAAGTTTCAAGTATTTCTTGCGATTCAAGTTTTAAATGTTTCGTTTCTACGCAGATATCCCAAGTATAATCAGTTCAAATTATCCATCTAGTGATGTCAGAGATGTTGCCTTTGCTCATGTTCAAGCATTTGAAGTCCCTTCGGCTAGTGGCAGATATTGTTTGGTTGGCCATGTTACACCCACGTCCAAGGCTCTGAGTATTTTACATGAACTCCATCCCACTTTTTTCCCACCTGAAAAGTAAGTTTTCATTTTCAAAATCCCACAAATTTGTATTTTGTTTCTTCAAGTTTATGTGAATCGATCTTCAAAAGATTGCTGTCGATCAAATTCCCAGTTTTCATATTCATTAAGTACGCCATTGATCAAAGCTCGCCGAATGAGATAAATTTTTAAGGAATATCTGTTTCTTGCATTGTTTGGCAGATGTGATGATGACAAACCTTGTGAACCAGGCTATCAAATATCAAAGGAAAAAGCAAAAAGTTTGGGAGTTGATTTTCTTCCATTGGAAGTAAGTCTTAGGGACACTATTGAAAGCCTCAAAGAGAAGGGCTTCCTCAAGCTTTGAATTCAAGTGTTTGTTTCTGCACAATCTCTCAAGAGACGGTGAACATTACATTATTCATGTTCAGATTTTCTAAATTTATCCGCAATGGCGCACAAATGTTCAGAAGTTGCTATCAACTCTTGATGGCTGAATTTAAGAAAGGTTGTTTGAATATGTTTTTTCTTTCTTGATACATGTGATATTGGGGAAAGGAAGAATCGAACTCGGGAGTCAGGACCTTCCAAGGATGAAAACTCTGGATCAGAGCAACATATCCCTTGTTTGAAGATGAAGTTTACCAATTGAGCAACGTACCCTTTGGTTTTATAATAAAAATTATTAGAACTTTTCAATATTTTTTCGGTTTTATTTCAATAATATATTGCATATGCATAATTAGGATTTAGATTCAGACGGTGGATTCAGAATTTGAACTTTGGAGATCCTAATGTTAGAGGTCCAAGTTTTTTAGATAGAAACATAGTGCAAAGTGCGCAAACAAATTTCAGTTTATTAAGGGTGCACTTAGTGGGCTTGTTAACGCCAATCGAACCATATGATGCATATGTCAACAATATCAACATTTGTCGAAGCAATCTCATGAGTGCTATCGAGGGCATTTATTGAATGTTGTCGACACAAACTGCCGAGTGCTGCCGTGAATATGCCTAACAAGCATTACATCACACTTGGTAAAAAAGAAACATGTACCAAATATTTGGAGGATCTCCATTGGACCTTCACATGCTTCTTTCCCAGCCTTGAGTGGTCCTGGGACCACCTTCGTCCCAATGTACATCCACCATGAAAAGAATGCACATGCAATCTGTGTTTACGAATCAATCATTTAATTTATGGATGTCAAACCAATTGAGTACAAAGAAGAGAAGAAAGTTACAAGATCACAAACCAACATATGAATCATAAAATAGCAAATTTTTTTATTAATTCTTAACGGTGTTCCTAGTATACACTATACATCTTTAAGACCTCCATAAACCTCAAAAGTCTCGCCTTTATATATTAGGAAAAAATATCTACCTGGAACTACCAATAATCTCCAAATGAACAAACCCCGTCACGGAAATGGTGAAACCGATTCACATCTCGAACCAGAATCTCTCTATTGGCGAATTTGGAAATGAACTTTGAAACGGGGTGACAATCTTCACATAACTTTAAGTTCTTGGAAATCCTAATAACCCTCTTTCGGAATTTATGAGTGCAAATGCAATTGCTAATTTTTAACTATGGCTTAATACTATTCGTTCCTTCTCTTCCTCATGGAGACCATACAGGACAACTTTAGTTTGCGGCTTATATCCCTGGTCTTTCATCTCTGCTGACAATTCAGCCAACAATGCATGGAGCTGCTCCATCTGTGGGTTAAACTCGTAAATGGAAATGAATGAGTATATCTTCCTTTTAACTTCAATCCAACTCCGACCTGGGACCTTTTGGAGTTCTCAAGCTTCTAAATGCTTCTTCGCTCTTTTTACTTCGTCCCACAACTTGGCTTCAGCATAAATATCAGCTAGAAATACATAGTTTCCAGCATTCCTAGGCTCAAGCTCAAATAGCCTTCTACTTGCTCTCTCACTAGCCCAACGTTACAATGTATTCTACATGATCCAAGAAGAGCGCCCCAAACTTTAGCTCCTGGCTCAATCCGCATATTATCTATGACTTTGGCTGCTTCATCTAACCGATTGGCACGACCAGGAAGATCCACCATACAAGTGTAGTGCTCAACACTTTTATATAATCCATGTTCTTTAACCATAGAATCAAACAATATTTTCCCCTCTTGAACAAGACCTGCATGACTACAAGCCATGAAATGTGACTCGGTGAAACTCCATGATTGATCATGTCTTAAAAAATTTGTATTGCCTTTTTTCCATATCCATGAATGCCATAACTTGAGATCAAGGAATCCATGAAACAACATCCTTCTTATTCACCATACTGAAAACCTGTTCCCCCAAGTCAAGCTTCCCCATCTCGCATACATTGTTACAAGATAGCCCACAAATAACAATTCAATCAGTACCCAATTCAAAAAATTATCAGTGGAATGAAGCAGTGACCTGGTAACAGGTAACGGGGATTTCGACAGTGGTGTGAGCCGGAGCATTGTGGACGACGATGAGGGCGTCAGCTGCATTCAGTGCCCATGGGCCGGAGAGATTACCAACCTCCTCCTTCCTCGTAGGAACCCTGGAAGTGGAGATTCCGTAGCCAGCAATTGCTCTGGAAAACCCCAAACGCAGAGCTTGTAATTGTCCTTGGGATTAACGGCCCGGCAAAGACCACAGCGGGATGGAATGCCGAGCAGGCGTGAGCTAGAGTAGCCATGACCCTTTCCCTTTCGCTTTCCCCTTCCCTTTATTGGTGAAGAAGCAGCAGCATTGGAATTGGGGATTTCAGAGACTACACTCAAATGGCTAGGGATTCTGTGAAGCACTTGCGACTACGTGGACTTTGGCAGTCCCAAGCTGGCTGCCCAGGCTACATCTCTCACCCAATCACCGTGCATTTGAAGGTTTTCAGACTTTCTTGCTGACCTACACAAAAGGTGAAGTTGGATTCAGCTGGTTCTTTGCTTATACTGCTGTCCAGACCTCCAATCTGAGGGTTAAGTTGTCAAATACCATATACTAACTCACTCTCTAATATTCTGGCAATATCACAATCACACTTTTATCTCCACCAGTCTCCGCCGCACGATCTGACCTGGAGGTTTAGACCGTGACCAATGAATGGGCCACAATAAAGTCCACGAAGATGTTTGATATTGCTTTAGTAGAATGCTCAGTAGACTGTAGTTGTGATATATGGATGAGGATACCCGGGAATTTTAAGGATTCTCACATCATGATCGTTAATCGTATATCGTACGATTAATTTTCGTTAGGTATTATTTATGTTTTATTTTAAATAAATAAATTTAAAATAATTTTTAACCGCACAATGTATGATAAACGGTTAAGATGTAAAAATCTTTAAAATCCCCATAACTTGGATCCGGATGAAATCCAAATCCATGATATGTCATGTGACATGGTTTTTACAAGCTGATCACTCAGGTAGGAAAATATTGGCCAAGTGGAAGCTGATGTTGCATTGCATCAAAAGTAGATTTGGTCATGATAACATGGGGTATGAAAGCTGAAATGTCAAAGTATGGATGTCATTATCTATAACTAGCCTTTATAAACACACTCATATGCGTGCAGAAGGTATTTTTTGAATCACGGTGAGCTACGCGTGACTTACACGTTTTAAATGTATTTATATGCGTGAATTGACAAAAGAAAAGTTAAATATTTGAAGTAAACGAATAATATTAGATCATGCTAGAAAGAAAAGAAAAAAACCCCCTCACAAACCAATCAACCAGCTGAATTCACATTGTAGATAATATCGTTTGTTCAAAAAATAAAAAACAATCATTTGACAACTAATTTAATCACATTATTATGGGCGTGCAAAAGATTTTTTTTATAACCAGCATTACACGTCTCTTAAGATGCTTTGAACGTGTTTAAAAATAGAGAAAATAATATTTAATGAACAACTTATTGAATCACATTATTACTAGCATATTGTGAAGTACTAATTAAAAATAATAATTGTACAAAAAAATTTAATTATTAAAAAATATTATTAAAATGATGAAAATACCGCGCATTATTTGGTGCATTATTTTTTGTTGCTTTTGAAATTTTTTGTTTTAGGAGCTTTTTTGTTCAAAATTTTTTGATCAAGCTTATGATCCCAAAAAAGATTGTTGACTTTATATATAAAGATTGTGACAAATCTTTATTTTTATTTTATGTATGGAATGGTGTAATCAATCAATACTTTATTAAGCCACTAGACTAAAGTAGAATGACTGTGTTTTCATTTGTATGATTGTAAGCAATCAATACTTTATTAAGCCAATAGAATGATTGAGTCTTCCAATTTACTAGAGCACTGGCAAACGGACATGGATTCTCTTGGGATCCATGTGTCCTAATTCTAGGGATCTATCAATTTGGATCATTAAAATTTGATTCAACAGTTAAATTTATTATAACTTTTAAAATAAGCTCATGTTTGTAGCTGTTGGATCAAATTTCAATGGTCTAGATTGATGAATCCCTAGGATTAGAACATATGAATCTAGAGAGGATCCATGTCCCTAGCAAAAAATCAACTTTCAATTACTGAGACCAGCAGTAACATATTGACTGGTATTCGTTTTCATTTTATACATGCAATTATATGTGAGTGGCTAGACCAATGAATTGGCGGGTTCCAGGCCAACGAATTGGCCGGTTTTTGGGTACCATTTCAAATGTCCATAACTTTTTCGTTACTAAACCAAATTGAGTGATTTAAAAACCAAAGTTGTAGTACTCAACGAGATGAAGAGAATGGTATATTGAAATATAGCTAACTCGCCGTGGTTTGGCCGAAAAATGCCTTGAAAGGGGCGGTGCTCGTTGAAAAATTTGGAAAAGCTACTCCGAGCTATTTCTGCGATTCACACATATACATAACTTAAAACAAGCTTCGATCTAACCCTAAAACACATCCCAAGGGTTTTTAGAAGCTTACTAACGTCGGAAAATCACGAAACATGTCTGAGAAGACGATGAATACTGTCGGCCGAGACGGATAGAAAGGTTTGGGGGTTCTTTCTTCGTTTCTGAAAACACAGGGGTGATGATGGTGGTGTTTAAGTTGTTGTTGTGTTGTTGTTTGAGTGAAAACCCTCGAGGAGGGTTGGTTTTTGAGATAGGAAGGAGAGGGCCGAGAGTGAGGGAGAGAGAGAGAAGAGTGAGCTGTGAGAGACTCGGGGAGAAGAGAAAGAAAAAGGGCAAGGGGAGGGTTGCCACGTGGCAACCAAAGAGAGGAGGAGAAATCTGAAAAGGGAATTCTAATTGCGTGAGGATAGAGGACCAACTGCAAATGTCATAAACTTGTAGGGAAATTGTGAAATTTCATAAAGTTTTGGGGGTGGGGTTTCACAAATTTGGTAATCCAACTTCTGGTTGCCTAATTGACTGATAGTCTAATAATTAAAGTCACTGTCGTAAGTAAATTCATTGTTACTTATTAGGATGGGTTATTTTGGTGCAGTTCTAAAATAGTGTGAGTTATTTTATTATAGTTTCATAAATAGTAGTTATTTGGTTCCCTTCTAGAAATAGTGTGGGTTATTTTGGTTTAGTTTTCAAAAATAGTGTGTAATTTTGTTGTAATTCCATAAATAGTGTAAGTTATTTTGGTCCAGTTTCAGAAATAATGTAGGTTATTTTGGTTTAATTTTGAGAAATAGTGTGTAATTTTGTTGTAGTTCCATAAATAATGTGAGTTATATTAGTTCAGTTTTAGAAGTATGGGTTATCTTGCTGTAATTCCAAAAATAGTGTGAATTATTTTTGTTCAGTTTTAGAAATAGTGTTCGTTATTTTGCTGTATTTTCAAAAATAGTGTTTATTTTGTTTCCTTTCAGAAATAGTGTGTGTTATTTTTGTTCGGTTTTAGAAATAGTGTTCGTTATTTTGCTGTATTTTCAAAAATAGTGTTTATTTTGTTTCCTTTCAGAAATAGTGTGTGTTATTTTTGTTCGGTTTCATAAATAGTATGGGTTATTTTGCTGTAGTTCCATAAATAGTGTGAGTTATTTTATTGTAGTTCCATAAATAGTGTGAGTTATTTTATTGTAGTTCCATAAATAGTGTGGGTTATTTTGGTTCTGCTTCAAATATAGTGTAGGTTCTTTTGCTGTAGTTCCAGAAATAGTGTGAATTATTTTGGTTCAATTTCAATATATGTGTAGTTTTGTTGTATTTCAACAAATAATGTTGATTATTTTGGTTCAGTTTCATAAATAAAGTGAGTTATTCTGCTGTAGTTTCAGAAATAATGTGAGTTATTTTGTTTCAGTTATAAATATGTAATTGTGAAAAATCCAACAAAGTAAACATGTCAAACCTTTTTGTTTCAATTAATAAGAGACTCCCACAATATTATCTCCCATTAATTCCAATTGCATGTTTGTGTTCTTATCAACTAAGGAAAATAATTAGGAGTCACATGCACACCATAATATTCAGAAAAACTTGGGCAGATAGAATTGAACAACATTGTCCAAATCATAAACAGTGTTTGTATGGCAAGAAAATGAACATTGATTTTATATCACATACTTTGCCAAACAACCTGTTTCTCTTATCCAACCCCGAATTTGCTATTTTAAACTTTTTTTCAACCAAATGAACCTTCAGTGAATGCATGCCCTTTAGTACTGCTTTTTATTTTGTTCCCTATCAGAATTAGTGTGAGTTATTTTGTTGTAGTTCGAGCAATAGTATATGTTATTTTGCTGGTGAATTTTTTGTTCAATTTCAAAAATAGTGTGGCTATTTTATTGTAGTTTCATAAATAGTGCGAGTTATTTTGTTGTAGTTTTAGAAATAGTGTGAATTATTTTGGTTCCGTTTCAAGGATAGTATGGATGATTTTGCTGTAATTCCAAAAATAGTGTCTAATTTTAAAAATTTCGTACATGTGATTTTGAAATGATTCATCTGAATTCATGTATCCAATTAATGTCAATAAACTTGAAAGAGTGGATTTTGCACTGTTAAATGGTATCAAGGATACAAATATTTAATAGGGAGCTTTAATGGCTTGAATCAAGATTATTTTAACCAAAAGTCATCCTATAATTTTCTTTAACCAAAAACACTTCAAAATTAACCATAAAGACAAGGGCCCAAATTCTACACGGATTGAATTACAGAGCCCAACAAGGACAAAAATAAGTTTCCAAACTTGCCCCAACATAGGCAAAAGTAATTTTTCAAAAAGGCGCTGCTGACAATTATAATCGATCCTGGTAGAAAAGATGTGGAGTTATTCTTGATGTTGAAATATCATATGTCTGTTTTAAGAATGGAAACTATGATCTGGCAGCCAGTGGTGGAGATATAGAGGAAGGAGGGGGTGGCTGCCCATCCGCTTGCCAAAATCCAAGTCTAGGAGTGAGTCTTAAGCACCTCTGGGTCGGCCGAAAATTGGAAACCACGGTGGCTGTCTATTTATGCTGCAGTTTGTGCCCGCACCTCCGGCCACCAGAATTTTTTCCCAAAACCCGAATTTCGCCACTTTGCTATGGTCCTCTGTGCTGCGTTTTGGTTTTTTCTGGGACATGTGGAAAGAAATGGGAGTCCCAATAAATTAGGCCCATTGAACCTAACAAACAAGATAAAAGACGTGTAGAAATATCAAATGCTATCTAGTTTGCTTTCCAATACAAAGTTTTGGATCTTGTGGACCTTTTCTTCTTCGGATTAATCAGACACCATTAACCATATAAATGGAAATCTTAGATGCACCACATCTGTAAGTAAAACCAAAGATTATCAAGTCGATGTTTCGGTGTTTCTTGGCCAAATCTAAAAGTGGTATATATATTTGTGCATTGTCAACATCTTTTAAGAGGAGAGGGTGACCAATCTCTTAAGAAATGGTGGGGATAATTCATTCTTTTCTTAGACCAACCATAGGTGATGACTGACGACACATTCATGCATTTGCTCCCAAAAGTTGAAGTTGTATCCGTTAGTTCACGTGTCATATTAGTGGTCCACTAAAGTTCACAATGAACTAAAAACTAATTATTTTTAGAATTGAACACTGATTATTTTGAAACTCAACACGGAAACTATTAATATTTCTTAAACTGAACACTAATCATTTCTAGAACTGAACAACGACTATTTATTAAACTGAACACTGGTACTATCACTATTTCTTAAATTGAACATAATTATTTCTCGAATTTCACACGGGTACTATCAATATCTCAAACTGAAACCGGTACTATCATTATTTTTAAATTGAACGCAGACTTTTCTAAAATTGACTATTTCTAAAACTAAACATGGGTAATAAAAAATCTCTGAAACTCAACACGAGTACACTATTTTTTGAAAATGACTATTTATGAAACTGAACACGGGTACACTATTTATGAAACTAAAAATGGGTACACTATTTATGAAACTGAACACAAGTACACTATTTATGAAACTGAAAACAAATACACTATAACTAACTATTTATGAAACTGCACGGGTACACTATTTCTAAAACTAAACACGAGTACATTATTTATGAAACTGAAAACAGGTACGCTATTTATGAAACTGAACACGGGTACATTATGTCTTAAACTAACTTTATGAAAATGAATACGAGTACACTATTTTTGAAACTGACTATTTCGGACCCCTTAATATAAAAACATTGAATTTTTTAATAATATAAAAATGGATAAAATTTCGAATTCCTTAACAAGATTAAACTAGTTAGAAAATACATAAGACCTAAGGAGAAATATGTTAGATCCACAAATATACATCAATTTGGTTGAAGGCTATACCTTAGCAGACCAAGTTGCAATTTTGTTTGCAACTTTGCATATATATACACTAGCCTTCATGCACACGCTCATGGGCGTGCAAAAAACATTTTTTGAATCACGACATGCTATGCTTGACTTATACGTTTTATATGTATTTATATGCGTAAATTGTCAAAAGAAAAGTAAAATATTTGAAGTAAATAAATAATCTTAGATTATGCTAGAAGAAACCCCTCATAAATCAATTAAAGCAGCTGAATCTACATAATAAAATCGGTCTCTATTGAATTTATATTAAGAATAGAGAAAATAATATTTAATTAACAACTGATTGAATCACATTATTGCTAGCCCATTGTGAGGCTAAGTCCACACCTCCCCTCCCCCTTAATGTAGATAATACCATTTGTTCAACCAAAAAAAAAAAACAAAAAAAAAAAAAATCATTTGACAACTAATTTAATCACATTATTATCCACGTGCGAAAGATCTTTTTTATAACCGGCATTACAGCCTCTTAAGATGAAAATTGCATTATTTCCAACTTGGAACCTGCCACTCTTGTTCCCTAAAGACTTAAAAAGTAAACTGTATGATTTTTCCTCTAGTTTAGGTCATGTGTCAATGAGTACCCCCACCATTTAGACAACCCATTTTCTGATTATTACATTTTTTTTTGTTAATTTTAAATGATTGTCTCATTCCATAACTTCAAGACCATTCTTCAAATCAACATAACACATCAATCCGGATCCTCATATATATAAATAGTTGATTTTTACTTGTTGAAATTTGAATAGTTCAACTTTATCATCTTTTGAAATTTCTATGGAAGAATAATCCTCCGGATGCCAAAAAATCTTTTGATATAGCTAATTAATACGACAATCTTCATTCCTAACTTATATTGTATGCGTGTTGACTGGTATCCTAGATCCATGAAGTTTCTTGATTCACCAAGCACCCACGCTCATCCAACTACATCCCAAACTATTGTGTTTAGTTTATGATTCACTAGCCTTCATGCACACGCTTGCATTTTTTAAATCACTATATGCTATGCGTGAGGAGAGAAGAACCTAATTGGGCAGTGAGGAGAGAAACCAGGAAAAGGAATGGGGGAGGGTGATTTGTGGAAAGTGATTGGCTGTTTGTGTGAGGGAAAGGAAACACAGATCCCCTTTTTGTGGGATTGTTTGACCTTCAAAGTTTGTACAACCTTTAATGTACAAATCAGGTTGCTTACAGTGTTTTAGACACTGTAAATTCGTATTTGCGTGTACAAAAATATTCGTGGTTAACGTACTTTAACGAGGTGTAACTTTTTCATTACAGATCCGATTCGAGTCTAACACGCGCTCACGCATTCATAACAACGAGTACAATTTAAGTACGAAACCAAGAAAAGAAACAACAGTCGAAAACAACATCCACGTCATATTACACTTTTCCCCAAAAGGGTAAAAATGTCAAATTACACAAACAGAAAGGAAATTACAGTGAAAATTAGGGACGTGTTATCACAAAAAGCAAGATTATGTTTAGCCTTGTCAATAGAAGTAGAATTGATTCATACGAAATACATCCATGGGTGTACAACTACAATTTTTCAAGATCAATGGACTACATAGTTTACAACTTTCAGGTCCATATACCACATCTTCTTCAACCATAGTCATAAAACAAGAATTGAATGATTTAATGAATTCAAGTTATACTCTTACATGAGCTTCAGAGCCAAGATTAATCGAAGTCCTAAGACTGGTCACACTATTTTCTCCAAATTCTATATGTTCTTCCACAAATCCGAGCTTTAATTTAAATAAAAGTCAAGAAAATACCTTCAACAACCAAACATCACCAAATGGGATTGCATTTCCCAATTGTCGAATTTAAAAAAAAAAAAAAAATCACATGCGGGTAAAATTTAATTAGTCATAACGAAAGAGGGAAAATAGAAAAGGATACAAAAATTTGTTGCTCTAACACCTTTTCTCTGCAAAACAAGAATCACTACAAAAAAAAAAAAAAAAAAAAAAAAAAAAAAAAACAAACAAACAATTTAATTTGATGAGCAATTAAATTTGCTGCAATTGGAGCTTGGTAATGTCGGCAAAGAAAACCACAGAAAATGGCTTCAATAAAGTAGTTGGGAGAGGGTCTATGAAACGGTGCCGTTGTGCAATGGCGCAAACGAGGTCTGGTTTGAGGTGTTTGTCGATGAATTCCTCGAATTTTTGAATTTTGTGGTGGAAGATGTCCATGAACCCTAGATTAGACTGGATTAAAATTCGACAGCACAACCATCTCCAACTCTAATATCCTCTTAATATCGACTTCCGTTGGCTCAGCAGTCAATATTGCTCACTCCATACTGCCTCCCCGTCGAGATAGAGATGGCTGAAAATGAAGTTTGGGGATCTAATCTGTGGATTTTGCATGGTGACAGAGATGGAGCTGCGATGTGAAATTAAAAAGAAAAAAAATGAAAGGTTTCGAATGTTAGGAAGAAATGTGGGAAGGAGACAAAATAAATATATTAAACAGACAAAAGTTTGCAGTCATCGGTAAAATTGGAAACTCAATATTTGGGCTATTTAAATTGAACTGATTTATTGGGCTTTATTTTAATCATTAAATAAAGTTATTACATAACTTTTGATTAAAATTTAAAGTTTTGAAATCCTTGTCATTAATTTTTCTTATAATATATAGTAACGTGTGGGCCTAGGGAGTGGGAGAGAGAACATTTTTTGAAAATCAAATCCCATAGACTAAAGTAGAATTATTATGTTTTAGTTTATTATGCCACTAGACTAAAGTAGAATGATTGGGATTCAACCAAAGAAACTTCATAGCATACTAAATTTAATAATATAATTTGTGAAGATCGATGAATAAAGTAAAATTGTAAATGGGTTTAAAAAGTACGGATGAGGTTCCCCTCGGATCCTCATTGTCTGGTTGTAATCGATATTGGACTGAGGTTTGAAATCTCCTCAATCCAAATGGACCCCAATTTATGACTTTCTTTGTCCCCATAATAAAGGGTTTTAGCCTTGAATTTCCTCATTCCTCATTGTCTGATTGTAACCGTTCAGAACTTGTGAAAATGTTGGTTATAATTTTGTTTAATTAATTGTAGAACCAAAATTTAAATTTGAGATTTCTTCGGAATGGTATATTTATATGTTTACTAAAGTGGAATGGAAGTGGGGAAAAAAAAATGGAATTAGATTCTTTTGAAATCGATTCTGTAGTTTGATCATTTAATAACTTTTAAAGAATGAAAAAATAGGCGGAGTCTACTCAAAATCAGTAATTATACTCATGAAAATCAAGAACTCCAATACTTAAAGGGCATGAGATTTTGACTCCAAGAGAAAGTTGCGAGATGGAGAAAAGAAGTATTTGAATTGTGTGAGATTATTAGAGTTTTTTGAAATTTGTCCTAAAACTTTTATTTTTAGCCTCTGTCCTCTAAGAAGGACATTAAAAATGGAGAGCCTTCAGGGTACTTGCTTCCATTTGGAAGATGGCCCTCAGGCTAATTTCATAGCATCTGATAAATAAACTAAAATTCTAGAAACCAATTTTTAATAATAATAATAATACTACTAATATCTCATCATCCCTTCCACTTTTACTGTAGATTCCGGAAACCAATTTAAATTCATTCATTAATTCTTGGCAGCTCCTAGTGTGGATTATATTATCAACATAAATGAACATTATTATATCTCATCATCCCTTTACTTTTAGTGTACAACTAGAAAGTTTTACCCGCGCGTTGCTGCGGGATTAGAAATTGTGTGAAAAAATGTGTTTAAAGGTATAAACACATCAACTTTATCACATCTAATTGAATTACTGTATCAACATATTGACGCGCTTAATATGAAAATCCATAAACTATTTGACAATATGAAATCCAACAATCTCTAAAGATGAGAAATGAATGTAGAAATTCAGCAATCTCTAAAGATGAGAAATGAAAGTAGAAATCCTACCTCATATATATTAAAACAATTAACAAATTCTCAGTAAATGATCACAAAAGAGGTATAAAAAAGTAATTCAATTTCTTAATTTAAATCAGTTCTCACCATAACAAAATAATGATATCGTTTTCACATTAACTTGGATTGATTTCGATCACCAGCATTAATAAAACCAGTGACTTCAACCTGTGCAAGCAAACGACCAAATTAGATGCAAGCCAACCAACTTCGAATTTGACCAAATAAAAAAATAATTACAATTAAACTAACCTTTTATTCCCATATGAAGTAGTTGTTGTTCCCTGTTTTGCCTTTGTGACCTCTTCTTCCCATATGAAGTAGGTGCTCAATCAGTTGATATAAACCATTTACTTGCCATTTTATTTATTCTTTACCTTTTGTTATTGTGATGTAATTCGGTAAGTCATTCTTATTGGGCGGTTATATTTTTCTCTTAATTTTGTTTGACATTATTATTTAATCAAGGACAACACTGTTTATACTAAAAAACTGATTAAATAAACTGTGTAAAGACAGTGAGATAACAACATTTGGCAACTATAAAGAGTAGTTAGTTTGATAGACAGCTTCAAAACAAAGCATGTGCTAAGAATCTTAAATTTCGACTGTAGTCAGTTTGATAGACAACTTCTTAAAAAATTGGAAAATGAGAATAGATAGCTTCTTAAAAAATTGGAAAATGAGAATAGATTTGTTGAATTTGTGTACAGATAAATTAAAACTTGTACAAAAAGCAAGTATAAAGAGTAGTTACCTAATCTTTTGGAAGAACCGGAATCTGTTTTTGCAGCAGTTGGAGATGACTTTTTTTCAATAGCTTGATAGGAACTCGGTCAAAGTCCTGCGCATTTTCTTCTGAGATATCTTCTACATCACTGTTTGAAATTGGTCCAAAGATCGGCAAACATGAGCATGCAATAGTTTAAGATTTGGACATTGGTAAAACAAATTATACAGTTAGGAATGACCTTTGTTCAGAACTGGCAAAAAGACATCTTCTGACCGAAGAAGAATGGGAAAAGTAGTTTAAAGGAGGTACCCTAGGAAAGGGAAAAGAAAAGGATTGAAATACATGAAACAAAATTGTATCACAATAGAATTATATTATGAACAAAATAAGGATAGACTGTGTTTACCTAGTGTTTTTCTACGCGAAATAAGTCTGGTTTTGTATGAGTTGGAAATGACCTTTTTCTGGCAATTTTACAGGATGTCAAGAAGTTTTTGCCCGTTTGTGTATGCGAAATGTACATTAAATAAGAGTTTGATTAAACATATGAAAAAAAATATTGATTAGTATGGTGTAAACACAAAATTACACATATCAGTCAGGATGAGATTGCAATTGAGGGTTAAACCCCTCAGTCGTCATATGCATTCACAGAATGTAAACTGATTGGTATGTTTAAGCAGTAATGATGATACTTTTGGTCTAGCATAGTTAGCAATATGTGCAGTACATGTATTACCCTAATTGTATCTTATTATTAATCATTATAAGACTAAAATCTCTCCTCAAGCTTGTAAAGAAGGTTGAGTTTAAATTGACTTTCCTACTTTGAACAAAACTTTATTCAGATACCTCAAATAATCAGAATCATATAAAAACCAAGCATCCTAGTAGCTAGCTAGTACATGAAATCGTGGTTTCACTGATTATATTAAAAATATTAGGAAATTTTTTAGATACAAAAAGCAAATAAAGTTTGAAAAATCACTCATTGAATGTCCCAAGAGATCCTTATTTACAGCAACATTTCCAATCCTGGCTAGCCATCTTCCATATTGATGACGTCTGCTACACAGAGAAGAAACAAAACAAAGAGATTTTAGAGATTTTTATTTGGTATTTATATTATTTCTCATCGATATTTTATCTAAATTATTATATAAAATTATGAATGGCTATTAAGACCTTGTAATTCTTCTGTACATTCAAGCCCCTCTTGAGAATCCATTGTTTTTCCTGTAAAGACCGCATTATGTTAGTAATCAATTAGCATTTAAACGCTGTTGTATATATAAATCTATTGAATGCATGATTAGTAGCATGAACTAAAACAACATGGTTTGACAGTTAAAATGGTAAGCCAAATTATATGTCAAAAAATGCTTACCCAAGTAAACTGAAGATTCATCATTTGATTGTAATTCCCCAGCTAATCAAAGAAAAACCAAAAATTAAAAAATAGAATCAGCATATAGTATGGAAAATAGTCAGAACAAAAGCAGAATTTGACTGGAAAAAAATGCACATTTCTTGTAATTAAAAACATCATTGTGTTTTCTTGACAAACCTTGCTTCCCTTCCTGCTCTACCCTTCTTTGTTGCAACTACTGTCCCACAGATGCACTTCGTATTGACCAGTCCATCTATACCTGATCAATAGAAATGCATCAAGAAATATAAAAAAAACTTAGCATCGAGGCAACTGTTCTTTACGGTTTCATATAACAAAAATGCTCAATCAACCATGAATAAACAATAGCAATCATCGCTAATCAATCTTTCACCAAGAAACAACCAAAAAGCATACTTTTGAATATGCATTTGCGAGTAAATTTGTTGTCATGCCAACGTCAAGCTCTGGCCACCGAACTTATGACAATTTCCTCCGTGCAACGTTGAAGTTCTAACTCCTGCAACAAAATGCAAGAACTTTCATAATTCTTCCAATTCCTTTCTACATTCAACCAAACAAACACCATGTACTTGTCCAACCAATCTATTATAAACTCCTTCCACGACAAAACGTTCATTTCACGAAAAATTAAAAATTCCTACCTTTAAACTGCTCCAGAGGCATACCTTTGAAGATGCATTTCCCAATAAATTTGTTGCCAATCTAGCCATCGAATCAGAATGTCAACCTCTAGTCAGTGGCCATCAGAGAAATTTGTCGATGTAGGATTAAATTGCAACTTTTGGAACAAAATGTTAGAATTTTTATCATTATTTGAATTCCTATAACAAAACAAATAAAACTAATTCTTGCAGACCTTTTGCGTTTTCTACCATTCCAGAGTCCTTTGATAATCTAACAGTCATCTTTATAAGCATTGCTAGAGCATGAGATTGGATAAAAATGCAAACATGATCCGAATTTTTAAAAATCTTTACGATAAAAAAAAAATTTTAATTTCTATAACCTTTTGATTAGTTTTCAGACTTACAATGCGTTTGTGGTTTTTTCAACCCCAACGGAGGTACCGCGAAGTAACAACATAGGGCAGATCCCATGGAAGCTCTTAGACAATTAGTAAAAGATGAATGCTTACAAAACTGAAAACAAAAATATTTAATCAAAGAAAAAAATACATACTTGATCACAAAGGGCTTGCAGCCTTGCAAGCTTGTAGACAAAAACCCCACTATTCGAAGACCAACGTTTCCTGAAAGCAAAAATCAAACCAGATCAGACAGCCAAAAGAAAATCACCAAAAAAATTTAAATCAGGTACACAAAAAATCAAACCAGTTCGATATTGAGACCTTACGAAATCTTGGCGTCGGGGACGTCATTGACTGAGTGCTTCTCGACCTTGAACTGGAGCTGGTGACCATCGGGAAGTTCGCTGTTCTGTTTGGCCAAGAATTTTGAGCTTCAGAGAGAAAGCTATGCAGGAAAATTAAAGTAGATGGAGTTGACGAAGAGCAGCTAATTCGGAGTTGGATGATAACGGCAAATGGAGAACGAAGAGTTTCTGGGAGACAGAACAACAGAGAAAAGGGGAGAGGAAAAGAAGTGAAAAGCAAAACCACAGAAAACAAAACAATCGAACTCAAATTAGAGGAAAAGAAGTGAAAAGCAAAACCACAGAAAACAAAACAATCGAACTCAAATTAGAGGAAAAGAAGTGAAAAGCAACAGAAGGAAAAATAGTGAAAAGAAAGGGAAGATGCCAGAAGACGCTGCGATGGCCGACAAGTGGAGTGGAAGGGCAAAAATGCATTTTTACTGTAGAGAAGCCTAAGCAAAAGGCAGCCATGACAGCATTGTAAGGACATTTTCGCCATTTTACTGCTCTAGAACAGTACCACATCAGTTTGAGTTTTAGTATATATAAATGTTGTTTCACTGGTAGTTTTCTAATGGTTACATAGTTTTGGCAGTATTCAAGCTTATATCAAAGCAATCTTTGCCTTTCATCTTCCACCTTATGAGATGAAGACACTTGACAAAAGAGCAGCATTATTATTATTTGTTTTTTTCTTTTCTCAACCCTCATTTTGAAACTAGAAATTAGAGTAGATCTATATTTTCTCATCCGAAAGAAAGCTTCAGAAGTTGGAGTAGATTAATTTTCTCAGTTGCTCAAACATAAACAACAATACAATATATAATTATTAGTTATTAATTACCCAATAAATGTGAGGATCGATGAATAAATTAGTAGGGAAGATACCACTAAAATTGGACTGATTGCTTCTATTTGGAAGTGTTGGGTGTAGAAATGTGCAGCGCTGGGTGTACAAATGCGCTAATGGCGGGTATATAGTAGTGTCTGGGCCCAACGAATGGGAGAGAGAACATGTGCTGGAAATCAAATCCCGTCATCAGTGGAAGACAAACAAATCCGTAATTGTTGTAATTGCGTTTTCTTACGGGTCCACACGACACAAGCTTTACTAGAGCACTAGCTAATACTTTATTAGACTAAAGTTGAATGATTGAGTTTTCCCATTTGTCTGATTGTAATCAATCAATACTTTATTAAGTCACTAGACTAAAGTAGAATGATTGAGTCTTCCAATTTACTAGAGCACTGGCAAACGGATGTGTTCTAATTCTAGGGATTCATTAATCTGGACCATTTAAATTTGATCTAACGACTACAATTATTATAATTTTTAAAATAAATTTTTATTTATAGCTGTTGGATTAAATTTTAATAGTCCAGATTGATGAATTCCTAAGATTAAAACACATGGATCCAGAGAGGATCCATGTCCCTAGCAAAAAATCAACTTTCAATTGTTGAGACCAGGAGTAAAATGTTGACCGGTCTTCGTTTTCATTTTATACATGCAATTATATGTGAGTGGCTGCATATAAAGACTAGCAGGAAGAGCCGCTCTTTCACTACGCAAAACCATATTCTCACTTACAAGCTTCTACTTCACTTTTGTTTTTTTCTTGTCCCGAATCCAAGAAATGGCGGAAGGAGTTCTCTCCAACGTTGCAGGAGGGATCATTGAGAGGCTAGGCTCCCTTGCTTTCAAAGAGATTGGATTGATTTGGGGTGTCGAAGATGAGTTCCAGAAGCTTAAGGAGACAGTTGCAGGATTTCAAGCTGTTCTTCTTGACGCTGAGCAAAAGCAAGCCAACAATGAAACCAAACTGTGGCTCGAAAGCGTAGAAAATGCAGTCTATGAAGCCGATGACGTGCTGGATGAGTTTAATACTGAAGCTCAACAGAGACAAATGGTGCCTGGAAATACAAAGGTATCAAAAAAGGTACGCCTCTTCTTCTTTAACTTACTCAAAACAACTTGTTTTTGGCTATAGATGGATCATAAAATAAAAAATAAGGTTAATCTCAGTTTATTTCCCTAAGATTTTGTAGTTTTTAACATTTGGTATATGAAATTTTTTTATCCTTTAAGTTTTCCGTCAAAACCTTCGTTAACTGATGACATGGCACCCAACGTGGATAATGATTGGGCAACAGGCCTCAACATGGAGAAATTTTTGGTTGTGACGGGAATATAAATAGTACATCACATATTTTAATAGGAGTAGTGAAAAATTTTATTTTTTAAGTTATTAACGTTTTAGGACACATATCCCATCATTTGTATAATGACACGTGATGTACCATCTCTTATACCAATCACACTGAAAAATCTCTTCTCAACATAAACAGTAAAAGTTTAAAAAATAAAAACTAAAATAATTTAAAATTTTGAAAAAATAAACCTAAACCTTTCTCAATCCCTTTCTTTTTCGACTCCCCCTTTTCTATACAACCACCACCTTCTCCACCATTCCTCTCCTAACACCCACCGTCTTCTTCGTCCTCCTTATCCTGCACCCCAACGCAGACCCAGACCCAGACCCAAACCCACGATGGCCTCACCCACCGAACCCAAATCTCGCAAGTTCCCACCGCCCTCAACGCCCAATCGGACCCAGGCACCAATTACGGATACTTTCATCGTTTCAGTGCTTTTTCCGTTGTCGTTTTGAAGTGGGTTGGATGCGTTTCGGATCTCGATCTGGATTCTGGAATTATGGATACTCGTAAAAGAGAGCGGCTTGAAGGTTTTGGCTTTCACTCTAAAGGCACCTTCCAGAAGAACAAGCAAGGTTCGCTCTTTACTTTCTCTCACTCTGTTCTTGTGATTTTGGTAGATCTATTGTTTTTTGTTGGTTTGGGTTTGAAGCGGGAGAAGAGGGTGGTGGGAACTTGAAGAAGGAGGCGCCGTCACTCAAAAACAACCAGAACCCGCCGTCCCCACTTCTACGCCAAGCTCAGATTTGCAGAGACTGGAAACTGGAAAAATTGGGAGATTTGCAGAGACTGGAAAAAATGAGAAATTAGGATTAGAATTTCTGGGCTGTTAGTGTAAATTCATGGCGGATTAAGGGTTGAGATTAAGGGTTAATTAATCTCCCTGTGAAATTGGATTCACATGGGATTAGGGTTTTTGTAATCGCTTGAATAAATTATAATGGCTTCAACGGCGTGAGAAAGAGAGAGGGATATATGTTTTTAGTTTTTTTTTTTTTTTTAATTTTTTTTACATCCACATGTCATCATATTAACACATAGCGTCCCGTTATTGTTCATATGGACGTCACATCATCAGTTAACAGAGATTCTGACAACTTAACGAATGTATGATGTTGTCCTAAAATTAAGACCTGAGGTATGACTTTGGAATGAAAAAAACTTCATGTATCAAATGTTGAAAACAACGAAACTTCAGAATTGCAAACTGATATTAACCCTAAAATATATTACCAAGAGGCTTGGTGAGGATGCATCTCGTAGAACCCTATCAAAGTCATATCTATACCACCTATTAGGAATACATAAGTCTCTCAGTAACTCATAATTAACTGCAAAAGTTCTCTACATTATTGTTTTGAATGTTTCATGTAACTTACTATTACAAAACTCCATTAACCTAATTAATACAGTTATATCTAAATAATGTTATTTCTACTTAAATTCTTACAGGTGCTCCTTTTCTTTTCTAGCTCAAATCGACTTACTTTTGGGCTAAAGATGGGTCATAAGATAAAAGATGTTAACAAGAGGCTTAATGAAGTTGCATCTCGTAGACCCAATGACTTAAAAGATAATTGTGTAGATACACAATTCATAGTGAGAGAGAGGGTCAATCACTCATTTGTTCCTAAGGAAAATATTATTATAGGGAGAGATGAAGATGTAAAGGCAATAATCCAACTTTTGTTGGATCCCATCTCAACTGAGAATGTGTCAACCATTTCCATAGTTGGATTTGGAGGATTGGGGAAAACTGCACTTGCCCGACTCATATTCAACGATGATGTGATTCAAAATCATTTTGAGTTGAAAATATGGACATGTGTCTCTAACGTATTTGAGTTGGATATAGTTAAGAAAATCCTTCAATCTGAACATAATGGGATAGAGCAATTGCAAAATGATCTTAGAAAAAACGTAGACGGGAAGAAGTACCTACTGGTGTTGGATGATGTGTGGAATAATGATCTGGAGAAATGGCTTAGCTTGAAGTGCTTGTTAATGGGTGGGGGAAAAGGTAGTAGAATACTAATTACCACTCGTAGTGAAACCGTTGCGACGATATCAGACACAGCTAAACCATACACCTTAAGGGGTTTGAATGAAGAGCATAGTTTGTCTTTATTTAAGAAAATGGCTTTTAAAGATGGAAAAGAGCCAGAGAATTCAACAATTAAGGCAATTGGGATGGAGGTTGCAAGAAAATGTCAGGGAGTTCCACTCGCTATAAGAACGATGGGTGGGATGTTGCGCACCAAAGATCACGAAACAGATTGGTTGAATTTCAGAGAAAAGAAACTTTCAAAAATAAGCCAGAAAGAAAATGAAATTTTACCAACACTTAAACTAAGTTATGATGTGCTCCCATCACAGTTGAAGCATTGTTTTGCTTATTGTAGCATGTTCCCACCTGATTATGAGATCTCTGTACAAAGATTGATTAAACTTTGGGTGGCGCAAGGGTTCATTAAGTCATCCAACAAAAACGAGTGCTTAGAGGATGTTGCGTATGAATATTTCAGGGAGTTGTTTTGGAGATCATTTTTTCAAGAAGAAACATATGAGTTTGGTATGATAAAAAGTTGTAAAATGCACGATCTCATGAATGAACTTGCAAACTTTGTGTCGGGAGACAGAAGTGCCCTAGTTGAACTGAACCAAAAGAATTTTCATGAAAAGCTTCATCACGTATCTTTCAATTTTAATATTGATTTGTTGAAATGGGAAGTACCAACTTCCTTGCTAAAAGCAAATAAGATACGAACTTTTCTTTTTCCTCGCCAAGTGTCTCACAGATATAGAGATTCGTCATTATGTGATTCATTTTGTGCTACAATTGTTTCAAATTTTAAGTCATTGCGTATGTTGAGTCTTAATGAATTGGGAATTACAACATTACCTAATTGTCTTAGAAAAATGAAACATTTGAGATATCTTGATCTTAGTTGTAATCGTTACATGAAGAGACTTCCAGATTGGATAGTTGGACTTTCGAATTTGGAAACACTAGATCTCTCTGATTGTCGGGAGCTTGTGGAATTGCCTAGAGACATTAAAAAAATGATCAACTTAAGGCATCTCATCTTGGAAGGCTGTACGGGGTTGAGTGGAATGCCGCGTGGAATTGGTGAATTGAATGGTGTTCGTACATTGAATAGATTTGTTTTGAACGAAAGCAATTGTTTGGGGAAGGGCGGTAGTGCTGGTCTTGCTGAGCTGGGGACCCTTAACGAATTAAGTGGACACTTATATATTTATTATTTGAGGCATGTGGTGTCAGAATCAAATGTTGGTACACCTCTCAAGGACAAACAGCATCTTTGTTCGTTGCATTTAACCTGGATACTTCGAGAAGATAAAAGCGTGGTTGATGAGGAGGATATTATAAAGTCAATGGAAGTATTGCAACCCCATTCTAATCTAAAGCAGTTGGAAGTGTATGGCTATAGAGGTGTGAGGTTTGCGAGTTGGTTTTCTTCTCTCACAAATATTGTTAATCTCACATTTCGTGATTGTAACACATGCCAACGTCTTCCGCCCTTGGATCATTTGCCTTCCCTTAAGTCTCTTACATTGGCTGCGTTTGAGAAGTTGGAGTACATATCAGAGAATGAGAGCAGTAATAGTATGAGTGATGAGATGATGAGGATCTCATTCTTTCCCTCCCTGAAGGAGCTCTGGATACTTCATTGCCCTGTTCTGAAGGGATGGTGGAGGGCCCACATTCACAACAGTGCTTCTTCATCAACGGAAAATCTGTCGTTGCCTTCTTTTCCTCGTCTTTCTACATTGAGGATCAAGGATTGTCCTAATCTAACTTCCATGCCTCTGTATCCAAATGTGGAGAGAATACATCTTGAGAAGAGCAGCTGGAAGGTTGTTGATTCCTTGTTTGTTAGAGTAGCATCTGATATTACACATGATGTTGGTGTTGATGTTGATGTTTCTGCCTCTTCTTCTTCCCCTCCTCTCTCCAAATTAACACATTTGTCACTCCATGGAATTGAGGATTTGGAATTTATACCGTCGGAAGGGATGGGCAATCTCACGTCACTTCAGGGGCTTGCAATTAACCATTGCCCAAATTTGACAGCACTACCAGAAGGGATCGCCAACCTCACATCACTCCAATCGCTTTCCATTGGAAATTTTCCAAATTTGGCAGCACTACCAGAATGGATCGCCAACCTCACATCACTCCAATCGCTTTCCATTGGAAATTTCCCAAATGTGGCAGCACTACCAGAAGAAATAAGCAATCTCACATCATTGCGGCATCTTCGAATTACTCATTGCTCTAATTTGGCGTCACTGCCAGAAGGGATTCGTGGATTCCCCTGTTTAAATGCATTGTACATTTCTGATTGCCCCATGTTACTCCAAAGATACAAGAAAGAAACTGGTGAGGACTGGCATAAGATTGCTCGTATCCCATACGTTAGTATTGATTCAGGTGCATTTTCTAACTGTGAAATATTGAAATGCGAATCTTGTTTCTTAATTTTATTCTTCATTCATCACTACCAACATTTTATTTTCGTTTTCAGATGACATACCATATGGATCAAAGATTTCGTCCACACTTCTGCTTTCTCAATGAGCAACACCAGTTCCACAGCAAAGCGGTATGCATTCCTTATCCACTAACTTCCAATTTTTTCCCCAATTTTGACCCCATAAGAAAATGAATCATAATTTTGACCCAATAATATGCTCTTCATCGGCATCTTTTTATCTATTTTCTGTTTCATCACATCTAAATTAATAATTTTGGTCCAAAAAAGGAATCTAAATTAATCAACTTATGTGGATGATTTGATGAAATTGGTTGTTCTTTTATGGTGGTATAAATAGGGTGTTCATCTAGCACTTTTTGTGATAGTGTTGTGAAGATTGTGACGGAGCAAATACTGTCATGGCCCAGGGCAGGTAAATGGACCTCAGAACAGTCTTCAACAGTTCTCTTTATTTTTACGTTTTTTTTTCTTTCACTGTTTTCTAAATACCCATCTAACTTTCTCTAATTGTCTTTTTCAGGTGCTAAACTTGATACTTGTGGATAGTGGCCCGAATACAATGAATTTGGGTATGGAAATTTGATATATATTGGATATTGAAAATACAGTGAATATTATTCGGTTATGGTTTTGAATATCGTTATAAGGATTTCTGATTTGTATCCGTCCCCGAATTCAACCTGAGTAATATATATACATTATTCGCCAAATCCATTACCTTGAGAATACAAAAGTTGCGTTGTGTGAGTTGCATTTTGTGAGAATGTTCAAAAGTTTTGAATCAATATCAATGAGAATTCAATGGTACTAAACCAACATCATCAATATTTTGAGTTCAACACTTTAGCTTTTATATTCCATAAGATCTGTTCATTGAATCATTTCAAAATTTGAATGTATAGCTCACTATTTGGTGCTCTCTGATCTGAAGTTTTCAGGTTCTGTTGAAATTTCCTCTCTTGAAACTAACTATTGGGTAAAGTGATGAACATCCATGGGATACATTTTAAATTACGCTCTAATGTTCTTCAAACTCAATTGAACTTGGTTACCGGCTTTTCTTGATCTTAACCAGGTGATGCATGGTTCTTAAATTCTCCAGAAGAATCGCTGGGATTTGTCCTTGCAGATGAAGGTTTCAATGTATTGTTAGGGAATGCGCATGGAACACGTTGGAGTCATGAACACACATCTTCATCAGAAGAGAATAATGTTTATGCTTTATTGTAGGATTTTTAGGATTGGAGTTGGCAGGAATTGGCTCCATTTCATCTATCAGAAATGGTGCGCTGCATATATTTGACTTGACAACAAGCTCCAAAGTCTTTGTTGTTGGACGTTCACAGGTCTTGCACCTCTTCATCTACTTCACATCTCCTTCCCTAGCTGCTACTTTTGGTGTTTACTCAATTTATTCATGTTGTTAGGGAACAATCATGTCTTTAACTGCTCTCACCCAGCCAGATATAGCAGAACTAGTTGAAGTTGCCGCTCTTTTCTATCCAATATCGTACTTGGAGCATCACTTCTAAATTTGCACCTAGAATAGTCAACATATATATGTTGATCAGGTATTTTTTATCTTCTTCAAAGTATACAGCATGAATAGCTTCTGTAATAAAATTGATGTATATGTTCATCTTTTCAGATGATTCTGTTTACTCAATGTTATTAGATTCTATTAGTAGTAATCTTGTTATCTTCTGTACATTATATGCAGTGAATGGGGCATCAACCTTTTGGATTCAATATGTGATGGTCATGTTGACTGCTTGGTGTGGTTGTATATGATTTTGCTTTTGATTGTCGGGGTTTAGGTACTATGTCCCCCCCGTTGTATGTTTTTTATTCAAGTAATATAATATGGGCGTGAGGGCCTAGCCCCCCAGCTTCGACTGGGTTCCAGCCCTCGTTAAATATTTTTTTTTATTATATGTTAATGTATTGAAAAAAGCACATTTTAAGCGTTCGGCCCGAGCACCAGAAAACTCAAGGCCGGCCCTCATTTAAAGGGCGGGGAAGCATCCACCCACGCAACCTTTTTGTTTTGCAGAATATAGCTTTAGCAATTTCAGTCAATAAGGGTGTAAAATGTTAAAGATAGAACCCCACGGGAAGTGTAAAAGTGTGCAAGGTGCATAACCTTGTACGCTAACTTGCTCTTTCAATTTTGAAAGCTGAGAAACTGTGTTAAAAAAACAATGGGGCAGAAACAATTGAAGAATATGCTTCTACCGTGGCCACTTCTTTTCTATTGAATCAACTGAACGGTTCATATTACCAAAGGGTCTTAGATCTTAAAGCTTTCCCGATCATTGAATTGCTGCTTCCGAAAGACATAAGGAAAAACTTCGTACATCAGAAACAGAGCTTGCAAGTTAAACTCTAAACCATTCCCCTCGACTGACCGAATGTGGTGATCATAGAAATGAATGCTTGGAGTTGAAGCAACTGCCTCGTGGAGTCGAACATTTTACATGTCTTCGAGAATTGCACTTACTAATTTCTCATAAGCGGATTGAATGAAATTATACGTGCACGGAAAAGGATGCTTGGATCGTTCCAAGGTTATATGGTTTTTACTGTGTCATAATACTTGCACAAGGAAAGTATTTCTTGTAGAATGTAGTTGCAGGATTGTGTTGGAGATCAAGTGAATTGAAAACACCACCCCAAAGTAAAGCGAAGCAAAGGCCAACAGAGATCAAACAGCATAGTAAAGCAAAGCATCGATCCAAATAGGCACCGCGCATCCAAGACGGGGATTTCTCTAGTGAACAATGAAACAAAAACAGTTAGATCAATTGGTCCATAATAGTTGTGTCATCCAAAACCAGGACAAGCAAAGGGTTTTTCCATTCAGAAATAACAACATTAGAATATTCCAAGTCTATAAAGAAACACAACTACCATTAGAATGACAGCGGACCGAACGTGCGTGTTCAAAGACATCCATGACATACGTACATACAGACCGACTACAGAGTGCTAAAACCCAAAGAATATAAAGAGGACAGCAACATTCCAAGTCAAGACTAGATATAAACCATCCAACAGCAGCAGGGTCCCAATCCTCAGTATCAGCAAGATCCTGTGGTCAGCGGACGTGCAGGAGGGCGAGCGGCTTTCAGAATAGAGTTCATTATTGCAGTCATCTCGCTCTTATTCGGGCAGTCCTTGATCTTGTGGTCTCGGAGCATTTTACAACAACCACAAAACATGATCCTAACAGCACGCTAACTATTTCATAGCCCTTGGGAGCCTCAGTTATGTTGTCTGGGAGGCCTACTTTGATGTAGGGGCATCTATCATTATAGTGGCCAACCACTCCGCAAACTTCACAAGGGACTGTGAATTTGAAAGGTCTAGCAAACTTTACAAGGGGTTGTGATTTTGGAGTAGTAGTATTCTCCTCGTCAAGTTGGAGTCGAGCCATAGCCTCTTCGACCACCTTTTCTTTTTTGAGTTGAGTCCGAGTCTTTAACACCCGTTTTCTTCATATCTCTCTGTGTGTGTATGTATGTGTAGATGGAGATACATATACATATAAACATACATACATATATATATATATATATATATATATCTGTGTGTGTGTGTGTGTGTGTGTGTGTGTAAGCTAAGTAAGCCATTTGGATTCAGGCCGGGCACTATATTACTCTGTATTCTCCATCTCATCAAATCGTTCAAATACTTACTACCAAATGCTTCATGCTAATTTACGTTATACTGTGTCTGGGCCGGCTAATTTATTAGGATAACCTAAATATGTATCAATAGCTACTTTCCTACGTAAACTAGGAAATTTGTTGAGAATTATTTCTACACAAGTAAAGTAACCGGGCATATCAAACAGAATAGTGAATATACTTAATTGATTCTGAAATCAAAATCTTGCTTAGCTACAAAATTTGGTTTAAAATTCTACTCGGTAAACAGGCAAATTAAACAAACTTGCGATAACTAATTGATTGTGATATGAATCCCTAGAGCTATTAATAATTAAATGAAACAAAACAATAATTCATGCGAAATAATAATGAACACAAAAAAATAGGCATCTAGTTAATCAAATTCAAGCACCGTAACCCTAAAAACATATGGATCGAGTTAATTGAGCTGCAAATTTCGAAATTTCAGATAATCTTCTTCGTCCTCACAAACCCTAAAAACAAAAACAAACAAAATTGAAAAGCATACCAAGAGAAAAGGGAGCGGTCCGGATCTCACCTCGGAGCTTCTTCGGTCCGGCAAGGGACTTGAAATTGGACCTGTGGTGTCTTCGAGTCGGCGGTCCTCCATGGTTTGTTTGAGAGAGAGAGAGAGAGAGAGAGAGAATTTGGGGCTTCTGGGCAGGATGGCGCTAATTAACCGTTCACATTTAACCGATTGGATTTTACTTTAGCTCCTCCGGAAGGAGTACTTGCTAAAAGGAGAACTCTGGAACTTTCTGCACGCACAAAAATTATAATCGGTTTATTTTATTTACCATCATCATCTTCTAAATATCTGCACGCACAAAAATTATAATCGAAACCGTTTATTTTATTTACATCCATCATCATCATCTAAACATCCACGTTATAAAAATAAATTTTAATCAAAGAAGCAACACTCAGTCATAGAAAATGTATTTACTCTAGTTGGGAAATTATGTTCTTAATAGAGATGGCTAGTGAAGAGAGAAGATGGTTCTTTTTGTTCCTTTTTACTATTTATCTTAAATTGGAAAGTTTGAATTATTACCAATTATAAATTTTTAATGGATGAATTTATTCTAAAAAATAGAAACAAGACAATGTAAAGTGAATTTTGAGTTTCAAAGAGTAAAGTGGCGATTTTTTAGTTTCGGTGAGCAATGTGGGATCAAAATCGAGTTTTAGGGAGTAAAGTTATGACTTTAAGAACATAAGAAATGACAAAATCAATAGAACTAACGTAAGGCGGCGGGAGGTGGAGAGAGAAGGAATGAATGTAATACAATGTTGTTAGATATGTTAGCTTTATACATGTATCACGTCAATCATAAGTGTGCCCTAATTATGCCACAAAGTAAACGTAATATTTATTTAACGAAATACATAGAAACAAGCCAAAGTGGAGTAAATATTGAGTTTTAGGAAGTAAAGTGACGACTTTTGAGCTTCAAGTGGCAAAATAGGATAGAAATCGAGTTTCAGGGAGCAAAGTGGTGGACTTTTGAGTTTCAGAGGGCAAAGTAGGGTCAAAATCGAGTTCCAGATAACAAAGTGGCGACTTTTTAGTTGTTTTGCATTTTAGTTGAGATTCTTTGGGACAGTGTTGTGGTTGCTTATCTTATGGCTTGATTTGCCAAGGAAATATGCATAAAGTTCCTGCTCTATTAGAAAAGTATGTGATTGCTATGAGAACGGAGTATTTTAATTTGAGAAATGAATACATCATAAGAAGACCATTTCTTTTTTTGACAAGTTGGCACTCTAATCTATAACTCCGCATGTGTAAGTTTATCTTACGATGTCGGTTTCAGATTCGGATAAAGGATGGGGAGTGCGTCAGGTATTGTAAAACCTAGTGATATAAGGCTTGGTTTTTGTTACTAGTATTCTAAACTACGTAGCAAAGCTCACTTCTTGTTCTTGATGCCATGCAAAATGTTGTTAAGAGAGAACGCCACGGAAGGGTAAAAGTGTGCAAGATGCATGACCTTGTACGCGAACGAGTTGGAAGGCTGAGAAATTGTGTTAAAAAAAACAATGGGGCAGAAGCAATTAAACAATATGCTTCTACCATGGCCACTCCTTTTTCAATGAATCAAGTGCCATAGGGTTCGTAATACTAAAGGGTCTTAGATCTTGAAGCTTTCCCGATCGTTGAATTGCCAAATAAAATAGTCGAGCTTTATCATTTGAAGTATTTGCATTGAAAAGAACAAAAGTGAAAAGTTGCTTCCGAAAGACATTGTTGATTAGAAACAGAGCTCGCAAGTTAAACTCTAAACCATTCCGCTAGACTGACCGAATGTGGTGATCATAGAGACGAATGCTCGGAGTCAAAGCAACTGCCTCGTGGAGTCGAACATCTTACGTGTCTTCGAGAATTGCACTTATTATGTGGTTCTGATAAGCAGATTATGTGGTGCATGAATTAAAAACACGCCGAAACGAACACCGTACCAGCAAAGCAAAGGCCAACAGAACAGAGAGATGAAACAGCGATATCGATTAGGCAGGCAAAGCTAAGGAACAGCTGCAAACCACAGCATCAATCCAGCGAATCCAAGACGGGGCCCTTCTCTAGAGCACAAGGAATTGAATTTGCAGAACGGAAGAAAAACAGTTGGTTCATTAATGTTTCATTAATGTCCAAGTTAATGTCCAATTTGCAGAACGGAACAAAAACAGGATCCATCCCTTCTTGTTTCATTAATGTCCAAGTTAGTTGTGTGCCATCCAAAACCAGGACAAGCATGGGGTTTTTCCACTCAGAAATAACAAGATTAGAATATTCCAAGCATATAGTGAATAAAACTAACATTAGAATGACGGCAGACGGAACGTGCTTGTTCAAAGACATACATGACATACGTACATACAGACCGACTACAGAGTGCTCAAACCCAACAAAAATACGGAGGACAACAACATTCCAAAACAAGACTAGATATAATCATCCAACAGCAGCAGCATCCCAATCCTGAGCATCAGCAAGATCAGGAGGTGAGAGGACCTGCAGGAGGGGCCTTCCGAAGGGAGTTTCTTCGTGCAATGATTTTGCTCTTATGCGGGCAGTCATTGTTCTGATGGTCAGCACCGGTATGACAATAACCACATAGCATACTTTCAGCATGCCTCTTACCACGGAAGGTAACTATTTCATAGCCCTTGCCAACCTCAGTTACATTGTTTGGAACACGTATCATGTAGGGGCAATCATCATTAAAGTGGCCAACCACTCCGCAAACTTTACAAGGGATTGTGAATTTGAAAGGTCTAGTAAATACGACTGCGCTGTGCATTTTCCTCTCTTCTGGTTTTGGTGTAGTAGTATTCTCCTCGTTAAGTTGGAGTTGAGCCATACCCTCTTGAACAACATTTTCATTTTTGAGTTGAGTTGGAGAGTCTTTAACAGCCGTTTTCTTCATATCTGTGTGTTTGAGGAAATGTAGATAGAGATACATTTTTCAGAAGATGTAGATAGAGATATTAATACATATATACAAGTATTGTGTGTGAATCAGCTAAGTAAGCCATCTGTACTCAGGCCGGGCACTATACTGCTCTGTATTCTCCATCTCATTAGATCATCAAATACGTACTACTAATGCTTCATGCTAAATTACGTTCTACTGTATCTGGGCCGTATAATTTGTTAGGATAACCTAAAAATATGTGTATATATATATAGCTACTTGAAAGTCCTACGTAAAGTAGGATAACCTTAATTCTACACAGGTAAAGTAACGGGGCAAATCAAACAGAATTGCGAATGTACTTAATTGATTGTGAAACCAAAATCTTGTCTAGCTACAAAATTTGGTTTAAAATTCTACTCAGTAACAGGAAAATTAAACAAAATTGAGATACCTAATTGATCCTGACATGAATCCCGAGAGCTATTAATAATTAAATGAAACAAAAAAAATAATGCATGGGAATTATTATGGACACAAAAAATTAGGCATCACGTCAATTAAATTCAAGGACCGTAAACTAAAAACATATGCAGATGGAAAACAGAGCCCAATTAATTAAGCTGCAAATTCGGAATTACAGATAGTCTTCTTCTTCCTCAGAGACCCTAAAAACAAACACAAACAAAATTGAAAAGCATAGCAAGAGATAGGAGTCCGGATCTCACCTCGGAGTTTCTTCGGTCCGGCGAGGGACTTGAAATTGGACCTGGTGACTTCGAGTCGGCGGTCCTCCATGGTTTTGATTGAGAGAGAACGAGAGAGGCGAGCGAATTTGGGGCTTCCGGATTCTGATCCTGGTCCGGCTACTCGGCGGCTCATGGTTTTGTCTGAGAGAGAGAGAGAGATTTTATTGGGACGAAAAGAGAGAGATTGCATGAATTAAGTTTGAGGATTTTCCGATTTTGGCGGGGGCTAGTTTAGTTTAGGTGGTATATATATACACCATATTTTCCTGCGATTTGACCATAATATCCTTCACGTTCAACCCGTCGTATCGTGGGTTAAAGTTGGCGCACTCGATGCGTCCTAAAAACAGTTTGATTTGATTTCAATCAACAAACTAATCCAACAAGATATGTTTTGCTCAGTTCTTAAACGTCTCAACTCTCAGTTCTAATCATTTCTGCCATCCAACGACTTGATCTTTACGTTTCTGCTTCGATACGAAGTAGTATACGACACCACTCCAACTTTGCTCGAAAAGCTTTTAAAGAACACGATCTTAGGCGAGCAATGCTTAGCAAAAATTCTCTCTTATTTTTCTAGTACAAAATTGTCCTACTCTATGATGTGTCACACCACGTGACGTGAGTGGACAATTGATTCACACAACGTTCAAAATATGCATGGGGTGAATCTAAAAGGCACATGTGGCATACAACATGCAACCAATTGATTCACGCTACGTGCATAATATTTTTGTATTAAAAATAAGGAGTTTTAATGAAAAGAGTTTGAGCTAACTTTAATTTAACCAAAAACCACCATAAATTATTATTTAACTAAAATGGCTTAAAATTTAATCATAAAGACACAACTATTTATATATTAGGCCTTGCAAACATAACAACTTCCTGAATGAATTTAAAGCCCAACCAACAGTAAAAGAAATTTCCTAACTTGCCCCGGACGGAACCCAACCGAGCCGTTATCGTATTCAAATCTAACTGTGATTGAAATTTAAAATTCCATTTGCTTTTGTCTGCCATTCTACTTCCGATGTCCTCCTGTGCTTTCCTGTTTGTGTGGTCACAGTTAAGTCACGTCAACATTTTAAATTACTATTCATTTTTGTCTTATTATCTCTATAAAAAAAAACAATATAAAATGTTGACTTGACTTAACCGTGACCACACAAAACAGAAGGAAACGGGGGGGCAGACAATCCTTGTCCAAAAAACATAACACTAGAAATATTTGTGTTTTCTATTTTAACCCTACCACAGTTGACAAGACATTAATGTCTATCTTCATTTTTACGGCCTCTCTCACATTTTTTGGATTGGGATGTGTTATTCACACATCCCATTTTACTTCTCACACACCTTTGATAATTTTTGTCTGTTGATCTTCTTCAATTCATCCAATCCAACGGTCGAAAATTAAAAAGGTATGTGAGAAATAAAATGGGATATGTGGATATACATCCCTTCTGGATTTTCTTCTCCAACCCTCTCTTCTCATATTTTGTCACCAATTTATTTATTTTTAAAAATTGTTACCAAATTGGCAACACCGCCCCTCCGCGTTCTCCCTAATCTACAAAACTAGAGTCTTCATCCCCAATTATTAGTCTATTATTATTATTTTAATTATTAATTTATTAGCACTATAAATAGGGCTATAAAGATAAGTTCATCTACTTCAAAATACCATATCAGAATTAGTGTGCTACTTTCATGGGCAATGAATTAGTTTGTTTTGAGGATCCTCCTAATTTCATTCAGGACCTTCCCGTCCAAGATATAATGTAACTATTATGAGTTTCAATAATATATCGGTGTAACTATTATGAGTTTCAATAATATATCGGTTTTTTGTATAATTATATATAAGAGACTAACAATTATAACGATGAATAATTAATTACCTTCAAAATCCTTAATGTGTTGCATTCTTATGTTAGATATCTAAGTTATTGATCTCAATTGAACTACCTAAATTGTAGTACTACAAAGTAACATGTGACATGGTTTATGAAGAAAATTTTTCTCATATCGTAACTGATATAAAAGGGAGGTATTAATTTATTTCTCCTCTGAACTTGTACCGACCCTCAACTTTTATTTTAGTCAATTATCCAGATCTCAGCTGTTCAGTGAGCTGCCCAGTTCGGAAATGTCAAACTCACCAAGAATGAAGATGCTACAGCAAGTAGCTGCCAGCAACTTAGAGAAAGTTGGCAAACATTGCAAGACATTGACCTAACATCCCCAACACATTGAACGGTAAGCTTCATGCTTCAACTGGTAACCCAAACTACTATCGTTACATGCAACGCTAAAATCACCAGGGACCAATATCTAGACTTATCAAATACAACGCAAGTAATTCGGGTTTCACTGCCGACTAGTTTTGGGAAATTTCATTCCCAGTTCAATATTACTTCACACAAACAGTTTGGACCAAGAATACCTCCATTGTTATTATTTGGGCGATTTGCACCAAAATTGCGATTCTGATTGAAACGATTGCAATTCTGAGAGTAATTGCGATTCTTATTCTAGTATCTACCTTTAAAATTACCTCGGAATGTGTTGGAATTAGAAGATCCGTGCTGAGCAACATAAGCATGAAATGGAGCAGATGTAGAGGAGGAAGATGCTCGAGTTTTGCGTTTCTGAAGAGAAATCTCTTTACTGAGGAGAAGTCCATGGAGTTCATCGCCATTAACAAACTCAGTCCGGGAGTCCAGCAAGAATATAAGCCACAAGATTAGAATAAGAGATTGGTTCTCCGGCAGTAGTAAGTTTATCAGAAATCTCCTTAATAGAGTTAAGATAATCGGTTATGGAAGCATCACCTTTCTGGATGGTCTGGATTTTAGAGCGGAGACTGTGAACATGAGAGCGCGAAGCTCCGGCGAAGCGGCGTTCAAGAGATTGCCACAAAGAACGAGAATCTTCCAATCCAATAGTCAGAGGAAGAAGATCTTCAGCCAGAGTGGAGTTGATCCAGATCGTCAAGATTTGATCTCGTTCACACCACAGTTCATATGCAGGATTGAGAATTTGAGATCCAGAGGACTCATGAACAAATTGAGGAGGACAGAGATCGTCGCCATTGATAAGCCCTAAAAGCTTGAACCGTTTCAGAACAGGAAGAAACAAGTTGCGCCAAGTGATGTAGTTCTGACGATTGAGTTTTGTCGGAACCATTCCAGCAATATTTTGTACGATGATCATCGCAATCGATAGAGGTACAGTATTAGAGATCTCGCCAAGAGGAGTGGGACCAGAAGATGTAGCAGGATAAGTAGAATCAGAGGAATTCAGATTAGTCGCCATAGAAATTGCAAACAAATTGCACAAGAGAGAGAAGATAAATTAGGTAAGATCTGTTTGGGAGATGAGAAAATGGTAGAAATCAAGAAACGGGAAGTGGAGGATCGACGTTGGTGGACTCCGGCGAAGATACCATGTAGAAGTGCTGGGAGAGAGAGAGGGAGAGAGAGGGAGAGAGAGAGATTGCCAAAGATTGTGGTTGAAGAAAAATGATTCTCATTAACTGTAATTGCAGATTACAAGGGATATATATGTATCCATAAATATCTATTCCAATGCTAAGTCAGCATCAACACAAAACTAACTGTAACAACCTTAGCTTGACAGCTAAGCTAAGTACTAATCTAGTGCCTAATGCTCATGATAATCTAGTGGTCCTTCACCATCCTTAATAAGCTTTCCCGATCGTTGAATTGCCAAATAAAATAGTCGAGCGTAATCATTTGAAGTATTTGCATTTGAAAAGAACAAAAGTGAAAAGCTGCTTCCCAAAGACATGGGAAAGCTTTGTAGATTAGAAACAGAGCTCGCAAGTTAAACTCTAAACCATTCCGCTCGACTGACCGAATGTGGTGATCATAGAGATGAATGCTCGGAGTCGAAGCAACTGCCTCGTGGAGTCGAACATCTTACATGTCTTGGAGAATTGCACTTATTATGTGGTTCTGATAAGCAGATTATGTGGTGCATGCATTAAAAACACGCCGAAACGAACACCGTACCAGCAAAGCAAAGGCCAACAGAACAGAGAGATGAAACAGCGATATCGATTAGGCAGGCAAAGCTAAGGAAAGGCCAGACAGCTGCAAACCACAGCATCTAATCCGATTTAGAGCAGAAAACATTACAATCAAACTCAAGGAAACTAGAAATAAAGTGCATAAGGAGAATCATCATACCAGATTCCACTGATTCCATAGCTAGAGCAAAAGGTACAACGCTGGATCAAAAATTACGAAGCTAGAGCAAAAAATACGAATTTTATTTTTGAAGGGGTAGAGGCGGAAAGACTGAGCGGCTTCAAATAAATAAGAAGCATTTTGAGGGCAGATTATTTCAAACGGGCCAGAATCCAAAAAAGTTTTAAATAAACTATTTCAAACGGGCCAAAATCTTGAGTATTGGGCCGGACCAAACAGCTGCAATAGCCACTTAAAAATTAGAGAAAATAAAATTTCAAAACGAAAGAAAAAAAGAATTTAAATATTCAAAAAAAAAAAAAAACAAAAAGAGTGAATCTAATATTTATAGCTGGGAAAATTTGAAGGTGGCCGGAATTGATTGAAAATTACGCATTGGCCACCCCAAATAGCATCAATAGTCACCATAACAAAGAAAGGTGAAATGTTAAGATTAAGGAGGGTATTCAATTGAAATTTTTTCATTCAATTCTCGCGAAATTCTGGAGAGGAGACTTTAGAATACTTAAATTGCATTATGAAATCTCTTAAATTCTTTCAAGGTCCTTACTTTTTAAGGAGAATAGAGAATGGAAAAGGTGAATAGTATTTTGGTGTCACCAAGCTTCAACAAAAATATTTGGACAAAAATATAGACCGACTAAGAGTGCTCAAACCCAACGAAAATACGGAGGACAGCAACATTCCAAGACAAGAGTAGATATAATCCTCCAACAGCGGCAGCGTCCCAATCCTGAGCATCAGCAAGATCAGGAGGTGAGAGGACCTAGAGGAGGGGCCTTCCGAAGGGAGTTTCTTCGTGCAATGATTTTGCTCTTATGCGGGCAGTCATCGTTCTGATGGTCAGCACCAATATGACAATAACCACATACCATACTTTCAGCATGCCTCTTACCACGGAAGGTAACTATTTCATAGCCCTTGCCAACCTCAGTTACATTGTCTGGAACACGTATCATGTAGGGGCAATCATCATTCAAGTGGCCAACCACTCCGCAAACTTTACAAGGGATTGTGAATTTGAAAGGTCTAGTAAATACGACTGCGCTGTGCATTTTCCTCTCTTCTGGTTTTGGTGTAGTAGTATTTTCCTCGTTAAGTTGGAGTTGAGCCATACCCTCTTGAACAACATTTTCATTTTTGAGTTGAGTTGGAGAGTCTTTAACAGCCGTTTTCTTCATATCTGTGTGTTTGAGGAAATGTAGATAGAGATACATTTTTCAGAAGATGTAGATAGAGATATGAATACATATATACAAGTATTGTGTGTGAATCAGCTAAGTAAGCCATCTGTACTCAGGCCGGGCACTATATTACTCTGTATTTTCCTTCTCATTAGATCATCAAATACTTACTGCTAATGGTTCGTGCTAAATTACGTTCTATTGTATCTAATTTGTTAGGATAACCTAAGTATGTATATATATAGCCACTTGAAAGTCCTGCGTACAGTAGGAAATTTGTTGAGTTAATTCGACACAAGTAAAGTAACGGGGCAAATCAAACAGAATTGCGAACGTACTTAATTGATTGTGAAACCAAAATCTTGTCTGGCTACAAAATTTGGTTTAATATTCTACTCAGTAACCAGGAAAATTAAACAAAATTGAGATACCTAATTGATCCTGACATGAATCCCGAGAGCTATTAATAATTAAATGAAACAAAAAAAAATAATACATGGGAATTATTATGAACACAAAAAATTAGGCATCACGTCAATTAAATTCAAGGACCGTAACCCTAAAAACATATGCAGATTGAAAACAGAGCCCAATTAATTAAGCTGCAAATTCGGAATTACAGATAGTCTTCTTCTTCCTCAGAGACCCTAAAAACAAACAGAAAAAAAATTGAAAAGCATAGCAAGATATAGGAGTCCGGATCTCACCTCGGAGTTTCTTCGGTCCGGCGAGGGACTTGAAATTGGACCTGGTGACTTCGAGTCGGCGGTCCTCCATGGTTTTGATTGAGAGAGAACGAGAGAGGCGAGCGAATTTGGGGCTTCCGGATTCTGATCCTGGTCCGACTACTCGGCGGCTCATGGTTTTGTCTGAGAGAGAGAGAGATTTTATTGGGACGAAAAGAGAGAGATTGGATGAATTAAGTTTGAGGATTTTGCGATTTTGGCGGGGGCTAGTTTAGTTTGGGTGGTATATATATACTATATTTTTCCCGCGATTTGACCATAATACCCTTCATGTTCAACCAATTTACCGTCGTGGGTTAAAGTCGGCGCACTCGATATGTCCTAAAAACGGTTTTATTTGATTTCAATCAACAAACTAATCCAACAAGATCTGTTTTGCTCAGTTCTTAAACGTCTCAACTCTCAGTTTTATTCATTTCTGCCATCCAACGACTTGATCTTTACATTTCTGCTTCGATACGAAGCAGTATACCACACCACTCCAGCTTTGTTCAGAAAGCTTTTAAGGAACACGATCTTAGGTGAGCAATGCTTAGCGAAAATTCTCTCTTATTTTTCTAGTACAAAATTGTCTTGCTCCATGATGTGTCACACTGCATGACATGAATGGACAATTGATTCACACGACGTTCACTAGCCACCTCTATTAAGAACATAAGAACAAAAGAAATGTCAATGGAACTAATGTAAGGCAGCGTGGAGAGAGAAGGAATGAATGTAATACAATGTTGTTAGATATGTTAGCTTTATACCTGTATCATGTCAATCATAAGTGCGCCCTAATTATGCTACAAAGTAAACTTAATGTTTATTTAACGAAATACATATAAACAAGTCAAAGTGGAGTAAATATTGAGTTTCAGAAAGTAAAGTGACAACTTTTGAGCTTTAGATGGCAAAATGGTGACTTTTGAGTTTCAGGGAGCAAAGTATGATCAAAATTGAGTTCCAGATAACAGGGTGGCGACTTTGTAGTTGTTTTGCATTTTAGTTGAGATTCTTTGGGATAGTGTTGTGGTTGTTTATCTTATGGCTTGATTTGCCAAGGAAATATTTTCATATAAGACGTAAAGTTCCTGCTCTATTGGAAAAGTACGTGATTGCTATGAGAACGGAGTATTTTAATTTGAGAAATGAATACATCATAAGAAGATCATTTCTTTTTTTGACAAGTTGGCATTCTAATCTATAACTCTGCATGTGTAAGTTTATCTTACGATGTCGGTTCTAGATTCAGATAAAGGATGGGGAGTGCGTCAAGTATTGCAAAGCCCTAGTGATATAAGGCTTGGTTGTTGTGGTTGGTATTCTAAACTACGTAGCAAAGCTCACTCCTTGATGCCATGCAAAAAGTTGTTAAGAGAGAACGCCACGGAAGGGTAGAAGTGTGCAAGATGCATGACCTTGTACGCGAACGAGTTGGAAGGCTGATAAATTGTGTTAAAAAAAACAATGGGGCAGAAGTAATTAAGCAATATGCTTCTACCATGGCCACTCCTTTTTCAATGAATCAAGTGCCATTAGGGTTCGTATTACTAAAGGGTCTTAGATCTTGAAGCTTTCCCGATCGTTGAATTGCCAAATAAAATAGTCGAGCGTTATCATTTGAAGTATTTGCATTTGAAAGCATTTGAAAAGAACAAAAGTGAAAAGCTGCTTCGGAAAGACATAGGAAAGCTTTATAGATTAGAAACAGAGCTCGCAAGTTAAACTCTAAACTAGGGGTGGTTTGGTATGGGATACCATACCGAATGACACGCCCCGACCCCGATATTCCTCGAATACCAAGATAGGCACGTGCTGGCCGACACCCGAGGGTGACGAAAGCCATTTATTGAGTGCAAATGCTGAAAACAAGGGATAAATAAGGTTTATAAATATAAAAGAATAATTAATATGCAAATACGGACCGTATTCAGAGCACACCTCTAATCTAGAATACTAAAAGAAAATAATATAAAATTGAATGAAACAAAGGAGTGGGTCCTACACCGAGAGGACTAGAAGATGCCGATGCGGAAGTGCCTGGACGTCGGGATTGTATGCCTCGATTCTAAGTCCTGAAGGGGGCGCAAAACAAACATGAGTGGACCAAGTTGATATATATATAATAAAATAGTTATCAACGTACTAACCCCCAGGTTTTATGAAAACACATATATATAATGAGAAACATAGGTTTTCCGAAACCTAGCATGTCGTGCAATGTCTCAAATCATCATTCGCATAAAATAATAATCACTAGTGAATGTCCAATATAACACTTCAGGCCCCATGCCGGCTCCCCGTCTCTGAGCACACAGTCAGAGGAAAATGCACTTCAGGCCCCTTGCCGGCTCCCCGTCTCTGAGCAGACAGTCAGAGGAAAACACACTCCAGGCCCTATGCCAACACCAAACCGTCGCCCGGGACGGACCGGATCTATCCCTACGTCCCGTAGCGGAAAGGACAACTAGGTAAGTACAAAATCAGTGAACATACATATATTGAAAATCAACTTCATAGTATAAAGTCATCCATCATCTATACTATAAAGAGGTGTTCTAAACATGTTCTAAATATCATATCGTCATCCATCAGATATGCTATAAGAACATGGGTTATAGGAAAAATAGTAATAATTCAAACTAGCCTCAGTAAGCATGTTATCTCGTAAAACGTTCATAAAACATAATCATAAAGTCATGCTTTTCTGTGTATGCAATTCTACCATTAAAACATGCATTTTTAGAAGGGGTCCACTCACAGTACTTCGCCGTCGAAAAGCCACGCCACCTAGCGAAGAAGGAACGCCACAGATAAACGCCCCTAAGCACATAAAGGGTACATTTAGTCAAACTCTACTCAAACGATTGAATTTGGGAAAACGGACATCGGAAACGGGTTCAGAACGTCGAAATTAGCCTAGGATGGGTCCCGCACGAAAACCCAAAAAGTCAACGGTCAAAGTCAACGCTGACCGTTGACCGGTCAAAGTCAAAGTCAACGCTGACCGTTGACCGGGTCAACGGTCAGACCGGGTCAGGGTCAACGGGTCAAACGGGTCAGGGTCACGGGTCAACGGGTCAGGGTCACGGGTCACGGGTCAACGGGTTTTGGGTTAGGGTTTTGGGCTTTGGGTTTTGGGCTTGGGTTTTAAATGGGTTGGGTTTGGGTAAAAACAGAAAATGGGTTTGGGCTTGAACCTCACGGCCCAAAGGCCTAATTAAAAGGGTAATGGGTTTGGGCTTGGCAGGAAAGGCCCAAAGGCCTTGGGTTTGGTGGTCGCCGGATTCCAAGGAGGGAGAAGGCCGGTTTTCGGCCGGAGAATTCCCAAGCTCCGATGGAGCTCAAAACTCAACCAAAACATGTCATTCAATATACCAAAATGAAGCCCCGAAGGTAAGGAATCGAAATATACCCTTGGTTCCCGTCATTGTGGTCGGAGTTGGCCGGAAAACAGCCTAGAAGCCACGGGTGTCCGCCGGAACTGGGTAAGATTCAAATGAGCATAACTTCTTCAATACTCAATGAAAGTGGGTGAAACAAAAAGGAAAGTTGTAGTACTCAGCGAGACGAAGAGATTGATACCTCGCACGCCGGCCAACTCGCCGTGGTTTGGCCGGAAATTGCCTCGAAAGGGGCGGTGCTCGCCGGAAAACTGGGAAATGTCTCCGAGGTGGTTTCTTCATGGTTTGACGTCCAAAACACAACCATGGGGTTAGAAAAGAGTTATAGGTGTGGGCATGGGTGTGTGTGTGTGTGTTCTTGTCGGAGGAAGAAGCACCGAGAGGGGGAGAAAGGAGAGAGAGCACGGGAAGAAAGAGAGAAGAGAGAAGAGAAGACTTTTCAGAAAAAGAAAAGAAAAGAAGGGAAAGGGAAAGAACCGGGGGACAAAACAGGGGGTGGGCCCCTTGGGCTCACCAATTAAGGTTCAAAAACAATTTTAAAAAGAAAGGTATCCCCCAAATTTAGTGAAAATACAAAAATACCCATTTTCTTCCGTATATCCCGGGACGGGTTATTACAATCTACCCTCCTTAAAAGAATTTCGTCCCGAAATTTAAAATCACAACTTAAACCGAAAAGCTTGAAAATAGGAAGAAGAATATATGTATAAAGAGAATTCAAGTCAGAGTGGGTGCCTCAAAGAGAATATGCCACACCGTCGCGAACGGTTTGCCAAGTCCTCTATCATGCCTCCAAGCTCTTACTTTCTTCCCCATCAGTGTAAAAGTAGAAACATACTTTAATAAGATATAAAGTTGAAAACATATATAGACGTAAGGTCAAAAATAAGTACGCAAAATACTATAGCGTCAAAATAGTCAAAATAGATATGTACTAATATATAGGTCGAAAACTCGCGCTTAACTTAAAACTGAAAATGGAAAAACTTCCCCCAAAACATTTGTAACGACAAAAACAAATAATTAAAGAAAAGGAAGTTAAAATACTTACACTGAAAAATCAAAACTGGAACTCAAAACTGAAAAATGAGAGTAGGTCTCGCCTAAGCATACGAACGTCACGTACTCCGAGAAAAGATGCGTCTCTAGGTCAAGTCCTAACAATAGCAAATCCGTACCAACTGCTGAAGACGAATCTTCTTGCCCACTTGCTTAACGAACCCAACAGATAAGTTTTCAATACCACAGTCGGCCGCCCGTGATATCGATCACACATTTGTTGTCTCGATAAGCAAGCAGTAATTTGCCGTGGTTGCACAATTTCACGCGTCGTAAATTCAACCTTTTGAATACCAGTTCACAATACTCTTCTGCTAACCAGTATTCCCTGTAGAACTCTCGTACCATGTCGCAAAAATGGCGTACTCAAACCGAACTAAACAGAAACTGTCGTCATAAAACTCTATCCAGTATCAAGCATACTAATCTCCTCAATTCTTCCAAATGTGACCAACTACTCCAGTGTTTTGCCAACAAAGAACCCATTTGAAAACTGTACCTTGGAATTCAAAGGAAGTGGCTACCATGTTGCTAGTAGACCCAAAAGCTCAAGCCAAGCAAGCAGAAAACGAGAAGTCACCTTTCCCAACAAGCAGTATCTCTTGGGAATCATTGTAGTGCTCAAACCACCTCTCCAATTTTGCTTAGTTGTAGATTTCTAGTAAAACAAGGTCAACGTTGATGGAAAGAAGGGCTCTCAAGTGGTCAACCTAAAACAAATGAAAGTACACACCTTTCGAGAAAAGTGTAAAGATTTTCCGATTCTCGCCTCAACCGCGCTGGGGTGCCAACCCAGAGTGCACTAACCAGATCTGCTAGAAGTGTTTCAATAACTATGTACTCACAACAAAAGAGTCTTGAAGTGAAACAGTGCAAAGATGAGTTGAGACGACACATAACATTGGAAAATAACCGATGTGATGCCTATGAATTATAGTAAGATGGTGATACAATCCGCTGACCTTCTGTACTCAAACCTTCATCCAACTCTTACTAAAAGATCGCACAAACATCACGCCCACGTGCTCACAAACCGAAGGATCCTGGTGTCAAGGTAGTGGAAAGCTACGTTGAGGCGAACACATCACATCATCGAAAAGGTCTACCAAAGTACGATATGATGGTTATGAATTGTAGCAAGATAATGAGTGGTGACCATTCAATTCAGCGTGAAGATAATGATGCAATCTGCTGCTCACCTGCACCACAATCTTCACCAGCCTCTCACCACAAGACGACTCCAACCTCACACCCACGTGGAACTCTTTCTGGTAAGTAGGGTAAGCTTGTGAAAAGATTATGATCCCAACATTTCTGTCTGAAAAGATAAGAATTGGGCGCATACTTCCGCTGAATTGATCGATCGTGAATTCTTCACTGATTGAGTGAGAAACCATGTAGATCAGGCTAGAAGAATACTCAAGAATTTGAGGATCAAAACAAGTTTATTAAAACTAGAGCACAAGATATCTGGATGAGTGAGAAATCATGCCAAGAACAAATAAGCGAAAGAAGGTAAAGATGCAGAAATAGAAATCACTGTTTATGATTATTTGGTTAATCAACACGGTAAGGTTGACTGGTTTCTTAGCCAAAAAGGAAATAGGTATAAGCTCAAAAATAGTCAAGAACTGTTAATAAAATTTGATGAGGCCAAAGACATTTCGAAATTCACAATACGTTGCGAGAGCTGTTTCAAAGTTCAAAAATTAAACATAGAACCTCTGAACCAACAGAATGACGAAGAAGAAAGATACAAAGCAATCTGCATATGCATGCAGTCACACGATTGGCTACTTCAAAGTGATGCCCTTGAGCAAACCAAAGCTCAATGAGTCCAGAGAAGTTCAAAGTAAAGCTCGATCTTCGTACAAAGATGAATATGGTAGTCTCAAGCCATTACATTGAAAAGTTACAAAGCTGAACAGTTAGTGGATAAGAACACTGGTCAGTTGGGCTACACGCAAGAGGCTAAGTTCACTTCTACTGAAAGTATGTGGACAAGGTGCTAGGATTTACCGCCTAGTGCCAAACCCAGGTGAAGTTCAAGAAGTCTGTTTATCCAAACAAGTATGGATCTTCATCAACCAAATCCAACTACAACAACAAAAAGAATTGCAACTCCTTTTGGAAAATTGGTGGGAATAGCGTCTGCTACCGAAGAGTCACTTAAGAAATTATCTAATTTAAATGAAGTCAACGCCCGAAGAATTTGGTGTAGAGCTAACGATCAAAGGTTAAGGAACTTGACTTCACCGTTGAGGTAAGCAAGGTTACTGATAGAACAATCATCGAAGATTCATTCTACCGATTCACACGAGTTTCTTCAATGGTAATGAGCCTGAGAACATTGATTTGCTCCCGTCAACTACCACTTACTAATCGTCGTCACCACTAGCGCTTACTTGTTTTCTCAAACACGCATCTCGAATATTTCAAGTAGTTGCCACTGCAATATGACTCTGCTCGCCATTCTTAGGGAACGCATGTCGCAGAGTGATGTCATCGTTTCAGGGTTCTAGTTGATCTCTACTAACTCGTACCGTCAAGATTTTTCTGTTTCCCAAGATTCCGATGCAGAGCCGACTCTGCCCGCAATTCCTAGGGAACACATGTTGCAGAGTGGCATCGCCATTTCGTATCTACAGCTGGTCTCGACCAGACTCCCTCAAACTAAGATTTCTAGAACACGTCACTTCCAAGTAACGCTTCCAAGTAACACTAACTGTGCCCGCCATTCCTTGAGAATGCACGTCGTAGAGTACAAAACCGCTTCATAACTTCCAAATTCAACTCACTTAGGGTTTTTCCGTTTCCCAACGCTCCTAGGTAAATCCAATTATGTCCGAAATTCCCAAGGAATGCACGATGTAGAGTATCGATCCGATGTCGAAAATCATTCAACAATCCACTTCATCGCTACTGAGGCACAATCCCGACACGAATTCTTGTATTTCAACCAGAAGGCGAAAATTCAAACAGAGAAAGGTTTGCACAACTATGTCGAATGACACCAAAACCGGAAGTCGTGACATCCAAATGATGTCATGACAAACACACTACTACAATAACAGAGGGTCCTAAGTATGCTCTGAACAAAACCACGCTCTGATACCAATCTGACACGCCCCGACCCCGATATTCCTCGAATACCAAGATAGGCACGTGCTGGCCGACACCCGAGGGTGACGAAAGCCATTTATTGAGTGCAAATGCTGAAAACAAGGGATAAATAAGGTTTATAAATATAAAAGAATAATTAATATGCAAATACGGACCGTATTCAGAGCACACCTCTAATCTAGAATACTAAAAGAAAATAATATAAAATTGAATGAAACAAAGGAGTGGGTCCTACACCGAGAGGACTAGAAGATGCCGATGCGGAAGTGCCTGGACGTCGGGATTGTATGCCTCGATTCTAAGTCCTGAAGGGGGCGCAAAACAAACATGAGTGGACCAAGTTGATATATATATAATAAAATAGTTATCAACGTACTAACCCCCAGGTTTTATGAAAACACATATATATAATGAGAAACATAGGTTTTCCGAAACCTAGCATGTCGTGCAATGTCTCAAATCATCATTCGCATAAAATAATAATCACTAGTGAATGTCCAATATAACACTTCAGGCCCCATGCCGGCTCCCCGTCTCTGAGCACACAGTCAGAGGAAAATGCACTTCAGGCCCCTTGCCGGCTCCCCGTCTCTGAGCAGACAGTCAGAGGAAAACACACTCCAGGCCCTATGCCAACACCAAACCGTCGCCCGGGACGGACCGGATCTATCCCTACGTCCCGTAGCGGAAAGGACAACTAGGTAAGTACAAAATCAGTGAACATACATATATTGAAAATCAACTTCATAGTATAAAGTCATCCATCATCTATACTATAAAGAGGTGTTCTAAACATGTTCTAAATATCATATCGTCATCCATCAGATATGCTATAAGAACATGGGTTATAGGAAAAATAGTAATAATTCAAACTAGCCTCAGTAAGCATGTTATCTCGTAAAACGTTCATAAAACATAATCATAAAGTCATGCTTTTCTGTGTATGCAATTCTACCATTAAAACATGCATTTTTAGAAGGGGTCCACTCACAGTACTTCGCCGTCGAAAAGCCACGCCACCTAGCGAAGAAGGAACGCCACAGATAAACGCCCCTAAGCACATAAAGGGTACATTTAGTCAAACTCTACTCAAACGATTGAATTTGGGAAAACGGACATCGGAAACGGGTTCAGAACGTCGAAATTAGCCTAGGATGGGTCCCGCACGAAAACCCAAAAAGTCAACGGTCAAAGTCAACGCTGACCGTTGACCGGTCAAAGTCAAAGTCAACGCTGACCGTTGACCGGGTCAACGGTCAGACCGGGTCAGGGTCAACGGGTCAAACGGGTCAGGGTCACGGGTCAACGGGTCAGGGTCACGGGTCACGGGTCAACGGGTTTTGGGTTAGGGTTTTGGGCTTTGGGTTTTGGGCTTGGGTTTTAAATGGGTTGGGTTTGGGTAAAAACAGAAAATGGGTTTGGGCTTGAACCTCACGGCCCAAAGGCCTAATTAAAAGGGTAATGGGTTTGGGCTTGGCAGGAAAGGCCCAAAGGCCTTGGGTTTGGTGGTCGCCGGATTCCAAGGAGGGAGAAGGCCGGTTTTCGGCCGGAGAATTCCCAAGCTCCGATGGAGCTCAAAACTCAACCAAAACATGTCATTCAATATACCAAAATGAAGCCCCGAAGGTAAGGAATCGAAATATACCCTTGGTTCCCGTCATTGTGGTCGGAGTTGGCCGGAAAACAGCCTAGAAGCCACGGGTGTCCGCCGGAACTGGGTAAGATTCAAATGAGCATAACTTCTTCAATACTCAATGAAAGTGGGTGAAACAAAAAGGAAAGTTGTAGTACTCAGCGAGACGAAGAGATTGATACCTCGCACGCCGGCCAACTCGCCGTGGTTTGGCCGGAAATTGCCTCGAAAGGGGCGGTGCTCGCCGGAAAACTGGGAAATGTCTCCGAGGTGGTTTCTTCATGGTTTGACGTCCAAAACACAACCATGGGGTTAGAAAAGAGTTATAGGTGTGGGCATGGGTGTGTGTGTGTGTGTTCTTGTCGGAGGAAGAAGCACCGAGAGGGGGAGAAAGGAGAGAGAGCACGGGAAGAAAGAGAGAAGAGAGAAGAGAAGACTTTTCAGAAAAAGAAAAGAAAAGAAGGGAAAGGGAAAGAACCGGGGGACAAAACAGGGGGTGGGCTCCTTGGGCTCACCAATTAAGGTTCAAAAACAATTTTAAAAAGAAAGGTATCCCCCAAATTTAGTGAAAATACAAAAATACCCATTTTCTTCCGTATATCCCGGGACGGGTTATTACACCGAAACTAGTATCCCGAATCCCAAACCGAAATTTTTCGGGACGGGAATTTGAAGACCAATCCTAAACCAAATTTTCGGGAATCCCAAATTTCGGGAATCCCGAAATATTTTCGGGATTTTGGGACAAATCGGGAATCCCAAATTGAAATATGAAATTATGAATTGTTCTTCAAATATATAATTCAAGAACACATTCATGAACTAGGAATTTCATTTCATTCACACTACCATTTAATTGAACACTGACATGCTTGACTCTTTTTATCATAGTCAAAATTCAAATTAATTAAACTCTTTTTGCAATCTGTTGAGAGACAAAAGAATCAAGCCTTCTGAAATCATCAGCCATGGCAGCAGCAATAATAAAATCCACATGAATATCAAACAGAACATAAAAAATATGCAAGGTGTAAGGCATTCTAGGTTGCTAAGCATGAATTAGAAACTACTAGCATCAATTATAAAAGAATAATATATATATGTATAAATATATATATAATAATTAATATTATATATTTTCGGTTTGGTATGGGATTCCCGAAATATCGAGACGCCAATCCCGAATCCCATACCGAAATTTTGGGATTGGTTTCGGATAGCATCCCGAAATTTTCAGGAATTTCAGTTTGGGAAATTTTTGGTTTGGGATCGGGATTTTTTCGGTTCGGTTCGGGATTTTCGGGAATTTTTTCCACCCCTACTCTAAACCATTCTGCTCGACTGACCGAATGTGGTGATCATAGAGACGAATGCTCGGAGTCGAAGCAACTGCCTCGTGGAGTCGAACATCTAACTGAAATTTACGGCTTAAATTTTTATGTACCCCATATTCTGAATAAATAGTACATACAATCCTTGTTACAAAAGGAAACAAAGTAAAGGACACAATATCCTTCCTAAAACATGACTATAATAATTACAAGATATTTACATTCCTTTTCTTCTAAATATTGACTTATTCCAATACTCCCCCTCAAGTTGGAGCATAGATATTACTTATGTCCAACTTGACAAGTGAATTACCAAATCTTCTACTACACACGACATGGGTAAGGATATCTGCAAGTTGTTCTTCTGAGTTCACAAATGGTATTGACATAATCTTTTTCTCCAACTTTTCTTTGATAAAATGTCTATCAACCTCAACATGCTTAGTCATGTCATGCTGTACTGGATTCTCGGCTATTTCCCTAGCGGACTTATTATCACAATACAACTTCATTGCCTCATTCTGCTTAAAACCAAGACTCCAAAGTAACCTTCGTAGCCAAAGAATCTCACACACACCATGTGCCATACCCCTATACTCGGCTTCGGCAGAAGACCGTGATCCGTGATACCACATTCTGCTTCTTGCTTCGCCACGTAACCAAATTACCTCCAACAAAAGTAAAATACCTAGATGTAAACCGTCTATCAGTCACATCACGTGCCCAATTAGCATCAGTAAATCCCTCAATCCTCATATGTCCATGACATTCATACAAAATTCCTTTACCAGGGGCAGACTTCAAATATGCCAAGATTTTCATTACTGCCGCCATATGATCCACACTTGGTGACTGCATAAACTGACTAACCACACTTACGACATAGGCAATATTTGGACGAGTGTGAGAAAGATAAATTAGCCTCCTCACTAGTCTTTGATATCTACCTCTGTCAACCGGTTCCTGATATGGATAAATCCCCACATAATGATTCTCTACGATAGGAATGTCCACAGGCTTACATCCCAGCATTTATGTTTCCTCTAATAAATCCAAAACATATTTACGTTGAGACAAGAAAATACCTCTAGATGACCGAGCAACTTTCACGCCAAGAAAATATTTCAAATCTCCCAAATTCTTCATCTCGAACTCGGCGGCAAGGTTTTGTTCTAGCTTCATCATCTCTTCTAAGTCATCACATGTTATTATCATGTCATCCACATAAATAATTAAGGCTATCACTTTACCACTTCCCCGTTTCACAAATAATGTATGATCCGAGTGACTTTGATAATACCCAATCCACCTCATAACTTAGGTAAATCTACCAAACCACACACAAGGTGATTGCTTAAGTCCGTAGAGTCACTTTCGCAACCTACATACTTCAGTTTTCCCTCCAACATTGTACCCCAGAGGAAAATCCATATATACTTCTTCTTCCAAGTGCCCATGAAGAAAAGCATTTTTCACATCAAACTGTTTTAGTGGCCAATTCAAAATTGCAGTTAAAGAAATCAGAACTCGTACTGTATTCATCTTCGCAATTGGAGAAAAAGTCTCTTAATAATCAACACCATAAGTTTGAGCATAGAATTTTGCTACTAACCTTGCTTTATACCTGTCACATCCCGGCTCGGGGGGGACCACTTCCGGGGTCCGCTCCACCATTGTAGCACGATATTGTCTGCTTTGGGCCCCGACCAAGCCCTCACGGTTTTGTTTTTGGGAACTTACACGAGAACTTCCCAATGGGTCACCCATCCTGGGAGTGCTCTCGTGCGATACTCGCTTAACTTCGGAGTTCCCATGGAACCCGAAGCCAGTGAGCTCCTAAAAGGCCTCGTACTAGGTAGGGATGAGAATATACATATAAGGATCACTCCCCTAGGCGATATGGGATGTCACAATCCACCCCCTTAAGGGCCCGATGTCCTCGTCGGCACACCCCGGCCAGGGTTAGGCTTTGATACCAAATTGTCACATCCCCGCCTGGAGGAACAACCTCCCGAGCCCGACTCCACCGTAGCACGATATTGTCCGCTTTGGGCCCTCAGTAAACCCTCACGGTTTTGTTTCTGGGAACTCACACGAGAACTTCCCAATGGGTCACCCATCCTGGGAATGCTCTCACGCGCTACTCGCTTAACTTTAGAGTTCCTACGAAACCCGAAGCCAGTGAGCTCCCAAAAGGCCTCGTGCTAGGTAGAGATGTGAATATACATATAAGGATCACTCCCTTGGGCAATGTGAGATGTCACAATACCTGTCTACCGATCCGTCTGCCTTGTATTTGATCGTAAAGACCCATCTACACCCAACTGGTTTCTTCCCTTTAGGTAGCTCGGTTATCTCCCATGTATCATTCTTATGTAGTGTCATCATTTCCTCATTCATTGCAGCAGCCCATTTAGGATCCTTCAAGGCCTCCTCAACTAGGGTTGGTGCCTGGATTACTTCCACATTGTTTACCCAAGCTTGACGTTCTGGTGCAAGGTTTGAGCATGACACATAATTAGTTATTGGATACTTCACTTTTCCTTCAGGAGAAAACCTGTCAGGAGGAACACCACGATTTTGCCTGGGCGGCAACTTATACATACTCATAACATTATCTGGATTAGTTACATGAGCATCAGTAATACTTACCTCAGGAATATTTAGAGAAGGCATATTGGGTGGCACTATTAAGCTTGAGAGAGAGGGGGTTGCGGGTTCGGTAGCTAATGGTTGCTAGAGTGGTGAAACTCGTTCGGCAGCTCCTTGCTGACACTCTACATCACACTCGGCAGCACATTGCCAAGAAGACTCAACTGGTTCGGTGCTACTTGGCTGAATGATACTCACATTCTCGTCAGTGTCTTGCTAAGATTCATTGTCTCCATTCTCGGCAGTGTCTTGCCGAGAGCTTTCACAACTTTTTTTGTCAATAGATACTCCCTTTGAGCCACATATTTTCAACCACCCAAGATCACCACTCATATTCTCCCCTGGATGATCGGAAGGTGACGGAGTCGAAGCATAAAAGAATTTGGATTCAGAAAAGGTAACATTCATAGTTACATACATATGACGAGTTTCAGGGTGGTATCACTTATACCCTTTCTGTTGAGGAGCAAATCCCAGAAAAACACACCGGTGAGCACATGGATCGAGCTTATTACGATGAATCTTGTGAATATGAAGATAGGCTACACACCCAAATACATGAGGAAAAAGAGTATTAGTTGACACTACTGGAACAAACTCTGTCAATAATTGGAGAGGTGTATGAAAATCCACAACCTGGGATGGAATATGGTTAATCACATACACGACATAGGTGACAGCTTCAGGCCAGAACCGTTTAGGTACAAATGCACCAATGAGCAAAGCACGGACAGTTTCTAGGATATGACGGTTCTTTCTTTTAGCAACCCTATTTTGTTGTGGGGTATGAGGACAAGTAGCCTCATGTAGAATTCCTTGATCCCGAAGAAAGCCGAACAACTCGGAACCAGTATACTCACCTCTATTATTAGAGAGGAGAACCTTAATAACAGAGGAATATTTTGTTGCAACCATTTGTGAGAATGATCGAAACACCATACCCACATCACTTTTATTCTTCATCACATAAATCCAAGTTATACGAGTGCACTCATCAACGAAGGTAAAAAACCATTTAATTCCAGACAAAGTACTAACAGGAGAGGGACCCCAAACATCAGAGTTCACAAGTTCAAAAGGAAACAATCTTTTATTCATACTAGGAGGAAACGAAATGCGATGACTCTTCGCGAGAATACATACCTCACAATGTATGTCTAATTCTTTTATTTCATGAAATAAACTAGGCAACATACGCCTCAAATAACCAAACGAAGCATGTCCTAACGGAAGATGCAATAACCAAACTTCCTGTAAATTATTGGTACGGGATGCTCGAACTGCATTAGCTTTGCCAGGAACGACGTCATCCACATAATATAACCCCTCTCTCTTAGTGCCACGCCCAATTATCTCCTTGGTCTGAATATCCTGAAGCAAACAAAACATTGGATACATAAGTACAACACAATCTAATTGCTCAGTAACTTGAGGAATAGATAACAAATTATGAGACAACGAGGGAACAAGCAAGCGGTGATGAAGGGGAAGGGCCGGCGTGAGGTTCACAGTGCCGGCCCCCAAAACCGGTGTTGTTGTTCCATTAGCAGTTGCAATACACTTCTGTGAACTGGTTGTCATACTAGTAAATAAATTCTTATCAAAAGTCATATGATCGGTTGCACCTGAGTCTAGAATTCATCATATATGATGTTCCATATCAGAGGTTAAAAGAACACGTCCCATACTATCTGGAGTGGCCAAAGGATCACTTTGAATAACCACTAGATTGACGACTGACCCATGGGTGGAGCCAGACGCCACACCTTCCAACTTCAAACCAATCTCTCCTTGGTTACCTTCCATTGATCACGACCACACAATACACACACGCACGCAGCAAGTAGTCAGTTTCTCTGCAATGATGCAACGAAGAACCAGAAAAACCTGCTGTTTTTTTTCCCCTTACGTCAGCAACAGCACACACACAGATGCAGTAGCATGACACACTCACAGAGGCAGCAGCATGGCAGTCTAGACTTGCTGCAGAAACGCAGCAGAGATCACAGACGTGCGAGGGGTTTTCTCGGGGTTTTCTTGCTTTCACTGTAGCAACAGCACGTTGGGAATTTTTTTAGGGTTATGCTTGGCTTTGATGCCAAATTGAAATTTACGGCTCAAATTTTCATGTATCCCATATTCTGAATAAATAGTACATATAATCCTTGTCACTAAAGGAAACAAAGTAAAGGACACAATATCCTTCCTAAAATATGACTCTAATAATTATAAGATATTTACATTCTTTTTCTTCTAAATATTGACTTATTCCGATACATCTTACATGTCTTCGAGAATTGCACTTATTATGTGGTTCTGATAAGCAGATTATGTGGTGCATGCATTAAAAACACGCCGAAACGAACACCATACCAGCAAAGCAAAGGCCAACAGAACAGAGAGATGAAACAGCGATATCGATTAGGCAGGCAAAGCTAAGGAACAGCTGCAAACCACAGCATCAATCCAGCGAATCCAAGACGGGGCCTTTCTCTAGTGCACAAGGAATTGAATTTGCACAACGGAACAAAAACAGTTAGATCAATTGGTGTCTAAAACAGGATCCATCCCTTCTTGTTTCATTAATGTCCAAGCTAGTTGTGTGTCATCCAAAACCAGGACAAGCATGGGGTTTTTCCACTCAGAAATAACAAGATTAGAATATTCCAAGTATATAGTGAATACAACTAACATTAGAATGACGGCAGATTGAACGTTCTTGTTCAAAGACATACATGACATACGTACATACAGACCGACTACAGAGTGCTCAAACCCAACGAAACTACGGAGGACTGCAACATTCCAAGACAAGACTAGATATAATCATCCAACAGCAGCAGCATCCCAATCCTGAGCATCAGCAAGATCAGGAGGTGAGAGGCCTTCCGAAGGGAGTTTCTTTGTGCAATGATTTTGCTCTTATGCGGGCAGTCATCGTTCTGATGGTCAGCATTGATATGACAATAACCACATACCATCCTAACAGCATGCCTCTCACCACGGAAGGTAACTATTTCATAGCCCTTGCCAACCTCAGTTACATTGTTTGGAACACGTGTCATGTAGGGGCAACTATCATTCAAGTGGCCAACCACTCCGCAAACTTTACAAGGGATTGTGAATTTGAAAGGTCTAGTAAATACTGCGCTGTGCATTTTCCTCTCTTCTGGTTTTGGTGTAGTAGTATTCTCCTCGTTAAGTTGGAGTTGAGCCATACCCTCTTGAACAACATTTTCATTTTTGAGTTGAGTTGGAGAGTCTTTAACAGCCGTTTTCTTCATATCTGTGTGTTTGAGGAAATGTAGATAGAGATACATTTTTCAGAAGATGTAGATAGAGATATTAATACATATATACAAGTATTGTGTGTGAATCAGCTAAGTAAGCCATCTGTACTCAGGCCGGGCACTATACTGCTCTGTATTCTCCATCTCATTAGATCATCAAATACTTACTACTAATGCTTCATTCTAAATTACGTTCTACTGTATCTGGGCCGTATAATTTGTTAGGATAACCTAAAAATATGTATATATATATATATATAGCTACTTGAAAGTCCTACGTAAAGTAGGATAACCTTAATTCTACACAGGTAAAGTAACGGGGCAAATCAAACAGAATTGCGAATATACTTAATTGATTGTGAAACCAAAATCTTGTCTAGCTACAAAATTTGGTTTAAAATTCTACTCAGTAACCGGAAAATTAAACAAAATTGAGATACCTAATTGATCCTGACATGAATCCCGAGAGCTATTAATAATTAAATGAAACAAAAAAAATAATACATGGGAATTATTATGAACACAAAAAATTAGGCATCACGTCAATTAAATTCAAGGACCGTAAACTAAAAACATATGCAGATGGAAAACAGAGCCCAATTAATTAAGCTGCAAATTCGGAATTACAGATAGTCTTCTTCTTCCTCAGAGACCCTAAAAACAAACAGAAACAAAATTGAAAAGCATAGCAAGAGATAGGAGTCCGGATCTCACCTCGGAGTTTCTTCGGTCCGGCGAGGGACTTGAAATTGGACCTGGTGACTTCGAGTCGGCGGTCCTCCATGGTTTTGATTGAGAGAGAACGAGAGAGGCGAGCGAATTTGGGGCTTCCGGATTCTGATCCTGGTCCGGCGACTCGGCGGCTCATGGTTTTGTCTGAGAGAGAGAGATTTTATTGGGACGAAAAGAGAGATTGCATGAATTAAGTTTGAGGATTTTCCGATTTTGGCGGGGGCTAGTTTAGTTTTGGTGGTATATATATACACCATATTTTCCTGCGATTTGACCATAATACCCTTCACGTTCAACCAATTACCGTCGTGTCGTGGGTTAAAGTTGGCGCACTCGATACGTCCTAAAAACAGTTTGATTTGATTTCAATCAACAAACTAATCCAACAAGATATGTTTTGCTCAGTTCTTAAACGTCTCAACTCTCAGTTCTATTCATTTCTGCCATCCAACGACTTGATCTTTACGTTTCTGCTTCGATACGAAGTAGTATACGACACCATTCCAACTTTGCTCGAAAAGCTTTTAAAGAACACGATCTTAGGCGAGCAATGCTTAGCAAAAATTCTCTCTTATTTTTCTAGTACAAAATTGTCCTACTCTATGATGTGTCACATCACGTGACGTGAGTGGACAATTGATTCACACAACGTTCAAAATATGCATAGGGTGAATATAAAAGGCACATGTGGCATACAACATGCAACCAATTAATTCACGCTACGTGCATAATATTTTTGTATTAAAAATAAGGAGTTTTAATGAAAAGAGCTTGAGCTAACTTTAATTTAACCAAAAATCACCATAAATTATTATTTAACTAAAATGGCTTAAAATTTAATCATAAGGACACAACTATTTATATATTAGGCCTTGCAAACATAACAACTTCCTGAATGAATTTAAAGCCCAACCAATAGTAAAATAAATTTCCTAACTTGCCCCGGACGGAACCCAACCGAGCCGTTATCGTATTCAAATCCAATTGTGATTGAAATTTAAAATTCCATTTGCTTTTTCTTTGCATAAGACAAGGATTGTCTGCCATCCTACTTCTGATGCCCTCTTGTGCTTTCCTATTTGTGTGGTCACAGTTAAGTCACGTCAACATTTTAAATTACTATTCATTTTTGTCTTATTATCTCTATAAAAAAAACAATATAAAATGTTGACTTGACTTAACCGTGACCACACAAAACAGAATGGAACCGGGGGGGGGGGGCAGACAATCCTTGTCCAAAAAAACATAACACTAGAAATATTTGTGTTTTCTATTTTAACCCTATCACAGTTGACAAGACATTAATGTCTATCTTCATTTTTACGGCCTCTCTCACATTTTTTGGATTGGGATGTGCTATTCACACATCTCATTTTACTTCTCACACACCTTTGATAATTTATGTATGTTGATATTCTTCTATTCATCCGATCCAACGGTCGAAAATTAAAAAGGTATGTGAGAAATAAAATGGGATATGTGGATATCACATCCCTTCTGGATTTTCTTCTCCAACCCTCTCTTCTCATATTTTGTCACCAATTTATTTATTTTTAAAAATTGTTACCAAATTGGCAACACCGCCCCTCCGCGTTCTCCCTAATCTACAAAACTAGAGTCTTCATCCCCAATTATTGGTCTATTATTATTATTTTAATTATTAATTTATTAGCACTATAAATAGGGCTATAAAGATAAGTTCATCTACTTCAAAATACCATATTAGAATTAGTGTGCTACTTTCATGGGCAATGAATTAGTTTGTTTTAAGGATCCTCCTAATTTTATTCAGGACCTTCCCGTCCAAGATATAATGTAACTATTATGAGTTTCAATAATATATCGGTGTTTCTTGAAAAAAAAAATTGTGATGAAATGCATATTGAAATATTTATAGAATCAAAATATGATTAATATAAATTTCATATAAAGTATTTATAGAGTTAGTTTGAGATTGTTGTGGGTTTAAAAAAGTTGCCATCATTATTTTTAAAACTAAACACGAGTACTTCGTTGTTTTTTAAATTAAACACTAACTATTTGTGAAACTGAATACAGGTACCACACTATTTATGAAACTGAACAATAGTACTATCACTATTTCTTAAATCAAACGCCGACTATTTCTGAAACTGAACATGGGTACTCCATTATGAAATTGAACACGGTATTACAATATTTATAAAACTGGACACGAATACTACACTATTTATAAAACTAAACACTGGTATATCACTATTTCTTAAACCGAATACTGACTATTTCTGAAACTGAGCACGAGTGTTACACTATTTCTGAAACTGAACATGAGTGTTACATTACTTCTAAAACTGAACATGGGTGTTACACTATTTATGAAAATGAATACTGGTACTATCACTATTTCTTAAACTGAAAGCTAACTCCTGAACTAAATATGAATACTACACTGTTTCTAAAACAAACAAAGACATGAACAGACACCTAGCTAGCGATTCGAATACAAATTTCCACATACTTCCAAGATGGCTTGGGTAGACTCAATATATAATTAATTACTAATTATAATAGCATCAGCAAAACCTTGTTTATAAGTTGTCATAACACTCATCAAATAAACTCATACTTTTCAACTTGTTTTTCTCAAAAGACTAAATGATAATTAGTTTCAAGTGTGGACCATCTCCATATGGGTTTTGGTTAAAAAGATGTGCTAACTAATTACTAATTACTAATTACTAATTTGTTAGGATAACCTAAATATTTATAAATAGCTACATGAAAGTCGTACATAAAGTAGGAAATTTGTTGAGAATTAATTCTACACAAGTAATCGGGCAAATCAAACAGAATTGCGAACAGGGGCTGACGCACATTGGGACCAAGATGGTCCTAGGATCACCCGGCGTCTAGGGAAATATAAATGTGAAGGTCATCCGAGAAGACTTCGAATGTTTTGTAGATGTGCCCACCAAGTGTTTGATGTAATGCTGGTATACATATCTCAACAGTTTGCGTCGACAATACCTGACAAATTCTCTCGATATCACTAGTCAGTGACTAAACTAAATTTTGTTTGCCCGTTTCGCATTGCTTTTATCTAAAAACCTTTGACGTTAAACTTTGTGAACCCCAAAAGTTCGAATATTGGATCCGCCACCAATTGCTAATATACTTAATTGATTGTGAAAAGACAATCTTGCTTAGCTACAAAATTTGGTATAAAATTCTACTCAGTAGCCAGGCAAATTAAACAAAATTGCGATACCTAATTGAATGTGATATGAATCCCTAGAGCTATTAATAATTAAATGAAACAAAAATAATAATACATGCGAATTATTATGTACACACAAAATTTGGCATCACGTTAATCAAATTCAAGCACAGTAACCCTAAAAACATATGCATCGAATTAACTGAGCTGCAAATTCGAAATTAGAGATGATCTTCTTCCTCCTCACAAAACCAACATGCAAAAAAGTATACCAAGAAAAGATGGAGGAGTCCGGATCTCACCTCGGAGTGAGGAGTCCGGATCTCACCTCGGAGTGAGGAGTCCGGATCTCACCTCGGAGTTTCATCGGTTTTGGTGGATTCTTCCTTCGCCCGGATTCTGATCCTGGTCCGGCTGCTCGGCGGCTCATGGTTTTGCCTAACAGATTTTTTTGGGACGAAGAGAGAGAAATTGCACGAGTTGGCTTTGGGGATTTTGGCGGGGACTGTGTCGTTAAAATGAAAATTAAAGAAAAATATTTGAAAATTTTGAATTTTAACGATAAAATAAAGGGTAAAGTGAATAGTATCAGAATTAACATTTTAGTGTAAAAATGTGATTTTTCGTTAAAGTGAAGAGTACCGTGAATTTTCGTTAAAACTTTGTTAGTTAAATTAGTTTAGGTCTTATATACAGTACACTGTTCCTATGATTTGACCATAATACCCTTCACATTTAACCTATTTACTGCCGTCTTGTTGGTTAGAGACGGCGTACTCGATGTGTCCTAAAAACTGCATGATTTGATTTCAATCAACAAACTAAAATTCAACAAGATATATTTTGTTCAGTTCTTAAACGTCTCAACTCTGTCCTATAAATTTCAAGCCCTTCGTTTCTGCCATCAAACAACTTGATTTTTACAGTTCCGCTTCAATACGAGGCAGCATAGGACGCCACTCCTCGTCCTCACGCTTCAAAACCACGGCGTTCCTTCAGAAATGGAGAAAAACTAAAGAAAATACTTTTTCATCATTATCGATATCAAAACACAGTACCAGATACGCACGCACACACTACTAATTATAATTATTATCTTGAACAAGTTTTCTAACACCGGAAAGGCATACAACCTAGCCTTCCACAGTAAGTTATAGCCCTCTGTTATGCGGGCAATCAATTCGTCTTCGGTTTACAACATACAAATCCGGGAGGGAGCTTCTAGAATTAGTAGATATAGTTTGTCATCGTCATTCAAAACTCCAAAGCCGCTTCTCCATGTTCAAGTAGTCACCAGGTGAGGACCAGATCGAGGGAGCACGCATGAGTATGTGACATATTTCACGCTGTCTAACAGCACTACAACGAAAATTCGAGAAAGTGACTTCGGCTTGATCATGCCATCCACGTCAATATCACCAGCCTCTCGAGGATCAACGAGAACAGAGACAACCATGGGAGAAACCGATCTATTACCAGGAAGGGTGTTGTTCTGTTGATTTCCCGTCACATTTTCTTCAGTTACGTTATGACCGGATCCAGGAAGGGGAATTGGGAGACCACGGAGGATCCTTCTATTCCTTCCCCTGTTCAGCTCTGTAGTATTCTGATGGTGTTCAGAAGCATTGGAAACTGAAGATGCAGGTACTATACCTCCTGAAGAGGTAGCAGCTGAGACGTCGAACTGGAACACTTCAGTGCACATTCCAGAGCTCAACATTGGTCCTGCAGAATATTTAAGAAATCAATAACGAAGTTCGCAACGAAGTGTTTGATGTGAGCACCAACAAATGAAGTACAATGACAGAAGGAATTAGAACAAACATACTAGGAAACGAGAAAAGACACGGATACAAGGTCATACATAAAAGCATCCTGCAGTTTACCATATAAAATCTTCCAGACCATCTGTAAAAAAACACGCAGTACACACTCCAAGCTATGAAACTACGATATTATTCATTTAATATACTTTACTTAACCATTGACCCGAAAAATAAAAACTTTTGCAACTTCAAAATTATTGTTCTGAGACCGACCGTGTGATCTCAAAACCGGGAAAAAAGATCATACGAGAAGATGTGATCCCAATACAAGCACATGTATCGTGAAATATTAAAGAGAAGGAAAACAAAATAGTTGGAGAAAAATGTAATTTTATTATAATCATACCACCATGTAGAATATGAATAATAAAACAAATACTTTTTTCTTAAGGAAGATAAAACAAATAATTTAAGTCTTCTTTTGAGGACAAACTGGAACTTGTCAAACTGTCATGCTGGACAACTTCACTTCAAAGCTAAGATGGCCAAAGCAGCCACCCACGACAACTAATCATTCAAATCAAACAGAAAGATTAAATTAATTGACGATATTTTTTTAATTTAAAAAATCTAAAAGCTTACGGAACTGAATTTGAATTCAACAACAAAATTTTGAGGCTGTATGGAAAAGGCTACCATGCCTCAAATCTTTTTTTTTTTTTTTTTTTGGGTCAAAACTACACCTCAATCTAATTGACAAGATCCCTTTGTATGACAAAAACCAAAGAAGAAAAAGACATGATGCAAATGAAATTTATTACTAGGTGTCGGCTAGGGAACTTATTACCTATCTGTGACATCTCAATCTCGGTTGTACGTAGTTTTATTCTAGAGCCTTACTGTAGATATGGACCTTACCAGATGATGGCTAGGGAGCGAATCACCTATCTGTAAGATATCAATCTGAGAGTGTAAGTAGGCTTGTGTCTGGAGTACTACTAATAATATACACATTGACCTTACTCTATTTTCGACATCCACATTTTCTAAGATTCAGAATAGAGGCAAGGATGAATAACCTGTCAGACATACCTCCAAGTATAGTTAAAGCTCAAATCTAAGTTACTAAATGTTGACCTACAACCCAAACAAGGATACTATTATTGCTCCACAAACCAACTTCTTGAAAAGTAGCTGTAACTGGAAAATGGATCCAGACCTCATCACATATGTACAAATAAAACACTAACCCTGGCTCATAGCAACTTTTTCAAAACAGCCAGGCACAAGATGTAAGCTTACCTATGTTATCGATCATAGCAACAAGCTCATAGCCTCACACACTTTTTATACATATTGCAAACAAAGTCAGCTTTACTAATACAAAATAAAAGGTTCATTTTACGAATTATCAACCCAAAGTAATATTTCCTTGCTAGCATGATTGCAAACTCAGCTACACAACTATTAGCCCTCATCACTGATGAAAAAAAAACCGACTTAACTTCTTGATATAATAAAAATGCACGTCAACTAGACATGAAAGCAAACCAACCATAAAAGTGTTAGGCATGCACTTAGTGTACACATATAAAGAGGTTAATGTACATGAGAAACCAGATGAAATGTTATTACCTGCAAGACCTTCACGGAACCACTGTTGCAGTTTACCATCAGCTGTAGTTGACTTCATATGATCTTTTGGAACATCAGTTGATCCAGCTGTAAGAGCCTTGTGTGGTCCAGCAGAATTTCTGTATAAGGGAGCATGAATCCCTCTGTTCCCTCCCGGTTTAGGAATAGCTAATGCTGAAACCAAATCTTTAGCCACAGCCAAACCAGGCTCTTTACTATTCTTCCTTTCAAAAGGCCCACGAGAAGCCATAGCTTTCTCACTGGCCAGGACCGAATGTATAATCAAGTTTCCATCAATCTTGACAAGCTTATCATTTCTTGGAACATACAAAGAAGCAACAAGTGGCTCACTACTAGTATTTTGCAGACGAGCAAATTCATCAGAACCCGGTGTAGGTCGTGACCCTTGCTCTTTCGGCCCATTCCTTGTATGATGACCCTTCTCATGACGAATTTTGTTAGAGATATCGAATTTCCCATCAGATATTCCCGAACCTATAATTTCTTCAGATCCGTTAAAATAACCATGAACATTCAAAAGCCTCCCTCTGTTTTGACCATTAAACCTATCACTAACATAAGAAGACCCACCAAAACCTCTGTCCATTACACCACTAAAGTTAACATTCACCATAGGAACAAGCCCACCAAAAAGCAAGATAAAAAACAACAGACCCAGAAAACTAATGCTAGCAACCTTCTTAGTTCTACCCTCACTCTTCTTACTGTCCGACTTTTTGGACTTGGGCGCAGCCGCTGGCTGCTGGGATTTCAATCTAGGAATGGGTACCAAAAGGGACTGGGACCCTTGTGGGTTCACAACATAGGGCGAATATGGCATCCATGGATAAGCCATCGGTGGCATGGGAGGATGCGGGTGCATCCCTAAATGTGATGGCGGTGGCGGAGTGCTCAATTGCTGCTTCAAAGTAGCATTCTCGGCCATAACATAAGAAATCCTATTGTTCAAATCAGCAATAGTTGAATGCATAGCCCTCACCTTGTCCTCAAGCTCCTCCACATAATGCTTTTTCCTCTGCCTAGAAAGCTGAGCACTTTCTCTGTTCCGTATCAATCTCGCCTTCCTCTTCTCGTCCTCGTCATTCGCACTCGCACTCACATTCACAGAGGCGGCATTGTTGTTGTTGTTGTTGTTTTCCGACCTCCGATACTTGGCACTTCGCGACTCGGCGTTGCCTTCGTCGATCTCTTTCTTCCTTTTCACAAGGTAATTTTTCGCCAATTCGTCCTCCACCTTAACCTTCTCATCATCCGAATTGCCCGAATGTGAATTCGAGTCCACCGCCTCGGAAATCCCAGAGCCCTGAGACGACGCAGGCCCACCGGAATTCTCCGAACACTCATTTGACGAGGCCGGACAATTCAGAAACCTGGAAATGTCCAAAGCCCCCTTATCATCGCCGGAAACCGAAATCGCGGAGCTACCCGATTCAGGAGACCCCGAATCCAACGCAGCCGGGCCGGGATCTAAGCCGTCGGGGACGAGGAAGTCCTCGGCCTCCGACGGGAGGTAGAGGTCGTCCAAGTCGTCGAAGGTGAGCTCGAACTCGCAATTTCCATCATCACCGAACCCAAAGCCGAGATCGGACATGAATGGATCGTCGGAGGGCACAGCGGCGGCGGCCATGCCGTTGTCCGATGAGAAAAATTCAGGGTCAAGAGGAGGGATCCCGAGGGACTCCATCTCGGAATTGAATTTGAAATCGGTATGATCCGGATGATTAGTCGAATTGTGGCCGGAGTGCGGTTCCGCCGGCAGTGCCATGTTAGGGTTTTCAGAGAGGTTTCTCTGAAAATTTAGAGAGAGAAATAGAGAGAGGTGGGAGACGAGGACGAAGACTAATTCTAAAAATTTAGGACGACGAAGAGTCTTTTGATTTGGCTTAAACCATTTCGGACGAAAAGCGGAAAGAAATGAGGGGGTTTTAATTTTTAGAATTAAACCCCAACGACTTTAAGTTTTTATTATTTAATGGAATTTTTCAGATTTGGCTACCAATTTACTTTTCAGATATGCATATCAAATTACTTTTCAGATTTCGTTACTAAATTAAACGGTTTTTTTTTTTTTAACAAAAGATATTATCTACATTACGAAAAAAGAGTAAAATTAATCTCACAATGGATTAGCAATAATATGGTTTAAATTTGCATTTGACATGAATTGAATTCTAAAACATCTTACTTACAAGTAAAAAAAAAAATCACTAGAAAGGGTATATTTTGATTCGCCTCTTTCTCAAGTAGTGTAATATATATTGTTGAGTAATAATATTCATACCATGTTTTTATATCACATTTCTATACCACCTTAGGTGGCATTTAATGTAGAAAGCCACATCATTTAAATTAATCGGATTTTTAAATTTAGTTCATTATTTAATAAACTAATAATTAAAAAAAACTAGTTAATTAAATGATGATTGTGGTATACGAAGAGTCTTTCTTCTTCCTTTTCTTGGTTTTTGCAAATTTTTTAAATGATGTGGATGTCCACATCAATGTTACCTAAGATGGTATAGAAATGTGGTATAAAAACATAGTATGCATAGCATTACTCTATATTATTTCATTTATTATTATTTGGTGAATTTAAGTTATAAATTTTTTGTTTATCTGTTATATAAATTTTAAAATTGGACTCATAACGTGTTTAGCGGGTGTGAGAAAAATATATTCCATATTAAAAGAAAATTAAGATTTTAATCCAAAAAGAGTTGCCACGTGTATCGGGGTGTCGTGTCTGGAAACTTCCCTTTCCTTTTTACTTCGTTGACGCGGGAGGGTCTTTTGATCTTTTGCTTTTAGCTTTTGTTTCTTCAACAGTCTTTTGCCTTGCCTTTTGAGTCAAGCTATTGGATCCATACGTTTGTATATATGGGTTAGTGGTCCATCATCCAATAAAAAGCTTACTAAGTTAAATAACTCTTTATTTTATTTTTTGAGATTTAAAATGATTAGAACAAGTTCTTAAGTTTGTCCGTTATTAATCTTTTTGATCTTTTAGTAAAAAATATTCATTTGCCTATTTTGTTTTTGTCATTTACTTGCAAGTTATTAGTGTAAATATTAATAAAAATACTTATGAGGTGAGTGGGAAGTATATAAAAGGAAACTTTAATGAAAAGTTCATAGTAATGTTCACTTTAATGAAAAACCACATTTTTACACCAAAAAGTCAATCATGGTACTATTCACTTTACCCTTTATTTTGTCATTATCGTTAAAACTCAAAATTTTTAAGATTTTTTCATTAATTTTCCTTATATAAAATGCATGAACTTAGGTCATCGGCAACCGAAGGGTCTAGAGGGTTAGAAGACTGAAAATAGCTTTAAAACCATCTCCAACTGAGGGCTAGGCCAAAGGGCTTGTGGGCCCCACCAAGCCTAAACCAGCCAATCAAGCCAGTGGGCTGGCCATCTCCAGCCAGCCTTTTTTTTTTTTTTTTCCATTTGCCCAGCCCACTTTAGGGTTTAGGGTTTAGGATTTTTTTTCTTTTTTTAATTTCTAATTTTTTTCCTACACCATTTCTCACATATTTTTCATCATTTCATACTATCTTACCTCATTTTATTTCAATTCTTCACATTCCATACTATAGCCCTTTGGCCCTTAGTTGGATATGGTTTTTTTGTCACATTGCAATGTTTGGCCTATGGCCCTCTGACCCCTCGGTTGGAGATAGTAAGAAATATGGTTCTACATTGTTCATTAAAATATTAATTTCTTGGAGGGACAAAGGGCTAAAACGAGCCCTCTGACCCTCCTTCAGTTGGAGATGGCCTTAGGCCTTTCACAAGTGTCTGAAAGTGATTTTAATACTATTATCTTCTTTTGAAGATTATTCTTTTTTTTTTTTTAGGATTTTAGAAGGTGCATTAGTTTTAAGAGGATAAAGTTTTATAAAGTCCATCAAAGTATGAGGTTGATCATTTTGAGTTTAGAGTTTTAAAATGTTCATAAAAGTATGAGGTTGATTGTTATGGGTGTAGGATCTTAGGCCATCTCTAATCGAAGGCTGGCCAGAGGGCTCATTTTAGCTCCCTGGCCTTCCAATAAATTAATATTTTAATGAACAGTGCAAAGCCATATTTCTTAAGCCATCTCCAACCGAAGGCTGGCCAGAGGCTTGTTTTAGCCTTCTGGCCCTCCAAGATATTAATATTTTAATGAACAGTACATGACCATATTTGTCTTCGTCTCCAACCCCAAAGGGCCATATGACTTGTTTTAGCCCTGTCACAAAAAATCATCTCCAACGGAGAGCCAAACATAATTTATTATTTAAATTTAACAACTACAACAACTTAAATTTAAAAACTACAACTTATATTTAAAAACTACAGCTTATATTTAAAAACTACAACAATAACTAGCCCAAAAAACAAAACAAAAAATAGAACTTAAATTTAATGAATGGTTTAGATATTTATAGGAAAAAAAATTAGAATTTTTAAGAATTAAAAAAAAAAAAAAAAAAAAAAAAAAGAATCCAATGGTAACTGGCGTCAGCTAGCTGTTGGATTCGAAAATTTGTTTAAGTATTCTTGTTGGTTATATCCAATAGGAATACTCAGCCCTCTGGCCAACCCCGGGCTGGCTGGATTGGGTCAACCCTTTGGCCCTTTCAGATTTCGTGGGGCCTACGAGCCCTCTGGCCTAGCCCTCGGTTGGAGATGCTTCTCGAGCTATTTTCGCTCTAGACCCTTCAGTTGGAGATGACCTTACCATCTCCAACCGAGGGCTATATGGCTCGTTTTAGCCCTGTCACAAAAAATCATCTCCAACCGAGGGCCAAAGGGTCATAGGGCCAAACATAATTTATTATTTAAATTTAAAAACTACAACCACAACAAATTAAATGTAATATAATTAAATATTTAAAATAAATTGTGCAGGGAACATGCTTATGAAAGGAACTACAACTACAACTACACCCATTATAATTATCCCACATCGGCCTTGGGAGATGAATGAGAAAGGAAACACGCTTATAATATGAACATCCCAACTTTGACCAAATCACCTTCATGGCCCAAAAAATCTAAACCCATAATTAAATATGTTTTAGAAAATTTTGGCCCAAAAAACAAACAAAAAAAAACTGTAATTTTTTTTTTTTTAATATGACGTCAGCATGTGGCCCTGCCCGGGACTAGCTGGGTTGGGCCAGCCGGTTGGCCCTTTGGCCCTTTTTTGTCCAATGGGGCCCACGAGCCCTTTGGCCTACCCTTGGTTGGAGACTGTTTTCGGGCTATTTTCGGCCCTCTGGACCCTTCGGTTAGAGATGGCCTAAGAAATATGGCCTGGCATGGTTCATTAAAATATTAATTTCTTGGAGGGCTATAGGCCTAAAACAAGCCATTTGGTCCTCCTTCGGTTGGAGATGACCTTAGATTGTTCTTTAGGGGACCTTAGAGCTTAGGGTTAAGGGGTTGGGTTTTAGAATTCTTAACAAATATGTCAATAATATAGCATTGATACTCAATACCAATATTGCTGTTCATGTTGTATGCAATCAATATTTGAGTGGATAGGATGTTAGGTTTCTACCCATAAGTCCCGGGTTCAAAACTCCCTTTCTTCTAAATTATTGTATTAGTATATGGCCTTTCTCATATTACCCTTTTCTTTTGGTCAAAATAACACCGAAATAGCCACTTAGTTATACGGTTTAGTGGTATTCCTCTTTATTTGTAAATGAGAGGTTTTAGGTTTGATTCTTACCAAAAGCGAATTTGAACCACATTATGGCTAGCCTATTATGAGGTTTAGCCTACTCAATGGAAGTTCTTGATGAAGTTTGGTTTGCACATAACATTAACAACTGCTTCTCCAGAAGGTGCTTTTACTAACAGAAGAGCCTTTAAGTATTTCCGCTTAATGTAGTTATAAGCACTTTTGGTTGTTCATAAAGCACTTTTAACACTTCAATGCCCAATTTAATTTTTTTGGTTAAGTTTGGGTTGGAGCTTGTTTTCTGCTTAATTATTGCCTCTTTTCGACCCGTATCATTTCTTTCAAATCTTATGTTCTGTTTGCTTGTCCAGTTTTGGTTGTTCATAAAGCACTTTTAACTTCCTCTTCCTTTTTTCTTCGTTGAAGCGGGAGGGTCTTTTGATCTTTTGCTTTACCTTTTGTTTCTTCAACAACCTTTTGCTTTGCCTTTTGAGTCAAGCTACTAGATCCATACGTTGGTATATATACGGGGTAGTGGTCCGTCGGAAAGGGATTCACACAATCTACCAATCCGAATATTAGAAATTTAGTCCAACGACCAAAGTTAATATAATTTTTAAAAGAGCCTCATATTTGTAGTCGTTTAATCAAATTTCAAGAGTTCAGATGGGTAAATTTGGTGGAAGGAATCCGGAAATGATCCCTTTATGTGGTCCATCATCCAATAAAAAGCTTACTAAGTTAAATAACTCTTTATTTTAATTTTTGAGATTGAACTGGTTCTTGAATTTGTCCACTGCTAATTATTTTGGTTTTTTAATAAAAAATATTAATTTACCTATTTTATTTTTGTCATTTACTTTCAAGTTATTAGTGTAAATATTCATAAAAATACTTATGAGGTGAGTGAGAAGTAAATGAGGTGCATGAACTTAGGTCCTTTCACAAGGAACTAGATCCCCTCCGGACCCAAAAAAACTGAGCTTCCTAAGCAAAGGATCTGGGCCGTTGAAATTTGATCCAACGGCTACAAACAGGGGACCCTTTAAAAGTTATATTAATTATAACTGTTTGATCAAATTTCAATGGTCCGGATCCTTTGATCCTTAGGTTCAGTTTATTTGAATCCGGATGGGATCCGGTTCCTTTTACAAGTGTCTGAAAAGTGATTTTAAAACTATTATCTTCTTCTGAAGATTATTCTTCGTTTTAGGATTTTAGAAGGTCTATTAGATTTAATAGGGTAAAGTTTTATAAGGTCCGTCAAAGTATGAGGTTGGTCATTTTGAGTTTAGAATTTTAAAATGTCCGTAAAAGTATGAGGTTGATCGTTATGGGTGTAGGATCTTAGATTGTTCTTAAGAGGACCTTAGAGCTTAGGGTTAAGGGCTTGGATTTAGAATTCTTAACAAATACGTCAATAATATAGCATTGATATTCAATAACAATATTGTTGTTCATGTTGTATGTGATCAATATTTTAGTGGATAGGATGTTAGGTTTCTACCTATGAGTTCTGGGTTTGAAACTCTCCATTTTCTAAATTATTGTAATAGTTTCGATCTCTTTCCCCTCCTCTTATAATAAATAATAATTTAGAAAAAAAATCGTTGACATGTTGTCCCATGTATCGTATCAGGTTACTTTCGACACGGTCGCACCGTACATTTATTTTACAATGACAAGCATATGAGCTTCATATAAGGGAACATCGAACAATACATTGAAATATAATTTAATGATTTAAAAAGAAATTCAGCCATCGCCTGCCACATTATGTGGTTACAAAATATAATTTAAGTAGATTGTCTTTCTCGTAGTACTTTTTGCTTTTGGTCAAAATATCACCAAAATAGTCAATTAGTTATATGGTTTAGTGATATTCCTTTTTATTTGTAAATAAGAGGTTTTAGGTTCAATTCTCGTCAAAGACGAATTTGAACCACATTATTGCTAGCTTATTATAAGGTTTAGCCTAATCCTCCACCTTTTTAGTGTAGATAAATATCGTTTATTAAAATAAAATAAAAAAACCAAAGTATGAAGGGAAAAAAAAAAAAAATCAGATTTGGAGAAGTAATAAGAGCCTGCAAATACATCTCCTCCAAATCTGACGAAGTGAAATTGTTAGTGTTTTGCCTAATACTAATACACTCCTAAGGTGATTTGCGTGTCACATGGTGCGTTTAGACCGAATTGCTAAGGGAGTTGACCAAAAACAGTAATTTTGTACCTTCTATTACCCGCTTACCTTCACAGCGATTTCTCGCGGCTATAGCGCAAAATTTCGCGATTCTTTGGGATTCTCTCGAAAGGTGCGTAGCGATCCGGTATGACACCTCCTTCTCTTGATATGCTCTTGATGGCCCTGTTATTAGTGGGTTTCTTCTTAACTTGCTTCTTTCATTGTGCGGTGGCGAACGATGTCGTATTTGTTGGAGGAGTTTGAAGTCTTTCCACTTTCATTTTTTGGGCTCAGTATGACTTGAATTCGGATATTTGCTGGGAGCATTGGTTCTGACGGGTGGAAAGCGGCGTTCCGACCGCGGTGGTGGTAGGAGCTAGTTCTCAAGTTGTTGGCCTTTGTTTTTGTTTTGGGCTCAAAACTTTATTTTGGGTTTGCCTTGGTCCATATTTTGGTTGTCTGCGGATTGTATTTGGGGCTGCTCTTTTGTAATTATGTTAGGTTGGTAATGATTTTGTAATCTATTACGTATTACGATGTAATGATATTCTTTTTCATTCTGTAAATACGAAAGCTAAGTCCTATTTCCCGTCAAATTTGAATTTCAACTAGAGACTTAACTATTCCTCCACTTGTGTTGACAAATATAGTTTGTAAAAAAATTAAAAAAATAAAAAAAATAAATATAAAAAAGTACTATTGGAAGAAAGCATACTTTTACTTTTCCATGTTTCCTTCCATGTTTACTTTTCCATGTTTCCTTCCATGTTTTATGCTTCCATGTTTCATGCTTTGTGTTTTCTTTTTTTATGTTTTGCTTTTCCTTGTTTTCGGCTCCTCCCGTTTCTTTTCCTTGCTCATTTATATGAGCTTCCTTGTAATTGGTTTTATACAATTTCACACAATACAAATATAGACATTCAAAATTCAATATGGTATCAGAGCAGTGACCCTAACCGGCCTGTCTCTGTGGTGTTCTCTTGAGAGATTTGTGAGCTTCTTGTCCTTCAATCATGGCTGAAGAAAGCTTAGTAAATTTGGAAGGAGACGGCTTTCATGCTACTCCACCATCAACACACTCAGATATTGATATCAACCCAAATCAACGTCTTAGTTCTGTCTTGCTAAATGAGTTTAACTATCTTCCATGGGAGAGAGCAGTTTCTCTTGCTCTGGGAGGACGATCAAAGCTTGGTTATGTTAATGGTGCTATTCCAATGCCTGAGACTACCTCACCGAAGTATGATGCTTGGCTATGCAAAGACCAGTTGGTCATGTCGTGGCTACTCAATTCCATGGATCGTAAGATTGCAGAAATTTTTAGCTATGCTGAATCCTCCATGACTCTTTGGAAAAATCTCAAGGAAATGTATGGAAATTAGAACAATGCGGCTAGAGTGTTTCAGTTAAAGAAGGACATTGCTGGTTTGCAACAGGAAGGGAAGCCATTTGTGCAACATCTTGGAAAGCTGACCACTATGTGGAACGAGCTGAATGTGTATCGACCACACACCATCGACGCTGCTGTGCTAACTAAAAGAGCCGAGGAAGACAAAATATTCCAACTCCTAGCAAGCCTGAGCCCTGAATTCGAAGATCTTCGAAGCCATATCCTCATGAATCCCAACCTGCCTTCTTTTTCAAGTGTGTGTGCCACAATTCAAAGAGAAGAGGTTCGAAGGAAAGTCATGACCTTGGACATGAAGGCAAATATACCAGAAGCTAGGGCTTACTTCTCTAACCAAAAACTTGGTGAGGAGAGAGGCTACAAAGGAAAGAAAACTGGCTTAAAATGTAGCCATTGTGATGCTGGTGGGCACTCAAGAGACCGATGCTGGATTCTTCATCCAGAGTTAAAACCAAAGTTTCCTAGGGATAACAAAGGTGTCTCGAAAGGCTCGTACAACCCTTCTTACAAGGCAAATCATGTTGCCACAACTTCTTCTGATGGAGCACTGAAGTTCACCACTAATCCAGCTGCACTGATCAACGAGTTTGCTATGTTTCTTCACAAGAAACAAGGTCTTGGAGATAGTGAAGGACCACTAAATCAGTGTGACAACAATCAAACTGCACTACTAGGACAGTTTGCTGGCTTCCTGGCTGGAAATGAAGGCGTGGTACAAAGGGACATCCCAGGTATCTTACACTCCTTCTCAACTGCTCTCAACATTGGTAATGTGCATGATTATTGGATTATAGATTATGGAGCTACTGATCATATGACTAACAAGTCTACAAACTTGCATAAATTTGAAAAATTTTCTATTCCATCCCAAGTGTCAGTTGCCAATGGAAAAAATGCTATGGTTGTGGGAAAAGGAAAAATACATTTGATCTCAAGTGATGTCGAGTCTGAGGCTCTTTATGTTCCCTCATTCCCTTTTCAACTTTTATCTGTTAGCAAGATCACAAACTCATTAAATTGTCTTGCCATTTTCTCTCCCAAAAATGTGATCTTTCAGGATGTAGTCACCAAGAAGACGATTGGTGAAGGATTTTTCTTAAATGGTCTCTACTATCTTTCCAAGCATATTCAAGTTCCCAAGGTTTTTCAAGTCACTTCAAGCTTAGCTCAAGAACAACAACTTTGGCACCAACGTCTAGCACATCCTTCTGAAAAAGTTCTATCCACCTTGTTTCCAAATATGTGCAAAGTTACAAGTCCTTGTGATGTTTGTCATTTTTCTAAGTTTACTAGATTACCATTTACTTCCTCTTTGTCTAGGGCTAGTAACCCTTTTGAAATTGTGCATTCCGATGTTTGGGGACCAACTATAGAGTCTTTTGATGGATACAAATATTTTGTAACTTTTGTGGATGATTTCACAAGGATTACTTGGTTGTATCTTTTGAAATTTAAAAGTGAAGTGATGGAAGTTTTTCAAGATTTTCATAGACTTGTGGCCACCCAATTTGCTTCAAAAATTCATATTTTACGATCAGATAACGGCACAGAATATATGTCTCATAACATGTCACACTACTTGAGCACGCATGGTATATTACACCAAACAAGCTGTGTTGGAACACCTCAACAAAATGGGGTGGCCGAGAGGAAGAATAGAGATCTACTTGAGAAGACTAGAGCTCTTATGTTTCACATGAATGTGCCTAAGAAGTTTTGGTCTCAAGGAGTCCTTACTGCGGCATATCTCATCAATAGATTACCTAGTAAAGTGTTGAATTTTAAATCACCTTATGAGGTCTTGAAAAATAGAAAGATCAACTTTTCCCATTTGAGAGTCTTTGGGTGTACATGCTTTGTTCACATTCAAACTCAAAATCGTGACAAGCTAGACCCAAGGGCTGCCAAATGTGTCTTTCTAGGTTATTCATCTACCCAAAAAGGTTACAAGTGCTATAATTCAACAACTAGAAAAATGGTTGTTTCAAGGGATGTTAAATTTGAAGAACATGTTCCTTACTTTTCACAATCACTGGATTACTCTAGACAGGGGGAGCATTTGATGGACTTATTTCATTTTCCATATCCAAACGGAGAAGATGCAACATGCACTCCTAGTGATCATGTGCCGGATGATGTTAACCTTCACTCGGTGGAACATCTTGAAGATGAAAACCCTTCCTCATCAGAGATTCACACTGCACCCTCCAGTGATCCTTCCAACCATGATGTTGTTCAAATACCTGTAGTTCAATCTCCTATAGTTCGTCGCAATCCTGCACGAGAGAGGAAACTTCCATCCAAGTTGCATGATTATGTGACCTACACTGCCAGGTATCCCGTGACTGATGTTATTGATTATAGCAAAGTCTCATCTTCTTTTGCTACATTCCTAAGTGCCATTAATGAAGCTCGAGAACCTCAAAGTTTTCAAGAAGCCAATCTTTACAGTGAGTGGAGAAATGCTATGGCAGAGGAGCTTCAAGCCCTCCATGAAAATAACACATGGACTATAGTGAAACTTCCAAAAGGCAAGAAGGCAGTGGGGAGTCGTTGGGTGTACAAAACTAAGTTTCATTCAGATGGCACAATCGAAAGGAATAAGGCTCGCTTGGTTGCTCGAGGTTTTACACAAACCTATGGCGTCGATTATAAAGAGACATTTGCTCCGGTGGCAAAAATGAACACTGTTAGAGTATTGTTGTCGGTTGCAATTAACAATGCATGGCCTCTCTTTCAAATGGATGTTAAAAATGCTTTCCTGCATGGTGAACTTGAAGAAGAGGTTTACATGAAGCTACCCCCAGGTCATCCTCAATCAAACAATCCAGAAATGGTGTGCAAACTCCATAAATCCATTTATGGTCTCAAGCAAAGTCCACGTGCATGGTATGCCAAGCTCAGTCATGTTCTGGAAAGGGTTGGTTTTTGTCGAAGTATTGCGGATTCTTCCCTATTTGTTCGTTCCAGCTTAGTGGGTAAACTAGTTGTGCTCATTTATGTTGATGATCTAATTGTGACACGTGATAATATGTCAGAGATTAATGCTCTTAAACAGTATCTCAACAACAAGTTTGCTATCAAGGATCTTGGCACTCTCAAATACTTTTTGGGCATCGAGATGGCACACTCTCACAAGGGTTTCTTCCTCAACCAACGCAAGTATGTCATGGATCTTCTTCACGAAGCAAAAATGACAGATTGCAAGCCTGCTCGTACCCCCTTGGATAGCAACTTGAAGCTAAAAACTCACGGTGATCCAATTCCCAATTTAAGTTACTATCAAAGAATGGTTGGCAAACTCATTTATCTGACTATCACACGTCCTGATATATCATATGCTGTCAGCATTGTTAGCCAATTTATGCACTCTCCAAGCATGGATCATTTGAAGATTGTTCATCGTGTGCTACGTTATCTTAAGGGTTCCATTGGTAGAGGAATTCTTATGCGCAACAATAGTCACACTCAGATCTCAGGCTATACCGATGCTGACTGGGCAGGCAATTCTCTCGATCGCAAGTCTACCACTGGGTTTTGTACGTTTGTGGGAGGCAACCTAGTTACCTGGAAAAGCAAGAAACAAAGTGTTGTTGCACGCTCTAGTGCAGAGACAGAGTATCGTGCTATGGCGTCCACTGCTTGTGAACTTATTTGGCTCAAAAGCCTTCTGTTGACTTTAGGTTTTCCTCATCAACAACCCATGTCCCTACACTGTGATAATCAGGCCGCGATGCACATTGCATCGAATCCTGTATTCCATGAGCGAACTAAACATATTGAAGTTGATTGTCACTACGTCAGAAATCAAGTTCAGTCCAAGGTGATCGACACTCACTACACGCGCAGTCATGATCAACTTGCGGATATTTTCACAAAAGGATTACCCTCTGCTGATTTTCAACGTCTTTTGTTCAAGCTTGGATCAATTAATCCCTTTGATCCAGCTTGAGGGGGAGTATTGGAAGAAAGCATACTTTTACTTTTCCATGTTTCCTTCCATGTTTACTTTTCCATGTTTCCTTCCATGTTTTATGCTTCCATGTTTCATGCTTTGTTTTTTCTTTTTTTATGTTTTGCTTTTCCTTGTTTTCGGCTCCTCCCGTTTCTTTTCCTTGCTCATTTATATGAGCTTCCTTGTAATTGGTTTTATACAATTTCACACAATACAAATATAGACATTCAAAATTCAATAATTACGTATTACGATGTAATGATATTCTTTTTCATTCTGTAAATACGAAAGCTAAGTACCATTTCCCGTCAAATTTGAATTTCAACTAGAGACTTAACTATTCCTCCACTTGTGTTGACAAATATAGTTTGTAAAAAAATAAAAAAAATAAAAAAAATAAATATAAAAAATTACTACCAGTAACCTGCCAACAAAAGGCTTTGCAATCAGCGATGATTCTTCTTAAGACAAATTTCAAAAATTGAGCCGGTGATACCCACTCTATCATACCATCCGAAACCATGTCGAATTTCAAAATCCAGCTGCTGATTTTGATTGCTGTATTTATTGTACCAATCCTAGCTGTATCAGCAAAAGCAGAAGCAGTTGCGGCGTTGCTCCGCCGTCTGGACTCCAAACGGTCGTCGGCTTCGGTTCAAGAAGCTGCAGCTAAAGCTGTTCTCGAAAGATTGCTTCCAACCCATGTTCACAGTTTCGACTTCAAGATTGTCTCCCAAGTACTATTCTTTTTCCTTTTTTCGCTCAAAATTCTCACATTTGGATTCTGGGTTTGACTATTTGTGTTATTTTTTTTTACTGCTTTTTGTAGGAAGCACTTCTGCTCATGAAAGCGCTTTTGTTATAAACATGTAGAAAATTTTATTATAAATACAAGTGCTTCGTGGAAATGCCCTGGAAGTTACATTTTTTTTTTTTTTGTTCAACTCACTGCAAGTTATTTATGAAGTTTGGTTTTGCACATAACAACTGCTTCTCCAGAAAATGCTTCTACTAACAGAAGCGCCTTTAAGTATTTCCGCTCAACGTAGTTAGTTCATAAAGCACTTTTAACACTTCAATTGGGCATTTCAATTTAGGTTTTTTGGTTGAGTTTGGGTTGTAGTTTGTTTTCTGCTTAATTATTGCCTCTTTTCGACCGGTATCATTTCTTTTAAATATTTATGTTCTGTTTGCTTGTCCAGTTTCATGTTTTAAACTTAACTTCCTTGTGATACTCTGCTTGGTTACTGAGAAAAGGGAGGAAAAGAAAAACAGGAAGTAGGATCCAACATAATCTCAAAGGAATAAATATGTGTATCAGTGTTTGCATTATTCAGTTTCTGAGATCTATATCACTATATGGTTGTATGATATGTTTGCTTGTTGAGAAAACATAGGCAAGTATGAAACTTTAAACTATACCATTCATGATTGAAGTGACTGATACGTGATCGGCCACAAACATTTTTTGCTTTTGCTTTGGCATTCCCTGTAACTATCTCTGGCTTTAGTCAAACATTGATTTCATTGTAATTCATCATGCTAACTGCTTCAAATTCGATATCAGGATGCTTGTGGTGGACACAGTTGCTTTATGCTAAACAATTACAACCTGTCAAGCCGACATGGTCCTGAGATACAGTATGTTGAACTATGTCTTGCCAAATATAGTTACTTTTTTCTTCTTTTCCAGTTTTGAAACAAAAGTTCTGGCATATATTTATGTGCTTGCATGCAAAGTTTCAGCCTATAAAATATAACTAAAGCCTTTAGTATTGTTGCAGAATTTGTAAGAACGAAACTTCTGATCTTAAAAGAATTTAACATTCTAAATCATAGAAATTTGAGGACAGGGAATGATTGGCTACATTATGGAAACTTATTAAGTATTGATTCAGCACTGCTTGAAATTTGTTTGGGATATGTGTTTTAAGTAGCTTATTAAATAAATTTTCATCAAGAGTTAGTCCCAATGAAGAAGGTGTGATATACCAAAACCAGTTACTAATGGGATTAACGTTTTGTGACTAGATGTTTTCATTTTTTTATTCGCACCTGTGATATTCTCAATTGCTTGCTTTGGCAATATGGATATATTGTTTATCTCACAAGTATGCAAGGATAAATTGACCTGAAGAGCTAGATAGCTTAAAACTCAATGATTGTAAGAAATTAAGAAGGAACATCTGCAGTTGTAATTTTATGATTATCACGGTCCTCGTTCAGGGTTAAAGGCACCACAGCAGTTGAAATTGCATCTGGCCTCCACTGGTATTTGAAGTACTGGTGTGGGGCTCATGTTTCCTGGGACAAGACTGGTGGTGCTCAGCTAGCTTCCATCCCAAGTCCAGGATCACTGCCTCGTGTAAGAGATGAAGGGTTAAGGATACAACGACCAGTCCCGTGGAACTATTATCAAAATGTTGTTACATCCAGCTGTAAGTATTGACTCTTTGTATCTGCTTTTGCTTCAATCAGGTTGTCTATACATTGTTGTACTTTGTCTCACTGAGAGTAAAAAAGGCAGCTGAGTGCATGAGGGTCTGCTAATGTGAAGTCTAGTGGGGTGAGACGTAAACAACTGTGCCTGTGTTTTCACAGAGAGGGTTTTATGAATCAAACTCAATGTGTTTGACAGTACAACCATAAGAGAAATAAGAGGATGAAAAGTAAATTAAGAAATGAAGAAAGTATACTTAATTTGCATTAAAAAAAAACTTGTAATGTAATACTTTTACATTAGTTGATATGTTTATCGTGACAATGGAAAATTGATAAACTGTATGTGATATGACACATTTTTGCAGATTCATTTGTTTGGTGGGATTGGGAGAGATGGCAGAAAGAAATAGACTGGATGGCTCTTCAGGGGATTAACCTGCCTTTAGCATTCACAGGGCAAGAATCAATTTGGCAGAAAGTCTTCATGGTAAATTATAAAAGCTCTTACACATATGAAGGTGTTCATCAAATTCTAAGCTTCTACAGTATATGTCTTGTATATGTTGCTGCTTTTAACATGTATGCATAGCTTGCTTATAGGAACTGGAGTTTCTTAATTAGCACAAGGCTGCCATGCATTAAAAGGAGAACATAAAACCTTGAATGTTCAACATGAGAGAAATACAATTTTCTATTTTCTGATAAACTTTACGATGTATTGCATATATGCTTGTTTGGTCTGTGCTCATGTGTATCACAGTTAGAATACAATTTTACAATTTTACAACTGAATAGTCTCTGGTCTCTTCCTGTCGATGATATTCTTTTGTAATTTTATGTTTATTGAATGCCTTTTGAGTAGCCATATGAATAGGTTTGGATTTCATATATGGCTTAGTTATGAGGCAGATATTGATTCGGCTTTTTGTAGCTGAGGCCTTTTGAGGGGACTCCTTGTCTCTTTCTCATCAATTGTCCTCCAAGCAGTCTCACACATTCTCTAACTAACCATTTTCCCTCCCTTCTTCTTTCTTATTTTTTTGATTTTTTTTAAATCATTGCCCGTCAAATAACCAGAAGGCGAAAACAAATCCCACACCATTTGGTTTAAACTGGAGCACACAATGTTTGAAAGCTATTTGAGGGTGATGAACTCCATTTTTCATCCTTGGTTCATCTTTCAAAAATCAAAACTCTGCTTCGAATATTTCACTGCATTTAATTATTTTAATTTTAAAACTGAAGCGAACTCCCAATACAAATAAACGTTCCTGTTTCTAAGTTTCTAAACTTTGCCCTTGGATATTATTATTTTATTTCCCATCTGGCTGACACTTCTGCTGCTGCAACTTAGTTTCTTACCAGAGATGATTTTATTTTGTCATTGGAGCTTACAGTCAGGTCAATTTTCTATTTGTCATTCCAGTTCTAAATTCTAATATAGAGAAAACAAAAAGGACACTACAAGAAAATCTTGTTTCATTCTAGAAGTCAGCGTGACTGATACGCTACATAATGGAAAATGAATAATTATGATATTTCAGAGTTAGATTTATATTCTGTTAACGTTTTTGCCTTATCTAAAGTCTAGGCAATGCACATTTGCTAAGTACGTAAGCATAGTATTGGTGCCTGCATCATTCTTCTCATCAGACTTGACTAGAATATTCTTATTGTAGGATTTCAATATTAGTAAGGAAGATTTGAATGATTTCTTTGGTGGACCTGCCTTCCTTGCATGGGCTCGCATGGGAAACTTACATGCGTAAGTGGAGGTGATACAAGATTTTATTACCCTGTGCACAGGTCTTCTAAAACACAATAAGTCAACTGAAGAGGCTATACTTGATGTTTTTTGTGCACTTGATCACGTGCTTTTGCTGTAAAGAAACTGACAGTAGTCTTGTAACAGGTGGGGTGGGCCTTTATCACAGAATTGGTTAGATCAGCAGTTGGTTTTGCAGAAACAGATATTATCTAGGATGTTAGAGCTAGGCATGACTCCAGGTGATTGCCAGTTTTTTTTACTGCAAAATTAGAAAATTACCGAGATAATTTTTTGTCAAATGATGCTCCACCAATACTAGTGATACTCTTTTTTACACATATCTTCTAAACATGTATTATGTTTCAAGGGGTTATATAGTGACATAGTACAATGTCACTTGGATGATGTGGCTACTCATGTGTGATCTCTTCTTTGCTTCAGTGCTGCCATCATTCTCTGGAAATGTTCCAGCGACTTTGAAGAAGGTGTATCCTTCAGCAAATATAACCAGACTTGGAGAGTGGTATGTGATCTTTTATTTTACCATAAGTTTGTCACTATATATAGCTCCCATGTGACGTAGCTTTATGTGACCTAGACGGTCACTGAATTTCTACGGCTGAATTACGTTAAATCACTTTTGAACAAAAAATGTAAAGTAACCGCATTAGATTTACCACCCTCATTTTGACTTCCATGTTTGCAGTTGGAAAAGTGTCCCTTTCTGGATGTACAATATGTTGGAAATAGATGTGCTATATATTTTTTCTGAGATTTTCCATATTTGTTGTTATGATTAGGAACACTGTTGATGGTGATCCTCGTTGGTGCTGTACATATCTTCTTGATCCTTCTGATCCTTTATTTGTTGAACTTGGGATGGCTTTTGTTAGGCGACAAGTTGAAGGTTTGCTTCATGTCTCTTAGTTATCACTTCAACTTGCTACAATCGTCCATTTGTGCATAGATAGTGACCATGGATGATTTAACTGACAAGAACCTAACCATGATGTCTCCAGTTTCTTGTCATATTTTCTGGTTGTTTGACTAATTTTCATGGCTTACATTTTGTACAGAATATGGGGATGTGACTGACATCTATAACTGGTAACTTCTCACACTTATTCTTTCATGGTATAGTACGTTATTAAATCATGTTCTTTTCCAACTCAAACTACTTTTATATTTTTCTGTTGCAACTACTTTTATATTCTTAGTAATTCCCCTTTGGGCACCCCTTGGTGGTTAAGGGTTATGCATCTACGGTCAACCATTCAGACCTGTCTTAGGCAGGCCGTTTCTGTCGTCTTTGAACTTTATTAACTAGTTGAAACAGAACTCTTCTCTTACATCTTTCCCGACAACTGCAAGATATTCCTTGCATGTTATAGATTTCTTAATTTTGCCTACTAAGTTTATTTATGTAAATAATGCTGTATTTTATGCAGTGATACCTTCAATGAAAATACTCCACCTACAAATGATACAGCATATATCTCATCACTTGGAGCTGCTGTGTATAAAGCAATGTCTAAAGGTGATAAGGATGCTGTTTGGTTAATGCAAGTATGCTCCTAAGTTCTTCAAACCACTCCTTCCCCTCTCAATCTATTTCAATTTAATTTTTATGATATATTCAAGTATTTAATAGTTTCTGCCCTCAACACTCATGACTTAAATATACTGAATCTTAAATGGAAGGACCTTAAGGATTTCAGTGATTTACGAAGTTTGCAATGAGTGGTACTCATCATGTCGATCAGTTTCCCTGTCAATTTGCTATACATTGTATAATGAACACAATTAATCGCTACTCAAAATGCTTTTAGGGGGGGAATGGGGTCAGCCATATGACACCCTTTCTATGAATTCATTTTTATCTACTAATCTATAATTAAGGAAATACTTTGCATCAATAGTTACCAACCCTCAAAAATTTGCATTGAGACATAATACAAATCATTAACCACAGCTATAGTTCAAAATCAAGCAGCATATCGGTGTTATCTCCAATTGTTAATATGTATATATATTTATGGTATGATTTTACTTTTTAAGTTTTTAACCCTGCATGGCAGTACACTATGCGTCTTAATAAATAAACCAAAGTATCATCTGGCTCATATCATGATCAGTTGGAAATACACAAGGGTGTTTCTATTGGTTTTTAGGGTATCACATGTGACCAATTTATTTGTTATGGACCTTGACAATGCTAAGTTCGATAAATGTGGGAATTGAGTTGCTTGTATATGAGCAATTTGACTCAGTTATTCATATAATTACTCCTGACTGAAAGTTTTATCATTTTGCAGGGTTGGCTCTTCTACTCAGACTCTGCTTTTTGGAAACCACCTCAAATGAAAGTACGCATTTAGTTTGTAGATAATGATACAAATCTTAGCGTGCTATAAACATTGAATAATTCCTGTTGTTTATTGGAGCAGAAGGTAGCCTTGCTCATATGAAATATGCAGGGCTAAAAAATTTAATATTTGATGTGTGTGTGTGTGAATGTGAAAGGGATTTCTTCATAAATTAGTTATATTGTGATTCCCGGAATCCTGGTACAGCTTTTGGAATAAGTTGATTAGCAACTAATAACCATAGAATGGAAAACTTAAGCATTTTGGTAAACGCTGTAATAAGGAGAAAAAATCAGAACTAATTGCATCCAGAACACCTGGAGGCAGTTGAACAGAAAGACATCAGATCCAGCCATGTGCATGAAAAGTATATGGCAGTGCCATTGAAGTAGGGCTTTTGGTGGAAGATAATAGAGGAACAAGCTCCATCCTTCACCGTCAGGGTTCTGTAATCATACAACAACAACAACAAAGCCTTAGCCCACTAAGTGGGGTCGGCTATATGAATCCTAGAACGCCATTGTGCAATATTCAGTGGCTTGAAAAGTCATGTTTTCACTTTAAACTTATCATTTGTTAGTCTTATTCTTTAACAACTTAAATATATGTGCAGGCTCTTCTACATTCTGTTCCGTTTGGAAAAATGATAGTTCTTGATCTATTTGCGGATGTCAAACCAATATGGAAAACATCATCTCAATTTTATGGCACTCCTTATATTTGGTAATTAGCTCTTGAATTTGTTAACTTTTAGTTAATCTTGACTTCTTGAGTGAGAAGCTTAATCTTCAAGATACGCCTCTATTGATTTGTTAGTATTTACATTAAGTTTCAACACCTGTGATCAAAATGTTTTTTTTACTTGGCCAACTGTTTATCTACGTCAGGTGTCTCTTGCACAATTTTGGTGGAAACATTGAAATGTATGGCATATTGGATGCAATTTCTTCAGGTCCAGTTGACGCCCGAACTAGTGAAAATTCTACTATGGTATGCCAGATACCTTGCATGCATGTCTTATTACTGTAAAAGACTTATGTTTTTATGTTAGTCTATACTTTCTCATGTTCAAACAAAAGTGCCAATATCTTGCCATCACACTACAAAACGATATTCTGTGACCAATATTTATTTAGTTATTTATAAAATAACACTGGGAAATAGAAGTATATTTCATAATTTTATGTAATAAAAAATTACTTTTTTTAGGCACACTTAAAGTAACTTTTCGTTATTATGATAGGTTGGAGTTGGCATGTGCATGGAAGGTATTGAGCACAATCCAGTTGTTTATGAATTGACGTCTGAAATGGCATTTCGCAGTGAAAAGGTTCAAGTTCAGGTATTTATGAATTTTTAAATGTTTTGCAATAATTGGAATAGTTAGGGATGCTGTTAGTTCCTTTTTAAGTGTGTAAATATTTGTTTCTGTATTCTAATAAGAATAAATAGTTTATACATTGGTTATTTGCAACTATGACGTGGAGTTGTGGACATAGGTGAGCATGAGTAGTTACCGTGTGGACATCTAACAAGTGTTAAGGATTTATTCTCAAATATTCTGAACATCAATGTAAGTGTAACAAAGTTGATGCAGTTCCGCACATGGGAAAGTACCAAACTTTAGGCTTTAAACAAAAGAGATTTAGTACGATAAGTCTTGCTTCACTATGGTACTTACGGTACAGTATAAGCCCAATGCATGGCTGTGTGGAGATTTTATAATTTACTTTCAACAGTAAATGATTTTATTGGTCAACAATAGTTAAGCAAGTGATGTTTCAGTCTTTTTATTTAAGTTTTTGCCATATGTTGTGGTCTAGATAATTTCTATTATGTATTGATCCAAGAGATGCTCTGATCTTCCAAAACTTTACTATTATGTGTGATTGAGTGAAGGGATGCTCTGATCATTTAAAACACTTCAAGCTCTTTTGGGAAACCTCGCATTATTTACTTATAAGGAATGAAACAACTTTAATTTGGTTTTGGATCATGATACAGATATGTCAAAGTTTCATTATCTTCAATGGTTGTTGATATGATTACACCATTAACACATACGATTGTCAAGCATCACAAAATGGAAGCTCTAAACGTAGATGTTTGGAAGATGAGAATGCAGTTGCTTCTCAAAGAACAGGGTCTTTTTTTTTTTTTTTCATTCTACAAATAGCTGTTAAAGATGATAGACTTAACTCACTTGAAGTAATTAAGATGAGTACAGAAACAGCATTTTGTGTTGATTGTTGGTTGCTGACAATAATTTATGTACGCATGCGCTCTTTGCAGGATTGGCTAAAGATCTATTCCCGGAGACGCTATGGTAATGCAGTTCCTCAAGTTGAGGCAGCTTGGGACATCCTTCACCAGACAATTTACAACTGTACAGATGGGATTGCTGTACGTATCTCAATAAACTCCATTGATCCAATGCGTATGACTTTTTATTTCTTCAAAAACATAATTTTGGAATGATCATCAAACTATGAAGGGCATCATACATCACTGTGCTTCCTTATGCGAATGGTTATCTCAAGTCATTTGATGCATCTATGACATTATCCAGACTGAAAAAGGGGAAAAAGCATAACCATGCTTTATCAGTTAGTGGTATTGTTATCGGATGGACACTTTTTGATTCATCTATGGCTTTGATCATGTTTCATGTATTTCATTTGAATAGTTTTTGACGAGGCAAGATGTGATGTTTCCATAATCGATAAATTTTAACTACAATGCATTACTTATGTTAGTAACTTAGGCGTGATAGGTGGATGTAAATAAAATTTGATTCCTGTAGTTAATGATTTGTGTCTTTTCACCGTACCACGAATGATATGGATATTTAACTTGTCGCAGGACCATAACACAGATTTCATAGTCAAACTCCCTGACTGGGATCCATCACCAAATCACATATCAAACATTTCAAAACAAAACCAGATGCAATCATCCATCCTGCTCGATAAAAAGAGAAGAGTTTTGCTCCAAAAAACCAGCTCTAATTTGCCTCAGGCACATTTGTGGTATTCTACTCAAGAGGTGGTCAATGCTTTACGACTATTCCTTGACACTGGAAATGAATTCTCTGGAAGCCTGACATATAGGTAAAGGAAAAACCGCTTTCTTGTGTTATGAAATCTGAGATATATGATCCGACCTGTATTCACATGATAAATATAATTCTCCTGAATGAATCACTTGCTCCCTGCAGAGTATTTGTCTAGATTTTGTTTTCCTTGGTGTCATAGCATGCATAGTAACCACTCTTTAAGTTCACTTTCCTTCCAGAGGTTGTTAAATACAAGTTCTTTATCTGCTAGTTTCTTGACAAAGGAACTCAGCTGAATAAAACGCCTTAGACACAAAAATGGATCACGATAGGATTTTACGGTTATCTTCAAACATCCAGTTACTTCCAGTAAGCCGATTGTAGGAAAAGGGAAATAAAACATTTGATCATTCCTAATTATTCTTGGCACCGTGACAGATATGACTTGGTTGATTTGACACGGCAAGTACTTTCAAAGCTAGCGAATCAAGTATATCTGGATGCAGTGACAGCTTATCGGAGGAGGGATGTAAAAGCTTATAGTCACCATAGTCAAAAGTTTGTTCAACTCATAATGGATATTGATGAACTGCTCGCTTCTGATGATAATTTTTTACTTGGAACCTGGCTTGAAAGTGCAAAAAATCTGGCAGCTAATCCTACGGAAATGCAGCAGGTGAGAGCAAATATTTCCCTCTTTGGCCTATTTGCTTTTAGCTTTGAGAATTTTCTTGGGGATAACATTGCACAGTTAGTTTAGACATATCAGCATGACGCAACACCTTAGTTCGATTATTGGGGTTAGCTAAGCCACACATTTTTCCATTTCCTGATCTTAATTTATACATTATAGGCTTATGTTCTCTGTGCATCCAAGGGAAAAGAGCCATCTTGTCTTTTCTCCTGGGTTTTCTGCACTGTATTACCCTGCTAAACATCAGGAGTTCAGCCCAAATTTCACCTTACGAAATGTTATAAACTTTATTTTTTCAGTACGAGTGGAATGCAAGGACGCAGGTGACAATGTGGTTTGATAACACAAAAACCAACCAGAGCAGGCTTCATGATTATGGTAATCCTAACTTCGACCTCACTTAATGTAACTCAAGCGTTGTCGCTTATTTTTCTTTGTAACATTGAAATTCTTCTTGTCAGCAGCAAATAAGTTCTGGAGTGGGCTATTGAAAAGTTACTATCTACCTCGCGCTTCAACCTACTTTGGTCTTTTGTCGAAAAGCTTGAGAGACAATGAGGACTTCAAGTTGGAGGAATGGAGAAGAGAATGGATAGCGTTTTCAAACAATTGGCAAGCAGGTACCGAACTTTACCGGGTGAAGGCAAAAGGAGATGCTCTTGCTATTTCTAAAGCATTGTATGAAAAATATTTCGTTCGAGCAAAATAGGTTCTTATTGTTAGAAAAGAGAGAAGTGATTGTGTTGTAAAGTAGCAAAACATGTGCTAGGTCCATTCCTTACTCATAAGAGCCCTTTGCATGTTGCATGGCAATAACTTAGGGTCATTGTTGTATCTCGAGCAATGATGTAACAGAAGTAGGGGTGCAACTTGGATAAGATTAATCGATTTGGACTGGTTTCGAGCCAAAATATTCTAAAATATTCTGTCTGTTTCAAATCCAAAACCGAAATTCGAAATCCAAAAAAAAAAAAAAAGAAAAAAAAAAAGAGGGATAAGAATGAGAATGTATTTAATAATTCGAATCTGATCAGAAATTTCGAAATTTGTATAATTTTGTTACACTGAAATCTGGTCTAAAATTCCCGCTTAGGTGCTAGGTAATTAGCTACCGTTCTCGATTAATCCCCAGGCGTTTAAAAATTAAGAAAGGACGGCTAGGCGCTGACCTAGCCTGACTAGACCCATCTAGGCACCCGCTCTTCGATATAAATTAGATATATTTATTTTGCATTTTTTTAATAAATTGTAAGAAATTTGTTGAATATTTAGATGAAAACATATAATCATATGCTTGTTTCCCATGTTTTCATTATGTGACTTATTTTAACGGAAGTTCTAACAGAGTTGATGAAAGGGACTATAGCTGCACGTTTTGATAAGTTAAGGGACTAATGATCACAAATTTTTATTTGAGAAATCATAGCTATTAGTAATTAAATGAACAAAAAAAATATACCTATTTTGAGCATAGCAAGAGAATTTTTATGAGCAAAAAAAAAAATTGGGCATCATCGAGTACCCTACATAAATTAAAGCACCGTAACCCTAAAAACATATGCAGCTTACCAACGGAGCCCAATTAGTTAAGCTGCAAATTCGAAATCAGAGATAATCTTCTTCCTCCTCACAAACCCTAAAAACAAAACAAACGTGCAAGAAAGCATACCAAGATCTAGAGAGGATTGTCCGGATCTCACCTAGGAGCTTCGTCGTTTAACCATAACACCCCTCACATTTAACCGATTTTGTGGTGTCAATGGTCGTTAACCATTCGTCAATCCATAATCCCAGATGAATTTTGGCGGGAACGAGTACTTGCGACTACTGCTAATAACCGTTGCAAAATGATTGAATTTAGCCATAAACTCGACGAGTTCTAGTAATCATCGTCCAACAAGAAAAAGCATAATAAGGTTGAGAGAGGGGCGAGTGATGATGTGCTGCCAGTCTCCAGAGCAACCAAAGGAGGTTGTTCTCTTAGACCTACTCCAATCTTTGGAGTAAAATTTAAATTTTAGGTTATAAACTTACTCCAACTTACTCTAATCTTGGGGCAAATATAAGTTAAAACTTAAAACTCATTTCTGGGTCAAATTTAGCCTAGGATTCTCTCAGGATTAGTGGGGTTGGTCCATTATATATGTATATTTTTTTTAGTTTTATATTTATAAATTCATTGAATCCAACAATTAAGATCTAATTTAATGAAATCCAACGGTAAAAAAAAAAAAATATCTAGTGGTCCAAATTTAAATTCAACAACTAAAGTAATTAAAAAGAAATTCTTTTATGTGTTTCATATTTTTTTCATAGTGTTTCACGAGTTTCATGGTGTCGGTTAGTAAATTTTCAATATTTGTCTGAATCTAATTATTTTTAGGTTAAAATGTTCATAAAATTAAATTAAGATAGTCTACCCAATTTTTTTTCTTTTAAAAAAGTTGCTTTAAGAAAAAAAATTAGGCTAAATTCATTCTTTAAACTAAAATTTTAACCCAGAAGGGTTGGAGCAAAAAAATTATTTTTAGGTTAAAACTTAAATTTTCCGGATTAAAAATTTTAAATTTTAAAGGGGTTGAAGATGGTCTTAGAATAGCGCTTGGGTCCGAAAGAGGAGTTATTTGAAAGAGCGAGGGTGGTGGGAAGACGATGGAGAGGCCCAGAGATGACAAGGAAGGATTTATTTTGTGCATAAATAGTTTGAAGGCTTTATCAACTTGCAACGGTGCTCTATTTTTAGACAGACTCTTTAACACGGGAGTTATTTTGTGCTTAATGATCCTTAAGTCCCTTTACTTAATTTCCATTCATGTTTAGAAATTTAATATTAATTTAATATCAAATTTCCAACACAAACATATTTGAGATTTTATATATAATGTTATTAACAAGTACATCATCGCAGCCATGATGGCTGTTGTTCTTGCCCGGAATCTTAGTTTGAACCGGAATAATTGTATCTTCGAAGGAGATTCAGTCATCACCATCGCAGCCATGAATGGCCAAGGAGAAGATGCATCTCCTCTAGGTCCTGTAATTAATGATATCCGATCTTTCGTCAAAGATTTTTCTCATGCGAAGCCATGCCATGTTAAAAGGGAGGCAAATCAAGTTGCTCACAGACTTGCACGTGCTGGAATGGGGTGTGCTCAAGAGATTGTATGATGAACCTCCGGGGTTAATTTTGGATGCGTCATTTGAAGATTTTTCAAATTCAAATGTATTATTTGATTTGGTTTGAGGATAGTTAACTTTAGTTTGGTTGTGCGAGACGCTCTTTTTCCATTCGACTATGTTGAAGGCTCCGACAAATTTTTTATCGAGATCCATATATGCATCCTATCTTTAATTTGTACGGTTTTCGCATCTTAATGAATATCGTACTTTTCGTTCAAAAAAAATATGGACCGGTTACGTTTTGAAATAGTTGTGGCAAGAAGGTTTTGGGCTACTGAATTCTTGACCGTTTCAATCAGCCACTGTATTCATTCATATATAATTCCAAGAGTAGGCCAGAGAGTTCCATTTACTGAAAGTATATCAACACTATTAAAATGAATCGAATAATAAGGAAAGTAAATGAGCTAGATTCTTGTGAGGCTGGATTTTCTTGGGTGTATTTATAGATCAAAATTGTATCTAAACACTTTAAGGGCCTAAATAATTATTTCATTTGTACATACAAGTTATTCAATAATTAAATTCTAAGTGGATACGTTCGACAAATTGTAAGGTGTCAATATGAGAAAATGATTATTTCCGGATTCTTTTTGTCGGGATTCAGGGGATTAATTAATTACGTCCGTTCATCGTACATCGTGCAATCAGTTTTAATTAGATATTATTTATATTCAATTTAAAATTTAAAATTTAAAATGATTTCTGACCGTACGATATACGATGAACGGACGTGATTGATTGATTCCCGGATCACTACAAAGAGGATCCGGTGAGGATTCTTTTCCGTCAATATGAATCCTTATAATCACTAACTCAAAGACTTGCATTCACCATTTTTCCAATATGAATCCTTGCGATCACTAACGCAAAGACTTGCATTCAAAACTGAATTTTCCGGAAATATTCAATTAGAGGTGATTAGTCTAAAGGCAACATTATATTTTTTTGGAAACTTCTAAAGGCAACATTATTTGGCTCACGTATATCATCAATACGTCGGCAAGTTGGCTTCACCGCCCACATACAATATACAGTATATAATATACATTTAAATAGTTGTCCATGATGAAGAGGATGAATTGGATGTGGGGTTTAACTAGCGATTGTGGAGTGTATGTAGAGGGTGTGGGATGTGAGGGTAGTATTGGAATGTTCGTGGGATATATCAAGATAAATTATAATATAAAAAGTAAATGTGAGGTATATTAAATATGTGGGGAATTAGTTTCACTCTGGACCTTAGTATCTGGAGCCTGAGGGTCAACACGTTTACTTTGTGACACTTGTGGGGTGTCAATAAAGCAACCCTTCTCTATGATAATTACTTTGTGACACTTGGTGTCATTGACATCATTGGAAATGGAAAGAGATCCTCTTCGGAGCTCTTCCTTCAAAACCAACGGATCAAGTGATCCGGGCTATTAAATTTGATCCAACAGTAAAAAATTATTATAACTTTCAGGAGCCCTAATTTTAAAAGCCGTTGAATCAAATTTCAAAGGTCCGGATCACTTGCTCCGCGAACTTTGAAGGAAGAGATCTGGAAAGGATCACTTTCCATTGGAAATGCTCTCAAACAAAGGACTTTTTATTGGTATTCTTAAAAAATCATCTTGCACATTTTCAAGTCCTTCTAATAATGGTAGTATTGTAAATAAGTCTACTCAAGATAATTGAGTTTGTTATAATTTGGTTGTAACAGTTTTGATATTAGTTTGTAATTAGTTAGATGTGTTGTAATTAGTTGTTATTACAAGTGAACTAGTCACTTGTATATATACCAACATGTAGTTTTATTTTATCAAGTAATGAAATCATAACTTTCCTATTACCTTCTGTGTCCTTTATCTTAGAGGAGTGCATGGTGACTTATTTTAAAGTGGTGATATATAATAATTTTGCAAAAAGATAAATTGTTTTATAATTGTAAGTAACTATTGAGTTTAGAGTTTATTTGCGCAAGAGTTATGCACTAACAAAAGAAGGTAGTAAATTCACATTCTTTTCTCTTTACGCATTCCTCTCATTGGTTTTGTACCTTAATTCTCATGTGATTTACCTCGACCCTAAGGTTATAATATAGGCATATGTTCCAATATCATAGTAGCATGTGTTATGAGTTCGAAATTTTTCCATCTTCTAAATTAATGTAATAGTTTAGAACTCTTTCCTACCTTCCCTTAATAATTATAAAATTAAAAAAAAAAAGGGCTAGAATAAAGAGAGAAAAGTGATTAGGGATAAAAGGAGAATTCATGTGCGGGTGGTGGTCAATTCTATAGCACGAACTGGTAAGTGTCATTATCCTCTTTGAAATCTTAGTTCTATGCCCCCCAGAAAATGCAAGTTCCGGTGAATAATGTTGTCTTTGAATTCAATGCACAATGTTCTTAGCATTGTCAACTGTCAGGAATTATTGATGTAGGAAACCTAAAAACATGTGTGAATGGAATTACAAGTTCAAAAAAGATATATGAGTGGGGCTGGAGCAAGGGTCTCAAAGTGCATCATTCAAGTTGAGTCAATTGATGAAAAGACACAGTCAGCTGTTACTGGTCTAAGTTTTTTCTGTACACGTCTATTTATTTACGTAGTAAAATTATTTTTGTTTGTTTAATTCAAAGATTAAAAATAAAAAATGAATATGCTTGAGTATAAAAAATATGCGAAAACCAATTTTTTCAGTCCAAACTCAGAACCGTCGAAACAGATATTTTAACAACAGTAGCATGTTGACCCCAAACCCAAAGCAACCCAAAGCAAGAAAGAAGCTTCTAGTGGAGGTTGAGGAATTTGGGACTTTAACTTTTTAAAAATACATGTACAATATTTGAGTTTTCAAAAAGAACCAAGGCCAAACATCATTGCACATAAGAAAGGCAAACCCTTCGAACAATTATTTATTCAAATGTGACTAGAAGTGAGAGGTCACTTTCCATTTCGAGGATTTGGTTTGTTTTGGTAAACTGGCATATGATCTGATCACACCGACTTAAGTCGTTTGAAAGGCACGTCAAGTTGAACTCATCAGATTTTTGTCTTTCCGTCCCACTTTAACATAGAAAATGGAACAAGGCATCTCTATCTATTCATGTTGAAAAAAGTTACCTTGGCCAAAGATTGAAAAGGCTCAATCATTGAGTCATGATGGGTACACACTATAGTAATGTTTAAATATTTCATATATGTTGAGGTTCAATTTTTATTAGCCCAACTTAATTAGAAGAATAATGCTAAGAAGATTAAATATGTAAACTAAATTTTCTAAACAAATTGATATAGAAGTTGATGATTTGATTATTATTAAGTGTTGATTAACAAGCTTATTTCTTATTAGTTTGTAAATTTAGTCTTTCTAGTATTACCTAAGAGATATCGGCTTTAGTTATTGAGAAATATTGATGAATGTAACTAAATACTTAATTTTGTTGCTTCTAATGTTAAGGAGTTGGCGTCTGAGTTACAAGAGTGTAATATTTTGTATATTCTGCAAAACTGTAATGGAGTGGCTCATTGCCTTGCCAAGTCAAGTTTATATATAGTGGTGATTCTATAATTTGGCTTGAGGTATTCCCAGATGTTATAAGAGATGTACTCTACCAAGATCTAAACTCTAGTTGAATTTTCTTCATCAATAAAGCTATTGTTTCTCTTAAAAAAACTATAAACACATTGATCCTATTTTTCACTCAGCTAACTTCTCATTATGCCCTTTGAGTTAATGAGTTAACTCATATGTAACTCCTAATCTTTGTTAATGTGATTTATAGTCATTTTCATACTGAATATCAAACAAAAACGTAATTCAAACAAAGTGGCAAGGTCAATCTCCATATTGGTCCTATATGTCATCTTTATTTTCTCTCTTTTCTTAACTTGATTTATGCATACGCATTTGAGATACTTCTCTTTTTCTTTCCTCCTACTACTATGATATCTACCTTGACAAGAGATGTGTAGAAGGTCATTTTCTTCGTATTGACCTCTTTTCTAATTTGGTTCAAATGATGGATGGCTTATCTTCTATTAACATACTCAAGTCTTCGTCTTATATTTCTACCCATTGCAACCTATTTAGTAGGTACTCAATTCTTCTTCCTTTTATTTCATTGCAATAGATACAAAATTATGTTTATGTATAAATGTTATATGTAGATAATGATGTCAATCTTCTCCATAGGTAAATATATAATACTTTAATTTCCGCCATTGACATATAATTTTTTATTTCTTTTATCTCTTTGTCTTAGATAGATAATTAATCCCTTCGTCAGAGGTTGATAATTGTATCAGATATATATTTGTAATTACTTGACAGATATGCATTGGGGTGAATGCAGGTGCTTTATGATTACGAAGCAATTAAATAAGGACATTTGGTACGTAATAACAATATCTATAGCTATCTTTCTTTAATTTGCCATTTTAACACCACGTGAATAATTGATGTCAAACTGTGATAGACAACAAAAAGAAAATTAGGGACGCAAATCTTTTTTCCTAACTCCAGGGTATTTGGGGTCACTCTCAAGACTTTGCAAGATCTATCTGTGGATTATGATGAATAATATACACAGCAAGCGCAATGATAGATAGAGGATGAATGTACTGAAACAAATATGGTATTAGAGCGGAAACCCTAGGGGTTCCTCTGATCACTGCCTACTGCAATCCAAACCTACATACCCTTGCGTTGTTGCTGCCTGCCTTGCGTTGTTGTTGCCTGCCTTGAGTTGCTACAGCTTGCCTTGTGTTACTGAAGCGTACTCTGCGTCTCTAAATCACGCACCACTGCTATCTCTCCCACATCGATCCTTGCGTTTTCTTGTTGTTGTGCGTTGTACTCCTATGGATCGTTTCACCCTAACTCCCAATCCATGGACAATCTCCACCATGAAATCTCTACTACAGGCCCTTCTGTTTTCGGTGTTGCTGCTCAACCCCACAGATCTCTTGTGCAACATACCAAGGGGAATGTCCATTTCATCAAGTTTCAATATGAATTATGGATGGATTATCGATATTGGTATCACATGACCTTTGATCCAAATAATTTTATGTCCCATACACTACTACTACATAAAATAGCTTCACGAGGAAAACATATTCGTTGTGTAAAACAAATTTTGTCGCATCAAAATTGACAGGACGAAAACTTTGTTGCCTATATGTTGTTGCACAAAGGTCGAGAAGCAAACAATTGCGATACAAAAAAACAAAAAATATTGTCGCTCAAGATCCTTTGCACGACGAAGAATTGTCACAAAGACATTTCTTGCACTAAAGTTCAAGGGACAAAATCTCTCATCGCGCAAGTTTAAGGTTACAATAGAGTGTCGTCACGTTGAGTTTCTGGTGACGACGGGTCTTTGTTAAGTAAGACAGGCATTAGTCCAACGGTTTGTTCTCAATAATACACAATTATTACACATGCGTGACTTTTTTCATAACCTGGTCCAAAACCATTCAACACCTTATAGCACTTTATGAACTTTAGGATAACAATTGTCCTTTGGAAGCATTGTTTTAAAAACCTCCCAAAGGTAATCAAAACACCGCTTTGACATACGAAACTTGATTTTCCACGCATTGACTCCACAATGGCCTTGAGCACCGGAAAGTCCCCACAACCCTGGTATAATTCTTGCTTGGCACTTTTCAATAGGTTTTCATACTTTTCGAACGCTTCATTGTCCATGATGGGAGGCATGTCATCTCCCACTTACTAGTAGTCGTTAGTCGAGGCGTATGGATAATTGTCATTTAGAATATTCATGATTTATTCTTTAGCATCCACATTAGATCCAACAGTCTCATCTTGTGTCACGTATGAAGACAAAGCATGATCTAATCGTTCCCCATGATGATTCCATCTAGTATAGGCCTGCATCATCCCATTTCTTACCAAATGAAATTTAACATTTTCGAATGTCTTTCTTATTGAGTTGTTACACTTCTGACGCAGACATTTGATATGAGTTGAACCCCGGTTGTGTCTAACTGCGAATTCAATAAATTGATTTGTCCCATTCAAATATTCATTAACAACTCTGTTCGAATTATGTATCCACTATCTGTCCATTTTTTTTTCTACAAACACAATAAATATACAAGGATTACAACAACTTCAACTGTATTTTGTCACCTTATGCCTCCGGTAAAGGCCCTGTCCCATTCAGGAATGCACATTTATGTGACATAATTTACTACTCCATCAAATTAGATTTCGATGTGGAAAAATTTCAGTAGCAACTCCCTACAATTCTCCAAGTGTACGACATAGATATAAAATGCTTAGCTTGCACTCAAAGAATGTAAGGAGATATTACCAAAATTCTCACGACCGGGACCTACTTCGTGAACCGCAAACCTATGCATTCCCAAATTGTCCAAAAATGGGACAATTCAAGAATTAATTAGATCACGGTCATGCTTTCGTATCCATAAGTGTAATCCAAATAATTCTCAAACAAGAAACTAAACTTTTCTTGAATAAAAGCATACAAAGTTAAGTACTACTAACTCCGTACAACATAAAATATTTTTGTACATGATGTATAAAAGTATTTGAATACACACATGTATTACTTGTTTCAAACTACCTCATAAATTAAATCACAATAAAATAAACAAATGAAAAAAATTACCTTCAATTCGTACCTCAACAATAATCGTATACAACAACCCTATAAAAAACAAATTAATTTTGTTAGTTTGATTTCAAATGTAAAAATATAAATGACAAAATCAAATTGCTTACTGGATAGAGAGGGATAGAGAAAGGGAGAGGAGATGGAGATCAAGATCAAAATCGAGATGGATAATAAATGTAGAAGATGGAGATGGACAAACTTGAAGTGATAGAGAGAGAAGAGAGAGAGAGAGAGATGGAAAGAGAGATAGGAACAAAGATGGAGAGAGATTGAGAGCAGCTACAAGAAAGAAATTTTTGCAGTTCTGCCTCTCACGGTTGGGCGTTCTCATTCTAAACATGAAACCTTTGCACCCTAAGGTAGGTCGTTGAGCCTAAACCCAAACGAAATCCTAATTGCACTTTGGGCTTTCGGCGATGAAACATTCGTCGCTTAAGGCGCCTTAGGGCGACGGAACAACATTTGTCACTTAAGGTAACTCTGGGCGACGGAAAGTATCTTTGTCGAGCAGTTTTTTAATTTTAAATTTCATTGCTTTAATTTTTCCTATTAAGTTAAGAAATAAAATATTTAAAAGAGATATTTAAAGTGTCTATATAAGGTAAATCAAATTAATATTAAAGTGAATATTTAATCTGGAAACAAATTAGCAATATTTAATCTGTTACAAATTGGTGGGAAATACAGGTGCAGTTGTGAGGGTGGTACGAGTAGGGGTGGTTCGGTATGGGATACCGAACCGAAACCCTTGTTCCAATTTCCAAACTGAAATTTTCGGGAATCCCAATTTTAATGCCGATCCCAAACCAAATTTTTGGGAATCCCGAAATAGTTTCGGGATTTTGGGACAAATCGGGAATCCTGAAATGTTTTTGGGCTTTTGGACTAAAATTTGACACATTATGCTTTTGGGCTAAAATTCAACCTTTTATATTGAAAATTTAAAATATAGCCAAGCTGCCAATCTGTTGGACCAAAATTTGACATATAACCAATCTGCCAATCTGTACACAATAGCATATGCCTATTCAATTTCTACTACACATGCATGCAATAAAAATAAATTAAGTAACAAATTCAAGAGCACAAAAAATTAGTTACAAGCCAAGGTTTTAAAATAAATAAAGTAATAAACCCAAAAGCAAAAAAATTAGTTATGAGCCAAAGTTTCAAAATAATGAAGTTACAAACGAAAAGCAAAAAATCAAAGCTTAAAGTTTATAAATATTGTTGGCCTCTTCGGCCCCTTGATCTTGTTAATGCTTGTGGTTGCTCCCTTCTTGTTGGTACTTGTACTCTTCCCCTTGATGTTGATGGTTGAGTCATTCCCCTTGATGTTGATGGTTGAGCCCTTCCCCTTAAAATGGGATGGTCATGGAGGTAGTGATTGATTTTGACGTTGTTGAACTTCAACTTGAGGTGGTTGAGGAGATGGAGGTGGCATTTCATTTTCCTGTGTTGTATTCTCCTCACCTCCCAAATTAGCCGTGTCTAAAACAATAAACCATAAATCATTTAGATTGAATTATAGTCTAATAGATAACAAATACTAAGAAAATAAAAGAGGAAATTAAATTGTTTACTTACTTCTTTTTAAGCGTTCAAGCTCCTTGTAGAAAGAGAATTCATCAAGTGTAGGCTCCTTGTAGAAACAAAATTCATTTCCTCTAAGCCAATCACTAGTACACACTAAAGCCTCAACTGTTTTAGGTGTTGAGGAAGCTCTAAAAGGATCAACAGCTCTCCCACCAAGACTAAAAGCATTCTCACTGGCAACAGTGCTACTAGGAAGGGCCAATACATCCTTAGCAACTTTCCTAAGAGTTGGATATTGACCACAATTTCCTTTCCACCAATTCAAAAGATTGAAACCCTCACATGTTAGGCTTTGATTTGGATCATTGAAGTACATAGATCTTTGCTTCACATTTGAGGTAGCATTGCTAATAATACTAGTACTACTACTACTAAGGACCACTCCCTCCATATATGTATTATACAACTCGGTTACATAGCCTTTAACCCTTACCTTCTCCTCCTTTATTTTGTCTCATCCATAGCCAAGTTCTTCTAGATTTGTCTCAAACATTTCAAATTTGTACCTCGGGTCGAGTGCTTGGGCTACAAAGAGAATAAGATTCATCTTTTCAATGTCACCCCAATATTTGTCAAACTTGAGCTTCATCGAGGTAGCCATACTTTGCAAAGTGGCATTAGAGGCGTTTAAAATTTGTTCTTGTATCTCCACTTGCAAGGCAATCACCATGCTAAGTATTAAGTGTGACGTTGGAGTAAGGATTGCACTCAATGTCAAGGTGGCATCATAAAACTTTTTGAGAAAGTGAGCAAAACTCACCAACCTTTCCCAATCATCCACCTCCGGATGACCCACCCACTTGGCCTTTGTTGTCATCCCATCAACCTCTTTCGAGACCTTCTCTTTAAAGTAAGCAATAAAAGAGTCACACTCAAAGGCCATCTTAGAGAACACTTCTTTAAACTTAAAAGCACTATTAAGCATTTCATACGTGGCATTCCACCTTATGACAACATCAAAATGGATACTTGACATCTTATGAAATCTCAACAAGACACAATATTCCCTAAAAGATTCCAACCTTGCCGGGGACGAGTGTATAAACTTCACACAATTTCCTATGGCATCAATCTCACAACTAAGCTTTGCCATTCCATCCTTAACTATCAAATTGAAGATGTGACAAGCGCACCTCATGTGCAAGTGAGCCCTGTCAAGTAAAAAAGTATCATTTTACTTGAGTCTTCTTTTCATGTATGCAATAACGGTGTCATTTGCACTAGCATTGTCAACGGTAATGCTAAATACCTTGTCTATGCCTCAATCATTCAAGCAAACCTATAGACATCTTCCAATATCATCACCCTTGTGAGAAGCAACTTGGACAAAGTTTAGGATCCTCTTATGCAACCCCTAATTAGTGTCCAAAAAATGGGCCGTGATGACCATGTAGTTTAACTTTTGAATCGAGGTCCAAGTGTCGGTTGTAATACTCATTCTTAACCCCTCAATCACACTTTTTATTTTTGCCTTCTCTTCAAAATACAATTCCAAAACCACCGCCGCCACCTTATGCCTATTAGGAGGTTTGTACTTTGGATTCAAGTCACGAATAAAGGCTCGAAAGTCCTTTTGATCAACCACCTTAAAAGGCATCTCCGCTATTATAATTCACCTCACACATCTCCTATCAAGTCTTTTTTGATTGAAAGTGTAAGTGATAACCAGACCTTCCATCCTCGCTTGTGTCAATGTAGGTTGGTTTAGATCCACATTCTCAAAGAACTAGAACCCGGGCATTTCCTCAAATACTTAAGAATTCCTGCCATCCTATGAGTTCTAGGGTGTGCCGGTACTAAGAGTTTTCAATGCTTGCATTTGGCTATGAACAATTTCTCCCCATTCTTATCGGTGATCGTTACCCTTTTAGCATCGTTCCACGCTGGACTTGGACCCTTTCTCCTATTGCCCTTTTTCAGAGGAAGACCCTCCCATTGTCTCACTACTTCTTCTACTTCCTCTTTCTGCTCTTCCCCATCTTCCTCCTCTTCTTCTATTTGTTCTAGTGCATTATCTTCCTCCATATCCGAATCATCATCCCAACAATCTTCATAATAATCATTATGCAAATAATCTTAAGGTGAAAGAGTGCCTAGTTGAAGGGTACCACTAGGTTAGGTTTGTTTTCGTTTTCCTAATACCGAGACCATAGGTGTACTAGATTGGCTACTAGACCCGTCCACCTAACAAATAAAATAACAATGCACATTAATATATCACAACCACAGTTCAACATATATCCAAATTCCAATCAATAAATCACATATCCAGTTCAAATGCAATAACATTAACATATTCAATATGTGCAAAGTAAGAGGAAACAATTAAAGAGAATTAAAGAATTCATATATATTTCAAATTCATATATATTTCACACTAATCCACTACTGCATACAATCCCAAAACTACTGGGATACACCCATAGATTTGTTAGGATGGACAAGTCTAGTAGCCAATTTAGTACACATATGATCTTGGTATTAGGAAAACGAAAACAAACCCAACCTAGTGGTACCCTTCAACTAGGCACTTCATCACCTTAAGATTATTTGCATAATGATTGTTATGAAGATTGTTGGGATGATGATCCGAATATGGAGGAGGATATTGCATTAGAACAAATAGAAGAATAAGGGGAAGATGGGGAAGAGCAGGAAAAGCAGGAAGAGGAAGTAGAAGAAGTAGTGAGACAATGGGAGGGTCCTCCTCGGAAAAAGGGCAATAGGAGAAAGGGTCCAAGTCCGGCGTGAAACGATGCTAAGAGGGTAACGATCACCGATAAGAATGGGGAGAAATTGTTCATGGCCAAATGCAAGCATTGCAAACTCTTAGTACCGGCACACCCTATAACTCATGGGACGGCGAGAATTCTTAAGCATTTGAGGAAATGCCTGGGTTCTAGTTCTTTGGGAATGTGGATCCAAACCAACCTACATTGACACAAGCGAGGATGGGAGGTCCGGTTGTCACTTACACTTTCAATCAAAAAAGACTTAATAGTAGATGTGTGATGTGGATTATAATAGCGGAGATGCCTTTTAGGGTGGTTGATCAAGAGGACTTTTGAGCTTTTATTCATGACTTGAATCCAAAGTACAAACCAACTAATAGGCATAAGGTGGCAGCAGTGGTTTTGGAGTTGTATTTTGAAGAGAAGGCAAAAATAAAAAGTGTGATTAAGGGGTTGAGAGTGAGTATTACAACCGACACTTAGACCTTGATTCAAAAGATAAACTACATGGTCATCACGGCTCATCACGGCCCATTTTTTGGACACTAATTGGGGGTTGCATAAGAGGATCCTAAACTTTGTCCAAGTTACTTCTCATAAGGGTGATGATATTGGAAGATGTCTAGAGGTTTGCTTGAATGATTGGGGCATAGACAAGGTGTTTAGCATTACCGTTGACAATGCTAGTGCAAATGACACCGTTATTGCATACATGAAAAGAAGACTCAAGTCAAATGATACTCTTTTACTTGACGGGCTCACTTGCACATGAGGTGCGCTTGTCACATCTTCAATTTGATAGTTAAGGATGGAATGACATAGCTTAGTTGTGAGATTGATGCCATAAGAAATTGTGTGAAGTTTATACATTCATCCCCGGCAAGGTTAGAATCTTTTAGGGAATATTGTGTCTTGTTGAGATTTGATAGGATGTCAAGTATCCTTTTTGATATTGTCACAAGGTGGAATGCCACGTATGAAATGCTTAATAGTGATTTCAAGTTTAAAGAAGTGTTCTCTAAGATGGTCTTTGAGTGTGACTCTTTTATTGCTTACTTTAAAGTGAAGGTCTCGAAAGAGGTTGATGGGGTGACAACAAAGGCCAAGCAGGTGGGTCCTCCGGAGGTGGATGATTGGGAAAGGTCGGTGAGTTTTGCTCACTTTCTCAAAAAGTTTTATGATGCCACCTTGACATTGAGTGCCACCCTTACTCTAACATCACACTTAATACTTAGCACGGTGATTGCCTTGCAAGTGGAGATACAAGAACAAATTTTAAACGCCTCTAATGCCATTTTGAAAAGTGTGGCTACCTCCATGAAGCTCAAGTTTGACAAATATTGGGGTGACATTGAAAAGGTGAATCCTATTCTCTTTGTAGCCCAAGCACTCGACCCGAGGTACAAATTTGAAATGTTGGAGACAAATCTAGAAGAACTTGGCTATGGATGAGACAAAATAAAGGAGGAGAAGGTAAGGGTTAAAGGCTATGTAACCGAGTTGTATAATACTTATAAGGAGGGAGTGGTCCTTAGTAGTACTAGTACTAGTAGCAATGCTACCTCAAATGTGGAGCAAAGATCTATGTACTTCAATGATTCACATCAAAGCCTAACATGTGAGGGTTTCAATCTTTTGGATTGGTGGAAAGGAAATTGTGGTTAAAATCCAACTCTTAGTAAAGTTGTCAAGGATGTATTGGCCCTTCCCAGTAGCACTGTTGCTAGTGAGAATGCCTTTAGTCTTGGTGGGAGAGCTGTTGATCCTTTTAGAGCTTCCTTAACACCTAAAACGGTTGAGGCTTTAGTGTGTACTAGTGATTCGTTCAGAGGAAATGAATTTTGTTTCTACAAGGAGCCTACACTTGATGAATTCTATTTCTACAAGGAGCTTGAACACTTAGAAAGAAGTAAGTAAACAATTTAATTTCCTCTTTTATTTTCTTAGTATTTATTATCTATTAGACTATAATTCAATCTAAATGATTTATGGTTTATTGTTTTAGGCACGGCTAATTTGGAAGGTGAGGAGAATACAACACAAGACAATGAAATGCCACCTCGACCTCCTCGAACACCTCAAGTTGAAGTTCAACAACGTCAAAATCAATCACTACCTCCACGACCACCCATTTTAAGGGGAAAGGCTCAACCATCAACATCAAGGGGAATAGTACAAGTACTAACAAGAAGAAAGCAACCACAAGCATCAACAAGATCAAGGGGCCGAAGAGGCCAACAATCTTCATAAACTTTAAGCTTTGCTTTTTTGCTTTTAGTTTGTAACTTAAGTATTTTGAAACTTTGGCTCGTAACTAATTTTTTTGCTTTTGGGTTTGTTACTTCATTTACATTAAAACCTTGGCTTGTAACTAATTTTTTTTGCTTTTGGATTTGTTACTTAATTTATTTTAGTCTAAAATCCCAAAAGCCGAAAATCATTTCGGGATTCCCGATTTGTCCCGAAATTCTGAAACTATTTCGAAATTCTCAAAAATTTGGTTTGGGATCGGTATTGAAATTGGGATAACCGAAAATTTCGGTTTGGGAATCGGGACAAGGTTTCGGTTCGGTATCCTATACCGAAACACCCCTACCATTTACCATTGAAACTAGAAAATGTTTGATGGTAGCCCTTTCAATTTGAGACCTCCACACATATGGATCACGAGTGACGACGTGGGAGATATCCCATAAGGTGTGTTTGAAATTTCTTTCATATGATATTTCTGTGAAAATACAGGAACAAATCAGATAAAGGTATGGAAGGGGCATATCAGAGAAACTCTTAAATTTCGGCTAAAATCTATCGATTTTGTTGATATTTCTTAAATATAAATTAAATATTGGAAAAACTCTTATATTTCGTCTAAAGTACATTTTCAAAGTTTCAAATTTTCATCATTTCCATCGAAAACAATAATTTTAATATATCTATTGATATTTTCACAAATTTACAATTCGATATTTTTACGTATACTGATATTTTTGGAAAGGGATCCCTTCCAGATCCCTTCCACATAATGCTCCTCATCAAACAATCATGATCCTTGAAATTTAATCTAACGGCTAAAGTTATTTTAACTTTTAAAATGTGTCCGTATTTTTAGCCGTTTGATCAAATTTCAAAAGCCTGAATTATTTAATGAGGATGATTAGGTCTTAAGGATTCGGGAAGGATTCTTTCCGGTATTTTTAAATACTAGCACACAAAATCTCCCCTTTGCCACGTCCACGCGCCAATTCGTCAAACTAGAGAAGGAGAGAGTGTAAAAAAAAAATCTTCCTCACTTTCCTGAACATCGAACCCAGAACGAGAGAAAAAGAAAAAACTATATAAACCAACTCCCGCTATTTCTGCTTCTGTAGCCAAACGATACACACAGCACCGCCCCCCCTCCCCCCTCCAACACCCCCCGCTCTCTCTCTCTACCCCCCTCTCCCCCCCTCCCTCCCTCTCTCTCTCTCTCTCGATTCTCCCTCTATTTTCTCTCTATTCATGAATTCCCCGTCTTGCTCCTCCGTCATCATCGTCGGCGCCGGAGTCTCCGGTGAGCGCCAATCGTCACCGTCGACTGTCCAATTCCTAATTTTACTCTCATTTCTCTCTTCGGTCTTAATTTCTTGCGTTTAATTACTTCCTTTTGAAAGGTTTATCGGTGGCGAAGGTGTTGATCGAGAACGGCGTGGAGGACGTGGTGATTCTGGAAGCTTCCGACCGTATCGGCGGTAGGATCCGAAAACAAGATTTCGGCGGCGTGCCGGTGGAGCTTGGCGCCGGTTGGATAGTCGGAGTCGGAGGCAGAGAGTTGAACCCGGTCTTGGACCTCGCCCGGAAGTCGAATCTCCGCACTTTCTTCTCCGATTACAGTAATGCTCGCTATAACATCTACGATCGCAGGTCCGTTACGACGCCGTTTCTCTTCTCGTCGTTCATTCTTTAGCTAATTTGTTCCTGCCGGTTTGTGGTTAACGTGAGCCGTGTGCGCAGTGTTCGCGCTTACACGTTTTGTTCCCCGCACGTCATTTTTATGCGTTGTTTGCTACTTTGCGCCGTTGGGGAATTAATTTGTTTCGGCATTTTGTCATACCCCGCAATTTAGAATTTTCTCTGCAATTCTGCGCCGGCGGTGAACTGTTTGTTTTGGCACCACCGGCGTAAACTAGCGCCCACGTGGACTTTTAGCTACTATGTTGGGTGTTTTTTTCTAAAATGCGACGTGGGTATTACTAACTCGTTGAGTTCACTGGTTTTTTATTTTTTGCAGTGGGAAGATATTTCCTAGAGGACTGGTGGAAGAGACGTACAAGAAGGAAGTGGAGTCGGCGGTGCAGAAGTTGAAGAAGCTTGAAGCCGACTGTGGCTACGGCGGCGATTTCTCCAATGCCACCGAACCGCCCTCGTAATATCTCCTGTCTCTATCGTTTTGGGATAATAAATTCAACTTTTCAAACTAAAATTAGAAAGATTAAATTTTTATAAATTAAATAACAAAACGTGTTTATTTTCATTAATGATAAATCATTTAATTTGTAAATATTCTCTACAATTAGTTTATCTAGTATTACCGTTTTGTAGTATTTAAAAATTTAGTCTTTAATTTTTACATGCGCAGAATATGGGTTTTGATTTTCTTTTTTGTTCTTGGGTGTGGTTGTCCAGTACACCGAAAACGCCGATAGAGCTCGCCATTGATTTCACCCTACACGATTTTGAGATGCCAGGTCAGTTTTCACAGCTCATTCCGCAGTCAATTGTTTGTTTGGAATTTTCATTTTCATTTTTTGCTCTTTGAGAAATGGGGGTTTTTGTTTTGTGGTACAGAAGTGGAGCCCATATCAACCTTTTTGGATTATGGAGAACGAGAGTTTTTGGTTGCGGATGAGCGAGGTTATGAGCATTTGCTATACAAAATGGCTGAAGATTTTCTTTTTAACTCTGAGGGTAAACTGCTGGACAGTCGTCTCAAGTTCAATAAGGTACCAGAATCGGATCTTCTCGTTTTCGAATTTTTAGCATATTTAGTTTTATTTAGTTGCTTAGCCCAATCATTTCGAGAAGCGGTGCAAATTTGCTTAGAAGTAAGATTATCATCCAGAGGTTGAGCTGTGCTTATTTTAATCTCATCATGGAACAATAATAATTTTCTAATAATCTTTGCTCGGTTACAAGCTTGTGTTGTAACAGAGCAAAACCGAACACAGTTGGATTCTAAAATTTATACACTTTATTTATTAAAATAAGACTTAGTTACTGCTTTTGTTTTTGTTACAAGCTTGTGTTGTAAAGCTTTTATAAAATTGGCTTTCTTTTCCCAATCATAGGATGAAAACAGAAGGGATATATTTGAGAAACAATACAAATAATAATACAAAAGTTGGAGGAGAAAACTGTGAAATTCTGCTTTGTTGGTATGTAAGCGCAGTTTTTCTCGAAATATTTTTACTCAACATCCTTAAGGATGATAGTAATACTTACTTCCTATTTATTATTACTAGTTTATTTTAAAATTTAAAATATATGTAATTATATACACAAATCTCAAATTTTAAATTTATTAAACTATAATAAATTGTGCTGAGCATTAACACTGCCAGTAAAAATTCACCCGTTTTGCTTTTGCTGTTGAGGAAGATTGACCAAGCTTTGGAGTCTGTAGATAATGACGTTTCTGAAAGCTGTTCTTCTTTTGTTATGTGATATTAATATAATACTGTCATTATTATATTGTAAAATACACCCTTCTTTCTTCAGGGGTCAACTAATTTTTTTGTTTTTTTTAGCGCTCATTTTGTCATATTGGATCTTTTTTCTTTTTGTTACTGGTTATATATTTTATTTTATAACCAGTTAGTATAATTTTATTTTATAACCAGTTACTGTATTTACACGAGTTAGTATAATTTTATTTTATTTTTCCCATGAGAAGATATTTTTCTATTTTTTTAATTATCCAACCCATGAAACTTAGACCTCTTTTTTCTGTCAATTTTATTCTCTATGACTATATCCATTTTCCAGTCCTGGTTTTTCTATTTTAGGTGAAGAAATTGATATATGAAAATTTTGTGGCTTCTTGACATCCATTTTATACCAAAGATCGGACTCAACACCTTTTATTTCATTTTCCCTTTGATTTAACTCGTACATATATGAAGGGACATGATCCTTGAGACCTTTAAAAGCCCTTTTACCACTCACGTAAACTTGTAGGCCCCAAGAACATTAAACTGTTGAGGTGAAATGTCATATCGGGTCAAATAATAACACGAAAATGGTAGTATTGTCACTTTCTCTCCAGTCCCTGGGCTGCTGTACCTCCATTTTTGTTGAAAGAAACAGTTTTGTTACCATATTTCCCAAAGTAACTTATATAACATGGGTTATCATCTTATAACATATCGATTTAATAATATCATATAAAGTCGAGATAAATTTGCACATGACGTGACATTATTAGGTCTTATTTGATGCAAGTTATTTCTCCATGTTTTCTTGTGGCTTCTAGAACACTCAAATGGGCATATGGGTCTCAATAGTCAATTCTGAGCAGATTCTGCTTCAATAAATCTTTCTCCTTTCATCTCTGAAATTTAGATTGCACAGTTTTCCTTAGCTTGACTGTGCAGGATCTTATGGGGTGGTTGCCTTGGGAACTTCACATGTTAATTTTTATGGACAAATATTTGTTTTACTGTTAATCCATATATGACAAGATGATTCCCTGCTTGATTTGGGGCAGGTTGTTCGGGACTTGCAGCACTCGAGAAACGGCGTTACGGTAATGACGGAAGATGGTTGCATCTTCCAAGCAAATTACATGATTTTGTCAGTTAGTATTGGTGTTCTCCAGAGCGACCTCATTGCCTTCAATCCACCCTTACCCGTACGTCTTTTCTCATGTTTATATCATTTCAATGAGTTAATTCGTATTTTTGCCATATTTTCCGTTCTTTTATGTGACTATATCAAGCTTATCAAGTTCTTATATGATTTAATTTGCTCACGTAACATCGTGCTGGCCGCTCCCTTGCATATGTTGGTGTCACTAGGCTCGCTGCCAATTGCCACCACAAATCGTACAAACATAATATGTGGGTTTGGCTCTTAGCTATTGGTCGTGAATTTTACTTGCACTATTGTGGGATCTGAAGGGCTACGTTCCTAGGAAATGGGTCCCTGTGGGAGCTGAAGGGCTACATCCCTAGGATATGGGTCCCTTTAGATGGGATTTGCTATTTGTTTACTTGGTTTCTGAGGTGTGGTCCACATTATTAAATGCAATTTAGTTGAAGAAGTCAGAAATTATGGATAGCTGGGCTCATTAAATAAGTTTCACTGGTTGATGACGCATGAGAAAGATTAGCATGCTGTGTTTTTTATATGCCAAATTGCCAATACCATGGATTTAGGATCCATAGAATTATAACCCATTGGCTTCCAAATAGGTTAACTAATGTGGGCTGTGCCTTACTGCTTCTTTCACTGGTAGGCGTTGAATGCGGATCAGTATTTCAAAATAGTGATTACTGCCCTTCTTATACATAAACAAATGAGATGATTGATTGTACAATGCCTTGGTTTCTTATGGCCATGGATAATCTTTTAGATCTCCTTTACTAATAGCAGCATTAAATAATCAAGGAAAAAAAAAAGTGCTAAGTAAGATCGTTGCATTTGCCGTACTACATTAGGTAGTGCACAAATTCATAACTGTAAACTGTTAAAGACTAACAATAGTGAAGTGGCAGTGATTGGTGATACAAAAACAAGACAAGGTAGATAAATCTTCGAGTTTTGATTGGATTTACTTATTGTTGATGGTTGTGAAGGTTGTAACTGTTTGCAATATATTTTGTCTAGTTTTAACTTAATGAAACTGGTGGATAGTTGTTCATGGTTAATTGGTTGTAACCCTATGACTGAAGGCGCATCTCAGTCAAAGTCTCATTTTGATATTGTTAGTTTACTTCGCCTGTAATAATACTAACTTTGATGAATTAAATAACACAGAGGTGGAAAACAGAGGCTATAGCGAAATGCGATGTGATAGTTTACACGAAGATCTTTTTGAAGTTCCCATATAAGTTCTGGCCTTGTGGGCCAGGAAAAGAGTTTTTCCTCTATGCCCATGACAGAAGAGGCTACTACACATTTTGGCAGGTTGGTTTAAATATTTGTCATTCTCGACGCCAGCCAACATATATATGGATTTTCATTTCCAGCATATGAATAGATTCCATATGTTGTGTTCTGCACTGGATTTCCAACTGGCCTGTCATATTTTCTTATTTAATTTAGTGTATATATGGTCCTCACCAAGGATCACAAAATGACAACATTTCAAAAGTTCATGTCAAGTGTTGTGGTTCATGAACCATTGGAAAACAACAAAATTTATGGTTGCACACTTACAGGATCTTTGAACACAACCTTTACCATGTATAATCATGTTTTGGCTGTCTGCACATACAACCGTGCTGTCATTTTACTTTGAGTTGATAGGAAACTTGCTGCTTCCCCATTATGGGTAGGAACAAATTTCTTAACGTTAGTCCGTAAAGTTCGCACCTCTTCCATTTTAGATAACCTCAGTAGTTGGTTTTGAAACTTGATCACGGTCTTGTCTAGTATGCTGCGTGTGTGTTAGGGCTAGGCTGTAACTATCTCCGTTTACAGTTTGGTAACAAAGATTGATTCCTGTTGTTGTTGTTGTGATTAACAAACTAGAGTCTCTTCCAGTATTAGTTTGAATGGTTCTTCATTTCATGACGCATTGATATTTCTGTCACTCTTTTAGAACTGGCAATGTTGATTGCACTTCGATCTCTATCTCAACCATCGTTCATTTGCTTTCATATTTGTATAATGCATACTTTAATCAAATCTCAAATGTGTGTATTATTAAAATCATCTTCTTTGGTTTTATTAGGAAACAGACCATATTCTTTAAGGACCACAATCATGGAGGCATTGTTAGATGTCATTGTCTCTTTCATGTACTATACGATTTATTTGACCGACATATGGATATTTTCTAAACTATTATTATGACAAATAAAATCTGTTAAATGGCTGCTAATCCGTTGCCATGTCATTAGCACATGGAGAATGCTTATCCAGGATCCAATATGTTGGTCGTGACCTTAACGAATGAGGAATCAAAGCGTGTGGAAGCTCAGTCTGATGAGGAGACGTTGAAAGAAGCCATGGGGGCTCTTACGGACATGTTTGGGCCCAACATTCCCGAAGCTACTGATATACTTGTACCTCGCTGGTGGAACAATAGATTCCAGCGAGGCAGCTACAGTAACTACCCTTTAGTCTCTAATGACCATTTTGTTCATGACATCAAGGTTTGCCTTCTCTCCCTTAGATGTTGCGTTTCGCCATATATTAATTTCACTTAATGCTTCTGTTAGCTTAGAAGATTATTGGTTTAACTCTTAGAGGATTCTCTAATTACCGATGTTTGGTGCCCCCTTCCTGTTTGGTAATTAAGTTATAAAGTGGAATTAGAGAATAGTAGTACAGTTGGTTTGTGTTGAGGAGAATGACTTATCTATCCGGTAGAGCTCATCGTGTTAAAAACCGGCCTTTAGATATTTTTCTTTGTGTATGATTCTTAAACCCGAGTTGGAATATGCTAAACTTTTAACTTACACAAAGTCTATCTTCTAGTGAAATTTGTACAGAAGCTCTTACTCTATGATATGGTTGCACATGGTTTGCCACACGTGCCTTTCAGATCCAGCCCATGCGTATTTTGCACAATGTGACTCAATTGTCTAGTCACGTGGTGTCCCACATCATGGAGTAAGACAATTTTGTATAAGAAAAATAAGAGACAAAATTTTCGCTAAGAATTGCTTGCCTAAGATTGTGTTCCTTAAAAGCTTTCCGAGTAAAGCTGGAGAACATAAACCTTTTTTGTTATTTACTATCTCCTATTTTTTTCTTGATCTGTGAATAGGAAAAGCTCAAGCTTAATAGAGAACTTTGAAACGAATTGACATTACATTTTTCTTCTTTTGTGTTATGACCAGAACCCGGTAGGCCGCATCTTCTTCACCGGGGAACACACAAGTGAAAAATTTAGCGGCTATGTCCACGGCGGACATCTTGCAGGTGAGCATTAATCAAAGGTTCTACTGGAGATTGTAGGCCTCCAATTATAAACACCACTTCTGACATCTTGTTTGCATCATGTTGCTTGATGATCAATAGGTATTGAGACTGGTAAAGCGTTGTTGGAAGAAATGGAGAAGGAGAAGGAAAGGACTAGTGAGAGTGAAAACCAAACTTTCTTGTTAGAACCCTTTCTTGCATTGACCGGTTCATTAAGTTTGACTCAGAACGATGCTGTATCGAGTCTCAAATGCGATATCCCTAGAAAATCATATTTAAGTGGCAAAGTTGGCATCCCGGAGCTATGTTATGACTAGGTGGAATGAACTATACACAAAACATTTATTTGTGACCGAAAACAAAAAATTGAGTGTCGAGAAAGATTGGAAGAGGGGTTCGAATACAATCTCTTGTATAATCTTCGATGCCGTTTACAATGTAGAATGATGGGAGGAATGACATAGCTGGGAAAGTTGTAAGTCTGTCTGTGTAATAGTTTGTTTGGATAATATGGTATAGGAAGTAGGGGATAATCAATGGAGGTGAAAGGGTTTCGGATTTGGAACGGAATTGGTATGGGAAAATACACTTGTAATATTAATTACTGAAGCTGAAGGGAGAGAAGGAGGTAGGAATCAGGTTCTAGTTGTAATGGTACTGAATGTTAGTTTCACAAGAACCAACCTTTCCCTTTGTTTCTTGGCATTTGTATTTGTTTTGTTCAGATTTAATCAATTTTTCCTTCCTATCAAATCATGAAAGGAAAATGATAGCAAATGGTTTCCTTTGGAGAAATTCTTTTGTGGGCTACTGTTTTGTGGGTCTAGAGAAGTCCATGATTCCAGCCCAAGTATGAGGGAGGCAGATTTTCTGCCCTCCCACTTCCAGTGCCCTCTTATTTTGTGTGGTCATGGTTAAGCCATGTCAACATTTTATATTGTTTTTTTATAGAGATAATAAGATAAAAAAGAATAGTAATATAAAATGTTGACGTGGCTTAACCGTGACTACACAAACAGAAGGGCACGGGAAGTGGGAGGGCAAAAAATCTGCCTCCAAGTCTGAGTCTTCTCCTTGGCCTGATTTTTCAAGTAATTATATTGACAGGACATTCACAATATGAAGTTTTTATGATTGTTTTTAATACAAATGATTAATATTTAGAGGTGGGAGAATATGTTTAAGTCACAAAATGTGCCATTAACTAAAATTGGTATCGAATTCGTTATTTACGAGAGTCGTAGATCTCCAACTTACAAGGAGAGAAGCATACAACTAAATCATATCGTAGTGCTCAGAAACAATTAGATGGTTAATGCTAAAAGAAATTAGTTCTGACTAAAATTGCACAAAACTAATGACCATTGTGCAATTTTCTTATTTGGGATTTGTTTTTTTAATCTTACATAAAGATATATTTATATTTATGGATGAGAGAATAAATTGGTATTGAGCTTTCATTCGAGAGATTTAAATCTATGGTCTTTTATTTATAAGTGAATAGAAATATATTACCCGATCATATTAAAAGTGATAGTTACTATTTTAACAATTGAAAAACTAACAGTATCAATTATTGGTGGAATTTTTCTAAGTGTTCCTCCAATTGAATAATTACATGTGGTGTATTATCATGAATTTCGGGCACATTGAAAAATCTATCCACCCAACATACTGAAAGCACTTTTAAATAAAATATTTTTGGAACCAAATCTTAGTAAAAATGTGTCTTTTAGTATTATATTCTAATAGTATTCATTTTCATAGGTAAGGGAGATGTTAGGTTCGATTCTAGCCAAAGTCAAACTTGAACCACATTATTGCTAGCCCATTATAAGACTTAGCCTACTACATACCTAGTGTTTTTAACTGAATACACTTCAAGTACTTTTGAAACCGGTAACTATTTTATCTAAAAACGCTTTTATATATTTAAAACGACTTGCTAAACCAGCCTTCTACCAATGGAAAAGCACCGAGTCTAGTTAGCAACTTGATGAATCTCAATGGACAAATAAAACTTACTACAAACTTTCGATCAAAGTTACAAAGTTAAAAGAAAAAAAAAAAGAGACAATAAATTATGTACAAACCACATTTTAGTTCCCTACTTCCCTGAATAATTTGAATTTCTGGCGGCCAGCCGGAGATTCTCCGCCACATTGTCCTACTTTACTGTGTCGGTGGCTTACCCCGAAACGAAAATACATTAAGTATTCCCGCTGACGACTGCAGATTCAAGTGTAATCAGTGTCGGTACAAGTGGTTGAACACAGTCACAACAACTCGGCTCATCTCCTCTGAATTTCCACCAGATTACATCAATCGTCACAAAAACTAAACCCTTTTTGCAGCTTTTGATCATCCCACAGATTACAGTGAGAGAGAGGTTTTTGGATGCAAGTGAAATGTTGGTCCAGGACCGCCCAGCTTCAAAAACCTCCAAACCCTCCAAAACCCAGCAACCACTTCACTTTTCTCATCACAAAACCTTGATTTCCCCCAATTGGGTCTCCTTCAATTTCTTCAAGATCGCCACTTTGTCACTCCTAACATTCACCATCGCCACCCTCTTCTTCCTCTACAACTCCAACGACTCCCCCTCCACCTTCCTCTGCTTCAAATCCCACCTCCACGTCCCCAAACCCCTCCAATACCCCACTATCATCTTCGATTCAATCCGACCCATCTCCGATAAGTCCTCCGGTTACGCTTCTTTCAGCTCCGATCGATGGATTGTAGTCTCCGTTTCGGATTACCCTTCCGAGTCACTTCGAAAGCTGGTCAGAGTCAAGGGCTGGCAGGTCCTTGCAATTGGGAATTCGAGGACCCCCGTGGATTGGAGCCTCAAGGGAGTCATTTACTTGTCGATGGATGACCAAGCGAAATTGGAGTTTCGGGTTTTGGACTACCTTCCTTATGAATCTTATGTGCGGAAGAGTGTTGGGTACCTTTTCGCTATCCAGCACGGCGCGAAATTGATATACGATGCTGATGATCGCGGGGATGTGGCGGATGGTGATCTCGGTAAGCACTTTGATTTGAAATTGTCAAATGTGGATGTAATGCAGGAGAGGATTTTACAGTATCCTAATGAAAACCCCAATAGAACTGTTGTGAATCCGTACATTCATTTCGGGCAACGATCAATTTGGCCTAGAGGATTGCCTTTAGAAAATGTAGGTGAAGTTGCGCACGAAGGGTACTATAGTGAAGTATTTGGGGGAATGCAGTACATTCAGCAGGGTATATCGAATGGCTTACCCGATGTGGATTCTGTTTTTTACTTCACAAGAAGGTCGGGTTCAGAAGAGTTCGATATTAGGTTTGATGAACATGCTCCAAAAGTTTCATTACCTCAAGGTATGATGGTGCCGTTGAATTCTTTTAATACGTTGTTTCATTCTAATGCATTTTGGGCTTTGATGCTTCCGGTTTCGGTTAGTACAATGGCTTCTGATGTTTTGAGGGGTTATTGGGCACAAAGAATATTGTGGGAGATTGGTGGTCATGTTGTTGTCTATCCTCCAACTATTTATAGATATGATAAGATTGAAGCATACCCATTTACGGCAGAGAAGGATCTTCACGTAAATGTGGGTCGATTAATCAAGTTCCTGGTTACTTGGAGATCTAGTAAGATTAGGTTGTTTGATAAAATTTTGGAATTGAGTTATTTGATGGCGAAAGAAGGGTTTTGGACCGAGAAGGAGGTGAAGTTCACAGCAGCTTGGCTTCAAGATCTGCTTGCTGTGGGGTATATTCAGCCAAGGCAGAAGGTCATGAATTTGGATAAGCCAAGAACAATCATTGGCCATGCAAACTGGAAGGAATTTATTCCTCAAAAACTACCTTCTGTGCATCTTGGGGTTAAGGAATCAGAGATGGTGAATTATGAGATAGGGAATTTGATTCGGTGGAGGAAGTTTTTTGGCAATGTTGTTATGATCTTGTTTGTCAGCGGACCTATGGAACGAACTGCCTTGAAGTGGAGATTGCTCTATGGAAGGGTATTTAAAACCGTGGTGATTTTGTCGGGCGGTTCTAAAGATAAATTCGGTGTGGAGCAAGCTACGTTGGACCAAGTATACAAGTAAGTTACTAGTTATGCAATGGTTTCTTTGTTGTCGTTGCCAACTTCCACACACATTCATGAGTTTCTTTGTTGTCATCATTTTTTAAATGTATATTATGCTGCCCTTACAATTATGCAAATGGTATGTAGGTATCTTCCCAAGATATTTAACAGGTTTACAAGTGCAGAAGGATTCTTGTTCTTCCAGGACAATACCGTTCTCAACTACTGGAATCTACTGCAAGCAGACAAGGCTAAGCTGTGGATTACCAACAAGGTAGTGCAAATTCCCGAGTACAAAACCCTGAATTTTAAACCAACACTGATTGATCATTCATGCACTCTCTCTTGTAGGTGCCTCAGTCTTGGATTACATCCTCAGTCAACGGTAAAGACATGGAATGGTTGTCGAAACAAGCAAATATGGTAAAGAAAGTTGTCAGCACTATGCCAGTCCATTTACAGGTCAACTACAAGGAGAGCATGCCAAGGGAGCAGAGTCTTGTTTTGTGCAGCTCCGAGGTATTCTATATTCCACGACAATTTGTTGGGGACTTTATCGATCTTGTAGGTCTCGTGGGAAAATTTGAAATCCACAATAAGGTAGCAGTTCCCATGTTTTTCATGGCAATGGATTCGCCTAATAACTATGACTCAGTGCTCAATACAATGATTTATAAGCCAGAGGCATCATCTAGCAACTCTTCAAGTATTTATTCTGCTCAAGTCGCAGCTGTCCATCCATGGACCGTTTCCGGCAAGTCTGATTACATGAAACTTATAAGATCCATGGCGACGGGTGACCCTCTACTGATGGAGCTGTTTTAAATTACGGTAGGAAACTTTATACCGCTCCCATTTTGTATGAGGCGTCTCAAACGAGATTGGTACTCGAAACAAAGGATCATTTGGTTCAAGTAGGCTTTAATTTCTTTCTAGTTTCCGTTTTTTCTCATGTACATATAGAATTTTCTTTCGCCGGTATGATTCCAGTCATTGATGTAAACTCGTGTCTTACAATTCGTATTTGAGCTGTGGATATATCGAATGAGAAGCATTGTTACATTACCGGTTCAGTGTAGCCCCTTTTTCGTTGTTTATGGCGCTTCATCGATTTATGCCAATTTTCTGCCCCTTTATTTTGCTAATTATTGATGATGGCGATTAGACACTAAATGCAGGATAAATCAGTATTAACTATAAAATTAAAGCCCTGTTATTCTTATTTGCTCCTAAAAAAAAAAAGCAAGCTATGTGTGAGTTAAATTTGGAGATAGAAATTGTTTTTTATTTCTCGACATTTCCATCCAATTAAGAATACGGTTGTAATTAAGAAATTGAGTTCAAATTAAAATAACAAAGTATGACAATATTCACCAGTGTACTCAAATATCTATAACAAACAACCAAATTAATTTTATAGTACATCAAGCGTATTGGAGTTGCATCCATACTATGAAACATAGTATTCAACTTACACAAGTATGGTTATATTATTTGTCTCTTTGCAATTACCAAAAGTGGGTTAAGTGAAATTATCGATTAGTTCAGTTGGTAAATGGAACTCACAAAATCCCTCAATGTTTAATCCCAACAAACTATTCATTTTTCGTTTGGGAATTATATTAGTACTCCAAATGTAACAACTCGTTCCTAATTTTACGATTTTATTAATTTTTAAAAATAATTTGACGAAAATGCCTCTAGAGGCAAGATGTTGACTTTCGTTGACCATTGTATAACGAGACGTATGAAAAATTATTTTACCGAATCCTTGTAGTAATCAACATTACAAACGCGTAAGCGCAAGCAAAACTAAATTTAGAGTTACAACATAAATTCTACGAAGCACTGAATGTCGAGGATATTTTTCTTTCTCATATATATTTTTTTACGACTTTAGCTTGCAAATGAGCCCCAACCCCACCCCCCCCCCCCCCCCCCCCCCCCCCCACACAACTCTTCTCCCTCGCCCCGTGTCTGCCTTTTTCTTTCTTCATTTTCGGGAAAACTTTTGAAATTAATATATAATTCATTTTTTATGTTCATGCATCTTGCATTGCTTTAGGATGCAATTTCTATTAAGAAAGCACACAATATCCTCCACTTATACTCATACAAAAGGGACACCCACCTCTCATCTCTCTCCCTCACAACTCTCCTCTCCCTCTCATATCTCTCTTCACTCTCTCTTTCACTTCGAGCACACGTACGCACAACCAACAACCACAAGGACTGCATTCTCATGACATTTGGGAGCCCTGTGAACCAGAAACCATGGACAAAATCCCTCATTTACCTCTCCCTCGCGCTGCACAGTAGCAGCCACTGTGCTTGTCTCTCTGGCGAGTTCTCAGTCTCCGGCGAACAACACCGTCGACCACCACCGTGGTTCGACTTCCCTTGAGGCCAGGAACAAACCCCAAACAAGTTTGGGGGCGGCAAAGCATCGGAGGAGACGGATCGACAACCACCCATCTCTAGGGTTCCAACGGTTCGTGATGGTTTTCAGACCACTTCTCGGCCGAATTGAACTTCGGCCCAGGTATGAAAGTTGTTCCTTTCATTGAAATTAAGCATAAATCACATATTTTTCTAATCTATCGTTGTTCTCTGGAGGGCACTGATTATGGCAGTATCGTTGTTCAAAATCTGTAAGTGTTTACTTATTGTATTATTTGTGTAAAAATAATTGTATTTATCTTATATTTTGAATATAGGATACCTGTTGAATTGACAATGGTTTCTGGCTACGCGGCTGTTCTGTTGGCCGGGGTTATGTTCTCCACATGATGGCGTTGAATGATGTGGGTTGTGTTTAGCAGCTAGATGGCCTATTTGATCCCACTTCTGATGCTCATGATTTTTCTAATGTTGAAAGTTTTTGTAAAGGCTTGTTTCAATTGAAGAAGTGTTGCGTGGTTGACAAGTCAAAATTGGATGGGAATGGTTACGGCATTGCATCAGAGGACATAAGAGATTTGGGGGACGTCTTTGTCGAATTGACCACGTTGAGCTTTCTTGATTCACTTATTTTGGATGAGGAATCAATAAACTTTGATAGGTGACTTCTGCACTCTCATTTGTTTTCCTTTCATTTGATTAAGTTTATGCTTAGTTACTAGGTTACATTATAGTATTTGATCAATAAATTGTGATTGTTGCTGATATCAGATTCTTCACTCAGTATTGGCTTCTTATTGATTATAATTTTGTATCTAATTTTAATTTTCATTTGTCATTACGAGTATAATTGGAATTTTCACTTGTGCGCCTGTAAATTTTCTCAAATACGCAGATTGGAGGACTACTACCAAGCTTGAGGAGATCATTACTCTAGGTCCTTTCACCTCAAGATATTTCTTATACTTTGACGATTGAGGTGTTGTTGCATTCGAAAAATATATTCATGTGATTTTGCTTTACGTTATAAATTGACTTTTTTCCATTCGTCTCTGGATTGCTAACTCTAATTAGAAAATATATTCACGAATGAAAAAAGAGTCAATTTATAACGTAAAGCAAAATCACATGAATATATTTCCCGATGCAGCAACACCTCAATCATCAGAGTATAAGAAAGATCGTGAGCTGAAAGGATTTAGAGTAGTGATCTCCTCAAGCCTGGTACTAGTCCTTCGATTTGTGTATTTGAGAAAATTTACAAGTGAAAATTTCAATTATACTCGTAATGACAAACGAAAATTAAAATTATATACAAAATTATAATCAGTAAGAAGCCAATGTTGAGTGAAGAATCTGATATCAGTAACTAGGCTAAATCACAGTTTAATGATCAAATACTATAATGTAACCTAGTAAGTAGGCGTAAACTTAATCAAATGAATATTCAAAACAAGAAGAAGAGACAAATGAAGGGAAAACAAACGAGAGTGCAGAAGCCACCTATCAAAGTTTATTGATTCCTCATCCAAAATAAGTGAATCAAGAATGCTCAACGTGGGCAACTCGACAAAGAAGTACTCCAAATCTCTTATGTCCTCTGATGCAATTTCGTGACCATTCCCATCCAATTTTGACTTGTCAACCACACAACACTTCAATTGAGACAATTCTTTACAAATACTTTCAACATTAGAAAATACATGAGCATCATAAATAGGCCATCTAGCTGCTGAACATAACCCGCTTCATTCAACACTATCATGTGGAGAACATAACCCTCGACCAATACAACAACCATGTAGCCAGAAACCATTGTCAATTCAGTAGGTATCCTATATTCAAAATATAAGATAAAACAGAGCTAACAAGGAACAACATTAATGCAAAATAGTTATGTTCAAATACAATAATTTTACACAAATAATACAATAAGTGTACTTACAGATTTTGAACAACGATACTACCATAATTAGTGCCCTCCTGAGAACAACGATAGATTAAAAAAATATGTGATTTGTGCTTAATTTTATATGACTCTTGTAAGCAGAAATAAAGTCACAAGGTGGCTACCCCCATAAGGATATGAGATGGCCTTACATTGCCACTCGTGATCATCTTGAGACAAAGCTTCCTCAGTTAAGGGAGTAGCTCCAGCAATTAGAGAGAGAGCATCAGCAGCTACATTGTCATTTCTAGTTTTATAATGTATTTCATAATCGTCACCTATTTTTGCTGAAATGGAGTGTGAGTATTAATGAGAAGATACTTTAGGCTGTGAAGATATGCTCGAATAAAGTGTCGGCCCTGTAAATAGTTGTGCCACTTTTTAACTGCATGTACAATTGCAATAAGTTATCGCTCGTATGTAGTTAAGGATTGATTTCAAGGTCCTAATGTTTGGCTATAGAAGGCAATTGGTCGGCCTTGTTGCTGCAAAACAGCACCGATTCCTTTCCCTGAGGCATCACATTCAATCTCAAAAGGAATTGAGAAATTTGGCAAGGCTAGAACCTGTGGGGAAGTCATGACCTATTTCAAGTGAGTGAAGGCATCCTGAGCACTTGAAGACCAAAGAAAACCTTCTTTCTTGGTTAATTGATAAAGGGGTTGGCATATCTTGCCATAGCCAGGAATGAATTTCTTGTAATAACCCATTAGTCCCGGAAATCCTCTTAAGCTTTTCACATTAGTTGAAGTCGGCCAATCAGCAATGGCCTGTAATTTAGAAGGGTTTGTAGCTACCCCCTCTCGAGAAACAATGTGACCAAGGTACTTGACTTTACTCTGACCAAAGAAACACTTTTGTTTCTTGAGAAACAAGTGATGAGTCTTCAAAATCTAAAAGGTAATGCTCAAATGAGCTAGATGATCCTCTCAAAATTTGCTATAAACGAGGATATCATCAAAGAACACCAAGATAAAGTGTCTAATATGAGGCTTAAATATATCATTCATGAGGTTTTGAAATGTGGCAGGTGCATTGGTGAGCCCCAAAGGCATGACCAAAAATCCATAATGCCCCTCATGAATGCGAAACGCAGTTTTAGCAATGTCAACAGGATGCATCCTGATTTGATGGTAATTGGACCTTAAGTCTGAGTTTTGAGAAAAATTGAGCACCACACAACTTATCCAATAAATCATCAATCAAGGGTATAGGAAACATATCCTTAATTGTGATGGAATTGAACTCCTTGTAATCCATGCAAAGACGCCAAGTACCCTCCTTCTAACCAATAGCACTGAGAAAGAGAAAGGGCTATAACTAGGGCGAATGAACCCTGATTATAACAACTCATTAACTGCTTTCTCAATTTCTATTTTTTGCATTGGGCCATAGTGGTAGGGCCAAATGCTTGGGGGTTTTGAATCAGGAAGCAAAGGGATGCGATGGTCATGAGTTCTCTCTGGGGGGGGGGGGGCGGGGAATGTAGTAGGGAGCATAAATAACTCCTCAAAGTTCCTTAATAATGTATGCAATTCTTGGTGTTGAGTTGGATCAAGCTTAGAGGCTTCCAACTTGTCTATGTCCATAGAATAAAGAAATAGGCCTAAGTTTGAAGTGTGAAATGCCTTGTCCAAATGCTGCAGAGAGACTTCGTGTAGAGAGGGAGGAGTGGCGGGCTTGTGAGAAAACTTATAAGTGGCATGGTACTTCTGGAATCCCATGGTTAAAAGGTGGAAATCCCATAGGACATGACTAATAGTAGATAACCAATCAACCCCCAAAACTAAGCCATAGCCTCCCAAAGGTAAAGCATATAAGTCATGTGTACACCGATAACCTCCAAGAACAAGTGATGCAACCTTAAGACATCCCTGACTATGCACGTTTCCCTCATTGGTTGAAAGGTTGAGTAGGCTGCAAGGGCCAACCCATGTGCTTAGTCAGTCTAGAGTCAATGAAGCTATAAGTGCTTCTAGAATCCAACAAAATTCTCACAAAATGTTTCCAAACTAAACCTTCCACTTTCATAGTCTGAGATTTATGTGGTAAATTGGTGCCATAGAACACACACTTGCTAAGCTAGGTTGCAATTCAGAAAGGATATCCTCAAATTCTTCCTCATGTTCAACGAAATCCAGCATCAACAGTTGTTTCTAACCACATTTGTGACCCTTAGTCCACTTTTCCACACAAAACAAGCACTCCCCAAGTTCTTGTTTCTTAGCAATTTCTTTGGGGCTAAGCTTATTCACAAGTAAATTACCAAATCTGTTGTTAGAGGAAGTGGGAAAAAAGGGAACAACTGCCTGAGGTTTAATTTGTGATGTAGGGCGCTGAGGACCAAGTCTGAGCTCAGAGAGCTTAGTGTCGAGTTGCACTGCAAACGTAATCGCCTCGTGCACATTTGCAAGCCTTAAAATCTTCACATCAAATTGCAATTCCTTTCTTAAACCGCCTAAGAAACAACTCTTAAGCAGTATTGGGCCAACATCACGAGTACGGTTTGCCAATCGATGAAATTCAGAAATGTAGTCTTTGAGATTACCAGTTTGGCAAAGTTTGAACAGAGATTTTTCACAATCCTCAAACTCAGAGGACCAAATTCGGTGCAAAATGTTTTAGTAAACTCCTCCCAGTGCGGTGTGATCTGAAGATAGTTCATCCAACAGAACCCATGCAACGCCTCCCCCTCCAGATGGAAAGAGACGGTCATCACCTTCTGATGATCATTTGTAATGTAGTAATCGAATAACTGTTCCGCCTTGTAAATCTGGGCGAGTGGATCATCTCCGGGAGTGAACTTAGGGAACTCAATCCTGGGCTGCCATTGGTGGCGTGGTTGTGGACCACCTCCATCGTAGATCTCCTGATGTGGTGTCTGGAATGGCGCATCGATAAAAGGAGGAAGATATAGGATGTGATATGGCGAACCGTGATTCGGATCGGAAGTGAAGCCGCCTTCACCGCCAATCGCCAATTCGCGACGAAATTGCTCAAAACCCACAAGCAATTTAGTATCCATACCCGCTGATTGTTCCCTTAAAGCCGCAACCATTGTAGCTTCAAGGGCGGAAAAACGAGCATCGAAAGAGACTGCGAGAGCATCAAAGCGAGCATCCATGGCAACGGTGCGTGCAACATTCGAAGGGCGTGGCATACAAGGAAGGTGACTAGAACCGAGAGGATGATACCAATTGTTAAACCCTAACTCGGATTCCTTACTCAACTTGCAGGTATGAATATCTATAAAGATGAACATGAGAAAGGAGAAGGAGCGGAGCTCCTGAGATATATTTTTGGGAGAATATTCTTTTCACAAATTCATGGATCCAACCACAGATCACAATTGGCAATATAAAGCCTTACACTCTTTCCGCCAGGTGGCATAATGACTCACAAAAGACAAAAGGAAATACCTAATCCTTTATCAAGCTACTAATGCAATAATCCTAAGTGTCATTAAGGTAATCACAATTACAGATCATAACATCTTTTCACCATATTTATGTTTTCGAAGGTGGGGAGTGGGATCGACGGAGGAGAATTGCAGGAGGTTGAGGTGGATTGACGTTTGGAGAAGGGAGCAGGGGTCGACGGAGGAGGGGATGGGGCAGGGAGCTTCGCAGACTTCGTTTGTTGGTGATGGGATGGGGCAGGGAGCAATTCATGGAAGCTTCCCTTGAGAAAGGAGAGAGAAAAGAGGTCACCGGAATTCGCATAGGTCAGAGAAAGAGAGAGAGAGAGAGGAGAGAGAGGCTCTCTAAGATGTCGACGGCAAGACCACGAAATTGGTTTTCGACGAAGCCCAAACCCGAGAACCACCCAGATCGAGTTCAAAACGGCGTCGGAGAGCCCGCTGATGTCGATCCAGATGAGGAATTTCTCAGCCCTGTCGAAAGATTCGATGCTGGTGTGCGTAGAGGAAGGCTTTAGAACGGTGATTGTAGAGTTTGATTATTTAAGCTTGATATGCATGCTACGGAAAGAGCAGCAAGAGGACAGCAACCTTGGTTGCAGAATTTGAAATTGGAAGCCTACCTTCCATGGTCGGCGTCAATGAAGAAGACAAGGAATGATGATGAAACCTAGCTTCAGTGTCAACACCAATCCATAAACATTAAACAATTGAATTTTATTTAATATAATTGTTTTTAATATGTTAGTTGATATAATTGTTTTAACATTTTAAACAATTAATTTTTTTTTATTTCTTTTTTGCCACGTGGCACATTTTTGATAACCATGTAAGCAAATATGTAAAATTTATATTTGCCACATCATTATTTAACAGTCTATTTGACGGATTGACCAATAGTGGTCTAATTGCAACGAATTCGTAAAATGAGGTATGACATTGCAATGTTTAAAACGTGAGGTATGAGATTGTGGTTCGACCTATAGTTGAGGTGGTTTTGTGTAATCTACCCTTCTTTTTAATTTGGCATGTATATTCTACAATTCATAAACAAGTCTTGAGATCCACCGTCGTTTAATACTACAGTCTAATAGTATTCATTTTCACTTATAAATGAGATTATCAGAGGTCATAAGTTCGTTTCTCGCTAAAGAGAGATTTGAATTACATTATTACTAGTTCATTGTAAGGCTAAGCTCATCTCCTTTCATTTAATATATATATATATAGTATCGTTTATTAAAAAATAAACAGTCTTGAGATCCACCAAACAAAAAACAAAAGAGGAAAGTAAACATTTATTAAAATGCTATAGATATAAGTAGAATCGACAAGTCCACCACAGTCTGGCTCACATACAAATACAAACACCTAGCTAGCAACTATGAATTTCAAAACATAGTCCTAAAGGATCTCAACTAAAATGCAAAAGGATTAAAGAGACTAAATTTGTAAACTAAATTTTATAAACTGAAAAAAGAAGCACTCTAGCCTTCAAATCCTTCTAAAACCTAACCTCTACCTCCAAATCCCTACTGCCAAACAACAAAAGTAGGGATTAAAAGAATTAATATCTTGCGATATTAGCATGTGCCTATACACTGTGTGTATAAACACTTTTTATTTTTATTTTTAAAATGAGAAGGAGAGAGGGAGAAATGGAAAGAGGGAGAGAGAGAATGTGGGTGGGAGTAGGAGAGGGAAATTTTTGTTTTAAAAAAAAAGTATTAGTGTAACATCCCGTCCCAAATTTCATTTTAACGTACTTGGAAAATTACGATTATACCCCTAGTTCGTTTTTATCCCATTAGTGTGTGTTGTGTGGTGTGGTGGGACCACACACACTCATACACTCTCTTTTCTCCCGGGATTCCCTCCCTCATTCCCTCACTCTGTTTTCTCTCTCTCTCTCTCTCCCCCGAGTCCATTTCTTCTTCTCCCTTCTGCAAACACACAAAGCAACTCAAACCTTCACCAATCCAGGAACCAATTACACCATTGAACTCGTGAGGTTGTGAGGAGCACAACCATACCAATTCCAGGTAAGAATTCGAACGTTTTCACGTCGTTTCAACAATGGCTGAATTATTGCACTGTTCATGCAAACCTAAACTAGTGTGTTTTTGGAATTTCTAAGCTTGTAGATGTGTTTGTGAGGTCCCAAGGAGCCTCGAAGTGGTTCGTTGGGTGATTTTGGACGTTGGGAAGGCTAGGTTCAAAGTTGGCCGAACTTTGATCGTTGTTGCAGGTATGATCGTGTGATTTTTAGGCCTTAAAAGTAGTCTAACGTGATTCTACTAGTTTTAAGCTTCATTTTGGCTTTTGAATCGTGAAAAATGGTTGAAAAACGAAGGAGAAAACTTAGTTTGAAAAATTCCCAGTTTTCCGGCGACGGCGACTGGCCGGAGAAGAAAGGAGAATATTCCGTTAAGTTTAACGGAATATTCCTAACGGCAGTGACGGCGTCAGTTAACGGCGTCAGTTAAGGTTAACGGAATATTCCGTCAGGTTAACGGAATATTCCTGACGGCGTCAGTTGACGCCGTCAGTGTGCAGTGCACGTGGCCGCGCGTGGGGGCGCGTGGGTCCGTGCCTAGGACGGCGCGTGGGGGCGCGTGCGTGGTCCAAAAATTATTTTAAAAATATGGGTGTGATCCTGAGGTTGTGTAGATCACGTTGGTATATTCAATTGTCCAATTTGAGCAATGTATGAGAAGTTATTACGAGAAGTTGCTTAGGTGCTTTTAAATTAATGTTTTCGTAACTTTGTCGCGTATAGGTGATTCGTTTTCCGAGGACGAGCGTTCACACTCGAGGCAGGGGGGCTACGACCCTTCTAATTATCAGTGAGTGGGCTTTTGTTTTCCGTATATACCTATATACATTTATATTCCCAGAAATTAAATAGAAAAGGTTATTTGGTTTATGCCATGCACTTTATTATTATTACTTATGCATCATCACATGCATTAGTAGCGGCATACATATATATAAATGTGTATTTGGTGCTGTGGACGCACAGGTAAGTGCCAGGTAAGTGGTATTCTTGTTGTTATGCAATTATAGTTTGAGATGTTTAGAGAGCTCATAATCTGCACCCCCGGTGTTAGTGCTCCCGCCCAGGGCCAGGGCACAGTCCTTCACGTGATGTTCACCCGCACCACACGCTCGCCTTGGATCCAAGTTAGGTGCAAGCCTTGTCGGACAGACTACATTAGGTGGTTCCGACTCGTAGGTGACCCGCGATTATTCGCACAGTCTTCACGTGATCGTAGCACTAGAGCGTATATATATTACACCCAGTCCTGTCGGACAGACTACATTAGGTGGTTCCGACTCGTGTGCAGATTCAGATGTTGAGTTGAGATTGGAGCTCTATATGCAGCGGTACATGTCACGTTAGGTGACTCCCGGCTGCCAGTTTATATGTTATTGATGTGAATTACGCTTGAGCATTTACATTTGATTATGAGATTCTGTTGTGGCATATTCTCAAGCATGAATGGCATATCGTGAGCATGAATGGCATATGTGGAGCATGATTGACATACCTATACATACGTATATATGTTCATTTTCTGGGAAGTATACAGGTTTTACGGCGAGGGGTTATAATGTATTTTGCTAAAGAGTTTTCAAAGAACTTTGTTTTTGCCCACTCACGCTTTTGTTTTTGCGCCCCTCCAGGTTCTAGTGGTCTAGCAGATTCAGTGGTTGATCCCAGAGGGCGTCCCGGCATTTCTGACAGACATTCACCATTGTAGGGTCACCTTCGGGTGTTTATACATATGTCGTATCTTTTCCTTTTGGACTGTTGTAGACTTGCTCTGAATTGTGTCTCACATACACTAGTACTTTGTATGCTAGTTAGTTTTTAATTATTAGTACTTTTATATTACTATACCTTTAGCTTCCGCACGCGCACATGGCTACGTCACCTTCGCGTGACGGCCAGCATGCCCTGATTTCGGTCGGGGTGTGTCAGCTTGGTATCAGAGCCAGGTTTTGGCAGTCCTGTGTCTTTGTGAGTATTCTAATAGTTGGTGTCTTCTGTCAGAATCATGCCGCCTCGTCGGGAACCACGTCACTCAGATGAGCCTAGTTTCCCTGATCTTACTCAGTTGGGGGAAGTGATTGCTACAGCCTTTCAAACAGTGATGCGCCCTCCCCAGAGGACTCCTCTGGAGACTATGTATAATTTGAAGTTGGATAAGTTTAAAGGTAATGAGGGTCATGAAGGTGCAGAACGTTGGTTGGAACACATAGAAAAGACTTTCCGTGTGTTGCATAACCAGGGGAACCTTCCTATGGAAAGGTGGGTTGAGACAACCTCTTGGTTTCTGGAGATGGAGTCTGCAGCTTGGTGGGAACAAGAACTTCGTAGGTTGACTCCAGCCCAGAGGACTGATTGGAATGTTTTCAAGGATGTGTTTCAGAGGAGATTTGTACCCCCTGAGTATATTGACCGTAAGAAACAAGAATTCACTGAGTTGAAACAGCGAAAGATGACGGCTAACGAGTATTATCGTAAGTTCACTGATTTGTCTCGTTACTATCCTGATGTCGCTGGTAATCCGGCGGAGATGCTTCGTCGTTTTCGCTTAGGCACTAAGAAGAAATGGCGTTCTATGGTAACTACTACTCACTGTGAGTCCTACCAGGAGTTCTATGAGATATTGTTGAGGGTAGAGGACTCTGAGAATATGTCAAGTGATAGTGACGAAGAGAAAAACGGCAATCAGAAGAAAGACGACAAAGGAAAAGGTCAAACATCGCTTGGGCCTCGCCAAACTCAGAACTTTAAAAGGGGTGGTGCAAGTTCAAGTTCGTCTAGTGGTGGTTTCAGTGCCTCTGGACAAGGACGTGGAGGTAGGTTTTATGGAGGTGCTCGAGGCCAGAGACAAGGTGATGGTGGCCGAAACCGACTCCCATTTTGTCGTAGATGTAATAACCGACATTTCGGCGAGTGTAGGCGTGGCAACGGTGCTTGTTTCACATGTGGGCAGATGGGACATATAGCTGTGAATTGTCCCCAGGGTCAACAGCAGAAGCCGCAGCCGACCTTTATGCCGCCACCTGCACCGATTCGGCAAATCCAGGGTCCGAGTAATTATGGTCAAGCAGGTAGAGGTGGTGCCTATCACTATCAGGGTGATGCTGTTCCCTATGCCCCGGGACCGTATCAGTACCCCCAGGACCCGTATTTACAAGGTGGTTATCCCTCGTATCCCAGCAACTACATGCCGTATCCTCCAGCTCCAGTTGGTGGTTCTCAGTGGTACCAAGGAGGACAATATCAACAGGGTGAGAATGCCACTAGTAGTGCAGGGTCTTCGAGACAGATGGGTCAGCCCAGTCAGGGGCGTGGAGCTCAAGGTCGCGGTGTTCAAGCGAGCAGAGGTCGTGGTGGACGACAGCAGGGCCAGGGGCGTATTCACAATATTCCCCTGCAGGATGCTCAGAACAACCCGGACTTGATAATGGGTACGTTAAACATTCTTGGTTATTTTGCTAGAGTCTTAATTGATTGTGGAGCTACACACTCCGTAATTTCTCATACATTTGCTCAAGTAACGCAACCTCGCCCCACACCTCTAGGGTACGATTTAGAATTCGCTATGCCTAGAGGAGAGAGATGTGTTGTAGATTGTATGTACCCAGGATGTCCAGTGATAGTAGAAGGTGTTGTTATGCCCGCTGATCTTATTCCGTTAGATATTGTCGACTTCGATGTGATTTTGGGCACAGATTGGTTGCACTTTTATCGTGCCAACATTGATTGTTACGGGAAAGTAGTTACGTTTCACCGTCCTGGATTACCTGAGGTTACTTTTGTGGGTGAGCAGAGTGGGGTAAGACACGGCGTTATTTCGGCTTTGCGAGCAAAGAAGTTGTTGTCTAAAGGTTGTCAGGGGTATCTAGCTCATGTGGTGCTAGAGGAGACCGTTTCTAGCAGAATTGAAGATGTGAGAGTGGTTAGACACTTCCCTGATGTTTTTCCTGAGGATTTACCTGGTTTACCCCCAGATCGAGATGTGGATTTCACTGTTGAGTTGCTTCCAGGTACCAATCCTATTTCTTTAACTCCTTATCGTATGGCTCCCGCTGAGTTAAGGGAATTGAAAGTGCAGTTACAGGAATTAGTGGATAAGGGATTTATTCAGCCTAGTACTTCACCTTGGGGCGCTCCAGTGTTGTTTGTGAGAAAGAAAGATGGGACTTTGAGGCTGTGTATCGACTACAGACAATTGAATCGGGTAACGATTAAAAACCGTTATCCATTGCCTCGTATCGACGATTTGTTTGATCAGCTGAGAGGTGCTTGTGTATTTTCTAAGATAGACTTGAGGTCTGGGTACTATCAGCTGAAGATTAGTAGGGATGATGTTCCTAAGACGGCATTCAGGACTCGTTATGGTCATTACGAGTTTCTGGTTATGCCATTTGGGTTGACGAATGCACCAGCAGCTTTTATGGATTTGATGAACCGGGTATTCCAGCCTTACCTGGATAGATTTGTTATTGTCTTCATTGACGATATTCTGGTGTATTCTAAGTCCAAAGCAGAGCATATTCGACATCTTACTTTGGTGTTGAAGAGGTTGAGGGAACACCAACTGTATGCTAAGTTTAGCAAGTGCCAGTTCTGGTTAGATCAAGTCGCATTTTTGGGACACATCATTTCTGCTCAAGGTATTCTTGTTGATCCTCAGAAGGTTGCAGCTGTGGAGAGTTGGGAGCAACCACGAACCGTCACTGAGGTGAGGAGTTTCATTGGTTTGGCGGGATATTATCGGAGATTCGTTAAGGATTTTTCGGTAATTGCTTTGCCACTGACGAGGTTAACAAGGAAAGATGTTAAGTTTGAGTGGAATGATAAGTGTGAGCAGAGTTTCCAGCAGTTGAAGCATTGTCTTACTAATGCACCTGTTTTGGCACTCCCGGACGATAGTGGTGATTTCGAAGTTTTTAGTGATGCTTCCTTGAACGGTCTGGGATGTGTATTGATGCAGCATGGTAGGGTGATTGCTTATGCTTCGCGGCAGTTGAAACCCCATGAGATGAATTACCCTACACATGACTTGGAGTTGGCTGCTATCATCTTTGCGTTGAAGTTGTGGAGACATTATCTTTACGGAGAGAAGTGTAAGATCTTCACAGATCACAAGAGTCTTCAGTATCTCTTCACCCATAAGGAACTTAATCTTCGTCAACGGAGGTGGTTGGAGTTGCTCAGCGATTACGATTGCACGATTGATTATCACCCAGGTCGTGCGAACGTAGTAGCCGATGCACTTAGCAGGAAGTCACATGGTCGTATCAATGCGTTGTACGCTAGTCGTATTCCTCTTTTGGTAGACTTGCGTGCTACGGGAGTAAGGTTAGAAGCAGAAGATCGAGAAGTGGCATTACTTGCTAATTTCCAAGTTAGGCCAATCTTGGTAGATCGGGTACTTGAAGCTCAGGTAGCTGATGAACAGATTCAAGAACTAATTCGAGCTCGAGATCAAGGAAGGAGGCGAGATCTCAGAGTTTGTGATTCTGATGGCATGTTGATGTTAGAGGGTAGAATGTTCGTGCCTAGTAATGTGGAATTGAAGAAGGAAATTCTCGATGAAGCACATATCTCGGCTTATGCCATGCACCCAGGAGCAACTAAAATGTATCATACCATTCGACCATTTTACTATTGGCCGGGTATAAAAAGGGAGATAGCTGAGTATGTGAGCAGTTGTGCTGTCTGTCAGCAGGTTAAAGCAGAAAGAAAGAAGCCGTTTGGATTGTTGCAGCCGCTTCCCGTTCCAGAGTGGAAATGGGAAAATATCACTATGGATTTTGTGTACAAGTTGCCGCGTACACATAATGGCTTTGATGGCATTTGGGTGATCGTTGATCGGCTCACTAAATCGGCACATTTCATTCCAGTAAGAGAGAAGTACTCTTTGAGCCGGTTAGCGGAATTGTTTATTTCAAAGGTTGTGAAGTACCATGGTGTCCCTGTAAGTATTGTCTCGGATCGTGATCCACGATTCACATCAAACTTTTGGGTAGCTTTTCAGGAAGCTTTGGGCACTAGACTACTTTACAGTACGGCATATCATCCACAGACGGACGGACAGTCCGAGAGAACTATTCAGACATTGGAAGATATGCTGCGAGCATCGGTGTTACAGTTTAGTGATGATTGGCACCAGCGGTTAGACTTGATGGAATTTGCTTACAACAACAGTTTCCATTCGAGCATTGGCATGGCGCCATTTGAAGCCTTGTATGGTAGATCTTGTCGCACTCCGTTGTGTTGGTCAGAGGTTGGCGAAAGAGTCTTAGTGGGTCCGGAGATTGTCGAGGAGACTACTCAAAATGTTCAGGTAATTAGGTCTAACCTGAAAGCAGCTCAGGACAGACAAAAAAGTTTAGCAGATCGACATGCTACGGACAGAACGTATGAGGTCGGAGATTGGGTATTTTTGAAGCTTTCACCGTGGAGAGGTGTTGTGCGGTTTGGAAAGAAAGGGAAGTTGAGTCCCAGGTACATCGGACCGTACATAGTCACAGAAAGAGTTGGTGAGGTAGCTTACAGGTTGGAGTTGCCTCCGGAATTGGCTAAAGTGCATAACGTTTTTCACGTGTCTATGCTCCGACACTATGTTGCCGATCCGTTACATGTGATACCTCCTCAACCGTTAGAGATAAATCCAGATTTGACGTATGACGAGGAACCGTTAACGATTTTGGATTGGAAAGAAAAGGTTCTGAGGAACAAGACGGTGAATTTGGTGAAAGTTTTGTGGAGGAATCACTCAGTTGAAGAAGCTACTTGGGAGACAGAAGAACGAATGAGGGATTTGTATCCTAGATTATTCTTTGACCGTTAGGGGTGTAATTAGTTATTTTGAATTTCGGGACGAAATTCTATTAAGGTGGGTAGGTTGTAACATCCCGTCCCAAATTTCATTTTAACGTACTTGGAAAATTACGATTATACCCCTAGTTCGTTTTTATCCCATTAGTGTGTGTTGTGTGGTGTGGTGGGACCACACACACTCATACACTCTCTTTTCTCCCGGGATTCCCTCCCTCATTCCCTCACTCTGTTTTCTCTCTCTCTCTCTCTCCCCCGAGTCCATTTCTTCTTCTCCCTTCTGCAAACACACAAACCAACTCAAACCTTCACCAATCCAGGAACCAATTACACCATTGAACTCGTGAGGTTGTGAGGAGCACAACCATACCAATTCCAGGTAAGAATTCGAACGTTTTCACGTCGTTTCAACAATGGCCGAATTATTGCACTGTTCATGCAAACCTAAACTAGTGTGTTTTTGGAATTTCTAAGCTTGTAGATGTGTTTGTGAGGTCCCAAGGAGCCTCGAAGTGGTTCGTTGGGTGATTTTGGACGTTGGGAAGGCTAGGTTCAAAGTTGGCCGAACTTTGATCGTTGTTGCAAGTATGATCGTGTGATTTTTAGGCCTTAAAAGTAGTCTAACGTGATTCTACTAGTTTTAAGCTTCATTTTGGCTTTTGAATCGTGAAAAATGGTTGAAAAACGAAGGAGAAAACTTAGTTTGAAAAATTCCCAGTTTTCCGGCGACGGCGGCGGCGCCGGCGACGGCGACTGGCCGGAGAAGAAAGGAGAATATTCCGTTAAGTTTAACGGAATATTCCTAACGGCAGTGACGGCGTCAGTTAACGGCGTCAGTTAAGGTTAACGGAATATTCCGTCAGGTTAACGGAATATTCCTGACGGCGTCAGTTGACGCCGTCAGTGTGCAGTGCACGTGGCCGCGCGTGGGGGCGCGTGGGTCCGTGCCTAGGACGGCGCGTGGGGGCGCGTGCGTGGTCCAAAAATTATTTTAAAAATATGGGTGTGATCCTGAGGTTGTGTAGATCACGTTGGTATATTCAATTGTCCAATTTGAGCAATGTATGAGAAGTTATTACGAGAAGTTGCTTAGGTGCTTTTAAATTAATGTTTTCGTAACTTTGTCGCGTATAGGTGATTCGTTTTCCGAGGACGAGCGTTCACACTCGAGGCAGGGGGGCTACGACCCTTCTAATTATCAGTGAGTGGGCTTTTGTTTTCCGTATATACCTATATACATTTATATTCCCAGAAATTAAATAGAAAAGGTTATTTGGTTTATGCCATGCACTTTATTATTATTACTTATGCATCATCACATGCATTAGTAGCGGCATACATATATATAAATGTGTATTTGGTGCTGTGGACGCACAGGTAAGTGCCAGGTAAGTGGTATTCTTGTTGTTATGCAATTATAGTTTGAGATGTTTAGAGAGCTCATAATCTGCACCCCCGGTGTTAGTGCTCCCGCCCAGGGCCAGGGCACAGTCCTTCACGTGATGTTCACCCGCACCACACGCTCGCCTTGGATCCAAGTTAGGTGCAAGCCTTGTCGGACAGACTACATTAGGTGGTTCCGACTCGTAGGTGACCCGCGATTATTCGCACAGTCTTCACGTGATCGTAGCACTAGAGCGTATATATATTACACCCAGTCCTGTCGGACAGACTACATTAGGTGGTTCCGACTCGTGTGCAGATTCAGATGTTGAGTTGAGATTGGAGCTCTATATGCAGCGGTACATGTCACGTTAGGTGACTCCCGGCTGCCAGTTTATATGTTATTGATGTGAATTACGCTTGAGCATTTACATTTGATTATGAGATTCTGTTGTGGCATATTCTCAAGCATGAATGGCATATCGTGAGCATGAATGGCATATGTGGAGCATGATTGACATACCTATACATACGTATATATGTTCATTTTCTGGGAAGTATACAGGTTTTACGGCGAGGGGTTATAATGTATTTTGCTAAAGAGTTTTCAAAGAACTTTGTTTTTGCCCACTCACGCTTTTGTTTTTGCGCCCCTCCAGGTTCTAGTGGTCTAGCAGATTCAGTGGTTGATCCCAGAGGGCGTCCCGGCATTTCTGACAGACATTCACCATTGTAGGGTCACCTTCGGGTGTTTATACATATGTCGTATCTTTTCCTTTTGGACTGTTGTAGACTTGCTCTGAATTGTGTCTCACATACACTAGTACTTTGTATGCTAGTTAGTTTTTAATTATTAGTACTTTTATATTACTATACCTTTAGCTTCCGCACGCGCACATGGCTACGTCACGTTCGCGTGACGGCCAGCATGCCCTGATTTCGGTCGGGGTGTGTCAATTAGATATATCTTAACAAATAGTAAAATTTGAATATATGAATTACATTATTGCCCATCATTTTTTTTTTTTTTTTTGTGATAGAAGATTAAATAGTTTTCTCACCTTCTTTTGGTTGGCAAATAGGGTTCTATTCATAGGTAGTTTAGATGTCTTCCCATGGACATTGACTCAAGCCTCTAACCACAATATCAGAGTCCCACCCATTAACATCCTTTAAAATCTTTTAAAACCAATTTATAATTGAATATACTTAGAATGTTATAAACCCATCTAAAATCCTAATTGAATTAGTACACCTAGATTTTTAGAGAAGAGTAAATTGTAGCAATGGCCCCTCAACTAAAAATTCATTACCCTTGGTCCCTCAACTCATCAAAATGTGTAGTTGTGGTCCTTTTCGTCAACTTCGTCAAAATTTTGTGAAAATGAGTTATGTTGGAATGACCATTGCTACAATTGGGGTCTTTCAACTCATCAGAACATGTAGCTATGGTCATTTTCGTCAACTTCATCAGAATTTTGTCAAAATAAGTTATGTTGGAATGACCATTGCTACAATTAGGTTAAAGTTGCTCTAATTGGGTTAAAGTTGAAAGACTTTCTCCAGTTAGATTAAAGTTGAGGGACAAATGATAATGGATTTTCAGTTAAGGGATCATAGTTGCACGTTTTGATAAGTTGAGGAACCAATGGTAATGAATTTTTAGTTGAGGGATCATTGCTCCAATTGAGTTAAAGTTAAGAGACCATTGCTAGAATTTATTCTTTAAATAATCACTTAAAATCTAAATTAAATTCCTGAATTTGTAATAAAAATTAAAATATCTTAGAATGCAATTAAATACACTCCCCATAAGATGTGAGTGATTTATATTTTTATTTATAAAGAGAATTGGGTAAAGTGTAAAACATCTAGTAGAGTTTTTATGTTTTTTGTCTCTCATGAGAATAAACATTGCGATTTTCATTTTAATTAGTTATCTATTGGATTTGGTACTCATGATGAATAACGGGTTCAAAGGATCATTTTATTGTGTCACATTTGATTAATTCATTTTATTTTAGATTGTACATTTTCACTCAAAAATGATAAACAAACTTTGTAAAGTGATGCCAACAAAATATGATATGTTTTGAGTCAAGAGCATGACAATACATTAGATTCTTCAAATTTAAATTGACAAAAACACATGTGAACTCTAGAGTTAATCTCAAAACCCGTAACATCTATTTTTTCACACATAATTTAAAAAACAAAACATAAAACTATTATATACAATGTGATAAAGAAAGAAAGCCTCTCGCATCCCCATTATACTTTTATATTTGTTTTTTCGTTTTACAAGTTTATTTTAGTTTAAGGTGAATCTCAGTTTATCATCCTAAAATTTATTAGCTTTTAACATTTGGTATATAAAGTTTTTTTTCATCCCAGAGTGGTATATAAAGTTATAATTTTGGGACACGTTCATACGTCAGTTAAGGTTGCTGTTAAAATTGTCGTTAATTGATGACGTAACATTTATGTGAATAATGATTGGGCACCAGTGGATATTAAAATAAAATAAAATAAAAATCCTTTTGGGCGTTTATCCCTCACCCCTACCGACCCCACTCCCCTCCCTTCTTTCCTCTACACCCACCCTCGCAGCCTCACCCTCACCAAACCACCCCACACTCCCGATGGAGGAAGAAGACCAGTAAAAAGCTGCAGATTTTTAACCTCTGCAGCGACGTTGAGGGTTTTGGTTTCAAGTCGGATTCGTTGAGGGCATCGATGATGGCGAGGCCGATGCCTTTGGAGTCCAATTGTCCCAGTGGATGCGTCTGGATTCGAGTTCCGGGGTTCTAGGGGTGTTCGATTCGGACCACAAACGGTTTCATTTCGAGGATGGAGGTTGGGCTCATTACGGCTTCGGATTCAGAGACGACTTTTGAGGTGAAGCTGGTGAACAATCTCAGATTCGCGAAGAAAGAGGAAGTGAGTTTTGTGTGTTTTTCTCTGGGGGAGAGAAGAGAGCCGTTTTCCGCCATTAGAGCTTGCTCGCTAGCTTTCTCTGGTTCTTGAAAAATCCTATAAAAACATCTCTCTGCAAAACAAGAAAAATAACTACTAAATGCACCCAAAATTAAAACTTGAATCGATTTTTACCCAGTAAATTACTCACAAGCTTTGAAGCTCTGGAAAATGGCAGATAGTTGCGAACTTTAAAGCTCTGCGGTGTTAGAAAAGGCTTGGTGGTAAGGGTGGGTATCAGGGAAGGGGAAGGGTGTTAGTGGGTGAAGGGTGGAGGGGTGGAGCCGTGGAGGGGATGGAGGGGTGTCGGGTGGGGAAGGCTGGGTTTTTTTTAATTTTTAAATTAATTATTTTAATATTTTAAATTTGGGCAATTTTTTTTTTTATTTTTAATTTGTACGTGAACCCTTTAATGATATGTGGTATTTAATCATTATCCATATAGATATCACGTTATCAATTAACAAGAGACTTAACCGTCAAACTAACGGATGTATGAGACTGTTCCAAAATTAATATTTTAGGTATGAATCTGAGATGAAAAAAAATTCACGTATTAAATATTAGAAATCACAAAACTTGAGGATAGTAAACTGAAATTTACCGTTTATTTTATTACTTTGTTGACATGCTGACATCTTAATGACAAATTGATTTTATAAGTGAGGCAAGTCTGAATGTGAGGGCTGATGAGTGGGCTTAAAGAGTAGGTGCAGAAAATTACAACCGCGGCCAACATGTCACGCACATTTAATTTAGATGCTCAGTCTGCACGCGTTTCCGAAGAACTCGGAAATTGTGGGGGAAAACTGAACGCGTTTTTCTAAATTATTCTTATTGCACAAAAGGCCCGATATTTTTTTATATTTATATCTTTGTCTTGTCTGCTTATTTAATTTAGAGTTGTCCCCTTCAATATTATTTTTTTCCAATTCGGAAAAATTTGTCACTGTATGTAGTCAATTGACTAAAATGTATTTCAATTTAGAACATGGGACCTGATTAAAGTAATATTTTAGATTGGAGAAAGTGCAATACTAGAAACTACCTTTAAAATAATGGAAAGATTTTTTGGTAAAAACTTTTTTGAAACTAATTCTCAATAAAAACACAAGTGAATAATGAACGAGTACTTAAAATGTTTTCTAAAAAAACACATAACCGGTGCTTCTTCTAAGAAGCATTTTAAGTATTTTTGGAACTCAAAGTTTTCGGTCATTTTACAAGCACTTTCAAACGAGCATGTCTATATTCTTTGTACCATTTTTTTTTTTTTGGAATCTTTACTTATTTAGTATTCTATTATTTGAGGTTTATCCAACTTAATTGTAATTATCTCTTCATTTGGATTTTTTTTTCATACTTTTACATGAGATATTATTCCATATATAATAGGGAACTTTAACGAAAAGCTCCCGGTACTGTTCACTTTAACGAAAAACTATATTTTTACACTGAAAATTTAATCCTGATACTATTCACTTTACCCTTTATTTTTTCATTTTCGTTAAAACTCAAAGTTTTCAAATCATTTTCATTAGTTTTCCTTATATAATATGGCTTTCTGAAAAGAAAAAAAATTATAATTAGAGATCGATGCAAGTACAACTATGTGAATGGAGTTTTAGATCAACCTACACTCCTCTGAAAGAATATTCCTCTAAACTCAACTTGTCAATTAAATTAACCTTTAACATTTAGAGTCATCATTTACAAAAAAAGGGTCATCCCTTTGCCTTGAAGAAGAGATCACCTATCCGTATTTTGTCATAGTTGAAGTTCCTAAGAATTTATTTTTATTTACTTTTTGTACAAGCAAGAACAAAATATATTATTCTATCACATTCGTTGTCATAACGTAACGTGTAATGCTAGGAAAATTAAATTTGTAGACAAAAATTGTCATTTAATTACAAATTTTATTTACAAATTTAATGTCCTTAACATTACCTAACATAACTATCAGTAAGAGATGGAAAAGTATGATAAATCTCTTAAAAAGTTATCCTGACAGTATAATATCATACAAATGAAGGATCAAGATGCAAATACGCATTAATAAAGGACCAATAAACAAACTACGAGTCAAGGCCCAACGAACATCGGAAGGAAAGGCCAACGAAGAACCTAAAAAAAAAAAATTAAATAATAATGGTAGGGAAAACGTGAAGGGAGAGGCGGCAGCTATATAAACAAAGCCACACGAACCTCTGCCGTCAGAGTTCACAATTCTCTTTCTTTCTTCCAATTTTATGGGCTGCAACGCCTGGGACGTTTTCTGAATCCCAAACCCTAATTTCAGTTTTCCTTCCTTTCCACTCTCTCCTCCATTTTCTTCATTTTAGAGAGAGAAAGTAGAGAGAGAGAGACACACACACACACAGAGATATACATATACTGTAGAGATTTGATTGATTTTGGAGAGAGGAAGATATGGGGATAAAGCTGGTGGAGATTTTGGACCAAGGAGTCAGAATCGTCGCCAGATCTTATTCTCATTGCCCCCAGACCAGCCGCATGTACTACCATCCTCCTCCACCGAGCCATGAAGACCACCACCACGGCCACCACAATCTTCACAGCGGCGGCGCCACCAGTTCCGGCGGCGGCGATGTTGTGATGGCTCAGATGCGTTTTTCCGGTGCCAAGGCAGCGGTTGCTGGTTCTGATACCAATGAATTTATTTTTTTCTCTGTTTGATTATTATTATTACCGAAGCAAAATGTATGCAAACAGAGGGTTTGGTTGTTATTATTGGAAAGGAAAAAAATACTCAGTTTTTTATTCCATTTTTTATTTTATGAAATTAAATTCATTGAATTGAAATTATGATGGATGAGGAATTTTTTATATTAAAAAGGGTGTACTTAAGAGCATTTTCAAATAAGATGTCAAAATATTCAAATCATGGTGACAAAAACAGTATGAATGTTTTTCAACAAGTCAAATCTGATGTGACATGACATGTATTGATATCTCTCCTTTGGACAGCACCTTCCGATTTTTTTAATTAATTATTAAATACTTTTTATTAGTTTTTTTATTGGTTTAAATCATTAACCTTTTGTTTATTTTCATCAAAGAAAATACATATGAATTATTATTTTATGTTTAAAATTTGACATATCAGTTGGAGATTAAAAGTTGAAAAAATGTCAAATTGTCACGTAAGGCTTCAAATTTAAATTTTAGGTTTAAAATTTGACATCTTCTTTAAAGATGGTTTAAGCCAATACGGTTTTTCACTTTGCAAGAGTCGGAAAGAGAATGTAGCAATTTTACCTTTACTTTGCGAAAAAATTATTTTCACACGATTTTTGTGACCTTTGGGTCACAATAGAACAACCTTTATGCTAAGACCTAAAATTTTTTATGTTGTTTGTTAAAAATAATTTCTACATACTTATTTATTTCTTTTTTTTTTTATTTACAAACTTTTGATTTAATCGATCAAGGTGCCTATTCTCCCAAAAAAAAAAAAAACGACCAAGGTGCCATAAATAAACAAAAAAAAAAATGCAGGGTTTTTCCAAAGAATTTAACCATTTAACTTGAATTATAAAAATTGCAGATGTGGTTCTAATTATTGAGCGGATAAGTTTTTTGTATGCACTCGAATTCAAATACCTTACATTAGTCTAGAGTAGAATTTTGCTTATATCAAACAACTTGAATTGCAATAATTAAAAAATTGCAAACACAAAACAAAATTCCAATTTTTTCATCTAAATTCTGGTTAATGCAATTGTAATTTCACCAAAAATTAAACATAGTAATAGGATCCCCCAAATTTGTTGAAAAGATACATGGCTCACACAGCTTAGTACACTAGTTGTTATGATACAAGTAGTTTCTTGAAAAAAAAATGATTAGTTTATTTAGTGGTATGAGAGCGAAAGGCTGGTTGTTGACTAACATATCCACAATTTCGAGCTAGAAGGACTTACGCATGTCACCTAACTGTCTGCTGCTACTAGTATGAATGTATGTTGGAATTTACTACAATTGGCGCATATGAGTATGCTGCCACTAGTATGAATGTATGTTGGAATTTACTACAATTCACGCACATAAGGACGGTTGACAACGAAACTCAAATTTTGATGAGATGACAATGCAGACTGAAATTGACGAACTCCCCACCCACACTAAAAAGCAAATAAAAACCCATGTTTAGCTTCCTTATTCTTTTCTTCGGTTGCCAATTAATCAACTGCTATTGAGACTTTGTGAACGGAGCCAACCATCGTTGGCTAATTCTACTTTAGTTTTTGTTTACATCGTATGATATTATAAATGAAAGAGTTGAATTAACTATATGTCAAACATTTTCCACATTTGCGACTTGCGACTTGCGACTTGCGAACATTAACCATATTTTTGGAGTGGCCCTTCGTCAATGGGATTTAAAAAATGAAGAGGAGCCAGATCGATGGAGAGTCTTGAACAGCCAAAAGTTGTTGGTTTTTCATTTTCAAACTTTTGGTCAAAATAATGATTTACGACATCAAGAGAATACAAGTGGTTTGTAAATTGTAATTGAAGCGGTTAAGAATAAATGTTTGGGTAGTGTTGTCTACACATTTATTTTTATTTTTCACACACTTATCTTAATTTCAAATCGTCGGATTGAATGAATTAAAGAATATCAATAGACAAAAATTAACAAGGATCTGTGGGAAGTAAAAAGGAAGTGTGAAAAGCACTACCCTTAATTTTTGCATAAAAGATAAAATGGCATCTTCAATGGAAAATTTAAATTTGAGATGTAACAATTATATTTTACATCCCATTTTACATTTCCAACATATGTAAATGGAAGCTCTATACAATTCAGATGAATGTAATTTTGAGATCCCATTTAATTTTCTCTTTTTATGAGTGGAACCTATCACCAAAGGATATTAAAAAGAATATAAACTTAAGTTTTTATTTACATCTTCCAGCGAAGATGAATAATTTACATTCCACCATTAAAAATTTTCGACAAAGAAAAGATGTAAAATGCATTTTACATGTCCTATTGGAGATGCCCTAAGGGGTTTGATAACTATTTTTGGTTTTGTTTCGTTTTTAATGAATATCAAGGTAGAGCAATGGGGTTAGGCCAAATTTAATATGTACGAAATAACATATAGGTTAAGTCAATTGACCATCCCTTGCACTTTTGTGCACCCCTTTTCTATAGGCTAATTTAAATGGCGTACGATTTCTCTCCTCTTATTACCATTCTCTTCCTTCTCTTCCCTTCACATTTTCTTTTTTGTCTTTTTTTTTCTATATAAAGCGTTTATACAAGATATTAACTTGGCTTAATCGTAAACGTTTAATTAGTAGGAGAGGGAATGAGAGAAATTATGAGGGGAGAGAATCCTACTCCTTTGAGCCCATGCAATTGGTGGGATTCTCTCATTTTTTTTTTTTGCATCATCTCCCCAAGATTTGTATGGGCTACTAGTTGGGCTAAACATATCACATCAGTTGCATGGGCTAAAAATGAGTATGATTCTTTCCCTCTTAATCTCTCTATCATTCTATCTCTTTCTATTTAAATGGTTATGATTAAGCTACGTCAATATCTTACTTTTTTTATAGAGAAAGCAAGACAAAAAACAAAATGTGAGAGAAGAGGATGAAAGGAGAGGGGATTGTGAGGCGAGAAATCTTACTCCTATTTTGAAAGGGTGGAGAAAGATTTTGGGATTCTTAGGGTGTTTTAGAGCCTCGTCATGGCAACTCATGGACGGGTGGAGTTGTTTTAAGAAAAATTATGGTTTTTATTTTATTCTCTTACAAGCAATATTACTATTTAAAACTAAATTAAGGAAGAGACGAAATTTAAACACAAAACGTGGTGAATTGAAAGTCCTATCCACCAATGCGATCAACTATTTGCAAGTATATTGAACATTAAAAGTCATGCAAGACAATTTCTTTGGTAGGGTTCAAATTTTTTAAGTAAATGAATATTATATAAGTCAGTGAACGTTTTTCTTTTAAAGTTATTGACATTGAGAAATGGAATCCAAAAAACCTTGCCCACAAGTCTTCTTGTATAAACAAGCCATATTACCTAAACAAGAAAAAGCATGAACGAAAAGAAAGAAAAAAAACCTCCTTGCCGGTTGCCACCCAAAGTGGAGAACAATTTTAAGCATTTCGGGTTAGGGTTGGGTGTAAAAGTTGGTAAGATTGAGCTAGGCTGAAGGTTTATCATGAAACTGGCTTTGATTTGACAAATTGATTCATGTTATATAAGGGAACTAGCTACGGTACATGCATTTACTTAACACATTCATTATCTAACAATAGGATAGATATTGGCATTCAAAGATGATAAAAATAGCAAGAATACAACCGGAAAAGGTATTTGCACCCACTATGCTAAATCCATGACAAATATATGATTTTGGGTAGCAGTGGCTAAGCCAAAATTTTCAAATAATAGGGTCATAATATCAAACAAAAAAATTTCATCCGGCCATTTCGTCGAGCACCTAGTAGGCACCTACCAATTCTTCAACATATGCCGAAAGCTTATACCAACATATGTTAACAACTACCAGTACTTGTAAAGGCTTGTCAATGGTGGATGCAGGATACTATGAAGCAGATGGTCAAGACTTGTCAACTAAGGTATTTCATCAAACACATGGTGCTCACAATAGAATCGCACATAAGAAGAGAGAAAATAAAGATAAATATGATAAAGGAAAATAGAATAAGTAGGAGAAGGAAGCCTAAAGTTGAGTTCATTGGGCTAATCACATCTTTCAAGCTTAAATATGAAAAGAGAGACCACGCCAACTTTGAATTGGACTACCAATTCCAATGGACGCCCTTTTTCTGACCTTTCTGAGTTAAGAAAGATATTCTTGTTGACTGATAAGACTTGGCTTAGGCATACAATTTGATTCCAATTTCTAGAAGACTAGAATTTGGTCACTGAATACCAACCAATTATTTTGTCACATTAGCTGAGTTCTTTCCATCTGGAACCTTTTACATTTTTCTCATTTTAGTCTCTCGTTTACATTTGAAGTTCTTTATTCGAACTTTTCCATTTTAAATTCACCTATTAAGAAGATGTTTAATTAATATTTTGTTTTTGGTTTTTATTTTTACATTTTTTTTGAAAATTAAAAGGCAAATTTTGTACCTACTTTTCAAAAGTTAAAAACTATTATTTTGTGCTTTCAAAATTTAGCTTTCAGTTTTCAATACAAATTATTGATAACATTGCACCATAGAGAAAGAACACTTCAAACTCGATACTTTAATAAAAGCATTAAATAAACACCGCAGCTTACTTCGTAATGACTAACGAGGCAATTGCACAAGAAAAACTTCACACAACTAAAAATCAATTAGAACAGGATAAATTAACATATGAGAGGATTCGTTTTCCTTCAATTGAGCTCTTGAAGTGTTTTTTGCAAAAAGTATAATTGTCAAGTTGTATTTTTTTAATTAAATTCATTATTAAAAACAAGTATTTTCATTTGTCTGTGAATGTTTAGTTTCAATGAAGCAACTTGCTATGCCAAGGTTGCACTTTGATTTCTAGTGCGAAAGAGACTTTGATATTTTAAGAAAATATTATATTCCCCCACTGAATGTGAAAGGAAGATAATTTCATGACATTGACAGAAAAATCAATGTCTTGTTTCAGATTAAATTCAAATAAAAATAAAATAAATAAAATATAATGAAGGCAGCATGTTCTTTGTGGATCTCCCATGAGAAATTTAGATCCGATTTACTTTTGCACATGGTGATGGTGGACAAGTCCAAATTCGCACGTGGTATAGCACGTGACCAAGGCCCAGAAAAAGAAATAACATTAAAAATAATTAATTCTTCATTGTCTGTGTCCAAATAAAGACTAAAAAAACTCAGAGGAAATGAAAACAAAAACAACAAACAAGCAACTTAGACAGTACTCCAGTCAGGTAGCCTATCTAACATACCTCTGCAAATCCCTCGCAGGTTAAACTAGTCTGCACTACAAATCTACTGACTCTCCTCTGTGAGTGGCTTTCGGGCCAGGAAGAAATACATCGGTGTGAAAATCTCTTTCCTGAAAGACATTCATCAGGATAATCAATGTCAGTAGCTAATATATGCATGCTTCTGGAACGAAATCATAGAGTTTTAGACCAAACAGGCATTTGTCGTTCCAGTCCAACTCGGCGTCATGGCCTGTCGGGTCGTGTTTCAATCACCCAACAAGATGCCACGTATTTGAGCAAACTTACTTTTGCCCAAGAGGTGGATGAAGGTTCAGAAGAGATAAACAAACACACTGAAAAAGGACGAACACTTACTTTCCGCCTTCGACTAGCCCTACAGCTGCTTTCTCCAGAAAATCTTGAACTCTTTGGCTTCCTGCTGGTGCAACTCCAATATACTCTAAAACCTTAACCTACAAAAATAAAATTTAAAATATATAAGTCAAGCACCTTCTAGTATTTAGCACAGGAATATTCACTATTTGACAACGCATCATAAGAAAGTGGCGTAACAAATTCATTGAATGACCACCATATTCATGAACTCTTACCAAGTTTCTAGTAACAAAACGCCCAGCAGTGGTTAGACGAAAGCTACTAAGTGAAATCCGACTTTTGTCCAAAGGCAAGTACCACGGAAGAGGTGAGTCCGCCGCAAGATCTTTCTCCCATACGACCTATGGTCCCAATGAAAAGAAAATTAAAGTCAATATCTCGTTTATCTTGCATAGATTTCATAAGGAAGAAAAAACCTCCTACTGACCTCAAAACCTGCTTGTTTCAAAGCTTCAAGACACTTTCCTGTCAATCTGATGTCCGGGAGGCCATCACCAATCTCAATTTCTGCCTGTGGCAATTAAGTTATTGTACGTATATTGACAATCTAGAAATCATTCAAAAGTAAATCAAGTATCTATAAAACAGCTCGATTTTATACTTTTGGTTTCTCTTACCTTGATTTTTTTATGTTCTTGGTTATCGGGATCAAATGCATTAGTCATGCACCACTCATATGCAGCAAAACATTGACCGGGTTTTAATACTCTGTAAATCTCCTTGTAGCACCCATACTATCAAGAACAGATCGAAATGTTAAGCTAACAGAAACCGGGGAGAAGATAATGACCTAACTTAAAGAGTTGGAAGGTTTCCAGCCACAAGAACGACTTACTGCATCTGGTGCATGGCAGGTTGCTTCAATTGCATATACTGCATCAAATGAATTTTCAGGAAATGGTAGTTTCATGAAGTCAGCCTGCACCATTTATAAAGAAGTGCAAAGCATGAGATCTATAAGATAAACCAGTTATCTCCACGTTCTCCTATGTATTGCTGCAGGAAAGAAATAAAAAGGTACTTTCTATGAAGAACGAGAACATCATATAAAATGCTACCAACCTTAACAAAGTTGCAGGTCTTGTCCACTCCTGCAATACGGTTTAGTTCCTATAGAGCAAACAAAAGCACGATAGTATTAAGCCACTTTGAACTGAAGCATTCAAGTGGTCATTTCTAATATAAATAAATAAATCTTTTAAGCTTCAAAATTTTCAATTGGACAGAAGAATTATCTTGAGAAACCATCAAGACTGGCCACAGATTATGCTCATTAATCAAAACAAATCGTCGCCAGTATACATAGGTTTATCTACCTTTCCTCTTGTGATCTGATATTCGTTGTTGTTCAACCCAGTAACTGATGTTGAGCTGCACAAACCACCACACAAAATAGTTGTGAATAAACCATACGCATACTAGGAGGTCTTCCCATAAAGTGTTTTCAGTCCAACTCAGTGACAATTTTAAAATTTATAAGAACTAAAAAACCCTATGGACCATCACAACTAAAACCTGAATAAAAGAAACGGCATTCACCTGAAGCGAGATATTTCTCTCAGTGGTCCACCAATTCCACAACCTACATCCAAAACCTAAAACAAAAAATACGGAAAACTAAGCCAACAATTTGAACCAATCCCAAAACGGATCTATCTCGTGCTAATCTATATTCCATAGTCTAATTATTAAGACTAACTTTCTGCCCAGGTTTGAGTCCTAGTTGTAAAGCAAGGAAGTGTTCGTGTCGCTTGATACTCTCTCGAAGAGACTCCCCATTCCATCTGCAAAAGAGCAATACATCCATCAGAAACTCTTATAAAAAAGACAGAATTTCATTGCTTGGATGTGAAGATAAGAAGACAAAAGAGGAACCTGGGTGCAAAGTGGAAAGACTCTCCCCAGCCATACTCATAAAAGCTGGTAACCAGATCATAGTATTTATTAACCTGAAATCCACATGAACCAATTTAGAAGTTCGCCATCCCAAGCTTGAGCTGAAAGGTCATCATATTAAATTGAAACTAAGAGCCATTAAATCTTGATAATCAAAAGAGACATGGCAAAGGCCAACTTTCCCATATAGGCATGATAAAATGTATCTTAATAATCAGAACAGAAAAAATCTGGAGCAAATTAACCACGTAACTTGCCATTATCTTGAGTCTTATCACATGAACTAGGTGATATTACAAGACAACAAAGAAGCCTTGAGGCCGTGGGGATGCACATTCGTCAAAGATTTAATATATATATATATATATATATATATATATTCTCTATGGTGAATAATATCTATGGGAAACAGAAAAATTTTCCCCTGTAGTGATGTGAATAGTAGAACCAACAGAGAAAATCACAATCCCTTGGAGATCAATGATCCCAAACATGAAAATATAGTTTAAATAGCCGAAAAAAATTACGACGGGTTTTTAAATCAAGATAAGCTTGTATACAGACAATCCTCAGAAGACAAATAAAGGAGTCTATCTTACCATGTCAGTGTAGTTGGACTTTCTAGCTTCCTCATCCCCTCCATAACAGACATGATACTTCTCATACCTGAACCATTATTCAATAAACTGAGATTGTAACCACATATGCCATAACAACTGCAAAAGCTCAGGTTACAGAATTTCACACTACATCCCAAAATGATTTCTAGGAACTTTGCATTGCCATGTTTGACAAGAGTAAATGTTTGGTTACAACTTACGTGTAATCATTCCACAAAATTGAACAAACTGGTTTTAAAATTCTTGTTGCGTCACCTCACAAACAAAAGTTCAGAAATTCAAGCCATGCAGCTCAATAATATATAAAACGCTTCGACGATTAAAATTCTATTCAAATTTCTGGCATGTTATCATCAAATTTAGTCAACATTCGAGTAAGCAAAATTGAAGATGAGAACGTCATAGCCATACTACAACTGCTGCCGAATGAAAAACTGATTTAACAAACTTCCTTGAAGTGGTTATTTCCAAGAATTCTGAACTTTTCACCTCCGTTGCATACATAATTCGTAGGTGAAAATTCTAACCCACTGTGTATGTGTGTGTGTGTGTGTATACATATATATATTTCGTCATTTGAAGGATAACATCAGAATAGAACAGAATTACCACTGCTTCCATAATTTCAATTTCTATTGGTAAGATAAAAAAAAAAAAAAAAATGGTATTAAGTACTTCATTGTTATAATTCATGAATTCCCAGGCAAATAAATATATAAAAAATGGCGACCCCAAGCCAACAAGGCTCCCCGCTTTGCCAGGGTCGGGGATGTCTATCGTACGCAGCCTTAACCTTACTTTGCAAAGAGGCTATTTCCACACAAATAAATATATAGATAAAAGGAATATACAACTTCAAAACAAAAGTTCCAAATTCCTGGTTAGCTAGTTCTGACAGAAAGGTACATCACAACCAAGGTTCAAACCTCACCAAACACATCAGGAGTTCCTCCACTTACCAGATCAAAGTCACTGCAAATTTCCCAGAACCCAATTTTTATTTTTCCCTAATTTTTTTAGGGTAACCAATCAAAAAAAGGATGGAATCTTTGGGACCTATTTGAAATGGATCCATGAAATACTTATGCGGCACAGAGGCCACTTCCTACCACCCTCATAACGTGCGACTTTTCTAAGCTAGCAGCTTCGCTTCCACAACATGCTGTACGGACATCCCACCACATGTCAGACTACCCCATAAATCACGTGACTCTACAGGAACTCCCAGATATGTACCATTCAACATTAATCTCTTCACAACATCTACAGATCATTAATTTACTTCTTTTTTCCTTTCACTTGACATCTGATAATTAAGATTGTGCTTACCTAGCCCAAATCCAGATTAGCATTAATCCACCCTCTGAACTCGAGTTTGAATCCCTCTCTCAGTAGTTTAAGTAAATTTAGTGTAATTTTCCTATAGTTTGTCAAATAAAAAAACCTAGCATTAATCCCAAAAGAAATTAAGACTTTCTAAACATCATATTAAGCAAAGATTAGAGCTCAAACCCATTTCCAGATTACTAAGAATAAAGAAAGATTAAGCTTAATCTAGAGAGAAACACTAAAAGATCAAAATATCAAGCATTTATTTTGGAAACACAAAGATCAAAACTTTAGGCATTTACTTCTGAAACAAAATAATTGAACAAAACCATCAGCATCAATGAATAATTAGAGTTGATGGATGCAATATGAAATCCAAGCTTCTAGAGTGAGAAACGCTCAAACTTCACACTGGGTCCATATTTTTTTGAGAGAGAGAGAGAGAGAGAGTTGAAGAAGTACTTTTCAACAGCGGAGAGAACATCGGTTTTGTCGATTTTTCCACCGAGACCCGATGCGAGATCCAATGCTCCAGCTTTCGACATCTCCTCCTCTTGACTTTCCCAAAAGCAAAGTTGCGGAGATCTGAAAAGTAACACAAACCCATTACTTGAAAATTTACAAGCAACCATTACAGTCACTGTATTTTCTTAATTTTTCAGAAACAAGTGAAAACATTGTTTGAATTGTAATGTGGGATGATGAGAATCAATGTCTTTACATCAAAAGGAGAATCCGAGAGAAGCAGAAAAAATAAAGGAGAGACTTTTCGAGGGAGGATGAAGAGAGAGATGTGATATGTGAGAGAGGGATTCGTTGGAGGAAACCAATTTGTTTACATATAGACAGAGACAGTACCGAAAACAAAAGCTGAGGGGGATGAGTCGGATGACAGAGAGAGAGGGGTGGCCAAACTCTAGGGGCAATTCTAAATTTTCGCTGTAAAATAACAAATATAATCACTTTTGTAACCGAAATAGAAAAGGTAAAAAAAAAAATTTCAAGGCTCAATAATAAATAGATACCACATAGAATTCCGTAATATTACAGTTAAATAATATTTTTCTTCAATTGTAAATGAGAGGAAGTCATCTAATTAAACACTTTCTCGTTCTAATGCATGTGATATTTGTTTTTCTTAAATAAATCTCGTAAATAACGAGTTCGATACTAATTCATTTTTTCATTTTTATATCACAAAAATAATCGATAATACGAATAATATCTTATTACGAGGATCGAGATGCATGACGTACTGATACTGATTACTGAGTAAAATATGCTCCCTTCATCCCATTATCATGAGAGAAAGAAAAGAGGTGAGGACTGAGGATTAGTCTAAGATTGCTCATCCCAAACATTCACATTGAACCACATGAAGAATACAAGCCTCGGTGAATGACTGAGAGTTTCTTCTTCTTTTTTGCCTGCTGGAAACAGTTTAAGTTTCGTCCTTTGAATATTAGCAATATCATTCATTTGCGATCCACTCTTACATGCAGATATTGCAAGCGGGGATGAACAAGTCAAAACAAAGCTGATGCAACACGTTTCCATTGATGGCGCTGTTTCCGCACTGCTGTTGTTGCTTCATTTAGTAACGGGAAAACAACCACAGTACGAAGTACAAATTGTCCTTCGAATTTCCTTCCTTCTCCCCATGTGTTCATGTATCTATGCATGTCTCGTCGGTCTAATTGTTATTGGAATTTAACGACAAATCCATTTAAATAACGGTCTTGTTTTACTAGTTAATCTTGATCCGCCTACTAGTTTATGTTTAACTACTCTTTGCTTTTTCCTGCAGAGTATGACTGCAGCTCAGCAGATATAAATCCTATCGGGTGCAGGACTATCGGACATTTCTGCGAGGGGCTGCCACACAACTTGGTTACGCGTCCTTGGAAGAAGTTGAAGGAGATCCACCAGCTGCAGAACTGGTACCTAGATGTTCCACTCATATTTAGCTAGCAACTTGTCTTAATTCGTCCTATCCAAACGAAATAGGTGGATCTTATACTGCATTTAACATGCTCTAGAGATAATATAATTATTAACTTGTATCGATATTTAAACTTAACTAGGTCTACAAAATTTCTTCACTTCTATAAGCAAAGATGAATCGAAATACCATCATGAAGTATCTTCAACTTTTATGGCAACCTTTTGGTATACAAAAACCAGAAAAATGAGAATACCTGTTTTACAGTAACTACATTACATTCAACAACAATAAATGAAATCATTTCACTGAAGTGTCAAAACCAACAATAATATTTGTTCTTTTGACTTAAATGCGCAACCATCGATCTCTTTACCTGTTAAACAGTAGCTAGCTCAATTTCACGTTTGTTCTGCACAGCAGTATTAGAATGGCGCTCGGATTGTTCATAAGTCTTTGTGCCTGATGCAGAAGAACTCCAGTCTTCATCTGTTCCACTATCTTGTGTTAAATTTCCTTGCGGTGACTCCAAATGCTGGAAAGGAGAAGGCGGTGAAGCAATTTCCTTATCTCCTTCCAACATCTGCACTACATTGCTCATGAGAGGCCTTGCTTCCGGTGAATGCTGAATGCACAGCAGAGCTACCATAATAATCCTCTCTGCTTTTTCTCTGTCTTGTTCTTCAATCCCACAAAAGGACAGCGCCTCTTCTAATTTATTGTTGTCAAACATGTTCCAGATCCACCTTGGAAGCCATTCGCGTGACTCACTTACATCCTCATCAAAATTTCTCCTCCTTCCAACAATCTCAAAGAGAAGCATACCAAAACTGTAAACATCGCACTTTTGAGTCACCGGAAAAGGCTTCCACATCTCTGGCGCTGCATATCCCGGTGTCCCTCTTCCCTTAGTTAACAACATTTGACTACTTCCTCTGTTGCAAAGCTTGGCAAGTCCAAAATCCGCAACCTTTGGAGTCAAATTCTTATCGAGAAGCACATTCCCAGGCTTAATATCATAGTGAATGATTCTTTGCTCACACTCCTCATGCAGGTAAGCCAACCCTTTTGCTGTTTGGACTGCGATATTGTGCAGCTTCTCCAAATCTATTTCTCTATGCTCACTAAACAAGAACTTGTCAAGTGATCCATTCTCCATGTACTCATACACAAGTGCTCGCATTTCATGGTCAAAGCAGAAGCCGTATAGTTTTACCAAATTCATGTGGTAAGTTCTTCCCAAGGTGCCAACTTCCGCCATGAATTGATCTTCAACTATCTTATCCCTAGTGTTTGTAAGCACCTTGACAGCGACTTGCACTCCATGTGGGAAAATCCCTTTGAAGACAACTCCAAAGCCACCTGAACCCAATATGGTGGAGTAGTTATCTGTGTATTCTGCAAGTTGCTTGGGTGAAAAGGCTACCGGCTTCTCCCTTGCCATGTTGCTAAGAAACCCCTTTACCGTCGGAAACTCAACTCGTGAGCTTCGAACTTGTTGCAATTCGGGTGTTAAGTCGATGGCTACATCGTCGGATGAATGATTTATATTCAAAGACTTGTCGATACTACTGTAACCGTTCGCTATCCGGGCATATGCCGGAATAGCGCTTCCGGTCTTTTTCAAGCAATCAATGATGGCATATACGATGGCTACAATTGCAATGGTCACCACCAAACCAGAAACTGAAAAAAAGATGTACAGTTAAGAACAAACTTACATAAAACTTATAGCAGTGATGATATTAAGATATAAAATAACAATCGTACAAATAATCCAGTTTTTACGTGGTTATTTGGGCTACGATCAGAGATAGATAGAAATGTGAATTCCTGGTTGTGTTCATCACCCGATCATTAACCATGTCAATTTTTCAAACCCGAACATGACACGATTATCAAACGTTTTACAAGATTAGCCGTTTAATGTTCGTAAATACAAAATTACATATGAACTAATATTTATGTTAAATAAATGGGTTAAAGACTTAAAAGCTGTTGTTTCACCTGCAATTATAAATAGCTCATCTCGTGTTTTACGAGTTACAAGATTTACATAGACGTGTTAAAGCCATTTTCGTGTTCGGCAGGTTGATCCGAAACACGAATTTTTCATTAACATCTGAAACCATGTTTGCAGCAAGTAGAAAGCAGAAACGTCATATTTTTTCTAAACATTTGTTACCTGCCTGCAGTTTTATGAAGATGCTACAGTTTGAGGATGCTTACCAACAGATAAGGCCACTCCCCATTGCATTGAAGAATTGAACTGTTTCTGAAATTGTTGGAAGTCATCAGGTTCACTATTTTGATTTTGATGGAATACCAAATTGCCATCCTTATCCACCTCAAATGCACCAGACATGCTTTCTGTCTTGCAAAAGTTTTTTGGAAGAATGAAGAAAGTAAGGTTTAATACATTCATATATATATATATAAGGACGGCTTCGTGACACCACTTGTTTTACATAACTTTTGACACACATTTTTACAGGGTCTACTCCGTAATGTATTTCAACAATCTAAACCGTCTATCTTTTAGGTCTTTCCTCAAAAACCATCTCTACCAAACCTCACCCAAATCTAAAATCATGTGACAATTGGATTTAAGGGTTTAGGAAACCAAGTCCATTTTCTTCACTACAAATAAATGTTTTTAATGATTTTGAATTTGTCTTAATTTTTTTAAATGTGATCTATGAATGATGTTCTAAAAAATAGAATGTTCGGATCGTTAAAATACTATAAAACACATGAATAAAAAGTTGTGTAAAAAAATTAGTATAAAAAAAGTAATGTCACTTATCTGTGTGTAAATTTGAGGGAAGTTCCCATGCAAGTGCAATGATTTCGACCTCTAGCAAATGTTGGACCATAACTTGTCAAAACGCGTAGAGTATAGTTGAAACATTTGAAAAGGTTTAAAGAAATAGTCAAATTTGTGGAGCCAATCCCACAGAACTAGTCAAATTAGTTTTCTCTATATGACAAAAAATGTAAAAATAATATTTGAAAAAAGTTATTGGGAAATAAAAACTGGACCTTGAAACCAATAAACTAGTGGGCTGGACTGAGTACTAGCCCATTAATATAGTTGGTGGGCTAATAGGCGTGGGTAGGTCCAAACCATTTTGGCCCAATGCACACCAAGAAACAACCAAAAGTAGCTAAATCATGTATGTCAGCTTATTGTAAAGAGACAGTCGCGCTCTTTAACGCGTAGTGCAGCTCAAAGAGAGCAATGCTAGCAACAAACGCTTGTCGGATCACTTGATGTTCGTTTGGTAGAATTTAAAGACACACGCTTTTGATATACATTTTTAAAAATTTTATTATATAATGTATTTTAACGACTCAATCGTTTATCTTTTGTGTTTTACTTTAAAGATGATTTCTATTAAAAATCATCCAAATCCAAAAATCAAATTATTGTTTGGAAACTCAATGTTTTTTTATATAACCGTATTTGTTTATTTTTTTTAGTATAAATAAATGTCTTAATAATTTTAGATTTATCTAATCTTTTGTAAGGTTGATCAATGAATGAGATACTCAAATATAAACTGTTCGAATCTTTGAAATATATTACGAAATGTACCATATAAAATAAATGTAAAAAATTATGTATATTTATATGAGAGTGCTGCTTGTAATATGGAGTCAATCTAAACGCGTGAGGTACCATAATTATTAGTTGGGTCAAGGGTGCTTATATATATATATTCATATGTATGGGCCCATATATATACATCACAATTACTCTTATACCATTTTTCACGTTCATGGTAGGGCTGTTGTATAATTTGAACCATTGGATTGCGTGTAATATCGGAGAGGGGCTGAGGTCACATGATTCGGACCATACTGGAAATATACCAACTTTTAGTATTATACAATTTGAAAAGACACGTTATAAAAAGACAATTTTCTCCAAATACAAAATGCAATATTGTATTCAGTCCATATTCACAGCATATTGAAATTTTTTTTCCACAATCTTTTTCCGCTGTGTTAGTATAAGAGAGTTTTAACCAAAAGCTCGTAATACTGTTCACTTTAACGAAAAATTATATTTTTACACTAAAAAGTCAAACTTGATACTATTCATTTTACCCTTTATTTTGTCCTTATCGTTAAAACTCAAAGTTTTTAAACTATTTTCATTAGTTTTTGTTTAGTATAATGGAGATGACTTGTATTTGGAAAGCAACAAGGCAATATAAACGACAAGCCGTATAATTTTTTTATATATTTTCACACCGACTATGCACGTGGCATGCAGCGTACAAATCAATAAAGTGTGAGGAGGATCATAACAATGACCATGCAGGTATCCCATGGGTGTCAGAATATTTTAAGATTTTTTTCTTGAAAAAGATATTGTTAAGGGCTAAATTTTTTAATTAAATTTTACAAATTAAATTATGTGAACCTTGATAATTAAATTATTGTTTAAATATTGATTAACATGTTAAATTTCTATTTATGACACATTTAGTTTATAAATTTAATTTAAATTTTAATCTTTTAAAATTATCCTTCTCAAAAACTTTATATTTATTGCGGTATATAAAGAATGAATATGAAGCATCGAATATGCAACTATTAAGTTAAGAATTAAACGATCACAAATGTCTCTATATATAGAGAGTAATATAAGAAACCAACCTTTTTCCAGGTGAAGTCTCAAAAAAATTAAGGGTTGAAATCACACAAGTTTCAGAAAAATCTTGATGGGTTCGGCTCATGAAAACAGAACATATTTAACATTAGGCAATTCTTCAAACTATAATGTTTATATATCATGTGCTTAGCTTGTCATTGTTTCCTCCCACATACTCGGCTACTGTTCAAGGTTGATGGAGAAAACAACGTTATGTCTTCTAAGACACGAGAACACCCCAACAAAATGAATACATGACATGTTTATTAATTATGGACTCCAATAATGAGTTATATATAGTGTTAGATTGATGACTTGATTAAAAAAAAATAGTGTTAGATTGATGAATATGCATGTTAACCTCAATCGATCACGACCTATATTTGTTATGTTTTAGAGAATTTATCCTCAGCATAGGCACCTACTAGCTCAAAATGAGTGAGGCTTTGTCTTTAAAGACATGTAATTACGAATGAAACCATGCAATTACAAGCTGTAAATTGTTATGTTAAACTCCCGATGTGAGATTTCCTACACGCCTAGCCTCCTTATGTGAGACCATGTCTTTAGGGGCCACACATGAAGAGAATTTCATCATGTCAGGAAAGACAAACATGTGAATACTACACACTTGGAACAAATTCATGGAGTGAATTCCATTTGTTTTCATTTTTCATTTTTTTTAAACTGATAATAATTACCAAATTAAGTTTTTAGTTAAAAAAAAAGTTAAAACGAAATAAAATATCCCTAATAAACAGTTACATGCAAACACATAACAAGCCGCTCATGTTTAATTAGGCAAAGTTCTAAAAGACGCTAGGCGCTAGTCGGGCAGGGGATTAGGGCCTAGCACCTAGGCGGGGTCTAGGCGGGCATCTAGACGGATTTAAGTAAATCTATTATATTTCGTGTAAATAAGTGTCTATTTATATTAAAAAAAATATATATATATATATTAATCATAAAAGATAAAATGACATATATACAATGAAGTATTGGAACATAATGACAACATGGGGAACAAACATATAATGTTTGTTCATTTATCTATTCCGCAAGTCTCTTGCAATTTATTGAAAAAAAATAAAATACAAAATGAAAGTTACCTATCTTCTATCTAAGTGAGTCGCAACCTAAGCGGGCGCTGGGCGGATTAGGCAGGTGACTAAGCAGTCTAGGCGGGTGCCTCTTCAGGTCTAAGCACCCTTTCTTAATTTTCAAACGTTTATGCATTAATCGGAGCAGTGCCCAATTGTCTAGTGTCTAAGCAGGGCCCAGATGATGCTAGGCGGAGATTTTTAGAATAGTGTGTTTACGTAAGTAAATTTGGTGATAAGACTGGTTTAGGGCTATGCTTTTCCGTAACCGTACTTACTGATAACTAAAATGTCAAGCTCATTGGTAGCAACTAATTACGACAAGGGTGATTTTGTATTAAATTAATAACCTAATTATGACAATGTGAGTTTGAACAATGGTACTATTTGACAATATGTTAAACCATTAGATTTTTTTTTACTTGAAAACTAATTTACCTGAAGGTTTTATGTTTTTGTTTTCTTTGGAAGGCGATTTATGTTATACACTATTATAATTTACGAAACTCAAGTGTAAGAAGACGATCATACGAACAATATTAAATTGACCACATTTGCTTACCTAAAAGTTTATAATACAAAAGGGAAGGTTAAAGAATGTAAGGCGTACGTGTACGTTAACTGTCAACACCTAACTGTTCATAACGGATTCATGGAGAGGAAACTGAGCCTTCCAGTTTCCAGGAAGGAAATTTCAAACACCTCTCTCCCAACATGCACGTGAGAATTAAATGTAATCTAGCTTCCTTTTATTTTGTGTAGTTTTTCTTGAAAGAGATATGTTAAGGAAATTATCTTAAAAATGAGATTTTCTATAGATTTTTTGTCATCTCATATTTTCCGGCACAATATTTTATACTAGTGTTGCCACGGGAATTAATACTAAACTGTGAAGTGCTAGGAAATTTAGAGAAAATCTCACTTTAAAAGAGTCTCGTTAATATTTCTCTGAAATGAAAAATGTTGTTACTTAAGGCCTCACTAGATTAAATGTAAAGCGTATAGGTCGTTACCACCGTTAAGGCCTCACTGAATTTTGAAATTTTGATGTGTATTCATTTACTTATTTATGCAGGGCATGCAGACTAGGGTACAAACCTAATCTCAATTATCAACCTCCATAATTTGGTTGTTACACTTTTTCTTCTCTTTTTCTCTTTTCATAGGAGGAGAAGGGTATTCCAACTTAGAAGTCATTCCAACATAGGAGAAGGGTTTGTTCATTGTTTTCTTAAAATAAAAAGAAATAAATAAATAAATAAACTAGGTTTCTTACCTTTGAAAAGTTGATCATAATAAAACAATCGCTGCAAATTAATTTCAAATATGACATTTGATAACGTTCAATGTGACATCCCACATCGTCCAGGGGAATGATCCTTATATGTATATCCCATCCCTACTTAGCACGAGGCCTTTTGGGAGCTCACTGGCTTCGGGTTCCGTAGGAACTCCGAAGTTAAGCGAGAAGGGGGCTAGAGCAATCCCATGATGGGTGACCCACTGGGAAGTTGCTCGTGAGTTCCCAAAAACAAAACCGTGAGGGAATGGTAAGCCCAAAGCGGACAATATCGTGCTATGGTGGTGGAGCGGGCCCGGGAAGTGGTCCCACCCGGGTCGGGATGTGACATTCAAGATGTCCTTAATCCAAAGAGACTTCAACAAAATATAAAAGGCTAAATGGGTCAAACTATTTGTCATCGTATTGGTGCATTTGAGGGCGAGGTATGCCCGAGAATAAGCAAAGTAACACATCCAAATCTTGAAATCATCCACACCGAAAATCAAAAAACTGAGATGGCACTCCGAAACCCAAAGAACTCTATTCCTAATGAAATAACCAAACACTTTGCGAATAATTAGCATGTAAGAAATTCTATGCAAAAAAGTGCAATATAATGAATAAGAGGGCACACGCTTTGTTAAAAGCATCGACAATTTAGAAGAGGAACTGACTACGAACCAAGTCGTTCCCATACCAACATGAATGTTTTTGCTCAACACCATCATCAAAGTTACCAAAAAAGTGAAGTAGACCCAACAGAAGGTGATAGCACACCAATACAAAGTCAAAAGCCTTTACAAATAACTCACAGAAGAGTCACTTATTGATGGAAATTCCAAAATGAAAAAAAAAAAAAAAAAAAGATCTGCAACAATCTATGAGAAGAGGAAAGATGAAGGCTAGGAAAAGAGGAAGAGGGGATGCCATCGACTCTAAAGCCAGATCAAGAGGCCGACGATTAAATTTTTTGTAGATCTAGAGTTTTGGCATGGAAAAAAGAGAGCACCTCGTTGGTAGGGGAAGAAAATGAAAATGTAGTAGTTAAGAGTAGAGGTGTAAAATGCAGTTTTTTTTTTTTTTTTTTTTTGGAAATTGAAGAAGTTTAAATTAATATAGCAATTAACTAATATCCACACAAATTTTCTCCCCTTATAACTTTTTTCAGAGTTGGATTTAATCAATTTAGATATAACAATGTGATTTTTTTTGGGAGATCATATTCACACATCCTAAATTACTCCTCCCACATCTTTTTAATTTTTTAATATTTTTCTATCAAGTATTAGTGGTGTATAAAAAATATTAAAAAATTAAAAAGATGTGAAAGAAGTAATTTAAGGTCTGTGAATATAATCTCTTTTCTTTTTTAGTCTATCCACTTTGGACATGTGCATATCATATCATGTGCTGTTAGTATCTAATCCCCCGCTAAAAGGACACTTTTACAACAAAATAAAAATCATAAGATAGGTTTTCAAAACGAGAACTACGTACGTGAAATAAATTTATCATCATTATAGCGTCTTAGTCCAATATATAATATCATAAATAAATTCTTTTGCACATGACAACATATTAGTACATTAAAATGTTGCTTGATAGTGATTCCGTTAGTCCTGTTTTCCGTAAATTTCTCTTAAGAGGACAGCAGTATAACGTGTCCTAACAAACAATTACTAATATTGACAGGTCCCATTACCGTTTAGTGTCATCAAGGCATGGGTATTCCATGACCCATCAGTCCTTCCAATACATCCATAATGCTATGACGCATGAGTGGTCCCAAAACAATTTTTTTTTTCTTTCCAAAAAGTAGAGCCCAAAACATTCATAGATCTGCTGCTTTTTTCCATCTTTTTGTTGTTAATGTTATGACTTGTGTGGAAAATGTAATTAAGCAGTAATAGTGGTCAAAGATAAATAAATTTAAAAGCTGATTAATGCGACTACACGGTTGGAGATTAGTTTAATTTAGCAGAGGTTGTAACCAAATAAACAATTAATTTAGCAGAAACAGAATCTGACATATCTTTGCTAGGCCATTTTCGTCAGACTTTCCTGAAGCAGAATCACATGGTACAATCATACAACGCAACGCCGCGATCCACGAGATATATCACATACAAAACAGAACGGAAATTTTTGCACGGAACACTAAATGTTAAAATATAATTAGTTAATTTTTTAAAATTTTTAATTAATTATATTATTACATTTATGTATTGGACTAGTTTTCGTTACATTGAAAGAATCTAGCTAAAAAAAATCCCCCCTCCTCCTCTGTGGCTTTTGATTAAAATTTTGAAGAAAACAAAAGCCCCCTGTCAAGTGCCAACTAATTTGGGAAAATTCTAGTATCCGCATTTCGTACGTTGGACGCCAATTAATCAAATTTGAGTTGACCTAATTTGATTTATATAGCTCAATACTCATTTAATTTATAAACTAAAAACCCAAAATTCCAATTATTTTGTCACAAACTAAAAAGTCCACTTAATTTTGATACTAGAAAAATCATAATAATAAGGTAATTTTTAGGAAGATTCACACTATGCACACTACGTATGCATTGTCTTCTACAAGAGGAGCGTTACGCATTTAGCTCGACCTTATTATTCATGTTTACAAAGAAAATTAAAACTCATGTTGAGAACGTAAAATTCCGTACTGAATAATTTAAAACATTACATTAATAATTTTGGTATGAAAGTCGGACATAAATAGATGTGTGATGACATAAACGTTGAGACTTTACAATGACAAAGCTAGCTTAATGAATCTGAAAAATGGGCACATTTGCTAACCATTTTCTAGTAGAACATGTTACGTTGTTTTGGCCAATTTAGCGAAACTTATGCCGGTTCTTGGTTTATCAACATGCGTTTGTAATTTTCCCTCTTCTTGTTTTAAACTCGATATTCGGAAATGGAGGAGATTGAGATGGAGAATTGGAAAGGTGAAAATTACAGGAATAGCACTAACATGAATTACGGAGAAAGATGGGGTTTGCGGAATCCAGACAAGCAGACAAACCCAACAGAGGGAAGAGAGGGGTGCTTTGAATTTTGAAAGGACGTTGCCAGGTGGCAGCTCCTTCTGAGTCTCAACGTGATTTCTGCAAAACTTTCCTTCTTCCCCATTTCCTATCTTATCCTCCGCACCATATAAATGTGAGCCCTCCACACTCTCTCTCTCACATCAAACACCTTCTTCTTCTTCTTCTTCTCTCTCTCTCTCTCTTTTTCATCTGTTACCATTCTAATGGTGAAAATGGCTACTGGGTTGCTCTCACTTTTGCTTGGATTCTCATTGCTACTCACTAATCCTGCTTCTGCATCTGTGCCTCTGGATGGTAAGCTCTCTCTCTCTCTCTCTCTCTCTCTCTCTCTTTTCTGATCTATTATTTATCTGCATATCTTAATCAGGACTCTTGGCCAATGGCAACTTTGAAGAGCCACCAAAACCAACTAACCTCAAGAAAAAAGTTCTGGTAGGCAAATATGCACTGCCCAAGTGGGAAATCGATGGCCTGGTGGAGTACATTTCCGCCGGGCCGCAACCCGGCGGAATGTACTTTAATGTAGCTCATGGCGTCCATGCTGTGAGGCTTGGTAATGAGGCCTCAATCTCCCAGACCCTTAAAGTCAAGCCAGGCTCTCTGTATGCCCTAACATTTGGGGCATCAAGGACTTGTGCCCAAGAGGAGGTTTTGAGGGTTTTGGTGCCTCCCGAGGCAGGGGACCTTCCTATGCAAACCCTATACAGCAGCAATGGCGGCGACACTTACGCTTGGGGATTCAGAGCAACTTCTGCAACTGTTAAAGTGACTTTTCACAATCCTGGGGTTCAAGAGGATCCTGCTTGTGGCCCTCTCTTGGATGCCATTGCTATCAAGGAGCTTTTCCCTGTGTACCCCACTAGAGGTAACTATGCTTATGCAGCTAATTTCCAACTCCGATCTGATTTATTGACATGGTTGATTGTTTTAGGGCGTAGAATCGTTACTCAAAGCTTAGACGACGTCCTGCAGAGACAATTTATTTTGTAACATAGCTTTTGCACAAAGTTCTTTCTTGATAGTTATATCGGTTATCCGGATCTGGGTTTCCTTGTCCACTGTGCATATAGATCATTACGGGTGGCTTTTCCAACTCTTTTTCGGTCAAGGGGTCGATTGATAACCATTTCAGTGTTCAGTCTACTAAAAACGTAAACTAGTTGCAGTTTTTTACCTTTGGAAAGACAGAAAGCTTGACACTAACCGTTTTCGTTTTTAAATTGTATGCTGTGGTTTTTTGTTGGATGTGTTGCTTATCGGAGTTAACAAAGAAAACAAGGCTATTTTGTTGAAACCATTGAATGTTTCTTGCAGATAATTTGGTCAGAAACCCTGGCTTTGAAGAGGCTCCCCATAGGTTATTAAACTCTTCCCATGGTGTACTCCTCCCTCCGAAACAACTAGATGCGACATCCCCGCTCCCCGGCTGGATCATCGAGTCCCTCAAGGCCGTAAAGTTCATCGATTCCAATCACTTCAATGTTCCAGTCGGAAAGGGCGCAGTTGAGCTTGTTGCGGGAAGAGAAAGTGCCATAGCCCAGATTATCAGGACAGTTCCCAACAAGCTCTACAGCCTCTCATTCACCGTCGGTGATGCAAGAAACGGCTGCCAAGGATCAATGATGGTTGAAGCATTTGCCGGCAAGGAAACGCTCAAAGTTCCCTTCGCCTCCAAAGGAAAAGGCGGGTTCAAGAAGGCCAGTTTCAGGTTCAAAGCGGTTTCAATCAGGACCAGAATCACGTTCTTCAGCTCCTTCTACCACACCAAGGACTATGGAGCTCTTTGTGGCCCTATCCTAGATGAAGTTAAGGTTTCCCCTGTTGCTTAATTGCTAGTTTTTTTAGTTAAATCACCATAAGACTACAACATCGTTATAGAGATTGTGCAACGGTTAATATGATTCCGACATTTTGTGAATTTGGCCGTTGACGAGGGCAGGTGTGTTATGAAGGATCTAGAGATTGTGTAACGGATAATATCCGGATCTAGTGATTTTTCTTTAAAACGGTGCTTGAAGTGTTTTGGACATTAAAGTAAGTTTTCAGGGCTTTAGTTATGAAGGATCTTAAGTTTTCTTTGGTAGCTTATGATAAGATAAAGTCTTAAGCGCTTTATTTGTGAAGGATCTGAAGTTTTCTTTGGTAGCTTATGGTAAAATAAAGGGACTTTAACGAAAGGTTTCTGGTACTGTTCACTTTATCTTTTATTTTGTCTTTATGGTCAAAACTTAAAGTTTTCAAATCATTGTTATTAGTTTTCATTGAATTGGAAAGTTCCATAGCATGCAAGAACATCTCTAATGCTTATGCATTGATAATATACAACAAAATATGAATTTGACAAAATGGTGCAACAGTGCATGAGAAGGTGTGTTTCTTTTAAAATGAATATATAAAAGGGATGTGATATCTAGACATTTTATTTTACTTATCATAATTTTTTTAATTTTTAACTGTCTGATCGGATGAATTGAAGAAAATCAACGAATAGAAATTAACAAAAGGTGTGTGAGAAGTAAAATAAGGTGTGTCGATAGCACATCCCTATATGAAATTGTTATGATAAATATAATGTGAACTTTGATTTGGAAAATAAATTGCTGTGCCAATCTGCCGGTATGATGAGCGGGCCGCAGATTCCTAATGTTTGGAATGTTGTCCTTCGCCATCGTCTAAAGTACCAACGAGACATTTCTCGAGTAAAAATTCAGCATTCACCCAAGCATGGTATTTATCTAAAGAAATGTAATAAGGAGCAATTGTTAACAGCACTTTAAAATAGGCTTAAAATAAAATGAAGATGATCCCAAACACATTGCTGATTTGCAGGCACTTTTTGGTTGCGTTGCTTCGCTGAATCGGATTTCAGGAATCCTAAACTCATTCCTTGGAATGAGCGAGACCAAGAGAATCCGACATTCCTGTTCAAGTTTTGGAAATGCTTGTTATGATTCAAAATTTCTCTGGCGAACAAGAAAAAGAGAAAAACCTTCCCAATCCTACTCCATTAGTAATAACAAGTTTTACGGGCAGTTCTGTTGGTAGATAATACATTTGCTCACCATCCATTCTATGCGCCGTTGGAAGAGTTTGATTTAATCTACCCACTACACGGATCCCAAAAATAAAACACATTCCAAAACACTTAATATGGTATGGTGGTAGCAAATCTATTCTCTTGTTTTCATGGAGACGTAAGGCTTAAGAACAATAAAACTCAACAACACATAACCAATTAAGTATAGAAAAGGATACTGAATAACGATGTGCAGTCTTTTCCCACAGCCTTCTTTAGAATATCAACACCTGAAGAAAAAGAAATCGTCAAAAACAGGATTTGTATGTCGTAGTTCTAACCAAATAACATACAGAAACTCTCGCAAAGTCTCATTTATGGTTCGTAGTTAGACCTCATCACTCAGCAGTTTTTTGGTGACAGAATTATGCCCATTGCAATATGAAGGATTTAATAAAATTGGTGGTGAATTGGTAATGCATTTGAAAATGCTTATATAGAAATGATATGGTTAACATCAGATTGCCCTATAAATGCAAACGCTTTGCCTTTCTACCTTATTACTCTTCCTAGGTCATTAACGAGCTCAGAGTTGGCACACATCCGCCAAGTAAACTTGAAATCAATAGCCCACATCCCTTTTATAGATAATCTTCATTAGAAATTTAGAAGAAACAGAAAGTGCCCTCATTTTTTGTAGCACTTCTCGTAGATGCCTCATGCTATTAATTGAATTTTGTCGGCTAAGTTGGGGGTGTGGAGCAATAAAACTTCAATAAGAAGACTGCAAGAACCCGATAAAGCATGCCTACCGATATAAATACTTTAACAATTTTGGGGTTTACAAGGAAAGGTGTCAGCAATACACACTTGGAATGACACAGTTCACTCCAGCTAACATTTGAACTTGAACAGACTAAAACATGTACATACCTCCCGGGTGAAATCTTATGTATGGAGACAAATTGTACACGCGGCCTTTTAGAACAGTCCACATTGAATCTCCTTTTTGGTGCTGTTTAACTTCATTCAGTGAAATAAGCCTCTTATTTGACTGTCCCTTTAAGCCTGAGACACAATTTGAATCTTGAGAACTAACACTGATATAATCACTACTGCACTTGAAAATACCAGAGATATCACAAGTTGTTTCCTGAACTTATAATAACATGCATCAGAAATTCATGACGAATAGGCTTTCTATGAGTACATAATATTCATAAACGTGTTGTCAACAAGGATGACTTAGGGACCTCAACGAACTTGTAGAGCTAGAATACTTTCATTGGGCAAAGTTTGAAGGTATTTTCTTTATATCTTCTGATAATTGCCTTTAGGATTACCACAAAGTGAAAAAGCTTTACAAAAGATAAAAAGAAAGTATATTCTTTGGGATTATCACAAAGTTTAAAGGTATATCCTTACAACTTTTGTTCTTGACAAGAGTCGCAAATAAAAACTTACCAGTGCTAGAAAGAAAAATCACAAATTATGTATGCATCATAGCCAGCAGAACACAAATGACATGAAAAAAAAAAGGTCAAGAAAAATAGTGACAGGAAGAAGAAAAATTATGACAGATGAGAAGCAATATCAGCTGAGGCACTTTTTAACTAAGTACCTGCAAGGTCAGGATGTGTTCGAGTCAGTTTGAGCCAATCCATTTGGCTATATCCCTTCTCAAAAGGTACTTTAGCACGAGTTGCAGGCTTGACTGAGTTTCCAGCATCACCTGATTTTAGTTGCTTTGGAACTTCAGATTTCTTTTTCATGGATGATGCATCAATGACGCTGACAGACGAAGAACCAACTGTTTCCTGTTTTTTGAAAGTGGCTCCTCCTGGTAAACCACCTTGCCACGGAACACCTCTATTCTCATTACTACTAGTGCCATTTGACAATCCATCATTTATGGTAATACTTTCTATATCTGAAGTGAGCTTATTTGTCTCATGATCATCCTGAATCCCTGGTGGGCCAACCTGAACATATAACACAGACCTTACATCAATATGGAATTATGGCATACAAAAACTCAGCCACTATCAATCATATCCCCGAAACACAAACCACTGCAGATGATGCATTGAATCAATAGGCATATTTCAAGGGTATAGCTTTCTTGATAACAAAATGTACATATAACGCTTACCTGGCAAAAAGTGAAATCGTTATCGTTGTCCATTTCTAAGCTGAATGAAGTTCCCAGACTATTTCAAGCAATCTTTCCTGTCAAAAGATAATATAAACATCACATTTTAATACCAAAAAGATCATGAGATGCCATTTCTAAAATACGGTAGTATCATACTCTGATAGACAAACTTAAACGATAACCATCTGGTAAGACAAAATACATGAAATGGGGACAATTAAGACTCTTGATTACACGCTGCCAATTAAGAATCTTGAATACACAACAGACTAGTACTGTTTTCTACGGCTTTTGATAACTGTATTTAAAAATATTTTGGGAAACTCAGCAAAACAGGTCAAGCTCCCCCTCCCTCCTCCTCAAGACTGAAGAGGATAAACAAAATTCTCACTAAAGCTTTTTTACTTTTTAGAGTACAGAAAGATGTTGTGTCCAACAAAAGGAAGAAGAAAAATATTATGTCATCTGTATTAGTGTTTACTAAGTGAGATGGGCATCAGGCCCAAACTCATATGTCTTTTCTTCGCCATGAAACTCACAAATCATAATCGTTCGGACAAAAGTCCATGATTCATATAAGCTAAGGAATAATAACGAACAATCCACTAAGCTTGAACTTAATTACAGATTGTCAAAACTTCGATTTATTGAACATGGAACAACTGTGTATACTTAACTTTGACTCCAAAATTTCCAAATGCCAACGTCATTCCAAACATTAACTCTACCACAACTTCATTCCAGTATCCAAAGTGATTTCAAGCAAATAGCTCACTACCCAATTCTCATAACTTTGAATCCAAGTCCTTATAAATTCAAATCCAATTGAAGAAAGCAATTGAGATACAAAGATCTCCCCTCTAATAGTTTTCGAAAGACAGCAATTGAGTAAAATCATTCATCATTCGGGACTTGAGAAAAAAGTAAACAAAATGAACAAAACCTCCAGTGCTCCAGCTGACCCTAAGTACCAGTACACCCTAGTCTAACTATACTTCTTTGATTCACCGAAAGCTTTCCCATAACCATAGGGTTACACCAACGCTTAGCTTTAAGTCCTTACCTTTTTGCATTGGTAATCGATGAAGTAACCGGACATATTCAAGATGGTATCCCGCGGTGTATGCTTTTCGCAGATGACACCAAGGCTCAGCTTTAAGTCCTTAGCTTTTTGCATTGGTAATGGATTCATACAGCCAACCCCAATTAGTGGGATAAGGCTTTGTTGTTTTTGTACCGAAACTGAATGCGGTTAAAGAACATGAGACCAAAATTTAATTTAACGTTATTCTATCCCGTTATTCTGAGTAGTTACCAAACATATGGATAATCTATAAACACACCACGATTAAACCAATTAACAATTTATCTAAAAACAAAACAGCTAAATCAAAACCCTTAATTCGAACAAAAATGTTAACCATACTAAACAAATTCAGGAAATACCTAAATACAAATTCAACCATGAAGTTGTGATCTTCAGATTACTCTCTCTCTCTCTCTAATGATCTAATCAGGTAAGACCAACAAATCAATGACAATAAGAAACAGATCACAGAACCTCAAGTACGCTGAATTTCAATTGTTGTGGCTGTTATTGTCGAAATTTCAATTTTCTTTGTGAATTCCTTGAATTTTCTCAGCAACGATACAGAAACAGAAAGCGTAAAATAATCAAAGTGGATGAGAGATGGGAAAGAAAAAACGTACTCGCAAGTATGGATTCAGGTTGATGTAGTTGCCATCGTCCAGACAGCGGAATTGGACTCCAGTGGATTCAGGTTATTGTTGTCAGCCAGAATAACAAGTTAATCTAATGCCTTCTCCTTTCTGTGTATTTATTTATTTTAGTCGTCTCCGGCGGGAAAAGTATTGGTGAAAGCGTGAAAGACTTTGCATGGGACTTCTTAGGTGCTAATAATAAAAGGATACGTGTTAGTTTTTTCTTATATGTTTTTACGTTATTAGTACGGAAAGTTATTATAGTGGTGAATTTATATCATACAAGTTGTTCTTGCAAAAACAGGTATTGTAATAATCCATAAAGAATCATACTTTTTGAGAAGCCTCTTAACATTTCTCAAAATAAATATACGGTGATCCAAATTAAAATGTAGGCAAAACGTGTAACCAAAATTGTATGTGACCTCTTCAATGTTGGGTGAGACCTCCATTACTTGGGAAACGTTTATAGATGGAGCTCAGCTATTAATTAAGGAGGAGAATTCTCTACTCTCCTATTCACATTCCTTTCCCTCACCTCTTCTTACACATTACTTTTTGTCTTATTATCTCTATAAAAAATTAATATAAAATGTTGACGTGACTTAACCGTGACTGTTCAAATAGGAGGGGATAGAAGGGTAGAGAAATTAGGAGAGTAGAGAATCCTACTCCTAGCTAATAAGCAAGGATCTAAAGAGGAGGTTGACTACTAACTATTTTCATTCCACTCGTGCAAAGGAATGTGAAGATGCTACTCATGTTCTTAGGGATTGGCTTAATGCTTGTAGGGTATGGCAAAGTTTTCCCAGCCCTCATTCTTTATATGAATTCGTAGACGTCTTTGTGAAGAAAGTTGAGATTCTATTATAAAATCAATTTATAATATATGGGGTAATCCAACCTTTTATAAGTCATTGCAAGATTTCTTATTTCAACAATGTGGAACTCTTTGACCTTCATATTCTCACACTCTGCTTGGCTCCATAAGACCATCTCCAACCTTTGGAGTAAAACCTAAAATTTTTAATCCAAAAAATTTAGGTTTTAATCTAGAACCAGCTTTTCTCCTCTAACCCTTCTAGCCTAATTTTTTTAGTATGAGGTTATTAAAGAATAAATTTAGGCTATTTAAAATAAAATAAAAAATTATGTACATTTGTAAACATTTTAACCTAAAAATATTTAGATTCCGATAAATATTGAAAAATCACTAAATTTGGATGAATTTTGAGTTAAATAATTTTTTTTAATTATTTTAGCCGTTAAATTTAAATTTGGGATGTTAGATCTTTTTTTATATCATTGGATTTGATCATATTAGATATCAGCTGTTGAATTCAATGAAATTATAAATATAAAACAAATATATATATATATACATATATATATACACACATACACACACATTTGGACTGTTGGTCCATTTGAATTGTGGCCATTGGATCAGAAAAAAGAGACGTTGGGCTCATTGTTACGCCCGACAAGAGGGGGACACACCTATGTGGGTGGGGTCCAACTGGGTGCTGGGCTGGCGCGTTTGGCACGTCTAAGCGTGGGTTTTGGGCTTCACATTCTGTTTTCCACTCTCAAATGTCGGCTCTGCCACTAATTTTGGGCTAAATATTGGGGCAATTTGAGTTTTTTTTTTAAGGTTTTAACACTTAACCCAATGAACAAGGGTTGGAGAGAAATTGGGGAGGGGGAAATAGAAGGGAAAAGCTATATGTTTTAACACTTAACCCAATCGAAATGTATCGTTAGATGAATTTTATAATTGATGAACTAGTTAACGTACATTTCGAGTGAGAGACGTTGTCGAAATTTATGTGTTACCCGCATTTTCTAGTGAGAGACGCTGTTGAGACCTCTAGTCTTTAGTTTCTTGATGTTTATCCCATGGAGGAGGATTCTATATCCTCCTAATTTCTTTATCCTTTCATGTTCTCCTATTTGAAGGGTCACGGTTAAGATACGTCAACATCTTATGTTGATATTTTTATAAAGATAATAAGACAAAAAATAATGCGTAAGAGGAGGAGATGGAAGAAAATGAGAATATGATGGTGGAGAATTATCCCATCGATAAAAAGTGTCCATAAACAAATCCCATTATCGCACGCACCCACTCAGTCAACTGAGATTCAACGCCTTCCTATAAGATTCCCTTTCTCCTTCATCATCCACCGTGATTCTTCAAACTCGAACCCCATCCGTCCGATTTCCCATTCAAACATTTCAAACACCGCGCCCAAAATCCTTCCATTTGAAATTCGAATTCAAATACCTAATCGACCGTTGCATCCCACCCATAAATCCCTAATTCCTCTCTCCCCCTCACTCATTTCCTCACTCTAGAATATCCGCCTCCTCCAAACGCCACCAACCATGGCGATCGAGAAGAAACGCCCGCTCCAAACCAGTAACAACGCCAACATCGACCACCCAGCCCCCACCGATGGCGGCGGAAAAGGCAAGACTATCGAAGAAATGTACCAGAAGAAGAGCCAGCTGGAGCATATCTTGCTCCGACCCGATACCTACATCGGGTCGATCGAGAAGCACACCTCGAACCTCTGGGTCTACCAAAATGGCGAGATGGTCAACCGTTCCATCACCTACGTTCCCGGCCTGTACAAGATCTTCGACGAAATTCTCGTCAACGCCGCCGATAACAAACAGCGAGATCCGTCCATGGACTCCGTCAAAGTCACCATTGACGTCGAGCAGAACTCCATCAGCGTCTACAACAACGGCGCTGGAGTTCCTGTCGAGATTCACCAGGAGGAAAGGGTCTACGTCCCGGAGTTGATCTTCGGGCACCTCCTGACCAGTAGCAATTACGACGATACGGTGAAGAAGACCACCGGTGGACGCAATGGCTACGGCGCCAAGCTTACGAACATCTTCTCCACCGAGTTCATCATCGAGACGGCGGACGGAATGCGACAGAAGAAGTATAAGCAGGTATAAAATTATGGATTCTCTAATTTTTTTTACGTTTGATGTGTACTCCAACAACAACAAATAGAAACCCTTATCCCACCGACAACGTTATTACACTCGATTTTGCGCCAATTCTTCCGTTAGTTCCACATGCTCTATGTATTTTCTTATAGTCACTTTCCAAGTCTTCTTAGGTCTTCTTCTACCCGTTTTCCCCTTAGTCTCTGTCTCATAATCACATCTTCTAACCGGAGCAACTATGAGTGTTTGGTTCACCTGTTGAAACCACCTTAACCGATTTTCTCTCGTCTTATTCTTATCTTTGATTCTCCGATGAAAAATAATGTCCTTGTTTCCCATAAGATCCTTTTAGTTGGTAAGGAAAACAAAATGCTAAAATGTTATGATTCATTTTTCGCTGGGTTTGAAATGGATTCCGAATTCTGCCTGACCAAACATTGCAGCAGGCATTTGGCAGTGATATTGTGTTCATTCATTATATCAGTTGAATAATCTGATCTTGCTGATTTCAGGTGTTCACCAGCAACATGGGGAACAAAACTGCGCCAGTAATCACAAAGTGCAAAGAGAGTGCGAATTGGACCAGGGTTACATATAAGCCCGACCTGTCCAAGTTTAATATGACCCATCTGGAAGATGATGTGGTGGCGTTGATGCAAAAAAGAGTAATTGACTTGGCCGGATGCCTCGGAAAGACGGTGAAGGTTGATCTGAATGGAACGAGGGTCCCTGTAAAGTCATTTCTTGATTATGTTGACCTCTACTTACAATCTGCCGGAAAATCAAGAGATGCTCCCCTTCTAAGGTTTTTGTAATGAATTGCACTTCTTGTCCCGATTTGTTCTTCCTTTTTTTTTTTTTTCTATTTGTGTTGGGGATTTGCTAACTGTGTCTATTCATTTGACAGGTTGACGGAGAAAGTCAATGATAGGTGGGAGATTTGCGTGAGTCTCAGCGACGGGCAGTTTCAACAGGTTTGAACAAAACTATTTGAATCAGTGAAGTTACCATGTTCTGTACACTTTAGAATTGTCAATCTCAAGTTTTCAATTCTATTTTTACCAGGTCAGTTTTGTGAATGGAATTGCAACAATCAAGGGTGGAACTCATGTGAATTACGTAACAGATCAGATCACGAACCATGTGATGAATATTGTAAATAAGAAGAACAAGAATGCTAACCTCAAAGCCCATAATGTGAAGAATTATCTGTGGGTCTTTGTCAATGCTCTTATTGACAACCCTGCATTTGATTCCCAAACAAAGGAAACTCTCACGATACGCCCAAATAGTTTCGGATCTAAATGTGAACTTACACCAGCGTTCTTAAATAAGGGTATGCAAATGCAACCGTATTTCAAATTGTTCAACTATACTAGACTCAGACAATTAATCTTGATTTTCGTATGCTGATTAATTTGCAGTTGCAAAGTCTGGAATTGTGGATAGTCTTCTCTCTTGGGCAACTTTTAAACAGAACAAAGACCTGAAGAAAACTGATGGAACTAAAACAGAGAGGGTTCATAATATCAACAAGCTTGAGGATGCTAACTATGCTGGAGGGAAGAATTCTGAGAAGTGTACTTTGATATTGACAGAAGGAGACTCGGCTAAGGCTCTTGCAGTAAGTTTTTAAGTTTTACAATATTGGTACAATTACTTGATTTGTTTGGCTTCCTTTCTGCAATAGATTAACAGAACCTATCGTAAACAGATGGCGGGGCTTGCTGTTGTGGGTAGAGATCATTATGGTGTTTTTCCATTGAGAGGTAAACTGCTCAATGTAAGAGAAGCTAGTGCCACTCAGGTCAGGGATAATGAGGAAATTAAGAATATCAAGAGGATTCTTGGACTGCAACAAGATAAAGAGTATACCAGTCTTAAGTCTTTAAGATATGGTAGTCTGATGATTATGACTGATCAGGTTGAATGCCTTTAACTTCTTTTCTTTTGGTTTTATTCTTGTTTGGATTTCTATGTGCAATCTTCTATCTTTTTCTTTCTGATCACTAATGGAAGCTTAATTTCTATGTTTATATAGGACCATGATGGTTCCCACATCAAGGGTCTCCTTATCAATTTCATTCATTCCTTCTGGCCATCGCTGCTTAAAATTCCATCTTTTTTGGTTGAGTTCATAACTCCGATTGTCAAGGTTGGTTTACTTGACTTTGCTAGTTTGCTTAAGAACTTCAGCATAAGTGATGGATTGTTTTTGAAAGACTACTATAAGTTGTGTTATTTCTGTACAGGCAACGCACAAAAGGGGGAATACCCTTGCATTTTACTCCATGCCTGAGTATGAGGCATGGAAGGAAAATTTGAGGGGCAATGCAAGTGGCTGGTCCATAAAATATTATAAGGTTTGTGATCACTTTATGTAAGTAGAGGTATACTAGAAATCGTACAATGTTTCTGAAGTTTATTCGTATTCTTCTACTTACACTTATGTCCATTTAGGGGTTGGGAACAAGCACGTCTAAGGAAGGAAGGGACTATTTTCAAAATCTTGCTCAGCACAAGAAAGATTTTATTTGGATAGATGAGCATGATGGGGAGGCAATTGAGCTTGCTTTCAGTAAAAAGAAAATAGAAGAGAGGAAGAATTGGCTTCGGCAGTTTGAGGTGGGAAGTTATGACAATTTTCTTTTGTATTTGGGAAATGATTATTCTATATCAATTTTAATTGAGACAGTTGAACTTTCTGTATTTGCAGCCTGGAGTACATCTTGATCAGAAGGAGAAGCTTATTAAGTACAGTGACTTTGTTCACAAGGAACTTATACAGTTTTCCATGGCAGACCTGCAAAGGTCTATTCCGTCAATGGTTGATGGCTTGAAGCCAGGTCAAAGGAAGATTCTCTTTAGCTCTTTTAAGAGGAACTTTGTCAAGGAAGCAAAAGTTGCCCAGTTTTCTGGTTATGTGTCTGAGCATTCTGCCTACCACCATGGTGAGCAGAGTCTTGCAAGTACTATTATTGGGATGGCACAGGATTTTGTGGGGAGCAATAATATCAATCTTCTTCAACCAAATGGTCAATTTGGAACCCGTAACTTGGTGAGATTAACCATGCATGCCAAATATTTAATAAAATTTAAGCTCCTCATGTTTTATTCCGATATCTTTACACCTGTATTTTGCTACTTTAGGGAGGCAAAGATCATGCAAGCGCTCGTTATATATATACTCGCCTTTCTCATATTACAAGGTTCCTTTTCTCAAAGGATGATGACAGACTTCTTGACTACTTGAATGAAGATGGGCAATCTATTGAACCCACTTGGTATTTTTAACTTTTCCCTGTAGAATGAGAACATTGCTTTTAGAATAACAAATGGAGAATGAATGTACTTAGTTTAACAATGGTTTGTGTTGTGTATAGGTATGTGCCGATTATTCCAACAGTGCTTGTTAATGGTAGTGAAGGAATTGGGACAGGGTGGAGCTCATACATTCCTAATTATAACCCGAGAGACATTGTTGCAAATGTGAGGCGTTTGCTTGATGGTGATGCAATGGTGCCAATGGATCCCTGGTACAGAGGATTTACTGGAACCATTGAGAAAACTGTTAGGGATTCTGGTGTGAGCTACACTGCTTGTGGGATCATAGAGGAAGTCAGTGAGACGTCACTCAGGATTTCAGAGTTGCCAATCCGTAGGTGGACTCAAGATTATAAGGAATTCCTTGAGTCCATCTCGGAAGGAAATGATAAAGCCAAGGATCCGTTCATTGAGGTAAAGTCGCCTAAATTTCTTGACAGTTGCAATATTTGATTAAAATGTGTTCCAGATGATTCAGTTCCTAATTGAAATTATGCATGCTCCAGGGTTTCACACAGCACAGTGATCACAGTACTGTAGACATCATAGTCCACTTACGTGAGGAGAAACTGATGGCAGCCAAGCAAGAGGGTTTGCTGAAGAAATTTAAGCTGACCACCAGCATAAGCACGAGTAATATGCACCTGTTTGATCGAAAAGGCGTGATAAAGAAATATGACACTCCAGAACAAAGTATGAGTTTTTCAGCACGTTCTTTTTTTCTTTCTACTCCTGCTTGTACAATTTATATAACCAGACTTTCTGTTTGTTGTTTTTTCTTTCTGCAGTTCTTGAGGACTTTTTTCACCTGAGACTTGAATTCTATGAGGAAAGAAAGGTGACTTCATTTGTGCCCATCAGTATACAGGTGTTTATATTGTTGGCCTGAGTTACGACTGTTAACTGGTTTTCTATTATGCATGCAGAAAGTGCTATTGGAGAACCTTGAGTTGGAACTGTTAAAATTGGAGAACAAGGTTAGGTTTATCCTTGGTGTTGTAAATGGAGAGATCATTGTGAGCAATAGAAAGAGAGCGGATCTATTCCTTGAGCTCCAAGAGAAAGGTTTCACTCCTTTTCCGAAGAAAACCAAAGCCCTAGAACCAGAAGTTGCAGGGGCAACTGAAAATACAGAAGATGTAGAAGAGAACTCTGAGGCTGCCATTGAAAAGGGAGCACGAATTAGTGATTATGAGTATCTAATATCCATGGCAATTGGGACCTTGACCATCGAGAGGGTTCAGGCCCTATTGGCTGATAGGGATAAGGCCAATGCAGAGGTTGATGAGTTGAAAAAATCAACACCAAGGTCACTGTGGTTGAAGGATCTTGATGCTCTTGAAATGGAACTTGATGTATGTGCTAAAATTTGATTCTATTTCACAATTTTTTTCTTCAATTTTCTTTTGTCCTTTGTCTGACATATTGTCATTCATATCAGGAGCTGGAGAAAAGTGAGGCTTTGGCAGAGGAGGCAAAAAAGAAAGCAAGAACCCAAGTGAAAAATGTACCTGCTTCTAAGGCTAAACAAGCACCTAAACCACGGAAAATTACTAAGAAGGCCAACAATGCAGAGGCTTCCAGTTCTGTGATGGAAATAGGTAACACTCGATTAGTTAAAAGCTTTCTTTTAAAATAGCCCACAGATATTATTTCATCACTGGATTTTCGGATTACATTAGTCATAATATCATCTGCTTGCTTTGTCAGAGAAAGATCCCGAGGTAGTGAAAAAGAGAGGAGGAGCAGGTCCAAAGAAAGCTCCTGCTGCCAACAAGGTCTGAGCTGCTGTTTTATATTTTTAATTTTTTGTTTAACGTTCTTAATGGAACAAAACTGCTGTACACAAGAAGCCAGAACTTATTGTTTTATGTTTGTTATGCAGCAAGTGAGATCCTCTGTAGTTTTGAGTGATGACGATGACGACGAAGTGCTTGAACTGAAAGAAAGACTTGCTGCCTATAACCTTGATTCGTCTCCTGAAAATTCAGCAGGTAGTGATAACATTTCACTACTTATCCAGAGAAATCAGCCTAAATCCTTTTCGATTTTTAGCTTATGAGGAAATCAGCATAACTATTTGTTTCCTCAGCAAGTTGTGGATTAACTTAGTTTACTGTGACAGGCAACGATACTGAAGTGCCACAAGAACCAGTCCAGAAGAAACGAGCTAACAAAAAGGTGGCCATGCAAATGGACAGCGACGATGATTTTGAAGAAGAAATAGCAGCTGCGCCAAAGGGGGGTAGGAAAAAAGCGGCTGGAAAGCCAAAGGTGGCAGCATCAAAACCCCCTGTGGCGGCAAAGAAGAGAGGCGCAGCAGCTAACAAGAAGCAGCCTCAAACTTCATCAGGCCAGAAGCTTTTAACTGAAATGTTGAAGCCTGCTGAGAGTTCCAGGGCTTCACCAGAGCCGAAAGTGAGGAAGATGAGGGCATCACCATTCAACACGAAAAGCGGTTCTGTGATTGGCAGAGTTGGTTTGGCAGACGAGATGACTGAAAGTGATGACAAGGTGGACAGTCCTTCCATTGAAGAAAGAAGTGAAGCTCCAGTTGCAGCAAGAGCAAGACCTCAGAGGGCGAATCGCAGGCAGACTAGGTACGTGTCGAGTGACTCCGAGAGTGAGCCGGCCAGCGAAGATTCCGACTTTGATGCAGTTGATGACATTGATGAGGATTAGAGTAGCAGTTATTGTCTTTGCCATGGGAATTCTAGCTCATTCCCCCTATCCACATTCTGAGTTGCGTCTTTGGGATTAAACTTGTAACTGAGATTTGAGGATATTATTATCGTGCTGATAAGCCGAAATTGACGATTTTAGTTTTAAGTTTGATCTGTGAAATATAACTCATTTTCCAAAAACTTGATAGAGACGATTTGGAGAATCTTACGGTTTGTTGGGTATCCTACTGAAAAAATTTCATCATTTTTCAAAACATTTCTTAAAAACTATTTTCTTTAGAACTTAAAAACTTGTTTGTAAAAAAAGATTGGAGGAGAGAGAAAGAAGAGAGAGGATCAGAGGTGATAGAGGATCGGAGAGGATCGGAGAGGATCGAAAGTGATAGACAGGGAGAGAGAAAGAAAAAGAAGGTATTAGATTGGAGGAGAGAGAAAGAAGAAAAAACGGGAAGGATGAGAGAGAAGAAAGAATAAGACTTGGCTGCGGAACATTTCAGTAGTGAAGTAGCGTCCGAGAAGAAAAGGGGAGAGAGAGAATCGGAGTGTGACGAGAGGAGAGAGAAAAAAAAAAGTGAATTTTAAGTTTAAAATTTTTTTAAATTCACTTTTGGTGTTTTAAGAAATAGAATATATATTTTTTAAATTAGTCTTGAGTTTAATTTTAAAAAATAGTCATATTAAATAAAATTTTAAGGCTTATAATTTAAAAAGTGATTTTAAGTTTAAAAAATTGGATTTAAGTTGAATACGAAACCTTAGAGTCTTGTGAAGAAAGTAAAGCAAATTTGACTAGAAAAAAAGTTGTGGTTTACGCTTTTGCTTTTCTCTTTTGTTGCTTGAGTCAACAAGTAAGCTAAAGCAGTCATTTTCTCAAAATTGTTGATGGCCATATTATTGTTTTTATAAGCCTACCCTACTCTTGCTTGATCTTCCCACTCGATAGTACTCCAATCGGGGAGAGAATCTGCCTTCTAAGCGGGTGGTATGCTCATCACGTCATATCTCTATATCGCTTATTGTGTGATTTGATGAGTGATAAAGAGAAAAAGTTGTATACATCCGTAATAAAGGTGAATGCATTTCGAATGTGTATACAACCGAGGCTACATAAGCATTTTAGAGATTGAGTTTTCGATAATGGATTGTGTTTGCACAAATTGATGTCTGGTTTCCTAGGATTTACCAACATTAGGTGATAATATTTCAAACTAATAACATACATGTGGCTCAGCATTATTATTTAGAGATATCACCATAGTGATGTATCCTTTTGTAAGTAATTTTGTTTCATGATTCCGAAAACTTGCTAACATCAAATGACAATATCTCAAATTAATAATGCATACAATTAATATTTAATAGCACGTACATGAACATGCATCTTCCTTCGGAGGTATGACGATAATGACGTAGGAATCACAATCGTGGAAGTACAATACTTGGCTGCTGAAAATTCAGCAACTACTCATGCTTTAACCCAATCAGATTTGAACACATGTTCAATTTGTGTTTACAATTTCAATTGTTTGAAGACATGTCTAAATCTAATTGGATAAAAAAATAAGAATGGCTGCTGAATTTTCAGCGGTCAAATATTGTTCATGGTGGAATATGGCCAAAAGGGAAGAAGAAGAGGGATCAAACAGTTTGGTTTCGATGAATTGTATGGGATGTGTGTCCGGCACTTATTCGGCTTTTCTTTCTTTGTTTCTCGTAGATGGACAGAGCTTTAATCCAATCAACCAAACAATTTTATTGTTTAAAAAGAATCTTGAGCCCTTTTTTTTTGTTATTTTTTTTAATTTTTTTCAGGATTTCATATATTACTCGGCTTCAACTGTTAGAAACTATTTGCATGTTGACTTTCCTCCGGCTAAACAAAATGTTTTAAATTTATGCTAATGTACACGGATGAGGATTCAAATTTTATTTTAGGAGCAGATACATTACCTTTGGTTGAGAGATTTTTCAATGTGCCTAGAATACAGAACAATACGTTACATGTCATTATACAAATTGAGGAAATTTTTTTTTAAGTGTTTCTCCAATTGTATAATGATAGATGACGTATATACTTGTACTTTGAACACACTGAAAAATCTATTCATTTGGCCAACTCACCTTAACTGCAAATAAATTTTCTAATAATCGATGAAATGAAAATTTGAAAAGATTTTATAGTCATGCAATTTATTCAATCGATTTTCCACGAATTCAAAGACTCCATCTCCAAGGCTCAAATCAATGAAGCAATTCCATAATTTCAAGGGGAAACTTGATATAAGTCCAATTTTTTGAACCAATAGTATGAATAGTCCAATTTATTAAAATAAGTCCAATTTGTTATATTTAATTATCTAATTATCAATAGTTATTTGTTCAATGATAAGATTTATTATAAAAATCAAATTTTTTCCCAATTATCTCTTTCCTTATTTCTTTTTATTTATCTTTTTGTTATTTCTCGTTCTTCCTCCTACTTTAAACCCCATTTATAGATTTTATTTTTAATTTTAATAATCAACCTATATCACAGGTTAATTATATTTATCTACCTATATGACAGATTCTTTTTTTATAATCAACCTGTCACAGATTAATGTGTCTTGCTTGTAGGTATGTTATGTTTTTTTACCTTTTAATTAGGTTTCATATCTCACGTATAGGTATTATATACATTCATATATTTGTTACTTGAGTTAGGGTAGAATGTTTTGCAGATAAATTTATGTTAGTATATTAGTTTTTTTGTTATAAGATATTAAATATATTCTTTTGGAGTTGGAAAATGCATAATATTAGAAGATTTTAATTGATTTTTAATATTTTTAGAAAATGTAAAATGAGTATAAAAGAAATAAAAACATATAATTAGATAACTGGACTCACTCCTAAAAACACTCTACATTTTTGGACCTGGATCTAAAAGCCCCTTTTTTCAATTGCTTGAAAGAAGGGCTATTGTTTGTATTTTACATACTAGCCAATGAGCACACACTTTGTGTGTAAATAATTTCATTTTATTTTATTTTTTTTATTAAGAAGTGTGATTAGTTTTTAAATTTTTAAAAAGAAGTGTGATTAGTTTTTAATATTTTATCTTAATATTACATAATTACTATTTTGTCATTCTTATGTAAATATTGTGTATAAAAAATGAGGGTAAAATAGAAAAAATAGAGATATGATTGTCATTTTATCAAAAGATACACAATTACTATTTTGCTTTCCTTATGTAAGTATTGTATATCAAAAGTGAGGGTAAAATAAGAAAAAATGGCAAAAAATACAAAATTACTATTTTAAAAAGAAGTGTGATTAGTTTTTAATATTTTATCTTAATATTACATAATTACTGTTTTATTATCCTTACATATTGTGTATTAAAAATGAGGGTAAAATAAAAAAAATAGAAATATGATTGTCATTTTATCAAAAGATACACAATTATTATTTTGTCTTCCTTATGTAAGTATTGTGTATCAAAACTGAGGGTAAAATAGGAAAAAGGGTAAAATATACAAAATTACTATTTTGCCTTTCTTATGTAAGTATTGTATATCAAAAAATGAGGGTAAAATAGGACAAAAAGTGGCAAATAGTTGACAAGGAGGGTTTTATTAATAACAATATATATAGATAGACATGCATATATAAAGAGGCCAAATATTTAAGTCTGCGTGTACGAATTAGAAAATATAGAAAACAACGTAGAACCTATTGCATGTTGACCTTTTTGAACAAGTCACTTGTAGGAATTTCACTGAATTACGTACAAAAAAAAGCCATTTGCATCTTAATTTAATTGGTTCCAATGTGATTTAAGTAGTGAAAAAAACAAAAAATGAAAATACTTTTGTTTCTTCATGTGTTTTATTTATTGTTAATCTCATGATTTGAAAAATAAATAGGTAAATTATTTTGAAATGGGATGACCTATCGTTACACAAGGTAAAATTTTCCGTGAATTGAAAACTAACCATTACACTATGTTTTGATGAGAAAAATAAATTTGGAATTTTGACAAAAAATAAGAATTTATAAACTAACATTCATCAATTCTCTTGTTTGGATTCATGAACATATAAATTTAGAATTTATGCGTGGAAAAAAAAATTGGAATTTGGGACTTCCAATTTCCAAGTTTAAATTTCATATAAATAGGTGCATTTCCAAATTTCTATAAGTGAGAGTTTAAAAATAACAAATTCCGTATTCAAATTCCCTTGTTCTTTTAGGTTAACCAAACAAGAAAATTTCCAAATTCTAAAAAATAAAATTCCTTCATTTTAATTTCCGTCATTTTAAAATTTCTTAGTAATCTAAAATTTCCTCATCCAAATATAGTGATCTACAAATTTCTTACTTCTGAAATAAATCATATTTAGGTAAAGTTTGTTTAATTCAACTATTTTAAGCTATGAAAAAAGACTAGTGTCATAATGGAAATCAAGCGCCATTGTGGTTCTTCTTCCTCACCCTTCCCTTTCCCATTTCCCCTCAGAACTCCACCTAACTATTTTGATATTCATATTTATCAAAACAATGAGTTTCTCTATATTTGGTATCATCGGAATTTATGATTAACATGCCTTATCGAAGTTGTTTTCTCTTTTTTAAGAGAGGTAATTTGTTTGATTCGTAAGAATAACTAAATGGTACATAAATTGAATGATTTTTTTTTCTTCAAATGAATGTCTGGATCATTTTAAGAAAATAAGAGTGAAAAAGAAATGTTAATCTTTTCTTCCATTCTTTGATTCATAAGAATAACTAAATGGTATCTAAATCGAAGAGGTTTTTTTTTTTTTTTTTTTTTTGAAATGAATGTCTCGATCATTTTAAGAAAATAAGAGTGAAAAATGTTAATCTTTTCTTCCATCACACCTTCTAACATTCGTCGAATGTTGTATGTGGTCAGTATCCTAGTGAATAAAGTATTAGGTTTCTACAATACATGTTCCGTGTTCGAAACTCTTTATCTCTTAAATTGTCATAGTTTCAAACTCTCCCGCTCATTCAAATAATAATAAAATAAAATAAAAATGCCTGTCTGGAGCAGTACGCACCCCTTTCTGCTTCGTGCATTCAAACGCACTTCGCCCATCTCCAACCGAAGGGTCCAAAGGGCTGAAAATAACCCGAAAACCGTCTCCAACCAAGGGCGAGGCCAGAGGGCTGTGGAATCTGAGAGGGCCCCATGGAATTGGAGAGGGTTGGAGGGCTGGCTGCAACCAGCCAACCCAGGGTTGGCCAGAAAAATCAGCTTTCCTGTCAGTTATAACCGACAAGAATGCTTAAGAAAAAATTCAAATGTAACGGCTAGTTGACATCAGCTAGCCGTTGCATTTGAATATATTTTTTTTTTACAGTTCTATTATTATTTTTTATTTACAAAATTTTTCTTATAACTTATATTTTTCATATTTTTTTCCTATAACTTTTATTTTACAAAATTTGTTTCATATTTTTTTTTAAATTCTATTTTTTTCCTATAACTTCTATTTCACAAAATTTATTTTATTTTATTTTAAATTCTATTTTTATCCTATAACTTCTATTTCACAAAATTTGTTTCATATTTTTTTTAAATTATATTTTTTTCCTATAACTTCCTAAGCCGTTATACAACATTAAATTAAATAAAATAACATGAAACAACATTAAATAACATTAACCAACATACAAATTATACAACATAAAAAAAAACATTTAACAACATAAAACTTAAACGCCTACTCCACGCTTCCTTTGGCCCAAAGATGTGCAACAAGATCCTGTTGTAGGTACTTGTTTGTGGCATGAGAACGTATCATTCTATAGCCTCATGTACTCATTTATAGAGATACTACCAGTTCTTGAATTGAAAGGCAAATTAGGGCCATCGTATATTTTTGCACGAGCCCTTATTGACCTATTTGAATCTTCTTAGTCGTAATCGGAATCTCCATCAATATACCCATCTCGTTCATCCTCCACTATCATATTATGTAATATGATGCAAGACATCATGATGGAGTCCAAATTTTCTCGACTCCACCTTCTTGCCCGTTCACTAATGATCTTCCACCGTGCTTGTAGAATACCGAAAGCTCTCTCAACATCTTTCCGGTATGCCTCTTGGTGTAAGGTAAAAAAATTTTTGCGTCATTCATAGGGCTTGGAATTGCTTGGACAAGTGTTGCCCACTTTGGGTAGATGTCATCTGCCAAGTAATACCCCATATTGTATTGACGATTGTTGATGTAGTAGTCAAGTTAAGGTGTTTTATCTTCCGTCAAGTTATTGAAGAGGGGTGAACGCCCAAGAACTGTAATGTCATTTTGGGATCCAGGGACTCCAAAAAAAGCATGCCATATCCATGTGTCATATAAGGCCACCGCCTCTAACACAACAATTGGCTTTCTCGACCTTCTGCTAAAACCTCATTGCCATCCGGTGGGACATTTCTTCCAATCCTAATGCATGCAGTCTAATGACCCTATCATGCCTGGAAACCCACGGTATTCAGCTTTGCGAAGGAATCGATTCAGATCTTCTTGATTTGGCTCGCAGAGGTACTTGTCTTTGTAAACCTGAACAATTGTGTCACATAATTGTTTAAGAGTATCAAGGCATGTAGATTCAGACATACCATGGGTTTTATCCATCGAATCAGCTGGGGAGCCATACACCATCATTCGGAGTGCAATAGTAACCTTCTGATGAGATGAGAAACCAGGGCGGCCTGCTTTGTCCCGCTTCTATCGAAAGTATGGATTGACCTGCTGGACATCACGAAGTAAACACTCGAAAACATGACGCCTCATCCGGAAGCGACATCTGAAATCCTCTTTTGTGTACACCGAGTTGGGGTTGAAGTAGTTGTTCATCATATTGGCATGTGACATCACTTTGTTTCATAGTTTGTAAGAGCGATCAGCAATAGAGTCACCTCATTGAGGTTGTTCCTCAGTTGGCTGACACACCATGGCCGCAGCCATGACTGCCGCTTTGTTTTGTTTGTTGCGTCTTACTTGTACTTCTTCATCAGACTCCTCATATTCTCGTCTCATTTGTGCCCATTTTCCTTCCAATTTGGAATTGGATGAGGACCCCCAGCTGGAATCCGAAGAGGATCCAAAGTTGGAATTCATTGCAAACTTGAATTGAAATAGATTGAATTCAAAGTTGTGTGAATTATAGCCCAATATCCACCCTATTTATAGCAAAAGAAAAATTCAAATCCAACGGCTAGCTGACGTCATGTTGACATCACTTAGCCGTTAGATTTGAATTTAAGTTGTAGTTTTTAAATAATAAATTATGTTTGGCCCTATGACCATTTGATCATCAGTTGGAGACGGTTTTTTGTGATAGGGCTAAAACGAGCCCTCTGGCCCTCGGTTGGAGATTGAGGCAAATATGATTATGTACTGTTCATTAAAATATTAATATCTTGAAGAATCTTGAAGGGTCAGAGGGTTAAAATAAGCCATCTGACCAACCCTCAGTTGAAAATGACCTGCCAACAAAGTGACTCACTCTTGAATTTCCAAAAAAAAAAAAAAAGAAAAAAAAAAAAGAAGAAGGACTCACTCTTAAATGCTTTTCCACGCACTTTGCGTATCCAACTCATTCTCTCTCTCCTCATTCTCGCTCTTTCTCTCTCCTCATCAGTTGTTAAAACTGCGTTGACTCAAGGACACCACTGTCCTTCCAATTTTACCCCTTCGTCTCTCCCCGAACCTTCCTCTCCGCCGGCTATCCCCTTTCTCTTTCTCTCTGCAACCCCGGCTCACATTTCAACCAGCTTCCGTGGCAATCCCCGTAAATTCGACCTCCTTTATGGCCAAAAGCCCTCACCCCCTTCAGCTCAAATACAACGTCGTAGCCGGTAGCTCTTCAATTTTCACTCTATTTATTTATTTAATTTATAATTTGGGGGAGAAATGAAGAGGCTGAGATCCAGTGACGATCTCGATTCCTTCGGGAAGGATCCGAATCCGAATCCTAACCCAAACTCCAGCTCCAACCCCAGCCGGACCTCCTCCAACTCGCACCGGAGCTTCTACTATAAGCCAGATACTGTGCGGAAGGGTTTGCTCTCTTCGGCCTCCTCGGCTTCTTCTCTGGTGCCGGCTCGCTCCTACGACGATCGGGAACAGGCCGGTTCTGGCGGACGGTCCAGAACTGTCCGGAAGAGGCCGGGGCAAGAGTTCGACGGTTTCGACCGGAGGAAGGGGACCGATCGATACAATAGAGATGGAGGAGGGTACGATCGTAATTTGATGCACCGGTCTGAGAGCTTCTCCGCGTCGAGGAGGTCGCCGGCGGATTTTCCGAAAGGGTTTCGATCGGAGCGGGACAGGTCGAGGCGCGAAGGCAGCGGGAGCGGAGCGTTGTCGTGGCGGAGGTTTGGGAAGGAGTTCGAGGAGAGAGGAGGAGGGAAGGGGTTGAGGGACGTGAGGTCGCCGACGTGGTCAAATTTGAGGGATTCAGGGAGCGAGCAGTCTAGGGTTAGGTCTCCGGTGAGGAGGTTGAGGGATGGGAAGGAGTCGAAATCGGAGTCGAAGTCCAAGTCGCCCACTTGGTCTAAGGACTCCGTGGGGAGTGAGCAGTCGAAGAGTGTTGAGGTGAGGAAGAGGGAGGTGGAGGCGGAGGAGGTTCAGGGTGAGCAGCCAAAGAATGTTGAGTTTAGGAAGAAGGAGACGGAGGAGGTTCCGGTTGAGCAGCCAAAGAGTGTTGTGGTTAGGAAGAGGGAGACGGAGGAGGTTCAGGCTGATAAGGGGAGTAGGACTAGTAGTGAAATAGAGGAGGGTGAGCTTGCGCCGGAAGCTGGAGCTGGTGTTGGAGGTGGAGGTGAAGGTGAGCCCCAATTGGGTCCTGAAGGTGGAGCTGAAACAGGAGAAACACGGATTCGAAGCGAGACTTCAGATAGGGATACAGATAGGGTTGAGGAGAAAGGTGAGTCTCTGGATAAACAAGAGGCTAGGGAGGAGAAGGGTGAGTCCTCGGATAAACAAGAGGTGAAAGATGTGAGTAAAGAGAGTGCGTGTGAAAGGAAGGATGAGGAGGAGAAGAAAGATGATGACTTGCCAAATGGTGATAACGATATGATTGATAAAAGCGGGAATGTGGAAGCTCGTGAAGATGAGGATGATGGAAAAGGGAGTGTGAGGGAAGGTGATGAAGAAGTGGTCGAGATTCCGATGGAATTGGAAGATGAACCAAAGCAAGATAAGGGAATTGACCTTGAATTGAAGGCGGAGGATGATGACGATGAAATGACAGAGTCAGACAAGGTAGTAACAGAGGATGAGGAGGATAATGAAGTGGTTAAGCTAGATACGCTGAATATAAGGCAGAATTTTAAGGATAAAGGTAAAAGCGTCGCTGTGACACCAACTGATATGGTAGATTCAGCAGAAGATGGTCAGTGGACTGCTAGAGAATCACGAGAGCTGTTAACTGGCATGGAAAATGATATAGAAGGACCCAGCACTAGGGGTTTCGAGTTGTTTTCAAGCTCTCCTGTTAGGAGACAGGAGAAAGCTGATCAATCTGGTTCCATTATGAAGGATGAAAAGCTGGCACTTGAGCCGCTTGATCTTTCTCTTAGCTTGCCTAATGTTTTGTTACCCGTTGGTGGTGCAGCTCCTGGTTCTCCTGACCAAGCAATGAGTGTTCAGTCTCTAAGTAATACTTTTCGTACTAACTCTGATGGATTTACTCAATCAGTATCCTTTTCAGGCTCTCAGTCGTTTTATCACAACCCTAGCTGTTCGCTAACCACCCAGAATTCGATGGACTTTGAACAGTCGGTTAAAAGTCGTCCGCTTTTCCAGGGAATCGATTGGCAGGCACTGGCTCAGAGTGAGGCTAAGGGTAAAGAAGTTCCTTCGCAGGCACTTGTTCAGAATGATGCTAAGAGCAAAGAAATCCCTTTGTATCAAAGAATCTTGATGAATGGAAACGGGTCTCATCAACAACAGTCTCAAGCATCGCAAGGCATTCCAAATGGTCAATCGGTCCAAGGGCAACAACATCGTAGGCATACTGAAGGAAGCTCTGAAGTGGCGAATGGAATGGAAAGGCAGCTGAGCTTCAATAAACAGTTGTCAGGAGGACAGACAAGGAACCATGAGGATGTTAGATCACCTTCGAATAGCGTTGGATCTCATGAAATGGGATCGAACTATAGTTTTGACAGAAAACGACTATTGAGAGAGAAAAATAGTGGTAGTTTATATACGACTAGCAGTCAGAAGGAACACAAGAAGTTTCTCATTGGTGGAGCTGACTTTGTGGAGACAATCGTTGCCAGGATAGTCTCCGATCCCATACATGTAATGGCTAGAAAGTTTCATGAGATGACAGGACAATCGGCTTCATGTGTGAAGGAGACCATTCGCGATATGATGTTAAATATGGATAAGCGCATGCAACTGTTTGCATTTCAGAAGGCACTGCAGAGCAGGTCTGATATAACCATGGAGATGCTACTAAAAGCTCATCGTGCGCAACTGGAAATCTTGGTTGCTCTGAAGACTGGTCTACCGAATTATCTCCTGCAAGAGAATGGTGCATCATCTTCTGATTTGGCTGAAATTTTTCTGAACTCAAGATGCAGAAATCCTTCTTGTTGGAGTCCTGTGCCTGTGGATGAATGTGATTGCAAGGTTTGTTCGCCAAAGACTGGTTTTTGCAGTGCGTGTATGTGCCTTGTGTGCTCAAAGTTTGACATGGCCTCAAATACATGTAGTTGGATTGGGTGTGATGTTTGTCTCCATTGGTGCCACGCGGATTGCGCATTGCGGGAATCTTATATTAGAAATGGACGCAGTGCTACTGGATCTCAAGGGACGACTGAGATGCAGTTTCATTGTGTTGCCTGTGATCATCCTTCTGAGATATTTGGGTTCGTGAAGGAGGTTTTTCAGAATTTCGCAAAGGATTGGACAATTGAAAATCTTGCTAGGGAACTTGAATACGTTAAGAGAATATTTGTTGTCAGCAAGGACATGAGAGGGAGACGACTTTATGAAATTGCTGATCAATCACTGGCAAGATTGGTAAACAAGTCTAACCTTCCGGAGGTGTACAATTATGTCATGGCTTTTCTTTTGGGTAAGTTCTTTGTTTTATCAGAAAGAATTTATTGTTTCGTTCTTACAATACTTTTCGGGGTTATAATCTGCATGCATTGTCATATTATCATTGTTTTGGATCATGCTTTTTTCTTAAAAAAAAATAAAATTATCTGGAATACAAATTTACAGATGCTTCCTTTCTCCATGGTTTACAAGATATCGATGTTACTTGGAGGTTTTGATACTTGTGAATTGCTGTAAATAGAAGTTTTATAAATTGTGTTCTTTGTTATGACATGAATGGAATCCCTTTGATATATTGAAGCTACTTGAAGCCTTTTGTTTTTATATTGAAGATGCAAAATAAAAATCTTTCGGAGGAAGTATTCTTCTTTCTGCTTGAACAATTACAACTGATGGTTTCTGTAGTACATACATTATATGTTTGGCTTGCTTGAAGCTTCGGTTTTAATAGGATTATGGGTTTTGGGATTCAGTTTGATGCCTGGCCTAAATACATCCGTATCGATGTCTCTGAACGGCTTTTTTGTGCTTGTGTGAGAATATTGTGACATAGCAAGAGTATAAAATCCCGAAGCAGAAAACTTATGCCTTTATTGAGTCTCAAAGTTGTGCCTTTTTGTTCTGTGTTGTAATACTGTGCTTAGTTAATCGGAAACTGTACTGTTTTTAAGCAAGTCCTCCACTTTTGTTTCAGATGCTGACAGTTCCAAGCTAGGCAAAACAGCCATTTTATCAGGGAAGGATCAAAGTAAAGTGAACAATGGGATTGCTGGACCAAGCCAGGAACCCCCATTGCTGAAATCAATATACACAGAAAAGGTCCCTCAGTTGGAAACTGCAGCTGACACTCATCCTAGCTTTAACTACAATCAGCATGAGAAACACATTATGGACAGAGAGTTGCACACAAGTGCCCAAAAAGAACCTCTTTTCGATGAGCTGGAGAGCATTGTGAGGATCAAGCAGGCTGAGGCAAGATTGTTTCAAACACGAGCAGATGATGCAAGAAGAGAAGCTGAGGGGCTGAAACGCATAGCAATGGCAAAGGATGAAAAAATTGAAGAAGAATTTAGGAGCAGGATAGCAAAGTTGCGCTTAGTCGAGGCAGAAGAAATGCACAGCAAGAAACTTGAAGAAGTACAAGCTCTAGACCGAGCTCATCGTGAATACTCCAATATGAAGATGAGAATGCAAGCCGATATAAAGGATCTTTTGTTAAAAATGGAAGCAACGAAGCGGAACCTTTCTTTGTGATTGGCAAACGAAGAGGAGTCCCTGTAAGAGTTTTCGATGTGGCAAGTAACCGTAACCTCGTGTGCTGATTGTTTTATGTTGTACTTTTCAATGTAGTGGTTTTATAGCTCCAATTAGGGTGTTTTTCATGGTAGTTTCTGTTGTATTTGTTTATTGAACCACTAACCAGAATCTGTACAAAGAGGCTGCCTCATTTCTTTTATAATGTTATAAGGGCTGGTTTGGTATTGCTGTGCTTTGAAAAAAAACTGCTTCTGCTGTGTTGTGAAAATAAGTAGCTGTGAAATAAAGCAGCAGAGTGTTTGGTAAATTTTTTTGCAAAAGTGCTTTTGAAAAAAAAAAAAAAAGCAGTATTATAGTGTTTAGTAAATTTTTATGTAAAACATATGTGAAAAAAAACTGGTTTTTCAAAGTTGAGTTTTGCAGCTTCTTGTTTTTGGCTTTTTTTCACCCAAAACTGTGAAAAAAAGCTAAATGTTTACCAAACACAAAAACAGTTTCCAACTTCTTTTAATACCAGTTTTTTTTTCAGAATCACTTTAGTACCAAACCTGATCTCCTATTTATGATTTTTGGAACCAAGTCCGTCTTCTCATTCTGTGCTCTTTTTTGTTCGCTTATTCTTTTTGATCCGTCCAATTAAATATTTCAAAAGAGCGGGAATCACTTTCAACATATAATATATGTTCAGAAACTAAAAACGTCATGTCGTTGCTTTGTGTTTTTAATCTCCTGTCTGGCTTCTTGTGATACTTTGGAGTATGCTCGTCTCGTAGCATTTATTACCATTTCCTTATTCTAAAGAAGGGGAAGGGATTGCATACCAAACGACAGGGTTTTGGGGTTGCTTTCTGCGTTTGTGCCTGGTGCCCACGTGTCGATCATCGTGGGAAGCTCCGCTTCGACTACGCATCGCCTTCTGCTTCTTCACCGCTTCTTCCCCTCTCCCTCCTCGCCTCATCTGCTAAACGACGACCTTTTGGACGACATCCTCTCGCACCTACCCGCCTTATCCTTCGCGTCAGCGGCATGCGTTAGCAAATCCTGGAACCAAATCTGCAGCCGAATCCTTCCTCGCCTCTACCCTCTCTCTCCACCCCTCGCCTAAGGTTTGGTTTAGAGTCTAGACCCCTGTTTGGTTTCCGAGAAAATCACAAGCTCAAATTTTCTCGCACATTTTCTCAATTTTTGTGTTGGAATTGATAGGTTGCGGTGAAGGAGGTTATCGAGAAGGTTCTGGCTGGGTCGATACGGCCTCATTTCGTTGTGGCTAATATTGGAAGTGGGTTTGGATTATATGACATTTCCAAGTTTGTATGTGTTCTTGCTCATATAAACCCCTTATTCTTTATTAATATTTCTGAGCACGGTGAGATTTTTGAATGATTTTTTTTTTTTTTTGGGGTGGGGGGGGGGTGTTTGTGGGTTTTAGATATTTTTCTGTGAAGGCATTGATTTTTGTATTATTTTTTATTGTTTGGTTATTAATTTGGGTATTTGAGCAGTTGGATGCTCGGAGCTAGAACCTTTTCTGCCCATTCCTTTAAGGCAGTCCGGCCTAGCCATATTCCAGTCAGGATCTTTTAAACAGCATCCTCTGGCAATTCAAATGAAATCCCCTCACCCATTATCTTTGAGAATCTTTTTCTGATGGAATTTGTGATGTTTTGCCGAATAGGGTTGAAATGCATTGGCTTGAACACAACGATATCATCAACAGTATCCAGTAATTCCCGGGGATCAAAGTCTAATAGCAATAGGTGCATTAATTATCAAACCCAAGTTTTAACTGTTTGGATCATTCCGGATTTGGGTTTTTTTTTTTTTTAATTGCGTTGCTTCTACTTGCTGTATATTGACTGATGGGTTTCGGAGTATTTTTTGTTTTGTTGACTGGATTTCACCATGCCGGATTGGTTTTGTGTGCTACGATTGGTGTGGCTTATGTTATTGTTGATGGTTTGGTTAACAGGGTTTTCATTCCTTTTCAAATTTGTTTCGACACACTTCTCGAAGTTGCAGTATGCTATGGTGATATTTTCTATGATCTAATCAATGAACTATTTAATGTCAGTAGTTTGAGGGCTCCGACGGCAACACACACCAGCAGCGATGGGGAAGGAGAAGTGGCTACGGGTGATGCAGAATCTATTCGGTGATCAATCTGAAGAGGAAGAGGTCGATTCTGAGCACGAGTCCAATCCCCATCCCAATTCTGTATGATCCTTTAATTTCAAGTTTCCTTTCTATTCATATTCCAAAAGCATGTTTGGGAGTGATTAAGGTTTCAAATTTTGCTTTAATCTTAGCTGAAAGGAAGATATAGGTTGTGGTTTTGTTAATGGCGGTGGATGATTTGGATGAAAGTATGTATCTTGGGGATTTTTTTGCTTGCAGTTGTTTAGGCCTGGACTGAAGAAGTTTTGTGGAATGAGATTCTTATGAGTAGTCAATTTAGTGGGATTGTTGTTTCAAGTTGGATAACGAATGATGCATTTTCCTATTCGGTCTGTCCCTTGATGTAGTAAATCTAGAATTTTGTGAATTGTTCATTATTGAGAATGAAGTGCCACAAATTGAAGACGAATAAAAAAAAAAAATTGCACATCTTCTGATTAGAAATATAGAATTGGTTTTAAGTTATTTTCTTGACTGTTTGGTTCTGATGTGCTTTACTGATAAATCAAGGGTTTGCAAGATATTTTTTTGCGCTTTTACTCCTTTAAATGGTGGGTGTTATCATTCTCTCTTTTTTCATATATGTCTTGCCATTGACTGGAGATGTGGGTGATCCTGCTACCCTGTCCGCCGCAGTACAGGGCTGTAACAAGATTATATATTGTGCTATTGCACGCTCTACTATCAGCGGAGACCTCTACAGAGTTGATCAAAGAGGGGTCTACAATCTTACCAAAGCATTTCATGTGTGATCCTTATTGCCATATCCTTGAAATACTCCTTTTTGACATTTAGTAATCTGTTTCGGTGTTGATGTCTTTTAAGTTCATGGGTTGGTTCAATGTTGGATTTGAATTTTATTGCTTATGTGAAGCTTTTGACTGTTTGCATTGTAGGACTATAAGAAGAAAATGGCTCAATTATGAGCAGGAAAGAGTAGCAAGAGCAAACTTACAATTGTAAAGTTGAAGACTCCGGAGTCAGTGGATGGATGGGAAGTTCGTCAGGGGACTTACTTTCAGGATGTGGTTGCTTCTAAGTATGATGGAGGAATGGATGCCAAGTTCGAATTCACTTTCACCGGAGATGCTGTTCTCTCCGGTAAGAGAAAGACTAAATTGGGGTTTTGAGGTTCTAAATGGAAACCAACTATTACTCCTTTTACTCTATTTCTTGCTGCATTGTAGGATAAGTTTTCGCCAGACGAGGGTACTAACCTAAAAGCAGCTTCCCAAAAACAAATTCATGGTATTTTTCTTATTATTAATTACAGATAGTATTTCTATGTTTTGCCTCTTTGTTTTAGAGATAATCAACTGTTATTAAGCTGTTTTCGTAGTGATTAGAGCTTCCTTTAGAACTAATGAATCAAGTCATAGCGAGATAAGCTAATCGAAACAGCACAAATATGAAATATGAATGAATACAGGTTCTGCTCTCTTAAGGTTTCAAATTTTTTTGAAGTTTGGAGGCTTATGTCAATCTATAACAATTGTTCTAAGCTGTCAAGTTCCCAAAATGTCTAAGGAGATATCATGTTTAACGAGTCACGAATTGTGATGAATCCAAATGCTTTTACGAGCGCAACCATGCTATATTTTGTTTTTGCAGAGGTTGTAATAGTTTTCCTTTGACTGATCTGTTAATAAGTTTGTTTTTGTAGATGCCAAAGAACTGCATGGAAGATTTCTATGTGAATGTCAAGGTCCGTACTTTTCCCTTTTTAGTTCTTGGCAATACAAGCATCAGCTTTTTAAAAATAAACCTATAACATATTATAAGTATGAACTGGTGTGGGTTAATAATGAACTTAGATGTGCGGGATAGAATATGGAAAAGAACTTAAGAAAACAATATATTTTGATTGCAGATTAAGAAAACTTAAGAGACCAGTTCAATTGGGTAGATGAATAAAAGGAAAGAAAAGAAAATTATTAGAAAACATTCGGTATGTTTGAAGAAATTGTTTTTACTTAGGGAGACCATTTGATTGCTAAGGAAATCGAGGAAAAGAAAACAAAGAAACTAACTAGGAGTTGTCTGAGTTGTTTATAGAGACGGGACATATTGAACAAAAGTAAAATCATATACAACCATTTCAAGCAATCAACATGGCCCTTACATATTGAATCCAAAAGGTTGACGCCCCATTCACTGCATATAAGATAATATATGTTCAGAAACTAAAAACGTCATGTCGCTGCTTTGTGTTTTTAATCTCCTGTCTGGCTTCTTGTGATACTTTGGAGTATGCTCGTCTCGTAGCATTTATTACCATTTCCTTATTCTAAAGAAGGGAAGGGATTGCATACCAAACGACAGGGTTTTGGGGTTGCTTTCTGCGTTTGTGCCTGGTGCCCACGTGTCGATCATCGTGGGATGCTCCACTTCGACTACGCATCGCCTTCTGCTTCTTCACCGCTTCTTCCCCTCTCCCTCCTCGCCTCATCTGCTAAACGACGACCTTTTGGACGACATCCTCTCGCACCTACCCGCCTTATCCTTCGCGTCAGCGGCATGCGTTAGCAAATCCTGGAACCAAATCTGCAGCCGAATCCTTCCTCGCCTCTACCCTCTCTCTCCACCCCTCGCCTAAGGTTTGGTTTAGAGTCTAGACCCCTGTTTGGTTTCCGAGAAAACCCAAGCTCAAATTTTCTCGCACATTTTCTCAATTTTTGTGTTGGAATTGATAGGTTGCGGTGAAGGAGGTTATCGAGAAGGTTCTGGCTGCGTCGATACGGCCTCATTTCGTTATGGCTAATATTGGAAGTGGGTTTGGATTATATGACATTTCCAAGTTTGTATGTGTTCTTGCTCATATAAACCCCTTATTCTTTATTAATATTTCTGAGCACGGTGAGATTTTTGAATGATTTTTTTTTTTTGGGGGGGGGGGGGGTGGGGTTTTGTGGGTTTTAGATATTTTTCTGTGAAGGCATTGATTTTTGTATTATTTTTTATTGTTTGGTTATTAATTTGGGTATTTGAGCAGTTGGACGCTCGGAGCTAGAACCTTTTCTGCCCATTCCTTTAAGGCAGTCCGGCCTAGCCATATTCCAGTCAGGATCTTTTAAACAGCATCCTCTGGCAATTCAAATGAAATCCCCTCACCCATTATCTTTGAGAATCTTTTTCTGATGGAGTTTGTGATGTTTTGCCGAATAGGGTTGAAATGCATTGGCTTGAACACAACGATATCATCAACAGTATCCAGTAATTCCCGGGGATTAAAGTCTAATAGCAATAGGTGCATTAATTATCAAACCCTAGTTTTAACTGTTTGCATCATTCCAGATTTAGGGTTTTTTTTTTTTTTTTTTTTTTTTTTTTTTAAAATTGCGTTGCTTCTACTTGCTGTATATTGACTGATGGGTTTCGGAGTATTTTTTGTTTTGTTGACTGGATTTCTCCATGCCGGATTGGTTTTGTGTGCTACGATTGGTGTGGCTTATGTTATTGTTGATGGTTTGGTTAACAGGGTTTTCATTCCTTTTCAAATTTGTTTCGACACACACTTCTCGAAGTTGCAGTATGCTATGGTGATATTTTCTATGATCTAATCAATGAACTATTTAATGTCAGTAGTTTGAGGGCTCCGACGGCAACACACACCAGCAGCGATGGGGAAGGAGGAGTGGCACCAGGTGATGCAGAATCTATTCGGTGATCAATCTGAAGAGGAAGAGGTTGATTCTGAGCACGAGTCCAATCCCCATCCCAATTCTGTATGATCCTCTAATTTCAAGTTTCCTTTCTATTCATATTCCAAAAGCATGTTTGGGAGTGATTAAGGTTTCAAATTTTGCTTTAATCTTAGCTGAAAGGAAGATATAGGTTGTGGTTTTGTTAATGGCAGTGGATGATTTGGATGAAAGTATGTATCTTGGGGATTTTTTTGCTTGCAGTTGTTTAGGCCTGGACTGAAGAAGTTTTGTGGACTGAGATTCTTATGAGTAGTCAATTTTAGTGGGATTGTTGTTTCAAGTTGGATAACGAATGATGCATTTTCCTATTCGGTCTGTCCCTTGATGTAGTAAATCTAGAATTTTGTGAATTGTTCATTATTGAGAATGAAGTGCCACAAATTGCAGACGAATAAAAAAAAAAAAATTGCACATCTTCTGATTAGAAATATAGAATTGGTTTTAAGTTATTTTCTTGACTGTTTGGTTCTGATGTGCTTTACTGATAAATCAAGGGTTTGCAAGATATTTTTTTTGTGCTTTTACTCCTTTAAATGGTGGGTGTTATCATTCTCTCTTTTTTCATATATGTCTTGCCATTGACTGGAGATGTGGGTGATCCTGCTACCCTGTCCGCCGCAGTACAGGGCTGTAACAAGATTATATATTGTGCTATTGCACGCTCTACTATCAGCGGAGACCTCTACAGAGTTGATCAAAGAGGGGTCTACAATCTTACCAAAGCATTTCATGTGTGATCCTTATTGCCATATCCTTGAAATACTCCTTTTTGACATTTAGTAATCTGTTTCGGTGTTGATGTCTTTTAAGTTCATGGGTTGGTTCAATGTTGGATTTGAATTTTATTGCTTATGTGAAGCTTTTGACTGTTTGCATTGTAGGACTATAAGAAGAAAATGGCTCAATTATGAGCAGGAAAGAGTAGCAAGAGCAAACTTACAATTGTAAAGTTGAAGACTCCGGAGTCAGTGGATGGATGGGAAGTTCGTCAGGGGACTTACTTTCAGGATGTGGTTGCTTCTAAGTATGATGGAGGAATGGATGCCAAGTCCGAATTCACTTTCACCGGAGATGCTGTTCTCTCCGGTAAGAGAAAGACTAAATTGGGGTTTTGAGGTTCTAAATGGAAACCAACTATTATTCCTTTTACTCTATTTCTTGCTGCATTGTAGGATATGTTTTCGCTAGACGAGGGTACTAAGCTAAAAGCAGCTTCCCAAAAACAAATTCATGGTATTTTTTTATTATTAATTACAGATAGTATTTCTATGTTTTCCCTCTTTGTTTTAGAGATAATCAACTGTTATTAAGCTGTTTTCGTAGTGATTAGAACTAAGCTGGTTTAGAGATAATCAACTGTTATTAAGCTGTTATTAATTACAGATAGTATTTCTATGTGAATGTCAAGGTCCGTACTTTTCCCTTTTTAGTTCTTGGCAATACAAGCATCTTCAGCTTTTTAAAAATAAACCTATAACATATGATAAGTATGAACTGGTGTGGGTTAATAATGAACTTTGATGTGCGGGATAGAATATGGAAAAGAACACTACATTTGATTGCATATTATAAGTATGAACTGGTGCGGGTTAATAATGGGTAGATGAATAAAAGGAAAGAAAAGAAAAATATTAGAAAACATTCGGTATGTTTGAAGAATTTGTTTTTACTTAGGGAGACCATTTGATTGCTAAGGAAATCAAGGAAAAGAAAACAAAGAAACTAACTAGGAGTTGTCTGAGTTGTTTATAGAGACGGGACACAGAAAAAACAACAAATATTTTTGTTTTTGTAATGGCTGTCATGAATTTCCTTTTGACTAAACAAAACATAATTAGTTTATTTGCTTTACTGAGAATGTAGCGTTTTTTGTGATTAGTTTCGGGTTTTGGAGCAGATTTTTGTGTCCCGAGCCATATCCAAAGTTGATTTTGGACTTTCTTCGATCTTAGAATATTTGGTTACTTTAGTGCATTGACAATTAATAGACGTAATTTTTTTTTATTATCATTGTTTGTGTATAATTATGCAACTTGTATGTTATAATGTGACCAAGGTGATTTTGCTTCCAATACATCAACAAATATTAAAAAGAAATATTTAATGAGGGCTGGAACCCAGTCGAAGCTGGGGGGCTAGGCCCTCACGCCCATATTATATTATTTAAAGAAAAAACATACAACGAGGGGACATAGTACTTAAAACCCCTACGATCAAAAGTAAAATCATATACAACCATTTCAAGCAATCAACATGGCCCTTACATATTGAATCCAAAAGGTAATGAATGCATACCAAAATCAACATGGCCCTTACATATTGAATCCAAAAAAAAAAAATTGAATTTAGTGGGTAATGAATGCATACCAAAATCATTGATCCACATGGTATGCCATCTGGAAAGAAAAATAAAATGCTGGTGATGATGAATGAAGAATAAAAATAAGAGACGAGATTGGCATTTTAATAATTCGTAGCTTATACTGAATTAGGCAAGTGTAAATTTAAACAAGTTAGAAAACGCACCTTAAGATTAAACAATTTCAATGGATTGGATGTGAGCAATCTTAAACCAGTCCTCACCTGTTTCTTTCTTGCATCTTTTGCTTAACATGTGGCAACGGTGAATTTTCAATCTATTTAAACAGGGGAGTCCACGAATCCCTTCTGGCAGTGATGCCAAATTAGGGCAATAATCAATTGCAAGCTCCTGAAGTGATGTGAGATTGCTTATTTCTTCTGGCAGTGATGCCAAATCCTCAATTCCACGAAGTGTCAGATGTGTTAATTTGGAGAGATGAGGGGAAGAAGAAGAGGCAGAAACATCAACATCAACACCAACATCATGTGTAATATCAGATGCTCCTCTAACAAACAAGGAATCAACAACCTTCCAGCTGCTCCTCGTAAGTTCGATTCTCTCCACATTTGGATACAGAGGCATGGAAGTTAGATTAGGACAATTATAGATCTCCAATGTAGAAAGACGAGGAAAAGAAGGCAACGACAGATTTTCCGTTGATGAAGAAGAAGAAGCACTGTTATGAGTGTGGGCCCTCCACCATCCCTTCAGAACAGGGCAATTGTATAACTTGAGTGTCTCCAGGGAGGGAAAGAATGAGATCCTCATCATCTCATCACTCATACTATTACTGCTCTCTTTCTCTGATATGTACTCCAACTTGTCGAACCTAAGCAATGTAAGAGACTTGAGGGAAGGCAAATGATCCAAGGGCGGAAGACGTTGGCATCTCTTACAAAACCGCAATTGGAGATTAACAATATTTATGAGAGAAGAAAACCAACTCGCAAACCTCACACCACTATACTCATACACCGACAACTGCTTTAGATTAGAATGGGGTTGCAATACTTCCATTGACTTTATAATATCCTCCTCATCAACTCCCCTTACATCTTCTCTAAATTTCCACACTAAATCCAACGAACAAAGATGCTGTTTGTCCTTGAGAGGTGTACCAACATTTGATTCTGACACCACATGCCTCAACTTCCATATCTCTAAGCGTCCCCTTAATTCCTTAAGGGTCCCCAGCTCAGCAAGACCAGCACTACCGCCCCTCCCCAAATAATTGCTTTCGCTCAAAACAAATGTATTCAATGTACGAACACGTTTCAATTCACCAATTCCACGTGGCATTCCACTCAATCCCAAACACTCTTCCAAGATGAGATGCCTCAAGTTGATCATTTTTTTAATGTCTCTAGGCAATTCCACAAGCTCATAACAATAAGAGAGATCTAGTGTTTCCAAATTTGACAGTCCAACTATCCAATCTGGAAGTCTCTTCATGGGATTCCCACTAAGATCAAGATATCTCAAATGTTTCATTTTTTTAAGACATTTAGGTACTCTTTTAATTCTCAAGTTATTGAGACTCAACATACGCAATGACTTAAAATTTGAAACAATTGTAGTATCAAATGCATTATGTGAGGAACGTTTGTCACCATGCCAACGTTGTGGTTGAAGAAAAAGAAAAGTTCGTACCTTGTTTGCTTTTAGCAAGGACGTTGACACTTCCCATTTCGACAAATCAGTATCATAACTGAAAGATACATGACGAAGCTTTTCATGAAAATTCTTTCGGTTCAAATCAACTATGACGCTTCCGACCCCTGACACTAAGATTGCAAGTTCATTCATGAGATCGTGCATTTTACAACTTTCTATTATACCAAACTTATCTATTTTTTCTTCTTGAAAAAACGATCTGCACAACAATTCCCTGTAATATTTATACGCAACATCCTCCAAACCCTCATTTTCATCGGATGACTTAATGAACCCTTGCGCCACCCAAAGTCTAATCAATCTATGTACAGAGATCTCATAATCAGGTGGGAACAATCTACAATAAGCAAAACAATGCTTCAAATGTGATGGGAGCACATCATAACTCAATTTAAGTGTTGGTAAAATATCATTTTCTTCTTGATTTATTTTTGAAAGCTTCTTTTCTTTGAAATTCAACCAATCTGTTTCGTCATCATTGGCGAACAACATCCCACCTATCGTCCTTATAGCGAGTGGAACTCCCTGACATTTTCTTGCAACCTCTATCCCAACTACCTTCATTTTTGAATTCTCTGGCTCCTTTCCATCTTTATAAGCCATTTTCTTAAATAAAGACCAACTTTGCTCTTCATTCAACCCTTTTAAGGTGTATGGTTTAGCTGTGTTTGATATCGTCGCAACGGTTCTACTACGAGTGGTTATTAGTATTCTACTACCTTCTCCACCACCCATTAACAAGTTCTTCAAGCTAATCCACTTCTTTCGATCCTCATTCCACAAGTCATCCAACACAAGTAGGTACTTCTTCCCATCTACTTTTTTTCTAAGATCATTTTGCAACTGCTCTATCCCATTATGCTCCGATTGAAGTATTTTCTTAACAACTATATCCAACTCAAATACATTAGAGACACATGTCCATATTTTCAACTCAAAATGATTTTGAATCACCTCATCGTTGAATATGAGTTGGGCAAGTGCAGTTTTCCCCAATCCTCCAAATCCAACTATGGAAATGGTTGACACATTCTCAGTTGGGATGGCATCCAACAAAAGTTGGATAATTGCCTTTTTATCTTCATCTCTCCCTATAATATCTTCCTTAGGGACAAATGAGTGAGTGACCCTCTCTCTCATTATAAATTGTGTATCTACACAATTATCTTTTAACTCATGGGGTCTACCAGATGCAATTTCACTAAGCCTCTTGTTAATATCTTTTATCTTATAACCCATCTTTAGCCTAAAAGCAAGTTGATTTGAGCTAGAAAAGAAAAGGCGCACCTGTAGGAATTTAAGTAGACATAATCAATATTTTGATAGAATTGCATTAATTAATTTAATAGAGTTTTGTAACGGTAAATTATATGAAACATTAAAAACAATAATATAGAAGACTTATTGCCCGTTAATTATGAGTTATTGAGAGACCTAGTGTCTTCCTAATAGGTGCATATCAATAGGCTTATGTGACTATGAAAAGGTTCTACGAGATGCAACCTCGCTAAGCCTTTTGTTAACATCTTTTCCCTTATGACCTATCTTTAGCACAAAAAAAAGTTGATTTGAGCTAGAAAAGAAAAGGTGCACCTGTAAGAATTTGAGTAGACATAATCATTATTTCGATAGAACTGTATTAATTAAGTTAATAGAGTTTTGTAACGATAAGTTATATGAAACATTCAAAAGAATAATATAGAAGACTTATTGCAGTTAATTATGAGTTATTGAGAGACCTAGTGTATTCCTAATAGGTGGATATCAATAGGCTTATGTGACTATGAAAAGGTTCTACGAGATGCAACCTCACCAAGCTTCTCGTTAATATCTTTTATCTTATGACCAATCTTTAGCCCAAAAGCAAGTTGATTTGAGCTAGAGAAAAAGAGGCGTACCTTCTTTAACAACTTAGTATTTCCAGGCACCATTTGTCTCCGCTGAGCTTCAGCATTAAACTCATCCAGCAAGTCATCAGCTTCAAAAACTGCGTCTTCTACGCTTTGGAGCCACAGTTTGACTTCATTATTGGCTTGCTTTTGCTCAGCGTCAAGAAGAACAGCTTGGAATCCGGCAACTGTATCCCGGAGCTTGCGGAGCTCATCTTGGACACCCCAAATCAGTCCAATCTCTTGGAAAGCAAAGGAGCCAAGCCTTCCAATGATCCCTTCGGCAATGTTGAAGAGAACTCCTTCCGCCATTTCTTGTATTCAGGACAAGAAAAAACACAGGCAAGTGAAGTGAATTAAAGTAGAAGTTTGTAAACGAGAATATGGTTTTGCGTAGTGAAAGATGGCTCGTCCCTGCTTGTCTTTATACATGCCATTCCACTTTAATTAAAGAATAACTGGAATGGTTAACACATTCTATCCCTTTTCCACAAGTTCTGAATGGTTAACATATTCTATCCCTTTTCCAAGTCAAAATTTGGGTCCATTTGGATGAGGAAATTTCAAACCTCAACCCAATATTTTTATGATTTCATATAATGGCATGCTTATTTATACAAAATATAAATTAAAATCATTTCGATTCTTCAATTTCATACGCTTACTAAAACATAATATGCTTTATTTTTAGAGAATTAAATGGAGCCCAGGAATTATGCCCGTGTAAATATGAAAATTTTAAAAAGAAAAATATATGGAAAAGAGAACAAGTGGGGTTTTTTTAAAATAAATAAATAAATTTAGAAATGCTCTGATAACATGTAGGCGATGTTTGAAAAAAAATATCAAAACTTAATTTGTATGAAATTACATTACTGCCCTAGACTCATAATCAACATTAGAGAGCCAAACCTTATAGATTATTCCCCTGGTGTTTCCGATTTCTATAATAATAAGGTAAGCTCGTTGCATTCACCTCATCCTCAAAACTAAAAAAAAAAAAAGTTTGAACTCTCTTCGTCTGATTTCACCCCAATTGTCTTTTCACTCTTTTAGTTGACAAAAAGCATTTTGTTAGCTAGTAGTTTAGATAAGAATAGGAACAATTCCCCGAGCTCACTACTAGTTTAATAGTTTTTCTTAATTAAATCAATAATGTAGTACAAATTCAAATCCTTATGTTTAAATCACTCCATCCACATAGACCCCTAATTCGTTAAGAAAGAAACAATATTCTCCGGCCAAAGATAAACTAAAGAAGCAAGAAGCACTTCAAGGAAACAAATTGACCCACTTTACACACTATCTAAAAGATTATGGTGGTGATGGAAAATTCACAACCAAAAACTCAGTAAACAAAGTGAAAATGAGATAAAAACTCTTGTTAACAGTTTAGAACAGTTCAATACTTTAATTTGACCACCATATCTTCGTTTCTGGGTAAAACTATTGGCATCTAAACTCTCTCCCGAGACGTAAATGAGTGAACCTGCAGGGTCACATTTCATAGTCTTGTTTATTAGCAAGTTCAACAGACGAATTTCCTCATTTATCATGCAATTCAAGAGCTTAAGATATTTGACTACTCAGCTTTATGCCTTTCGCGCCTGAAGAGACAATAGAACGATGACAACAGCCAGTGCCAAAAGATGATCAACCAATTATCCCGTTTGGGTTTAGGTTATGGGGTTGGTCCGAAAATTTCCTTGTAGATTTCTTTTTGTTTCTGATAAACAAGGCTGTCGTGTTCAGCAAGCTGACATAACTCTCTTGCAATAGCTTTGTCTTGAGGTGCAAATTTGCGTGCCTTTAGAGAGTCTTCCCGTGCAGCATCTGTCTGTCCAAGCTCTGCTCTGGCTTTTCCTCGCCTCAATAGCACTTTGACATTGTTTTCATCCTCTGCCAGTACCTGCGAGCATTCATTCGTCCAATTAAAGTTAACACAGTTGCATTGACAATTTAAGGGTATTCATGAAAAGGTAAATATCTGCCAAATCCAAGCGAAGAGAAAAATCAGTTAATAGACGTTAGTTGCATTGACAATTTTAAGTTATAACAGCCATTTAGTTTGATGAAGCATGGACAGTAACACACCAAAGAGATCATAAGAGTCGCATAGGACCTAAAATTCGATTATTAACTGAAGAATGGTGCCAGTGAGCCTAGAAATTTTTATGGGTCCATAGTAAGAACATTTTCATTTTCTACGGCAATCCAAAATGGCAGGTTAAAGTGAATGAATATTGAAACTTTTGGGATGCAGTGATGCTCACAAATGAACCTACAAACCCAACTTTCTAGTGTCTAATGATGAATAGCACAATTGCTGAACACACAAAATTAGATGACTTTCTTGTGATAGCATTACACTTACAATACTGCATTGTCCAATGGCTTCTTGATAACGCTTGCGCTTTATAAAAGACGCTGCCATGTTAAGGTGGCATGGATTTTTAACAGCCAAAGCCATGTCCCTGTACTTCCCAAACAACTGGAACATGAAGTTGTCACCCATATACGCTATAGCCTGAGAAAACCAACTAGAATCTTGTCAGAGAGGAAATACAAAAAAGAGACTGGACAACTCAAAAGCTCATCAGCCATAAATAAAATATGTAAGCATTACAAGCGCGTAACCATTTCATACCATTGCATTGCCTCCTCTAGTTTTTACTCTTTACATAAAGCATTTCCATTCATCCTTCTTCTATCTGCTGCTCCAATCCTTTCCTCCACAGTCAAGTCACTCCGAGCTTTCCCCGATGAAAGGCAAAACCCACAAATATACATGGTACTATATTACCGAAGCAAATCCCTGGAAAAGAGATTCTGAAACTTCAATTGGTAACTACTTGGGAAGACATTTGAAAGCAAGTGAGCAACTTACTTCTTTGGTTTCATCAAATCCAATAAGTTCAACTTCATATGATATATATGCCAATGGTGGAACATTTGGAAAAGAAAAGCTCCCTTCTTTCCCATACCCCGACTCCCAGCCTACATGTAATAGGGCATGCTCTCCAGATTTCATGCTGGACACCCCAACAGCCAAGCCAGTCATTTCTTTTTTCTCTGTTGCAGTAACAAAAATATACTACTAAGAAGAAGTCCATTCCATTGAATACCCCTAGATAATGCTTAAATGCTTATGGACCCAAATAATCTGGAATGACAAGTAATTACAAATTACAGAGAATAAAAGCAATAAAGAAATCACAAACTAATTGCAGACTGAACAAGGAACATGCCAGAACTCGTTTGCATATACTTTGTATATATAAAAAGTAACAGACTACTCGGCAAGGCTAATACCTTTTCCTAAAATAATTTCAAGTAGTCGTTGTTCATGCCATGTGTCTTCAAACTTGTGTCCCGTGCTCTCAGTCCATGCCCTGTAAGGATGCCAATCACTCAGTGATTGAAAAAACCAGAGTAAAAATTCACTGCAAGACATTTCTACATGTATCTTAGGCATCCCTTTTATAAACTTTAATGCATGCACATTTAATTCTCCTATATACATACACAACTTTGTGAACGTGGATGTTGTGTGTCTGTTTGCAAGCCACAAGCTCATTCATGTCTTACTCCCATCCCATACTAACAAACACATGCACACATAACAATTCTTAGATTTTCAACTAATGTACACAGCACAGCACTACCAAAAAGGAAACCACTTGACACTTACAGAAGCATGTTGAATACTTGGATGGTATTTGACCATGACCTTCCTTAATGATTTGATTTGTGACTTTCTCGTGAAGGATTTCCACCTTAGAATCAACTTTTGGGGGCCGTTAGCATCTTCTGACACGAACGAAGGTACCATGTTCAGTTACTGTTTCATTTTCACCATCTTGACCTACAAACAAGATGAAAAGATGAGTAGTAGTCTATATTAATATATGATTATTTGGAAATCTAACTCACTCATACGCATAGGGGAACGACAATCTTCCCCTTTCCCTTGCACATTATACAGGTACTACATAGCTGCCATCCCCACTTGTACTACATGAGTTTTGGAACACAGGATTTCTGAGTTACTCAACATAAAAGCATGGAGGAACGATGAATCAGTGTACTTTGTCATAATGTCTACCTTCTCGATATACAAATTATTTCTGAAATCTTATCAATTAGTCAATAAAAACAATAAGTTTCTGGCTCAATAATGACCGATAGAAGAATTGTTCTTGAAGAAAACATCTCCATGTATTCATTTAGTCCAACTAAATCACTCGAAACCGCGCTTATCAGGTTAATTTGACATTTAATTGAAGCTGAAAACCTACTACGAGTCTAAGATTTGACATATATTTGCTTTTACAGAAACCGAGTGTAGCTGAAAGATTTGATTGAGCGTAAAAAGTGTGACTTAATACTTGAACTGGAAATTAAAGCCAAAAATATGAATAAACATACCAAGTAGTTGACTTTCCTGCTCAGCCTGCTCCCGAACATCCTCCATTACTTCAAGCTTCTATAATCCAATGGGTCTTCTCAAAATTCTACAAATACCCAAATCAAAGACGCAAAATGTAATGCAATTGGATTCGAATTCAAAAACAAAAATTAGGAAGGGTTTCGTTTTCTTTGGAATTTCTCGGGAAACAAACTGAAAACGGAAAGTAGAAAAGGGAAGGAGTGTGTTATGTAGTTCTCGTTCTTTTTTCCTTCTCACACACTCTTGTTAATTTTTGACAATTAATCTTCTTCAATTCATCCGATTCGACCGTTGTAAATTAAAAAGGTGTATAAGAAATAAAAATAGATATGTAGATATTACACCCCAAAGGAAAAAGCGAGAAAGTAATAGAATCGGAGTAGGATTCTCTTAACTCTTTTTTTCCCTCTCCTTCCATCCTCTCTTATTTGAACGGTTACGGTTAAGCCACGTCAACATCTTATTTTAATTTTTTATAGCAAGAAAAAGATAAAATAAGAGAATGTGAGGAAAGGGAATGGAAATGGATGAGAAGAGGAGGGAAGAAAATCATAGTCCAATAGAATCTGTATTGTGTTTTGTTTCCAATGATCGAAGAAGATTCTAGAGAGAAACAAATTAATTAATTCATTAAGGTAGTGCTATCACATATCCATTTTTACCTCTTACACACATCTTCATTTTCAACCATCGGATTAAATGAATTAAAGTACCAATAGCCAAAAATTAATATGAGTATATGAGAGGTAAAAATATGTGCGTGAATATCACTTTCTTTAATTAATTAATCTTTCCAGTTTAAATCTCTTGTTCACAGTCATTTAGTATTATATTCTAGTGATATTACTCTTCATTTCTAAGTGAGAGATCTTAGGTTATTGGGCTAAGCTTATTTCTCCACTCTCGCACCTCTTAGTGTAGATAATATTGTTTGTTCAACAAAATCTGTTGTGCTCAAATAGCCTTTGCCCATCCACCCTCCTTTATTTGATACGTTTAGACATATTCATGATGATGGTCTATTTATTTGATACATTTAGACATGAACGAAGGCAGCTAACCCTGCTCAACTCTTTTTATCATGAAAAATGCTCCAACTAAAACTATAAATTATCAGTATACTTAGAAATAAAGTCTTAGTCAAAATACACTGTCACATTCGATACTGTTTTTACCCTCACCCTTTTGAGCATGTCATTTTGCCATTAGCTAATAACTTACAATTTTAGCGTTCTAAGATCAGTATCCAAAATTACGTTGTTGGACAATAAGTTGCCCCACTAGAATAGTATTTGATGTGTTATAAAGTAAGGAATCTTATATAGACTAGTTTGAGTGTTAAGTTAAACATTGTTAATTGTGATGTAAAGAAGATCTTTCCTTATCTTATGTAAGGGATAAAAAGGATGACGCCTCTTGTATCCAAATAGTTTTAGGTGAGGTTCGGGAGGGTTCCTCCTAAGCCTATAAATATGTGTGTATTCTATGTAAGTAGGCAAACTTGAATGGAAATCGGTTCTTTGTATAAACTTATCTTCTTGAGCAAATATCTTTGTTTGAGTCATCCTTGGTAAAGATCCTGATTAGAGTTTAGTTTTGGTGATATCATGTAGGTGGCTCAAACATGGTTATCCTTAAAGCTTGTGTATTCCTTCTTACTCAAATTCTTAGTATGCTCTGCAGTTGCAGCGAAAACCTGATCGTTTGCATCATAATTGAATCTCAATAAAGTTCTTTTCTCTTTTACACAAAATTAAGTAATTTTTATACACAAATTAACATGCTTTCACTTCACACAGAAGGTACGAAAATGAAATTTACCTATTTCACATCTTTATACTTTGCATGAAAATTTTTTCCCGCACGTTTTCTTTTTCACTAGTGAACAGTTGGGAAGAAAAATATGTGTGGGTAAGCAAAACTCTTACTTTACAATATCAAACATGTAAAGCGAGGGAGAGACCAAAAGACGCATAAAATGAACCTCCCTATCAACCATTGATGAATAAATGAATGCAGTCGGTCAGTAGAGATATGAAGAGAAACCAAGGCTGGCTGAATCGGGAGCAACACAAACTTGTTGCAGATACAACTACCGCTCGCTCCATTGTTGTTAACACTCAATTTCTTACGTGCTACAAAGGCTATCGAACATTCTCTACACAGATCAACAACCTGCAGCCTTTAAAAAGTTATCGTAGGGGCTTGATGCCGGTAGCTGAAAGTGTGGATAGGGCTGATACTCAGTTGTGCAAAGCATCGAAGAGCCATTGCCAACAGATTGGTTGAGTGAAATAGCACTTGATTCAAGGAATAGATTTCCACTCTGCGGTCCCAGATGGTTTTCGGAAACTCAGAATATGCTAAAAACACAGTATGCATGCAATGCAAAATAAAAGGATTGAATTTATAACTTTCCCATATAGTGTATGCTAAAGAAAATACCGTATGAGTGCCCAGCGGAACAATAGATAAAGTTTCCTTTTCCTGGTTGCAATCATTAGAAAATCTAATCAAACTTTCTTGTCTCTGCTGGGAAACTATAAATGTCGACAACTTCTGCTACTTCCCCGTTTGAATGGCCTCACACTGGCTAGCCATTTCCATGTAAGGCATATTTGTGGCAGCTGAGACTGATAATCTTCCAACTTGATGTGTTGTCTCCAAAACCTGCACACGAATCGCTCTGTTACTTAGCACAATGTTCGACTTGATGTAATGTCCATTGATTTACGTATTTTCTGTCTAGCTTCTACAAAGGCCACAAACCAGCAACAGTGCGTGAGCGGCCTCACTTACCGAGTCTAAAAGCTGATAAATGCTTATTATGCTTAAACTTTCGACTGCAACATTTGTGCCTGGGTTGGTTTGATTTTTCTATAGCAGAAGGTGACCTTAAAGCATTCTCATCACCTTAAGGGCTGATTTGGTATTACTGTGCTTTGAAAAAAAGTTGTTTCTGCAGCGCTGTGAGAATAAGCAGCTGTAAAATAAAGCAGTAGAGTGTTTGGTAAACTTTTTTGTAAAAGTGTTTTTAAAAAAAAAAGCAGTATTATAATGTTTGGTAAACTTTTATGTAAAACAGATGTGAAAAAAAGCCGATTTTTCAAAGTTAAGTTTTGCAGCTTCTTGTTTTTGGTTTTTTTTTCAATCCAAAACTGTGAAAAAAAAACTGAAGCTGAATGTTTAACAAACACAAAAATAGATCCCAACTTTTTTTTATACCAGCTTTTTTTAGAATCACTTCAGTACAACTTGACCAGTACGGTAAACAGTAGAAATCAAAGTTCTTGCCATAACCGTAATGTTAGACATGTTTTCTAACATCACGGCCATCACGTCAAGAACATGACCATCTTCTACCTGCACAATATAAGAGCAATCAAACCTACCCTGTGAGACTACTTGTTCCATCTTTAAAGAAATGTACAGGATGTTACCATCACCTTATGTGTCAACTGCACAAGGCACTCATCCACTGCTCCTTTTTGTTCTTTAATTATTCTTTAATCAGTTTCACCCTGTCAAAGTGTTCCAGCCCGCAAAACAACCTGGCACCCAACCCAAGCCAGGCAATAGATCAGCTCATTTCGGACAGACCCAGAGACCGGCCTATTTGGCTGGCGCGTGCAGCACACTCGCGACTGGGCGCGAGTAGGAGACAAGGGTGCAAGCGGCGGGGCCCGCTTGTCAGCCCACTTGTGTTCACCCGGGTTAGGGCTACGTGGCCCTCCTCAGTGTCGTTGGATTTCCAACGGCTAGTTTTTGTAGACCGTTGGATTTCCAACGGTAAAAAAATTTTAAATTTGACTTTTAAAATGAACCGTCCCAATCACAGATCAACAGTCAACGTTTTTTTCACCAAAAAAAAAAAGGCCCAACGGTCAGAATCTTGACCGTTGGCCACGTGGCAACTCGTTGGCAGTTGGATTTGAATATTTTTCAAATCCAACGATCCAGCTTAATTAACAACATTAAAATTTATCAAAAATTTATTAAAAATTATGAATATTTTTTTAAAAATACAGAAAAATTTAAAAAAATTATTATTTTTCTATAAATACATAACCCTCATCTTCCACCTTACACCACATTTCAATATTTTCTACACTTTCTACATTTGAATATTTTGTACACTTTGAGAGAAAAAAATGACTTCGTGGAAGCTCATTAAAGATGTTACGTTGTGTGAATGTTGGGTTCACACTATTCATGACCCGATTACAGGTAATGAGATAGATAAGCGAGAAATGTAGAGTAAAATTAAACCTACCCTATAAGAGCAATCAAACCTACCCTATGAGACTACTTGTTACCATCAACTTATGTGTCAACTGCACTAGGCACTCATCCGCTGCTCCTTTTTGTTCTTTAATTATTCTTTAATCAGTTTAATTAAATATATAAAAAAAAAAAAGGCGAAAATCACTTTTCTCTTATAATATATATTTAGAAACCACAAACATCATGTCATAAGAATTAGGTTGGTTGTGCTGCTTTGAGTTTTCAATCTCTTGTTTGGCTTCTCGTGACAAGGGGATGGAATGCACTGTACCTAACGACAGTGTTTTGGGGTTTGATTTCAATTTATTTACAAGTTTGCCATTCCTTTAAAAACGAATATATCTGTCCAGCGGTGCTTTTCTGCGTCGGTGGATGCTCCGCTTCGACTACTCATTGCCTTCTGCTTCTTCACCGCTTCTTCCCCTTTCCCTCCTCGTCTCGTCTGCTAAACGACGACCATTTCGACATTCTCTCGCACCTACCCGGCTTATCCTTCGCATCAGCGGCGTGCGTTAGCAAATCTTGGAACCAAATCTGCAGCCGAATCCTCGCTAGCCCGAAGCTCGCCTCTGCTCTCTCTCTCTCTCCACCCCTCGCCTAAGGTTTGGTTTAGAGTCTAGACCCCTGTTCGGTTTCCGAGAAAATCACAAGCTCAAATTTTCTCGCACATTTTCTCAAGTTTTGTGTTGGAATTGATAGGTTGCGGTGAAGGAGGTTATCGAGAAGGTTCTAGCTGGGCGGATACGGCCTCATTTCGTTGTGGCTGATATTGGAAGTGGGTTTGGATTGTATGGCATTTCCAAGTTTGTATGTGATCTTGCTCATATAAACACCTTAATCTTAATTAGTATATCTGAGCACGGTGAGATATCTGTATGATTTTTTTTTTTTTTTTTTGGTTTGTGGGTTTTAGAGATTTTTCTGTGAAAGCATGGACTTTTATATGATTTTTTATTGTGGGTTTTGATTGTTTGGTTATTTATTTGGGTATTTGAGCTGCTGGATGCTCGAAGTGAGAACCTTTTCGCCCATTCCTATAAGCCAGTCCGGCCTAGCCATAATCCAGTCAGGATCTTTTCAACAGCATCCTCTGGCAATTCAAATAAAATCCCCTCACCCATTATATTTGAGAATCTTTTTCTGATGGAGTTGGTGATGTTTTGCCGAATAGGGTTGAAATCCATTGGCTTGAACACAATGGCATCATCAATAGTATCCAGTAATTCCCGGGGATCAAAGTCTAATGGCAATAGGTACATTGATTATCAAACACTAATTTTAACTGTTTGGATCATTGTGGATTTGGGGTGGGTTTGTTTTGTTTTGTTTTTGTTTTAATTTTTTTAAATTGCGTTGCTCCTAATTGCTGTATATTGGCTGATGGGTTTCAGTGTATATTTTGTTTTGTTGACTGGATTTCGCCATGTCGGATTGGTTTTGTTTGCTGCGATTGGTGAGGCTTATGTTATTGTTGATGGGTTTGGTTAACAGGGTTTTCATTCCTTTTCAGATTTGTTTCAACACACTTCTCGAAATTTGCAGGATGCTATGGTGATATTTTCTATTATCTAATCAAATGGACTATTTAATTTCAGTAGTTTGAGGGCTCCGACCGCAACACACAGCAGCAGCGATGGGATAGGAGAAGTGGCACCAAGTGATGCAGAACCTTTTCCGTGATCAATCTGAAGAAGAAGAGGGAGAGGTTGATTCCGAGCACAAGTCTAATCCCCAGCTCGATTCTGTATGATCCTCTAATTTATAGTTTCCTTTCTATTCTTATTCCAAAAGTATGTTTGGAAATGATTAGGATTTCAATTTTTGCTTTAATCTTAAGCTGAAGGAAGATATAGGTTGTGGTTTTTTTAATGGCAGTGGATGATTTGATGAAAGTATGTATCTTGGGGATTTTTTTTGGTTGCAGTTGTTTAGGCCTGGACTGAAGAAATTTTGTGGAATGAGATTCTTATGAGTAGTCAATTTTAGCAGGATTGTTCTTTCAATCTGGATAACGAATGATGTCGTTTTCCTATTTGGTCTGTACTTTGATGTTGTAGCAGATCTGGAATTTTGTGAAATGTTCTTTATTGAGAATGAAGTGCCACAAATTGAAAACGAATAAAAAAAAATTGCATGTCTTCTGATTAGAAATATAGATATCGATGTTACATGGAGGTTTTGATACTTGTGAATTGCTGTAAATAAAAGTTTTATAAATTGTGTTCTTTGTTTTGACATGAATGGAATCCCTTTGATATATTGAAGCTACTTGAAGCCTTTTGTTTTTATATTGAAGATGCAAAATAAAAATATTTCGGAGGAAGAATTCTTCTTTCTGCTTGAACAATTACAACTGATGGTTTCTGTAGTACATACATTATGTGCTTGGCTTACTTGAAGCTTCGCGTTTCTTAGGATTATGGGTTTTGGGATTCAGTTTGATGCCTGGCCTAAATACATCCGTATCAATGTCTCTGAACTGCTTTTTTGTGCTTATGTGAGAATATTATGACATAGCAGGAGTATAAAATCCCGAAGCAGAAAACTCATGCCTTTATTGAGTCTCAAAGTTGTGCCTTTTTGTTCTGCGTTGTAATACTGTGCTTAGTTAATTGGAAACTGCACTGTTTTTAAGTAAGTCCTCCACTTTTGTTTCAGATGCTGACAGTTCCAAGCTAGGCAAAACAGCCATTTTATCGGGGAAGGATCAAAGTAAAGTGAACAATGGGATTGCTGGGCCAAGCCAGGAACCCCCATGGCTGAAATCAATATACACAGAAAAGGTCCCTCAGTTGGAAACTGCAGCTGACACTCATCCTAGCTTTAACTACGATCAGCATGAGAAACACATTATGGACAGAGAGTTGCACACAAGTGCCCAAAAAGAACCTCTTTTCGATGAGCTGGAGAGCATTGTGAGGATCAAGCAGGCTGAGGCAAAATTGTTTCAAACACGAGCAGATGATGCAAGAAGGGAAGCTGAGGGGCTGAAACGCATAGCAATGGCAAAGGATGAAAAAATTGAAGAAGAATTTAGGAGCAGGATAGCAAAGTTGCGCTTAGTCGAGGCGGAAGAAATGCACAGCAAGAAACTTGAAGAAGTACAAGCTCTAGACCGAGCTCATCGTGAATACTCCAATATGAAGATGAGAATGCAAGCCGATATAAAGGATCTTTTGTTAAAAATGGAAGCAACGAAGCGGAACCTTTCTTTGTGATTGGCAAACGAAGAGGAGTCCCTGTAAGAGTTTTCGATGTGGCAAGTAACCGTAACCTCGTGTGCTGATTGTTTTATGTTGTACTTTTCAATGTAGTGGTTTTATAGCTCCAATTAGGGTATTTTTCATGGTAGTTTCTGTTGTATTTGTTTATTGAACCACTAACCAGAATCTGTACAAAGAGACTGCCTCATTTCTTTTATAATGTTATAAGGGCTGGCTTGGTATTGCTGCTTTGAACAAAAACTGCTTCTGCTATGCTGTAAGAATAAGTAGCTGTGAAATAAAGCAGAGTGTTTGGTAAACTTTTTTGTAAAAGTGTTTTTGGAAAAAAAAAAAAAAACAGTATTATAGTGTTTGGTAAATTTTTATGTAAAACAGATGTGAAAAAAAACCGATTTTTCAAAGTTGGGTTTTGCAGCTTCTTGTTTTTGGCTTTTTTCCATCCAAAATTGTGAAAAAAAAGCTGAAGCTGAATGTTTACCAAACACAAAAATAGTTTTCAGCTTCTTTTGATACCAGTTTTTTTTTTCAGAATCACTTCAATACCAAATCAAGTGTCCTATTTATGATTTTTGGAACCAAGTCCGTTTTCTCATTCTGTGCTCTTTTTTGTTCGCTTATTCTTTTTTGATCCGTCCAATTAAATATTTCAAAAGAGCGGGAATCACTTTCAACATATAATATTCTGTCTGGCTTCTTGTGATACTTTGGAGTATGCTCGTCTCGTAGCATTTATTACCATTTCCTTATTCTAAAGAAGGGGAAGGGATTGCATACCAAACGACAGGGTTTTGGGGTTGCTTTCTGCGTTTGTGCCTGGTGCCCACGTGTCGATCATCGTGGGATGCTCCGCTTCGACTACGCATCGCCTTCTGCTTCTTCACCGCTTCTTCCCCTCTCTCTCGTCGCCTCATCTGCTAAACGACGACCTTTTGGACGACATCCTCTCGCACCTACCCGCCTTATCCTTCGCGTCAGCGGCATGCGTTAGCAAATCCTGGAACCAAATCTGCAGCCGAATCCTTCCTCGCCTCTACCCTCTCTCTCCACCCCTCGCCTAAGGTTTGGTTTAGAGTTGTGTTGGAATTGATAGGTTGTGTTGGAATTGATAGGTTGCGGTGAAGGAGGTTATCGAGAAGGTTCTGGCTGGGTCGATACGGCCTCATTTCGTTATGGCTAATATTGGAAGTGGGTTTGGATTATATGACATTTCCAAGTTTGTATGTGTTCTTGCTCATATAAACCCCTTATTCTTTATTAATATTTCTGAGCACGGTGAGATTTTTGAATGATTTTTTTTTTTTTTTTGGGGGGTGGTGGGGGGGGGGGGGGGGTTTGTGGGTTTTAGATATTTTTCTGTGAAGGCATTGATTTTTGTATTATTTTTTATTGTTTGGTTATTAATTTGGGTATTTGAGCAGTTGGACGCTCGGAGCTAGAACCTTTTCTGCCCATTCCTTTAAGGCAGTCCGGCCTAGCCATATTCCAGTCAGGATCTTTTAAACAGCGTCCTCTGGCAATTCAAATGAAATCCCCTCACCCATTATCTTTGAGAATCTTTTTCTGATGGAGTTTGTGATGTTTTGCCGAATAGGGTTGAAATGCATTGGCTTGAACACAACGATATCATCAACAGTATCCAGTAATTCCCGGGGATCAAAGTCTTAATAGCAATAGGTGCATTAATTATCAAACCCTAGTTTTAACTGTTTGCATCATTCCGGATTTAGGGTTTTTTTTTTTTTTTTTTTTTTTTAATTGCGTTGCTTCTACTTGCTGTATATTGACTGATGGGTTTCGGAGTATTTTTTGTTTTGTTGACTGGATTTCACCATGCCGGATTGGTTTTGTGTGCTACGATTGGTGTGGCTTATGTTATTGTTGATGATTTGGTTAACAGGGTTTTCATTCCTCTTCAAATTTGTTTCGACACACACTTCTCGAAGTTGCAGTATGCTATGGTGATATTTTCTATGATCTAATCAATGAACTATTTAATGTCAGTAGTTTGAGGGCTCCGACGGCAACACACACCAGCAGCGATGGGGAAGGAGAAGTGGCACCGGGTGACGCAGAATCTATTCGGTGATCAATCTGAAGAGGAAGAGGTTGATTCTGAGCACGAGTCCAATCCCCATCCCAATTCTGTATGATCCTCTAATTTCAAGTTTCCTTTCTATTCATATTCCAAAAGCATGTTTGGGTGTGATTAAGGTTTCAAATTTTGCTTTAATCTTAGCTGAAAGGAAGATATAGGTTGTGGTTTTGTTAATGGCGGTGGATGATTTGGATGAAAGTATGTATCTTGGGGATATTTTTGCTTGCAGTTGTTTAGGCCTGGACTGAAGAAGTTTTGTGGAATGAGATTCTTATGAGTAGTCAATTTTAGTGGGATTGTTGTTTCAAGTTGGATAACGAATGATGCATTTTCCTATTCGGTCTGTCCTTTGATGTAGTAAATCTAGAATTTTGTGAATTGTTCATTATTGAGAATGAAGTGCCACAAATTGAAGACGAATAAAAAAAAAAAATTGCACATCTTCTGATTAGAAATATAGAATTGGTTTTAAGTTATTTTCTTGACTGTTTGGTTCTGATGTGCTTTACCGATAAATCAAGGGTTTGCAAGATATTTTTTTGTGCTTTTACTCCTTTAAATGGTGGGTGTTATCATTCTCTCTTTTTTCATATATGTCTTGCCATTGACTGGAGATGTGGGTGATCCTGCTACCCTGTCCGCCGCAGTACAGGGCTGTAACAAGATTATATATTGTGCTATTGCACGCTCTACTATCAGCGGAGACCTCTACAGGGTTGATCAAAGAGGGGTCTACAATCTTACCAAAGCATTTCATGTGTGATTCTTATTGCCATATCCTTGAAATACTCCTTTTTGACATTTAGTAATCTGTTTCGGTGTTGATGTCTTTTAAGTTCATGGGTTGGTTCAATGTTGGATTTGAATTTTATTGCTTATGTGAAGCTTTTGACTGTTTGCATTGTAGGACTATAAGAAGAAAATGGCTCAATTATGAGCAGGAAAGAGTAGCAAGAGCAAACTTACAATTGTAAAGTTCAAGACTCCGGAGTCAGTGGATGGATGGGAAGTTCATCAGGGGACTTACTTTCAGGATGTGGTTGCTTCTAAGTATGATGGAGGAATGGATGCCAAGTCCGAATTCACTTTCACCGGAGATGCTGTTCTCTCCGGTAAGAGAAAGACTAAATTGGGGTTTTGAGGTTCTAAATGGAAACCAACTATTATTCCTTTTACTCTATTTCTTGCTGCATTGTAGGATATGTTTTCGCCAGACGAGGGTACTAAGCTAAAAGCAGCTTCCCAAAAACAAATTCATGGTATTTTTTTATTATTAATTACAGATAGTATTTCTATGTTTTCCCGCTTTGTTTTAGAGATAATCAACTGTTATTAAGCTGTTTTCGTAGTGATTAGAACTTCCTTTAGAACTAATGAATCAAGTCATAGCGAGATAAGCTAATCGAAACAGCACAAATATGAATGAAAACAGGTTCTGCTCTCTTAATGTTTCAATTTTTTTTGAAGTTTGGAGGCTTATGTCAATCTATAACAATTGTTCTAAGCTGTCAAGTTCCCAAAATGTCTAAGGAGATATCATGTTTAACGAGTCACGAATTGTGATGAATCCAAATGCTTTTATGAGCGCAACCATGCCATATTTTGTTTTTGCAGAGGTTGTAATAGTTTTCCTTTGACTGATCTGTTAATAAGTTTGTTTTTGTAGATGACAAAGAACTGCATGGAAGATTTCTATGTGTATGTCAAGGTCCGTACTTTTCCCTTTTTAGTTCTTGGCAATACAAGCATCTTCAGCTTTTTAAAAATAAACCTATAACATATTATAAGTATGAACTGGTGTGGGTAAATAATGAACTTAGATGTGCGGGATAGAATATGGAAAAGAACACTACATATAAGTAAATTTTTTGAATAAAACTTAAGAAAACAATATATTTTGATTGCAGATTAAGAAAAATTTTGATTGCAGATTAAGAAAACTTAAGAGACCAGTTCAATTGGGTAGATGAATAAAAGGAAAGAAAAGAAAATTATTAGAAAACATTCGGTATGTTTGAAGAATTTGTTTTTACGTAGGGAGACCATTTGATTGCCAGGAAATCGAGGAAAAGAAAACAAAGAAACTAACTAGGAGTCGTCTGAGTTGTTTATAGAGACGGGACAGAAAAAACAACAAATATTTTTGTTTTTGTAATGGCTGTCATGAATTTCCTTTTGACTAAACAAAACATAATTAGTTTATTTGCTTTACTGAGAATGTAGCATTTTTGTGATTAGTTTCGGGTTTTGGAGCAGATATTTGTGTCCCGAGCCATATCCAAAGTTGATTTTGGACTTTCTTCGATCCTAGAATATTTGGTTACTTTAGTGCATTGACAATTAATAGACGTAATTTTTTTTATCATTGTTTATGTATAATTATGCAACTTGTATGTTATAACGTGACAAAGGTGATTTTGCTTCCAATACGTCAACAAATATTAAAAAGAAATATTTAATGAGGGCTGGAACCCAGTCGAAGCTGGGGGGCTAGGCCCTCACGCCCATATTATATTATTTAAAGAAAAAACATACAACGAGGGGACATAGTACTTAAAACCCCGACGATCAAAAGTAAAATCATATACAACCATTTCAAGCAATCAACATGGCCCTTACATATTGAATCCAAAAGGTTGACGCCCCATTCACTGCATATAAGATTATATAATTGAAAAGAAGGAAATTAAAGAGAAATTAAAAAAAAAAAATTGAATTTAGTGGGTAATGAATGCATACCAAAATCATTGATGCACATGGTATGCCATCTGGCAAGAAAAATAAACTGCTGGTGATGATGAATGAAGAATAAAAATAAGAGACGAGATCGGCATTTTAATATTTCTTAGCTTATACTGAATTAGGCTAGTGTGAATTGAAACAAATTAGAAAACGCACCTTAATTAATGCCAATGTGTGGGATGTGAGCAATCTTAAACCAGTCCTCACCTGTTTCTTTCTTGCATCTTTCGCTTAACATGGGGCACCGCTGAATTTTTAATCTATTTAAACAGGGGAGTCCACGAATCCCTTCTGGCAGTGATGCCAAATTAGGGCAATCATCAATTCCAAGCTCCTGAAGTGATGTGAGATTGCTTATATCTTTTGGCAGTGATGCCAAATCCTCAATTGCATGGAGTGACAGATGTGTTAATTTGGAGAGATGAGGGGAAGAAGAAGAGGCAGAAACATCAACATCAACACCAACATCATGTGTAATATCAGATGCTCCTCTAACAAACAAGGAATCAACAACCTTCCAGCTGCTCTTCTCAAGTTCTATTTTAACCACATTTGGATACAGAGGCATGGAAGTTAGATTAGGACAATCCTTGATCCTCAATGTAGAAAGACGAGGAAAAGAAGGCAACGACAGATTTTCCGATGATGAAGAAGAATCGTCACTGTTATGAGTGTGGGCCCTCCACCATCCCTTCAGAACAGGGCAATATCCTATCTTGAGTGTCTCCAGGGAGGGAAAGAATGAGATCCTCATCATCTCATCACTCATACTATTACTGCTCTCTTTCTCTGATATGTACTCCAACTTCTTCAAATTCCATAGCTCAAGTTTCTTAAGGGAAGGCAAATGATCCAAGGGCGGAAGACGTTGGCATCCGCTACATCTAGTCAATACGAGATTAACAATATTTATGAGAGAAGAAAACCAACTCGCAAACCTCACACCCTTATAACGAAACACTTCCAACTGCTTTAGATTAGAATGGGGTTGCAATACTTCCATTGACTTTATAATATCCTCCTCATCAACCGCGCTTCCATCTTCTCTATATGTCCACTTTAAATCCAACGAACAAAGATGCTGTTTGTCCTTGAGAGGTGTACCAACATTTGATTCTGACACCACATGCCTCAAATCGTCAATGAGTAACTCTCCCCTTAATTCGTTAAGGGTCCCCAGCTCAGCAAGACCAGCACTACCGCCCCTCCCCAAACAATTGCTTTCGCTCAAAACAAATCTATTCAATGTACGAACACCTTTCAATTCACCAATTCCACGTGGCATTCCACTCAACCCCGTACAGCCTTCCAAGATGAGATGCCTTAAGTTGATCATTTTTTTAATGTCTCTAGGCAATTCCACAAGCTCCCAACATTGAGAGAGATCTAGTGTTTCCAAATTCGAAAGTTCAACTATCCAATCTGGAAGTCGCTCCATGAGATTCCCACTAAGATCAAGATATCTCAAATGTTTCATTTTTCTAAGACAATTAGGTAATGTTGTAATTCCTAATTCATTGAGACTCAACATCCGTAATGACTTAAAATTTGAAACAATTGTAGTATCAAATGCATTACGTGAGGAACTTTGGTGATCATTCCAACTTTGTTGACAAAGAAAAAGAAAGGTTCGTATCTTGCTTGCTTTTAGCAAGGATGTTGGCACTTCCCATTTCGACAAATCAATATCAAAATTGAAAGATACATGACGAAGCTTTTCATGAAAATTCTTTCGGTTTAGATCAACTACAACACTTCCGACCCCCGACACTAAGATTGCAAGTTCATTCATGAGATCGTGCATTTTACAACTTCTTATTATACCAAACCCATCTGTTTCTTCTTCTTGAAAAAACGATCTACACAACAATGCCCTGTAATATTCAAACGCAACATCCTCCAAACACTCGTTTTCGTCGCATGACTCAATGAACCCTTGTGCCACCCAAAGTCTAATCAATCTTGGTACAGAGATCTCATAATCAGGTGGGAACAAGCTACAATAAGCAAAACAATGCTTCAAATGTGATGGGAGCACATCATAACTTAGTTTAAGTGTTGGTAAAATGTCATCTTCTTTTTGACTTATTTTTGAAAGTTTCCTTTCTTTGAAATTAAACCATTCTATTTCATGATGTTTGGTGCGCAACATCCCACCTATCGTCCTTATAGCGAGTGGAACTCCCTGACATTTTCTTACAACCTCCATCCCAACTGCCTTAATTGTTGAATTCTCTGGTTCTTTTCCATCTTGAAAAGTCATTTTCTTAAATAAGGACCAGCTTTGCACTTCATTCAAACCCCTTAAGGGGTACTGTTTAGTTGTGTGTGATGTCATCGCAACGGTTTTAGTACGAGTGGTTATTAATATTCTACTACCTTCTCCACCACCCTTTAACAAGTCCATCAATCTAAACCACTTATGTGGATCCTCATTCCACACATCATCCAACACAAGTAGGTATTTCTTCCCATCTACTTTTTTTCTAAGATCAATTTGCAGCTGATCCATATCAAGCTGGTCCACCTTATCACGCTGCTTCTTATCAAGCTCGTCAGCTTTTAGGATTTTCTTGGCCAATATATCCAACTCAAATATATTAGAGACACATATCCATATTTTCAACTCAAAATGCTTTTGAATCACCTCATCATTGAATATGACTTGGGCAAGGGCACTTTTCCCCAATCCTCCGATTCCAACTATGGAAATGGTTGACACATTCTCGGTTGAGATGGGATACAACAAAAGTTGGATAATTGCCATTTTATCTTCATCTCTCCCTATAATATTTTCCTTAGGGACAAATGAGTGAGTGACCCTCTCTCTCAGTTTAAATCTTGTATCTTCATGATTATTGTTTAAGTCACTGGGTCTACGGGATGCAACCTCACTAAGCCTCTTGTTAATATCTTTTATCTTATGACTCATCTCTAACCCAAAAACAAGTTGATTTGAGCTAGAAAAGAAAAGGCGCACCTGTAAGAGTTTGAGTAGAAACAATCATTATTTCAATAGAACTGTATTAATAAGTTAATAGAGTTTTGCAACGGTAAGTTATACGAAACATTCAAAACAATAACGTAGGAGACTTGTTGCAGTTAAATATGAGTTATTCAGAGACCTATTGTACTCCTAATAGGTGATTATCAATAGGCTTACGTGACTTTAAAATTGTTCTACGAGGTGCAACCTTTAGAATCCTCTTGTTAATATCTTTTATCTAATGATTCATCTTTCACCATAAAGCAGGATGATTTGAGCTAAAAAAAAAAGAGGCATACCTTTGACAGCTTAGTATTGTCACGCATCACTTGTCTCCTCTGAACTTCAGTATTAAACTCATCCAGCACGTCATCGGCTTCATAAACTGCATCTTCTACGCTTTGGAGCCACAACTTGACTTCATTGTTGTTGGCTTGCTTTTGCTCAGCATCAAGGAGAACATCTTGGAATCCAGCAACGGTCTCCTTGAGCTTGTTGAGCTCATCTTGGACACCCCAAATCGATCCAATCTTTCGGAAAGCACAGTTTCCAAGCCTTACAATGATCCGTTCTGCAATGTTGAAGAGAACTCCTTCCGCCATTTCTTGTATTCAGGACAAGCAAAACACATGCAAGTGAAGTGAATTAAAGCAGAAACTTGTAAACGAGAATAGGGTTTTGCGTAGTGAACGATGGCTCGTCCCTGCTCGTCTTTACATATACCATTCCACTTTAATTAAAGAATAACTTGAATGATTAACACTCATTCCCATTCCACTTTAATTAAAGAATAACTTTTAATTAAAGAATAACTTGAATGGTTAACACATTATATCCCTTTTCCACAAGTTCTGAATGGTTAACATATTCTTTCCCTTTTCCACAAGTTACGGCAAAAACAAATTTTGTTCGACTAGGGAAGTTGAAAATTGGGGTCCATTTGAAAGAGGAAATTTCAAACCTCAATCCAATATTTTTATGATTCCACATAATATGGCATGCTTATTTATGGAAGGGGATCATCTCCTGATCTCTTCTACCAAATCCTTCCCATCAATCGATCTGGACCCTTAAAATTTGATCTAACGGCTAAAGTTATTATAACTTTTAAAATGTGCTCATGTTTTTAGCTGTTGGATCAAATTTCAAGGGTTCAGATTAGTTGATGGGTAGGATTTGGTGAAGGGGATCCCTTATTTATGATTCTTCAATTTCATGCGCCTACTAAAACATGATATGCTTTATTTATAGAGAATTAAATGGAGCCCATGCATTATGCGCGTGTAAATATAAAAATTTTAAAAGGAAAATGTATAGAAAAGAGAAAAAGTGGGTTTTTTAATTTATTTTTAAATTAGAAATGCTACGATGATATGTAGGCGATGTTTAAAAAAAAAACATCAAAACTTACTTTGTATGAAATTACATTGTTGTCCTAGATTCCTAATCAACATTAGAGAACCAGACATTATAGATTATTCTCCTAGTCTTTTCAGTTTTGTCTTCTTTGTCTGCATTTCCGACTTCCTCTCTGCCTTTTTCTTTGCCACCCCCCCCCCCCCCCCAACAACAAAAAAAAAAAAAAAAAAAAAAAGCCAAAACACTTGAAGATTTTATTTTGTTGTAGAATACCAAATTGTCTTTTGATTGACAAAGAGCATTTTGTTAGCCAGTAGTTTAGGTAAGAATAGGAACAATTCCACGACCTCACTACTAGTCTAATAGTTCTTCTTAATTAACTCAATATTTTAGCAAAATTTCAAATCCTTATGTTTAAATCACTCCATCCACATAGACCCCTAATTTGTTAACAAAGAAACAATATTCTCCGGCCAAAGATAAACTAATGAAACAAGAAGCACTTCAAAGAAACAAATTGGCCCGTTTTACACACCATTTAAAAGATTATGGTGGTGACAGAAAATTCACAATCGAAAACTCAGTAAGCAAAGCGAAAATGAGATAAAATTCTTGTTAATAGCTTAGAACAGTTCAATACTTTAATTTGATCACCGTATCCTCATTCTCGGATAAAACTATTGGCATCTAAACTCTCTCATGAGACGTAAATGAGTGAATCTTCAGGGTCGCATTTCATAGTCTTGTTTATTAGCAAGTTCAATACACGAATTTTCTCATTTATCATACAATTCAAGAGCTTAAGATCTTTGACTACTCAGCTTTATGCCCTTCGTGCCTAAAGAGACGATAGAACAATGACAACAGCCAGTGCCAAAAGATATCAACAAAACTATACTATATTTTCAAACACCAGCTTCCCCTCCCTCCACCACACAAACTATATTATATTTTCATTTCTCAAAAATTATTATTAAACTATTAAACTTCAGAATCAATGGAGAAGGAATCTAATTCCGTTTTTCCTCAAAAAATATCACTACTAGTCTAATAGTTCTTCTTAATTAACTCAATATTGTTGTAAAAATTCAAATCCTTGTTTAAATCACTGTATCCACATAGACCCCTAATTTGTTAAAAGAGAAACAATACTCTCCGGCCAAAGATAAACTAAAGAAACAAGAAGCACTTCAAAGAAACAAATTGACCCATTTTACATACCATATAAAAGATTATGGTGGTTACAGAAAATTCACAACCGAAAACTCAATAAGCAAAGCGAAAATGAGATAAAACTCTTGTTAACAGCTTAGAACAGTTCAATACTTTAATTTGATCACCGTATCTTTGTGCCCGGATAAAACTATTGGCATCTAAACTCCCTCCCGAGATGTAAATGAGTGAACCTTCAGGGTTACATTTTCATAGTCTTGCTTATTAGCAAGTTCAACATACGAATTTCCTCATTTATCATGCAATTCAAGAGCTTAAGATCTTTGACTACTCAGCTTTATGCCTTTCGCACCTGAAGAGACGATAGAACAATGACAACAGCCAGTGCCAAAAGATGATCAACCAATTATCCCGTTTGGGTTTAGGTTCTGGGGTTGGTCCGAAAATTCCCTTGTAGATTTCTTTTTGTTTCTGATAAACAACCTTGTCGTGTTCAGCAAGCAGACGTAACTCTCTTGCAATAGCTGTGTCTTTACATATGCCATTCCCCTTTAATTAAAGAATAACTCGAATGATTAACACACTCATTCACATTCCACTTTAATTAAAGAATAACTTTTAATTAAAGAATAACTTGAATGGTTAACACATTATATCCCTTTTCCACAAGTTCTGAATGGTTAACATATTCTATCCCTTTTCCACAAGTTACGGCAAAAACAAATTTTGTTCGACTAGGGAATCAGAAAATTGGGGTCCATTTGAAAGAGGAAATTTCAAACCTCAATCCAATATTTTTATGATTTCACATAATATGGCATGCTTATTTATGGAAGATGATCATTTCCTGATCTCTTCTACCAAATCCTCCCCATCAATCGATCTGGACCCTTAAAATTTGATCAAACGGCTAAAGTTATTGTAACTTTTAAAGTGTGCTCATGTTTTTAGCTATTAGATCAAATTTCAAGGGTTCGGATTAGTTGATTGGTAGGATTTGGTGAAGAGGATCCCTTATTTATGATTCTTCAATTTCATGCGCCTACTAAAACATGGTATGCTTTATTTCTGGAGAATTAAATGGAGCCCATGCATTATGCGCGTGTCAATATAAAAATTTTAAAAGGAAAATGTATAGAAAAGAGAAAAAGTGGGTTTTTTTATTTATTTTTAAATTAGAAATGCTATAATGATATGTAGGCGAGATTTGAAAAAAAAACATCAAAACTTACTTTGTATGAAATTACATTATTGCCCTAGATTCCTAATCAACATTAGAGAACCAGACATTATAGATTATTCTCATAGTCTTTTCGATTTCTCTAATAATATGGTAAGCTCATTCCCATTCCACTTTAATTAAAGAATAACTTGAATGGTTAACAGACTCATTCCCATTCCACTTTAATTAAAGAATAACTTTTAATTAAAGAATAACTTGAATGGTTAACACATTATATCCCTTTTCCACAAGTTCTGAATGGTTAACATATTCTATCCCTTTTCCACAAGTTACGGCAAAAACAAATTTTGTTCGACTAGGGAAGTAGAAAATTGGGGTCCATTTGAAACAGGAAATTTCAAACCTCAATCCAATATTTTTATGATTTCACATAATATGGCATGCTTATTTATGGAAGGGGATCATCTCTTGATCTCTTCTACCAAATCCTTCCCATCAATCGATCTGGACCCTTAAAATTTGATCTAACGGCTAAAGTTATTATAACTTTTAAAATGGACTCATGTTTTTAACTGTTGGATCAAATTTCAAGGGTTCGGATTAGTTGATGGGTAGGATTTGGTGAAGGGGATCCCTTATGTATGATTCTTCAATTTCATGCGCCTACTAAAACATGATATGCTTTATTTATAGAGAATTAAATGGAGCCCATGCATTATGCGCGTGTAAATATAAAAATTTTAAAAGGAAAATGTATAGAAAAGAGAAAAAGTGGGTTTTTTTAATTTATTTTTAAATTAGAAATGCTATGATGATATGCAGGCGAGGTTTGAAAAAAAAAAAAAAAATCAAAACTTACTTTGTAGGCGAGGTTTGAAATTACATTATTGCCCCAGATTCCTAATCAACATTAGAGAACCAGACATTATAGATTATTCTCCTAGTCTTTTCGATTTCTCTAATAATATGGTAAGCTCATTGGATCCATCTCATCCTCAAAACTGAAAAAAAAGAAAGAAAAGAGTTTCATCTTCTTTGTCTGCATTTCCGACTTCCTCTCAACCTTTTTCTTCCCCCTTTTTCTTCACCCACGCCAACCCCCCCCCCCCCAACAAAAAAAAACCAACAAAAAAAAAAAAAAAAAGCCAAAACACTTGAAGATTTTATTTTGTCGTAGAATACCAAATTATCTTTTGGTTGACAAAGAGCATTTGTTAGCCAGTAGTTTAGGTAAGAATAGGAACAATTCCATGACCTCACTACTAGTCTAATAGTTCTTCTTAATTAACTCAATATTGTAGCAAAATTTCAAATCCTTATGTTTAAATCACTCCATCCACATAGACCCCTAATTTGTTAACAAAGAAACAATATTCTCCGGCCAAAGATAAACTAATGAAACAAGAAGCACGTCAAAGAAACAAATTGACCCGTTTTACACACCATCTAAAAGATTATGGTGGTGACAAAAAATTCACAATCGAAAACTCAGTAAGCAAAGCGAAAATGAGATAAAATTCTTGTGAATAGCTTAGAACAGTTCAATACTTTAATTTGATCACCGTATCCTCATTCCCGGATAAAACTATTGGCATCTAAACTCTCTCCTGAGACGTAAATGAGTGAATCTTCAGGGTCACATTTCATAGTCTTGTTTATTAGCAAGTTCAATACACGAATTTCCTCATTTATCATACAATTCAAGAGCTTAAGATCTTTGACTACTCAGCTTTATGCCCTTCGTGCCTAAAGAGACGATAGAACAATGACAACAGCCAGTGCCAAAAGATATCAACAAAACTATACTATATTTTCAAACACCAGCTTCCCCTCCCTCCACCACACAAACTATATTATATTTTCATTTCTCAAAAATTATTATTAAACTATTAAACTTCAGAACCAATGGAGAAGGAATCTAATTCCGTTTTTCCTCAAAAATATCACTACTAGTCTAATAGTTCTTCTTAATTAACTCAATATTGTTGTAAAAATTCAAATCCTTGTTTAAATCACTCTATCCACATAGACCCCTAATTTGTTAAAAAAGAAACAATACTCTCCGGCCAAAGATAAACTAAAGAAACAAGAAGCACTTCAAAGAAACAAATTGACCCGTTTTACACACCATCTAAAAGATTATGGTGGTTACCGAAAATTCACAACCGAAAACTCAAGTGGTCGTTGTTCATCCCATGTGTCTTCAAACTTGTGTCCCGTGCTCTCAGTCCATGCCCTGTAAGGTACTATCACACATATACCAATCACTCAGTGATTGAAAAAACCAGAGTAAAAATTCACTGCAAGATATTTCTACATGTATCTTAGGCATCCCTTTTATAAACTTTAATGCATGCACATTTAATTCTCCCATATACATACACAACTTTGTGAACGTGGATGTTGTGTGTCTGTTTGCAAGCCACAAGCTCATTCATGTCTTACTCCCATCCCATACTAACAAACACATGCACACATAACAATTCTTAGATTTTCAACTAATGTACACAGCACAGCACTACCAAAAAGGAAACCACTTGACACTTACAGAAGCATGTTGAATACTTGGATGGTATTTGACCATGTTGAATACAGGTACTACATAGCTGCCATCCCCACTTGTACTACATGAGTTTTGGAACACAGGATTTCTGAGTTACTCAACATAAAAGCATGGAGGAACGATGAATCAGTGTACTTTGTCATAATGTCTACCTTCTCGATATACAAATTATTTCTGAAATTTTATCAATTAGTCAATAAAAACAATAAGTTTCTGGCTCAATAATGACCGATAGAAGAATTGTTCTTGAAGAAAACATCTCCATGTATTCATTTAGTCCAACTAAATCACTGGAAACCCCGCTTATCAGGTTAATTTTACATCTAATTGAAGCTGAAAACCTACTACGAGTCTAAGATTTGACATATATTTGCTTTTACAGAAACCGAGTGTAGCTGAAAGATTTGATTGAGCGTAAAAAGTGTGACTTAACACTTGAACTGGAAATTAAAGCCAAAAATATGAATAAACATACCAAGTAGTTGACTTTCCTGCTCAGCCTGCTCCCGAACATCCTCCATTACTTCAAGCTTCTATAATCCAATGGGTCTTCTCAAAATTCTACAAATACCCAAATCAAAGACGCAAAATGTAATGCAATTGGATTCGAATTCAAAAACAAAAATTAGGAAGGGTTTCGTTTTCTTTGGAATTTTCTCGGGAAACAAACAGAAAACGGAAAGTAGAAAAGGTGTGTTATGTAGTTCTAGTTAGTTTTTACTTCTCACATACTCTTGTTAATTTTTGTCAATTAATCTTCCTCAATTCACCCGATTCGACAGTCGTAAATTAAAAAGATGTATAAGAAATAAAAATAGATATGTGGATATCACACCCCAAAAGAAAAAGCGAGACTTACTTGTGTGATGAGATACAGACGAGAAGAGAGTAATAGAATCGGAGTAGGATTATCTTCACTCTTTTTTTACGTCCTTTCTTATCTGAACGGTTACGGTTAAGCCACGTCAATATCTTATTTTAATTTTTTATAGCAAGAAAAAGACAAAATAAGAGAATGTGAGGAAATGGGATGGAAATGGATGAGAAGAGGAGGAGAGAAAATCATAGTCCAATAGAATCTGTATTGTGTTTTGTTTCCAATGATCGAAGAAGATTCTAGATAGAAACAAATTAATTAATTTATTAAGGTAGTGCTATCGCATATCCATTTTTACCTCTCACACACGTCTTAATTTTCAACCATCGGATTTCATGAATTAAAGTACCAATACCAAAAAATTAATAAGAGTATATGAAAGGTAAAAATATGTGCGTGAATATCACTTTCTTTAATCTTTCCAGTTTAAATCTCTTGTTCACAGCCATTTAGTATTATATTCTAGTGATATTACTCTTCACTTTTAAGTGAGAGATCTTAGGTTATTGGGCTAAGCCTATTTCCCCACTCTCGCACCTCTTAGTGTAGATAATATTGTTTGTTCAACAAAATCTATTGTGCTCAAATAGCCTTTGCCCATCCACCCTTCCTTATTTGATACGTTTGGACATATTCATGATGACAGTCTATTTATTTGATACATTTAGACATGAACGAAGGCAGCTAACCCTGCTCAACTCTTTTTATCATGAAAAATGCTCCAACTAAAACTATAAATTATCAGTATACTCAGAAATAAAGTCTTAGTCAAAATACACTGTCACATTCGATATTGTTTTTACCCTCACCCTTTTGAGCATGTCATTTTGCCATTAGCTAATAACTTACAATTTTAGCATTCTAATATCAGTATCCAAAATTACGTTGTTGGACAATAAGTTGCCCCACTAGAATAGTATTTGATGTGTTATAAAGTAAGGAATCTTATATAGACTAGTTTGAGTGTTAAGTCAAACATTGTTAATTGTGATGTAAAGAAGATCTTTCCTTATCTTATGTAAGGGATAAAAAGGATGACGCCTCTTGTATCCAAATAGTTTTAGGTGAGGTTCGGGAGGGTTCCTCCTAAGCCTATAAATATGTGTGTATTCTATGTAAGTAGGCAAACTTGAATGAAAATCGGTTCTTTGTATAAACTTCTCTTCTTGAGCAAATATCTTTGTTTGAGTCATCCTTTGTAAAGATCCTGATTAGAGTTTAGTTTTGGTGGTATCATGTAGGTGGCTCAAACATGGTTATCCTTAAAGCTTGTGTATTCCTTCTTACTCAAATTCTTAGTATGCTCTGCAGTTGCAGCGAAAACCTGATCGTTTGCATCATAATTGAATCTCAATAAAGTTCTTTCCTCTTTTACACAAAATTAAGTAATTTTTATACACAAATTAACATGCTTTCACTTCACACTGAAGGTACGAAAATGAAATTTACCTATTTCACATCTTTATACTTTACATGAAAATTTTTTCCCGCACGTTTTCTTTTTCACTAGTGAACGGTTGGGAAGAAAAATATGTGTGGGTAAGCAAAACTCTTACTTTACAATATCGAACATGTAAAGCGAGGGAGAGACCAAAAGACGCATAAAATGAACCTCCCTATCAACCATTGATGAATAAATGAATGCAGTCGGTCAGTAGAGATATGAAGAGAAACCAAGGCTGGCTGAATCGGGAGCAACACAAACTTGTTGCAGATACAACTACCGCTCGCTCCATTGTTGTTAACACTCAATTTCTTACGTGCTACAAAGGCTATCGAACATTCTCTACACGGATCAACAACCTGCAGCCTTTAAAAAGTTATCGTAGGGGCTTGATGCCGGTAGCTGAAAATGTGGATAGGGCTGATACTCAATTGTGCAAAGCATCGAAGAGCCATTGCCAACAGATTGGTTGAGTGAAATAACACTTGATTCAAGGAATGGATTTCCACTTTGCGGTCCCAGATGGTTTTCGGAAACTCAGAATATGCTAAAAACACAGTATGCATGCAATGCAAAATAAAAGGATTGAATTTATAACTTTCCCATATAGTGTATGCTAAAGAAAATACCGTAGGAGTGCCCAGCGGAACAACAGATAAAGTTTCCTTTTCCTGGTTGCAATCATTAGAAAATCTAATCAAACTTTCTTGTCTCTGCTGGGAAACTATAAACGTCGACAACTTCTGCTACTTCCCCGTTTGAATGGCCTCACACTGGCCAGCCATTTCCATGTAAGGCATATTTGTGGCAGCTGAGACTGATAATCTTCCAACTTGATGTGTTGTCTCCAAAACCTGCACACGAATCGCTCTCTTACTTGGCACAATGTTCGACTTGATGTAATGTCCATTGATTTACGTATTTTCTGTCTAGTTTCTACAAAGGCCACAAACCAACAACAGTGTGTGAGCGGCCTCACTTACCGAGTCTAAAAGCTGATCAACGCTTATTATGCTTAAACTTTCCACTGCAACATTTGTGCCTGGGTTGGTTTGATTTTTCTATAGCAGAAGGTGACCTTAAAGCATCCTCATCACCTTAAGGGCTGGTTTGGTATTATTGTGCTTTGAAAAAAAGTTGCTTCTGCAGTGCTATGAGAATAAACAGCTGTAAAATAAAGCAGTAGAGTGTTTGGTAAACTTTTTTGTAAAAGTGTTTTTTAAAAAAAAGCAATATTATAATATTTGGTAAACTTTTATGTAAAACAGATGTGAAAAAAAATCGATTTTTCAAAGTTAAGTTTTGCAGCGTCTTGTTTTTGGTTTTTTTTCAATCCAAAACTGTGAAAAAAAACTGAAGCTGAATGTTTAACAAACACAAAAATAACTCCCAACTTTTTTTTATACCAGATTTTTTTATAATCACTTCAGTACAACTTGACCAGTACGGTAAACAGTAGAAATCAAAGTTCTTGCCATAACCGTAATGTTAGACATGTTTTCTAACATCACGGCCATCATGTCAAGAACAGGACCATCTCCTACCTGCACAATATAAGAGCAATCAAACCTACCCTGTGAGACTACTTGTTCCATCTTTAAAGAAATGTACAGGATGTTACCATCACCTTATGTGTCAACTGCACAAGGCACTCATCCACTACTCCTTTTTGTTCTTTAATTATTCTTTAATCAGTTTCACCCTGCCAAAGTGTTCCAGCCCATAAAACAACCTGGCACCCAACCCAAGCCAGGCAATAGATTAGCTCATTTCGGACAGACCCAGAGACCGGCCTATTTGGCTGGCGCGTGCAGCACACTCGCGACTGGGCACGAGTAGGAGACAAGGGTGCAGGCGGCGGGGCCCGCTTGTCAGCCCACTTGTGTTCACCCGGGTTAGGGCTACGTAGCCCTCCTCAGTGTCGTTGGATTTCCAACGGCTAGTTTTTGTAGACCGTTGGATTTCCAACGGTAAAGAAATTTTAAATTTGACTTTTAAAATGGACCGTCCCAATCACAGATCAACAGTCAACGTTTTTTTCACCAAAAAAAAAGGCCCAACGGTCAGAATTTTGACCGTTGGCCACGTGGCAACTCGTTGGCTGTTGGATTTGAATATTTTTCAAATCCAACGATCCAGCTTAATTAACAACATTAAAATTTATTAAAAATTTATTAAAAATTATGAATATTTTTTTAAAAATACAAAAAAATTTTAAAAAATTATTATTTTTCTATAAATACCTAACCCTCATCTTCCACCTTACACCACATTTCAATATTTTCTACACTTTCTACATTTGAATATTTTGTACACTTTGAGAGAAAAAAATGACTTCGTGGAAGCTCATTAAAGATGTTACGTTGTGTGAATGTTGGGTTCACACTACTCATGACCCGATTACAGGTAATGAGATGGATAAACAAGAAATGTGGAGTAAAATTAAACCTACCCTATAAGAGCAATCAAACCTACCCTATGAGACTACTTGTTACCATCACCTTATGTGTCAACTGCACAAGGCACTCATCCGCTGCTCCTTTTTATTCTTTAATTATTCTTTAATCAGTTTAATTAAATATATAAACAAGTTTAATCAGTTTAATTTTTTGAGTTTTCAATCTCTTCTCGTGACAAGGGGATGGAATGCACTGTACCTAACGACAGTGTTTTGGGGTTTGATTTCAATTTATTTACAAGTTTGCCATTCCTTTAAAAACGAATATATCTGTCCAGCGGTGCTTTTCTGCGTCGGTGGATGCTCCGCTTCGACTACTCATTGCCTTCTGCTTCTTCGCCGCTTCTTCCCCTTTCCCTCCTCGTCTCGTCTGCTAAACGACGACCTTTTCGACGACATTCTCTCGCACCTACCCGGCTTATCCTTCGCATCAGCGGCGTGCGTAAGCAAATCTTGGAACCAAATCTGCAGCCGAATCCTCGCTAGCCCGAAGCTCGCCTCTGCTCTCTCTCTCTCCACCCCTCGCCTAAGGTTTGGTTTAGAGTCTAGACCCCTGTTCGGTTTCCGAGAAAATCACAAGCTCAAATTTTCTCGCACATTTTCTCAAGTTTTGTGTTGAAATTGATAGGTTGCGGTGAAGGAGGTTATCGAGAAGGTTCTGGCTGGGCGGATACGGCCTCATTTCGTTGTGGCTGATATTGGAAGTGGGTTTGGATTGTATGGCATTTCCAAGTTTGTATGTGATCTTGCTCATATAAACCCCTTAATCTTAATTAGTATATCTGAGCACGGTGAGATTTTTGTATGATTTTTTTTTTTTTGTGGGTTTGTGGGTTTTAGAGATTTTTCTGTGAAAGCATTGACTTTTATATGATTTTTTATTGTGGGTTTTGATTGTTTGGTTATTTATTTGGGTATTTGAGCTGCTGGATGCTCGGAGTGAGAACCTTTTCGCCCATTCCTATAAGCCAGTCCGGCCTAGCCATAATCCAGTCAGGATCTTTTCAACAGCACCCTCTGGCAATTCAAATAAAATCCCCTCACCCATTATATTTGAGAATCTTTTTCTGATGGAGTTTGTGATGTTTTGCCGAATAGGTTTGAAATCCATTGGCTTGAACACAATGGCATCATCAATAGTATCCAGTAATTCCCGGCGATCAAAGTCTAATGGCAATAGGTGCATTGATTATCAAACCCTAATTTTAACTGTTTGGATCATTGTGGATTTGGGGTGGGTTTGTTTTGTTTTTGTTTTAATTTTTTTTTTAAATTGTGTTGCTCCTATTTGCTGTATATTGGCTGATGGGTTTCAGTGTATGTTTTGTTTTGTTGACTGGATTTCGCCATGTCAGATTGGTTTTGTTTGCTGCGATTGGTGAGGCTTATGTTATTGTTGATGGGTTTGGTTAACAGGGTTTTCATTCCTTTTCAGATTTGTTTCAACACACTTCTCGAAATTTGCAGGATGCTATGTTGATATTTTCTATTATCTAAACAAATGGACTATTTAATTTCAGTAGTTTGAGGGCTCCGACCGCAACACACAGCAGCAGCGATGGGATAGGGGAAGTGGCACCAAGTGATGCAGAACCTTTTCGGTGATCTGAAGAGGAAGAGGAAGAGGTTGATTCCGTGCACGAGGCTAATCCCCAGCTCAATTCTGTATGGTCCTCTAATTTATAGTTTCCTTTCTATTCTTATTCCAAAAGTATGTTTGGAAATGATTAGGATTTCAATTTTTGCTTTAATCTTAGCTGAAGGAAGATATAGGTTGTGGTTTTGTTAATGGCAGTGGATGATTTGATGAAAGTATGTATCTTGGGGATTTATTTTGCTTGCAGTTGTTTAGGCCCGGACTGAAGAAATTTTGTGGAATGAGATTCTTATGAGTAGTCAATTTTAGTGGGATTGTTCTTTCAATCTGGACAACGAATGATGTCCTTTTCCTATTTGGTTCGGATGTACTTTACCGATAAATCAAGGGTTTACAAGATATTTTTTGTTGTGTTCTCTGTGTTAACTCTGCTTTTACTCCTTTAAACGGTGGGTGTTATCATTTTCTCTCTTTTTTCATATCTGTCTTGCCATTGACTGGGGATGTAGGTGATCCTGCTACCCTGTATGTTGGAGTTCGGGGCTGTTGTGCTACTGCACGCTCTACTATCAGCGGAGAACTTTACAGGGTTGATCAAAGAGGGGTCTATAATCTTACTAAAGCATTTCAGGTGTGATCCTTATTTCCATATCCTTGAAATACTCTTTTTTGACATTTAGTTCGGTTTTTATGTCGTCTAAGTTCATGGGTTGGTTCAGTGTTGGATTTGAATTTTACCCTTTGAGAGTTGCTTACGTGAAGCTTTTGACTGTTCTAAGTTCATAAATAATATTCATGGTATCCTTCTTGTTATTAATTACTTATAATTTGAACACAAAATGAATTCATTTGAGAACAGATAGTATTTTTTTGTTTTCCTGCTTTGTTTTAGAGATAATCAACTGTTCTTAAGCTGTTTTCATAGTGATTAGAACTTCCTTTAGAACTAATGAATCAAGCAATCGCAAGATAAGCTAATCGAAACAGCACAAATATGAAGAGCAATCGCAAGATAAGCTAATCGAAACAGCACAAATATGAAGGAAAACAGGTTCTGCTTTCTTAAGGTATCGATATTTTTGAAGTTTGGAGGCTTATGTCAATCTATGACAGTTCGAATCGTTGTATCTAAGTATGCATTATACATCCAATTGAGCGAATGACGCATGTGTGCCAACGAATTTCGAAGAGTTTGGCTTGGTTTTCTCATTTTGATCTTTAATATGAAAGTGTGAGGCACTTGTTCGTTGACTAATTGAGTCCCTTCTCCAAGTTTTTAATAGACATTGAAGGGAGAAGAAATGTGCAAAAACTAAGTTTCTGTAAGCTTACACTCATATGCCTAATATTTTATTTTCATCTTTTCTTGGCAGGTATTTTCAATAATAGATGCTAACAGTTTTCTTTAACACTAGGGCCTTTAACTTAAGGGCCCACTTGACAACCATATCGTTTTTTGTTTTTGCAGAGGTTGTAGTAATTTTCCTTTGACTGGTCTGTTGATAAGTTTGTTTTTGTAGATACAGAGACCTACGTGGAAGATCTCTGTGTGAATATCAAGGTCCGTACTTTTCCCTTTTTAGTTCTTGGCAATACAAGCATCTTCAGGTTTTTGAAGAAAACTTGAGAAATCAATAGATTTTGATTGCAGCTTAAGAAAACTTAAGAGACCGGTTCAATTGGGTAACGAAAAAAGGGAAGAAAATAAAAATATTTGTAAACACACTGTACGTTTGAAGAATTTGTTTTTACTTATGGAGACCATTTGATTGCTAAGGAAATCGAGGAAAAGAAAACACAGAAACTAATTTTGAGTTGTTTATAAGAGCAAGCCCAGCGTGGGCTATTGCTCGGGGGATAGGGGACGGAACAAGGGCCCGAGGCCCGGTGGATCAGCTCCAGCGTGGGCTAGCCCGAGTGAAGGTGGAGGCCCGAGCTCCGAGCCCGTGGGGAATTGTCAGCCCAAGAGCCTGAGGCTATGTGACGTCAACGTTGACGTCAGCCTGGCGTCAGCGCAATATTTAATTTTTTTTGTGTCAGGCGCGTGCACCCCACTTGCAAGTGGGGGCGCGTTGCCGACACAAAATCAGAAAAAAAAAAAAAAAAAAGTTTGTCAGGTACCGTTGGGAAGCCACGTGGCTTCCCACGGTCCGTTAGATCTCAACGGTTACTTAATCTGGACCGTTCGATCTCAACGGTCAAAAAAAAATAAAAAAGTCAGATTTAATATCCACCATTCGATCTGAGATTAACGTTGGATATTAATATTCTTTATAAATAAAAAAATAAAAGAAAAAATAGTTTTAAAATTAAGAAAAGTTACCGTTGTGACACGTGGTACAATCTGGAGTGTTGGAATTCAAATTTTTTTATATCCAACGGCAGAGATTAATTAATTGAATAAAAATTAAAAAAAAATTCTAAAAAAATTCAAAAAAAAAATCTGAAAACTCTAAAAAAAATTGTTTTTATTTTTTTATAAATACATTCTCATTATCATCTACCTTACACAACAATTTCATATTTTCTCAACTACTTTCAATCACATTCCTTTCTTTGTCTCAAAGTTTGAATCCATTTTTTTTCAACAAAATGATTGTCTTTTCGGATTTTATGACAAGTGACGTAACGACAACGATTAAAAATCTTATCGGAAATTACAAATAATATTATTTTGTATTATTTAATAATACTTCGGATAATGACACGTGTCGCAACGAGAACGATTAAAAATCTTATCCGATATTACAATTAAAATTATTTTGTATTATTTTATAAATAAAAAAAATACTAATATTTTATTGCCTATTGCCAGGGTTATTGAAGTGTAACGGTGAAGATGCAAATGCTATTGCCAGGGCTATTTACTGTTCATTAAGGGCAGTTACTGTTCATTAGGTGGATTGAATAGTGCATTGCCTGGGGGGAGGGCTCCAACGCTGGAGTTGCTCTAAGAGAGAGGACTTAGAAAAAACAACTAATATTTTTGTTTATGTAATGGTTGTCATGAATTTCCTTTTGACTAAACAAAACATAATCAGTTTATTTGCTTTACTGAGAATGTAGCGTTTATTGTGATTAATTTTGGGTTTTGGAGCAGATAATTGTGTCCTGAGCCGTATCTAGGGTAGATTTTGGAGTTCCTACGGTGTTAGAATATTCTGTTACTCCAATGCATTGACAATTAATAGACGTAATTCTTTTTACCATTGTTTGTGTATAATTATGCAACTTATATGTTATAACGTGACAGATTGTTTTGCTTCCAATGCATCAACATATATTAAAAAGAAATATTCAAAGAGCGTTGGAACCTAGTCGAAGCTGGGGGGCTAGGCCCTCACGCCCATATTATATTACTCGAATGAAAAATATACAATGGAGGAGATAATCTACATCAGGCCACATAAGAATTGGCATTTTTGTTGGAAAATAATAATGTTCTTGTTTTTTTTTTTTTGCTGTTTTTGCTGATGCGAAATTTTTGACTCCTTTGAAAATGATCATTTCTTCTGTCTACTACCAACACTCGCTCACATTATTGCTCTCAAGCCTCGTATTGGCACCGAGGGTAAAAAAACACTCAGGACAAACAGTTTATTGAATTGCCTAGACCAACCAGACCAGTAAGAATATTCTGACGAAGTAGGTCGTAGTTAATTATGAAGGGCATTTATAATTCCTCCTATTAGTTCTATCTAACAACTTTTAATCTATTTCTTAATAACTTGACCTCAATTCCTTGAGACTTAGATATCCCTCTTACCCAAACGTTTCAATTTCTCAATTGCTCAAGGGCAACCTTTGCATATACCAGATGGAAGCTCTCAACGACTAGTTTTGTCGCATTTTCATATTCCGACGAAGAAGTGTATTGAATATGGCTGCTTCTCCATAGTTAGGATCCTTCAGTATTTAGCAATAAACTCAAGATATTGGTTGGACCCGGAGGGAGGATGAACTTGACATTCTACTATAAATTTGATACAAAAATCAAAATTTAAGAATTAAATTTAAGAATGAAGATCAAAAGTTGAATATATTAACAGAAGTTATAAGGACAGAATGACTTTAAAAACAAAGGCCATGTTACAGAGAAATCAGAAAGCAAATCTGAAAGCTCATCACCCATGGCAGAAGCGGCAAAGAGGTAAGTACCTACTACTTCCCTCATGTTTTTGAAGCTTCACACATCAGACCTTTTGGCCACACCAACAATAATGAAATTTCTTGTACATAAGTGTTGTATACAACCCTACTCTCACGTTTGTGAAATGTTGTACACAACGGTTTATTTATGAGAATTTCTCCAAGGTGTTAAAAGTTTAAGCATGAGAGTGTATGAATCGAAGAAGGAAGAAAGAAAAATCACAGAAATGGAGATAGTGATGGATGCTTCTCTTTCTCTCTGCAAAATCACAGAGGAATGTTTTCTTTTATTCTCACACTAGCACACACAATCGTGCACTGCATAACGGTTAGTTATGCTAATGGAATCTCACCATTACATCAAAAGATCTCAGCCGAACATCTAGCTGGATTCAAGGTGATTCATCCACATGTCACTTAGACAAAATTACAATATGAGCCCTACGCTTGGTAATTTTAACCATAGTGAATACACAACTAAATGCAAGGCTTATTTCTACTAACTTAAATTCAGCTCATGGCTTATACACTAACATTCCCCTTGAAGCTTTGAGCTGATATGACTGCAAGCTTATCTTTGAGATAGTTGAACCTCTCCTTTGGCAGAGCCTTAGTAAAAATGTCTACCACTTGTTCTTTGGTAGGACAGTAGACCAAATCAACAATTCCTTGCTGCAAAGCATCCTTGATGAAGTGATACCTTCTATCAATATGCTTCGTCTTTTGATGAAATACTGGATTCTTGGTTATAGAGATTGCAATTGTATTGTCACACTGAAAAGGAGTTGCTTCAGTTTGCAACTCTCCAAAATCCTCCGGAACAAACCTAAGCCATATAGCCTGAGCTGTGGCTTCTGAGGCACTGATGTACTCTAACTCTGCAGTTGAAAGTGCAACACAATTTTGCTTAACAAATGCCCATGAGAAGACTCTACTCCCAAAGGGAGATGCATAGCCTAATGTACTTTTGCTATCATCAATTGAACCTCTCCAATCACTGCCACAGTATCCAATCAGTATTGCATTCTTCCCCTTTTCATAATTCAGTCAATAATCTAGTGTTCCTTTGACATACCTAAGCACTCTCTTGGCAGTCCCATGGTACTTATTTGTAGGGCAATGCATATATCTAGCAAGTAAGCTAGCTGCATACATCACATATGGCCTAGTAGCATTAAGATATAACAGACTGCCCACAATCTTCCTATATTGCTCTTCACTTGCTGGGGCCGCTTCCATCTTCTTTGCTCAATTTGTCAATAGCAACAAGAGGAGTACAGCCAGATCTGCATTCACTTAAGCCAAACTTATTCAATAATTGATGGATGCTTGTTGGATACTGTGACACATGTATCTTAATTGATTTTTAGTGAAATGAGTCTTTGATTTTGTCAGGTATGCGGTTGTCACAGGCTCGAATCAGGGGATTGGATTCGGAACAGTTAAGAAGTTGGCAGCAAATGGGATCATGGTGGTGTTAACTGCTTTAGATGAGAAAATGGGTCTTGAAGCTATTGAAATTTTGAAAGAGTGTGGCCTCTCTGACCTTGTGGTTTTTCATCAGCTTGATGTAACGGATCCTGCTAGTGTTGCTTCCCTAGCTGATTTTGTCAAAACCCAATTCGGGAAACTAGATATCTTGGTATGATTCGAAACCATTTTTATAATCAAACTTCCTGTTCTGAATGAATACTTTCTTTTTTGCCATTTTTTCGTTGTGAATTTTAAAATTTTTAATGAACGGACCTTATTCGCCAACTCTGTATGATACTAATATTTCAAGCATATTATGTGTACCCTATTGAAAATTTTCACTTATCCACTGTGTTGTAAATTTTAACCGAGTCGCTTCATAATTCAGCTTAAAATAAGACAGAAAATTGGTAAGTACGATGAAGGGTCTCAATATTTTGTTGGGATTGAACAAAGATGAAATGTTTCGGAACTTCCACAGGTAAACAATGCAGGGGTTAGAGGAACCACTGTAGACCCTGAAGCTTTCAGAGCTGCTGTAGCTTCTGGTGTTGGTAGGGTAAGTCTCTTTATTCACTATTTAAAATCCAACTTATCTTGAGTTTTCAAAATTTGGCTTTCAGTTTTCTTTTTTTGGTTTTACATTTTTATTTTCTGAAAACTGAAATGGTTATAAGATGGGTCCTTACATTGTCAAATTTGTAGGTTGAGTAGTGCTAACCACACACCCATTTTTACTTCTCACACACTCCTTTCAATTTTTTGTCGTCGGATCGAATGAATTGAAAAAGATCAATGACCAAAAATTAACAAGGGTATGTGAGAGTTAAAAATGGGTGCATGAAGAGAACTTTCCTTATAGGTATGGCTAAGTGCGATAAATCTTTCATTCAAAAATGCAGAATGGCAAAATGAAATCTTTCTTTTCCTTGATGCAGGATGGTGTAGGAGTCAATTGGAGTGAAATAATGACTCAAACGTACGAGTTAGCTGAAGTATGCGTGAGAACAGACTACTATGGTTCCAAGAAAATGACCAAAGCACTGCTTCCCCTCCTCCAGCTATCTGATTCACCAACAGTTGTCAGTCTTTCTTCTGGCATGGGATTGTTAAAGGTGCGAAGATTTTTCATACTTTTGGCATCTCATCATATTTCTGTTTCAAGATCAAATGTCTTCCATAATTGGGAAAACTGAAATTCTGTTGGCATGCATGTTTTGTTTCAGCATATCCCAAATGGATGGGCTAAAGAGTTGTTAAGTGATGCCGAAAAACTCACAGAAGACAGAATAGACGAGGTTTTGAGCGAGTTTCTAAAAGACTTCAAAGAAGATATGCTAGAAACCAGAGGATGGCCTGCTTCCCTCTCTGCCTATATACTCTCAAAAGCAGCCATAAACGCTTTCACGCGGATCATGGCCAAGCAGTACCCGAATATCTGCATCAACTCTGTAAGCCCTGGATTTGTCAAAACAGATTTGAACTTCAATGCCGGAATATTAACAATAGACGAAGGTGCTGAAAGTGTTGTGAGGCTAGCAATGGTGACAAATGGCAGCCCTCCTGGCCATTACTTCTATGAACAAAAAGTCTCACCCTTTTGAGGATAACAGAATCTTTCAATTTCATGGAATAAATATCCTTTTTTCTGTATGCAATGATGAGATAATAATCTTTGAATTTTCTGTATGCAATGGCGGTACTTGTATAACCCCATTGTTGAAGGTAAAGATACCAAGTGAATACCTCTCCTTGTCTCTGTTATGCTTCACTCGATGATGGCAAGCTTTTATTCTGTCATTACTTCATACCTAAATCCAAAATAAAAAGACTAGTTTTGGTAATGTTTAAATTTTATATTGGCACATCAAGTTAGACTTTAGCGAGCCAAGTTGGCTAGAATAGGCGTGCATCCCTCCCTCTCTACAAGTTAGTTCGAATTCTCTTCTTTGTTATTTATATTAAATTACAATGTTGCTCAAATATATTTGGACATCAAATTATATGAGAATACATGTGTATAATAAGTTCACTATCTATCTTTATTATTATTTTTTATGATCGATGAAAGCTTCATTGGTCATAAATAAGAATTTTCATCCACAGAAGCGACATCTGTTCTATAGAAACACTATCTACCTTTATTAAATGTATCATCATATTTCTAGTTCTCTGTTGTGAGTTTGAGTGAGTCTAATTCAGAAAATCCTTAAAATTAAACTCACACACCAAAAGATAGGTTTATCATCATCATCATCTCTCTCTCCTTTCTATCCAGATCTTCCGAACCAAATATAATGAATAAAGAAAAAATTAACCTTAGGCGTGATTTTCGGTTATAAAATTTCAATTTGAACTAAGAAGAAATATTATTTTTCTTGTTCCTTTTGTTGGCAATGTATGGGATGTGAGCAATCTTAGGCCAGTCCTCACCTGTTTCTTTCTTGCACCTTTCGCTTAACATGGGGAACCTATATATTTGCAATCTATTTAAACAGGGGAGTCCACGAGTCCCTTCTGGCAGTGAAGTTAGATTAGGACACTCCAGGATGGTCAAGATAGAAAGACGGGGAAAAGAAGGCAACGGCATATTTTCCGTTGACGAAGAAGAAGCAGTGTTATGAGTGTGCGCCCTCCACCATCCCTTCAGAACAGGGCAATCTGCTATATAGAGGTCCTCCAGGGAGGGGAAGAATGAGATCCTCATCATCTCATCACTCATACTATTACTGCTCTCATTCTCTAATATGTACTCCAACTTCTCCAACCCTTCAAGTTCAAGTTTCTTAAGGGAAGGCAAATGATCCAAGGGTGGAAGATGTTGGCATCTCTTACAATCCCACATTGTGAGATTAAAAATATTTATGAGAGAAGAAAACCAACTCGCAAATCTCACACCACTATAGAAACACACTGTCAACTGCTTTAGATTTTAATAGGGTTGCAATACTTCCATTGACTTTATAATATCCTCCTCAACTGCATTTACATCTTCTCTATATTTCCAGAATAATTCCAACGAATGGAGATGCTGTTTGTCCTTGAGAGGTGTACCAACATTTGATTCTGACACCACATCTTTCTCGTGCCTCAAATTCCTTATGGCTAACTCTCCCCTTAATTCCTTAAGGCTCCCCAGCTCACCAAGACCAGCACTACCGCCCGTCCCCAAACAATTGCTTTCGCTCAAAACAAATCTATTCAATGTGTTTCGTCATTACCACACCCATTCAACATGAGATGCCTTAAGTTGATCATTTTTTTAATGTCTCTAGGCAATTCCACAAGCCTATCACACCACAGAGATCTAGTGTTTCCAAATTCGAAAGTCCAACTATCCAATCTGGAAGTCTCTCCATCAGATTACCACTAAGATCAAGATATCTCAAATGTTTCACTTTTTTAAGACAATTAGGTAATGTTGTAATTCCTAATGTATTGAGACTCAACATCCGTAATGACTTAAAACTTGAAACAATTGCAGTATAAAATGCATTAAGTGAGGAACTTTGTTGATCACGCCAAAGTCGTTGCTGAAGAAAAAGAAAAGTTCGTATCTTGTTTGCTTTTAGCAAGGATGTTGGCACTTCCCATTTCGACAAATCAATATAAAAATTGAAAGATACGTGACGAAACTTTTCATGAAAATTCTTTCGGTTCAGATCAACTACGGCGCTTCTGACCCCCGACATTGAGATTGAAAATTTGACCTGTTGCAACTGCTTCTGTTGAAAGAGCTTTTTTGGTGATGACTATTGTGAAGAATCCACATCGTAATGAGACAGGTGATGAATGGTTAAAGGATGGTTTGGTTGTATACATTGAGAATGATGTATTTGATTTTATTGATATCGTTGTTGTGATACAATGTTTCCAAAATATAAGAACACGTCGTGGGCAATCGTAAATGGAAGCATGTTAAATTTTTTGACCCCATCATTATAAATTTATGACTCCGCCACTGCTAACAATTTACACCACTAAATTTGATCACTGTTTGTTCGTTCCCGGCTAAAACTATTGGCATCTAAATGTTGGAACTTGTGGGGGACCATTATCCCACATCCCCCATAAACATACACCAATCCCTCTTTATAACTGAGTACCCTCACTTACTGTTTGAAAGGAATTGGGCCAAATCTTAGATCTTGGGCCTTCGACTTGAGATGTATTCGGGTATATATTAAGTGTCAAAGATGGATCTTGGAACAAACTAAAAACATTTGGTTAGTTATACCCTGCAATATATATTTCAATATAAACTGTGCAATATTGTTATTTGATTGGTTCTAACACTAAACTCCCTCCCGATACGTAAATGAGTGAACCTTCAGGGTCACAATTCAGTTTTGTTTATTAGCAAGTTCAATACACGAATTTCCTCATTTATCATACATTTGTTCAAAAGCTTAGGATCTTTGACTCCTCATCTTTATGCCTTTCGCGCCTAAGAAGACGACAGAACAATGACAACAACCAGTGCCAAAAGATGATCAACCAATTATCCCGTTTGGGTTTAGGTTCTGGGGTTGGTCCCAAAATTCCCTGGCAGATTTCTTTTTGTTTCTGATAAACAGCCTTGTCGTGTTCAGCAAGCAAACGTAACTCTCTTGCAATAGCTTTGTATTGAGGTGCAAATTTGCGTGCCCTTAGAAAGTCTTCCCGCGCAACATCTATCTGCCCAAGCTCTGTTTTGGCTTTTCCCCGCCTAAATAGTGCCTTGACGTCATTTTCATCCTCTGCCAGTACCTGCGAGCATTCATTCATCCATTACAGTTAACACAGTTGCATTGACAAATTGAGGGTATTCATGAAAAGTTAAATATCTGCCGACTCCAAGCGAAGCAGAAAAATCAATTAATAGATATTAGTTGCATTGACAATTTATGGGTATTCATGAAAAAGGTAAATATCACCCGACTCCACACGACGCAGAAAAATCAATTATTAGACATTAGTTGCATTGACAGGTTTAAGTTACAACAGCCATATAGTTTGAACAACAGGATGAAGCGTGGGTAGTAACATAATAAAGAGATCATGAGTCGCGTAGGAACTAAAATTCGATTATTGAATGAAGAATGGTGCCCGTGAGCCTACAAACTTTTCGCTGGTCCATACTAAGAGCATTTTTATTTTATACGGCAATCCAAAATAGCAGGTTAAAGTGAATGAAGATTCAAACTTGTTGGGATGCAGTTATACTCCCAAATAAGCCTACAAACCCAACTTTCTAGTATCTAATGATGAACACCACAACCGCTGGACACATGAAATTTGATGACTTTCTTGTGATAGCAGGATACTTACAATACTGCATTGTCCAATGGCTTCTTCATAACGCTTGAGCCTTATAAAAGACGCTGCCATGTTAAGGTGGCATGGATTTTTAACAGCCAATGACATGTCCCTGTACTTCCCAAACAACTGGAACATGATGCGTAACCATTTCATACTGGTGCATTGCCTCCTCAGTCAATGACATGTCTCTTTAAATAAAGCATTTCCATCCATCTTTCTTCTATCTGCTGCTCCAATCCTTTCCTCCACAGTCATGTCACTACGAGCTTTCCCCTATGAAAGGCAGAACCCATAAATATACATGTTACTGTATTACCGAAGCAAATCCCTGGTAGAGAGATTCTGAATCTTCTGTTGGTAACTAGTTGGGAAGACATTTGAAAGCAAGTGAGCAACTTATTTCTTTGGTTTCATCAAATCCAATAAGCTCAACTTCATATGATATATCTGCCACTGGTGGAACATTTAGAAAAGAAAAGCTCCCTTCTTTCCCATACCCTAACTCCCAGCCTACATGTAATAGCGCACGCTCTCAAGACTTCATGCTGGACACCCCAATAGCCAAGCCAGTCATTTCTTTTCTCTCTGTTGCAGTAACAAAAATATACTACTAATAAGAAGTCCATTGCATTTAATACCACTAGGTAATGCTTAAATGCTTATGGACCCAAATCATCTGAAATGATAAGTACTTACAGAGAATAAAAGCAATAAAGAAATGACAAAACTAATTGCAGACTGAACGAGGAACAGAACTTGTTTGCATATATGTTGTATATAGCAAAAGTAACAGACTACTTGACAAGGCTAATACCTTTTCCTAAAATCATTTCAAGTGGTCGTTATTCATCCCATGTGCCTTCAAACTTGTGTCCCATGCTTTCAGCCCATGCCCACGCATATGCCAACCACTCAGTGATTGAAAGAACCAGAGTAAAAATTCACTGCAAGACCTTTCTACATGTATCTTAAGCATCCCTTTTATAAATTTTAATGCATGCACAATTAATTCTCCTATACGAATGGTACATCCACAACTCTGTGAACGTTGATGTTGTGTTTGTCTGTTTGCAAGCCACTTGCTCATTCATGTCTTACTCCTATGCTAACATATACATGCACACATAACAATTATTGGGTTTTCAACTAATGCACACAGCACAGCACTGCCAAAAAGGAAACCACTTGACACTTACAGAAGCATGTTGAATACTTGGATGGTATTTGACCAGGACCTTCCTTAATGATTTGCTTTGTAACTTTCTGGTGAAGGATTTCTGCCTTGGAATCAATTTTTGGAGGGCCATTAGCATCTTGAGAAGGTTCTCCACGAACGAGGGTAGCATCTTCAGTTACTGTTTCATTTTCACCATGGTGACCTACAAACAAGATGAAAAGATGAGTAGTAGTCTACATTGTGAGTCTGTGACGGCCCTTTCCAAGGCTCACATGGATTGTACAACCCTATAGGAATTATAGTGCCCCATAATATATGGGAACGACCCTATAGGAATTGTACTACCCTATAGGAATTATAATTCACTCATACACAGAGGGGAACGACAATCTTCTTCCCCTGCACATTATACAGGGACTACATAGCTGCCATCCCCACTTATACTACACGAGTTTTGGAACACAGGATTTCTGAGTTACTCAACATAAAAAAGATGGAGGAATGATGAATCGGTGTACTGGAAGCAGTAGTCATAGTATCCAACTATTGCACTCCTTCTCGATACACAAATTATCTCCAAAATCTTATCAATTCGTAAATAAAAACAATAAGTTTCCGGCTTGATAATGACCTAAAGATGAATTGTTCTTGAAGAAACTAAGTAGAAAAGGGTAAGAAAACATCTGCATGTGTTCCTTCAGTCCAACTCGATCACTCGAAAACCCACTTATGAGGTTAATTTGGCATATATTTGAAGCTAAAAAGGTACTAAGAGTCGAAGATTTGACATATATTTGCTCAGAAACCAAGTGTGGCTGAAAGATTTGAATGAGTGTAAGTTGAGGCCAAAAGTATGAGTAAACATACCAAGCGGTGGACTTTGCCGCTCAGCCTAACGAGTCTTCTCAAAATTCGGCAAATTCCCAAATCAAAGGCGCAAAATTTAATGCAATTGCGTTCGAATTCCAAACCAAAAATTAGGAAGGGTTTCGTTTTCCTTGGAATTTTCCCGGGAAACAAACAGAAGACGGAAAATAGAAAAAGGAAAAAGCGGGAGTGACATGTATGATGAGATACAGACGGGAAGAGAAGATTGGATGTGCCCAGAATGCCTTTGCCCACCCTCTTCCTACACTATCCTTGTGACACCTGTCCTTTTACTTAACAGAGAAGATTAGCTGTTTTGAACTCGGGGATATTTATTATCCTAAAACCATTTAATGTATAATTGTATATTTTTATAATAATTTTTATTAAAAGAATTTTTATAAAAAGTTATTTCGAATCGTAATTTGATTATGTATCTAAATAGATGAAATAAATAAATGGTTTGAGTATTAAGAAACATATTTATGGTAACTGCCTATTCATTTAACACATTTCTACATAAACAGAGGCATCATATGCCAAATTGGGGCAGATGTCCCCACTCAACTCTTTTTGCCATGAAAAATGTTTTAATTAATATGTATACTTAGAAATAAAGTCTCAGTCTAAACACTCAACTCAAAATACTCTCTTGCATTTTATACTTTTCTTACCCTCTCACCTTTCTGATCATGTATTTTTCCATTAGCTAATAATTTACAATTTTACTGTTCTAACACCAATTATCCAACATCATGTTGTTAGACAATAAGTTGTCACCACTAGAATAACATTCGATGTGTTGTAAAGTAAAGAATCTTATCTAGAATAGTTTGAGTACAACGTAAAGTATTGTTGATTGTGATGTAGAGGTGATTCCTCCTTATCTTATGTAACGGACAAAAGAGAATGATCTCTCTTGTCTCCATACAGTTTTAGGTGAGGTTCGGGAAAGTTCCTCCTAGGCCTTTAGATATGTGTGTATTCTATGTAAGAATGAATACTTGAATAAAAACCAGCCCTTTGTATAAACTTCTCATGTTGAGTAAATATCGTTGCCTGAGTCATCCTTAATTTGTAACGATCCTAATTAGAGTAAAGCCTTTAGTTTCTCTAGGTTCAAGCACAACACGAGCCTGAGCACCATCTGAGAACTCAACAAGGGACATTTGAGAGTGGGTTGTGAACTCAAGGTCTCCCAACAACAAAAATACAATTTCCTCATGCTCCAACTTCATCATTTCTGAACCAAAGGAGAAAGCTAAGGGCAGCAAGGAGATTGAATATATCGGCCTCAATCCTTTTGACAGAGAGCACCTGATAAGGGTGAAGCCTGCATCTAGGGTGAAGAATCCGACTCCTGTGGCCAGCGGCTGTGGTGGTAGACAAGTAGGATGAACTGCAGGATTTACGGGGTGTAGCTGCAGAACCAAGAATTGAGGGTGCACCTTGAAATGGTTCTCTTGGAACTCAAAACAGAGCATTAACTTTATAACGGTAGTTAAAGCATCTCCCGGATCCCATACAGGCCAAGGATCAAGGTTACTAGTGAAAGGCAGTGAGAAATCAACATGTAGATCAATAGTCAAGGCACCAAAAAACTGTTATCTTATTGCAGCAATTGGGATAGCTGCATTTTCTTCCGCCAGCATAGTTTCAAAGATTACTTCCTATTTTGCACCAGCTTGGGCAATCTCAACTAGATAGGAGTTTCCCTTCAAAGATGTTCCAACTGAAGTCTTCTTCTGCCATTGTTAAAATCCAGCACGCAGCTATCAAGAAGACCTCCCATATAATAACAGGAAAGCCATCACACCACGGAGAAGCGTGCTGCATTTTTCGTCCATGAAGCATTTGGCTACCAATTGTGTTTGTAAACATGTACTCCAGAAAATATATAGTAGAAGATACAATAATTGCAAGTACAAACTTTATAGCACAAGTGTTGCAATCGGAGACAACTAGACAAACTAACGTCATAGTATCAATTGTATGTCTAGATAAAGTAAAAGTGGAAATTGCCTTAGTCAAGCCACTCATGAAAGCGGAGAAAACACCATTGGCCATCAGAGTTAGAATATTGTTCCAAATTGTAGAACAAATCATGGAACCTCTATCAGTAAATCTAGAAGTCTGTAGTGCAGTTTGCTGCATGTCAATTGTGTCAAAATTATCAAAACGGATTGCCCAGTGTTGGAGAACAATTTAGAAATAAACAAAAATAACAGAAATAAACAGAACTTGAAATTCTAATATTTTATTAACCAAAAATATTTGATGTGCAGAATGAAATTATACAATAAATACAGAAACTAATATAAGAATATCAATGATACTAACTTGATCACAGAAGGTAGAGGCTAGCGTAAAAGTTATGTCCTTCGAACAGCATTTTCGTCCCATTATTGTGCTTGTGGTTCTACAACGTCTGCTTGACCAGGATTCAACTACCTAATTCTACAACCCGCACTGGATTCTAGAATTCTAGTGAATTTGCTTTGTGTGCTTACTCTCTGGAAATTTCGTACGGAAGAAAAGAATATCTCACTTGGATACTGTGATTACAAATATATAGGCTGTTTCACACCCTTTCAAATATTTGTTCAGTGTATTTGAAAGTATACAACTCTTTCTAATAGTTGTGTCTTTTAATCAAAACGTTTTTAATTAATAAATTAATTAAAAACTTAATCAGAAAATTTAAATTAATGAATCTGATTATATTCAAGCAAATATATAGGTTGCTTCACACCCTTTCAAATACTTGTTCAGTGTATTTGAAAGTATACAACTCTTTCTAATAGTTGTGTCTTTTAATCAAAACGTTTTTAATTAATAAATTAATTAAAAACTTAATCCAAAAATTAAAATTAATGAATATGATTAATTTTAAATTCCAAGGCCCCAAGGTCCAAGGCCCTTGTCTTGATTAATTAATATTAATTGTATTTAGGCTATATTATATTCAAGCCTAATCCACACAACCATAAGGTTCAAGCCTTCAATTCATTTCCAAATGGTCCAAGTTCTAATTACTAAGGAGAAGGAATAAGCCTATATAAAGGCTAGTGAAAAAAATATTGTTTCCCAATGTGGGACAAGAGGGTCTCAAAACTCCTACACCCAATCCTTATTGTCCAACTTAAACCTAACGCGTTCAAAATCTTCATGTGCTGACAGATTTCCCCATGCAGTATGTCAAAAAGCGATATATGAACAGAAATTGTTGTGTGTTGTACATATCCAAAAAATTGCAGAGCACTAAAAACTGCTAGAATCAGTTGGGTATTGGTGGACTGAATGAATCCGAAAGACTTACGGATGCCACTGTCCTGTAAATCCTTGGAAGAAAGTAAAAGTCCATTTTGTTGTTCATGGTGAGCAAGCTCCATTAGCTCCACTGTTGCAACAAATATCTGTTTTGAGCTCAAAACGTGCGGAACAACAAAAGTATTACCCAAAGAAAAATGCAATTGTAGCCAATCCAACTGCTGGAAGTATTCCAGGTGCCACTTGAGTGATTTCCCACTTCGGTGCTTTCTCAATCATCCTTACAAAAGTATCCACATAACACAAACTTGCTCATCCAAAAGTGCCAGTCAACAAGAAGGTCTGAACATTTTGAGTCAGGAAAGAATTATTGAGGAACCCCCAATCAGGAAAATGAAGTGATATAAGGCAGAGTAAACCTTCTTGTCCATAAGTAAACACATCCCTGGTGCAACATTCCTCAATTTTCTACAAGCAGAAAGTCAGGAACCGATTTAGGAATCTCCATTCAATGGTGCGGATCAAGTAAATGGTTAGGCCTATATTTTTGGCCAATTTCTCTCTGCTGCATTTTGTCAAACACATCTTGGGGCAAATATGTTTCTTCTACTCCCAGAGGAATTAAACACACAATCATTTCCAAGGCCACATGATGCCTTAATTCTTAAGATATTCTAATTTGACCTTAACTAGGATTTCCTTTATGGAGACAAGTAATATCTTTGTTAGGCCTAAGCTTGTCCTACCGGCCTACGCTCCATGGACTTTGGACATTCCGATTATCCTTTCCACGTGTCATAGACCAAAAAAATCATAGTCTCACATCACTCTCGAGACTTAAATGAGTGAACCTTCAGGTCATCTCTAATGGAAATGGTTATAAGGCCATAGGTCAAAATTTTAGCATGAAATGCCAGAAAACCCAACTACAATGGAGAGTTGGGCCAAAAAAAATTGAGACCCACCAGAACTAATGATAGCCAAAAGACTATCAGGCTAGGTATGTTGGGCCTGCCGAGCAGCCCAATTTTGGAACCCAGCATCAACGCCTTTCTGGGTTTCTTGACAGCTAAGTGGACGCATGCACCTCAAAAACCCACGAGGAAAATCATGCTTTTCTGTTTAGACAAAAACATGGCCTAAATTTGGCCATATTTTACTTAATTTGAATACATGATTTGGAAAACACGCATATGTGGGTATTTTAATTGAAAAAGATTCGGAACCCTTAGAAATACATTATGTTTGTAGATTGTAAATCAGGACCCATTTTTAAAACATGAATTTTTACTATCTTGACTCATTTTAATTCAATTTCTCACATTCTATCTATCTAAAAAATTATGTCCTGATAACTTTATTTTCACATGATATAAGTAGTAAATAAATTTAAAGAGTAAAATTAAAACCAATAAATTAGTAATGAGCTATATTTAATCATTTCAATTGAAGATGATATATGAATATGACATAATTCTAATCATTAAAAAAATAATTTCTTTATAATTCTAGACGGAACCATACGTAACCTTTTTAGTTGGAGATAGCATTAAGCTCACAATTCAGTCTTGCTTTTTCTTTCTTTTTCTTTTTTTTTTTTTTTTTTTTATAGAAGAACATTCATAGTCTTGTTTCTTAGCAAGTTCAATACATGAATTTCCTCATTTATCATACAATTCAAGAGCTTAAGATGTTTCGACCAAAAAAAAAAAAAAAAGAAAAAAAAGCCTTAAGACGTAACTCTCTTGCAATAGCACTGTCTTGAGGTGCAAATTTGATCGCCTTTAGAATGTCTTCCCGCGCAGCATCTGTCTAGGCCCCTGTTTGGTTTCGGAGAAAATCACAAGCTCAAATTTACTCGCACATTTTCTCAATTTTTGTGTTGGAATTGATAGGTTGCGGTGAAGGAGGTTATCGAGAAGGTTCTGGCTGGGCTGATACGGCCTCATTTCGTTATGGCTAATATTGGAAGTGGGTTTGGATTGTATGACATCTCCAAGTTTGTTTGTGTTCTTGCTCATATAAACCCCTTAATCTTAATTATTATATCTGAGCACGGTGAGTGTTTTGTATGATTTTTTTTTTTTTTTTTTTTGGGGGTTTGTGGGTTTTAGAGATTTTTCGGTGAATGCATTGATTTTTGTATGATTTTTGATAGTGGGTTTTGATGCAGAACCTATTCGGTGATCAATCTGAAGAGGAAGAGGAAGAGGGCGATTCCGAGCACGAGCCCAATCCACAGCCCAATTCTGTATGATCCTCTAATTTCAAGTTTCCTTTCTATTCTGATTCCAAAAGCATGTTTGTGAATGATTAGGGTTTCAATTTTTGCTTTAATCTTAGCCGAAGCAACATATAGGTTGTGGTATTGTCATTGCGGTGGATGATTTGGATGAAAGTATGTATCTTGGGAGTTTTTTGCTTGCAGTTGTTTAGGCCTTATGAGATACTTATGCGTAGTCAATTTTAGTGGGATTGTTGTTTCAATCTGGATAATGAATGATGTCGTTTCCTATTCGGTCCGTCCTTTGATGTCGTAGCAGATTTGGAATTTTGTGAACTGTTCTTTATTAAGAATGAAGTGCCACAAATTGAAGGCGAATAAAAAAAATTGCACATCTTCTGATTAGAAATATAGAATTGGTTATTTTCTTGACTGTTTGGTTCTGATGTGCCAGGCCTGCGGAAGCGGCGAGAGAACTTTCCACCATTGGAAAACTGGTGGGTGCATTCCAGCAAGTCGTATTCCTCTTTTCTCTTTTGATCCACTTGCCCGGGAGGGAGTATTCCGGTTACGGCTACGAAGTTTGCCCATTCGACCGCAAGAAGAGGGAGAAGAAGCTTCGTAGTGGCATTCCTCCGACGAGCTACCGAACTCCTAACCGAATAATAAAGCCGATCTCGAGAAGGCTAGGTTTGGAACCCTCTAGGAACTGAATCGCTAGAAAGATCTCTTCTTTCGTTTAAACCTAGTGGGCCCTAAACCTAAGCTTTGATCGCTGCGCTCCCCCCTTATTGTTAGTCCTCTTACCATGAACCACTTCGAATGGTTACTTCCCCCTTTCTTAACACAGGCCGATTCACATCGTTTTTATAGGCAAACTCTGTAGTTGGAAGAACTCTGATTGGAAATATAGAATTGGTTATTTTCTTGACTGTTTGATTCTGATGTGCTTTACCTATATTTTTTGTTGTTTTCTCTGTGTTAACTCTGCTTTTACTCCTTTAAACGGTGGTTGTTCTCATTTTCTCTCTTTTTCATATCTGTCTTGCCATTGACTGGGAATATGTTTTCACCAGAGGAGGGTATTGAACTATCAAAAAAGCTTTCACTTCCTTTGGGTCGAACCCTTGACCGGTATGCCATATTTGCATTCTCAAATGGAGCTACTAAGCTAAAAGCAGCTTTCCAAAATGAAATTCATGGTATTTTTCTTATTATTAATTACAAGATTTGGGTAATAAAATTCATGGTATCCTTCGTATTATTAATTACTTGGAATTTGAACACAAAATGAATTCATTTGATAGAAAATCATTGGCAACAGAAATTACCCGATGAATTTGCCATGCAGCTACGACATTCTAGCAACATTTCATGAATTTGAGAAGCAAGCTGTGCAAGTTCAGTTGCATTCTGTTTACTAAATTTTCTGTGTTATTTCTTTTGCAGTTTGGATTTAGGAGCTAAAACATTTTTCTTTTGCAATATTTGTAGGTGGATGATGCTATCTGGGCTGTTGAAGGTGCCACATTGAAAGCTGAGATGAGTGGAAAGAAGCTAATGCACTCACGGAACAACTTAAGCTCAAGCCTCAACTTCAGACATTTCAAGTGTGGCTTTGCGAGGATGAGGAGGATAATGAAGTGGTTAAGCTGCCCCTACTTATTTAGTAACAGAGGCATAAACAAAGGCAGCTGCCCCTACTTATTTAGTAACAGAGGATGAGGAGGATAATGAAGTGGTTAAGCTGGATACGGTGCATATGAGTATGAGTCAGAATTTTAAGAGTAAAGTAAAAGCATCGCTGTGACACCGACCGATATGGTGGATTCAGCAGAAGATGGTCGGTGGACTGCCAGAGAATCCAGAGAAGTGGCACCGGGTGATGCAGAACCTATTTGGTGATCAATCTGAAAAGCAAGAGGAAGAGGTCGATTCCGAGCACGAGTCCAATCCCCATCCCAATTCTGTATGATCCTCTAATTTCAAGTTTCCTTTCTATTCATATTCCAAAAGCATGTTTGGGAGTGATTAGGGTTTCAAATTTTGCTTTAATCTTAACAGAAGGAAGATATAGGTTGTGGTTTTCTTAATGGCGGTGGATGATTTGGATGAAAGTATGTATCTTGGGGATTTTTTTGCTTGCAGTTGTTTAGGCCTGGACTGAAGAAGCTTTGTGGAATGAGATTCTTATGAGTAGTCAATTTTAGTGGGATTGTTGTTTCAATTTGGATAACGAATGATGCATTTTCCTATTCGGTCTGTCCTTTGATGTAGTAATTCTAGAATTTTGTGAATTGTTCATTATTGAGAATGAAGTGCTACAAATTGAAGACGAATAAAAAAAAAAATTGCACATCTTCTGATTAGAAATATAGAATTGGTTTTAAATTATTTTCTTGATTCTTTGGTTATGATGTGCTTTACCGATAAATCAAGGGTTTGCAAGATATTTTTTGTGCTTTTACTCCTTTAAATGGTGGGTGTTATCATTTCCTCTCTTTTTTCATATCTGTCTTGCCATTGACTGGAGATGTGGGTGATCCTGCTACCCTGTCCGCCACAGTACAGAGCTGTAACAAGATTATCTATTGTGCTGCTGCACTCTCTACTATTAGCGGAGACCTCTACAGGGTTGATCAAAGAGGGGTCTACAATCTTACCAAAGCATTTCAGGTGTGATCCTTATTGCCATATACTTGAAATACTCCTTTTTGACATTTAGTAATCTGTTTCGGTTTTGATGTCTTTTAAGTTCAAGGGTTGGTTCAATGTTGGATTTGAATTTTATTGCTTATGTGAAGCTTTTGACTGTTTGCATTGTAGGACTATAAGAAGAAAATGGCGCAATTACGAGCAGGAAAGAGTAGCAAGAGCAAACTTATAATTGTAAAGTTCAAGACTCCGGAGTCAGTGGATGGATGGGAAGTTCGTCAGGGGACTTACTTTCAGGATGTGGTTGCTTCTAAGTATGATGGAGGAATGGATGCCAAGTTCGTATTCACTTTCACCGGAGATGCTGTTTTCTCCGGCAAGAGAAAGACTAAAGTGGGGTTTTGAGGTTCTAAATGGAAACCAACTATTATTCCTTTTACTCTATTTCTTGCTGCATTGTAGGATATGTTTTCGCCAGACGAGGGTACTAAGCTAAAAGCAGCTTCCCAAAAACAAATTCATGGTATTTTTCTTATTATTAATTACAGATAGTATTTCTATGTTTTCCCTCTTGGTTTTAGAGATAATCAACTGTTATTAAGCTGTTTTTGTAGTGATTAGAACTTCCTTTAGAACTAATGAATCAAGTCATAGCGAGATAAGCTAATTGAAACAGCACAAATATGAATGAAAACAGGTTCTGCTCTCTTAAGGTTTCAATTCTTTTTTGAAGTTTGGAGGCTTATGTCAATCTATAACAATTGTTCTAAGCTGTCAAGTTCCCAAAATGTCAAAGGAGATATCATGTTTAACGAGTCACGAATTGTGATGAATCCAAATGCTTTTATGAGCGCAACCATGCTATATTTTGTTTTTGCAGAGGTTGTAATAGTTTTCCTTTGACTGATCTGTTAATAAGTTTGTTTTTGTAGATGCCAAAGAACTGCATGGAAGATTTCTATGTGAATGTCAAGGTCCGTACTTTTCCCTTTTTAGTTCTTCGCAATACAAGCATCAGCTTTTTAAAAATAAACCTATAACATATTATAAGTATGAACTGGTGTGGGTTAATAATGAACTTAGATGTGCGGGATAGAATATGGAAAAGAACTTAAGAAAACAATATATTTTGATTGCAGATTAAGAAAACTTAAGAGACCAGTTCAATTGGGTAGATGAATAAAAGGAAAGAAAAGAAAATTATTAGAAAACATTCGGTATGTTTGAAGAATTTGTTTTTACGTAGGGAGACCATTTGATTGCCAGGAAATCAAGGAAAAGAAAACAAAGAAACTAACTAGGAGTTGTCTGAGTTGTTTATAGAGACGGGACACAGAAAAAACAACAAATATTTTTGTTTTTGTAATGGCTGTCATGAATTTCCTTTTGACTAAACAAAACATAATTAGTTTATTTGCTTTACTGAGAATGTAGCGTTTTTTGTGATTAGTTTCGGGTTTTGGAGCAGATTTTTGTGTCCCGAGCCATATCCAAAGTTGATTTTGGACTTTCTTCGATCTTAGAATATTTGGTTACTTTAGTGCATTGACAATTAATAGACGTAATTTTTTTTTATTATCATTGTTTGTGTATAATTATGCAACTTGTATGTTATAATGTGACAAAGGTGATTTTGCTTCCAATACATCAACAAATATTAAAAAGAAATATTTAATGAGGGCTGGAACCCAGTCGAAGCTGGGGGGCTAGACCCTCACGCCCATATTATATTATTTAAAGAAAAAACATACAACGAGGGGACATAGTACTTAAAACCCCTACGATCAAAAGTAAAATCATATACAACCATTTCAAGCAATCAACATGGCCCTTACATATTGAATCCAAAAGGTAATGAATGCATACCAAAATCAACATGGCCCTTACATATTGAATCCAAAAAAAAAAATTGAATTTAGTGGGTAATGAATGCATACCAAAATCATTGATCCACATGGTATGCCATCTGGAAAGAAAAATAAAATGCTGGTGATGATGAATGAAGAATAAAAATAAGAGACGAGATCGGCATTTTAATAATTCGTAGCTTATACTGAATTAGGAAAGTGTAAATTTAAACAAGTTAGAAAACGCACCTTAAGATTCATCAATTTCAATGGATTGGATGTGAGCAATCTTAAACCAGTCCTCACCTGTTTCTGTCTTGCATCTTTCGCTTAACACGGGGAAACGCTGAATTTTCAATCTATTTAAACGGGGGAGTCCACGAATCCCTTCTGGCAGTGATGCCAAATTAGAGCAATTATTATTTTGAAGATGCTGGAGTGACGTGAGATTGCTTATTTCTTCTGGCAGTGATGCCAAATCCTCAATTCCACCGAGTGTCAGATGTGTTAATTTGGAGAGATAAGGGGAAGAAGAAGAGGCAGAAACATCAACATCAACACCAACATCATGTGTAATATCAGATGCTCCTCTAACAAACAAGGAATCAACAAGCTTCCAGCTGCTCCTGTAGAGTTTTATTTCAACCACATTTGGATACAGAGGCATGGAAGTTAGATTAGGACAATTATAGATCTCCAATGTAGAAAGACGAGGAAAAGAAGGCAACGACAGATTTTCCGTTGATGAAGAAGAAGAAGCACTGTTATGAGTGTGGGCCCTCCACCATCCCTTCAGAACAGGGCAATTGTGTAGCTCGAGTGTCTCCAGGGAGGGAAAGAATGAGATCCTCATCATCTCATCACTCATACTATTACTGCTCTCATTCTCTGATATGTACTCCAACTTCTCCAAATACAAAAGCTTAAGAGACTTAAGGGAAGGCAAATGATCCAAGGGCGGAAGACGTTGGCATCTCTTACAAAAATACAATTTGAGACTAACAATATTTATGAGAGAAGAAAACCAACTCGCAAACCTCACACCCTTATAACGAAACACTTCCAACTACTTTAGATTAGAATGGGGTTGCAATACTTCCATTGACTTTATAATATCCTCCTCATCAACCGCGCTTCCATCTCCTCTATATGTCCACTTTAAATCCAACGAACAAAGATGCTGTTTGTCCTTGAGAGGTGTACCAACATTTGATTCTGACACCACATGCCTCAAATTGCCAATGACTAAGTCTCCCCTTAATTCGTTAAGGGTCCCCAGCTCAGCAAGACCAGCACTACCGCCCCTCCCCAAACAATTGCTTTCGCTCAAAACAAATCTATTCAATGTACGAACACCATTCAATTCACCAATTCCACGTGGCATTCCACTCAACCCCGTACAGCCTTCCAAGATGAGATGCCTTAAGTTGATCATTTTTTTAATGTCTCTAGGCAATTCCACAAGCTCCCAACATTGAGAGAGATCTAGTGTTTCCAAATTCGAAAGTTCAACTATCCAATCTGGAAGTCGCTCCATGAGATTCCCACTAAGATCAAGATATCTCAAATGTTTCATTTTTCTAAGACAATTAGGTAATGTTGTAATTCCTAATTCATTGAGACTCAACATCCGTAATGACTTAAAATTTGAAACAATTGTAGTATCAAATGCATTACGTGAGGAACTTTGGTGATCATTCCAACTTTGTTGACAAAGAAAAAGAAAGGTTCGTATCTTGCTTGCTTTTAGCAAGGATGTTGGCACTTCCCATTTCGACAAATCAATATCAAAATTGAAAGACACATGACGAAGATTTTCATGAAAATTCTTTCGGTTTAGATCAACTATGGCACTTCCAGCCCTCGACACTAAGATTGCGAGTTCATTCATGAGATCGTGCATTTTACAACTTCTTATTATACCAAACTCATCTGTTTTTTCTTCTTGAAAAAACGATCTGCACAACAATTCCCTGTAATATTCAAACGCAACATCCTCTAAACACTCGTTTTCGTCGCATGACTCAATGAACCCTTGTGCCACCCAAAGTCTAATCAATCTTGGTACAGAGATATCATAATCAGGTGGGAACAAGCTACAATAAGCAAAACAATGCTTCAAATGTGATGGGAGCACATCATAACTTAGTTTAAGTGTTGGTAAAATGTCATCTTCTTTTTGACTTATTTTTGAAAGTTTCCTTTCTTTGAAATTAAACCATTCTATTTCATGATGTTTGGTGCGCAACATCCCACCTATCGTCCTTATAGCGAGTGGAACTCCCTGACATTTTCTTGCAACCTCCATCCCAACTGCCTTAATTGTTGAATTATCTGGTTCTTTTCCATCTTTAAAGGCCATTTTCTTAAATAAAGACCAACTTTGCACTTCATTCAAACCCCTTAAGGTGTACGGTTTAGTTGTGTGTGATGCCATTGCAACAATTTCAGTACGAGTGGTTATTAATATTCTACTACCTTCTCCACCACCTTTTAACAAGTCCATCAAGCTAAGCCACTTCTGTGGTTCCTCATTCCACACATCATCCAACACAAGTAGGTATTTCTTCCCATTTACTTTTTTTCTAAGATCATTTTGCAGTTGATCCATGTTAAGCTCGTCCACCATATCACGCTGCTTCTTATCGAGCTTGTCAACTTTTAGGATTTTCTTAGCCAGTATATCCAACTCAAATATATTAGAGACACATATCCATATTTTCAACTCAAAATGCTTTTGAATCACCTCATCATTGAATATGAGTTGGGCAAGGGCACTTTTCCCCAATCCTCCAATTCCAACTATGGAAATGGTTGACACATTCTCAGTTGAGATGGGATCCAACAAAAGTTGGATAATTGTCATTTTATCTTCATCTCTCCCTATAATATTATCCTTAGGGACAAACGAGTGAATGACCCTCTCTCTCGATATAAATCTTGTATCTTCACGATTATTGTTTAAGTCACTGGGTCTACGGGATGCAACCTCACTAAGCCTCTTGTTAATATCTTTTATCTTATGACTCATCTCTAACCCAAAAACAAGTTGATTTGAGCTAGAAAAGAAAAGGCGCACCTGTAAGAGTTTGAGTAGACACAATCATTATTTTGATAGAATTGTATTAATAAGTTAATAGAGTTTTGTAACGGTAAGTTATATGAAACATTCAAAACAATAATAGAAAAGACTTATTGCAACTAATTATGAGTTATTGAGAGACCTATTGTACTCCTAATAGGTGAATATCAATGGGCTTACGTGACTATAAAAATGTTCTCCAAGATGGAACGTCTCGAATCCTCTCCTTAATATCTTTGATCTAATGACTCATCTTTTGCCAGAAAGCAAGTTGATTTGATCTAAAGAAAAAGAGGCATACCTTATTTGACAGCTTAGTATTGCCAGGCATCACTTGTCTCCTCTGAACTTGAGTATTAAACTCATCCAACACGTCATCGGCTTCATAAACTACATCTTCTACGCTTTGGAGCCACAGTTTGACTTCATTGTTGTTGGCTTGCTTTTGCTCAGCGTCAAGAAGAACAGCTTGGAATCCGGCAACTGTCTCCTTGAGCTTGTTGAGCTCATCTGGGACACCCCAAATCGATCCAATCTGTTGGAAAGCACGGTTGCCAAGCCTTACAATGATCCGTTCTGCAATATTGAAGAGAACTCCTTCTGCCATTTCTTGTATTCGGGACAAGCAAAAACCCAGGTGAAGTGAATTAAAGTAGAAGATTGTAACTAAGAATATAGTTTTGCACAGTGAAAGATGGCTCCTCCTGCTAGTCTTGATATGCCCATCTCTCATCCAGCCACTCACACATCATTCAATGTATAAAATAAAAACAAAGACCTAATCATGGTCAATATGTTATAGCTGGCCTTAATAATTGAAAGTAGAATTTTAATACCAGCTGGGCCATTCACAAATTATAGCCGTTGGTTCCTGTCCTGCTCATTTCCTCTACTTTTGTGCCCTGGTAGCTAGCAAAGTATTAGCTAGTGCCCTGCTAAAGCTTTGTGTTGTGTTTTTAATTTGATTTCCAACACATGTTCCCTCTCCCACCACTCCCTGGGCCCACGCGCTATTATAACCCGCCATTATTTGTAAACCCACAGCTGGACGTGTCCACACACAGCACTTCCAAATGGAAGCAACCAGTCCAATTTTATTTGTATCTTCAGTACGAATTTATACACCTAACGTTGCACTTTCTGACGCCTTCTTTCAGATGAGAAAATTAGAGCTCCTTCAATTTTTACTTTCAAAAAAATGAGGGTTGAGAAAAGAAATAATAATAATAATAATAATAATAATAATGCAACTATTTTATCAAGTGTCTTCATCTCATAAGGTATATGAGATGAAAGACAAAGATTATTTTGATGTAAGTTTGAATACTGCTATTGTTTTGATGTAAGCTTGAATAATGCTAAAACTATGCAATTGTTAGAAGATTACCAGTGAAGCAACATTATACGTTAAGGCTTCATTTGACAAGTCGTATAGCGAACCGGACAAGATAAATAGTTCGGACCCCAAGTGTTTAGTTTAATTTTACACTAAATAGTACCCGAATTAATTAAAATGGGTTCACATCTTTATACGGTATACACCTACTAAATTCTCTCGCTCTCTCCTGTAGCGTCCCTCTCTCTCGCATCGTGCACAAGAGTCAATCTCGTTGCAGTCGTTCAGCTATCGTCTTCATCAAGATTTCTTCTTCTTCTTCTTCTTTCTGTTTCGTTCAAAAATTTTGATGAAGTTACAGTTCCTTTCAAAATTAAGGTTTTGAACCGCAAAATTAAAATTGTGTGAAATTAATTAGGGTTGGACAAAATTTAAATTCTGTGAAATTAATTTGGGTTGGAAGATCAAGTTTCTTGGCTCATTTTTGCGGTTGTGACAACTGACACACCCCGACCAAGATCAGGGCATGCTGGCCGTCACACGAAGGTGACGTAGCCATGTGCGCGTGCGGAAGCTATTAAGATAGTAATATAAAAGTACTAATAATTAAAAACTAACTAGCATACAAGGTACTAGTGTATGTGAGACACAATTCAGAGCAAGTCTACAACAGTCCAAAAGGAAAAGATACGACATATGTACACCCGAAGGTGACCCTACAATGGTGAATGTCTGTCAGAAATGCCGGGACGCCCTCTGGGAAAAACCACCGAACCTTCTAGACCACTAGAACCTGGAGGGGCGCAAAAACAAAAGCGTGAGTGGGCAAAAACAAAGTTCTTTGAAAACTCTTTAGCAAAATACATTCTAACCCCTCGCCGTAAAACCTGTATACTTCCCAGAAAATGAACATATATACGTATGTATAGGTATGCCAATCATGCTCCAAAGTATGCCATTCATGCTTGAGAATATGCCACATCAGAATCTCATAATAAATGTAAATGCTCAAGCATAATTCACATCAATAACATATAATCTGGCAGCCGGGAGTCACCTAACGTGACCTGTACGGCTGCAGATAGAGCTCCAATCTCAACTCAATATCTGAATCTGCACACGAGTCGGAACCACCTAACGTGGTCTGTACGACAGGACTGGGTGTAATATATACGCTCTAGTGCTACGATCACGTGAAGACTATGCGAATAATCGCGGGTCACCTACGAGTCGGAGCCACCTAATGTGGTCTGCACGACAAGGCTTGCACCTAACTTGGATCCAAGGCGAGCATGTGGTGCGGGTGAACATCACGTGAAGGACTCTGCCCCTCTCTGGGCGGGAGCACTAACACCGGGGGTGCAGATTATGAGCTCTCTAAGCATTTCAAACTACTATTGCATAATAAACAGGAATGCATAACCACATGAATACCGCTTACCTGGCACTTACCTGTGCGTCCACAACACCAAATACACATATATATATATGTATGCCACTACTAATGCATGCGATGATGCGTAAACAACATTCATATGATGCATGGCATAAAACAAATAACCTTTTCTATTTAATTTCTGGGAATTAATATGTATATAGGTATATACGGAAAACAAAAGCCCACTCACTGATAATTAGAAGGGTCGTAGCCCCCCTGCCTCGAGTGTGTACGCTCGTCCTCGGGATACGTATCACCTATACGCGCAAAAGCTACGAAAACGTTAATTTAAAAGCACCTAAGCAACTTCTCATAATAACTTCTCATACATTGCTCAAATTGGACAAATGAATATACCAACGTGACCTACACAACCTCAGGATCACACCCATATTTTTAGAATAATTTTTGGACCATGCACGCGCCCCCACGCGCCGTCCTAGGCACGGCCCTACGCGCCCCCCACGCGCGGCCACGTGCCATGCACACTGACGGTGTCAACTGACGCCGTCAGGAATATTCCGTTAAACTGACGGAATATTCCGTTAAACTTAACTGACGCCGTCCACTGCCGTTAGGAATATTCCGTTAAACTTAACGAAATATTCTCCTTTCTTCTCCGGCGAGACTCCGGCGCCGTCGCCGGCGCCGGAAAACTGGGAAATTTTCCAACCGTGTTTTCTCCTTCGTTTTTCAACCATTTTTCACGATCTTTATACCAAAATGAAGCTTAGGACTAGTAGAATCACGTTAGACTAGTTTTAAGGCCTAAAAATCACACGATCATACCTGCAACAACGATCCAAGTTCGGCCAACTTTGAACAGGACGATCCCGACGTCCAAACTCGTCCAACGAAACACTCCTAAGCTCCTGGGAACCTCACAAACACAACTACAAGCTTAGAATCTCCTAAAACAAGCTAGATTATGTTTGCATGAACAGTGCTCAAATCGGACATGGCGATATCGACGTGAAAACGTCGAAGTTCTTACCTGGAAATGGCACCACTGGACTCCTCTCAGCCTCACGAGCACGAGGGTGGTCTTGGTTTCTCGATTGGTGAAGATTTGAGTAGGTTTGTGTGTGTGTCCGTGTGTAGAGGAAGAAGAAGAGAGGAACTCGGGGAGAGAGAGAGAGAGAAAGAGACAGAGAAAGACAAAGAGTGAGGGAAAGAGGGAGGGAATCCCGGGAGAAAAGAGAATGTATGAGTGTGTGTGGTCCCACAACCCACACAACACAACACTAAGCGTAAACGAATAGATTAGGGGTAAAATTGTAATTTCAAATGTACGTTTCGTTAGTTTCGGGACGGGATGTTACAACAACCTACCACGATGTAAATTCAATTAATCGATTTCCTTGAGAGGATTTGAAACCCAACAACCTACAAGTCGTCATTTCGTCGAAATCTAGAGTGGATCTCACCGTCTTCGCATGATTCCGCACCTTCATGGTACTTCGATTTGCCATGAATCCACACCCATAAATTTTTTGGGTTGTGCGCAGAATATCAATGATGACGAATTGTTTGTAGAAGATTAATTATTCTATCGATTTTTTTCCTTTCTTTTTTTTCATTTTATTTACAATTTTTTACATTGTCTTTCATAAAATAAAATGCATTAATGTATAATCGGTTAGTTCGATTCTACACCAAACGTTCGATTAATTTAATCAGTATTATTTGATATACAAATTATCATATCCGATTGAAATAGTTAATACAGTCTGAACTGTCAAATGAGATCTAAAAGTAAAAGGGATGATAAGATATCATAATGTCGATTTATGTTGATGATATAATGCTAATAGACTAAACAAAGTCATAAATTGGGATCCATTTGGAATGAGGAAATTTCAAACCTCAATCCATTATTATTATTATTATTATTATTATTATTATTTGAATGATTGATATTATTTACACTAAGAAAGTGAGAGAGTAAACTAAGTCTTACAATAAACTATTAATAATATGGTTCAAATTGATTTTTAGCAAGAATCAAACCTAATAACTATCACTTACAAATCTAGAAAAATATCACTAGATAGTAATATTAAATGGCTCATCAATCTAATATTTTTATGATTTCATATAATATGACATGCTTATTTATATGGAATAATAACTAGAACCATTCCGATTCTTGAGTTTTCCGCGTTTGCTGAAAAATATCCACATCAACAAAAAAACAAGAAGTACTTCAAAGAAACAAATTGACAATTTTTACACATCATCTAACATATTATAGTGGTGACAAAAAATTCACAATCGAATACTCAATAAACAAAGCGAAAATGAGATAAACTTTTGTCTAACCATCACTAGTAGACATTGGCATTCCTGGCTAGCGATGGCTCCTCCTTCTAGTCTTTATATGCCTCGCCACTCACACATCATTCAATGTATATGATAAAAACAAAGACCTAATAATGGTCAATATGTTACGCTGCCCTTAATAATTGAAAGTTGATTTTTAATGCCAGCTGGGTCTTTCACAAAGTATAGCCGTTTGTTCCTGTCCTTTTCTTTTCCTCTACTTTTGTGCCCTAGTAGCTAGTAAAGTATTAGCTAGTGCTCTACCGAAGCTTGTGTTGTGTCTTTAATTTGATTTCCAACGCATGTTCTCATTTGTACACCCACAGCTGGACGTTTCCACACCCACCACTTCCAAATAGAAGCAACCAGTCCAATTTTATTTGTATCTTCAGTACAAATTTATACATCTGAGAAAATTAGATCTCCTTCAATTTCTAGTTTCAAAAATGAGGGTTGAAAAAAAAAAAAAAACAAATAATAATAATGCAACTATTTTGCCAAGTATCTTCATCTCATAAGACGTAAGATTGACTTGGTGTAAGTTTGAATACTGCTAAAACTATGTAATCGTTAGAAGATTATCAAGATCTTTCATACAGATACGACCCTCCAGAGAAGCCATCCCGAAGAGCCGAGAGATGGCATCCTCTTCAATCTCAATCCGCTTCTCTTTTCCTTTGTCCTTGGCTACTGGGGGTTGACGTTTAGGTAGTGTCTTCCATTTTCTGAGTTGCATTTGGTCTACCACCTTAGGTTTTTTTCTTTTATATTTTATATTTTTTGCTTGTAGTTTTGGTTGAGTCAATGGTTGTTAATATGATCAAACTTATATTATGTGGTTTAGTTAGTTCATCTTGTCCAATTTTATCCAAATACAGCGCGCACTACTTGAAGATGAACTTAAAAATTATATCCATGACATGCGTTTGCAGAATGAAATTTCTGTGTTGAAAGGAATTAGTAGTCTTGCACAAAAGTTGGTGGAGACAAAGAGGGATAGGCAGTATCCCTCTTGCTAATAAAATTAACAAAAATTTTACCTATTGTGACTGCTTCTGTTGAAAGAGCTTTTCTGGAAATGAATATTGTGAATAATCCACATCGTAATAGGACAAGTGATGAATGATTAAATGATAGTTTGATTGTATACATTGAAAATGATGTATTTGATGTTATTGTTAATGTTATTGTGATACAATGTTTTCAAAATATGAGAACACATCGTGGATAATCGTAAATGAAAGTATGATCGATTTTTTGACCCCATCATTGTAGATTCCTGACCCTACCACTGCTAACGGTTTAGACCACTAAATTTGATCACTGTATCTTCGTTCCCGGCTAAAACTACTGGCATCCAAATGTTGGAACTTGTGAGGGACATTATCCCACATCCCCCATAAACATGCACCAATCCCTCTACGCAAGTGAGTTCCCTCACTTACTGTTTGAAAGGAACTGGTGTCGGTGAGCCTACAAACTTTTCGCTGGTCCATACTAAGAGCATTTTCATTTTCCACGGCAATCCAAACTAGCAGGTCAAAGTGAATGAAGATTCAAACTTGTTGGGATGCAGTAATACTCCCAAATAAGCCTACAAACCCAACTTTCTAGTATCTAATGATGAATAGCACAACCGCTGAACACGTGAAATTAGAGGACTTTCTTGTGATAGCAGCATACTTACAATGCTGCATTGTCCAATGACTTCTACACAACGCTTGAGCTTTAAAAAGACGCTGCCATGTTAAGGTGGCATGGATTTTCAACAGCCAATTCCATGTCCCTGTACTTCCCAAACAACTGGAACATGAAGTCGTCACCCATACATGCTATAGCCTAAGGAAACCCGCCAGAATCATGTCAGAAAGGAAATATAAAAATGCTCATCAGCCATAAATAAAAAATGTAAGAATTACAAGTGCGTAACCATTTCATACAGTTGCATTGCCTCCTCTAGTTTTTCCTCTTTAAATAAAGCATTTCCGTCCATCTTTCTTCTATCTGCTGCTCCAATCCTTTCCTCCACAGTCATGTCACTACGAGCTTTCCTCTATGAAAGGCAGAACCCATAAATATACATGTTACTATATTACCGAGCAAACCCCTGGAAAAGAGATTCTGAAACTTCAATTGGTAACTACTTGGGAAGACATTTGAAGGCAAGTGGGCAACTTACTTCTTTGGTTTCGTCAAATCCAATAACCTCAACTTCATATGATATATCTGTCAATGGTGGAACATTCGGAAAATAAAAGCTCCCTTCTTTCCCATACCCTAACTCCCACCCTACATGTAACAGAGCACGCTCTCCAGACTTCATGCTGGACACCGCAATAGCCAAGCCAGTCATTTCTTTTTTCTCTGTTGCAGTAACAAAAATATACTACTGATAAGAAGTCCATTGCATTTATACCACTACATAATGCTTAAATTTTTATGGACCCAAATCATCTGGAATGATAAGTTATTACGGAGAATAAAAGCAATAAAGAAATCACAAACTAATTGCAGACTGAACAAGGAACATGCCAGAACTCGTTTGCATATACTCTGTATATATAAATATAAAAAGTAACAAACTACTCGGCAAGGCTAATACATTTTCCTAAAATCATTTCAAGTAGTCGTTGTTCATCACATGTGCCTTCAAACTTGTGTCCCGTGCTTTCAGTCCATGCCCTGTAGTGCACTATCACGCATATGCCAACCACTCAGTGATTGAAAGAACCAGAGTAAAAATTCACTGCAAGACCTTTCTACATGTATCTTCTTAGGCATCCCTTTTATAAATTTTAATGCATGCACAATTAATTCTCCTATACGAATAGTACATCCACAACTCTGAACGTTGATGTTGTGTTTGTCTGTTTGCAAGTCACGAGCTCATTCATGTCTTACTCCTATATTAACATAAACATGCACACATAACAATTATTGGGTTTTGAACTAATGCACACGGCAAAGCACTACCAAAAAGGAAACCACTTGACGCTTACAGAATCAATTTGAATACTTGGATGGTATTTGACAAGGCTCGCATGGATTGTACTACCCTATAGGAATTATAGTTCACTCATGCACAGAGGGGAAAAACAATCTTCTTCTTTCCCCTGCACATTATACAGGGACTACATAGCTGCCATCCCCACTTATACTACATGAGTTTTGGAACGCAGGATTTCTCAGTTACTCAACATAAAAAAGCATGGAGGAATGATGAATCGGTGTACTGGAAGCAGTAGTCATAGTATCCAACTATTGCATTCCTTCTCGATATACATATTATTTCCAAAATCTTATCAATTCGTAAATAAAATCAATAAGTTTCCGGCTTGATAATGACCTAATGATGAATTGTTCTTGAAGAAACTAAGTAGAAAGGGGTAAGAAAACATCTTCATGTGTTCATTCAGTCCAACTCGATCACTCGAAAACACACTTACGAGTTATTTGAAGCTAACAAGCTACTAAAAGTCGAAGATTTTACATATATTTGCTTTTACAGAAACCAAGTGATGGCCTTTACTGCTCAGCCTGCTCCAGATCCCAGAACCATCCTCCATTACTTCTAACTTGTATAATCCAATGAGCCTTCTCAAAATTCTGCAAATACCCCAATCAAAGACGCAAAATTTAATGCAATTGCATTTGAATTCCAAACCAAAAATTAGGAAGGGTTTCGTTTTCCTTGGAATATTCTCGGAAACAAACAGAACACGGAAAACAGAAAAATGAAAAAGCAGGACTTACTTGTATGATGAGATACAGACGGGAGAGACATCAACTTAATTAATTAATTATATGTTGTGCCCAAAAGACCTTCGCCTGCGCTCTTCCTACACTGTCCTTGTGACATATGTCTTTTTACTTAACATAGAAGATTGGCTGTCTCGAACCGGGCCTATTCATTATCCTAAAACCACTTAATGTATAATTGTATATTTTTATAATTAAAATAGTATATATTTTTTTAATTTTATTAAAAGATAATTTTTTTAAGAAGCTATTTCAAATCGTAAATTGTTTATGCATCTAAATAGATGAAATAAATAAATGCTGTGAGTATTAAGAAATATATTTATGATAACTGTTTATTAATTTGACACATTTCGACATAAATGGAGGCATCATATGCCCAATGGGGGCAGCTGTCCTCACTCAACTCTTTTTGTCTTGAACAATGCTCCAACTAATATGTATACTCAGAAATAAAGTCTCAGTAAAAACACTCAACTCAAAATACTCTCTTGCGTTCTATACTTTTCTTACCCTCTCACCCTTCTGATCATGTAATTTTTCCATTAGCTAATAATTTATAATTTTACTATTCCAACATCAGTTATCCAACATCATGTTGTTTGACAATAAGTTGTCCCCACTAGAATAATATTCGATGTGTTATAAGGTAAGAAATTTTATCTAAAGTAGTTTGTGTGTGACGTAAAGTACTGTTAATTGTGATGTAGAGAAAATTTCCCATTCTCTTATATAAGGGACAAAAGAGAACGATGTCTTATCTCCAAACAGTTTTAGGGGAGGTTCGGGAAATTTCCTCCTAGGCCTATAAATATGTGTGTATTCTATGCAGAACGCATACTTGAATGGAAATCAGTTATTTGTATAAATTTCTCTTGTTGAGTAAATATCCTTATTTGAGTCATCCTTAATTGTAACGATCCTAATTAGGGTAAACCCTTTAGTTTCTCTTAGTTTCTCTAGGTTTAAGCACAACACGAGCCTGAGCACCATCTGAGAACTCAACAAGGGACATTTGAGAGTGGGGTGTGAACCCATGTTCTCCCAACAACAAAAATACCCAATTTCCTCATGCTCCAACTTCTTCATTTTTGAACCAAAGGAGAACGCTAAGGCAGCAAGGATATTGCATATATCGACCTCAATCCTTTTGACAGAGAGCACCTGATAAGGGTGAAGCTTGGATTTAGGGTGAAGAATTCCTACTCATGTGGCCAGCAGCTATGGTGGTAGACAAGTAGGATGTACTGCATGGTTTATGTTGGTGTAGCTGCAGAACTTAAAACAGTGCACCTTGAAATGGTTCTCTTGGAACTTAAAACAGAGCGTTGACTTTATAGCTGTAGTTAAAGCATCTCCCAGATCCCATAGTCAAGGCACCTCTCAGATCCCATAGTCAAGGCACCAAAAAACTGTCGTCTTATTGCAGCAATTGGGATAGCTGCATCTTCTTCTGCCAGCATAGTTTCAAAGATAACTCCCCCTTTAGCACCAGCTTGGGCAATCTCAACTAGATAGGAATTTCCTTTCAAAGATGTTCTAACTGAAATCTTGATCGATTGAAGATGACAACAAACAACTAGAATTGAACCCAGATACCTATGCCACGCTAATGCCCATATGATCATCATGTCTTCATCTGCCATTGTGAAAACCCAGCACACAGCTATCAAGAAGACCTCCCATATAATTACAAGAAAGCCATCAGACCACGGAGGAGCGTGCTGCATTTTTCGTCCATGAAGCATTTGATTGCCAATTGTGTTTGTAAACAGGTACTCCAGAAAATATATAGTAGGAGATACGATAATTGTACTGCCAAGTATAAACTTTATAGCACAAGTGTAGCAATCGTAGACAACTAGACAAACTAATGTCATAGTATCAATCATATGTCTAGATAAAGTAAAAGTGGAAATTGCTTTAGTTAAGCCACTCATGAAAGTGGAGAAAATACCATTGGCCATTAGAGTTAGAATATTGTTCCAAATTGTAGAACAAATCATGGAACCTCTATCAGTAAATCTAGAAGTCTGTACTGCAGTTTGCTGCAGCCTGTCAATTTTATCAAAATTATGAAAATGGATTCCCCAGTCCTTACTGTTCAAATTAAAACCTAATGCGTTCAAAATCTTCATGTGTTGACAGATTTTCCCAAGGAGTATGTCAAAGAGCAATATATCAATAGAAATTGTTGTGTGTTGTATTTATCCAAAAAATTGCGGAGCACTAAAAACTGCTAGAATCAATTGGGGATTAGTGGATTGAATGAAGTTCTTTCCTCTTCTATTAAACCATAGGTCAAGTTTTAGCCCGAAATACCACAAAATCCAACTCCAATGGAGACTTGGGCCTGCCGAGCAGCCCAATTGTGGAGCCCAGCACCAATGCCTTTCTGGTTTCTTGACAGCTGAGTGGACGCAAGCACCTCAAAAACCCACGAGAAAAAAACTGCTTTTCTGTATAGACAAAAACATGGCCTGATTTGGCCATATTTTACTTAATCAGAACACATAATTTGCAAAAACACGCATATTGTAGGTATTTTAATTGAAAAAGATGTGGAGCCCTTAGAAATACATAATTTGCAAAAACACGCATATTGTAGGTATCTATACTATATATTAAGAGAACACACCTTGTCAACTTTTTGCCACTTTGTTTTCAATTTTGCCCTCACTTTTGAGACACACTCTTGACAAAAAGGAGGGCAAAATAGTAAATTTGCATCTTCTGACAAAATGACAATCATACCCCCATTTCCCTATTTTATCCTCATTTTGATACACAATATTTACACAAAGAGGGCAAAATGGTAATTATGTAATATTAAAAAAAAGATGCCCTTCTTAAGAGATCCCATCATCATTGTCTCATACCTTTTTTTTTTTAATTTTCAAAACTAATCATACTCCTTAATCAAAAACAAAAAAGAAAATGAAATTGTTCACACACAAAGTGTGTGCTTATATCCGAGTTTTAATTGAAAAAGATGTGGAGCCCTTAAAAATACATTATGTTTACATATTGTAAATCAGGACCCATTTTAAAAAACATGAATTTTTACTATCTTGACTCATTTTACTCCATTTTTTCACATTCTATCCACCTAAAAAATTATGTCTAAATAACCTAATTTTCACATGATATAAGTAGTAAATAAATTTAAAGAGTAAAATTAAAACTAATAAATTAGTAAATGATTATATTTAGTCATTTCGATTGAAAATGATGTATAAAAATAACATAACTCTGTTTATTAAAAATTAATTTTTTTATAACTCTAGAAAAAAAAAATATACGTAACCCTTTTAATTAGAGATAACATTAAGGTCACAAATCAGTCTTGTTTGCCATCAAGTTCAATACACGGATTTCCTCATTTATCATACAATTCAAGAGCTTAAGATGTTTCGACCAAAAAAAAAGGGAAAAAAAGCCTTAAGATCTTTGACCACTCAGCTTTACACCTTTCGTGCCTGAAGACGTAGCTCTCTTGCAATAGCATTGTCTTGAGGTGCAAATTTGATCGCCTTTAGAAAGTCTTCCCGCGCAGCATCTGTCTAGGCCCCTGTTTGGTTTCGGAGAAAATCACAAGCTCAAATTTACTCGCACATTTTCTCAATTTTTGTGTTGGCATTGATAGTTTGCGGTGAAGGAGGTTATCGAGAAGGTTCTGGCTGGGCTGATACGGCCTCATTTGGTTATAGCTAAATATTGGAAGTGGGTTTGGATTGTATGACATTTCCAAGTTTGTTTGTGTTCTTGCTCATATAAACCCCTTAATCTTAATTAGTATATCTGAGCACGGTGAGTTACTTGTATGATTATTTATTTATTTAATTTTTTTTTTTTTGGGGTTTGTGGGTTTTAGAGATTTTTCGGTGAATGCATTGATTTTTGTATGATTTTTGATCGTGGGTTTTGATGCAGAACCTATTCGGTGATCAATCTGAAGAGGAAGAGGAATAGAGCGATTCCGAGCATGAGTCCAATCCACCGCCCAATTCTGTATGATCCTCTAATTTCAAGTTTCCCTTCTATTCTGATTCCAAAAGCATGTTTGTGAATGATTAGGGTTTCAATTTTTGCTTTAATCTTAGCCGAAGGAACACATAGGTTGTGGTGTTGTCGTTGCGGTGGATGATTTGGATGAAAGTATGTATCTTGGGATTTTTGTTTTGTTGACTGGATTTCACCATGTCGGATTGGTTTTGCTTGCTTCTGATTGGTGAGGCTTATGTTATTGTTGATGGGTTTGGTTAACAGGGTTTTCATTCCTTTTCAGATTTGTTTCGGCACACACTTCTTGAAATTTGCAGGATACTATGTTGATATTTTCTATGATCTAATCAAATGAACTATTTAATGTCAGTACTTTGAGGGCTCCGACCGCAGCACACATCAGCAGCGATGGGGAGGAGAAGCGGCACCAGGTGATGCAGAACCTATTCGGTAATCAATGTGAAGAGGAAGAGGAAGAGGTGAATTCCGACGATGAGTCCAATCCCCAGCCCAAATCTGTATGACCCTCTAATTTCAAGTTTCCTTTCTATTCTGATTTCAAAAGCATGTTTGAGAATGATTAGGGTTTCAATTTTTGCTTTAATCTTAGCTGAAGGAACATATAGGTCGTGGTTTTGTATTTAGCGGTGGATGATTTGGATGAAAGTATGTGTCTTGGCGATTTTTTTGCTTGCTGTTCTTTAGGCCTAGACTGAAGAAGATTTGTGGAATGAGATTCTTATGTGTAGTCAATTTTAGTGGGATGTTGTTTCAATCTGGACAATGAATGATGTCGTTTTCCTATTCGGTCTGTCCCTTAATGTTGTAGCAGATCTGGAATTTTGTGAAATGTTCTTTATTAAGAATGAAGTGCCACAAATTGAAGACGAATAAAAACAAATTGCACATCATCTGATTAGAAATATAGAATTGGTTTTAAATTATTTTCTTGACTGTTTGGTTCTGATGTGCATTACCGATAAATCAAGAATTTGCAAGATATTTTTTATTGTTTTCTGTGTTAAACTCTGCATTTACTCCTTTTAACGGTGGGTGTTATCATTTTCTCTCCCTTTTCATATCTGTGTTGCCATTGACTGGGGATGCGGGTGATCCTGCTACCCTGTACGCCTCAGTACAGGGCTATAACAAGATTATCTATTGTGCTACTGCATGCTCTACGATCAGCGGAGACCTCTACAGGGTTGATCAAAGAGGGGTATACAATCTTACTAAAGCATTTCAGGTGTGATCCTTATTGCCATATCCTTGAAATACTCCTTTTTGACATTTAGTAATCTGTTTCGGTTTTGATGTCTTTAAGTTTATGGGTTGGTTCAATGTTGGATTTGAATTTTACCCTTCGAGAATTGCTTATGCGAAGCTTTTGACTGTTTGCATTGCAGGACTATAACAACAAAATGTTGCAATTAGGAGCAGGAAAGAGTAGCAAGAGCAGACTTACAATTGTTAAGTTCAAGACTCCGGCGGCAGTGGATGGACGGGAAGTTCGTCTGGGGACTTACTTTTAGGATGTAGTTGCTCCTAAGTATGATGGAGGAATGGATGTCAAGTTCAAATTCACTTTCACCGGAGATGCTGTTTTCTCTAGAAAGAGAAAGACTAACGTGGGGTTTTGAGGCTCTAAATGGAAACCAACTATTATTCCATTTACTCTATTTCATGCTGCATTGTAGGATATGTTTTCACCAAAGGAGGGTATGTTGAGCTGTCAAAAAAGCTTTCACTTCCTTTGGGTCGGACTCTTGACCGTGATGCCATATTTGCATTCCCAAATGGAGCTACTAAGCTAAAATCAGCTTCCCAAAATGAAATTCATGATATTTTTCTTATTTTTAATTACCAGATTTCGGTATTAAAATTCATGGTATCCTTCTTATTATTAATTACTTGGAATTTGAACACAAAATGAATTCACTCGATAGAAAATCATTGGCAGCAGAAATTACATGATGAATTTGCCATGCAGGTACAACATTCTAGCAACATTTCGTGAATTTGAGAAGCAAGCTGTGCAAGTTCAGTTGCATTCTGTTTACTTAATTTTCTGCGTTTTTTCTTTTGCTGTTTGGGAGTGCAATGGCGTTCTGAGATTCATATAGCTGACCCCACTTAGTGGGAAAAGGCTTTGTTGTTGTTGTTTCTTTTGCTGTTTGGATTTAGGAGGTAAAACGATTTTCTTTTGCAACATTTTTAGATGGATGATGCTATCTGGGCTGTTGAAAATGCCACATTGAAAGCTGAGATGAGTGGAAAGAAGCTAATGCACTCATGGAACAACTTAAGCTCAAGCCTCAACTTCAGACATTCCAAGCGTGGCTTTGGGATTCTGCAACTGTGAGTATACACCCTTTTCCGGGTTTGAGGATTATCATGGTGCTTAGGGTTTGAGTTGTGTTTGAATTAAATACCCTTGGGTTTAACCATTCTGTTATCTCAGTAAGTTTATCTTATGGTTTTAGAATTGCCTGTGTACAAAGGATTATCATGGCAGCGAGATCATGTCGCTCTGGGAAGCTCTTTTGACTGCCGCCATTGTTGGAGGTCAGTCTCTTCCTTGGCTTCCACTCCACTCCATTTTATTTTTTATTTTTCATCATAAAAAATAAAAAAATGCTCGGGTTTCTCATTTTCCAATACTATTATGTATACTTTTTTATTTTTAGAAGTTAGTCTGATTTTCCAGTTCAGTGGAATCACCACAGCCACCAAAATCATATCTCAAAGTCTTTGAATTTCAACCCGCACATGCACTGCCAAACAGGTAGCAAATCTCCTTGACATCTCTCTCTCTCTCTCTCTCTCTCTCTCTAAATATGGGTTGTTTTGTTGTTTTGAATCTAATTTTGTTATATTTTGTTTCTGGGCTCTTTTAAAAGTATGGATTTAGCGTCTGTAGAGTAATATTTATGTCAATATTTCCATCAGATTAAGTAGACATTCTTCTATATATCATTGTGCAGGAGTGGACGAGCTTAACGATGGTAAGGTGTTGCTGAAGGACGATATGGGAATCAACTATATACCATGCAGATCATCTTTCATTTGTTCATAGTGCTATAAAGTAAGCCTTAATAGTTATGCAATTAATTAGGTTTGGACTTTGATTGCGTGGTGTAGGGGTGTGACTGTTTGTTTTGGGTTTTTTCTGGGGATTTTTGTGATTGTTTGTGTTGTTTTTGGTGTAACAGATCTGAAAAATGTGTAGGGGCATATGTGACGGAATGTGAAAATTGGGGTTTGTCAGTTTGGTTGTTGTCGCCAATGATCCTGATTCTAAGAACTCTCTTTTTATCCAATCCGTCTGTCCCTCACTCTCTCCGCATCTTATCATTTTCCTAACTTTTTGTTTGTTTCCCGAAAAAATAATTGAAAAGCAAATAAACCTAGAAAATGAGCTTAAATTTCTTTTCATTTTTCTGATTTAAAGAGGAAAAAATTGGTTCTTTTTTGTTGGATTAAATGCCGCTTTCATTTTGTTTGGTGATGAATGAAATCCAAGTTCCTATAATCCACTTTTAATGTCTTCTTAGTATTGACCCTTTGATAGGGAGAAAGTGTCTTTTAATTATGAGATCCAAATTCCTGTAATCCACTTTTGATGTTGATTGCACATTCTTCGTTTGTAGTTGCTGCTGTTTCTTTGTTTCTAAAGTTCCATGCTGCTATTTATTTAATTTGCTCACTTTTGCTCCTTGCAGTGAATGTTTCTCCATTGTCAATGTCCCATTCTTCGTTGTTGACAAATTTATCATTTGACATATACTATAACTTCTCATTCTTCATGATTTACACTTTCAGCTATATCGATTAGTACTAAGTGAAGTACGAGTGCCAATAGAGAATAATGTGAAAAGATTTGTTACGGTTAATACGAGTGCCAATAGAGAATAATGTGAAATGATTCGTTACGATTAAAGGGCAATCGGAGGTAAGTTGCTGTGCTTTTTTTTGGGAGGGGTTTTAGGAGTTTCCGGTGATTTTCTTATTTAATTTTCACTGTTTTTGCAAGGAACCTGAGCAGGTCCAGTGATGGGGAAGGCCATGAGGCAGGCAGCACAGTGGAAAATCCTTCCCGCCTCTTCCATGCTCTGGGTTCGCAACCTCTGCCGCTTCCAGCTCCAGACTCGGATCCGAAGCCCTCATGGGTATATTCCCTCACACTTCTTCTCTCTCATTTCCATTTAATCTTTGGTCTTTAATATGAAAGTGCGAGCCACGTGTTCATTGACTAATTGAGTCCCTTCTCCAAGTTTTTAGTAGACATTGGGTTGCTGTAATTTGCGGTTATGAGCACATCCGTGACTGAAGAAAATTTAAGCCGTCAAGTTCCCAAAACGTCTAAGGAGATATCAAGTTTAACAAGTCACGAACTGTGATCAATCCAAATTCAGGGAAATAGGGATTTTACACTTAAAAACTCAGTTAGCTTTAGACCACAGGATTAGCATTTTGCACATGAGTATCTTTAACCTGCTCATTTTATTTTTCTGGATTAGAAACAAAATGTTATTGAAGGGAGAAGAAAGTGTACAAAAACCAAGTTTCTGTAAGCTGTCTTTAACGCTAGATGCTAACAGTTGTCTTTAACACTTGGGCTTTTAACTTAAGGGCCTGCTTGATAACCATCTCTTATTTTGTTTTTGCAGAGGTCGTAATAATTTTCCTTTCACTAATCTGTTGATAAGTTTGTGTTTGTAGATACGAGAGAACTACACGGAAGATCTCTGTGTGAATAAAACCTGTAACCTATTATAAGTATGAACTTAGATATGCGGGTAGAAGATGGAAAAGAGAACTCAAGAAACCAATGTATTCTGATTGAAAACTTAAGAAACCAAAGGATTTTGATTGCAGATTAAGAAAACTTAAGAGACCGGTTCAATTGAGTAGATGAAAAATGAAAAGAAAAGAAAAATATTAGTAAACGTTCAGTACGTTTGAAGAATTTGTTTTGACTTATGGAGACCATTTGATTGGTCGAGGAAAAGAAAACAAAGAAACTAAGAGTTGCCTGAGTTGTTTATAGAGAGAGGACTAAGGAAAAACAACAAATATTTTTGTTTTTGTAACGGTTGTCATGAATTTCCTTGTGACTAGACAAAACATAATCAGTTTATTTGCTTTACTTAGAATGTAGCGTTTATTGTGATTAATTTTGGGTTTTGGAGCAAATATTTGTGTCCCGAGCTGTATCCAGAGTAGATTTTGGAGTTCCTTCGGTCTTAGAATATTTGGTTACTCCAGTGCATTAACAATTAATAGAGATAATTCTTTTTACTCCAGTGCATTAATAATTATGCGACTTATATGTTATAGCGTGAAAAATGTTGTTTTGCTTCACATCAACAAATATTAAAAAGAAATATTTAAAGAGGGCTGGAACCCAGTCGAAGCTGGGGGGCTAGGCCCTCACGCCCATATTATATTACTTAAAGAAAAAACATACAATGGGGGGAACATAGTATCTAAACCCCGACAATCAAAAGCAAAATCATATACAACTTGATCAAGCATTAAATAAGGCCATCGCATATTGAATCCAAATGGTTGATGCTCCATTCACTGCACGTAAGACTATATCATTGAAAAGAAGGAAATTAAAGAGAAATAAAATGCTGGTGATGATGAATGAAGAATAAAATTAAGAAATGAGATTGGCGTTTGAATATTTCATAGTTTGTATTGAATTAGGCTAGTGTGAATTGAGACATGTTAGAAAACGCACCTTAATAAATGTCAATGTGTGGGATGTGAGCAATCTTAGGCCAGTCCTCACCTGTTTCTTTATTGTATCTTTCGCTTAACATGGGGCATTGCTGAATATCCAGTGTATTTAAACAGGGGAGTCCACGAATCCCTTCTGGCAGTGAAGTTAGATTACGACAATTCTTGATCCTCAATGTAGAAAGACAGGAAAAAGAAGGCAACGACAAATTTTCCGTTGATGAAGAAGAATCATCACTGTTATGAGTGTGGGCCCTCCACCATCCCTTCAGAACAGGGCAATCTGCTATATAAAGGTACTCCAGGGAGCGAAAGGATGAGATCCTCATCATCTCATCACTCATACTATTACTGCTCTCATTCTCTGATATGTACTCCAACTTCTCCAACCCAAACATTGTAAGAGACTTAAGGGAAGGCAAATGATCCAAGGGCGGAAGACGTTGGCATCTCTTACAAAACCACAATTCGAGATTAACAATATTTATGAGAGAAGAAAACCAACTCGCAAACCTCACACCTCTGTACTCATTCACCGACAACCGCTTTAGATTAGAATGGGGTTGCAATACTTCCATTGACTTTATAATATCCTCCTCATCAACTGCGCTTACATCTTCTCGAGGTATCCAGCACAATTCCAACGAATGGAGATGGTGTTTGTCCTTGAGAGGTGTACCAACATTTGATTCTGACACCACATGCCTCAAATTATAAATTTCTAAATGTCCCCTTAATTCCTGAAGGGTCCCCAGCTCAGCAAGACCAACACTACCGCCCCTCCCCAAACAGTTGCTTTCGCTCAAAACAAATCTATTCAATGTTCGAACACCATTCAATTCACTAATTCCACGTGGCATTCCAGTCAACCAAATACAGCCTTCCAAGATGAGATGCCTCAAGTTGATCATTTTTTTAATGTCTCTAGGCAATTCCACAAGACCCCTACAGTATGAGAGATCTAGTGTTTCCAAATTCGAAAGTCCAACCATCCAATCTGGAAGTCTCTTCATGGGATTCCCACTAAGATCAAGATATCTCAAACGTTTCATTTTTTTAAGACAATTAGGTAATGTTGTAATTCCTAATGCATTGAGACTCAACATCCGTAATGACTTAAAATTTGAAACAATTGTAGTATAAAATGCATTACTTGAGGGACTTTGGTGATCACTCCAACTTTGTTGCCGAAGAAAAAGAAAGGTTCGTATCTTGCTTGCTTTTAGCAAGGATGTTGGCACTTCGCATTTCGACAAATCAATATCAAAATTGAAAGATACATGACGAAGCTTTTCATCAAAATTCTTTCGGTTTAGATCAACTACAGTGCTTCCGACCCCCGACACAGAGATTGCAAGTTCATTCATGAGATCATGCATTTTACAACTTATTATACCAAACTCATTTGTTTTTTCTTCTTGAAAAAACGATCTGGACAACAATTCCCTGTAATAGTCAAATGCAACATCCTCTAAACAGTCGTTTTCGTCGGATGACTTGATGAACCCTTGTGCCACCCAAAGTCTAATCAATCTTGGTACAGAGATATCATAATCAGGTGGGAACAAGCTACAATAAGCAAAACAATGCTTCAAATGTGATGGGAGCACATCATAACTTAGTTTGAGTGTTGGTAAAATATCATCTTCTTTTTGACTTATTTTTGAAAGTTTCCTTTCTTTGAAATTAAACCATTCTATTTCATGATGTTTGTTGCGCAACATCCCACCTATCGTCCTTATAGCGAGTGGAACTCCCTGACATTTTCTTACAACCTCCATCCCAACTGCCTTATTTGTTGAATTCTCTGGTTCTTTTCCATCTTGAAAAGTCATTTTCTTAAATAAGGACCAGCTTTGCACTTCATTCAAACCCCTTAAGGGGTACTGTTTAGTTGTGTGTGATGTCATCGCAACGGTTTTAGTACGAGTGGTTATTAATATTCTACTACCTTCTCCACCACACTTTAACAAGTCCATCAAGCTAAACCACTTATGTGGATCCTCATTCCACACATCATCCAACACAAGTAGGTATTTCTTCCCATCTACTTTTTTTCTAAGATCAATTTGCAGCTGATCCATATCAAGCTGGTCCACCTTATCACGCTGCTTCTTATCAAGCTCGTCAGCTTTTAGGATTTTCTTGGCCAATATATCCAACTCAAATATATTAGAGACACATATCCATATTTTCAACTCAAAATGCTTTTGAATCACCTCATCATTGAATATGACTTGGGCAAGGGCACTTTTCCCCAATCCTCCAATTCCAACTATGGAAATGGTTGACACATTCTCGGTTGAGATGGGATACAACAAAAGTTGGATAATTGCCATTTTATCTTCATCTCTCCCTATAATATTTTCCCTAGGGACAAATGAGTGAGCGAGCCTCTCTCTCAATCTAAATCTTGTATCTTCAAGATTATTGTTTAAGTCACTGGGTCTACGGGATGCAACCTCACTAAGCCTCTTGTTAATATCTTTTATCTTATGACTCATCTCTAACCCAAAAACAAGTTGATTTGAGCTAGAAAAGAAAAGGCGCACCTGTAAGAGTTTGAGTAGAAACAATCATTATTTCGATAGAACTGTATTAATAAGTTAATAGAGTTTTGTAACGGTAAGTTATACAAAACATTCAAAACAATAATGTAGGAGACTTGTTGCAGTTAAATATGAGTTATTCAGAGACCTATTGTACTCCTAATAGGTGATTATCAATAGGCTTACGTGACTTTAAAATTGTTCTACGAGGTGCAACCTTTAGAATCCTCTTGTTAATATCTTTTATCTAATGATTCATCTTTCACCATAAAGCAGGATGATTTGAGCTAAAAAAAAAAGAGGCATACCTTTGACAGCTTAGTATTGTCACGCATCACTTGTCTCCTCTGAACTTCAGTATTAAACTCATCCAGCACGTCATCAGCTTCATAAACTGCATCTTCTACGCTTTGGAGCCACAACTTGACTTCATTGTTGTTGGCTTGCTTTTGCTCAGCATCAAGGAGAACATCTTGGAATCCAGCAACGGTCTCCTTGAGCTTGTTGAGCTCATCTTGGACACCCCAAATCGATCCAATCTTTTGGAAAGCACAGTTTCCAAGCCTTACAATGATCCGCTCTGCAATGTTGAAGAGAACTCCTTCCGCCATTTCTTGTATTCAGGACAAGCAAAACACATGCAAGTGAAGTGAATTAAAGTAGAAACTTGTAAACGAGAATAGGGTTTTGCGTAGTGAACGATGGCTCGTCCCTGCTCGTCTTTACATATACCATTCCACTTTAATTAAAGAATAACTTGAATGATTAACACACTCATTCCCATTCCACTTTAATTAAAGAATAACTTGAATGGTTAACAGACTCATTCCCATTCCACTTTAATTAAAGAATAACTTTTAATTAAAGAATAACTTGAATGGTTAACACATTATATCCCTTTTCCACAAGTTCTGAATGGTTAACATATTCTATCCCTTTTCCACAAGTTACGGCAAAAACAGATTTTGTTCGACTAGGGAAGTTGAAAATTGGGGTCCATTTGAAAGAGGAAATTTCAACCTCAATCCAATATTTTTATGATTTCACATAATATGGCATGCTTATTTATGGAAGGGGATCATCTCCTGATCTCTTCTACCAAATCCTTCCCATCAATCGATCTGGACCCTTAAAATTTGATCTAACGGCTAAAGTTATTATAACTTTTAAAATGGGCTCATGTTTTTAGCTGTTGGATCAAATTTCAAGGGTTCAGATTAGTTGATGGGTAGGATTTGGTGAAGGGGATCCCTTATTTATGATTCTTCAATTTCATGCGCCTACTAAAACATGATATGCTTTATTTATAGAGAATTAAATGAAGCCCATGCATTATGCGCGTGTAAATATAAAAATTTTAAAAGGAAAATGTATAGAAAAGAGAAAAAGTGGGTTTTTTAATTTATTTTTAAATTATAAATGCTACGATGATATATAGGCGATGTTTGAAAGAAAAAAAAACATCAAAACTTACTTTGTATGAAATTACATTATTGCCCCAGATTCCTAATCAACGTTAGAGAACCAAACATTATAGATTATTCTCCTAGTCTTTTCGATTTCTCTAATAATATGGTAAGCTCATTGGATCCATCTCATCCTCAAAACTGAAAAAAAAAAAAAAAAAAAAAAAAAAAAAGAGTTTCGTCTTCTTTGTCTGCATTTCCGACTTCCTCTCTGCCTTTTTCTTCGCCCCCCCCACCCCCCCCCCCCCCCCCCCCCCACAACAAAAAAAAAAAAAAAAAAAGCCAAAACACTTGAAGATTTTATTTTGTTGTAGAATACCAAATTGTCTTTTGATTGACAAAGAGCATTTTGTTAGCCAGTAGTTTAGGTGAGAACAGGAACAATTCCACGACCTCACTACTAGTCTAATAGTTCTTCTTAATTAACTCAATATTTTAGCAAAATTTCAAATCCTTATGTTTAAATCACTCCATCCACATAGACCCCTAATTTGTTAACAAAGAAACAATATTCTCCGGCCAAAGATAAACTAATGAAACAAGAAGCACTTCAAAGAAACAAATTGACCCGTTTTACACACCATCTAAAAGATTATGGTGGTGACAGAAAATTCACAATCGAAAACTCAGTAAGCAAAGCGAAAATGAGATAAAATTCTTGTTAATAGCTTAGAACAGTTCAATACTTTAATTTGATCACCGTATCCTTATTCCCGGATAAAACTATTGGCATTTAAACTCTTTCATGAGACGTAAATGAGTGAATTTTCAGGGTCGCATTTCATAGTCTTGTTTATTAGCAAGTTCAATACACGAATTTCCTCATTTATCATACAATTCAAGAGCTTAAGATCTTTGACTACTCAGCTTTATGCCCTTCGTGCCTAAAGAGACGATAGAACAATGACAACAGCCAGTGCCAAAAGATATCAACAAAACTATACTATATTTTCAAACACCAGCTTCCCCTCCCTCCACCACACAAACTATATTATATTTTCATTTCTCAAAAATTATTATTAAACTATTAAACTTCAGAATCAATGGAGAAGGAATCTAATTCCGTTTTTCCTCAAAAAATATCACTACTAGTCTAATAGTTCTTCTTAATTAACTCAATATTGTTGTAAAAATTCAAATCCTTGTTTAAATCACTCTATCCACATAGACCCCTAATTTGTTAAAAAAGAAACAATATTCTCCGGCCAAAGATAAACTAAAGAAACAAGAAGCACTTCAAAGAAACAAATTGACCCATTTTACATACCATCTAAAAGATTATGGTGGTTATAGAAAATTCACAACCGAAAACTCAATAAGCAAAGCGAAAATGAGATAAAACTCTTGTTAACAGCTTAGAACAGTTCAATACTTTAATTTGATCACCGTATCTTTGTGCCCGGATAAAATTATTGGCATCTAAACTCCCTCCCGAGATGTAAATGAGTGAACCTTCAGGGTTACATTTTCATAGTCTTGCTTATTAGCAAGTTCAACATACGAATTTCTTCATTTATCATGCAATTCAAGAGCTTAAGATCTTTGACTACTCAGCTTTATGCCTTTCGCACCTGAAGAGACGATAGAACAATGACAACAGCCAGTGCCAAAAGATGATCAACCAATTATCCCGTTTGGGTTTAGGTTCTGGGGTTGGTCCGAAAATTCCCTTGTAGATTTCTTTTTGTTTCTGATAAACAACCTTGTCGTGTTCAGCAAGCAGACGTAACTCTCTTGCAATAGCTGTGTCTTTACATATGCCATTCCCCTTTAATTAAAGAATAACTCGAATGATTAACACACTCATTCCCATTCCACTTTAATTAAAGAATAACTTGAATGGTTAACACATTATATCCCTTTTCCACAAGTTCTGAATGGTTAACATATTATATCCGTTTTCCACAAGTTAAGGCAAAAACAAATTTTGTTCGACTAGGGAAGTAGAAAATTGGGGTCCATTTGAAAGAGGAAATTTCAAACCTCAATCCAATATTTTTATGATTTCACATAATATGGCATGCTTATTTATGGAAGAGGATCATTTCCTGATCTCTTCTACCAAATCCTCCCCATCAATCGATCTGGACCCTTAAAATTTGATCAAACGGTTAAAGTTATTGTAACTTTTAAAGTGGGCTCATGTTTTTAGCTGTTGGATCAAATTTCAAGGGTTCGGATTAGTTGATTGGTAGGATTTGGTGAAGGGGATCCCTTATTTATGATTCTTCAATTTCATGCGCCTACTAAAACATGGTATGCTTTATTTCTGGAGAATTAAATGGAGCCCATGCATTATGCGCGTGTCAATATAAAAATTTTAAAAGGAAAATGTATAGAAAGAGAAAAAGTGGGTTTTTTTTTATTTATTTTTAAATTAGAAATGCTATAATGATATGTAGGCGAGATTTGAAAAAAAAAAAACATCAAAACTTACTTTGTATGAAATTACATTATTACCCCAGATTCCTAATCAATATTAGAGAACCAGACATTATAGATTATTCTCATAGTCTTTTCGATTTCTCTAATAGTATGGTAAGCTCATTCCCATTCCACTTTAATTAAAGAATAACTTGAATGGTTAACAGACTCATTCCCATTCCACTTTAATTAAAGAATAACTTTTAATTAAAGAATAACTTGAATGGTTAACACATTATATCCCTTTTCCACAAGTTCTGAATGGTTAACATATCCTATCCCTTTTCCACAAGTTACGGCAAAAACAAATTTTGTTCGACTAGGGAAGTAGAAAATTGGGGTCCATTTGAAAGAGGAAATTTCAAACCTCAATCCAATATTTTTATGATTTCACATAATATGGCATGCTTATTTATGGAAGAGGATCATTTCCTGATCTCTTCTACCAAATCCTCCCCATCAATCGATCTGGACCCTTAAAATTTGATCAAACGGCTAAATTTATTGTAACTTTTAAAGTGGGCTCATGTTTTTAGCTGTTGGATCAAATTTCAAGGGTTCAGATTAGTTGATTGGTAGGATTTGGAGAAGGGGATCCCTTATTTATGATTCTTCAATTTCATGCGCCTACTAAAACATGGTATGCTTTATTTCTGGAGAATTAAATGGAGCCCATGCATTATGCGCGTGTCAATATAAAAATTTTAAAAGGAAAATGTATAGAAAGAGAAAAAGTGGGTTTTTTTTATTTATTTTTAAATTAGAAATGCTATAATGATATGTAGACGAGATTTGAAAAAAAAAAAACATCAAAACTTACTTTGTATGAAATTACATTATTACCCCAGATTCCTAATCAATATTAGAGAACCAGACATTATAGATTATTCTCATAGTCTTTTCGATTTCTCTAATAGTATGGTAAGCTCATTCCCATTCCACTTTAATTAAAGAATAACTTGAATGGTTAACAGACTCATTCCCATTCCACTTTAATTAAAGAATAACTTTTAATTAAAGAATAACTTGAATGGTTAACACATTATATCCCTTTTCCACAAGTTCTGAATGGTTAACATATCCTATCCCTTTTCCACAAGTTACGGCAAAAACAAATTTTGTTCGACTAGGGAAGTAGAAAATTGGGGTCCATTCGAAAGAGGAAATTTCAAACCTCAATCCAATATTTTTATGATTTCACATAATATGGCATGCTTATTTATGGAAGAGGATCATTTCCTGATCTCTTCTACCAAATTCTCCCCATCAATCGATCTGGACCCTTAAAATTTGATCAAACGGCTAAATTTATTGTAACTTTTAAAGTGGGCTCATGTTTTTAGCTGTTGGATCAAATTTCAAGGGTTCAGATTAGTTGATTGGTAGGATTTGGAGAAGGGGATCCCTTATTTATGATTCTTCAATTTCATGCGCCTACTAAAACATGGTATGCTTTATTTCTGGAGAATTAAATGGAGCCCATGCATTATGCGCGTGTCAATATAAAAATTTTAAAAGGAAAATGTATAGAAAAGAGAAAAAGTGGGTTTTTTTAATTTATTTTTAAATTAGAAATGCTATAATGATATGTAGGCGAGATTTGAAAAAAAAAAAACATCAAACTTACTTTGTATGAAATTACATTATTGCCCCAGATTCCTAATCAACATTAGAGAACCTGACATTATAGATTATTCTCATAGTCTTTTCGATCTCTCTAATAATATGGTAAGCTCATTCCCATTCCACTTTAATTAAAGAATAACTTGAATGGTTAACAGACTCATTCCCATTCCACTTTAATTAAAGAATAACTTTTAATTAAAGAATAACTTGAATGGTTAACAGACTCATTCCCATTCCACTTTAATTAAAGAATAACTTTTAATTAAAGAATAACTTGAATGGTTAACACATTATATCCCTTTTCCACAAGTTCTGAATGGTTAACATATTCTATCCCTTTTCCACAAGTTACGGCAAAAACAAACTTTGTTCGACTAGGGAAGTAGAAAATTGGGGTCCATTTGAAAGAGGAAATTTCAAACCTCAATCCAATATTTTTATGATTTCACATAATATGGCATGCTTATTTATGAAAGGGGATCATCTCCTAATCTCTTCTACCAAATCCTTCCCATCAATCGATCTGGATCCTTAAAATTTGATCTAACGGCTAAAGTTATTATAATTTTTAAAATGGACTCATGTTTTTAGCTGTTGAATCAAATTTCAAGGGTTCAGATTAGTTGATGGGTAGGATTTGGTGAAGGGGATCCCTTATGTATGATTCTTCAATTTCATGCGCCTACTAAAACATGATATGCTTTATTTATAGAGAATTAAATGGAGCCCATGCATTATGCGCGTGTAAATATAAAAATTTTAAAAGGAAAATGTATAGAAAAGAGAAAAAGTGGGTTTTTTAATTTATTTTTAAATTAGAAATGCTACGATGATATATAGGCGATGTTTGAAAGAAAAAAAAACATCAAAACTTACTTTGTATGAAATTACATTATTGCCCCAGATTCCTAATCAACGTTAGAGAACCAAACATTATAGATTATTCTCCTAGTCTTTTCGATTTCTCTAATAATATGGTAAGCTCATTGGATCCATCTCATCCTCAAAACTGAAAAAAATAAATAAATAAATAAAAAAGAGTTTCATCTTCTTTGTCTGCATTTCCGACTTCCTCTCCACCTTTTTCATCTCATCCTCAAAATTGACCCGTTTTACACACCATCTAAAAGATTATGGTGGTGACAGAAAATTCACAATCGAAAACTCAGTAAGCAAAGCGAAAATGAGATAAAATTCTTGTTAATAGCTTAGAACAGTTCAATACTTTAATTTGATCACCGTGTCCTTATTTCCGGATAAAACTATTGGCATCTAAACTCTTTCATGAGACGTAAATGAGTGAATCTTCAGGGTCGCATTTCATAGTCTTGTTTATTAGCAAGTTCAATACACGAATTTCCTCATTTATCATACAATTCAAGAGCTTAAGATCTTTGACTACTCAGCTTTATGCCCTTCGTGCCTAAAGAGACGATAGAACAATGACAACAGCCAGTGCCAAAAGATATCAACAAAACTATACTATATTTTCAAACACCAGCTTCCCCTCCCTCCACCACACAAACTATATTATATTTTCATTTCTCAAAAATTATTATTAAACTATTAAACTTCAGAACCAATGGAGAAGGAATCTAATTCCGTTTTTCCTCAAAAATATCACTACTAGTCTAATAGTTCTTCTTAATTAACTCAATATTGTTGTAAAAATTCAAATCCTTGTTTAAATCACTCTCTCCACATAGACCCCTAATTTGTTAAAAAAGAAACAATACTCTCCGGCCAAAGATAAACTAAAGAAACAAGAAGCACTTCAAAGAAACAAATTGACCCGTTTTACACACCATCTAAAAGATTATGGTGGTTACAGAAAATTCACAACCGAAAACTCAATAAGCAAAGCAAAAATGAGATAAAACTCTTGTTAACAGCTTAGAACAGTTCAATACTTTAATTTGATCACCGTATCTTTGTGCCCGGATAAAACTATTGGCATCTAAACTCCCTCCCGAGATGTAAATGAGTGAACCTTCAGGGTTACATTTCATAGTCTTGCTTATTAGCAAGTTCAACATACGAATTTCCTCATTTATCATGCAATTCAAGAGCTTAAGATCTTTGACTACTCAGCTTTAAGCCTTTCGCACCTGAAGAGACGATAGAACAATGACAACAGCCAGTGCCAAAAGATGATCAACCAATTATCCCGTTTGGGTTTAGGTTCTGGGGTTGGTCCGAAAATTCCCTTGTAGATTTCTTTTTGTTTCTGATAAACAACCTTGTCGTGTTCAGCAAGCAGACGTAACTCTCTTGCAATAGCTTTGTCTTGAGGTGCAAATTTGCATGCCTCTAGAAAGTCTTACCGCGCAACATCTGTCTGCCCAAGCTCTGCTCTGGCTTTTCCTCGCCTAAATAGCGCTTTGACGTTTAGTTTGAACAACATGATGAAGCATAGGACCTAAAATTCGACTATTAACTGAAGAATTGTGCCCTTGAGCCTAGAAATTTTCACGGGTCCATACTAAGAACATTTTCATTTTCTACGGCAATCCAAAATGGCAGGTTAAAGTGAATGAATATTGAAACTTTTGGGATGCAGTTATGCTCACAAATAAACCTCCAAACCCAACTTTCTAGTGTCTAATGATGAATAGCACAATCGCTGAACACACAAAATTAGATGACTTTCTTGTGATAGCATTACACTTACAATACTGCATTGTCCAATGGCTTCTTCATAACGCTTGCGCTTTATAAAAGACGCTGCCATGTTAAGGTGGCATGGATTTTTAACAGCCAAAGCCACGTCCCTGTACTTCCCAAACAACTGGAACATGAAGTTGTCACCCATATACGCTATAGCCTGAGAAAACCCACTAGAATCTTGTCAGAGAGGAAATACAAAAAAGAGACTGGACAACTCAAAAGCTCATCAGCCATAAATAAAATATGTAAGCATTACAAGCGCGTAACCATTTCATACCATTGCATTGCCTCCTCTAGTTTTTACTCTTTAAATAAAGCATTTCCATTCATCCTTCTTCTATCTGCTGCTCCAATCCTTTCCTCCACAGTCATGTCACTCTGAGCTTACCCCGATGAAAGGCAAAACCCACAAATATACATGGTACTATATTACCGAAGCAAATCCCTGGAAAAGAGATTCTGAAACTTCAATTGGTAACTACTTGGGAAGACATTTGAAAGCAAGTGAGGAACTTACTTCTTTGGTTTCATCAAATCCAATAAGTTCAACTTCATATGATATATCTGCCAATGGTGGAACATTCGGAAAAGAAAAGCTCCCTTCTTTCCCATACCCCGACTCCCAGCCTACATGTAATAGGGCATGCTCTCCAGATTTCATGCTGGACACCCCAACAGCCAAGCCAGTCATTTCTTTTTTCTCTGTTGCAGTAACAAAAATACACTACTAAGAAGAAGTCCATTCCATTGAATACCCCTAGATAATGCTTAAATGCTTATGGACCCAAATAATCTGGAATGACAAGTAATTACGAATTACAGAGAATAAAAGCAATAAAGAAATCACAAACTAATTGCAGACTGAACAACGAACATGCCAGAACTCGTTTGCATATACTTTGTATATATAAAAAGTAACAGACTACTCGGCAAGGCTAATACCTTTTCCTAAAATAATTTCAAGTGGTCGTTGTTCATCCCATGTGTCTTCAAACTTGTGTCCCGTGCTCTCAGTCCATGCCCTGTAAGGTACTATCACACATATGCCAATCACTCAGTGATTGAAAAAACCAGAGTAAAAATTCACTGCAAGATATTTCTACATGTATCTTAGGCATCCCTTTTATAAACTTTAATGCATGCACATTTAATTCTCCCATATACATACACAACTTTGTGAACGTGGATGTTGTGTGTCTGTTTGCAAGCCACAAGCTCATTCATGTCTTACTCCCATCCCATACTAACAAACACATGCACACATAACAATTCTTAGATTTTCAACTAATGTACACAGCACAGCACTACCAAAAAGGAAACCACTTGACACTTACAGAAGCATGTTGAATACTTGGATGGTATTTGACCATGACCTTCCTTAATGATTTGATTTGTGACTTTCTCGTGAAGGATTTCCACCTTAGAATCAACTTTTGGGGGCCATTAGCATCTTCTGACACGAACGAAGGTACCATGTTCAGTTACTGTTTCATTTTCACCATCTTGACCTACAAACAAGATGAAAAGATGAGTAGTAGTCTATATTAAAATATGATTATTTGGAAATCTAACTCACTCATACGCAGAGGGGAACGACAATCTTCCCCTTTCCCTTGCACATTATACAGGTACTACATAGCTGCCATCCCCACTTGTACTACATGAGTTTTGGAACACAGGATTTCTGAGTTACTCAACATAAAAGCATTGAGGAACGATGAATCAGTGTACTTTGTCTTAATGTCTACCTTCTCGATATACAAATTATTTCTGAAATTTTATCAATTAGTCAATAAAAACAATAAGTTTCTGGCTCAATAATGACCGATAGAAGAATTGTTCTTGAAGAAAACATCTCCATGTATTCATTTAGTCCAACTAAATCACTGGAAACCCCGCTTATCAGGTTAATTTTACATTTAATTGAAGCTGAAAACCTACTACGAGTCTAAGATTTGACATATATTTGCTTTTACAGAAACCGAGTGTAGCTGAAAGATTTGATTGAGCGTAAAAAGTGTGACTTAATACTTGAACTGGAAATTAAAGCCAAAAATATGAATAAACATACCAAGTAGTTGACTTTCCTGCTCAGCCTGCTCCCGAACATCCTCCATTACTTCAAGCTTCTATAATCCAATGGGTCTTCTCAAAATTCTACAAATACCCAAATCAAAGACGCAAAATGTAATGCAATTGGATTCGAATTCAAAAACAAAAATTAGGAAGGGTTTCGTTTTCTTTGGAATTTTCTCGGGAAACAAACTGAAAACGGAAAGTAGAAAAGGGAAGGAGTGTGTTATGTAGTTCTCATTCCTTTTTCCTTCTGACACATTCTTGTTAATTTCTGTCAATTAATCTTCCTCAATTCATTCGATCCGACTGTCGTAAATTAAAAAGGTGTATAAGAAATAAAAATAGATATGTGGATATCACACCCCAAAGGAAAAAGCAAGAGAGTAATAGAATCGGAGTAGGATTCTCTTAACTCTTTTTTTCCCTCTCCTTCCATCCTCTCTTATTTGAACGGTTACGGTTAAGCCACGTCAATATCTTATTTTAATTTTTTATAGCAAGAAAAAGATAAAATAAGAGAATGTGAGGAAAGGGAATGGAAATGGATGAGAAGAGGAGGAAAGAAAATCATAGTCCAATAGAATCTGTATTGTGTTTTGTTTCCAATGATCGAAGAAGATTCTAGAGAGAAACAAATTAATTAATTCATTAAGGTAGTGCTATCACATATCCATTTTACCTCTCACACACATCTTCATTTTCAACCATCGGATTAAATGAATTAAAGTACCAATAGCCAAAAATTAATAAGAGTATGCGAGAGGTAAAAATATGTGCGTGAATATCACTTTCTTTAATTAATTAATCTTTCCAGTTTAAATCTCTTGTGCACAGCCATTAAGTATTACATTCTAGTGATATTACTCTTCACTTCTAAATGAGAGATCTTAGGTTATTGGGCTAAGCCTATTTCCCCACTCTCGCATCCCTTAGTGCAGATAATATTATTTGTTCAACAAAATCTGTTGTGCTCAAATAGCCTTTGCCCATCCACCCTCCTTTATTTGATACATTTGGACATGTTCATGATGACGGTCTATTTATTTGATACATTTAGACATGAACGTAGGCAGCTACCCCTGCTCAACTCTTTTTATCATGAAAAATGCTCCAACTAAAACTATAAATTATCAGTATACTCAGAAATAAAGTCTTAGTCAAAATACACAGTCACATTCTATACTGTTTTTACCCTCATCCTTTTGAGCATGTCATTTTGCCATTAGCTAATAACTTACAATTTTAGTGTTCTAAGATCAGTATCCAAAATTACGTTGTTGGACAATAAGTTGCCCCACTAGAATAGTATTTGATGTGTTATAAAGTAAGGAATCTTATCTAGACTAGTTTGAGTGTTAAGTCAAACATTGTTAATTGTGATGTAGAGAAGATCTCTCCTTATCTTATGTAAGGGATAAAAAGGATGACGCCTCTTGTATCCAAATAGTTTTAGGTGAGGTTCGAGAGGGTTCCTCCTAAGCCTATAAATATGTGTGTATTCTATGTAAGTAGGCAGACTTGAATGGAAATCGGTTCGTTGTATAAACTTCTTACGGAAATCGGTTCTTTGTATAAACTTCTCTTCTTGAGCAAATATCTTTGTTTGAGTCATCCTTGGTAAAGATCCTGATTAGAGTAAAGCCTTTAGTTTTGGTGGTATCATGTAGGTGCCTCAAACATGGTTATCCTCAAAGCTTGTGTATTCCTTCTTACTCAAATTCTTAGTATGCTCTGCAGTTGTAGCGAAACTTCGAAAGCCTGATCGTTTACATCATAACTGAATCTCAATAAAGTTCTTTCCTCTTTTACACAAAATTAAGTAATTTTTATACACAAATTAACATGCTTTCACTTCACACTGAAGGTACGAAAATGAAATTTACTTATTTCACATCTTTATACTTTACATGAAATTTTTTTCCCGCACATTTTCTTTTTCACTAGTGAATGGTTGGGAAGAAAAATATGTGTGGGTAAGCAAAACTCTTACTTTACAATATCAAACATGTAAAGCGAGGGAGAGACCAAAAGACGCATAAAATGAACCTCCCTATCAACCATTGATGAATAAATGAATGCAGTCGGTCAGTAGAGATATGAAGAGAAACCAAGGCTGGCTGAATCGGGAGCAACACAAACTTGTTGCAGATACAACTGTCGCTCGCTCCATTGTTGTTAACACTCAAATTTCTTACGTGCTACAAAGGCTATCGAACTTTCTCTACACGGATCAACAACCTGCAGCCTTTAAAAAGTTATCGTAGGGGCTTGATGCCAGTAGCTGAAAGTGTGGATAGGGTTGATACTCAGTTATGCAAAGTATCGAAGAGCCATTGCCAACAGATTGGTTGAGTGAAATAGCACTTGATTCAAGGAATGGATTTCCACTTTGCGGTCCCAGATGGTTTTCGGAAACTCAGAATATGCTAAAAACACAGTATGCATGCAATGCAAAATAAAAGGATTGAATTTATAACTTTCCCATATAGTGTATGCTAAAGAAAATACCGTAGGAGTGCCCAACGGAACAACAGATAGAGTTTCCTTTTCCTGGTTGCAATCATTAGAAAATCTAATCAAACTTTCTTGTCTCTGCTGGGAAACTATAAATGTCGACAACTTCTGCTGCTTCCTCATTTGAATGGCCTCACACTGGCCAACCATTTCCATGTAAGGCATATTTGTAGCAACTGAGACTGATAATCTTCCAACTTGATGTGTTGTCTCCAAAACCTGCACACGAATCGCTCTCTTACTTAGCACAATGTTCGACTTGATGTAATGTCCATTGCTTTACTTATTTTCTGTCTGGTTTCTACAAAGGCCACAAACCAGCAACAGTGTGTGAGCGGCCTCACTTACCGACTCTAAAAGCTGATCAATGCTTATTATGCTTAAACTTTCCACTGCAACATTTGTACCAGGGTCGATTTGATTTTTCTATAGTAGAAGGTGACCTTAAAGCATCCTCATCACCTTAAGGGCTGGTTTGGTATTATTGTGCTTTAAAAAAAAATTGCTTCTACTATGCTATGAGAATAAGCAGCTGTAAAATAAAGTAGCAAAGTGTTTGGTAAACTTTTTTGTAAAAATGCTTTTAAAAAAAAAAACAGTATTATAATGTTTGGTAAACTTTTATGTAAAATAGATGTGAAAAAAAGCTGATTTTTCAAAGTTAAGTTTTGCAGCTTCTTGTTTTTGGTTTTTTTTTTCATCCAAAACTCTGAAAAAAAGGTGAAACTGAATGTTTAACAAACACAAAAATAACTCCCAACTTTTTTTTATACCGGTTTTTCTTAGAATCACTTCAGTACAACTTGACTAGTACGGTAAAGAGTAGAAATCAAAGTTCTAGCCATAACCGTAATGTTAGACATGTTTTCTAACATCACGGCCATCACGTCAAGAACAGGACCATCTCCTACCGGCACAATATAAGAGCAATCAAACCAACCCTGTGAGACTACTTGTTCCATCTTTAAAGAAATGTACAGGATGTTACCATCACCTTATGTGTCAACTGCACAAGGCACTCACCTGCTGCTCCTTTTTGTTCTTTAATTATTCTTTAATCAGTTTCATCCTGTCAAAGTGCTCCGCAAAACAGCCTGGCATCCAACCCAAGCCAAGCAACAGACCAGCCCATTTCAGATAGACCCAGAGGCCGGCCTATTTGGCTGGCGTGTGCAACACACTCGTGACTGGGCGCGAGTAGGAGACAAGGGTGCAGGCGGCGGGGCTCGCTTGTCAGCCCACATGTGTTCACCCGGATTAGGGCTACGTAGCCCTCCTCAGTGTCGTTGGATTTCCAACGGTAAAAAAATTTTAAATTTGACTTTTGAAATGGACCGTCCGATCACAGATTAACAGTCCATGTTTTTTTCACCAAAAAAAAAAAAAAAAAAAAAAAGAGGCCCAACGGTCATAATTTTGACCATTGGCCTCGTGACAACTCGTTGGCTGTTGGATTTGAATATTTTTCAAATCCAACGATCCAGATTAATTAACAACATCAAAATTTATTAAAAATTATGAATATTTTTTTAAAAATAAAGAAAAATTTAAATTTTTTTTTTCTTCTATAAATACCTAACTCTCATCTTCCACCTTACACCACATTTCAATATTTTCTACACTTTCTACATTTTCTACATTTGAATATTTTGTACACTTTGAGAGAAAAAATTGACTTTGTGAAAGCTCATTGAAGATGTTACGTTGTGTGAATGTTGGGTTCACACTACTCATGACCCGATTACGAGTAATGAGATGGATAAGCGAGAAATGTGGAGTAAAATTAAACCTACTCTCAAGCCTTTGAAAATGATCATTTCTTCTGTCGACTACCAACACTCGCTCAAATTATTGCTCTCAAGCCTCGTATTGGCACCGAGGTTAAAAAAACACTCAGGACAAACAGTTTATTGAATTGCCTAGACCAACCAGACAGTAAGAATATTCTGACGAAGTAGGTCGTAGTTAATTATGAAGGGCATTTATAATTCCTCCTATTAGTTCTATCTAACAATTTTTAATCTATTTCTTAGTAACTTGACCTCAATTCCTTGAGACTTAGATATCCCTCTTACCCAAACATTTCAATTTCTCAATTGCTCAAGGGCAACCTCTACATATACCAGAAGGAAGTTCTCAACGACTAGTTTTGTCGCATTTTCATATTCGGACGAAGAAGTGTTTTGAATATGGCTGCTTCTCCATGGTTAGGATCCTTCAGTAATATAGTAATTAGCAATAAACTCAAGCTATTGGTCGGACCCGGAGGGAGGATAAACTTGACATTATACTATAAATTTGATACAAAAATCAAAATTTAAGGATTAAAATATCTGGAGCGCCGAGTACTCCGGAGCACCCCTTGGCATTACATGTGTAAGAGGCGACCTTGATTTGCTTAATCAAAGACAAGAGGGCTAAAAAATATTCTACCATCAAAAGAAGACAAACACCTAAGAATGAAGATCAAAAGTTGAATATATTAACAGAAGTTACAAAAGCCATGTTACATAGAAGTCAGAAAGCAAATCTGAAAGCTCATCACCGACGGCAGAAGCGGCAAAGAGGTAAGTACCTACTACTTCCCTCATGTTTTTGAAGCTTCACGCATCAGACCTTTTGGCCACACCAACAGTAATGAAATTTCTTGTACATAAAGTGTTGTATACAACCCTACTCTCATGTTTGTGAAATGTTGTATACAACGGTTTATTTATGAGAATTTCTCCAAGGTGTTAAAAGTTTAAGCATGAGAGTGTATGAATCGAAGAAGGAAGAAAGAAAAATCACAGAAATAGAGATAGTGATGGATGCTTCTCTTTCTCTCTGCAAAATCACAGAGGAATGTTTTCTTTTATTCTCACACTAGCACACACAATCGTGCACTGCATAACGGTTAGTTATGCTAATGGAATCTCACCATTACATCAAAAGATCTCAGCCGCACATCTAGCTGGATTCAAGGTGATTCATCCACGTCACTTAGACAAAATTACAATATGAGCCCTACACTTGGTAATTTTAACCATAGTGAATACACAACTAAATGCAAGGCTTATTTCTACTAACTTAAAATCAGCTCATGGCTTATACACTAACGTTCCCCTTGAAGCTTTGAGCTGATATGACTGCAAGCTTATCTTTGAGATAGTTGAACCTCTCCTTTGGCAGAGCTTTAGTAAAAATGTCTACCACTTGTTCTTTGGTAGGACAGTAGACCAAATCAACAATTCCTTGCTGCAAAGCATCCTTGATGAAGTGATACCTTCTATCAATATGCTTCGTCTTTTGATGAAATACTGGATTCTTGGTTATAGAGATTGCAATTGTATTGTCACACTGAAAAGGAGTTGCTTCAGTTTGCAACTCTCCAAAATCCTCCGGAACAAACCTAAGCCATATAGCCTGAGCTGTGGCTTCTGATGCACTGATGTACTCTACCTCTGCAGTTGAAAGTGCAACACAATTTTGCTTAATAGATGCCCATGAGAAGACTCCACTCCCAAAGGAAAATGCATAGCTTGATGTACTTTTGCTATCATCAATTGAACCTCTCCAATCACTGCCACAGTATCCAATCAGTATTGCATTCTTCCCCTTTTCATAATTCAGTCCATAATTTAGTGTTCCGTTGACATACCTAAGCACTCTCTTGGCAGTCCCATAGTACTTATTTGTAGGGCAATGCATATATCTAGCAAGTAAGCTAGCTGCATACATCACTTATTGCCTTGTAGCATTAAGATATAACAGACTGCCCACAATCTTCCTATATTGCTCTTCACTTGCTGGGCCGCTTCCATCTTCTTTGCTCAATTTGTCAGTAGCAACAAGGGGAGTACAGACAGATTTGCATTCACTTAAGCCAAACTTATTCAATAATTGATGGATGCTTGTTGGATACTGTGACACATGTATCTTAATTGATTTTTAGTGAAATGAGTCTTTGATTTTGTCAGGTATGCGGTTGTCACAGGCTCGAATCAGGGGATTGGATTCGGAACAGTTAAGAAGTTGGCAGCAAATGGGATCATGGTGGTGTTAACTGCTTTAGATGAGAAAATGGGTCTTGAAGCTATTGAAATTTTGAAAGAGTGTGGCCTCTCTGACCTTGTGGTTTTTCATCAGCTTGATGTAACGGATCCTGCTAGTGTTGCTTCCCTAGCAAATTTTGTCAAAACCCAATTCGGGAAACTAGATATCTTGGTATGATTCGAAACCATTTTTATAATCAAACTTCCTGTTCTGAATAAATACTTTCTTTTTTGCCAATTTTTTCGTCTGTGAATTTTAAAATTTTTAATGAACGGACCTCATTCGCCAACTCTATATGATACTAATATTTCAAGCATATTATGTGTACCCTACTGAAAATTTTCACTTATCCACTGTGTTGTAAATTTTAACTGAGTCGCTTCGTAATTCAGCTTAAAATAAGACAGAAAATCCGTAAGTACGATGAAGGGTCTTAATATTTTGTTGGGATTGAACAAAGATGAAATGTTTCGGAACTTCCACAGGTAAACAATGCAGGGGTTAGAGGAACCATTGTAGACCCTGAAGCTTTCAGAGCTGCTGTAGCTTCTGGTGTTGGTAGGGTAAGTCTCGTTATTCACTATTTAAAATCCAACTTATCTTGAGTTTTCAAAATTTGGCTTTCAGTTTTCAGTTTTTGGTTTTACATTTTTATTTTCTGAAAACTGAAAACTGAAATGGTTAAAAGATGGGTCCTTACATTGTCAAATTTGTAGGTTGAGTAGTGCTATCCACACACCCATTTTTACTTCTCACACACTCCTTTCAATTTTTTGTCGTCGGATCGAATGAATTGAAAAAGATGAGTGACCAAAAATTAACAAATGCGTGTGAGAGTTAAAAATGGGTGCGTGAAGAGAACTTTCCTTATAGGTATGGCTAAGTGCCATAAATCTTTCATTCAAAAATGCACAATGGCAAAATGAATTCTTTCCTTTCCTTGATGCAGGATGGTGTAGGAGTCAATTGGAGTGAAATAATGACTCAAACGTACGAATTAGCTGAAGTATGCGTGAGAACAAACTACTATGGTTCCAAGAAAATGACCAAAGCACTGCTTCCCCTCCTCCAGCTATCTGATTCACCAACAGTTGTCAGTCTTTCTTCTGGCATGGGATCGTTAAAGGTGCGAAGATTTTTCATACTTTTGGCATCTCATCATATTTCTGTTTCAAGATCAAATGTCTTCCATAATTGGGAAAACTGAAATTCTGTTGGCATGCATGTTTTGTTTCAGCATATCCCAAATGGATGGGCTAAAGGGATGTTAAGTGATGCCGAAAAACTCACTGAAGACAGAATAGACGAGGTTTTAAGCGAGTTTCTAAAAGACTTCAAAGAAGATATGCTAGAAACCAGAGGATGGCCTGCTTCCCTCTCTGCCTATATACTCTCAAAAGCAGCCATAAATGCTTTCACGCGGATCATGGCCAAGCAGTACCCGAATATCTGCATCAACTCTGTAAGCCCTGGATTTGTCAAAACAGATTTGAACTTCAATACCGGAATATTAACAATAGACGAAGGTGCTGAAAGTGTTGTGAGGCTAGCAATGGTAACAAATGGCAGCCCTTCTGGCCATTACTTCTATGAACAAGAAGTCTCACCCTTTTGAGGATAACGGAATCTTTCAATTTCATGGAATAAATATCCTTTTTTCTGTATGCAATGATGAGATAATAATCTTTGAATTTTCGTAGACGAACAATGTATCCTTAAAAAATTACTATGTTCTTGTTGCTGGAACCTGGTGATCAGCCACACCTTGCAAAACGAGGTGTGCAAGCTTTTTTCTGTATGCAAGTGAATACCTCTCCTTGTCTCTGTTATGCTTCACTCAATGATGGCAAGCTTTTATTCTGTCATTGCTTCATACCTAAATCCAAAATAAAAAGACTAGTTTTGGTAATGTTTAAATTTTATATTGGCACATCAAGTTAGACTTTAGCGAGCCAAGTTGGCTAGAATAGGTGTGCATCCCTCCCTCTCTACAAGTTAGTTTGGACATCAAATTATATGAGAATACATGTGTATAATAAGTTCACTATCTATTTTTATTATTATTTTTTATGATTGATGAAAGCTTCATTGGTCATAAATAAGAATTTTCATCCACAGAAGCAACATCTGTTCTGTAGAAACACTATCTACCTTTATTAAATGTATTATCATATTTCTAGTTCTCTGTTGTGAGTTTGAGTGAGTCTAAATCAGAAAATCCTTAAAATTAAACTCACACACCAAAAGATAGGTTTATCATCATCATCATCTCTTTCTCCTTTCTATCCAGATCTTCCGAACCAAATATAATGAATAAAGAAAAAATTAACCTTAGGCGTGATTTTCGGTTATAAAATTTCAATTTGAACTAAGAAGAAATATTATTTTTCTTGTTCCTTTTGTTGGCAATGTATGGGATGTGAGCAATCTTAGGCCAGTCCTCACCTGTTTCTTTCTTGCACCTTTCGCTTAACATGGGGAACCTATATATTTGCAATCTATTTAAACAGGGGAGTCCACGAGTCCCTTCTGGCAGTGAAGTTAGATTAGGACACTCCAGGATGGTCAAGATAGAAAGACGGGGAAAAGAAGGCAACGGCATATTTTCCGTTGACGAAGAAGAAGAAGAAGAAGAAGCAGTGTTATGAGTGTGCGCCCTCCACCATCCCTTCAGAACAGGGCAATCTGCTATATAGAGGTCCTCCAGGGAGGGGAAGAATGAGATCCTCATCATCTCATCACTCATACTAATACTGCTCTCATTCTCTGATATGTACTCCAACTTCTCCAACCCATGAAGTCTAAGAAACTTAAGGGAAGGGAAATGATCCAAGGGTGGAAGATGTTGGCATCTCTTACAATCCCACATTGTGAGATTAACAATATTTATGAGAGAAGAAAACCAACTCGCAAATCTCACACCACTATAGAAACACACTGTCAACTGCTTTAGATTTGAATAGGGTTGCAATACTTCCATTGACTTTATAATATCCTCCTCAACTGCATTTACATCTTCTCTATATTTCCAGAATAATTCCAACGAATGGAGATGCTGTTTGTCCTTGAGAGGTGTACCAACATTTGATTCTGACACCACATCTTTCTCGTGCCTCAAATTCCTCATGGCTAACTCTCCCCTTAATTCCTTAAGGCTCCCCAGCTCACCAAGACCAGCACTACCGCCCGTCCCCAAACAATTGCTTTCGCTCAAAACAAATCTATTATGTGTTTCGTCATCTACCACACCCATTCAACATGAGATGCCTTAAGTTGATCATTTTTTTAATGTCTCTAGGCAATTCCACAAGCCTATCACACCACTGAGATCTAGTGTTTCCAAATTCGAAAGTCCAACTATCCAATCTGGAAGTCTCTCCATCAGATTACCACTAAGATCAAGATATCTCAAATGTTTCACTTTTTTAAGACAATTAGGTAATGTTGTAATTCCTAATGTATTGAGACTCAACATCCGTAATGACTTAAAACTTGAAACAATTGCAGTATAAAATGCATTACGTGAGGAACTTTGTTGATCACGCCAAAGTCGTTGCTGAAGAAAAAGAAAAGTTCGTATCTTGTTTGCTTTTAGCAAGGATGTTGGCACTTCCCATTTCGACAAATCAATATAAAAATTGAAAGATACGTGACGAAACTTTTCATGAAAATTCTTTCGGTTCAGATCAACTACGGCGCTTCTGACCCCCGACATTGAGATTGAAAATTTGACCTGTTGCAACTGCTTCTGTTGAAAGAGCTTTTTTGGTGATGACTATTGTGAAGAATCCACATCGTAATGAGACAGGTGATGAATGGTTAAAGGATGGTTTGGTTGTATACATTGAGAATGATGTATTTGATTTTATTGATATCGTTGTTGTGATACAATGTTTCCAAAATATAAGAACACGTCGTGGGCAATCGTAAATGGAAGCATGTTAAATTTTTTGACCCCATCATTATAAATTTATGACTCCGCCACTGCTAACAATTTACACCACTAAATTTGATCACTGTTTGTTCGTTCCCGGCTAAAACTATTGGCATCTAAATGTTGGAACTTGTGGGGGACCATTATCCCACATCCCCCATAAACATACACCAATCCCTCTTTATAACTGAGTACCCTCACTTACTGTTTGAAAGGAATTGGGCCAAATCTTAGATCTTGGGCCTTCGACTTGAGATGTATTCGGGTATATATTAAGTGTCAAAGATGGATCTTGGAACAAACTAAAAACATTTGGTTAGTTATACCCTGCAATATATATTTCAATATAAACTGTGCAATATTGTTATTTGATTGGTTCTAACACTAAACTCCCTCCCGATACGTAAATGAGTGAACCTTCAGGGTCACAATTCAGTTTTGTTTATTAGCAAGTTCAATACACGAATTTCCTCATTTATCATACATTTGTTCAAAAGCTTAGGATCTTTGACTCCTCATCTTTATGCCTTTCGCGCCTAAGAAGACGACAGAACAATGACAACAACCAGTGCCAAAAGATGATCAACCAATTATCCCGTTTGGGTTTAGGTTCTGGGGTTGGTCCCAAAATTCCCTGGCAGATTTCTTTTTGTTTCTGATAAACAGCCTTGTCGTGTTCAGCAAGCAAACGTAACTCTCTTGCAATAGCTTTGTATTGAGGTGCAAATTTGCGTGCCCTTAGAAAGTCTTCCCGCGCAACATCTATCTGCCCAAGCTCTGTCTGCGCAAATTTGCGTGCCCTTACAAAGAGATCATGAGTCGCGTAGGAACTAAAATTCGACTATTGAATGAAGAACGGTGCCCATGAGCCTACAAACTTTTCGCTGGTCCATACTAAGAGCATTTTCATTTTATACGGCAATCCAAAATAGCAGGTTAAAGTGAATGAAGATTCAAACTTGTTGGGATGCAGTTACACTCCCAAATAAGCCTACAAACCCAACTTTCTAGTATCTAATGATGAATACCACAACCGCTGGACACATGAAATTTGATGACTTTCTTGTGATAACAGCATACTTACAATACTGGATTGTCCAATGGCTTCTTCATAACGCTTGAGCTTTATAAAAGACGCTGCCATGTGAAGGTGGCATGGATTTTTAACAGCCAATGACATGTCCCTGTACTTCCCAAACAACTGGAACATGATGCGTAACCATTTCATACTGGTGCATTGCCTCCTCAGTCAATGACATGTCTCTTTAAATAAAGCATTTCCATCCATCTTTCTTCTATCTGCTGCTCCAATCCTTTCCTCCACAGTCATGTCACTACGAGCTTTCCCCTATGAAAGGCAGAACCCATAAATATACATGTTACTGTATTACCGAAGCAAATCCCTGGTAGAGAGATTCTGAAACTTCCGTTGGTAACTAGTTGGGAAGACATTTGAAAGCAAGTGAGCAACTTACTTCTTTGGTTTCATCAAATCCAATAAGCTCAACTTCATATGATATATCTGCCACTGGTGGAACATTTGGAAAAGAAAAGCTCCCTTCTTTCCCATACCCTAACTCCCAGCCTACATGTAATAGCGCACGCTCTCAAGACTTCATGCTGGACACCCCAATAGCCAAGCCAGTCATTTCTTTTCTCTCTGTTGCAGTAACAAAAATATACTACTAATAAGAAGTCCATTGCATTTAATACCACTAGGTAATGCTTAAATGCTTATGGACCCAAATCATCTGAAATGATAAGTACTTACAGAGAATAAAAGCAATAAAGAAATGACAAAACTAATTGCAGACTGAATGAGGAACAGAACTTGTTTGCATATATGTTGTATATATCCAAAGTAACAGACTACTTGACAAGGCTAATACCTTTTCCTAAAATCATTTCAAGTGGTCGTTGTTCATCCCATGTGCCTTCAAACTTGTGTCCCATGCTTTCAGCCCATGCCCACGCATATGCCAACCACTCAGTGATTGAAAGAACCAGAGTAAAAATTCACTGCAAGACCTTTCTACATGTATCTTAGGCATCCCTTTTATAAATTTTAATGCATGCACAATTAATTCTCCTATACGAATGGTACATCCACAACTCTCTGAACGTTGATGTTGTGTTTGTCTGTTTGCAAGCCACAAGCTCATTCATGTCTTACTCCTATGCTAACATATACATGCACACATAACAATTATTGGGGTTTCAACTAATGCATGCAGCACAGCACTGCCAAAAAGGAAACCACTTGACACTTACAGTGTTATACCCGCCCCTGCTTATAAGGATAATTCTGTAATTCTCCTTAAAAATTTATAGAATTATCACTTTAGTCCTCATTTTTGTCACACAATCAAGATCTAAAAATTTAAATTAGTACTCTATCCCTAGGCTGCCACGTGGCAGCACCCTAACCCACTTCCCTGTTTCTCTTTTGTCCCCCTCCCTGCCGTGTCCCACCTTTCTTCTTTCTTCTTTTTCCTTTCTTTTGTTTTGTTTTGTCTGCACCTTTTCCTCTCTCTCTCTCTTTCGAAAACTCTCCCATTTCTCTCCCTCTTCTTCCCCGTGAAAGACACACACACCCACAGTTTCACCAGCTCAGGGAGAGTCACCATCGTCATCGTTCAACTGCATCCCTCTATCTCTCTCTCTCCCTTGCTCACGGCGCCAGGAGGATACGAACACTTCCGGCGAGTTTTGTGATTTTTCCGGTTGGGTAAGCATGGTTTCTTCCTTTTTAGTCAAGTTAGATGTTGGTTAAATGTGGTTACTGAGTTGGGTTCATGAATTTTCAAGGTTTGGAGAGTTTTTGGCACGGGTGAAGGCTCACCCAAATTTTCCGGCGAGTGTGTGTTTTCCGAGGGAATTTCCGGCCACCACAGGCCGTTTCACGGCGAACCCAAGGTATAAAACTACTCCTCTCGTCTAGTGCTTCATTTTGGTACCTAGATCAGGGTCTAGGTTGTAGGTTTGGCGTCGGCCGGAGCTATGGAAGCTCCGGTGTTCTTTTCCGGGCACCCAGGCCTTCAGGCCATCTCCCACACCCACGGGCCTTAGGCCTGATTTGGGTCTTTGGCCCAATACCTTCACTCTTTCCTTTTTTTATTTTTAGTTTATTTCATTTAAAAACCCAAAAGGCCTTAGGGCCTGTTAGCCCAAAACCCATCACCCTTTCTGTTGTGGGCCTTTGGGCCGTATGGGTTCAAGCCCAACCCAACCCACCTAAAAACCTAAACCCAATTACCCAAAGCCCAAAACCCTAACCCAAAACCCAGTGACCCGTTAACCCGTCGACTCTGACATGTTGACTTTGACCCGTTGACCGTTAACTGGATCAACGGTCAATGTTGACTTTTGACTTTGACTAGTCAACGGTCAACGTTGCCTTTGACCGTTGACTTTTTGAGTTTTCGTGCGGGGATCCTCCTAGGCTAATTTCGACGTTCTAAACCCGTTTCCGATGTCCGTTTTCTCAAATTCAATCGTTTGAGTAGAGTTTCACTGAAAGTACTCAATTGTGTGTTTAGGTGCGATTCTTAGCGGTGATTCCGTTATTCCTGTTTGGTACGGCTTGCACCATCGGTGTACGGTGAGTGGACCCTTTCTAAAAATGCATGTTTTAATGGTAGAATTGCATACACAAAAAAGCATGACTTTACGATTATGTTTTATGAAACGTTTTGAGATAACATGCTTACTAAGGCTAATTTGAATTATTACTATTTTTCCTATAACCCATGTTCTTATAGAATATCTGATGGATGACGATATGATATTTAGAACATGTTTAGAACACTTCTTTATAGTATAGATGATGGATGACTTTATACTATGAAGTTGATTTTCAATATATGTATGTTCACCGGTTTTGTACTTACCTAGTGGTCCTTTCCGCTACGGGACGTAAGGATAGATCCGGTCCGTCCTGGGCGACGGTTTGGTGTTGGCATAGGGCCTGGAGTGTGTTTTCCTCTGACTGTCTGCTCAGAGACGGGGAGCTGGCAAGGGGCCTGAAGTGCATTTTCCTCTGACTGTCTGCTCAGAGACGGGGAGTCGGCAAGGGGCCTGAAGTACATTCACTAGTGTTTATTATTTATGCGATTTATGATTTGAGACATTGCACGACATGCTAGATTTCAGAAAACCTATGTTTCTCATTATACTTATGTTTTCATAAAACCTGGGGGTTAGTATGTTGATAACTGTTTTACTATTATTGTATATATAAACTTGGTCCACTCACCTTTGTTTTGCGCCCCCTTCAGGACCTAGGAACGAGGATTACGACTTGAGCTACGAGGCGTTCCCCTACCAGTGATTTGTGTCGTATTCGCTCCGTTTCACCATATATTGTAATAGCACTTCTTGATCTTAGTTCTGTTTGTACTCTGTATTAGACTTATGCACTGGACGTGCTGTGTGTTTACCTAATTTCAATATTTAGAAGTTGAACTCTTATTTGTGTTTTTAGCCTTTATTGCTTACTTTAGTTTATTTTCTTAGTTTTTGTTTAAATTAAATGGTTTTCGTCACCCTTCGGGTGTCGGCCAGCACGTGACCATCTCGATGTTCCTAGGACCTCGGGGTCGGGGCGTGTCAGATTGGTATCATAGCATGGTTAGTTCAGAGCATACTTAGGATTTCATTCCACCATTTGGTAGTCATAATTCTCATTACATTCTTAATCTTTAGTTATTCTAAATCTTTCTTGCCTTTTTTCAGAATTATGGATCCCACTGGTGGGAATGTGCCTCGTCGAACCCGTTTTGGTTTAGGGGGAGGAATTCAACAGTTGACTAATGCTATACAGAATGCTTTCACTAATCGACCGAGTCGCACGTATATCGAGATTGCTCGTAGTCACGGTATTCCGGACCTTTATGCAGTTGGGGCTTGTCCGGAGGCTAAGGAGTGGCTAGAACAGGTGGATGACACTTTGGAGAGCATGAGATGCCCGCAAGGTGAATGGGTGGATATTGCAACGTATTTTCTGAAAGAAGATGCTAAACGTTGGTGGAAATCAGTGAGGCCTCGTCTACCTAATGATCCAATGAATTGGGTTGACTTCCGAAGGACTTTCAGCGATTATTTCTTGAGTCCCAGTTATCAGCTAAGGATGAGGCAACAATTCTTGGAGTTTCACCAGGGCGATTTGAGTATCATGGAGGTAGACTGTACTTTTCGGCGCCTGTCGAGACATCATGCAGGGACTTATGAAAACCCGGGTGAAAAGATGGTTCAGTTACTGATTTGCTTGAATCCTGAATATCGTGAACCAGTGGCAGCAATAAGGCACATGAGTTACGAGGAGATGATTGAGACTTGCTTGAGAATTGAACAGTCTAGGTGGGAGACTCAGCATCAGGCGCAGGCGCAGGCGCAGTTACAGTTTCAGGGACCACCAAGGTATCAAGACCGACCTCGGTACCAGAACCAGAGGGGTCGTGGGTTTCGATCTCGGAGCATGAGAGAAGCTGCTAGTTCATCTAATTATGCTGGCCCTCGACATTCTCATTCCTTCAAACGTCAAGGCCAGGGTTCAGGTTCTTTTAGCAAAGGCTCAGGCAATGAATCTGGGAGACGATCCTTCAGTCACTTCAGATCCCCCATCACGTGCCACATGTGTGGAGGCACGGGACATATTGCCAGATATTGCCCATCTGAGCGACCCGCCGAGAGTTATGCTTCTGCGCCGAGTTACAGTGGAGGGAGTAACCCGAGCTCTAGTTATGGCGGCAACTACACTCGAAGTGACAGTGGGAGTGGAAGCCAAAATACTCAATTTTCCACTCAGAGGCAGCCACAGCAGTTTGGTACAGCATCAGGTAGCCGCCCTCAAGGAAATCGAGCAGGCCGTAACAACCGAGGTTTTAGGGCTCGAGGTGGCCGTGACGGTGGAGTAAGACCCCAGTTTCATGGACGTATCAATGATATGACTCAGCAGGAGGCTGATCAGGACCCTCAAGTTATTACTGGTACGTTACTTATTTGTGGTAATTAGGCGAGAGTCCTAATTGATTCAGGCGCTACTTTTTCATTTGTGTCTTCCTCATTTGCACCGAATCTAAATTCGCAACCTACACCGCTTGGCTATGATATGCTTGTACAAATGCCGCATGGAGATCTGTTTTGTGCACAGTGGGAGTATAGAGGTTGCCCGGTAGTGGTGGAAGGGGAAACAATGGAAGCTAACCTGGTTCCTTTCAATCTGGTGGAGTTCAATGTTATCTTGGGAATGGATTGGCTCTCCAGGCATCGTGCTTATGTCGCGTGTTGGGAGAAATCTGTGACGTTCAATCGACCTGGACGACTGTCGATCACATTTTAGGGTGAGCGACGAATCCTTCCTAATAGTATTATTTCTGCTATCCGCGCTTCTAAGTTGTTGTCTAAGGGATGTGTAGGGTTTCTGGCCCACGTAGTGACGAGGGATAAACCTTCGTTAAGTCCTAAAGATGTACCAGTGGTGAAGAGATTCACCGATGTTTTTCCGGAAGATTTACCAGGGTTACCACATGCGAGGGAAATTGAATTCACCATCGATTTACTTCCATGTACAGACCCTATTTCGTTACCACCTTATCGAATGACACCAGCAGAGTTGAGGGAATTGAAGCTTCAACTTCAGGAGTTAGTGGATAAAGGTTATATCCAACCCAGCATGTCTCCTTGGGGTGCTCCTGTTCTTTTTGTTAAAAAGAAGGATGGTTCGATGAGACTTTGCATCGACTACCGGTAGCTGAACCGGGTGATGGTGAAGAATCATTATCCTCTGCCTCGGATCGATGATCTGTTTAACCAGCTGAAAGGCGCTCAGGTGTTTTCTAAGATCGATCTTCGTTTAGGTTATCATCAGCTGCTAATTCGAGAGGAAGATGTACCAAAGACTGCCTTCCGTACTAGGTATGGACACTTTGAATTTTGTGTCATGCCCTTCGGATTGACGAATGCTCCTGCAGCGTTCATGGATTTGATGAACAGATTCTTCAGACCATATCTGGACTAGTTTGTGATTGTGTTCATCGATGACATTCTGATTTATTCCAAAGATGTTGACGAACACAGGAAACATTTAAGGTTGGTGCTGGAAAGGTTGAGAAGTCAGCAGCTGTATGCTAAGTTCACCAAGTGTCAGTTTTGGCTTAACCAGATCAGCTTTCTCGGACATGTGGTATCTGCTGAAGGAATTAGTGTAGATCCTCAGAAAGTGTCGGCAATAACTACATGGGAGCAACCGAGGAATGTTACAGAGGTGAGAAGTTTCCTAGGTCTGGCTGGCTATTACCAACGTTTTGTGCAGGGTTTTTCAGCAATTGCCTTGCCTTTGAGCAAGTTGACTCGGAAGGAGGTTAAGTTTAAGTGGGATGAAGATTGTGAGCGGAGTTTTCAGGAGCTGAAACGACGTCTCACTCAAGCTCCCGTTCTTGTTCTTCCAGATGATAGCGGTGAGTTTGAAATCTACACGGATGCATCTAGTTCAGGTTTGGGTTGTGTACTGATGCAGCATGAGAGAGTCATTGCTTATGCTTCCAGACAGCTTAAGACCCACGAAAGAAACTACCGTACTTATGATTTGGAACTTGGTGCAGTTATGTTCGCTCTGAAGATCTGGAGACATTATTTGTACGGTGAGAAGTGCCGCATCTTCACCGATCATAAGAGCCTCAAGTATATCTTTACGCAGAAATACTTGAATTTGAGGCAAAGAAGGTGGATCGAGCTCATCAGTGACTATAACTGCACGATCGAATATCATCTCGGACATGCCAATGTAGTAGCGGATGCACTCAGTCGGAAATACCATGGACAACTTACATCCCTTAGAGCTATCCATGTTCCGCTACTATTTTCTCTTCGAGAAACGGGCGTTGTAGTGAACGAGGGTGATTAGGGAGCTTGGTTGGCACACTTCCAAGTTAGACCTATTTTGGTGGACATGGTTATAGAAGCTCAGAAACTTGATCCGGAGTGTGCGGTCATAAAGGGTTTGATTTCATAAGGAAAAAGGAAAGAATTTAGCATTCGGAAGGATGAAGCCTTGATGTTGGGAAACAGGCTGTACGTGCCTCAGGATAATGAAGCGGTGAAAAAGGAGATTCTGGATGAAGCGCACCTTTCAGCATATGCCATGTATCCAGGAAGTACCAAATTATATCGCACTATCCATCCATTCTATAACTGGGTTGGAATGAAGCGGGATGTGGCGGATTATGTGAGTAGATGCATCATTTGCCAGCAGGTAAAGGCCGAGAGGCAAAGGCCTGGAGGACTAATGCAGAATCTTCCGATACCAGCTTGGAAGTGGGAAGACATCACCACGGATTTTGTGTATGGGTTGCCGAGGACACAGGTGAGACTGGACGGCATTTGGGTGATTGTGGATCGACTCACTAAGACCGTTCATTTCTTGCCGGTTCGACAGACTTATTCATTGGAAAAGTTATCGAAGTTATTCATCGATAATATTGTCAGACTTCATGGTGTACCCGTATCCATTGTTTCAGACAGAGATCCCAGGTTTACTTCCAGGTTTTGGAAAGCCTTTAATACGGCCATGGGTACTCAGTTGCTGTTCAGCACTGTTTATCATCCACAAACTGATGATCAGTCTGAGCGGACAATTCAGACGTTGGAGGATATGTTGAGAGTGTCTGTCCTCCAGTGGAAGGGTAATTGGGATAGCTACCTACCGTTGGCTGAATTTGCATACAATAACAGCTATCATTCGAGCATCGGTATGGCACCTTTTGAAGCTTTGTATGGAAAAGTGTGTCGGACGCCGTTGTGTTGGACAGAGGTCGGCGAACGGGTGTTAGTGGGACCAGAGATTGTGGACACCACAAATGCTAACATCCAGCTGATTAAAAGAAATCTAAAGACAGCGCAGGATCGACAGAAGAGCATTGCGTACAAACATTCCAAGGATTGTGAGTATAAGGTCGGGGACTTTGTGTTTTTGAAGTTGTCTCCCTGGAAAGGGTTTGTTCGTTTTGGTAAGCGAGGAAAGTTGAGTCCTCGATATGTCGGTCCTTATCAGATTACTGAGAGAATTGGTGCAGTTGCTTACCATTTGGAGCTACCACCGGAGTTGTCGATGATTCACAACGTTTTCCATGTTTTTATGCTTCGGAAATATGTACCAGATCCCTCACATATTATTCAAGTGGAGCCACTGGAGATAAATCAGGACGTTAGTTACGTGGAGGAACCCGTGGCTATCCTTGATCGGCAGGATAAGGTGTTGAGAAACAAGGTCATTTCGTTGGTGAAAGTTCTTTGGAGGAACCACGCTGTTGAAGAAGCGACGTGGGAAATGGAAGACTTGATGAGAAATCAGTATCCGTTTTTATTTACTTAAGGTTGTAAATTTCGAGGACGAAATTTCTATAAGGGGGTAGATTGTTATACCCGCCCCTGCTTATAAGGATAATTTTGTAATTCTCCCTAAAAATTTATAGAATTATCACTTTAGTCCTCATTTTTGTCACACAATCAAGATCTGAAAATTTAAATTAGTACTCTATCCCTAGGCTGCCACGTGGCAGCACCCTAACCCATTTCCCTTTTTCTCTTTTGTCCCCCTCCCTGTCGTGTCCCACCTTTCTTCTTTCTTCTTTTTCCTTTCTTTTGTTTTATTTTGTCTGCACATTTTCCTCTCTCTCTCTCTCTCTTTCGAAAACTCTCCCATTTCTCTCCCTCTTCTTCCACGTGAAAGACACACACACACCCACAGTTTCACCAGCTCAGGGAGAGTCACCATCGTCGCCGTTCAACTGCATCCCTCTATCTCTCTCTCTCACTCTTGCTCACGGTGCCAGGAGGATACGAACACCTCCGGCGAGTTTTGTGATTTTTCCGGTTGGGTAAGCATGGTTTCTTCTTTTTTTAGTCAAGTTAGATGTTGGTTAAATGTGGTTACTGAGTTGGGTTTATGAATTTTCAAGGTTTTGGAGAGTTTTTGGCACGGGTGAAGGCTCACCCAAATTTTTCGGCGAGTGTGTGTTTTCCGAGGGAATTTCCTGCCACCACAGGCCGTTTCACGGTGAACCCAAGGTATAAAACTACTCATCTCGTCTAGTGCTTCATTTTGGTACCTAGATCGGGGTCTAGGTTGTAGGTTTGGCGTCGGCCAGAGCTATGGAAGCTCCGGTGTTCTTCTCCAGGCACCCAGGCCTTCGGGCCATCTCCCACACCCACGGGCCTTAGGCCTGATTTGGGTATTTGGCCCAATACCCTCACCCTTTCCTTTTTTTATTTTTAGTTTATTTCATTTAAAAACCCAAAAGGCCTTAGGGCCTGTTAGCCCAAAACCCATCACCCTTTCTGTTGTGGCCTTTGGGCCGTATGGGTTCAAGCCCAACCCAACCCACCTAAAAACCTAAACCCAATTACCCAAAGCCCAAAACCCTAACCCAAAACCCAGTGACCCGTGACCCGTGACCCATTGACTCTGAAATGTTGACTTTGACCCGTTGACCGTTGACTGGGTCAACGGTCAACGTTGACTTTTGACTTTGACTAGTCAACAGTCAACGTTGCCTTTGACCGTTGACTTTTTGAGTTTCGTGCGGGGACCCTCCTAGGCTAATTTCGACGTTCTAAACCCGTTTCCGATGTCCGTTTTCTCAAATTCAATCGTTTGAGTAGAGTTTGACTGAAAGTACTCAATTGTGTGTTTAGGTGCGATTCTTAGCGGTGATTTCGTTATTCTTGTTTGGTACGGCTTGCACCATCGGTGTACGATGAGTGGACCCTTTCCAAAAATGCATGTTTTAATGGTAGAATTGCATACACAGAAAAGCATGACTTTACGATTATGTTTTATGAAACGTTTTGAGATAACATGCTTACTAAGGCTAGTTTGAATTATTACTATTTTTCCTATAACCCATGTTCTTATAGAATATCTGATGGATGACGATATGATATTTAGAACATGTTTAGAACATTTCTTTATAGTATAGATGATGGATGACTTTATACTATGAAGTTGATTTTCAATATATGTATGTTCACCGGTTTTGTACTTACCTAGTGGTCCTTTCCGCTACGGGACGTAGGGATAGATCCGGTCCGTCCTGGGCGACGGTTTGGTGTTGGCATAGGGCCTGGAGTGTGTTTTCCTCTGACTGTCTGCTCAGAGACGGGGAGCTGGCAAGGGGCCTGAAGTGCATTTTCCTCTGACTGTCTGCTCAGAAACGGGAAGTCGGCATGGGGCCTAAAGTGTTATATCGGACATTCACTAGTGTTTATTATTTATACGATTTATGATTTGAGACATTGCACGACATGCTAGATTTCGGAAAACCTATGTTTCTCATTATACTTATGTTTTCATAAAACCTGGGGGTTAGTATGTTGATAACTGTTTTACTATTATTGTATATATAAACTTGGTCCACTCACCTTTGTTTTGCGCCCCCTTCAGGACCTAGGAACGAGGATTACGACTTGAGCTACGAGGCGTTCCCCTACCAGTGATTTGTGTCGTATTCGCTCCGCTTCACCATATATTGTAATAGCACTTCTTGATCTTAGTTATGTTTGTACTCTGTATTAGACTTATGCTCTGGACGTGCTATGTGTTTACCTAATTTCAATATTTAGAAGTTGAACTCTTATTTGTGTTTTTAGCCTTTATTGCTTACTTTAGTTTATTTTCTTAGTTTTTGTTTAAATTAAATGGCTTTCATCACCCTTCGGGTGTCGGCCAGCACGTGACCATCTCGATGTCCCTAGGACCTCGGGGTCGGGGCGTGTCATACAGAAGCATGTTGAATACTTGGATGGTATTTGACCAGGACCTTCCTTAATGATTTGCTTTGTAACTTTCTCGTGAAGGATTTCTGCCTTGGAATCAATTTTTGGAGGGCCTTTAGCATCTTGAGTAGGTTCCCCACGAACGAGGGTAGCGTCTTCAGTTACTGTTTCATTTTCACCATGGTGACCTACAAGCAAGATGAGAAGATGTGTAGTAGTCTATATTGTGAGTCTGTGATGGCCCATTCCAAGGCTCACATGGATTGTACAACCCTATAGGAATTATAGTGCCCCATAAATATGGGAACGACCCTATAGGAATTGTACTACCCTATAGGAATTATAATTCACTCATACACAGAGGGGAACGACAATCTTCTTCCCCTGCACATTATACAGGGACTACATAGCTGCCATCCCCACTTATACTACACGAGTTTTGGAACACAGGATTTCTGAGTTACTCAACATAAAAAAGATGGAGGAATGATGAATCGGTGTACTGGAAGCAGTAGTCATAGTATCCAACTATTGCATTCCTTCTCGATACACAAATTATCTCCAAAATCTTATCAATTCGTAAATAAAAACAATAAGTTTCCGGCTTGATAATGACCTAAAGATGAATTGTTCTTGAAGAAACTAAGTAGAAAAGGGTAAGAAAACATCTTCATGCGTTCCTTCTGTCCAACTCGATCAAAAATTTAATGCAATTGCGTTCGAATTCCAAACCAAAAATTAAGAAGGGTTTCGTTTTGCTTGGAATTTTCCCGGGAAACAAACAGAAGACGGAAAATAGAAAAAGGAAAAAGCGGGGGTGACTTGTATGATGAGATACAGACGGGAAGAGAAGATTGGATGTGCCCAGAATGCCCTTGCCCACGCTCTTCCTACACTATCCTTGTGACACCTGTCCTTTTACTTAACAGAGAAGATTAGTTGTTTTGAACTCGGGGATATTTATTATCCTAAAACCATTTAATATATAATTGCATATTTTTATAATAATTTTTATTAAAAGAGTTTTTATAAAAAGTGATTTCGAATCGTAATTTGATTATGTATCTAAATAGATGAAATAAATAAATGGTTTGCGTATTAAGAAACATATTTATGGTAACTACCTATTCATTTAACACATTTCTACATAAACAGAGGCATCATATGCCAAATGGGGGCAGATGTCCCCACTCAACTCTTTTTGCTATGAAAAATGCTTTAATGAATATGTATACTTAGAAATAAAGTCTCAGTCTAAACACTCAACTCAAAATACTCTCTTGCGTTCTATATTTTTCTTACCCTCTTACCCTTCTGATCATGTATTTTTCCATTAGCTAATAATTTACAATTTTACTGTTCTAACACCAATTATCCAACATCATGTTGTTAGACAATAAGTTGTCACCACTAGAATAACATTCGGTGTGTTGTAAAGTAAGGAATCTTATCTAGAATAGTTTGAGTATAACGTAAAGTATTGTTGATTGTGATGTAGAGGTGATTCCTCCTTATCTTATGTAACGGACAAAAGAGAACGATCCCTCTTGTCTCCGTACAGTTTTAGGTGAGGTTCTGGAAAGTTCCTCCTAGGCCTTTAGATATGTGTGTATTCTATGTAAGAATGAATACTTGAATAAAAACCAGCTCTTTGTATAAACTTCTCATGTTGAGTAAATATCGTTGCTTGAGTCATCCTTTGTAACGATCCTAATTAGAGTAAAGCCTTTAGTTTCTCTAGGTTCAAGCACAACACGAGCCTGAGCACCATCTGAGAACTCAACAAGGGACATTTGAGAGTGGGTTGTGAACTCAAGGTCTCCCAACAACAAAAATACCAAAATTTCCTCATGCTCCAACTTCATCGTTTTTTAACCAAAGGAGAAAGCTAAGGGCAGCAAGGAGATTGCATATATCGGCCTCAATCCTTTTGACAGAGAGCACCTGATAAGGGTGAAGCCTGCATCTAGGGTGAAGAATCCGACTCCTGTGGCCAGCAGCTGTGGTGGTAGACAAGTAGGATGAACTGCAGGATTTACGGGGTGTAGCTGCAGAACCAAGAATTGAGGGTGCACCTAGAAATGGTTCTCTTGGAACTCAAAACAGAGCATTAACTTTATAACGGTAGTTAAAGCATCTCCCGGATCCCATACAGGCCAAGGATCAAGGTTACTAGTGAAAGGCAGTGAGAAATCAACATGTAGATCAATAGTCAAGGCACCAAAAAACTATTATCTTATTGCAGCAATTGTGATAGCTGCATTTTCTTCTGCCAGCATAGTTTCAAAGATAACTTCGTATTTTGCACCAGCTTGGGCAATCTCAACTAGATAGGAGTTTCCCTTCAAAGATGTTCCAACTGAAGTCTTCTTCTGCCATTGTTAAAATCCAGCACGCAGCTATCAAGAAGACCTCCCATATAATAACAGGAAAGCCATCACACCACGGAGAAGCGTGCTGCATTTTTCGTCCATGAAGCATTTGGCTACCAATTGTGTTTGTAAACATGTACTCCAGAAAATATATAGTAGAAGATACAATAATTGCAAGTACAAACTTTATAGCACAAGTGTTGCAATCGGAGACAACTAGACAAACTAACGTCATAGTATCAATTGTATGTCTAGATAAAGTAAAAGTGGAAATTGCTTTAGTCAAGCCACTCATGAAAGCGGAGAAAACACCATTGGCCATCAGAGTTAGAATATTGTTCCAAATTGTAGAACAAATCATGGAACCTCTATCAGTAAATCTAGAAGTCTGTAGTGCAGTTTGCTGCATGTCAATTGTGTCAAAATTATCAAAACGGATTGCCCAGTGTTGGAGAACAATTCAGAAATAAACAAAAATAACAGAAATAAACAGAACTTGAAATTCTAATATTTTATTAACCAAAAATATTTGATGTGCAGAATGAAATTATACAATAAATACAGAAACTAATATAAGAATATCAATGATACTAACTTGATCACAGAAGGTAGAGGCTAGTGTAAAAGTTATGTCATTCGAACAACATTTTCGTCCTATTATTGTGCTTGTGGTTCTACAACGTCTGCTCGACCAGGATTCAACTACCTAATTCTAAAACCCGCACTGGATTCTAGAATTCTAGTGAATTTGCTTTGTGTGCCTACTCTCTGGAAATTTCGTACGGAAGAAAAGAATATCTCACTTGGATACTGTGATTGCAAATATATAGGCTGTTTCACACCCTTTCAAATACATGTTCAGTGTATTTGAAAGTATACAACTCTTTCTAATAGTTGTGTCTTTTAATCAAAACGTTTTTAATTAATAAATTAAGTAAAAACTTAATCCGAAAATTAAAATTAATGAATCTAATTAATTTTAAATTCCAAGGCCCCAAGGTCCAAGGCCCTTGTCTTGATTAATTAATATTAATTGTATTTAGGCTATATTATATTCAAGCCTAATCCACACAACCATAAGGTTCAAGCCTTCAATTCATTTCCAAATGGTCCAAGTTCTAATTACTAAAGAGAAGGAATAAGCCTATATAAAGGCTAGTGAAAAAATATTGTTTCCTAATGTGGGACAAGAGGGTCTCAAAACTCCTACACCCAATCCTTAATGTCCAACTTAAACCTAACGCGTTCAAAATCTTCATGTGCTGACAGATTTCCCCATGCAGTATGTCAAAAAGCGATATATGAACAGAAATTGTTGTATGTTGTACATATCCAAAAAATTGCGGAGCACTAAAAACTGCTAGAATCAGTTGGGTATTGGTGGACTGAATGAATCCGAAAGACTTACGGATGCCACTGTCCTGTAAATCCTTGGAAGAAAGTAAAAGTCCATTTTGTTGTTCATGGTGAGCAAGCTCCATTAGCTCCACTGTTGCAACAAATATCTGTTTTGAGCTCAAAACGTGCTGAACAAAAGTATTACCCAAAGAAAAATGCAATTGTAGCCAATCCAACTGCTGGAAGTATTCCAGGTGCCACTTGAGTGATTTCCCACTTCGGTGCTTTCTCAATCATCCTTACAAAAGTATCCACATAACACAAACTTGCTCATCCAAAAGTGCCAGTCAACAAGAAGGTCTGAACATTTTGAGTTAGGAAAGAATTATTGAGGAACCCCCAATCAGGAAAATGAAGTGATATAAGGCAGAGTAAACCTTCTTGTCCATAAGTAAACACATCCCTGGTGCAACATTCCTCAATTTTCTACAAGCAGAAAGTCAGGAACCGATTTAGGAATCTCCATTCAATGGTGCGGATCAAGTAAATGGTTAGGCCTATATTTTTGGCCAATTTCTCTCTGCTGCATTTTGTCAAACACATCTTGGGGCAAATATGTTTCTTCTACTCCCAGAGGAATTAAACACACAATCATTTCCAAGGCCACATGATGCCTTAATTCTTAAGATATTCTAATTTGACCTTAACTAGGATTTCCTTTATGGAGACAAGTAATATCTTTGTTAGGCCTAAGCCTGTCCTACCGGCCTACGCTCCATGGACTTTGGACATTCCGATTATCCTTTCCACGTGTCATAGACCAAAAAAATGATAGTCTCACATCACTCTCGAGACTTAAATGAGTGAACCTTCAGGTCATCTTTAATGGAAATAGTTATAAGGCCATAGGTCAAAATTTTAGCATGAAATGCCACAAAACCCAACTCCAATGAAGAGTTGGGCCAAAAAAAATTGAGACCCACTAGACCTAATGATAGCCAAAAGACTATCAGGCTAGGTATGTTGGGCCTGCCGAGCAGCCCAATTTTGGAACCCAGCATCAACGCCTTTCTGGGTTTCTTGACAGCTAAGTGGACGCATGCACCTCAAAAACCCACGAGGAAAATCATGCTTTTCTGTTTAGACAAAAACATGGCCTGATTTGGCCATATTTTACTTAATCTGAATACATGATTTGGAAAACACGCATATGTGGGTATTTTAATTGAAAAAGATTCGGAACCCTTAGAAATACATTATGTTTGTAGATTGTAAATCAGGACCCATTTTTAAAACATGAATTTTTACTATCTTGACTCATTTTAATTCAATTTCTCACATTCTATCTATCTAAAAAATTATGTCCTGATAACTTTATTTCCACATGATATAAGTAGTAAATAAATTTAAAGAGTAAAATTAAAACCAATAAATTAGTAATGAGCTATATTTAATCATTTCAATTGAAGATGATATATGAATATGACATAATTCTGATCATTAAAAAAATAATTTCTTTATAATTCTAGACGGAACTATACGTAACCTTTTTAGTTGGAGATAGCATTAAGCTCACAATTCATAGTCTTGCTTTTTTTTTTTTTTTTTTTTTTTAATTTTTTTTTTATAGAAGAACATTCATAGTTTTGTTTCTTAGCAAGTTATGCACGGACGGAGCAAGCACATAGATGTGCGCTTTCATTTTCTTCGAGATCTTATTAAAGATGAAGTAGTGGAGCTATTACAGTGCTCTACCCAGGAGCAGGTTGCGGATATCATGACAAAACCATTGAAGCTTGAAGCATTTCAGAAGCTGCGAGGTTTGATAGGCGTTTGCGAATATTCTGAATAAACTAAATATCAATGGCATTCAGTTTAAGGGAGGACGATGAAGTTGTTGGGTTGTTCCTAACTATTAGAGTTAGGATCCTTGTTTTTAGGGTTTGAGTCGTGCTAATAACCCTCCTATACTTGAGGGATAAGTTTGCATTTTCTGTTTAAAGACTTAGTCATGACCACGATTCTAGGGCATGTAACATCGTGGGTTGCTGTTTACTTTTCTGTTTTGATGTAAGGCTATTTAATAGCCATGATTATGGTTCTTCAATTAAATAAGCATTCTCCCAGACTTCTAGCGTTGTCAAGCTTTGCATTTACAAAACTTATCTGTCATTTCTGGTTATAACAAGTTCAATACATGAATTTCCTCATTTATCATACAATTCAAGAGCTTAAGATGTTTCGACCAAAAAAAAAAAAAAAAAAAAGAAAAAAAAGCCTTAAGACGTAACTCTCTTGCAATAGCACTGTCTTGAGGTGCAAATTTGATCGCCTTTAGAAAGTCTTCCCGCGCAGCATCTGTCTAGGCCCCTGTTTGGTTTCAGAGAAAATCACAAGCTCAAATTTACTCGCACATTTTCTCAATTTTTGTGTTGGAATTGATAGGTTGCGGTGAAGGAGGTTATCGAGAAGGTTCTGGTTGGGCTGATACGGCCTCATTTCGTTATGCCTAATATTGGAAGTGGGTTTGGATTGTATGACATCTCCAAGTTTGTTTGTGTTCTTGCTCATATAAACCCCTTAATCTTAATTATTATATCTGAGCACGGTGAGTTTTTTGTATGATTTTTTTTTTTTTTTTTTTTTGGGGTTTGTGGGTTTTAGAGATTTTTCGGTGAATGCATTGATTTTTGTATAATTTTTGATAGTGGGTTTTGATGCAGAACCTATTCGGTGATCAATCTGAAGAGGAAGAGGAAGAGGGCGATTCCGAGAACGAGCCCAATCCACAGCCCAATTCTGTATGATCCTCTAATTTCAAGTTTCCTTTCTATTCTGATTCCAAAAGCATGTTTGTGAATGATTAGGGTTTCAATTTTTGCTTTAATCTTAGCCGAAGCAACATATAGGTTGTGGTATTGTCATTGCGGTGGATGATTTGGATGAAAGTATGTATCTTGGGAGTTTTTTGCTTGCAGTTGTTTAGGCCTTATGAGATACTTATGAGTAGTCAAT